>NC_137705.1:2098714-3374964 GCF_964034855.1 Anser brachyrhynchus
CCTCCTCCGTGCTGGCACACACACAGCTGTGTTTTCTGTCTGAAGCCTGGGGGCAGGCCCAGGTAACAAAGCCCCTGTGCGTAAGGAGCGCATCGCGGTGAGCGATTTGGGGCAGGCACCCCCAGGAACGATCCCGTCCGTAGAGCTGTAAGTGGCCAGCCGCAGGAGTACTGCGCTCCTCTGGGAGTGTCACCGGTGTCTGGGCCCCCCCAAGTGTGGCGGGCACAAGAACTTGCCCACTAGATGCCAAAGTCCAGATCCGTGCCTGGTTCGTCACGAACACCGGTGGCTCCAGACCCAGCTCTGCTTCGTTCCCCAGCGGCCTGTGTGGGGCCTGTGGGGCACCTCCATTTGCCCTTGTTACTTTTCCAATGCATGCTTTCTGGTTCTCATAAGCCAGAAACATTTTGCTCTGATCCCATGGTTGTTTTATCATGGCACGTTCCCCAAATTAGTGTGAGAATGAACAGGTTGGGGTTTTGGCATGCCTAACACCAGTTGTATTTTTTTTTTAATCTAACTGATACAGCTCCGATAGCTCTGAAGGCTCGTGGAAAACGTCACTTGATTCAAAAAAAAATTGATTCTGCAAGTTCACAATTACAAAATTGCTAAGTGTGTGTTTTTGTTCATGCTGTAACCAGTTTCCAAAAACAGCTCTGCAGGCCTGTGTGGCACCATGTCAGAAAAACAGCAATTCAAGTAATTTTTTACATTATGATGCAATCACCTGTACTGTAAAAGCAAAATACCCAAAAAAAAAATCAAAATCAAAAGCATTCAGCAGTAGCTTGTAATACATGGACTAAAACCATGATGTAGCAGGAGGATAAGGTTTTCTTATTCCATTTATGAAGCCTTTATTATCCGTTTTTGGAAGTAATTCCTATAGTGCGTACTCATAATCTGTGGGGTTTTTTAGGTCAGTGTGGCCTGTCCCTCAGCTGCATCAGGATAATTAATGGTCTGAAGTACAAAGTCTGTTCTGTCAGCGCTGCAAAACACAGCCACGGGTTCTGTGGGTAGATGTCCAGGGTCGGGGCAGCCGGTCCCTGCCTGAGCGGGGCTGCTGGTGGGCAGCAAAAACCCATCCAGCCCGTGCCGGCCAGCGGTAACTTCAGAGGTGGCTCCTCCTTTCTGCTTGCAGTTAGTGAATTAGTAGTTACTTGCCATCTGGCCTGGTTTTAATTCGCTTTCTCATAGCGTTCACATTTTTAGTTGCCAAAACCAGAATGGTTTGTCTTTTGTCAGTTGTACGGGAAAGGTAAGGAAAAGACCGTGCTCCGGCAGGCGGGATGGGATGCTGCCCGTGTGGGACCGAGCAGCCCGGGCACATGATGTGCTGCGGCAGCAGGAGCCCTGGGTGAGGCAGCAGGAGCTCTGGGTGGATCTGCTCCCACACGCTTGGTAAAATGATTTGCTTTTCTTTGTCTGGAGCTCTGTGGACAAAGGCCGTTGCAGACAGAGACTGGTTTGCTGGCATTAACGTAGCCTCTAGTGAATGGTTTTCCTGTATCTCTGAAATGACATTTTCTTGATTTGTCAAGATTGCGGCTGAAATAGTGGGCAGCTTTGTGAAACGAGATGCAGGCTCATTAGGCGTAGGGTGCCCTTGAATTTCTTCTGCAGCTGTGGTGGCTAGGCACCAGAGTGCTGCTGCCTGGCTGCGAGGTGGGTTATTGTCCTGGCTTTTATAAAGGCAAGAAATCCACCAAATTGCAGATCTGTCTTGGAAATTTTGCTTGAAGATCCATCGTGGTCAAAATGTACAGGCTTCATACCTCAGTCACTTGAAAACTACAGTGTATGTATTTAAAAGCCAGCTTAAACTTCATTTTCAGAACCGTGCGGCTCTTCTAATTCCCTTGTGTAAGTGTTCCTGATCCTGGCATCCAGCAGGAACTCTTGTACAGTTATTTTTTATTTATATTTAGGGCTCTTTTTTTTTTTTTTTACCTTTAGATAAAAATGTTTCTAATTTACGGTGCAGTTAAATGTCTTGTAAGTGGTATAACGAAACTTTATAACTCCCGTCAGCTTGGGGCTTTACCAATCATTTGTCTCCAGGAGATGTTAATTGCTAATTGCTATTGTGATTTTCAGTTAAGCAAGATCCTGTCTATTATGTGTCTCAGTTCCAGGGTAGGCTCATTTTTGTTCCTTATTTTCCTGTGTAATTATAATGGATTTTTTTCATAAAAAGTCATTTAGTACCTAGGGCACTGCGGCTTAATGATATTTATGCATTCTGGCTCTTTTTTTTAAATGTCAACTCAGTATATAACGTTTAGCTCTCTTCATGATTTTTACATGTTACGTAGTAGAAAATATGATAAAAATATCATGCAGAGAGCTCGTATAGGAACAGCAGCATCGTTCTGAGTTTTTAATGTGTGACTACACACACAGACACGTATATGTACACGGGGAGCTGTCTGTTTCCTCACACTGTAGGGTTTTTACACGTTGATCATTACACGTGCAGAGATACCATTATTTCTGTTTGTCTGCCAGTGCGTCTGTCTCCTTTCACTACCTTGTGTTGCCCAACCTGTAGATCGAATTGGACTTCAGCAATACCCCAACTGCGTCTCCTGCAGCACTGTGTGTGATGTTGCGCTCCTTCATATTCTTATGTTTAAATGTACAGAAAGGCTATTGTTAGAAATTAATCTAATTAATCTTTGTAATCACTTTGTTACATAAATATTTTGTAATGTTCAATTCAGCTTTGTCTTGGATGTTGGTTTCTGGTTTGGTTTTGCCCTTGTTTGTTTGTGGTATTATCTTCAGCTCTGTCTGAAGGGTGAGGGAGCTCTTTGGGGGATGCGCTCCTTCTGCCTCACATGACAGCGGTACGCGTGTGATTTATTGCTATTTTGCATGGAGGAACACCATCTTCCTGGGCAGAATTGCAATTAGAGCAGAAGGACTCTCATCAGTCATCCGGCCATGTTCCCGTGACATGTACAACTTGCAAGTCAAACACTGAAATCTTTATTTAAGCAAAATCGTTCTTTGTCACAGCGCAAATTGTGTATGAGTAAGGAGTTAATTGCACTGTTGCTAATTCTGATGAGGTGCTGTATTAGGCTAGAAGCTGTCGCTGTAAGACGGGCGTCAGCATGATTTCACATTTTGGTGGGTGTCTAACTTGCAGCAAATGTGGTTGGCATTCTGCACATGTGAGTCTGCAGCCCGTTCCACCATGAGTTTGTCACAGCGAATTTGTGTTAATAAAGGCTGAGCATTGGAAAACTTAGGAAAGTTCAAATTACAAATGAGATTTAGTGGCCATTAAAAAAAATGCACGATTGAAGCTGCTTAGCAAAGGACGCAATTTCTGAAAAAAAAAATCTGAAATCCTTGGTTAGCTCCACTTATTTATACTTAATAGAGGAAACAGGAGCTGAAGTTGATGCTTTCTGCTGTGCAGGAAGACAGGCAAGAATGTCCTAGCCCTTCTGGCCCTAATTTCCATCAGTGAATATTAGTCTGTTCTTCAGTTTGCTGTTAATGTCCAGGATAAATGATGCCTATTGCTCCCTTATGTTGTTACGTGTAGTACTGAACTATAGGTAGCACAACCACCTTTGGACAGCTGTGACCTAAATACATTCCCTTTCCTTTGCCTTTCTTTCTAATCACATTCTCTGCTCCTTTGCTTGTTTTGATTTCTCTTCTTTAAAGGAAAGCTGTTCGGGTTGGCTCACGTATTTTTGCTTGGGGGATCAAAACTGCAGAGGATTCCAGGTGCGTACGCAGGGATAGCTGTGGGTTGCTGAAATCTAACATCCTCCTGAGAACTCATGCTGCTGGTTTTTTGTTCATTTGTTTTCCTGTTCGCTGTCACCTGCAGTCCTTTCTCTGTGACTGCTTTTGTCTATGAGGTTCCTTGGGTCCAATGCGTAGGACTTTGTAGCAGTCTTTCCCAAATGCTCTGGTATTTTCAAGATGGTGTTACCGTTTGTCAGGTTGTGAGGTCTGAAGGTCTCTTTCCTTCTGCCTGTGGATTGGGGAATCTTCCCATAAATACATCTCCAGCTCACAAAGTGTTACTGACTTTTTCCTACATTTAATCCGTTCGGAAATTGTCACCAATTGCTCATAAGAAGAGGCATCCTCGCTCTCTAATAGCAACTTCACTTCTTCCTTTTCATCCACACTGAGCCTAATTTTGTTTTGTGCTTCGAAGACTCGATTGCTCCTAAATGGAAAGGTAGTCACCGTTACCAGAGTGCTGAGGTTCTTCACCAGGAGAACTTTGGATTGTTCATAATAGATGCTCATGCTCCCCATTGATCAATTAGCTGTTTAAATAAAATGATAAGAAATCTTTCTAACACTATGTAGCTGGAGTAAATCAGTTGGAGTATGCACTTGATTGAGGAGCTGGAGGTTTTCCAGACTTTATCTTCTGGATGAATTGTTGAGGATTTATTTGGCCTTTTATTTCTTGACAGCTATTGCTTTTATTCACTGCAGAGGTTAAAACAACTGCACAGAACTATTTGAAAAATATTAAGATAAATGATTTTATGTGTAAACAATTTTTCCCCACGCAGAAGATTAAGGAATAAGAAAATGAAGGATCTCTTCTCTGAGGACATCAGACCTTGGAGGTCTTGCCTGTCTCTTTTCGAAAGAAGAATGGAGATGGTTTCCAGAAGAACGGAGGGTCTGAATCTACTTGTGCACTGACAGTAGATAATGGTTGTGTTTTAGGGGTTCTGGAGGGACAAGAAGCTTGCATGCTTGCCAGTGGGGTCCCGGAGAAGTATGTTCAGCACAAGAAACTAAAGAAACAGTTTGGCTTCAAGGCACTGGAAAGTATTAGGTCTTTTTTGATGACAAGATCTGAAATACCATTAACTCTTTAATACCATTTATTCAGTGGCTTCTGCCACTGAAGGTTGACAGTTTCTATGCAGACTTCAATTTATGTATTGATTAAAACAAAACTAAATCTATGTTACTAAATACTAGTGTTGTTTTGCATATGATTTGAATTATTAAGTAGCTTCTTGATGATTTCCTGTAGGCAAAGTGTTTAAAGTGTGCATTTTTTCTGCTGATCATTTGACCTATGCTATCAGGCCGCTGTTTGCTTACTGGATAAATGTAAGTACAGAACCAGGTAGGAGATTTGAGCAGATGCTCTGCTTTCAGTGTGTCAGAAGAGAGAAAGTTCTTTGCCTTTATTGACACAAGGTTATGTTCTTTATGCCGGGATAACTGGTGTATTTGTCTTGCTGTGGATCTGTAATAGAGACAAGGCACCAGCCCTTTATACTGCAACAGAGTGAGGAAGGACATCGCTGTGTCTTTAGCCTGACACTTACCAGTGCTGAGTTTACTCTGAAGGAGAATTATGTGCCGTCTTTTACGGGGAATAATAGTCAATGCTCACTAGCTGTCCAGTAGTCAGAATAGATTTTGATCAGACGTGGGAAATGGGGTAACGGACAGGACTCGAGAATGATACAGATTTCTTCACACAATGTTTGTCTGAGACTTTTACTTAGAATGATTTTATGGAATTTGTTCAATTGGAGTATGACTTTTTATTGTAGTTGTGTTAAAAAGGACTATTGGCAATGAGGAATATGAGGCTCTGAGACCTTGTGTAGGTTGAATCCATATGATTAGATGAAGGAGAGTGAATCACTGGGGAATGCGTGCTAACTAAAAACTCTTTTGAGATGGGATTTCAAGGTTGTTCTAAAGGAAATTAGGTGTCTAAACCCTATGAAAATACAACTGAAGCTGGAAGAGAACTTTCCAAATCTTGTCGGAGAAACTTAGTTTAGAAAAGGTCCTTGTGGTTGATGACCTTGAACGGTCGCAGTCCCGCTGTCAGCTTCAGCCCTGACATGGAGGAACTTGGAAGGCACGGAAACCACTTTTGTGACATTGCTCCCATGTGATGTGTGACAGCAAAACTTCGCAGTACGGGAGGATGGGGAGCAGTACAATAACTGCTAACGACATCATTTTCCACAAACCCAATTTTAAGCTGCCATTTAGAGACTTGCAAATGGCCTTAAATAGCTCTTGCCATTGAAGATGATCATTGGAAGCGCTATTTAGCAGTGCACTTAAACATCTGCACCTTCATTTAATTGTTTGCCAAGATACGTTCAGGTCAGTCTGGAAAAGTTGCTGCCTCTGATGTTTCTGCTTCCCCGCTCAGTAGTTGAGGGGGAATAGAGGGAATAGAGGGAGCAGCAGCTGCGGCCCCCGCGCCTCCGGGCAGAGCGACGCTGCGCGGTGACTGCACAACGTGGGGCTGTGCGGGTGCTCGTACTGTGAGCTCCCTCCTCCTTCCCTGTGTAGGTCCTAATTCTGCTTTGGTTTCACCATTTCCCTTAAGAAACTGCAGGGACTATCTACAGTATCTTTCTAGAAACTAGGGAAGATTCCTTCTGGAGACGTTTTCTTCCTAGGAACCAGGAAGCTCTTGTTGTTCCGCTTGGCCATAACATTTAACAGGCCACGGGTTTTGTGACCTTTATAATCTGTTTATTCTCGGGGTTGCTCGTTTATTATTTATGATGTAAGAGCTTCATCCTTCTGGCTACCTCGTCTACCAGGTGATAGCAGCATTGCTCCCACCCCACCCTCATTTAAAGCAGAAATACTCCTTTGCCACGGGTCATTGTAGAAGGAGCAAGCCCAGTGTACTGGAGGGAGGACAGAGAAGGGGAGCGTGAGGCGGTCTGAGAAGTCCGGGATTGAGAGGATGGGCTGGGTGAGCAGGCTGGACCTGGCCTGGGGGATGTGGTGGCCTGGGACTCGCAGTGCTACAGGGGAACAGCCAGAAAGGCTCAGAAAGGGCAGGAGTGAGCTTGGCCAGGGTGGATACACCGAGCGGGGTGCGTGGGACGAGGCCGGATGGCTGCAGGCAGATCACCGCTGCTCTCGAGTCCTGGCCTTGCATGGACAAGAGCAGCTCCGTGACTTGAGGCAAGTCAGAAAAACCAGGTTTTTATCTATGAAAATATGAATTATATCCTCACTGGCTATGCACAGGAGCCAAGGGAGCTCTGTCTGAGCACAAAATACTCTGAAAACTCAAGGGTCCAGAGAAATGAAATTAGGCGCCCAGATCTCTTGGCTTTAATCTACTTAAACAGTTCTCCTTTTCCTGCAGTAACGTTTTGAAGCTGAATTCAGCCGGTTTTGCAAAATGCTCTAATACCGTCCAGGGAGCAGCAAGCCCCCTGAGGAATGCTTTACTGCAAACGAGGCGGTGGAGAGCTCGGTGGAGAGCTCGGTGGAGCACGGCGGAGGAAGCAAACCGCCGAGCTCCTCAAGCGACCTGGAGCCGCCTGGCCTGCGGGGCCAGCGCTCGTCCTCTGCAAACCGCGGGGAGGGCTGTGCCGTGTGTGGTGCGGCAGGTACATCGGGTGTGGGGAGGCTGTTGGTGGGCAGAGGCCCGGCACGGCTCGACGTGGTGTGTCATGGGCTGAGGGGCCGCGCGGCCTGCTCTGAGAGCAGGGCTGCGTCCGGCCCTGTGCACAGGGGGCTGTCTGCGTGCATCAGTGTGCTTATGATCAAATTCAGGGGAAATTGGGGAATTTTACTGTTTGGATGGTAAGACGACAAAGGCGAAGGCTGCCTGTGCTACTCTGGTAGGAGCAAGGTCTCTCACCTCCTGTGAGGCACGGCGTGCCGTGACTGACTGATTTTAGCAGTTACCGGAGTGTTTGGCATCTGGGCACAGCCCGGATCTCTGGTAGTCGCTGCAACAGAAACTGCTGTGCCTTTTAGCAGAAATACGTTACGGAATTATTATTTTTTAACAAAAGGGTATCATCCGTAATCTATTACTACACTATGGACTGTGACTTTGAGGGGTGTATGGTGTGGCAGCCTCAGTTCTGTAGCCGTGTGAACAATGTGACTATTTAGACCTCAAACACGCGGGCTGGAGTTGTTTTCTTCTTAGTCTCAGAGAGAAGGCTCACTGCGGGCTGCAGCAGCTGTCTGTACGTCTTCTGTATTCCCTGAGTGTGCTCTGGTTTGCAATGAAAAACAAACATGTAATTGAGAATAGGATGTGGGATCTGATTTTTTTATTATTGTTATAGAGACCTCTTCAAATGGAATTTCAAGTATAATAGGATAAATTCATACCTGAAACCAAAAAAATAAAAGATCAGTTATGAGCACTTGTTCTAAAGCAGTGAGTTTGTAAATGACCTGCATTATTAGATTCTGTGTAGTCCTTAAACGTGCTGCAGGATCTTTGTGGTTTTTCACATTAAACAATCTTGTTCAGAACGGGATGTAGTTGATACTCCAGGGATCGTTCTCCATTGCTCCCCACCTTGATCTTTTCTGATGTTTTAATTCTCGCGTCCAGCTGAATAGGCTGCTGTGGGGAAAGCAATTGTTAAAGAAAAAAGAAATATCTTCTAAGAACTTTGACGCCAGTTGTGTGGTTGTGAGCAGAAATCTGGAACTGTGGTTTGTGAAGATATGGATCTTATTTGGATCACTGAAAATCAGTAACTCCATGGAGGAGGATAGGATTTAAATCCCGTTCTCCCCATCCCCAGAACTGAAATGAAAAATGATGGTTTCAAGTGATTTTTGTAGGAAAAAAAATAATAAAAATGTCCACGTTACAGAATTCCACAGAAAATGTTTCAGAGCTGTTCCAAATTTCAGGCAAGTGAATGCTTCCTGAAGCACCCCGTGAGGATCTGGTTTACCTGACAGTGCAGCTAAGGCATCGCTGACATTAAGGAGATGCAAGCTCATTGCTCCTTTTGTTGCTCTTGAGAATTCTACTTAATGACCAATTCCAGCGTTTCCAATATATTTCTTTCTTGTATTTCAAAACCTACTGTTACGATTCAGCATTCCTTTGGTCTACACGACATAAATATACAATAGTACAAATTTTATGGTAAATCTCCTTTACCTTACTAGAAAGAAAAATTAGTCTTTTTGTTACCTCTATACCAGTAGAAAAAATAACAGAGGCTCCCCAGGATGCTCACAAGGAAGAACAGCTTTGGAGCAGAGAGACACGGGAAGACGTTTAGCTTTTTTGCTAAGGGGAAGAGAAAGTTCTGTGTGTTAAAGGGGGAGGCAGAAGGGTAACACTGAGGTGCTGCGTGCTGAAACCTCGTCCTTGATCTGAGTCTTGCTGACAGTCAGCAGCAACTGCGGTCTCCAAAGGGAAACAGCTGAAAGAAAAACAGTGTAAGAGGTACGTGAAGGGAGAAAGGTTGGCAGGGAAAACGGGTGGCTGCAAAGTTAAATACAAATTCCAAGTCCTTTAGTGAACTCTCATGAGATCTTGAGATCACCAAGGGTGTGGGAGATTCACCCTTGAATGCCGGAAGGGTTTGGGGCAGGAGGAGACCGTGGAGAGGCGGGCTGCAGAGCAGATGGACTGGGGAGTGGGTGGATGAAAGCTCTCCAATATTAAAAATCCCAATAGTTGGAAACAGCAGTAAAAGAAAAGATTAAAAGGACGGCAGTTTGGGAGAAACACAAAACATTCACTTCTGCCTGACACTGCAAAGAGATCTTATCTGGAGTTTTTGGTAGCGGTGCTCTTTTTCACAGGGACACGGTGGCAGTATTGTACCAAGGGCTATGTGTAACAGCGTTTCATGTCTCCAGCTCAGGCACTCGGGTTTTCCTGAAGAAAGAAGTTCAATGTCAGCACATCCACCTTGCCCTTTGCTCTTGGGATTTCATGGCTGTGGGCATTGGGGCTGCAGCTCTTGTGCTGCCGGCAGAGTGAGCGTGGAAGGCAAATCCCCGCTGCGACAGAAATTTGTGTCCGTCGGAGCCCTTGGGTAGGATTCAGGTCCATCACGTTGAGTTGCAGGATGGTGAGAAGATTAGGGACATCCGCCCCAAAAATGTCCCGTTCCCATACTGGGTGTCTCTGCAGTGGAGGAGATGTTGCAGAAGCAGCCCCCAGCTGCTTATCGCACTTAATCTTGGGAATTTCTTTGCATGTTGGTTTGCCCTCAGTCTTGTTTTCAAGGTTGCCACCACAAAGTGAAAGGAGTTGCCCAATTAGTTTTCCTTGGCAGAACTCAGAGGCCCCTTT
This sequence comes from Anser brachyrhynchus, assembly GCF_964034855.1. Classification (NCBI taxonomy): domain Eukaryota; kingdom Metazoa; phylum Chordata; class Aves; order Anseriformes; family Anatidae; genus Anser; species Anser brachyrhynchus. Next base: position 2,108,796 of record NC_137705.1, read on the forward strand.
TTATCATTTGTGTCCCGGCTTCTCATTGGGCAAGTTTATGTACTTCTCACTGCATCTCAGATATGCTGACCTTTTTCTAGTTCTAGCACGTTTTCTACTGTTTATCAAAGAAATTGAGGATTACAGGGTGTAGCTGGGATTATTCAGATCTACCTGAGGTGAAACCAGTGGTCCAAACAGTTGGCCTTTTCTCTTTGTAACCTTCTTTTAGTAACAGTATGCGTTGAGGAAGTGGGGTTGGAGGGCAGAGCATAGCTTTCAAAAAGCATCAGTATATCTGCTCTGTAATCCATGACCATCTCCAGTATGAGCCTGGGTCCATGGGTGAAAATATCCCCTCAATCCAAGAGGAGGCTCTGATTTAGGTGAGGAAATACAAAATGCGTGTAGCTAGAGCACTGAATACCACACTTGACTGAGCTACTTACTCTTCAGGGGACAGAGAGATTTCATTATTGGGCGATCAAGTGGAAGTAACGCTGCGAAAGTTTAGTTGGGTATGAAATATCTACTCTTACTCATTTCTAAACTGTTAGCCAAATGAAAGATAACAGTGGTTTTTTCCCATGTGGTTTTTAAAGCAGCCAGGCTCAGTCTCTGCTTTGGAGCAAACTGGGGGTGTTTTTGTCTACAGCGAATGGCAGATGCAAATACATTTTGAAGGCAATTAGGCAAACAGAGTATTTTTATTTTTGCTTACAATGAACTGCAAGCACAAAATTGTTAGGACAAGGTTGAAGGTTATTTGCTAAGATTATATGCCACATGTCATTAATCTCTTACCCACTGTTTTTTCTTTTATTAGCAGAATTTTAAATTTCCAGGAGAACTGTACAGAGCTCCAAGGGGACAGATTACAAGGCTGAAAATACTTATCACTGGTGGCTGTATCTGCAGAATATGCAGCATTAACTAGGGGGTTCTGGCTGTTCAGCTGCTCTCAGGTAACCTGCAGCTCTCTGCCAGAGTCCCAGCTACAGCAGCCACCCGGGAACATTACAGATCAGCACATCCAGGAGAAGGGTATGACTGTCATAAAGCCGTTTCCTCTTGCTGTTCTTTAACAGCATCACTCTGTAATGATAACAAATGACATAAATCTGCCAAATAGGTCTGCTGGGAACAACAGGCACATAATTTCCCCAGTGGAAAGGAACATATTAAACGTTGCTCCACTTCCTGTACCCCCAGCTGCTGGCGGGTGGTTGCTGATCAAACTGGTGAGCTGCTCCTTCATCCTGCTCCACGGCCTCGTGTCCCTGCCAGCCGTTCCCCCTCTGAAGCTGCCCAAACTGCAGAACATACCCGGGTGAGACCGACCCGTCCAGACACACACAACGGGGCTCGGCGTGGTGTCTGCGCTGGCAGGGACCGGTTGGTCTGAGCGCGTCTGAAGGCGAGCAGATCTCAGAGCTGTGTGTGATGGAGGATGGGGAGCGGGTGGGGAGAGGGAGGCAGCGTAGGACCGTCCTCCGCCAGTTCAAGGGGGGCTCAGGTGGAGCGCCGAGGGGTTCGCGTGATCTTGTTACCGAGTATTTATGGCATAGCTGCACAAGCGCTGCAGGAAGGTGGTGGAGAAAGGGGCTTGCTCTGCAGCATCTGATACCCGTTCAGTAATTACTTTCTAAAGAGAACTTTATGATGTCACGCAAGTTGGAAGCCATAATTTTGCTGTCAACCTCATCCTCACTGTGTCTTTTCTCCGGAAAAAGTAGAGTGAACCTTCACTGCAAAAGAGATCTCAGTTTTAATTCATCATCACCGTTATAATAATAGAGGCAGTTTTAAGGTGAGAATAGCATATAGACAAGATGGTAATTATTGCTCTTAAGCTTTTCTGGAGGAGAAGGCAAGAGGAGAATTTCCATTAACATGTAAAATAAGTACAGGAGAAGGTGACAGTAAATGTTTCCAGCATGCTACTTCTCCATGACCAAAAGACACCCGCCTGATCCCAACATACAACTATCATGTGATTAAAAATTTGAGATCTCATGAACATATAAAATATTGTGAATAGCAGAAGTACTTGATTCAAATGCATAATTAATACCTTCACTCAGCTTTACATTGAAATGCAAGATCAACAAGGCATGTATCTGAGATGCATACTGGAGTTTTTGCACCAAAGCACTGTATTAGTAAACTATGCTGATAACTTGTCTCATTTTTAGGCAGTTGGCTGTAGAGGAGAAAGAAGTTTGAAGCTGTCTATTTGAAATTTTGGGGGGAGCTCTATAATTGTCTTTTTTTCTTTTTTCTTTCTTTTTTTCAATAAGTTAGTGAGTTAAAAAACTTCAACCCCAAGATCCAGGCACATCCATTATTTTAACAATTAACTTTTACTCACCACAAACCTATTTGGTACGTAAAAACATTTAAAAGGTTGCACGCTGACAGTGGTCATAAAGTGTAGAAAATTCTGTGCTTGCTGATTAAGTATCTAGTGTAACCATAACCATATGCTTCACCAGAAACCCACCCTGCTTGTGACTCGTGTGCAGTCCCTGCTGAGAACTTGAGTGGATTCAGAAAAGACAAGGTACAAAGCTTCTGTAGGTTCAACTGCAAATTATGCATTTATATTATACCCAGTGCTTGCACACAAACACCACTGCTTTTGGAGGTTTTCCACTTTTAATGTACTAATTCAGTAAAATACTGAGAGTACTGCTTAATCTTAAGCCTGTAACAAATACAGTTCTATATTGGACCCAAACTCTTATGTTTTGATAGTTTTAGCTATCTTAATTTCTGCTTTTGAAAGAACATTAATCCAGTTCACTTTTTTTTTTTCTTAATGTGTATGCCAGAATTCAACTGTTCTATTTCAGCTTGGTAGCAGTGAGTTGTTTTTTTTTCTAACTGATCATGACAGCTAAATGTCAGCTTCGTTTGTGTCTTAGCTCAAAATACAAAGAGAAGAATATACAAAAAGGAAACTTTTTCTTTTCGCAATGAATTTTTTGCTGTGTGCCTTATGCCAAACAGTTTTGATTCTGCATGTTACAGTCTAAAAGCCATACTGATATATATATTTCTAATTAAATTATTTTCAATATTTTGCATCTGGTGCAGAGAAAACACTGCTATTAAAAAAAGTGTTAAAAAAAAAACATCCCTGCAACTTTGTTGAAATGTAATTCCATCAAGAGAAAACCACAATGTTTTTATATAACATTTTGGATATATTTTGTGTCAAAACATGTTCACCAGTCAAACTAGTGACATCTAAAACCAATACATTATTGTGACTTCTAAAATAAAAAAATCAGAACAAAACTAAATTTATTATAGCTCCATCTTCATTAAACACCATGTGTTGGTGGCTTAAGCACAACAAAACTCTAATATTCTTCAAAAGTGTCTACTAAATATAATAAAAAGAATAAGAGAACAATTAACATTTAGTCTGTTACACTAAAAAACTGGATGTACGTTTTCTATTGCCTGTTAGCTTTACCTAAGCCTTTTCAACAACTACAAAAAGAAAATGAAAATATAATTCATTGTTCAAAGTCAAAAACATTCAAATCAGTTGATACAACATTACAGTACAGTCAACTAACATCATTCAGGGTCTCCTTTTCTCGTGTTGAGTCCTCAGACCAGTGTTACAAAACTAGTTCAATGCAGTTTCAAAACTGTATGTTAGCTTTGCAAGATACTGTACTCTACTGATGGCTTCAAAGGAATGGGGTTGTGCTACTTTTGCATCACAGGGTAACCCCAGCCTCTCATTAATTTTATTCAGCACTGTAGTTAGAACAGCATTAAGTTTAGCACAATAACTAAAAAAAGGAAGAAAAAAAAAAAAGAAAAACTGGGAGCTAGGTGAAGCTGCCATTTGTGTCAAACAATTGCGATACGCTATACTAAAAAATTCTGAAATATCCACCTGTCCTCACCACTCTGCCACAAGCTAGCAAAGTCAAAAATACAAAAGTCTTCAACTTCTCGTTTTTGCAGAATAAAGCAAAAAAGTCTTTGTGCTCCTTACTACCAGAAGCAAAATATCCTCTGAGTTACCACATGTAATAGCTTCTGGATGTGTCGACTTGGGTTGGCTTGGTCTCTGCAGAACCATCCTTGTCCTTTTCACTGTCACCTTCCCAGAGATTTATAAGTGGAGGATAGAGCTCATTCAGCGGGATTGAAGAGGTCTTTTGCATATATTTTTTCAAGGAATGGTGGTAGTTTTTTCTCTTAAATCTTTTTGCAATGTAAACAGAAATGGAGGCAAGACTAATAACGGCAAACATTGATCCCATTACTGCTGCAAGAGCAGTGCTGGTTTCTTGATCTGAAATATCTAGCGCAAAAGCTGCATTTTTTGTTGTAACATTAACGCAGGACTTCTGTGTTTGCTGATGGATGTTTGACACAGTTAGACACACTTCATAATCTGTAGATGGTTGTAAATGCGTGAGGTTATATTCGTGTACATCAACGGGGACCCGAGCAGTGTATGTAATGTGAGGGTTGTCAATCTTCATAGTAGCTGATGACCATTTTAAATTGGAAGTCATGACATTGGAGTTAACCTTCCAAGAAACTAAAATGGAATGCGATTCGGCTTGCTTGACATAGATTTTCAGAACCTGGGTACCATCCAGAAGCGTTCCGTTCACCCGGATAGTAGCGACCCTCGTGTCAGCTCCTTCTATGTTTTGAGCAACACAAGTGTACCTCCCCGAGTCTTCGATCTGAATGTTAGAGATTTCCAAGGTACCTTCGCTACTCAGCTTGTATTTGTCAGAGAGACTTTCAACAGTTACTTTATTTCCGAGAGGAGTGACCCAGTAAATTTCTGGCTCGGGTTCTGCCATGGCCCGACAATCTAAAAACACCGTCATGCCGATGTCCAAGTTTAAGTGATTTGGAAAGGTCTCATGCGAGATCATGGGAAGACATTGTTCGTTTGAATCCTGTATTAGCACCTCCTTCACCTGCTGTCCTCTGTACTCGGGAGGCATCGCGCAAAACATGGACAGAGGTTCCATGAAACGGATGTTGGTTTTGTTTGAGTTGATCCAGTGGATGACACAGTCACACCTGAGCGGGTTACTGTGGATACTGATCTCACGCAGGTTTGGGAGGGATTCCACTGTTTTTTGGTAGACGGCATTCAAGGCATTGTTGTTCAGCATCAGGCTCTCCAGGGCAGGAACGTTGCGAAATGCCAAACGATGTATGTAAGACAGCTTTGGGTTGTTGGTGGCTTCAAGCTTTGTAAGTTCAGGCAGGTTGTCCAGTGCGTACCTATCAACAGAAACGAGTTCTCCCATATTATTGATTCCAAGCTCTTTCAATCTGAGCATGTTTTTAAAATCACCTTCTTGAATTTTATGAATTGGGTTTTTGTTGAGATCCAGAAATTTTAGATTGGGAACCTTCTCAAGTGCCAGCTGAGGGACTTTTACCAATTTGTTGTCATAGAAGGAAAGGCTTTCAAGACTATCCAAGCCTACCAAGGCATTGCCAGGGATGTCTGTGAGATACATACCTGCCAAAACCAGACTCCTTAAATTGGAGAGTGGTTTGAAGTTCATATCTAGTATTCCAATCACTGGATTTTCTCCGATCATCAGAATCTCTAAGTTAGGAGTAGAATCAAACCAACGGCTGTCAATAACCTTTAATTTGTTGGAATTGAGATGTAGTCTTAAAAGATTCTTCAGGCCAGAGAATGCATTTGCAGAAATGCTGCTGATCTGATTATGATTTATATATAACTCCTGAAGATTGCAAAGGTCTTGCAAGCAGTAGTCAGTCATCTCCGTTATCTGGTTCTCCTCCAGGTGCAATGTCGTTAGCTGAGTAAGATTTGAGAGCCCCACGTCTTTGATACTCGTGAAGTTATTTTGTGAAAAATCTAATTCTGTTAAATTAAACAACTGTTGGAGTTCATCTGTGGTCTTTGCGATATTGTTGCTTTGTAACAGAAGGACTTGAGTGTCACTGGAAAGATTGCTGGGGATTTTTGTTAAACGAAGGTCATTGCAGTCAACTGTTGTGGCTTCCCTGTACGTTGACTGTGGTGTAAACCATGGCCTGATTTCACATACACAAAGCTGTGGACATTCATTACTCTGTACGGAAGACTCAGTTAGTGAATTCATTAACAATTCTAGCACCAACTGGCAAACAGTTAAAAGCAACCTAATCTTAGCCATGCTGGTCAGCTAGTGAGTTCAGCTCTCCAGCCCCTTAAAATAACAAGAAATTGAGCGTGTAATTTGTTGTCAGGAAGAAAATGTAAAGCTTAAAATTTAGGATGAAAGGCTTGGTCATCCAGAAGATGAAAGACAATTTTCTATGGTTAGAGCAGACAAGAAGTGGTCTGAAGACTCTCAGCTGCTCCTCTGTGTTCCAGGATCTTCTGCAAATCGGTGCTTGAAGATGTTCCTGAAAACAGATAAGGATATATGTTATGCTCATCCCATATTCACTTCATATATTCTTTGATTTCTTCATCCTTTAAAGAGAAGTATCTGAAGACAGTTTTAAGTAAATTAACATTCGATCTCTTAGGAAAATTTGTAGTTAGTAAAGTGTGTAGGTTTTGGAACTCTGATGGTTCTCAAGTGAATATAACAAAACATGTAACCATCTGAAAATGAAACTTTCAGATATCTTTCAGTTTTACTATGCAGTATTTGTTTGAACGGCTTGGGAAGTGCTAAGGGTCTAGGATATGGCTGTGGGTACGGGTGGGTCCCAAACGAGCGTTCAGAACGTGATCCCAGTTATGGTTCAGGCTGCCATCGCAATCCCAATGTCTTCCATTTCAAGTATAGGGAATTACGGGATAGGAAGATGTTGTTTTATAAGTTTCAAGCCAAATGCATAAGAACTTTGCCAAAATTCATCAAAGTTAATCAAATCAGTTCCAGATAACAGTTTAGACTTAATCCAGCTAAGCACCAAACAGTAACACTAAATATAATTAAATGAATGTACTGCCCTTATTTTAGCTGCTCGTACTGCATTGTGTGTCATGTGTGGATTATTTACCCCAATTCCAATGCAGTGTATAAACCACGATTCGTATCTCTTTTAGCCTGAAGTTACTCATCAAAGAGCATGTTTAAATTAACCCGATGGTGTCCAGCGTACATCAGAAAACCTGTTGTGAGTCTAAGCATGTATTCAAGGAGACGACTAGGCTCTTGATAAAATCCCTGTCATTCTTTGTGGAAAAAGTAAACTGCAAGAAACAGTTTGTTGTATGCAAACCTGTCTCTTTCTTGGGCTGTAAAAAGCAATGGATACAATTATGAGCTTTTCTTCTGTATGTGCAACGACGCAGCGCGATGTCTGCATTGTTAAATGCAACCACCGCTTAACTTCCAGCTCAGAAGCGTGCGTTGCTTTCGGTGATGCTGGATGAACCGTTTTTCTCCCCCTGGTGATCGTGGTGGTGGTTGAATTAAATACAAAGGATACCTGAGCAAGGCATGCAACAAATCTGAATAATGATTTGTAAATCAGACCTCTCAGAATTTGAGGTGACGCTCTGTATCTTGTGCTATAGTGATTGCAGTTGATGGTTCCAGATGAGGTTTTGGCTTTTTTTTCCTTTTTTTTTTGTAACTGAAATAATCAAATTGTGCTATATCTGAGAGTATGTAGCACGGGTAGACTAATAGTAGAAATAAAGAAATGGCTTTGATTACGTTCTGATTTTTAATAAAAGCTAACAAAAGATGCTGCTATATAAAATAATAGAACTAAATACAACTTTTAAAAATAGTTCTAGTCATCTAGATAATGGCGACAGGCACGACATTTATAATACAATTTTATTCCAAAATCTGGTCAGCGTATTAAATAATGACACCATATTAATTTCAGATTATTATATACTATAAGCAGTACACACCAAAGAGCATTTTTCTGTTGGCATGCTGTTACTTGTTCTGTGGACGTAAGCTGGAGGAAGGGAAGCAGGAATGTTAGCTGGAAAGCATTTGACCCTGTTGAGTTAGTTATCAGACAGAAAATCTAAGATTTCAATTAGGGATGAGAAGACCACACTGGAGGGGGGGAAAGGCACATGTAGAACAAGCGTTCCTTATCAAATAACTTCCAACCGATCCAAAAACTGAGTAAGACATTAACTGCATTTAAAAAATAATCCTATCAACACTGTAAAAGTAAGAATCTCTATTATTACTGTAGAGCGACGAGGAAGCTGATGTAAACGGAGTCATTCTGGCTACAGTTACCCTGCAGTCACCACTCCAGGAGGTGACACTGCTCCAAGCGCGCGTTCCTTCAAAGCCTGTCCCATCGCTTTGCTCGAGGTGGATGAGCAGAAGGCAGCCCGTGCCTCCTAAAGCTCTAGTCCTGCTGATGCGTTAGCGCTGATTCAACTCTGCTGTAGTTACAAGAATCATGTAATACTTTAAAAATGAAACTGCCCGAAAAAGATTTCAAAGCTGCTTTTAAAATGTGGGAACACATCCACATTTAAAAAAAAAATTAATTGGAACCTTTCTTTGTTGAATATTTATATCCTCTTACTTTCACGTTGCATTTATTGTTCCTCCGTGGTACGAAGGCATTTCTGGTTTCACTGAACAGACTTTTGGGGTTTTGATCAGTGCAGACATACGATTTTACAAGTTACCAGTGACATTTCTCTTCTCTAGTTATTTTCTACTGCCAATGGATTTAATTCTCTTTAACTGGAAAACGTTCTTTAGAAATGACCTGCACATTATTGTCTCCAATCTCCTCCAGCCCAGGGCAGCATGGATGAGGCTATAAATGAAAAGGCAGTGCAATCAAAAAGTAAATTCTGCTCAGCTCCGCGTGCCCCGGTCCCTTTTAATGCTGTGCTTTGTGGATGGCGGTCAAGAGGCCGCAGCGTAAGGGAAAAGCCGCATCATGGACTTCTGCTGTACCTGCTGCTTGTGCTGTAAAGCCCCATCCATCGCTCTGGGAAACTAAAAATTCCGCACTAATCAGTGAAAAAGTGCACTACGAGTTTTAGATGTAACTAAATAGCAACGACTGCTTTTGTGCCGTGGCTTATATATGCTGTGTGTGACCATCCTGACCCTCCCGTGTGCGAGAGCACCCGTCACTCCGCCCCCCGAGGTCCCGGCTTCCAGAGCTCCGTGGCACAGCGGGTGCCTGGGGGCGCTCCTGTCTCACTGCAATGCCCGAGGGATCTAAGGAGCACGATGGCTTCGGCTGGGGAGTATGGCTCCTGAACGTTAGGTTCCTCTCCGTTCCCGAGATCAGAATTATAATCACAACTTTCCGAATGAAAACTAGACACGATGCGTATGTAGGCAATCGCGTTTATTTGGCGGGTGAGCTGGAGGACAACCAAGCTATGAAAACGCCGTCTCTGACGGTGTGTGGTTCAAACTAACCACTAAGGAATAATCACGAAGGCAAGGCGGATGGACCAGGCACGGCTCCTGGGAAAGCGTCAGTGTTCCCAACTCCCACTGAAATCAGCGAGGCCGAGTTAAATCAGTGCGTGGTCGTTAGCTGCCAGACACCTCGGTGCTCTGCCTAGTGAGAACCTTTTTGTATGAAGTTACTGCGGGCTTTCTTCTTTGCTTGCCTTTAAACAAATACAGCACCTCCCAGCAGCCGAATGCAGTACAAGCCAGTGAGAAGTCAGGGGATCAGTTCAGAACATTTTAGCTTTTTTCATTTCTCTGAAAATAATATTTAAGGGGGGTCTTGTGATCTGTGGCACTCTTTTTAACTGTGTGTTAAAAATTGTATTTCTGTTTACAGTACTGGGTGAAGAAACTTCCCCTAAACATTAAGGGAGCGTTGGCAGTGGTGGAAGCTGCGGGCTGCCCTCGCCTTGTGACCTGGGTCCTGGAGAAGCTGGGCAGCAGCTCTGGGCTTTGGGCATCAGCTTCCAGCATTTTGTGCCTTCCCTAGTTCAGTAAAATCCTACTTCCTAGTGCACCAAACCACAACAGTCATTACAGGTGTTAACTTGATATCAGCAGAAATACCGCTTAATTTTATGGGAGAGAGATGGAGGGAATTATTTTGCCGGGGGCTAAATAAATACATTTTCCATAGCACCTCTCAGTACCCAGTGCATTAAGAAACCATGTTTTAGTCAGTAGGCAAATCCACAGCTGCTCGCTGGGCTATCAGCTTGTTCGTGTTTCTTGCAGACAGAAAAAGCAAGCATCGTTCCTGTGCCTGCCTTCTTGGAAACGCAGTGGGGAGAATCCAAATACCCGTCTGTGCATCGCTTCCCTTTCTGGCTAGGTTCTGCGAACTGCTTAATATTGAGAAGTTGTTTGGCCAAAGAAATCATATTGGTAGGGAAATGGGGGGCATTGGTTCTGGAGCAGAAGAGAAGGTCCTTTATTTCAGATTTACTGCCTGGTGGGAAGAGGTGTGTGCTGGCAGCCCCCAGCCCTGCTGGTGGCTGCTAGAGGTTGTCCGGGTGTTCAGGAGATCCAAAAAATAGCAGGGTTCAGTCCACAGTGCAGTAAATGGAATAGATGGAGGAACAATCCCAAAAGAAACTGTTCACAAAAGTGTTCATAGTTAACTTCCCAGCTACAGAAATTGATGTTAAATATTTTTTCTTGGTTGCAGGAAGACAAAGCGTTGTCACTTCCGTGGCAGCTGTATTAGTGGTCACTATTAAAAACTGCTGAAAAAAGAAATGTAGTTTGCAGGGGGATGGTTGGATGTCTGTCCTGAAACAGCAATACTGCCACAGAAAAACTTTACCCTCTTCATGGTCAAGTGGTTCATTCTTGCACAGTTTCTTTTATATTGCAGGTAGCATCAGCACAGATCTTAGTTGGCAGCCATATATGCTAAACGTGCTTGGGTAAAAGTCTAAGGGATCACATACGGGAAGAAAACTACCTCAGGCTAAGACAAGCAATTTATTTTGCACTTGCTGTGAGCCAGAAGCACGTACTGATCCACAGCACCTCCCCGCTTCTCCACGGTGCCATTCTCGTGTGTTGAACCGAAGTAACGTAGGCAGCCTTTTGGAAACCCAGGCAGCCTTTTGGAAACCCATCCGTTGTGCTGTTCTGTTAGTGACCTGTGCAGCTGCCTTGTTTCCCTCCTCGCTGCCAGTGAAGCTCCTACGTACGGGTACGTGCCCCCACTAAGCGGTTATGCAGTAAGCCCAAGACAGAACGTCGCCTGGAGCGGTGGGTTACCATCATCGGGTCTTAGCCCAGGCAAGAGCGTCAGCGACCTTGTGTACATCCTAGAGAAGGAGGCTGGACTTGGGGTTAATGGCGGGGACATTTACAGCTAACCTGCTGAAAGAGCTCCTCTCCCGAGAATCAAATTTACGAGTGCAGTCCTGTCTATCTAGAAAAACATTGAGGAATCGTGTCTGATAGCAAGCCTTTTATATTAAAGTTTTTAAAGTCTCAGATGTCGTCAGGAAATGAGATACTTACAAAATGGAATTGTATAAAACACAGGAAAGTCAAGCTAGAATGGTGCAAGTTGGTTAAAAAAAGTATACCAGAATCTGAAAATCTGAGTTTGTTATTAAAAGCAGAGACATAAACAAGGGATTATAGAACATGTAATAATGGTATGAAAGCTTCAAAACACATCTTCAGGGATTTGTAATATTTAAGGTTTTGTTGTGTTATTTTTTTTTCCTGCAAGTAATGCCTTGCTTTTAAAATTGTATCTTTCTCTTTTTTGTCTGTTCACACATTCCATCAAAATAAAGTCAGTGTTTAATTTTAGGGAGAGCTCTGGGGAAGCAGGGAAAGCTCTGATGAGAAAGCGATTTGCTGTATTTCAGAAGACAACCTCAGCATGCTTTATCTGTGCTCTTTTGAAAAATGCTAGTCTTATCTCCATGGAAGAAATGCAAAGAGCATCCTCTTCATAATACTTGCACTGCAGAAACAACGTATTAAATCTCACATCTTTAAAATTTGTGATTTATTGTGGGCTTATTTTTAAGACTTGCATCTGATACAATGTTTTTCATTAAAATATTGAAGTAAATTTGTAGGAGAGAGAGATTCTTTTCATTCATATACTGATCCTGAGTACAGGCAGACGGATACGTTGCAGAGAGTACAGCTACTGTATTCTGATGGCCCATCAAATCAGCCATGGAATTGCAGCCCTGCTCCTGTCATCTGTGTGAAAACCTCTTGCAAATTACCACTAATAAGTCACATTAGAAACATCAGAAATAATAAGTGCTTCCAAACAATGGGTTGTCAAATTATATAGTCTGTTTGTTTGTTCTTCAGGAAAGAGAAACTCATAAAAGTATTTAAAAGCCTTGAAAAGCAAGATATGTTTGTTCAGTAGTAATATTCTTGCACCGGAAACTCAACTTGCTATCTAATTTCTTGCTATGTTTATTTTCATAAGAAAATGTTTATTTTCATCGGAAAATAGATAAATCTTGAGGAAATGTAGGCTGTTCTTTTATTGCCCGTGCCTCTAGTTTTCATCTCCTCCCACACAGGGTCTGCTCGTATTCAATACGAAGGCAGTAGTAAAGCTTTTATTTCATTCACTGGAGAAGAACCATGTTCCTGGTTATCAGCCTCGTTCTACGTATTTACCCGATCAAATTATTTCAGCAGATTGGCTTTCCTGACAACCAACCACATAATTTCCACTGTTGGGTGAAAAGCCAACACCACGAGACTTTCCTTGTTGCTCTTTGCACTGCAAAGCCAAGTACCCGGAGCAACCGAAGGAGCAAGGGGCCTGCCCCAATCCTGCCCTCACCCTGAGGGGTGCTGAGCGGTTGGGGCGGCTTCACAGAGATGGCAAATCTCTGCTACCCCTGAGCGCACCTGAACATTTACTTGCCAACAGAGCTCAAAGAGACCAGGCTTGATGAGGGACAGAGCGCTATGGAGATTTGTTCATTTCCAACTGCACTTGCTGTAATGTATTCATATCCCTCTGTATATTTTAAATGCTAGGGAGAATTTAAACCTAATTGGTTTTAGGTTGTAGAGTGTCAAAAATTTACGGAGCATAACTAATTTTGGAAGACCTGTTCCAACTATTTTTTGCGTTTAGTGTTTCTGCTGGCTAAAGAATGAAAGAAGACAAATATTAGAGAAATATGACTGAGTCTTCTAATTAAGGAACAGAAAAGGGCAGAATTCGGTCTTGGCACGCTCCAAATCTCTGATCCGAGTGGAAGGATCCGAACGGCTTGTTACTTGTGGGTCTACCTGCTTCCCGGGTACTAGGAGGCAGGGACTATCAAAGCCAGTGCAGTCCAAATCAAAATTTCAACAACCAAAACCAACAACCACCAAAACAAACCCCAATTAGCTCTAAAAGAAGAACAGGGGAATTAGGAGACGGGGCTGGGTTTTGGAGTAGAATTTCTGGTTTGTTTTTTTGACTACTCTGAGAGGCGAGGCAGCTTTGCTAGTGAAGTGTTAATAATGATAAAATAAGGAGCACATAAGAAATATTTTTAACCACGAGAAATATGGATGCCAGAACTCCACGGTATTTTCACCAAGCAACAGAAAATCCTCTTCCCCTCTTTTTGCTGACTGGCTTTCTGGCAGCGTGATTACTTTACTTCCTACCCAGTTCTAGATCAAACTCCGGCTTTATGAGTCATTCGGGAACCCCGCAGACGGGAAGACCCCAGCCTGTAAGCAGTTGTTACTACAGTACGTGATGCCAGAAAACGTTTTGCTAGAAATGGGAGTCGATAAATAAAATCTGAATTGCATCAGTATCTAAGTACGTATTTTTAAAACTAACATATAACAGCGCTGGCTGTAGGAAGTGCGTAAGACGTATTATGAAAAGTGTGTATGTATGTGTGCATGCGTGTGAGTACACGTGTACAGAATAACCAAGCCACATCCAGCTTCAGTCCTGCATCCTCAAGCAAGAAAAAATAAGAGGGTCAATTCCTTTTGCTGGTCCTTGTTGCTACTTTGGTAATTCTGTTTCCCGTGGCTGTACTATGTATTTAGTTTTCAATTATAAGTGATTAAGTATTAATCTATATTTTATTATTAGTCTACATCTATATCTACTCATATTATACGTGTAGTGCGCTTAACGGACATCAGCCCCTAGAATAAAATAGACTTGTATTGATTTTTTCCAGGAGTTATGTGCTTGCAAGATCAAATTCTTTACTTCTGAGCTATATTTACATATAATTGCTAATAAAACCATCTATCAAATTGCCTGATACGGAGACCCCTTATTGTTCACTCAAGAGTGAGAACAGACCAGTAACAACATAACTACATTTATCATGGGAGGTGCTGAGAGATCTAACATAGAGGCTGTTAGCACCAAGACAAAGGTTTGGAACTCAACCAAGCTGAGATGGGATAGAAGTAATTCCATTAAGTGCTCATAGATTTGTTTTGGTAGGTGTCTGAGGTAAGATTTTACTCTCATCTATGAAAAAAGTTATTTTCTCTCCAGTCAGATAGCTGTATTAAATGACCCTCTCCTGCCACTGCCAGCGCTTTTCAGTGGGTTTCTACGTCAAGTTTTCTCATTTTTCTGAGGGCCTGCTACTTCCTCCATTCACGACTGATAACATCAGTTATGCTGTAGTGAGAAAATACACATTTTACGGGGCATGCGTTTTCCATCATTATTTCATTCCACGAGTGTTAAAAAAAGTATTGCTTGAAGCGTAGAGCAGGTCATCGACCGCGCCATCGGAAAGCCACGTCTCAGTCAACCGAGACTGGACAAAATGTTAATAGCCTGTATTTAGCTATTTCTTTTGTTCTGAACTATCACCTACGTTTTGAGACTTTGTTTTATGCAGAGATCAGATCATGATTCTTGCTTTGAGGAGTTCACGAGATGGATATATATATGAATAATATATTTGTATGTTTAAGAATAGACCTATAAATTGTTCCGTTAGCTTTAGTCCTCGGTCTTGTCATTGCCAAGTCAGCAGTTCTTCCACAGATGGGTTTATTTCATAACTGCCTGCAAAACTGCTGCACATTGCAGAAAACAGGAGAAGTTACTTCTCTCAAAAGTTTAAGTTATCGAACCTTTATAGATAAATCTTAACCTAATTAAGGCGATTTATCCAGGCGCAGTAATGTTTAATTTTTATATACTAGACTTCTTTCACTTTGAAGGGACAAAAAGTTAAAGGAAAACATACCTGCCAACTAATTCATAAAGAACATCCATCTGTTTTTGCTCAGTGCCTCATACTACGGTGAATTAATTGTGAAGACCTGCTCCGAAGGTCTTTTTTCTTTTCCAGCTACTTTGCTTAACTGTTGTTCGTCTATAAGGTAATAGAAGTTATTTTTGTAATGCATTTACAATTCACTGCAGTGTCTATTGTGAGTGGTGGATCTCTGTAACTGTCAATATTTACTCTATTTCTGTTAGAGTGATGGATCATTTGTAATTTAAAAATTTAGCAAGGCCAATCAGTAGCTCATCTGCATCCCAGTAATTATATGCAGCACATTAGCAAGGTATGCATTTGCTAGGTATTTTTGGACTTGTTTAATCAAATAAATGAAATGATGCATGAAAAAAGAGAATATGCAGGATTCATTATAACAATGACAAACATCTCTACGTTACAAAAAGGAC
The DNA here is from genome assembly GCF_964034855.1 of Anser brachyrhynchus. Lineage (NCBI taxonomy): Eukaryota > Metazoa > Chordata > Aves > Anseriformes > Anatidae > Anser > Anser brachyrhynchus. The sequence goes on from NC_137705.1 coordinate 2,124,384, forward strand.
AATCCAAGCTCTGATTTTTTTTTTTAACTGCTAGCCTACCAAATTTTGGACAAACTCAGTAATCGTCCCAAATAACATTTGTTTATCCGTAGTTACTTCATCTTTGATTCTTCGCCATGTTGTGGACCAATCCTTGAAAAATACAGGAAAACAGAGCTCTGTCCAGAAGGAGCAGGCCATAACCAAGTGTAAGAGTCGTGGCTGCCCGGGGGTGTTCTGGACCCGCCGCTACGCTGTGCGGCACGAGCTGTGCTGCTTCGGTCGCCAGTTCGCACGGAGTTCGTGGGAAGCTAGTTGTACATAATGATAAACTCCTAAGATTGTATTCTGCTAATGACTTTCAAGCTACATTGACTGCGCAAAAGTAGTTATAAAAAGCGACTCGGAGGAGCATACAATGCGGGTTCTCAAGGCCAGGCTGGATGGGGCTGTGATCAAAGCAGTTTAGTGGAAGTGTCCCTGCCTAGGGCAGGGGGTTGGAAATAGGTGGTCTTTAAGGCCCCTTCCATCCCAAACCCTTCTGTGATTCTGTTCTGCATACTGAACTCCAGAAACAGAAGAGGAACGTTTGCCTTGAAGTGGAGCAGGCGGTCTCGGAAGGGGGACGTACGGAGGCACAGCCTGGGCCCCTTTGGGACCTCCTGCCGGTGGTCGCTGGTGGGCAGATCCTGCCCAAGTCCCGCTGCTGGGGCATCACGGCACGAGGAGCCCAGCCTGCCCTACCAGGGCTTTGCTCCCTTGGGGCAGGAAGGGCCCTCCCCATGCAACTGCCTGCGCCCATCCCTCGCCCCACGGGACATGGCAGGACGTGGCGAGGGCTGTCCCCACCGCGGGGCCGAGCCAAGCACTGCATCGGCCAGAAGCACGCACTGCCCTTTGCCTCGAGGGAGGCTTGGCTGCAAAAAAAGAAAAAGGCTGGGATTCCTGCCCTAATCACAGTCAACAGGTGCAGAAATGCTGCAGTCACCAGAGTTTAACTTAAATACCTGGAAATGAGATGCTGACAATCTCTGAAATTCCTAAATAAAACATGCAAGTACTCTTTGCCTCCAGTATCAAACGGGCCACTTCAGTTTGTGAAGCGGCCAGGGAAAATCCTGTCCTGCAGTACTACAAAGGACTTGAGGTCAACACTTGGTGACAATTACGTAGCAAGATCATCGTACCAAAGAAAATCAGAGAAAGAGCTGTTTCTGTTTCTCTATGGTACTTAGAGAACTTACGTGCATTCTCAGTACAGCATCCTTTTAAGTATTTCAAAATTTATTTACAAGTGCTTTGCCTTGTCTCTGAGCAATAATCATAGTAAAAATAAACAAAACCCAACCAAATCGGGTATCTACCCCATCTTGCATACTTGATATTTAGAAACTGTATGCCAAGTAAAAATTATTCCCATTGCTTTGGGAATTCAGTCAACTGGAAGGTCAAGAAAAGGCAGGCTTATATCACCAAATTAAAATCTTCTGAATTAGAAGGTGAAGTAACAAGAACATTTAACCTTTTGCAGTACAATTTAGGAGCAGACGCTAATTCTCTTCCCATTGATGCCAAAGACTTCTGCTGTCTTTAAGAGGAAGAGAATTAGGCCAACACAAAATAGGCCAATCTAGTATTTTTCTTCAGTGCCACATGGATAAAAATGAAAGATCACATCCAAATTGGAAAACTAAATTTAAATAAAGTTTCAGGGTTTTAAGGAGCAATGAATAAGAGGATGTAGTTGGGAGGAACTTTCATCTAGGTGGCTCCTAGAACTGTCTGGAGGCACGTCCTGTTACTGGCCTCATGAAGTCCATTAGTGGAGGGCTTAAATATTCTCAGCTGCACGAAAAGAACCTAGGAAATCAGGCTAATTCCAGTCCATGCTCAGCAGGCTGTTTCCTACCAAAGTAGCCCTCTGCTCTCTCTTCTCAGAGTTTAAGCACTCGCTCTTAGGGAAGCAAGATTACTTACTGGTTTGATCACATACTGACAAAAGCCGTTTCTAAGCCAGCCTCGTGTTTTCCTTTACTCTCACCCATCTCCTTCACCTAACAAGGTACGTGTTAGCTGTAGGCGAAGATAACGGGAACGTTGTTCCACCAGGCGGCTGGCGCCCACCCGGCCCCGCTGCTCCCCAGGTTCTGTCCAGCCCTTGCTGAGGTACAGGTTGGTTGTAGGAAAAACTTATGTCTTGTAGAAAAAATTGTCTTGTAGAAAAAAATCTTGTGTCTGCCACAGCACTTAAGGCCTGACCCCGCTGATTACCTAACCTCCTCCTGCAGGATGGCATTCCCAGCTGGGCAAAGAGGAGAATTTGCTGTCATCAGCCTGAGCCGTGGGCTCACCACGAGCTGCGGTATTACACAGAGATAGGGGGCGAATGGATTTATGCGCTTCCAAAAACTTTATGCAGGTTTTCTTTGGTTTTATGTCTACAAAATGTCTGCCAGAAAAAAATCTTGAGCTTGGAGGGATGAAGTATCACACGTGTATTGTTCGTGTAGCTATGGTAACCTACAAATGCCACCAGTGTTTCCATTTCATACACAAATGAGGGGACAGCTGTGGAGACCACATGTCTGCCAATGGAATAATATATGTGAACTAGGATGGCTTGGCCAGAAAATTACAACTCATTTATATTAATCAGGGCTTCAAAGAACAGTCATCTCTGTAGATATAAAGTCCACAGGAAAAGCGTGATTTTTATTTCTGAAAGTGTTGGGCTCTCCAGTAAACACTTCCATCATCTTGCTACTTTGCTAGTTTATAGAAGGGCACTGGTTGTTAACAGCATTTTCAGCTTTATTTTTTTTTTAATGGCACTTAACTTCTTTCTTTGGTTTTGTCTTTTTCTGCTGCCTGATCCTAGCCTGGGCCCGACACAAAGCCCAGCCTGGGACCAGGCTTCACCTGGGAAAGCAGCAGCGCCAAAACAGGCAGAAATAACCTGGCTCAAAGCTCTAACCTGCCCACCGGAGCGAAAAACCCTTTCTTTACTCATTGATATCTTCAACAGAAATAAAAGCTCCATAACAATTCATATAGGATATTTTTTTTTAATTCAAAAATGCTTGTTTAAATTAACCTGGAATTTATATCATCCCTAACATCAAGGCCACCACCAACTACAGAAGAAATTCAGCGGACTCAACACCACAAACAAACTGCATTTTCGGCAGCTCCCGACCCCGGGGAGCTGCAGTACCCGCGCTGCTTGGCGGGGCCGTGATTCGCTCAAGGTGCTTCCAGCATCCCTACCGAAACCAAGCGCTCGCTCCTAGCCGCCGGCTGCCTTGGCGGCAGCAGCCTGCTGGCAGACGGATGCAGCAGGAATACGGCACGCCGATTAGCAAAAGTTTTCCTTGGCTTCTGCAGGGCTGCGATACCGGGGCGAAGTCGAACAAAGGCTGCAGCATCACCTCCCTCGCGTGCCGCCCAGAAGCAGCATCGCGCATCTCGGGGGCAGCCAGCATCCGTCCCCAGCGCCTCGTCAGGTGCCCGGGCACCAGGTTATTAATTGCGGCAGGGCGAGGAAGGCTTTGCTGGGTGAATATTTACGCGGCCACCTTTTCCGCGAGCCGGGGCCGAGGCACCTCTGGCACCCGGGGCCCCGCCGCGCAGACCCGAGCCGAACTTTCTTGCTGCCAAGTTTGGGTGCTCCCAGCAGGAGCGCAGCCCCGTTAATTAAAAAATAACGATGAGGATTTCATAGTTAGAAGGCTAAAGGCTCGTTAGCGCTATGAGCTACGGGAGTTGATAGAAATACCGGTCTTCTCCCATAACCAGGGATGTTTCTGGGGTCTGCCCGAGGCTGCCGGGACACCCGGGGGCCGTGCGCGCCCCGGCGGCTCAGGACCAGGTGCGCAGCGCCGCAGGGACGAGCGGCCCCGGAGGAGCCCGGCCCGGGGAGGGCGGCCCCCGCTCACACTGCGCCTTTATGCCGGGCTCTGAGGGGCTATTGTTGCACCGGAGCCTCCTCGCCTTTTCAACCCCCCTGCGGCTGAATGGGCGAGGCGAGACATCTGCCGGGATACGCTCCCATTCGCATGCAAATCAGCGGGGGAAAAAAAATAATAATAATAATAATAAAAAATAGGAAAAAAAATATGAAAAAAAACTTTCCCCCGCGGGGATGCACCGGGAGAGCGGCGGCCCCCGTACGGGGGCCGCCGCTCTCCCGGTGCATCCCCGCGGGGGTCGCAGCGCTCCCGGTGCATCCCCGCGTCCCCCCTCCGCCCGTCCCCTCCCGGTGCCGCACCGGCACTTACCGGCGGCCGGTGTGGCGCTGCCCGCGCAGCCGCTCCATGCAGCGGCGGGGGAAGCGGCCGAGGGCTGCGGGAAGAGGAGGAGGAGGAGGAGGCGGCGCTGCCCGCCGGTGAGCGGTGACCGCCCGGAGGGACCCCCCCCCAGAACCGCCCGCTGCCCGCCGCCGCCGCCCGCACTGTGCCGCCGCCGCCGGCGCGCACCTGGGTAGGGGCCGGCGGTCACATGACGCGCTGCGCCACCATTGGCTGAGCAGCCTGAGAGGGGCGGGGCGATGCTTGGACACGCCCTCTTTGCCGCTTAGCCACGCCCCTCTTCCTCACGGCCACGCCCCCTCCATCCGGGACACGCCCCCTCTGTTCAGGCCCCGCCCCCTCTGTTCAGGCCCCGCCCCCCGTGTTCGGGCCCCGCCCCTTTCTGTGCTCGCCCTCCCTGAGGGGAGGCTGAGGGGAGGCAGCCCCCGGGCACCCCGCTGGGGCTGGGGGGGGGACAGGGCCCCCCCGGGGTGCCTCCAGCCTCTCCGTATGGGCCTGTAGGGCAGGACGCTGAAATGGGAAGGGGCCTTCAGGGGCCAAAGCCTCCCCCTGCCCGGCCACCTCAGGGAGAACTGACCGTTAACGCGCCTTGCTAAGGGCGTTGTCCAGGTGCCCCTGGAACACTGTCACACACGTCGGGTATCGGCTGCCTCGCTGCGAAGCCCGCTCTACCCTCCAGTAAACAAATTTTGCCTGATGTCCAGCCTGAGCCTCCCCCCGTGCAGCTTTGTGCCCTTCCCCACCTGTCCTGGCCGGCTCCTGCCCCTGTTCCCCCTCCTCAGGAGGCGCAGGGGCGAGGGGCTCGCCTCGTGGCCTTCCCTTCTCCCGAGGAGACAGCCCGAGTGCCCGCAGCCTGTCCCCGCAGGCCAGGCCTTCTGCCCTCCACCAGAATTTCTGCCCTCCTCCGGGCGCCCTCAGGGACCTTCGCGTCCCTCTGGGATCGCGCAGCCAGAGCGGCAGGCGGGGCCGCGGCAAGGCCAAACAGAGCGGGGGGCTCAGGGGGTCGGCTCTGCTGAGCGGGCAGCAGTGCGGGGTGCGACGGGCCCCAAAGCGCACGCTGCGCCCGCGGCTGCCAGGGCACGCTGCCAGCACCGGCACCCTCTGTCCGTCCGTCCGTCCGTGTGCGCTGGGTTTCTGCAGTCACTTCTGAAGGAGCTCTCAGGAAAGCCTAACAACGCAGCTGACCTCATTTTTTTCCTACAGCCCAAGCCTCCCCTGTTAGCACGGTTACAGCCAGGTGCTCCCCTGTAGTTGCAGCTGGGCGAGCGCGGCTTTCTCCCCTCGGAGTGGGCTCCTGGTGCTAATTAATTCATCGGTAGGTCTCGGAGCGACCAGCTGCTGCAAGAAGGTCACAACGTTCTCGTTCCCTTTCTGGCTGCGTTGGAAGTTCTTCATGAGCTGCAGAAGATGTGGTGCCCAGGTAGGCCGACTGCAGGCTGCCTGGGCTGCCCTGACAAGAGAAGTGCCGCTGTCCTTACGCAGCTACGGAGGGCTGCCAGGGAACCCCCGCCTCCCCTCCCATCCCTGCTTTATCTGTTTTACCACCCTCATTAAACGTGGCACACAGGTTGAAGGTGCAATGCCGAAGTGGCGCGTGCTGTGCCGGCCTCTGTGGGTTAAAATGTTGCCAACAAGCGTCACGTCTGAATTTCTGCCCTCTGCGGGGAAGGAAACCTTCACCCACGGGGACGTGGCCGCGCAGTGCTGCCGGAGCGGTGACTTGTGCAGCAGCAGCTCCCGGCGCCCCGGGGCTCAGCGCAGCCCCTTTCCAGTCGAGGCACTGAGGGACAGGGAACGCTTTCCTGCAGGTAGGTGAAGCGGTATTACTTACTGAAATCACACTCATGCATCCTCTGTGGCTGCTTGAGTAAGAGACGGATGAATTAGGTCGGAGAAAAATGGGATACCGCGTCAGCTCCAGGAGCGGTTGGAGCCTGGCATCCGAGGCTTCAAGCTGTCCCTGTAAGCCCTTGGGTGGGTTCATTTCCCATTCACGCGTGTATTTGTGTTTTGTCTCTTGTTTCGGTTGCCTCAGTATGGAATTACCAACCTGTACTTTTCTGTGTCTCCTTTTCCGTGGCTGCCCTCGGTGTGCAGAGGCCCCGGTCCCTGGGTTTGCCCTCGGCCACGCGGGGCAGAGCAGGCTCACGCCAAGCCGTGTGTCCACAGCCGCGCAGAGCATCTCCTGCCTGAAACCACGCTTGGTTCTCGGCAGTGCTGGGCTAGACAGAGTTTCAGGGGGGCTCGATGCCAGAGGCCAACTGATGCTTTAGTGGCATTATACAAGCCAGCTTTTCTTCATACCCTTAAACCTCTATTTCTTATTTCTTTTTGTTATGCATTTAGCTAGCTGGAGGAAGACCGTGGTGGGCGGGTGTTCTATTGCCTCGCCCCGCATGTGCTTTGTTAATGTAAGGTAATGGGAATTCTGCACACCTCAGCAGCCCGAACGCTTCCATTGACACAACCCCCAACAAAGCAGGCAGCCGGCAACTAACTGGGAGGGTTTCACCCTCGGTCCCTCCCCGTCGTGGTCCTGCTGGCAGCGCTGGCTGGGTGGCAAGGCGGTGCTGTCCAGGCAAGCTGCCCTCCATGCCTCTCCTGGAGCCGCTGGAAATGCTGCCCTGGTACCTTCCCAGGAAATTACCTCAAAACCAGTTAAACAATTTATAGTGAGGAAGACTTAAAATGAGTTTAAAAATAAGTTAAATGTGTAGCAAATGTGGTCTTTAATTAATGCCCTAGATCTCCTCTCAAGGCAACGATTTATTTTTTTCTGAAAGCCCCAAAGGTCGTTTGGGTGACATTAAAAGTGAAGTTTTTCATGTGCAAGGAAATTGAATTTTCGAAGGAACTCGTAAACGTCCCCAGGAAGCCGCGTTGCCTCCCGCAGCGCTGTGTTCCCCGCAGTCCGGGAGCGACTTCGCCCGTCTCTCCTGGTTACTGGCATAGAGGTACTGCCATGGCTGGTGCTTGTGGGGAAATACCCTGTGTTGTGTTGTGAATTGTTTCCGTTCTCCTCTGTTTCGGGGCAGGGAGTGTATTTTCCCTTTCTGTGTAGATCTGTCCCTGCATGCGGCGTTAGCTGCACGCCGTCACGCAGCTTCTCGCAGCAATGGCTCTTGCCCCACACCCAGCCCCGACGCGGCCGTGTTCCTCCTGGCCTTTTAACAAGGATGCGTGTTTGGGGCAATGGGTGTGCTCTGTGTTCCACGCCCGCTAGCGGTGCCATTGACGAGGAGGCTTGCCTGGGTGCTGGGGAGCGCTGCCGAACCCTTCTTCAACCCCAGGGGAGAAGCGAAGGCTTGCAAGCGGCTGGCTAGGACAGGACAGGCGCTTTCCGTATTTGATTTCATGAGCAGCTGAGCACTTGCCGGTCGTTGCAGGCGACGCTGTCGCTGTTCCAGGCGTCTGCTGTTTTAAATTACACGCACAACAGGCCCCCGTCTCTGCCAAGAGTGCGAAATGATCACAAATAAACTTTTACACCGCAGCTTACGCCTTCAAGCTGCCAGGCAGGGGGGGATGGCTGCAGCATCCCTGCCTCGGTGCGGCTCCCCTCCGGGACAGCTGGCACCGGCCTCACCTCCTGCCCGGGGCAGGGACAGGAGCGTGGCCTTTGGGACCCATGGGGGACACCTCACCGCCCCCCCGGAGCCGCTGGCACCGGGTGCAATTATCCTCTAACAGCACAAGCTGCATGCCAAGCTTCAGCAGGGGTCCTGTGGAGTTTGTCCTGTTCGAGGGCTGCTTGTTAGGAGCTGAATCCTAATCCCCGTCTTTGACCCCAGAGGCTTGTTCTGTGGTGCCGCTGGGAGAATTCTGGGAGTGCTGCAAAACATCATGGTTTTGTAGGCTAACGACTGGTAGTTCGTGTTGTTTTAAAATTCGTGCTTCTAGAATGACACTGTGCTAAGAAATGCCAGCTTCATTTTTTTTTTTTTTGAAAAAAAAAAAGTTTGATTTCTTCTGGTTGCCTAGAAAAGCTTAAAAGGCATAAACCCAATGGACCTAAAGCCTATACAGCAAGCAAAAAGGAAACAAAACGGCAGCCACTAAAATCTTGCAGTCTGATGTCTTCATTTCTAGACAGTTTTCACAACATTTAAAATGTTGTAATGATAATAACGTTGAGATGGGAATTAAATAAAAACTGGGTACTTCTCCCCAACACTCCTGCCCAAGTGGCCTTAAAAATGACCACGGGAAAAAAGGAGATTTCCACCACCTGGGCTGAGCATTGCCCATTCCGATTGCCCCCTTCTAACCTTGTCCCTTTCCATGCCTTTTGGCTTCGTCCCCTTCTTCTTCCACTCTCTGCACGTCATCTCGAGCAGCTTTCCTGGTCCGCCTCCAGAGGTGGGGTAAAGTGAGGGATGTTTGGTGCCCTCCCCGTGTTCACCACCCCTTGCACGAGCACCTCTGTGCCGGCAGCTCCGGGGCGCGGTTTGTGTCTGCGCGGTGTGTGGTGGGCGCCGGGTCTTTAACCCATTGGAAGGGTCTGGGCAGCGCACTTCGGACAGTAACAAAACAATCCGGCTCTCGGCGACCTGCCACGCGTGTCACTGCGTTTTTTCTCTGCAGCAGACATCCTGGCATTAAGCTGCTTAACCTCCTGAGTGTATGCATAATCCGTTACCCCGAACTATGCTGTGGGACTCCAACACGTCTTCCTGTAAAGGAGTATAATTATGAAAGAAAAGGGACTTGCTGCCGGGCAGGTGAGGATCTGTTGCCCTGTGATCCAGCAGTAATAGCTCCTAGCCCGTGTGAGATTGAAGTAAGTCTGTAAAAATAGCACCGGTTAGCTGGAAGTTTTGGGAGGGAGGTGATCATTGCTGAGGACTCCTTTGTGAGTTAAGTAGAGAAGGAGGCATTGCAATTTGCATCTTGTGCCAACAGGTTTCTTCACTCAGCTGGCACTTCTTGTTCGCAAGGTGAAACACCGCTAGGTTTTCTTTTCACCTGCTTTTTTAGATGCTGTGCATTTATTTTCAAACCGGCACGAGCGTGCTGGAGTTGTTCTGAAAGGTACCGGAGCTGCACATGCAAATTGCCAGTGAGCAACTGGGTAAGCCAATGACCAATTACAGCCATAACTGGTGATTTGCATAATGCACTCCCAATTACGCATGCAGATATAATAATTGCGTGCACAAATGGTGTAAGTGATTGCAGGTGCAAAAGTGTGTCTGCAGTCACGTGGGGGGGACTACAAACCCCAGCTCCGTGCGAGCAGCGGTTGCACCAGTCACCATGGCGCTGGCACACAAAACCCGAGAATTAAGGTCTTTGTTTTGACCTGGAGGCACCATTTTACCTGCTGGTTGCAATTGCATTTTTCCGAGGAAATAAACCAGCTCCTCAATGGCACCGGTTCTTGGGGCTCCCCCTTCCTTTCTCGGGCAGGCGCGTGCCTCTGGGTGGCTTTGTGTAGGCGGTTCTGTAACGAGGAGCTAGAACGGCACCAGGCAGTGTTTTTAAAGCAGGTCAGTCACTTCGCACACGATTCCATCTCACTTCTCTAATGTATTATTAATTGTGAAGCTTTTTCCTTTCGGTTGATGTATCTTTTCCCAGATGAACTGCTGCGTGAATGTTTCATGAGGAGGGACTCGAAGCTCATTTCATCATTTTGCTAGGAACCCCCCCCCAAGCTTCTTAGAAAGCCAGAGCGCCTTAAAGAAAATCGGGGAGTTTAATTGCGAGCCAGGTATTTGTATTTACTCTGCGGGTAAAAGTGGCAACACGCAGAGCGCGAATCCCGTTTCCGCTGGGTTCTCGGCACGTGCTAACGGAGGAGCAGCCATGAAAGCTTTCCTCTGCGTCTCCTGGCACAAGGCACGGCTCCCCGTATTCGGCCAGCAGCCTCCCTGCTGGAGGCCGGGCGCAGCCGGGCTCCGTGAGGCTGGCCTCCGCTGGCCCTCGGAGCGGCGAGCTGCGGGGTGCCGGCTGGCCAGGAGGACGGCTCTCACTGCTTCTTACTGCTCAGAAGGAGGAATGGCGTATAGGACTTTGCAGTTCTTACTTCCTTCCTCAGCAGGAAGGCTGGACACGTGTAGACACGCTGCGTTTTGTTTAGGTTTTGTTGGCAAGATGCGGTCAGTCGTGGAGGTGCGGCTTCCCGCGAAGGCAGGCTGTGGTTCGGAGGTAGGGAAGGTCGCTCACGTTTCTTGCGTGTATAAAGGAAGAGCGCTCCTGGGAGGGCATGGGCAAAGGTGCTGCGGTCGCATGGCGGTGGAAAAGCTGCTCAGGAGGGCTGTAGGAAGGAGCGAGGCCCGGCCGCGCTGCGTGCCTCGCGCCGTTCCCACACCACAAGCCGCGCTCTGGGGCGCGCCGACAGCCCGAGCCCCGGGGAGGTGGGTCCCGGGGTGACTGCCAGGGTGCGAGTACAGAGCCCGAGAACTGTACTTCGCACGGCTTAGCCTGAACTGCAGCTCTGCTAATGCTAAGATAAATATAATTTAAATTAAGTTTGACCTTAAGTGGCGGCTGCGACGAAGCGTGGCGCGTCTGAGGCCTGGACACAATCACTGGGCGTTGCTAAACGCCGCGCGTCAGCCGCGACCTTTGCATCGCGCTGAAGCCAGAAGGAGCTCCCTGGTCCCAACTTGTGAACTGTAGTTCACCCCACTGGAAAGCGACTTCAGAAGCTATTACAGTCACAGAGAATATTTTAAAGGGTGCAGAAGCTATGAGCGAAATATTTATTTTACACACTTGTCTGCATTTAATCCATAAATCTGTCTGCTATGATAGTGTTTTACTGGTGTAGATGAGGCAAGTAAGCTGAGATCATAGCCGACGTCCTATAAGGCTTTACAGAAAATCATTGCTTTTTAATCCCTTTATCCCTGTTATTTCCTACCACTGTGGAAATCCAGCGGCAGGGGAAGCTGGCACGGTGTAGGACAGACGCGAGACACATAGCGCTAAGCAGGCAGAAATCCTTCTGTGCGTAACGCCCCCAACACGCTACAAATGTCGATGTTCGTGCCGTGTGTCCTACATAAATAAAAATAGCGTATCGATACTCGGCGGAGCACTGCACGTCTTTGGGCTAACCTCTCTGTATGAGCCCTCTTGGTATCGGCGATTAACACAACTGCAGCAGGCAGAGCTGCGGGCCGGGCTGGCTCCTGCCGAGCAGGTACCGCTCGGCGCACCGGGGTGAAGGGAGCTGTGCTGCTCCCTGCGCAGCACCCGACCCCGAGCCCTTCCTTTTGATTCCCGCGTTATTTTTTTCCCTGCCTAAACATGGGGAACGTGCTCAGACAGCAGAGTTGAGCCCGAATGTGCGGAGGGCGTCTGGACATTGCAGGTGCACAACTGCTTCCCTGCCCTTCCCGTGGAAGCGCCCTCCTGCCTGCGGTGCCAATGTCGGCACCCAGCGACGTCCCCTTGCTGCGCGAAGGGGCCGGGACGTCGGCGGGCCGGGGCCCTGTCTGGGACCGGTGGCGCTGCAAGGACGAGCGTGGATTTCCTTACAGCACGGGAGGAAGGCTGTCGTGGGAGCGAGGCATTGCAGGGTGCGGTGTCTGGGGAAGGGGGGTCCTTAAGAATTGTTACATGTGGCTTACAGGTGAGAGGACCCGTGTAAAGGTGGGCTGGCAGCGGCGTCGGAGGGACACCGGCACAGGCAATGACGGCAGTGGTTTCTCCCCAGGTGAGTCCCGCTGCCACCAGGTGGGACGGAGTCTGGGAGACCCCCCCCCGTCTCCTTGGTCACCTCGGTTTGCAGGGCATCTTAACTTGAGCACCCCTCAGTGCTTTGAGTTACACCGGGAGAAGGTCAGAACCCCCCCGTTTCTCTCCTGCCCTCTGACAAGTGAGGGAGTCGCGCTGACGGGACTGCCCGATGTGCTGAGCAGAATTCATTTCCTGCTGGAACTGGGAGAGGCTTTGTTACCTGCTCAACAGAAGTACCTGGGCTTTGCCTGACGTTGTCCCTCGCGGCCCCGTTGGACCTGCAGCGGGACAGCGTGGGCCTGGCCCCTGCCTCGCATCCCACCCGGCTGCCTCCCCTTCTCCATGCCGTGGCTCCAGGCATCAGCGCGCTGCTGGCGCCCGGCCCTGCTGAGCCCAGGGATCCCGCACCCACCCCACATCCTCCTCTTCTGCAACACACACTTGTTGCTATTCACTTATGCGGCTTATTTATGCAATTTATTAATTAATGCCCTCTGGTTCAGGGCTGCAAGCTGTAGCTAATTAACATCTGCACGACACTCCTCCGTTTTATTAACCATGGAGGAACGAAGGCTTTCGAGCCTCCTTCTTCTGCTCTCGTCCTGGTGAAATGGGTTATGATTTCCACGGCCAGGGCATGTCCCAGGCTCGGCCCTGTGCCTGCTGCTCGGTGCCCGGGGATGCTGAGCTGCAGCCCAGCTCTGCCAAGTGCCACTGCGGGGCCACAACCCCAGGTGGGTAGGTTGGGGTACTGCGGTCTTTTAATCTGGGGCAAGAGGAAATAGGGAGCATGAAGGCGGCATCAATTTCAGATTTTGCCAGCAAAAATATGGGTTCTTTCAGCCAGAATGACTTAAATCGGAGGTTCATTTCTCTGCTGTTCCTGGCATTCAGTAGAAATCGCGCACGAGTGACAGGCTCTCGGGCTGTTCGCATCCAACTTTAAAAGCATCTGCTGTAGGACACTGCTTTGTACCTAACCCGCGGGCAGTTTCCCAGTTATTTTGCTAAATAAATACGAAGACTCCGTACAAACGGCGGCTCCCCAGAAGGAGGTTTTCCAGCAGGCGAGGCCAGCCAGGCGGAGCGTGCTGCTGCAGGAGAGGTTGTGCAGGGCTGAGCGCAAGGAGCGGAGCTGCAGGATGAGGCCGCCGAGCAGCACGCCCGTGAGCAAGGTTTGGGTACCCGGCGTGTTGGGAGAGAAGTGCCTGGCACACGGGCACTTGGCAAAATCTGCCAGTGTGCTGTACCAAAATAAAGGTATCTTTGCTTTGAAAATACACACAAGGACCCCGACGGCTTGGTGGAGGGGTGTTTGCCCTTGAATGCCAGAGCACAGGCCATGGTGAAATAAGGTAGAACAGTAAATGTAAGGGAAAAGGCCGACTTTCCGATGGATTTTGTGTTTAATTGGCCTTAGCAGAGCATTATGGCTGTCTCCTAAGGAATGCTAGGATGGCTGTAAGAGCAGCTTCGATGGAGCCTGCTCCTATAGCATCTAATTGGCTTCATATCTATCAAACACTAAAAGCCTTTCTTTAAAGTTGGGGGTTTGTTTTTAAATCAAATAGATTTATTCGTGATGTCTTGGGCACATTATTGCAGTAACCTCATCCTTGGACCAAAGCGTTGGCAGAACACACACATCTGTAATGAGGACTGTGTGTTCTGGGGAGGTTTTATTACAAAAGAAGATGAACAAGTATATCAGGAAGAAAGGGGAGAAGGGGAGAAGACTACTTTTTTGGCAAAGCTTTGGACTACAATTCTCATTTCTCTGCTTGCAGCTGCCTTTGGGCACACGTTTCAGTGACTTGCTATATTGTGCTTTACTGTTGATGCTTCCCAAATTTGCTTTTTGGTGAAACAGACATCGTGCAGGTTCCCCATAAAAATGACTGATTCGGGTTTTACCGAGAACTCTGGCACTTCTCCATTATAAGAAAGAATTACATTATTTTGAGACAATTATCAAGATGGGAGTAGTGAAACAAACATTTTAAATGTCCAGTTTAATTCCCTCTCTTCCTCCAAACGAGCTTATATGAGCAGGATTTTTAGAAGTTCTGAAATGAAAGCTTCCTGAAGGAAATATATTTCCCTGTGGGACTGCACAGCTTTCAGTCCTGCGTCTGTGTGAAGGTAAGAGAGCTCTGTTTTCATTCACTATTTATGAGATGTGCGTTCATATTGCCAAGTGACCATAGGATTCTGTGCTTTTAAGAATCTGCAAATGAGATGAAGCTCATTATTTTTTAATGTAAAAAGGATTATTGAGATCTTAGTGACATGATATGCGACCTCGGAGATGTGTCTCACTGTAGAATATGTACCGAGGCTTTTCCTTTAGGAAGACAATAAAGTACACGCAGTATTTTCCAGTCATTCTGTTCAGCATTCAGAGATATTTATTAGAAATAACACTTAAGGGGCTTTTTTGTTGTTTAATTGCAGACCATGACTTGTAGGAAATCACCCTCGTCTTTGTGTGAATCTTACTTACTGTGTTGAGATAAATGCAGGGGGATGTTTCAAAATAAAGACTCGCACAAGGGTTGTTCTCATGGTCCTAAGGGAAAGCTAAGTCTGGTAATCAAGTAATCCACCATTAATTTTTCCTCCAAAAGAAATTAGGATTTCTTTTGTAGGATTATGTTACTGGGTGTCACACCACGGCCCTGCTCTGACAGCGACACACACCTGGGAGTTTCTGGAGGTGGAAACGTCAGCGCGTGCGTCTGGCTGCGTTGGTGTGCGAGCCTCTGACCTGGGCCGTGGTACGTAATAGCTTAGGGGGAAAGCCAAACAGTGAGAGAACTGCAAAGAAAGAGACACTAAACCTGCTCGTGGTACCCACAGGTACAATATGCAGCATCGGTGAAACCTGGCGGCTGTGCCTGTGCTGCCTGCTGAGGCTGACAGCCGCGGTGCCCTGCGCTGCTCCCCGGGATGGTGCTGAGCGCGATGCTCATCCCAAACCCGCCTGGCCCTGGGCACACAAACGCTCTCTCCATTTCTATTGCCGGTGCTGTTGTCGCTAGATCCTGCAGACGGGAAGCCCTCTAATTATTGCGGTCGCCGTGCAGGTCGCTCTGAAGCAGGTTCGTCACGTGGAGTTGTACAAAGAGCTGTTGGTGGAGGGCTGCTCAGATGCACACCCGAGTGTCTGCTGTGCTCCTCTGTGCCCACATGTGCGGTTCCTGTCGGTGCTCCCGTCTCTGCCATTAACATATCACTGCAGAACAAATACAGAAACCGGCAGGAGCGAAGGGGCTTATGAGGGAAGACAGCCTGAACGTCTTTGTTAACCAGAAAAGCTAGATTTTCAATACTGCCTATTACTATACAGACACTATTCCTTGGTTCTGCACACTCAAGTAGTCCCTGTTTAAAATGACTCGTTAATAATTAATATATTCTCACAGCAGGCCACAGAATAACTGGAAGCATGGCTGGTGCTATTCCTTGCAGGTATTTTTGGGCCCACGCTTCTACCTCTGCTTCGAGGCCGGGTTCCAGGGTCCCCACCGGCAGCCACGAGCTGCCTCGAGCAGGGAACCCCAAACCCTGCTCTGCTCATCCCCGGTGGGCTCACCATCACCCTCACAGTCCCGGCTGGCTGTGCTTGAAACACAAATGCCTCCACTTGACTCTCTGCCTTGATGTCTGGTTACTTTGCTAATGAAAGCTGTCCTCGGAGCCTGTTGCATGTAGGTTTTAGGCATGACTTGGATGTTGTTCAAGCCTGAGACAGGAGTGTCAACAGGTAGAAAAGGCGTTACGCTTTCAGGAGAAGGTACCAGATTACCAGCATGCTGCAGACAGCTCAAGCTATTACAGAAAATAGCAAATTAAGAGGAAAATTTCACAGCTTTGCTGAATGGGGGAAGCATCCAAGGATCTGCAGGAGATCCTGAAACAATGCAGGAGAGGGGAGGAGGCCAGCTGAGACAACCCCTTGGCACGTCACTGTCACTGCTTCGTTTCTGGAACCAGAAAAGCTTAAAGTAAGGCAGGATTTATCAAAATGCCCTTTGGGATTTAGGTGACATGCTCCCAGGGCCCTCGGGCACTTACATCCCCTAGGTGCCTTTTAAAACCCCGAACTAATTTCCTTCACTCGGGTTCTCTCTCTCTGGAGCTCACGCTCCACGAATGCAGTAATTGCAAGCATTTGTTTTGAGCCATACAAGCCTGAGCTCCACAGCAAGTTTTATTTACTGCAATTATATCTGGCAGATCATTTCTAATAAACTCAGGAAAATGATAAACCGCTCACTAAATTCATGAACAGAAAAATAGGGCAAATTGATCAAATAAGCTGTTTCCCACGTAATCAAAAATTACTATGTGCATAACATTTTGGCGTAGGAATAGCTGCGATGGAAGTATAAAGACAAGCAGGGACCTGCTAGAGGCATCTGCACAGAGATTTTAAATTTTGGTTGCCTTCTAGCAAAGAGCCTAAGACTGCTCAAGTCTAACAGGAGTTACCCCTTGCTGGCGGTGGAGCTACAGGCTCGCGTGCACGTGCCTTGACCTTCCTGCTGGGTGGTTTTGAGATGCAGCCTTGGAAAGGTGCAGCCCCCTTCCTGCCCTCCTGGTTGTTGATCGAAGGGCAGCAGAGAAGACTTCTTTTCCTTTCAGCACGTAAAACGAAACCAGACAAAGTGCTCCGAGTAAAATACGTGAGATTTGTTCCACATCTCATTTACTGCATGTGCGATGTCACCGAATCTAAATTTCAAATAGCTGAATTCAGGTATTGGGTCTTTCTAAAATGAGCTTTTAATAATTATTGAGCTTTTTTGTCTCTGCTGTGCTGCTTAATTTACATTAAAAATGTGAATTTCATCTGAAATCCTCAATCTAGCAGTGTTAACACCTCTCTGAGATAAGTAAACGCTTGCTACAAATTAGGCCTGGGCTTGGATGCTGCAGCTGATTAACATCACATAAGGACAATTAACAGCATTTTTAGGAGAGGATAGGAAGAAATTATCATATGCAGTTGAAGCTATAAAGAGAATTCTAGGGAGGTATGTAATTAGGCAAATTAGGATAGGGCAGTGGCTCTAACATTCATACCCTGATGAAATGTATATATGGATTCCTTAAGGACCGTATAGGTTCTTTAATGACTGTAGCCTTCCATCTCCTCTAAGAGATATATTTACAAAACAATTTAAATGTCAGATTCATACAATATTAACATCGCACCGATTCTAAATGGTCTGCCACCACCATGAAAGTTAATGAGAGCTTCCCTGCCTGAGCCCTGAATTTCTGTCTCATTTGAATTTGGATAAGGGGAAAACATAGCTCGGGGAACGAGAGCATAAATTTTGCCAGTTTAACGAAAGCTTACGGCAGGACTGGATCCTTTAGGTTTTCACACTAACATCTATCTGCATTCATTCAGATGCCATTTTTAAAAACCACTCGTGTGGCGGTGGTCGAGGAACTGCCAGGGGGCTCGGAAAGCAAAGCAAAATGATAGGAACGTGGCCTTCCCGTTTTCCAGCTTAAAGCACCGTTACGTACGACCTTGTGTCACTTTATCCTTCATTATCAATCATCATCTGAGGGCTGAGGAAAGCTTTATCTGCAGCCGGCGTTGTAAGGAATGGCAGCAATGGAGAATGAGGAAGGGCTGCTTATCGCTCGTGGAAAATGTTCTCCTTTGAAACCTCCTCTGTTCTCCCCAGACTCCGTGCCTAAGCCTAGATAGAGACTAATGTTACTCAGAGGCTCGTATTTTCCTCGTCATTGGGAGTAATGGGAACCAGATGTGACAGGCTGCGGGCTGGAAATTATCCATCAAGCGGCATCTCCGGCTGCCTCCCGTGGCTCCTCTGCCTAGTGGGTGTGCAGGGCGATCTCGGTCGCGGTCCCGGCTGCCTGCTCAGGAGCGGGGCAGGTCCCAGGCTTCGTCCTCGCAGGGGTTCGAGCGTCCCCCAGGCTGGCTTTAGCCCTGCCAGAGCTGGATGGAGCCGCACAGCGCTGGATGCCGAGCAGGGTGCGTGCCCGCCGTGGCCCCGCGGTGCTGTTTGCAGGTCTGATGAACTTTTTTTCCCCTTTTTGTCGTTTCCACTGCACATTTTCCTCCCCGAGCTTGACTGATCCTTGATCCCCGCGAGTTCCCCAAGCAAAGAAGAGCAATTCCGGCCCCTGGTGAAGAAGCCCGGCCGCAGGGTGTGCACAGCCAGATAGCCAGGGATCTGCCCGGGGGGGCTCCGGCCTGGCTCGGGCTGCACAGGTGGTGATCCTACGAGATGGTGGTGCCCGAGATGTAGGGGCTGGCGGTCAGCGTGGAGCTGGAGGCAGAGCGTTAAAACGTTTGTTTTCCTGTTCTCAGCACAACATGGCGGCCTTGTGCGTTATGTATCGTGCTGGAGGAAGCTTCCAAAATACCATCCTTAAGTGTGTCTTTCGTGATTTTTTGGGTACTTCACATATGTTCCAATAGTTCTACATCAAATTACATGTTGTGTAGCATTAAATATATCTCTTAACAGGTTACCACAAGCTATGTCCTTTTAAATGGTTGACCAAATTCATTATGGAATAAATTTCATATATATTGTTAAATTTTATTTGGGTGTAGAAATATTGTGCAGAAATCCTTTATCTGTTCCAAACCTTCAAATAATTCTTTGCTTCTTTAAAAATAACCTTTGAAATGTTTTTTGCCAAAATGAGTGAGACAGAAGGAATAATAGATGCTGCAGGATTTGCATCCAGTGTAGTTTCCTGCTTCTCCAAATGCATTTGGAGTTGCTGATTGATTTGTAACAAAGCCTGACGTGTCCCCGGAAGGAGGGAGTGAAAAACACACTGCTCTAATGTGTGTCGAGGTTGAGATTGGCTCCAAGCTTTAACCTTTAGGGATGCACTTTACTTTGCTTCTTTAACTTTTCACAGCGGTTAAATAGCTGGAAAGAAAACAGGGAATAAAACGTACGTAGAGGAAATTAATAAATTATACTCTCATTTCTGGCACGTTTACAGCAGAGCCGTGCTAGCACTCCAGTGCAGTGACAACAGAGCGGCTCGCCCTGCCTGCAGCCTGTTCGCCCGGTGAGGCGGGGTGCTGCCGCTGTGCTCTGGGGGAGCAGGGCCCAGCTGCTGTGCGGGGTGGGTTTCACGGGGCACCGACAAGTCCCCTCTGCGCCCCCAGCAGCCAGGGGCGGTGGAAGGGGCCTCGGCTTCGGCCTGCTCCGGCCTGACGCCCGCGGCTGGGCATGGCGGCGGGGCGGTTCGGCAGGCCCGATCCTGCCGGCCAGGGCGCCACCGACGGGGCGCTGCTGGTGCTTCTCACCCAGCTGGGCCCTCGTAAACGTCTGTGTCACCGAACTTAGTTGTGTGTGGATGGCAACAGGGGCTTTGCCTCGTCTGGCATTTGCAGTAGTTGAAATTGCAGAATTGGGTAAACGTGGTCTGAAAGCTGGCCAGTTTCCAGTACAGCAGGAAGGCTCCTCAAGGACACCGAGGCTGCTCTGGGGCCACCAGCAGCTCGGCTGCTTTTTGTCCTCACCCCCTGTCCTCACCCATGGTGTTGTGCTCCTCAGGGCGCCCAGTGGCCCTCACTCCTCACGTCAGAACCTTCTAGGGTTGTGGGGTTTTTTTGGCCTTGTTTTGTTTATTTGTTTGTTTTGTTATGTTCCATTTTTTCCTGATAAATTTACTCACTGGAGTATAAAAAACAATAGAAAAGCCTAGGCACCTATCTCACTAAAACCAATCCATGATTGCTTCTGAGTGCCTGGGCCTCGTCTCCGCCGCCTCCTTCCCGGGGGAACCACCAGCACGTGGCAGTGCCAAAGCAAGACGGGAGCGGAGCAGCAAGCTCCAGTTGCGTGTGGGCTGGCGTCCCTTTGAACCACGCACATCATCCTCACGGTGTTGGCGCTGGCGGTGAGGTTACAACACCCGAGACTTCCTCAGCGCTGGCAGCAGAATCGGGCAGAGACCGTCACATCCTGCGTTACATCGTCTGCGTGGGGCTCCGTGGCAGCAGAGCCAGGAACTTCTCTCCCTTGCTGCGGTGAATGCTGAGGCTTGGAGGAAGGTCAGGAGGGCCAGGAGGGAGCTGTGCTGCAATTTAATGAAACCCCTGCAAATGGCCTGGCTTAAGCCTGGCTGTGTAATTATAGGGCTCTCTCACCTTGTTTCTAGGATTTTTTTTGAGCAGGAAAAGACTCCAAATGAATCCACCTATCTCATTTCAGCCCCACGATATGTTTGTTCAACAGGAAAAAATCAATGTTGAACTAGAATTTTTGTGGGGATGGAGAAAATCCGTGGAGATTACATTTCTGCTTCAGTGCAATTTCGTGTTTTACTGCTGCATAGACTAGCTAGTTAATAAGGTATCCTTGAATACAAGGTCCATATTCTATTTATTGCTGTGCTCGTGTATACAAATCAATCCTTGTAATTGTTACTGGTGGCTACATGCTGTCTTTGGTGTCATCGTGTCATTGATTGACAGGGACCAATAATCAACGTCATTTCCATAATGCTGATCCCTCACCAAACCACACGGAGACGAGGAGCAGCCTTGTGCCTCGTGCTGCTCTCTGGTGCTCAGGCGAGTCCCCAGAGCCGCCGTCTGCCTTGCCTTGGAGCAGGAGCTGAGCAGGGATGGATGCAGCTGGGAGGCGATGGAAGGGCTGTGCAGCAGCCAAGACTCCCCGTCCACCGACAACACCTTCCCTTTGGTCCTAATGAAATCCTTTCTCCCTGAAAGCCATTGAGCCACCTGACAGCAATTCTTCCCTGACTTTGTGCTGGAATAATGTGCAGTTAATGATAGTTTTGTACTTGGCTGGGGAAAGGTGATAAGGAGAGAAAAAAAAAACGCATCCTTTGGAGCAGCAGCACGTACGCGTCCTGGATCTCTGTCTAGGCTTGTTATCTGATCTAAGAGTGAAAAGGAGATGACTTAAAAGAAATTAAGGGATAGAAGCAGATTTCTGGACGGAGATCGGTCCTGTGCTTCCTGGATGCGTTTCACCCAGAGATTTGGGGAAAACACTGGGGAGCTCCTCTGTAAGCTCCCCCCTGGCTGCAGGGGCTCCGTCCTTCTGTTTCTGAAGTCTCTGAGCTCAGTTGTGCTACCTGATTGCATACCGAGCTTTCTGCGTCTGACTAAAGGGTTTGGTTACTGAATTTGAGCTCTGATTAATTTAGTTAGGGCACCAAAACTAATGACATTTACACACATTAGCTTTAGGTATCTGAGGATGACATATAGGCTTCACCATGCCTGTAATAAGGAATTTCTGTTATATGTTAGACCTATGGAAACTCAGTTAGTGTGTAGTGCTCAGCAAAAAAATAATTTGCTTTTACCTGTACACTTTAAGTCTCTCTTTCCTTTGTAACATCCTTTCCTTTCTAACATCCTTTGTAACATCCTCTGCATGTTACTCTCATGATTGTTTTAAATCTTTTTGCATTAACGTTGAAATTATTCACTGGGGTGGTATGAACATCTGTGAAGTATTATATTCTCTTCTGGCGTTTCTTCATTTTGCATTGGATGCACCAAACAGGCAGATGCGGGTTATAAAAATACCACAATGGAAACCTTTGTCGGAAGAGTGCTCTGTGAATTCATACGGATTTCTTTTAGAAAAGATCCCATTTAGGTGGGTAATGTTTTACTGGTTCTTTCAGGGGTCACGAGGACTAACCGAGGAATGGCTGCAAGAGGAGCCGTCGCCTGCAGCTGTGAGGGAATCCTGCACGTCAGCTGGGGTTGGATTTCTGTAAGAAATCAAATAGCTGGAGATGGAGGCTTTGGGGTGAAGGTTCAGAGCTGCAGGCCGAGGGCTGATATCCGTGTGGGTGAGTGGCTTCTGCTCGGCTCTTCAGGCTGCCTGCACTGAGGACGATGCTATCATCACCGCTCCATGCCAGAGAACGCTTTATTGGCTGGCCATGGAAAGCTCTCAGTTAAGATTAAATCTTATGTCCCCGAAGACTGAGTTTTATGTTAGCTGTAAATCACTGTGGTATTGTTAGGGCTAAGGTTAGGTTTCGGGTTAGGGTTCAGAATAGCATCCTCGGGAACCCATTTCATTCTTCCTCCTGTAAATCCCTGCGAGGGATGAAAGGCTAATAGGCGGTCATCAAATGATAGCAATGGCTCCCGTGGCCGCTTTTAAGCCCAGGCTCGGTGTAGGTGTTAGAGGAATTTGCAGAGAAACAAAGTGCTCAAGAACTTGATTCATAGGCGGATCTCGGCCCATGTTTTATAGGTCTTCAAGGAAGCACTGGAAAAACATTTTTTCCTGGGGTTTGAAAGCCTCACCCTACGGTACCTGAGCTGTTGGTGTAACCCCAACTCAGAAGCAGTACGAGCCTTACATTCTGGCCATTAAACAAAAGGACTGAAAGATTACCGGCCTGTTAAAAACCATCCTCCCTTTCAGAAAATAAACAAAAGCCTATACTGCTTGCTGCAGCTCAGAATGGGATACTCGATGCTTCAAAGGTTTTCAAGAAATGATGCTGCAACGTGTCATGAAGCACTTCTGCATCCTGGAGAGGAGCACCACCGCCGGGAAGGTTACCGGCACTGCCCTGGGATCCCCGCGGGCAGGCTGTCGTACCTGCAGAAACCCAGTGCCACGCCGAGCCTTAGAGGTGTTGATTCAGGGAAAGCAGCTGGGACTGTATTTAATGCTGTGTGCATGGGTGTGCCGTGGCGTCCTTTTTAAGGGGGAATCGAACCTCAGCTGTTTGTTGTGAGTCCGCCCCGGCTCCTCTCCAGCTCAGGCAGCTCCCGTGCTCCTGCCGAGCCAGCCCTGGAGCTCCAGCAGCCACCAGGGCTCTTCCCGGGCTGGTTACGAGAGGTGCCCGTGTCCCTCTGGTCCCCAGTGACCTGTACATGTGTGTCCATCTCGGCGCCTGAAGCCTACGTGGGCAATTCTGTAGCTGGCAGCTGGCATCGCAGGAATTTTACGTGTTTGTTTCTGCAACATCTCTGTTCCCTGCTGACGCCCGCTGGTGTCCGGCTGGGTGCTGCAGCAGCTGAGACACCCACGGCGGAGCCCCCGCGCCCTTGCTCGCGTGTGCCGAGGTGGCAGCGCCGCGGCTGTGCCGTGAGCAGCTGAAGGCTGCTGCCATTTGTTGTGGGAGCTTGCTGCTAACAAGCAAAACAGGCCTTTCTTTTTTTTTTTTTTTTCTTAGCAGTGAAAGGATTGCCTAGAAAAATCAGAACATGGCATTAAAAATAGCTACAGGGAACCTGCCGTGCTCCTTGCAGCCTGTGTGCGGGTACGCTGGTCAGTGCGTGCCTCAGGCCGCCGAACGGCTCCGCTCCCTCCTCCCGCAGGTGCCAGCAGGAGCAGATAACGCAGCGCCATCCAGCTTGGGCTGCCACGCAGAACTTTCACCGGGGCCCACAGGCTCCTATACTGACAGATAAGTACATTACTGCCGAGCGTTTCGTACGCATAAAGGGTTATTCTGCTGTAACCTTCTCAGATCGTTGCAATTTTCCATTTCAGCAGTTCCTTAGAGGGGATTTTAAACCCTACGCTGAATTTCAGGTGAAAGCAGCGTGTTACTGGTGCCTCCTCTTCTCGGTTAGTGTTTGCACACCCAGCCAGCACACTGCTGCTGGGAAATGAGGGGTTGGTGCCCCGCCGGGCTGTGCTTCAAGGTTTGCAGCAATGATTTCTGAGTTGCCTTGTCGAGCTGTCCCTGAGTGTAAAATCGCGGTGTGGTCTGCGCAGTGCTGGTCTTGGTATGTGTGTACACAACCCTTGTGGTTAAGTACAAAAAGTAATATTCTATTCATTTAAATATTGTACCATCTGACAAAGCTGCAATGCACCGATATTAATGGCTCACTTGCGGCCAATTCTTCTCCTCGAAAGGCTGTTTCCATTGCAAATTCATCATGCAGGCATCAGGCAAAGAGTTATCAGTCACTTGTTTTGGTGAAGGACAGATATTGATATTCTCCTAAGATGTGAAAATAGATCTCCTCATCAGCAGTGCTTAGCATACCGGCTGCGTGCAGAGGCTCGGTTCAGCAGCAGTGCTGTAGGAAGGGGCCCAGCACAGCACCGGAGCGCTTCGCTTTGCCACAAATCAGTAATGGGAACACTCGGGTATTGGATTTGTAGCGTAGAAAGCAGTTTTTTCATGTAGTTTTGTGTTCTTCGTTCCCTGTGTTTAGCAGGATATGTATTTCGGTCTGGGTAATATGAATGGTCAGAGCTCCTGTGCTTCGAAATTGCTCAGACTTTAACTGAAGAGAAGAGCAAACTCATTTGAGTAGCGCAGGGCAGTGCTGGTGGGGCTGGGGAACACGATGAACACTCTGCAGGGGTCGCAGTGTGGGGCTGCTCCCCCGGCTGCCCACCGACACCCTGAGCAAGCCGCTGAGGCTCTTCGTGCTTCGTGTGCCACCAGCGAAACGCATAAATAGCTTCTTTCTTGTAATGGCAGTTCTCTCACGTGCAGGCGGTGAATGTCTTGGGACAGAAGCCTTCCTCAGCACATCCGTACAGACGCAGCACAGTAGGGGCTTCCTCCTGGCCGAGGTCTCCGAGCGCCTCGCAGAAGCTCAGCTCAGCACCCCGTGTCCTCACTCCGGTGCTGCAGACAGCAGCGTCCGTGTGAATGCTGCTGAATTGCTTGCAGGGCAGATCATTACTGAAAATATGTACATCCACAACATAAAATGCAGCACTAGCTATCGTTAAAAACCAAAACCTGCCTTGTTTTGGGGAAATCTGAGCTCGCTCTGCTATGGTGGAGTGTGAGGCTTAAGGAAGTACCCAGCGAAGGCCAGTAAAATTAATGAACTGCTTTTGGCTGCTGGGTCTCCTGTGATGGGTGATTTGGAGTAGCAATGAACACGCAGTCTTGGTGCTGCCAGCTAAGGTCTGAGCATTACTATGTAGGGCAGAATTGATTGATTTCCTTGTCTAAATTATTTGCAAGCTTAGTCATTACTTTTGTAGCTGATAATTTCACTGGAGCTTGGGACCTGCCGTATTATGGCTTATAAAAGTTTAACCATCAGTGAACTCTTCGGCAATAAATCACGCTGGTGTTGTATTGCTCTTAAAACAGTAGAAATGCGTGGCTGAAGCATCAGGAGGAGCACGGAGGATGGCAGGGCGCAGCGTTTAGTGCTGGTTTGACTCGCTGCTGTTTGCCCAAGGGCTGTGTGCTCGGCCTCAAGAAGCAGGCACGATGGCAGGGAGCATCTGGGGGGCACGGCTGGGCTTCGTTACTGGCAGGACTCGTCCCCTTCCCGGCCAAATCCAAACCTGCATTTAAGTTGTGACAGGTGGAAACTCTGCAACCTGGAAGGCCAAAGCAGATTTTATAGCAGGTTGCTGCTTGCTAAGTGCTTGAATTGACGCGGTGCTAGTGGTAAATCGCCAAAGCGCCGGGAAACGCACAGGAAATGCAGCGGGTATTTTTCTGTGTTTATTTCTGTGTGTTCAAAGGGAGGAAAAATCATTAGAAAGTTGAAAGTTAACATGTTTTCCTACCACCCGTGGAATTACTCTTTAATATCAGAGTTTATTGTGTAAATTGCCAGTACAAGAGATGGCTGTGGACCTACAGCTAACTCCCCCACGAGGCTCTACAACCGCCCGTAAATCTTTTGAATTGTGCTCTTGAAGCTTATGATGTATTTAGAGCCCCTTGAGCAAATTACAGATTTGCATTAATTCCCCACAATTTCCCATATAAGCACACGGTTGTTATTCCTTCTGTTTTGTAATATGAACTCTTCAATATATAGAAAGAATTAAAGGGTGCTAATTAACCTCAATTCCGGCGCCGGTTCTGGGCGGGTATAATTTCACTTAGGTTTTGAAATCTTAGCCTTCCTTTCCCGTTCCCGATTCTCATATAATATTACTGTTTAACCACATCCAGAGCTGGTATTTGCTTCATGACAGATTTTCACTGTTTCCCTGCTTTAACTCCTCCGGTGCTGCCTCGGTTCCCGTGACAGCCTGTGCATCGTGGAGTTGCTGGGTGCGTGTACCACTTGTCCTGGCACGAGGCTTTCATGCAGAGCCTGGAAATACTTTTAAGTTTTTCTCTGCTCTTTCTCTTCTATCTACATAATTAAAGATGTTGAAATCTGCGAAGATGGACACAGAATCAACCCTGAGAGATAAAGATGTCTACTTGTATTTATTTCTCCTGTAAGATATATTCTTTATAAATCCTTCATGGCGCATTAAAAATTGACTCTTCCTTGTCTCAGTGAACAAAATAATTGTGCATCACCGAATTTCTCCTTCGAAAACCCAGGATGGATTGCTGTAGCACTTTCCTCAATATTTAATTAAATTCATTTCTTTAAAAAAGAACGAGAAGCTCATTCCGATCTACGAGGAACCCAGGAACTTCAAGCCTGCTGTTGGCTGCAGAGCAGCACGCCGGTTCCTCAAGGATGCTCTGCGAAGCGTGGCTAACGCCGGCTGTTAGCAGAGGTAGTCAGGGAATGCACCGGGTTTTAGAAACCATGACTGAGGAGTCTCATTTTAAAAACTACTACCTACAGACGATAAAAATGTATTGTCGAAATTAACAAGCCCAGATCTTAAAGAGAGCATTAACCTTGCTTTGATTGCGCGCGCTCGTTAGCCACGGCACAGCCCCAGCTCTCCGGGCCGGCACTTAGCATGCGATGAATGCTTCACGCTCCCCTGCAGAAATCCCCTCTGATGGCCGGGAAGTGCCAGCCTCTCTCAGCAGGACGTTTGCTGAACACAGAGCCTTTGAAAAGGAAGGAAAAGGTGAATTTCTAGTGTTTGAAGGAAAATAGGAAAGCATACTTCATGCTGCAGGCAGTAAGTCACCTTCAATTCTCCTTACATTTTTCCGAGTGCAGATTGGAGACTGCCTCATCCAGAGGAAATACAGGGCTCCAGCAAAGCGCCAATAAGTTCAGGATATTCTGAGAAACATTAAGGAATAGAAAATTGGCTATCCTTGCCATCATCTGCTCTGGGTTGCGTGTGCAGTGGGGCGTTCAGGAGGAACCTGTTCGTCGATGCGCTTTCATCCCAGTGTCTTCCTCAGAGACGAGGAGCCAAGAAGAGCCCGCACGTGGAGCAGAAGGCGGCAGTGTTTGCAGTGGCATCTGGCTCCAGGGGCGTCTGTCTCCAGCAGAGACAGCTTTATCCCTGTAAGTAGGGATATATATATATAATATTCTGCAGTGACAGTTTGGAGGCCCAGTGGTTGTTTGGTTATCCCAATCTAAGTGCCAAGGAAAGAGTAGGAGACACTTCTCATCTGAAGCACCACGGCAGCATCCCCTCCTGCTGCCCTCTGCAATTTGAAGCACGCTGCGGGCACTCCGGTGGTAACGGCTCCTTCTTATGGGCTCCCTGTGAACATCTGCTCAGAACGAAGGTGAGTCGGCCAACCCCCATAATTTCCACCTAGAGCATAAAATGGCAGCAAGGTGTAACGCGTAGTGTCTGCCAGCTGATAATCCACCTGGTGCTTCAGCAAAGTTATGTCAGTACGAAATGCGCGTGTGGCTGCGGGAAGAGAAATGGCGTCTCGAGAATCACCTTGATAAATACCTGCCACCGGAGGCTGAGCTCCCCACCGATATAAATAAGGTCTGTCTTTTGTGGTAGATTTAACGCAAGACTGAAAAAGAAATGAAATGCATCAGTTTTATCATATCACAGCACATTTCTGGGGATGTTTAAACAGAGGGTGAAATATAAGGAAAGGTATAAGATTGAATGAAAACGGGGTTTTTCTTTCTCTTATTCTTTTTCCAAGTTAAGTCCTAAATTAAAAAATAATACGTTACCAATGTTGAAGCAATGTTTGCAGCCTGGCAGGTGCACAAAAATGAGGTCCTTCCCTGGGCTGCTGCGTGTAACGTGACCTCGGACGTGGTGCTGGCTGTCAGATCCCACCGCCGGTGCTGACGCTGCGACCCGCTCATCGCGCCGTCCCTCGGCAGGTGACATCCGACAGCCCCGCACGGCGATGTCGTGAAGTTAAACGGGGAGTTCACAAGCGTCGTCTCGGACTTAACGCTTTCTGATGTGTGTGCCTTTACACTGATGTGACTGATTTTTGCTGGCTCATCATTGCTGA
This sequence comes from Anser brachyrhynchus, assembly GCF_964034855.1. NCBI lineage: Eukaryota > Metazoa > Chordata > Aves > Anseriformes > Anatidae > Anser > Anser brachyrhynchus. Next base: position 2,152,484 of record NC_137705.1, read on the forward strand.
GGCTTGAAACAGCAGTGATTGCTGTGTGCCCATCTCAGAGCTGTGGGGACGCACCCGTGGGTCCCTTCCTTACGGCTTTGGCTGGCAGCAGCCCTGTCTGCAGAGAGGTATTTTTGGGGCCTCTAACTCAGCGTGATGGTTTGGTAATACTGTTCCGTTCAGCAGCTGCGCCACGTGCTCTGCCCTTCAGCTGTTTGAATTCCCAAAGTCTCCATCGTGCTCTCTACGTCTCTGTCGTGCGTCTGGCTGCTTCACAACTGCTGAGCCACAGCGAGCTGCTCCCAGCGTTTCAAGAGCAGATCTGATGCCCTTTGATACCAGCTCTCTAAAGAAGAGCTAATGTCAATACTCATGGAGATCTACATCTCAGGTGCTGCGAGTTCAGCTGAAATATTTAGGAGTGAAGAAATTAATGGGAAACAAAACAAAAAACTCTTTTCCATAGTTAGGGTGGCTGTTTTTCTTTGGACGCCCAGCACACCTCAGTGCCCTGTTTTTCTGGTGCTGCATCGTGCTTCCAGGGGTGCTCATGGGCTGGGAGGGGGGACCCGAGGGTGCCAGCAGTCTTCACCCAGCAGCCTCCTGGCTTCTTGTTCTTGCATCCTTTACAAAGCCCCTAGTTTTGCCCTCCGGGCTGCCCTTTGAGTCTCCCTTACCTTGGGAGCACCTGAAGTCCCCGAGGCTGCCTCGGAGGCTCTGCTGTCAGCACGGTGGGGTGCTGGAGCCTGCGTCTGCACCGTGTGGCTCTGCCTTCGCAGCTGCGTCCTAAAGAAATGTTCACAGATAGGTGCGGGGATCTGAGCCTGAGGCTTCTTCCAGCACTGCTGTGGCACTGCTGCATGTTTTTGTTGGCTGTTTTCCTGTTTTCTCTGCCACTGTTCAGTGTTGCGCTGACTTCCATCCCCCCTCCCTGTACACTCAGAGGCTCTTACAGAAAACCAAGTGGGTACGGTAATGGCTGGGGTCAGAAATACTCCAGTGTGTGACCTTTGCAAATGCTGCCTGCTAGTGGGTTCTGTGTAAGAAATTAATGCTTTACTGAGAAATGGTCTCACAGCAGACATATTAAATAGCACTTGCTTTTGACCTGTGGCAACCTCAAGTCAAGAGTTTTCCAGATTTTCTTGCGCAGGTTTCCAGTTATCCACCTGGCTGGTAGCTGGTCCCTTCTACCCATCTGTGAGGAGAGCGGCCGAAGCAGTGTCAGGCAGGAGACCCAGCTTTCCCTCCTGAATGCAGATCACCTGCAGTGATTGGAGGTGGTTAAAAGCAGCCCAGCAGGGCCCTGCCAGGTCCTGCCCTGTGCCCTCTGGGTGTCTGCAGCCCCTTTTCCTTTAGAGACTTGCAGCTGAGCTGGGCTCATTTGAGGTGCTCCTGGTTGGACTTTGTGCGGAGCGTGGCTCTGAGCCTCTTACCAGCAGGTAGGGATGGGTCCGTTTAATTCCTTTTTTCCATAAAAGACCTCTTTTTCAGACAACAACAATGGGCGGATGTGACCTGCCCAGATTTGTGGAGCCCCTGACACTCTGTCTGTAGGAAACTTGTTGGTTGAAGCGCAGACGATGGCGATTAACGTTGAGGCTGTGGAGCAGGAGCTGGTGACAGGGCAGGGGCTCGGGGCTCACCGAGCTCAGGCAGCACCACGTCAGCACAACTGGCAGCACCGAGGGGCTCCGGACGTGTATGGGGAGAGTTAGATGCCAATATTGCTTAGGGTAATGGAAGTGAGAGCAGCATAAAGTGCAAAATAATGTCTTTATAGCAACTTTACTATAAGCTGGGGACTCGTCATCTGGAAATGAGCGGGAGGGGAAGAGCTCTGACTTATGGTGGCTGTTTGTCGGAGGACCGAGCTGTCAGCCACCTGTGAGAAGATTGTGCGAGGTATTTGTGGCTTTTAGGGTGCATTAGGTGAGGCATTTCTAGGAAAGACCAGGAGAGGTTACAGCTGCTGTGCAAGGCCAGGGTGCGACCTCCTTTGGAGTATTTTGTGCAGTTCCAGAAATCATCTTGGAAGAGTTGAAGTGATTTGGAATGGGTGCTTCTGGGATGATGAGAAGACTAGGATTTTTGGGAGGGTGTTTCTGCCATACCTTCAGCCATAAGATTTTAATTAGTCTTCACCTTCTTTTGAAGCGTTCAGATATCATGGACTTGGATGAAATGCTGAGTGAAAAATGTGGTCTCCCACCTCTGTTACTAAAACCTCCCAAGCGCATGGGGTCTGTGGCTGTCTGTCCCCTTGCTGGTTCCTGGTAGTTTGCCATCATCCGTTCCTCGGTTTATTCTTTCAGTCCTTTCTCTGCTCATCCCCTCTGCCTTTCTGCAAGGCACGGTATAACTGCTGCAATGCTCTTGAGTCAGGGCTTTGGAAACCAAACGTTTGAGTAAATGTGGAATTAAAGCAGAATTAATTTCTTTTGCCCTAAATGTTATATTAACATTTCATTTTTTTATGTATTATAGCAAACGGACTCAGACTAGAGATTGATGTGTCCCCTGGAAGACCATTACGATACAGTTTATTGAAATAAACTGGAAGCATTGCAGAGATGCCTCTTTTAACTTGTGGCCTGAAATTAAAATGAAATGATCAGTGTATTGGCTAATTAAGAGAAGACATTTGTAATTGAAGTTTTAGTATTCAGTATACCAGTAAGTCACAGGGCAATGATGATAATAAAAACAGTATTATGAGAAAGTGACGTTCTCATTCCGGTGATGAACTCGTGAAATGAATCAACCAATTTAAAGTTTAACGATGTCATTAGTGTTGCTGTGTATGCATCTTCTTCACCAGCAGCCTGGTAAGGTCCGAATGTGAAGTTGCTTTACACAGGGCTTGATTTGGGCTTTTATTCTGCAATTCAGTTGAAAGGGGCTATTATTTGATACCACTTCAATCTGAAATGAGTGCCAGCTCAACTAGAAGGGAATGAATTTAATTTGATTGCAGTAATGTGCATGAAAAGCCTCTGTAAAATCAAAAGTTACATGCCCTTTCATCGGTGTTAAGAACCGTTAGTTTTGCTGAACAAACTGTAGGTTGCAGGAAAAGGGGCGAAAGACGTTCCCTTTGCAGCCTGGCATGGGCAGAGCCACGAGGATCGCTGCGGTTCTCTGGGCAGCTCAGCACCAGCCCCGGGGCACGCTCAGCTCCCACCTGCTTGGCCGCTGGCTCTCGGTGGCCGCAGGGCTCGGCCCTCTGCCCAGGAGGGCTCTGCAAGCGCCCTGCAGGTACAGGGCTGTCCTGCCAGGCAGCTCCCCGCGGGCGAGGTTGGTTGGTGTGCGTGCCAGGCTGCTGTGTGCTCAGAGGGAACAGGAATCGTGCGTGTGTCGCAGACCCTGCTGTCCGAGTTGGGGTCACGTCCCTGGGTGCTTCGTTAGGAGGGCTCGGGGAAGAGCAGGAGCAGTGCTTACTTTTCTCGTGGGGGAGACCACTGTGCGGCTTGGAAGTTCGGGTTATCAGAGCAGCAGCACTGTGGAGGGCAATGGCAGCTCTTTTTTTCCTGTGAGCCTCATCCTCCTTAAGCTGGATCTGCTAAAGACATGGCCACTGAGTCCCCTGCTGGAGCAAAGTATTTCAGGCCTTCCCTTTTCTCTCCTCAAACCTTTTTTGGGGAGGGCAGTGAGATGGAAAGAAAAATCCTTTTATTTAGTTCAGTTTGTAGATGCCTGTTTAGCCTGCGATGCTCTAACCTTTCAGGCAGACTTTTCCCCACGAGCATTCAAGTGAGAGCTCTTCAGGCCGAAACAGCTGCTGGACAGGGACTTTAAATTACCGTATGCATGCTCTGCCGAAAGGTACAGCATGCACCTCCGCTCAGAAAGGAAGAAGAATCCTTGCTTTTTTTTTTTCCTGGTCAAGTAAAACCAAGAGATGTGGTTTTGTTAGAGAACACTCACAATCCATCTCTGGAGTTGTTATTTTTAGAAGAATGAAATTATTGAATTAAGTCAAATAACTAAAATCGAAACAAGGAAATCAGTTTGCTTATAAATGACTTGTGAGCATAAAACAAGGCTACACTTGTTGACAAAATTATTCAGGATGAATTATTTGCTCAGCCCTAGTTGTTAAAAGATTTACAATAATTTTCTCTCTTTTGCGTTACCCTGTTCAGCAAAATTGTTGTTTCCTCTGTGGATGTTATATCAAAATCTTTACGTACAGTAAACACTATTTCTTATTGCAGACATCTATCCTGAAAGCAAAAGTCAAAAAAAAAAATTAAAAAAAAAAAAAGAATTAAAGAAGGAAAGGAAAATGCACCACGAAGATTGATTTCTTTTATATTTATTGAGTTGAAACTTGCAGAATTGGATTGAAATGGGGTCTCATTTATCATCAGACTTGGTCGCATCTTTAAATAACGCCCTTTTTATCGAAATATGTTCACAACATAATTTATGAAAGTAGCAATTTGGCAGATTGAGCTATTTTTTTCTGAATCGAATCTCTGTTCTCTCTGATTTAATATTTTAATAACTAAAGCATATCTGCTGGTGAACTAGATAGAAATGACAACTCTTCTATGTGGTCTGATTAGGGGGAAGAAAATCCTGCAGGCAACTAATATCTTAGTTTTCAAAGGATGCTTTTAAGCTATTCACTTCTTTTTTTCTTTGAATTTTTTATAATAGTTTGAACAACCTTGAATTAACAAATGTAAATTAGTGTTTTAAATCAGGCTTCTTAAATGCTTACCTAGATAACTTCAGAGAAGTGAGTTCTGACTTCTTGAAAACAGCTATTTCTAAGGAAGATCCACAACTTAATGATCTTTTTAGCACTGCAATAACTGTATAAAATATTATGTTTGAAATGGGATATTTGTACTGCAGAAGTAAGGCCCAGATTCTACACGTTATTTAAAGATGTATTTGTTCCACCTTTGGCTTGAATTGGGCCCTTACTTACATCAAAAATGATCTTATTTTAAAAAAAAGGAAAAATTGTCTCTAATGAAGCCCTCATTTTTTTTTTGAGGAAATACATCCCTTAACTCTTACGGATTTCATAGGTTAAGGGACCTATATGTGATTTCTGGGCTGTATAGTGACATACAAAAAGATAAAATAAGATGGGAATGAAAATCCCATTTTGCCTGAAACGACCCAGGAAGGAACCTTTTTGGAGGTCTCACTGCCTTTGAGTACCCTGACGTTTCTCGTTTCTGGCCTCGCGCTGTTGGGCTGAGAGTCCCCAGACGAAGCTGTACAAATGCCAGAGACGTGCAGACAGAGCGAAATATGGGAAGGATTTTCGTGCGCTATTCCTGGCTGACGTGGCTTTCCATGGCCCCAGCTCTAAAAGCACGGCTGGGTATTTATGACTGCCGGTACGGGCTTAGGCCTTAAAAAGAGCAGTCTGGTTTTGAGGCAGTGCGAATACGACGGGGTAACCCCTCGGCCCAGCCGTCACCGCCCTCCTGAGCGGCTTCCATGCTCCTCAGCTGTTGTCCCCCTCTCAGGGGCTGCTGCCTGCGGCAGGGGGATGCGGCGCTGCTACCCCAGGCACCCCAGCAGGGCAGCGCCATCCAAAATCTCGGTGCCCTGGGTTCTTCAATGGCTGAGAAAGCAATCGCCGGCAGCGACGTGGTGTGCGGGGCTGAGCCTGTGGCCGGGCCCTGCGTCACCAGCTTGCTTTCCTCTGGGCCCAGATCAATGTGCAGGATGAAATGTGCTTGCCTATGTAATTATATAGCGTTTTAAATATAGGAAGAGTCATAGCAGCATCGAAGAGCAAAAAGCCCGTTGGCTTTTCCATTAAGCTGACAAAAAATACCAAATTTCGATTTGCTTGATGTGCGTCCACCTTGCCCAGCGCACTTACCCGCTGCCGTCTGGGCATACCATGGTAAGAGTTACAGAGCTTTCACCTTTCCTTTTATTGTTAGCGCATTGGCAGCTCACAGGTTTGGCATAAATATTTGGATGCAATTAGAATAAGGCAGTATTGACCCGTTGTCGCAGGAAGCCTTCGCTTCAGCAGCTGCCTGCCCTCCCCTCAAAGAGCGACTCCCCCTGCCCGCCTCCCCCAGCCGGGCCGTCGGGTGCCAGTCGCAGTCTCCTGGGGAGCAAGGAAGAGCTTTAAAACTTTCTTTGGGATCTCTCCCCTCCTTTAATTGTGTTTATTCCCATCTTCCTCCAGCGCTTAATCGATTTGTGCTGCTGAGGTGCAGCACCTCCTTCCAGACCTGAGGGCTCTGGGGTGGTGGTGGCTGACTGTCCCCAGCTGGCCAGTGGCACTTGTCCTTCTTGCGGACGTGTCCCCTCATCCTGCTCCCTGCCCCATGCCACAAACCAGCAGTGTTTGTTCCCGTTGGGCCGAGCTGGGGCATCGCAGAGTGACAAAATCATCCCTCGCTCCCTGCCAGCCCCGCTCTGTGGCTTGTGTCAAGCCAGGTGAAATGGCAGCAGAACGAAGAGCCGTGTCTTGAAAGATGAGAAGAATAATTGACCAGCAATTTATAATGCATTAATTAAACGTAGTTATCATCGCACACGGCTGCAATCTGTAATAATACGCGCATTATGTGGGCAGAGATTGATGGCTGTTCCTGCAAGGGCCGCAGGACCTCTCCTGAACGCATCCTGGGCTGCGGCCTGCGGGCCGAGCTGCTGGGGACAGCTCTGCGGCGGGGCCTGCAAGCGGATGGAGCTGTGGCTGCATCCCAGGAGCTGCGCTGCTCTGAAATCAGCACACGGAAAGCAGCGTCCTGCTGCTTCCCCGGGGACCGTGATGCCATTCACACGGGGAAGCGGACAGGAGCAGCCACGGGGAAGCCGGGACGGCGTGCGAACGGGATGTTCCCTGTCTGCAGTCTGCCGTCCGGCTCCGGCAGCTGACAGCATTGTGCAGGCTATTTTTGCATCCTCAGGCATGTGCTCTCTTAGAAAATATAGACTAAAAAATAGCTCTTCACAAGAATCCTGGGACAGGTGAAAAATTTAATCCCCGACCAAATGGCCAACAAAAATGTCTGTTGGAGGAAAGCTTAAAATAAAGCTGTTACTGAGGAGAAATGAAAGCTTAGTGTTGGGAAACTGTAACAAGACTTGCAATATGTAATTAAAATCCAATTTATCAAGACTAGCATTCATTACAAGGATTTTTTTTCAAACTGCAGGAACTATGAAGTTCTTTGAGAAGTGATCAATAGCCCATTACAATAGTGACACAAACTCTGAACCTAATTACCAGCAACAGAGCGGTGGAGCTTACCTAATGAGTTATAAGAATTATTAGAGTAGTCAAAGGTGTGTGGGGTTAATATCCTCTTTTTTATATATTTTTCTCTATATATCCTCTCTTGAGTGCAACAAAATTCAGGCTAAAAAGGAGAATAATTAATCTTGTCTTTTATCCAGCCTCAAACTGCAAGCACAGCATCTTGTTTTCTCTGGATAAAACCCTGCTTTTCTGGAATAGAAGTATTCTGTTCAGTACTATGGTGTGCAATAGGTAGACACATCGTCTTTATTACTGCAGCCCATGCACTAGGACTAACAAAAACTGGTGCTGAAGTAAGTGTGAATGGTTTCACGGGGGCTTTCTGCAGGAGTCCTGGGTAGTGCTCGCTATTTCAACATCACATCTGCAAGCATCCAGCACAACTGTGATTACAAACTGCCTCTCCAACACGAGTGTAAGACAAGTGGCTGTGCTGAGGTGGCTGGGGATGGTAAATCAGTGTTCAGGCTGAGGAATTTTCACTCTTTTTACGAACAATTTTACCTAGGGCTGAGGTGCCCCCTGCAAACGAGGTGGGGAGTGCCTGAGCTCTCCCCCGAGAGCACCTCCTGTTGCAGAACAGGCGCTCGGAGGCACCGCTCGGCTTTGTCATGCTCTTGCACGCGGATGCAAGAAACACAACTGCTTTCTTGCCTCACTCACCCGTCCCTTTAGGCAAACAGATTGTATTTGGCCAAGCACATTTCTTCCTGAAGGGCCCCAGTCTAGATTCAGAAGTACGTGGCAATGGTGAACTTGCCACTTCCCAGCTTTCAGCTGGCCATGCTGATTAACCTGGTAGGCTGTTCTCAGCCGAGTTTGCCTGGTTTCAGCATCCAGTCAGTTATCCCTCTTGTGCCTCTCAGTACCGGAGTGAAGAACCCTCTAGTGCTGTTTTTTCCCTGAAAGTAGCCAGGGCAATGTAGTGTAATCAAGTCATCTCTCAGTCTTGTTTTTGATTAACCCCGTTTGAACTTCTCCCAGTTTCTCCCTGGCAGGCCCCGAATCATTCTTTGGTATTTTTCAGTTGGCCTTCCGTGTGTTTTTTACAGCGAGGATGAGGAACGAAGTGCTCGCTGTAGTAGCACCGGTGTCCTTAGTGCCACGCAGGGAGGTACAAAGCTGCCTTACACCTCTTGTCACCTTTCTGAGGACCCCAGAAACACAGGAAAGGTCTGAATCTCTTACGTGATGGAGGAGAAGGAAAAGCCACAGAAAATGCCCCTTGGGCCCACAGCTGCCTGGCTGCTCCCGAAGGTCTCGGAGGCTGGCGGGGCTGCAGACGTTGCCGGTCCCCGTCCCTCTCCCTGAGGTGCCGAGAGACCCGCTGGTGGCATCCTCGCTGCCTGGGGGTCTCTGGGCTTGTAGACAGGGAGACCTCGACTGTTTATGCATGGGAATATACGTGCACGTACATATAGGCTTAATTATATTTAGAGATGCATGCGTAAATTGTCCTGGTATCTACTCTATGTGACTGAGCCTGGTGAAATGAACACGTAGCTAGCCCCTCCCCGAAAATGCTAAAATTGGAAAATTTCTTGAGATCATGTCTTCATGCCAGGAAGTTATGAGCTTTGTATTTGTAAAAAAGGCAAAAAATTCCACCCAATTTTTGCTAACAAAGCTGAATTTGGCTTCTAAGGTTCATTTAATCTCTACAATGGCTTAGTTAGAAAGAACGCTGCAGAAGGGTAATTTATCTTTATTTGTCAGCTCCCCAGGGGTGAGTTCTTTTGAAGGGCACAAGTGAATAGGAGGTAAGAATAAATTGTGAGCTGTCTAATTTTTGACCTGTGATTTCTTTCAGACATTATGTTTAGGGAGTTTTTGAGCAGTGGCATCAGGAGACATCAGGGAAACCTGTGGGGTGGACCAGCCTGGGATTTGGCTGAGCCTGTGAAACGACACTCGTTTACACATTTTAACCAAGGAAAATGTGTGCAGGATTTAAAGGGGAGAGAAAGGAGTGCAGTTCTCTGCGGATCTGCATAGTTATAGTGGGGCAAATTAACTTAAACAACATAAATTGCTCCGATGAAACTACATTCTCTGTTTCAGAGCAGCAGCAGCTGCACGAGCCTTACCCCACGCCCACCAAAGTCAATAGAAAGACTCCTATTGATTTCAGTGGGGCTTGAATCTTATTTAATGAAAACTTCACTAAAGACAACTTGCACATGTCCAGACTGTTGTTGTTGTAAGGGAAACTGCTTTCTGCTGTGCATTTTAAAGTAGGTCACTTTTGTGAGGAGTGCTGATACCTAGGAATGCTGTCCTCGTCTGAATTTATCAGTGTGTTTGGATATGTTCTTCAGTCCAAAGGGTCACAAAATGGTTTGGCAATCACAGGAGTTAACTGATGTGTAAAAAACACGTTAATAAGGAGATAAGGTTGGAAAAATAAAATGGCATTTGGGAAAGGACATGTTCACGTTTCTAACAACAACCTTTGCTCACTTGCATTGCACTCCAGGTATCATTTATAGAACACAGTTTGGTTTCATTGTCATGTTCAGTGTTCCTTGGTGGCAGGGCCCTCGGTGTTCTGGTTATACCTGACACCGTTTTGTTATAAAGTGAACTCCATAATACATTTTCGTATGGAATATCTTAGATTGTCCTTAACAGAAAATGATAAAGATGCATAAACAAAAAATATTTTTCCCAAAGCAGTACGATGAACTTGGCTGTAATAATAACAGGCTTTGACGAGAGGCGGCATCCTGAGTTAGGATTCACATGTTTTACTCTAGCGTGTTATGGGATTTATTTTATATTCTCCTATTTTTCTTCAAGCACCTGAGTTTGGTTAATGGGACTTAAGAGGTAGAAGTCATCCTGAATCTTTCCTGGAGGAGGAGAGTTCAGGAGAAGGTAAATGTGATTTCTCAGCTATTATGAACGCTGTGGATTCCATGGTTCCCCTTTTCATTTTTCACTTTGTATTTCATACTTTCTTTCCCGTGCTAATTTTTCACCACGGTATCCTGATTTACCATAGTTAAATAAGTTGACCTCGTGTATATGGTGACAAGGGGATACAAGCAGAAAAAGGCAAGTAGTGGGCAGCATTTGTTTCTAGCAAGTGACCAACATCAAATTTATGATGGATGCTTGTTTTTATATTGTCCATTAAAGCAGCATTCATCCACAGTGGTGTGCAGACAGGGCACACAAATTTGCAGTTTAACGAGGCTCAACTTCAGGCACTTTATGGGGATCCTCTGCTCGTCCTGCGCTGGGCTGGAAGTGCCGGGCAGCTCCCGCAGCTGCCAGCGTGCGAACCAGAGAAGCGAGGAGCTCGCAGGGCTGAGATGTGAGAAGCGAGGTAGGTTGACGGCCCTCTGGGAGGCTGGGACAGTAATTAAAGCTGGCAGTAATTAAATGCGTCCTAGTTCAGGCTGGAGGAAGAGCCACTGCAGTCAGCAGCGGCTCTGGGCTCGCCCACCTGGCCGGCAGTGCCGGATGGGACCCGGTGAGGCCGCGTTCGTGTGCGGTGCTGCCCTGCGAGGGTGCTCAGCCTGCAGCGGGGCCGGGGTGCTCAGCCCCGTGTGTGCCCGCCGCTCAGTCCGTGTGCGAGGGCTCCTGAATTTTGAGCTTTGTGCTCGGTCATCAGCACAAGTGGAGAGGTCTGGTGAGATTCGAAGGTGTTCCGTGAAAGGACAACGGACTTTAAGCGTTGTGTGTGTGTAGGGACAAAGCGAACCCTTCCTGCTGCTGCCAGTGTCCTTGCCTTAAGGGGACTGTAGGAAATTAGCTAAAACACAGTCACACAAGAGCACCAGTTGGCTGTCTTTTTACTCAATTTTTCTTTCTGTCCTTCCTGCCCCACAGCACAGAGCTCAGGAGCTTTGCAGGAGGGCAGAAAGCTGCAGGGGACGGGGCAGCCCGGTGTGGGCACGGGGGGCAGCAGCGAGAGGGGTTCGGGCTCACGCCGCCCCTGAGCTCCTCCATCCTCGTCAGCTACTGCTGCTAAACGATTCCAGAAATAAAGATCTTTGTTCCCAAAAACATTTTAGGTTGCTAAGTGACAGCAGCAGCTTGCCTTTTGCGGCGCTTGCTAAACCCAACCATTAAAATCAAGGGAATGAAGAGTTAAAGGCATCACACGATTCAGAGAGCTGGGTACTAGATGCAATATTCTCCCCCGGGGGAAAGAAATGTGTATTTCAGCCACAGCGAGGGCCCAGCCTGTCCCTGCTGTGCAGCGGGGGCTGGGGGCGCTGGGGGCAGCCGAGCCCCTCCGCCAGGTCCTGCCTTCGACCACCCCTCTGCTTTTCTTTTCCTTCTGCAAACAAGCAGACTGTGGGGGAAGTTGCTCAAAACCCTTTTTCAACATCCTGCTGATGTTTTTTCACTTTCGCTTCCCTCCCAGAAAGCCAGGTATCATCGTGAGAAACGGTGTTTCTAACAGATGCGTCTGCTTCTCCTCCTGAAGCGCTTCGACTACATCAAACTCCGGGCATTTCCATTTTATCTCCAGGACTGCTTTCTCTAGAGATAGATACAAAGGAACATTTTAGAAATATAGTCATAAAAACGCCCCGAACATCCAGAGGTGGCTTTCAGGTTAGTGTGGAGAGGGCTGCAGGGCTGAGTTCCCTCCGGAACCATCCCGGTCGCTGTGTGCTGCTCGGGCTTGGAGGAGGAAAAGCAAGCGGGTGACACCCCGGCTCTTGCCTTGAGTTTGGCACAGTGATTTAACTGTCTCGGCGTGTAGGGGAAAATAAACCGTGCCAGATAAACATCTCGAGCTGCACGCTGCCTCCCGGGAGGAAGGGATTGGAATTGAGAGAGACTAAAAGAGGACTGCTTAATAAAAGCTCATTCATGGTGCCTGCGTCGCTGGTCCCAGCGCTAACTATGACAAATATGTATATTTCATGATCACAGGAAAGTGCTATGCAAATATAAATAATTCCTTCTGTACGGCACATTTGAAACAAAAATTGTCAGATATTTTCAGTCAACAGCAGTTGGCTTTTCAAAACTTCTCATCAGCTGTGATAAGCTATTAGGGGAATGTTTATGGACACATCTAAAATAAACTCCAGAAAGCATCCGTCATCTTTATCGGCCCATTCCAAAGCGAAAGGGTGAATTTTGTTTGCAAAGCACTGCCTGAAACTGGGGAAGATGGAGGGAATTGGATTGGGTTAGTCGTTTTCCAGACGTGCCATTAGGTTTTGATACAAGAAAAGAGGGATAATTCTTGTTCGGGCCGTGCAGAAGCAGAAGAGGGAGGAGGGATCCTGCCACGTGCTGCGGGGGCACGTGGGCTGCGCTCCGAGGAGCTGGGCTGCTCTCACAGCTCGGGCTCCGCAGGCACTATGAAGTTGCTTAAAATCTGCAAAACCTACAAAAAGTGAAATGAAAATTTTAAAATAACAATTATAAGGTAGGTTTGTTCTGCAGTCCATTGTGCTTCACCTGATGTGGTAATTACTACCGTTACAGAACAATTTAATTACAACCGTGAGTCAGGCTTCTGCAGCTCTTTAAAGCTCCTGACTGCAAAAACTATGTTATGTATGCACAGATACAGGTCGTTTAACTAATATTTTCCTTTTTATTTAACCGAGACTGTTTTCTGCTGGCACTTGTCCCCTGCTTGTTTAAAAGTTCCGAGTTTTTCCCAGCATTGCGTGGAAAACAGACACATTTTCTTAGAGACTTACTAGATTTTTTATGAACCCTCATTTTTACAAACTTGCTTTTAAAATCTAGTAGGGCAGAGAAAGTATTTGATATGGCAATTCTGCAGGCTGGTAGTGAGAGGACTGCAAATTCAAGTTGGAGTGATGTAGCAGATTTACAGACATTTGGTGGGGGTGAGATTAGAAGTAACGCAGGTCTTTAAAGGAGAACTCGGGGAACATGAACGTAAACAGCTTTTCAAAGCTAGTGAGTGCTGTCCCAAAACAGTTGGCTTTTGCAATGAAATTAAGCACCCCCCTCTGTTCTTCAGTTGGTTCTTAAAACAGCAATGTGGAAGATAAATCAAAATTAATTTTGCACACCATGGGAAATTCTTAATGGGAAGCTTATGTAAAGCTTATGCATTCAGGAATCACTCTTTCAGGTTCTCTTTTTTGCTGCACATTTTGCTGTGAAATGACTTTAAGTGATAATAGCTATTTCCAGTAACCACCTTTTGGGTTTCATCCTGGGCTACTGATAATTTCAGCTGGAAGTGTTTTGTTGTTCCTCACACACACAGCTGCCTTTAAAAGCCCTTCACCATCACAGAATCGCAGCCAGCCTACAAATGGGATCGCACAGCCCAGCCTTAACTCAGCAGCAAAATTGCAGGTGGATTCAGAAACAAGGCACTGACTTGCAGGTGAGAAACGACCCGGAGCAGCTCAATGAACTTCAGCTTTGTCCTGGGGGTGGTGGAGACCATGGTTTGCCACCCATCGGCTTCCCAGGTCCCCAGCATTTGTGACCCAGCAGCGTCACCGGCGTAGGGCAGGTATTTGGCAAAAAGTCCTGAGTCTCCTCTTTGTGGCAGCTGGTGACAAGACCTCGCCCTTCGGGGGGCTGAAAGCGAAGTGGGAAGAGGTCAGGTGTGTGATGAAGGGTTGGGTGCCAGCTAGTGGATGTAAAAGGCACCAGCCAACGATACGCGTCCAGCCCTGAAGCAGGGGCTTGGGCTGAGGTTGTCCTCCAGCCTTCCTGGTGCTGAGCACCGGTGGCTTTTTGTTGCGTGCACCCATTGGGACAGCGAGTCTCTGCGGCGCTGCGTGGCAAGGCGATGAGAGCAGAGATAAGGTGAAAATACGGCTGTGGTCTGTGCTGAGACATTACGATATTTAAGCTGAACATTTATAAACTGGTATTCATGAGCCCGTGCTTGTTCTAAGAGCACTAGCGTATACCCACAAGTGTGTCCCTTTGATGTTTCTTCAGTCTTCAAGATCAAAATCAACCTTGTGGCTAAAAAACATTATTTGCAAGAGGTATTTGGCCATCTGTGAAAAATGGTTGCGTTTCTCTAATCTGCAGTGTTCAGCCAGCCCCGAACCAGGCTTTCTGCGTGACCACCCTTCCCTGTTAAAATACTGCCCAGGAAGAATGGGAGAGATGCCTGGTTTGCATTTTAAAAAGCTAATTTTTTTTTTTCTTTGCATGAAAACCCAGTAGCTGTTGCTCTGCTTGCCTCGTTTGGGCAGGTCAGCAGTGCGGGTGAGGGTGCAGCACGAAGGAGGGCGACGCCGTGGGGTGTGGGTATGACCTATGTGTGCTGCAGGAGCACCCGGCTGAAGCGTGGCGCTGAATTGTGTTCGTGGCAATGTGTGCGCCAGGGCAGGGGTGCTGCGGGTGCGCTGTTAGGGGTCACCGTGTTCAGGAAGGGAAGGGGAGGAAGGCAGCGTGTGTGTAGGCAGGAGTGAAGCTGACGTGTTATGCCCTCACGCAGTTGGGACAATAATTCTAGCGGATCAGAAAAGCGGGGACGCTTCTGGCCATCGTGCACTATTACTTATTTATGACCTGCCACTTTATTGACGTGGAAACGTGTGATGGAGAGCAGATGATACAGGTTTTGCAATTCAATTTGTAGCTGCATGGGGTGGCTGTGTGTTGAGAATCTCACCTGATGTGCTGTAGAAGGCACGTTTATTATGTGTTTATTATTATTACTCATTCCCCCCATCTTTCTGTAAGGTTCAAATTGATCCTGGGAGAATGGAGCACAAAAATATGCACAGCAACTAGATTTACCACCTTACCATTAAATTACACCTTTTTTTCAGGATCACTAAGGCAAAATCATTTCCTCAACGCATGCCTGAAAAACAGAAATTTCTTTACGAAGAAATTAATGAAATGGTTGACAAAGAGGAATTGTTAAATTCATCACTCCACCATGAAATAAAGATTTATACTCAGTTTATGTGATCCAGATCCCATGCTCTAATGTCTTTACTAGAGAAATCATCGTGTTCAAAATCAATATGAGAAGAGGACGAGTAGTGGACCTATTTTCTGTGAAAATGAGTTGCAGGACTTGAGTGGTTGTTTGAAAATGGACTACTTCAATTAAATAGTATTGTCTGCTTACATGGAAAACCAGCAAATGAGTAATTGTGGGTTAGGGTTCTTTGGTTGTGTGGTTGGTTTTTTTTTTTAACGTTTCTGTTCTCTGTACAAGTACGAAGGAAATGTTTGGGGTCTTTTAGATGAAAAGGCCCTGTTTATTGCAATCTGTTTATCATTTGTTCTTTATATTCTTGCAGTTGTTCTTGAAGCAGGGCAGGCTTGGGAGATGAGAACGAGGCACAGAGACCAAATGAGCTCATAACAGAGTCTGTTTGCTCCCCATGTTTACATCTCTGCCTTCTGTCTGCTGGTGTGGAGCAATGGAGCCCAGTTCTGTTATTTATAAAGCAAAGCTGGTTGCAATCCTGCCTGCAGGAGCACGAGGCAGAGCTGAGCCATGGCATTCCCCAGACCTGCCGCACTGCACTCTACTTGAGTAAAACCAACCCCCCCGTGCATCCCAGAACTCACTCTGGTGTCAGAAATCCAGTGTTCAAGCACTGGGACACCAGGAGCAGGGGGACAATGGCGTTTCACTTGAATTCTTACGTGTAGGCTGGAAGCTTTAAAGCTGCACAAGGAATTTGTCTTCTTCTAAGAACTGAGCACCCGGATAGCCTAGGTGCCTTTGTCAATGACATTAAGAAAAACTAAGGAAGGTGTCTGGAGCATAGGGAAAAACTAGAGCAAATGGTTCTATTTTAGAGGCTAGGTGTGTTTTATTGTAATCTCTTCCCAGAATGAAAATGACATTTCAATGTTCAGGGAAACATCTTTTTCTTAAAAACAAGTTCCTACTTCAGGTTTTAGTGACAGTATTAAAAAATATGTCTAGGAATGATAACACTTTGCAGTTGTATAATAGCCCGAAAAGTCTCAGTGTGAATGTGCTTATAGTTTGCAGATACAGAAATTGTACCACCTGCTGCTGGAAAAAATTAAGCATCAATGAATATTATGGGAAGTGCTCTACGACAGTGTCTAGTAGGGGAAGGCTTGTAAGCAGATGCTTACTAAGCAGCTGGTAGTAAAATCACAGTGCTGTGATTAACGTCAAGTCTTTTAAGATCATTGGCAGACAGGACCTCCGTTGTACACCTTCATAGAAATACGCCCAGAAATACATGAAAACTGCAGAAAACAAATCATGCTGCCTATTTTCTATGAACAGGGTACCTGCCAAGCTCACTTGCACGCATTTTTAAATTATGGTGTGTGGTGTTTTGTTTTTGTAAAGCAGTTATTTTATCTCACTTACCTCAAACTGTCCCTTTTAAACAACTTCTGCATCGGCATTGTTCCTGTGGCTTTGCAGTGTCTGCACAGCGTGTGGCTGCTGTGCCAAGCCCACGTGGCCAGGACTGCTGCTCCCTGCGCTTCCTGCTCGGCACCGTTTGCTCTGGCAGCTCCTGATTTTCTTCTGCTTCGGTGCTGGTCTGCAGCATCCTGAAAAATGCTTCAAGGTCTCCAGGTGAACTGGTCCTCAGAGCACTTTAATGGCATTTTCAAAGTAATATACCGCTAATTACTGCGTAAACTCCTTGCCACCATTAATAAGATAAATTGGTGTTTTCTTGATTCTTATGCACCGTTTATGTTAATTTTAGGCCCTGCAGAAAGTGGCTGTTTCCATGACCAAACGTGGATAATTAGTTGTAGATAGTTATTATGCAAATTCGGTGATCTGCACCTTTGAATGGCAGTGGATGAGCAGGTTGAGCAGAATGCCCAGATTCTGGTTGCAAGTGGAAAAGCTGTGATATGTAACTTGGCCAGGGTGCCACGTTTAAGATCGGCTGCAGAAATTTATCTAGGAAATCAAACCCAGAAACCACCCTGACCTTTTCTTCTACCTCCAAGCACAAATGCATTTGGGATGGAAAGTCGTGCAAAGCCGCTCTAGCAAACCATCCTGTGTGGTTTCCCAATGCAGGGAGCTGCCGGGGACATGGAATAATGTGCGTGCTGAAAGGTGCCCGTGGAAATACTGGCTGCCCAGTGCAGGCTTCCTGTAGCGTGGTGCAGCTTGTGGTGCACAGGAGTCAGACACCGGCTGCTCAGCATGGCTGTGGCCAGCAGGCTCTTCCCTGCTTCGAGCTGCGAGTGAACAAACCCCGCTTTCAGAGGGGGAACGCGACCGCCCGGCGCTGACAGTATGAGGGCTAATGTTCTGTGTAATTAGGGAGACGGTGGCTCTAACTAGCTGTGCTGTGCTGCAGGCTGTGCCGCAGAGCTCCAGCGCTACCTCCTCGCTTACCAGCACGGACAGGGCGATAAATGGATCAAACCTGCTGCGGGGCTGCGCAGGGCCCGCTCGCTCCTGGTGCCTTGGCTAATTAGTGGCTTCAGCCGAGGGGCTGACAGAGCTCGTCGTGGTTCTGGAGGCTTGTCTCGGGTCAGGGACCAGCCCTGGGATGTAGCCCTGGGGGTGGCTTGGGTGTCCCCGCAGAGAGAGCGGTGTGGGGGCTACAAGGGGAGGGTTCGGCTGTGTCTGAAACAGCCACGTGTGTGCTTATGTGTCCCTGCTGCTCTTATGTTGTTCCCTGAAATGGCTGGTCAGAAAGTCCTGTTCTGGCCTTTTATTAATTTATTTTTTTGACCAGAAGCTCTTAATTCACTTCAGTGGAATTAAGAGCTTTAGCCAAGTGTTTTTTTGTTTGGTTGGTTTTCTCCTCTCCAAGGTTTGTTTAGGAAAAATCTAACCATTTAGGTAATATTTGGCTTTAACGCTTTTATCACCACATCTTTTCATTTGGGTCTGTTCTGAAATATTTTTTTTTAATGGATGCTTGTCGGATACACAAGCACATTCGGCACATTGAAATGGAAGGGGGATACTTCGGGTTACAGACTCAAGATTCAAACAAACCCACAGCGTTAGGTCAGGGCCCCTGCAGAGTCCAGCACGGGATGTTTTAAGTGGGCCTGTGCCCTTCTGCAGCCCAGCCTCCTGAGGAATGCAAAACCCGGCCCTGTGCTGTGCCGCCGGCCTGCGCCAGCGCCTCCGCACCCCTGCGCAGAGGCCTGCAAGGCCTCGTGCCCCAGCTGTGGGGGCAACTCTTCCTCCTCCTCCTCCTCTTCCTCCTCGGTGAGGCCTGGAAGGCCGTGGGATGCTTCCTCCCAGAGCGGCCCTGGGGCGTCTGGGCTCCTGCTCCTCTGCAGGAGGACACAGCGGGTTTATTTACTTTATGCAACGCGTGCTCTGGCTGACAAGGTTGTAAAGCTTCTGTACAGACGTGCTGAAATCTCCACCTGAGCCCTGTTAGACTACGGTATTGCTCCATCGCTCGATTACCGCGGGGTGGGGAAGCACATTTCCATAACAATAGCACTTAATGACCAGAGATGGTGAAAATTCAAGGTCTAATTTTGTATATGGAAATAAAGACACGACTTCTCTGCAGAAATATTTGAAGCTTGTTTTAAGAAAAGATGCTGGTGGAGAACAGATGGCCGCCTCCTGCCATACATATTCATGAGTGCATTTATTTCATTATGTCTTCCCCTGGGAAACTCGGCGCTTCAGCTTTTATAAGTTTGCCTGGCCATCAAATTGAGCAGTCAGAAGCCCTCTGTCAGAGCTCTGCTGCTGTGGAAATTGGAGGAAAGTATGTGAAAGGCTTTAGCACTTCTGTCTTGACTTTTATCACGGCAACACCTGTTATTTTGAGATGGAAAGCAGAGATTTGTATCAGGTGTAATGCATGTGGTGATTTGATAGAAAAAGTGACATGTTCGTTTTACCTAAATCAGGCCTGCTGGGAGGTTGTGACGGCCTTGGGCAGTGCTGTTGGTAACTTTAGGAGGGGTGAGTCCTGCCGGTGCTGCGTGGCTCTGAGGTGCTTAGAGCCAAAAACTATTTCGGGGAAATAAATTGTGTGATTCTCTGCTTGAGATGGTAATTGCCCATAGTTTTACAAAGCAGCAGTTACTCAGATCACAAAGAAATGAAACATGCGGATATAATTACAAATAAAATCTGAAGTTGTCTTTTCACATGGGAGAGCATGCTGGTGGGCACTACTGTAAGCTGAAAATGCTTCGGGGATTATTTTTAATCTACTCCTAAGGCTTTCATGTGAAATCTGATCTAAATATTTTGGATTTTTTAATTTATTTTTATTTTTTTCTCTGATGTGCCCTTTCCCGTTAACCTCTAACTCCATGTGAAAGGGTGCGCGCTGCCTTCCCCGACCACTGGCCGCATCTGGCTCTCGATGCGCTACGCCCTGTGCGGGCCCACGCTCTGCCACAAGCACATGTCAGCTGTGAGCTGCCTGTTGCGACCAGATGCGCAGGTTTCTCTGTCCTGTGTGTTCTTTCATGCATTTACTTCTGAGTGTATCACTGGCATTCAGGGACGCTTACGTACTTATGTAGCCAGTGACTGCAGGTGGTTGTTTGCTCTGTGGTGGACGTAAGTAACGAGCACGTGGTAATTCTGTGGTGCTGCAAACTGGTGAGGCCCCGGGGCAAGGTCTCCTGGAAGAGCCGGAGGTCTGGCAGCAGAGAGGCCTCCTGACGGGGTTCAGGCCCTGCCACTGAGGGGAGCTTGGCTCAGGGCTGCTTCGCCAGGACCGAAACCAGGAGCCAAGCGCACAGCATCAGTGCCCGGGGAGCTCCGCGTCCCTCCGCAGGAGGGGAGGCACTTGTCCTCCCGCACCGACCAGCAGCGACTGATTGATGGCGGGGCCAGTGTCCCTGGGACTTTCCTAGCCTTGCATTCACCACCTACCTCCTTTTTTTAAAGGAAAGTTTAGCAGCTGGTCCTTTGATTTGCAAAATGAGGTTTAGTCTGAAAGAATAGGCCAGGATAGAGGGGATTCTGCAGATTTGGGACTTGAGATTTCTTTTATCTTTCCCTTTTTTGTAACTTCATTCCTTTCTTTCAGGCCAGAAGTATTTTTGTGTGCTCTTCAAAAGAGGTGCTGGCATTGTTACTTGGGCTCCACAGAGGCAGAAAACTTAGCACATTAAAAGTGCCATTGGAATTCAGGCCTTTAGCAAAGCTTAAAGGGAGAAAAATTGGTAAAGCTTAGAAAGTTTCCTACTTGGACTTGATCGATCATTAACAGGGTATGAGATGGAAGTGTTCTTTTTTTAGGATCTTTGCTGAAGCTGAATAAAATTACAATGGGCATAATGTGACACTTAAGGATGTCAGCTGTTTGAGTTTAACCATGACAATGCAGAGCCTCCAGTATTGTATTTTATTTTTTCCAGAAAAAAAAAAAAGGTTAATATTCTCCCATTTAGTTTAGTTGATAAAGAATACAGTTTAATTAAATAAAATGAGCACAACTGCAATTTTTTTGCATTATGGAAATGTCAGTTTAGTGTACAGTTCCCGAAGGGCACTCAAAGGATCATTTAATTTTCAAATGATTGTAGCTTTGAAATAACTTAAAAGGCACTAATATATTTAATCAAAGGAGGTAACTGGTAATAGAGAAATAAATCATTCATGCATATAAATAGCAGAGCTTCAGCGAGTGTGTAAAGCCGTCAGGGAAAATATTTAGGACTAAATTCTTTCCTCTGGCCCCTTTCTGCCAACGTCAGTGAAGCTAAAAGACCTGATCTGTGCTGTCAGAGGCCAAACTTGGCCTTTATGTGTATACAGTATAGCAAGAGGTACTGTCAAGTATCTCTATGCCTATACTCATGCGTAATTTGTGCATGTGTTATCCACACATTGTGTATTGTTTCCTGATTCGAGGAGTTAAACGTCTCGCTAAATGTCAGAATTCAGGTTGCCTGAATAGCCTTAATTTTACCCTTTCATCTTATTCACTGAGTGGGAAATAACGAAGAAAAAGTCATACGTGGTCATGCAATTAAAACATCTTTGAGACTGAAGTGATTTTACTTCTGGTATTACCTTATGAGTTTACCTGACTTTGTATAGACAATGCTCTTTTAGCAGTGTTTTTTTTTGTCAGTGGTAATTATTTTTCTCCATAAAGGCTTGATTTTTTTTATTTTCTTTTCCTGAGGGAGAAGTATGACTTAGCATATGCAGTAGCCAGAACTGAAGAGTGGTTGCTGCACTGCCCAGCGCTCCCGTAAGCTCTCTGTTGGGCTCAGCAAAACCAGTCTCCTCCGAACCGATTTCTCATGGTTTCAGGAATATATATTTGTTGTTGGTTCCCAATTGGTGTTTTATTTTTTAATATAAATATATGTTCTTGTGCAAGAGGGCTTTCCCCAGCAGGCTGTTGAGAACAATCGGGGTTTGTGCCGTGCTTACAGCTATTTGGAGTCAATTGAAGTTCACATCAAGTGCACTTTGCATGCACTTAAACATCTGAAACACTCCAAACCTATAAATCTTTTGACAAAGTACCCACCACAGTTTGATTTTTTTCTGCTCTCAAGTATTATATTTTCATTTGTAATTTGCAAAATCTCACTTGTGACTCGTACCAGCATGAGAGGAATCGTTCAAGTTGGCCGCACTCTTCATTACAGAAATGAATGTGGAAATGGAGTCTTACACTGCCCAGTGTTATCACCCTACAAAAACTTCACTGTGTTTTTATCTCAATGTGCTGTGTAACATACCTGCTGGTACAGTTTTCAGCTTGGGCAGACTCCAGCATCTTTCAGGACTAAGTCTTAAAAAATGTTTGGTGAACAACCACGGAGTTTGGGTTGTACAGAAACCTTTGCAGTAGCATTTCCTAGGGTTTCACCCAATGCTTTACCCCAAGGGAAGGATGTGCAATAGGTCGCTGCACAAGTGACCTTGTCTAATTACGGGAAATTTCCCCAGAAAGAGAGGAGCACTGAATTTGCAGTGGTCTGGGGCAGCGGAGCTGATGGTGGTGCCTTCCTAGCACGTCCCATCCTGTCTGCCGGGGCTCAGAAGCACTGGTGTGTCTCGGTTGGTTACGGCTGGAGAAAACCCCTGTCCTGGTGTCAGTAGGGTCAGGAGTTTTCACAGCCCCTGCAGCTGTGAGCAGAGCTTGGGTTCTCAGGGCTGGGGAAGGAATAAGCAAACTCTTGGCCGTGTGCCCCAGGGGGGCTGCAGTCCCTCCCATATTTCCCTTTTTGCTGACACACCTTCCCTGTGACCTCAGTGTGATTTCTTTTTTTACTTCCCCTTAATACTTTTGGTGATAAGCTGTGCGTAGCAGTTCAGCACACAAAATGAGACAGCGAGTAGATGCTGCCCCATACGAGGAAGCAGGGATAAGGGAAACTAATTTGACAAAAGTGGTAATGAGACATCTGCCCTGGGTATTTTTTTCACTCTTTGGCTGTCATGTATTGTTTATTAGCAGGAGTGTCAACTTGCTAATTGGCTGAACACAGACAGTCAGCCCTGTCAGAGTTTTCTTACAAACTGTCCATTATAGGCTATCTTTCCCCCTTAAATGAAGTTCAGTTAATTCAAAGATTTTTTTCAAAGTGATTTGATGAAAAATGAATTCTAGGAGGAAAAAAAAAAAAGATGGCAGATCATAAATATGAGATGCTTTCCATCTGCTCGTGGTACATGACTCTGATACTTGCATACACCTGGACTAAAGATGAATAACCTGGAAATCACGCCAGAGAGCTTTTTAAGCTGGCCAAGGTCGTTTAGGATTCTCGTATAATACCAGCTTGTTCAAAGTGACATTTTAGTAGCATAACTGTACCTCCGAGGGTGTGAATGTGAAGGAGTAACACCGAGGAGAAAAGCTCCAGCGGCCCCAAATCCCAACCCACCAAATGGAAGCGATGGCTTTTGGCATCCTGTCGGCACAATGCTGGGGCCTCCTGCAGCCAGCACCTGCCCAGCCCTGTCCTCGCCTTGTCACCCCGTCACCCGAATGACCTGCTAGAAAACACGCTCATCCTCCAGCTGGTTTTTTCTTTTTTTTTCCTTGCGTGGTAGATAATTCAGTTTTGTTGCGTTCCAGGATATTTCTGGGGTTTTAGTGTCTGACCGCAGGCTTGATTAGGACAGCTCTCTTGGTGCAGAATAGAGTAAAAATAAAGCAAGCACTTGCTGGATGCAGCTACTGCCACTTCTAGCCCACGGAGCTCATCCTGCCATGGAGTGGCTGCCTGAGATGAGTGCTGCTCTCTCGGCTCCACAGATTTGGGGTTAAGCAGACGGGATTTGCCCCGCAGCAGGGAGGAGCCCCCCTTGTTCCTGCTCCTGCCTGCTGTGCCCGTAGCACGTGAGAAACCAGGGGGCCTGTGGACGCTGAAATAGGTGCTGAAGCAGGAGGGAAGAAAAAAAGAAAAAAGGCTCGTGGAAGAAGAGTCTCAGCTGGTACCCGGTAAGGTAGAGTTCTGCTTCTCATTTCCCTAGAAAGCAGATCTTTGATTTTAGTAGATAGAAAAAGATTTTGGGAAAGTGCCACTAAGACATTTTAGGGGAATAAAAAAGTGAAGAATGGAGTAACTACTGACACTGTAGAGTGAAGATTTATTTTACTGCCTTGTATGACACACAAGTGATATCCTGTAAGGGGCTATGAAAACCTTGCCCGTGGCTGAAAAGAGGTTTTTAAGCAATAATTTTGCTCCGAGTACACCACCAAATTCAGCGGGGCAAAGAGTGGGTGTTCAGGGAAAAATAAAAGCCATCAGCTTTTAAATCCATTACTTAGTAGGTTTTTGTTTCCCTTC
Source organism: Anser brachyrhynchus (assembly GCF_964034855.1). NCBI lineage: Eukaryota > Metazoa > Chordata > Aves > Anseriformes > Anatidae > Anser > Anser brachyrhynchus. The sequence goes on from NC_137705.1 coordinate 2,176,395, forward strand.
ATTTCCCCGGAGTGCTGGTGAGTCGGGCTGTTCTGTGCCTTGCGCCTCGCAATCTCGGTGCGGGTCCAGCCGTCGCCGCGCCGGCTGCCGGCCGCGTGGTGCTGGGGCTCCTCGGGACCACTGGTGAGCACTGCGTGTCCCCCCGGCTGTCAAGGGGGAGGCCGCGGACCTGTCAAATGTCCTAAAAGATCTCCGCCTGCATGAATTGAGGGCTCTTCGAAGCGCTTATCAGTCCCACATCCCGTATTAGACTTGCATCGGAATGCTGCCCTGCCACGGTCTTATGGGTAGGGAAAACTTGTCTGTCCCTCAGCTGGGAAGGAAAATGACTTGGAGCAAATGGAAAATGTTAATTTTTAGTGATTGCGAGCACCAGCCATAACTATGATGGCAATGGGAGTTGTAGGAAACACCCCTAAAAAACACCTCTACAAAAGTGTTGCCCTCGGAGAATCCCTAGCACTTCCCAGGCCGATGTGCTCTCCTGGGTATGAATCATGTTTTCATAGCTTTTGTTTATTATATGGCAAATAAACATGTTTCACAGAGTACCCTCAACCTTTTGGTAGACCTTATCTCACCTCTGTCATCCTCTCGGAAGCTGTGTGCGGCAGGTACCGCGCGGCGTCCCTCCGGCGGGTGGGAAGCCCTTCTGAGCAGCACGCTGCTGGGGGGGAGCGGGGGGAAAGCAGAAAAGCCCAAGTGAGGTTTCAAGCCAACAAATCCTTAAAAAAGGCATCTGGGATTAAACAGCTGTGGACTACATAGTTTAAGTTCACTGCATCCCTTAACGTAGAAATGATACTTCCAGATTTCATCGCAAGTTCTTCCCAAGCCGGGGTGAAAGATGCTTTAAGGTGACTTTGTCGTGGTATTGTAACAGACACAGCGCTGGCTGGTCCTCCTAAGGGTCCCTTTGAGGGTTTGTCTGTAAAGCAATTATTTTCGTGCGCTGGCAGTCGCCATTAAAAGGTTATGCTGATGTAAATTTTAAGAGTTTTTAATTTAGTTCTTTGGCTTGCCACTCCCTTTCCTCTCCTGGGGGGTGGGAGAAAAACAAGTGGAGGGAAGTGACCTTTCAGTGGGGTGCATTTTAATTGAAAATTTTTATAGATCTTTCTTAATAAGTAGATGCCATAGTGTAGTGTTAACATCTTATGTAAGGAAAAAAGTGGCTAAAATCCTGTTGTCCCAGGGCTGCCGTACCCTGATCTGCCGCTTCACGTCCCCGCGGGCTGGGAGGAGGCGCTGCTGTCACGCAGACGTTTGGCTTCTGGTCCTCGGGATTGCAGGAAAACTTGTCTGCATGCGCATCATGGCCGAGAGCTAAGTGAACGTGTGTTTAATGCCATGTTAGAAGTGCTCATTCCTACATGTTTGCTCTTTTCCCTGCAATAAACACAGCCATTTGTCAGGGCCACATGGTTTAAGTGCTAATAGCACACTGCAATCGCTTCAGCTGTCCCTCTGACAACACCCGCCTTTGGGGCTAGCGTCCTGTGGCAGAGGGTCTAAAAGCCTTCAAGGATGAGGAAATAAATACTAATCTCTTGCAACAATTTTTTCTGTGATTTTCCCGTTTGACGCCTCCAAATACGTAACGTCCACAGCCACCCTTACGTCTGAGGGACGGCTCTGTCATCGTTCCCAGGCGCTGGCCTCGTTACAGGCAGCTCCTCGGGCTGCCGCTCTGTGCTCCCCGGCTTGTTATTTTCCCTGCTACCTGCTCGCGCCGGTTCTGACAACCTTTCTGTGCCCTTCACCACGAACACCCGGCCTCCACGCGCTGCACGGGGTGGCCAAGTAACGGGTGGTCAGGAGCGGTGCCCCTGCCGTGGTCGCCCTTTGCCTCGTGGCAGAGAGGCCGGGGTTGCTGAGAGATGCTCAGCAGCGATGATGGGGAGTCACGGGGGAGCTGCCAACACGAGCCTCCAGCATCAGCTTCCATAGTGCTGGCCTGGAGAACGGAGAGTGAAGAGTGAAGCTGCTTTGCTGGTTTTCCACCAGTTTATCTGTCCTTGGAACTGGGCTGCTCTGTCAAACGGGCAGCGCCATGGGTTGCAGCGCGGAGCCTTGGTGGCAGCTCGCGGCTTTCTGTCACTTGCGGGAGCAGCCTCTGCGTGTTCTCCGTCCCACACAGCCCCTCTGTCCCTGCTTGGTCTGGCTGCCCACCACCAGGGCTGAGCTTCTGAGGTGGCGCAGGTCCTGACCACTTGGTAACGAAAATGCAGAAAATACTCCTTGAAGAAATGTGCGAGTGCAGCTTCTGGTTGTTCAGAAAATCAGTCTCAAAAAAGTAAATTGCATTTCTCAGGAAATTGGTAAATACAATTGTCTGATCAGTGAAGTTTTCAGTAAGAAAAGCTTTTAAAGAGAAATTAAGTGTTTCTATATGGAAAATGAGAGGGTGAGTGCCTTGCTGTTGGCTTTATTGCCACTGCCATTCAGTTCTGTCATCGTAAAAATAAAGCCAAGCTTTCGGCGTGGGATCCTCATTTACAGAGCAATAACATTTCAGGAAAAACTAGCAGTGGTTCATAAAAGTACAAACAAAGCAAATTCCTTTCCTAGGGTATGTCCAGCAATCTGAGGTGACTTGAAAGGTGGTAAGCAGAGGCGCAGGATGGTTATTTTCCAACTGGTAAAACAAAAATCAATGGACATGAAATGAGCTAATAGAGTTTGAAATTTTTCACTCGTGGCACTGCAGAAGGCTTTCACTGCAGAATTTTCCGAAGAAACTTTTCAGCTAGCACTGATGTTTTTTTCTCTTCATATTAAATTAGCTTTTGGTAGCGCTGGCGTTTAACTGCACCCACATTTTTTCATTAGACAGCTAATGGGGAATTTCATGGAGCGCTATCAAACGCTTTTTATATCAGTTTAGATTGCTGTCTGTAACGCTGTGGTGTGGCTGAGCCTGGGCAGAGGCACAGCGTTGTCCAAAAAATCCCGCAGCCCAGCTTGGATGAAAAAACGAATGAACTGCTGCTGACAGATTTAATTCTGGCTAAAGCTAGTGCTGCTGCAGCTTCAGGGGGATGGAAACGGGCTGTGCGCTTTGCAGACAGGGCTGCCTGGGAAGGGCCCTGCTGTCTGGGAGCAGTTTTATCTCCCCATCGCCATCCCACCGTAACTGGCTCGTGCCTGGTGGTGGTCAGGCTGACTCCGGTGACGTGGCATCTCGCTGCCATCCCGGGGCCGCGCAGAGACCCGCGTGTCCCGTAGTGTTGCTGGGTGGTGGTTGATGAGAGCCTAAAGCATACCTCAAAAGTCGGTTTTGGCTGTGGTTTTTGGGGTAGGCTGTACCTCCGAGCCTTCTTGACCGTATCGTTCACCACGCGTGGCACCGCAGGCAGCGGCTGGCGCCGTGCTGGGCCCAGGCCAATGGACTCCGCTGCCACGCGGTACGGGCTGGGACAGGATTGTGCACGGGTTGCTGGTGGGAATGCACTTCCAGTCAGATAAACCCCTGTATGCGTTCATCCACATAATTCATTTTGTGTTCCCAGAAAGATTAGACCGTGGTGAAGTGTTTTGTATTAGAGCTGCTCTTCCAACACATTCTCATATTTATCTGGGAAGCGTTTGCAAATGATTGAACATTTTAATCTTTTTGTTGCATTTTCTCATGTGTATTCTAGTAATGTGCATATGGTAACAGCAAGTGGACTATGACCCAGAAGGGATTTATGGGTTTTGGAACAATGCGTCTCTACTGTAATTTCGTTCTCATCTTCATCTTCTACTGCCGTGTTCTCATCTAACTTAATTCTGTGGTTTTCTCAAACACCATTTATAGCAGCACTGTCTCCTAGAGGCTCGTTCCCCTGGCCTGAGCCCAGCCATGTGCTTCAGCAGGAGCTTCACAAGAGATGCTGCTATTAGATGCAAACGGAAACCCTCCTCCTTGGGTAGTCAGCCTCTCTGCGTGCAGCTTGTGGGCATGCTACGTACGAAGCTGTTTGCTGTGTGTGGATATAAAAGCAAAGGAAATGGTGCCCCAGCACAGCTGGACCTATATAATGTTCTTTTCTACCCGCACCTTAAATAGTTTTCACAATTCGGTTGCTTTATGCTAAGCAATCGTGCAGCCGTAGTTAGTGGCTAAGGAAAAGTCTCTGCACGTAGGGATTGATTCCCCTTGGGGGGAACATTTGAATTGACTTTGAGCTTCTCTTGCGGCGTCCACGGAGCAGAGAGCGTTCCTCTAGCCTGAAGACAGCCCGCTCACCACCTCCTTGCAGTCATACACCAGTCCCTGGGCCCAAGCTTTTCTTTCCCAGCAGTAATAATCGTACCTCCATGATCCCTTCCTCCTCCAGCCATCAGTCCTAAGCCACCGTCATTCAGGTGTGCACGCAGCAAATGCACTCCACCGTTATGGTCGGCGTGTGTCTTGTTCCTGTTGGGGCCAGCATTCACCTCTGGGACCAGAGCCTGCATAAATCTCACACCGTACAGCTCCTAGTTTCTTGTTCTCCTGCTGGTGTCTTGTGCTCCAAAGCCTGCCAAGGTAAACCGCCTGTCCAGAGGCTGGGACTGCTGCCTTGCGAGGTTTTTTATTGTTTGTTGGATTTTGAGCCAGGCAGTGAGAACAGCTGGCTCGGCACTTAATTCAACGGATGAGATGATTTTCGTAAACCTGCAAATATTACTTCCTTGCTTAGTCATCGCTCTGCCGGGGCGCTCAGTGTAAGCTGTGGCTGCCACTGCTTGGCTGTGTCAGTCCTCGTGGCCGTTCCGTGAAGATCTGGCTGATAGCTTGCTGGCGTTGGGAATCGGGTTGGATTTGTGCTCGTTTTTAACTTCATTTGCAGAGCCAATGATAATAACTCGTGGCACCCTTCCTACAAAGTGACACGCTGCAAAAAGGATAGACAGTATCTTACTTTAAAATTCAAAACAGCAATCTTTCTCCAGTCCAACAAAATGATTAACTATCTCGGCTTACATTGAATAATTGCAGGCTTTCCTTCATGTTCCCACCGTCGCATTGTTCTACCGAATATCACCTGATACATCTTTACTATCATGACATTTTTTCCTTGACGCACAATTAGAATTCTAACACCTTTTACTTTATCCTCTGCAAAGCATTCAATATAATTAAAAAGATTTCTTTTGAAGTAATAGAATCCTCATTCTTCGCCATGGCAAGTAATAAAATTACAGAATGAGTTTTTTAAGGCAAATTATGCTGGCAGTTTGGGCTCTACATCAGGCTGTAGCAGTAGGATGCATTTCTTATTTGTTGTCAGCTTTCTTTTCATGCCTCATGCAGATTTGTCTTGCATTTCCAGCGCTGGGGAAGGAAACCTTGATTTAGGAAACCGCGTTTCAATAAAATGAAAACACTTTATGATCTATTGGTGGAAGACTGTCACCTTTCTCCTTGAGTTGCTCCACTGCTTTTGATGTAATTTCAGGCAGGGGACTTGATTAATTATTGCTGAGGGTGACAAATTCAGCCTGTGCGGTCCTGCACTGCCTCTGTGGAGGCAGCGGGGTCCTGTGGGAGTGCGGGGCTGTGTTGGCAAGGTGTGAAATCAGCAGGGACCCAAAGCCCGTCGTTATTCTTAACCTGTCACAGTGGAAAGATTTTGTCATAGTCCTGTACAATGTGATGTTACACAGGTGTTTCAGGTTCTCTTTAAAGGTAAATCTAAATTTACCTTCCTTGCAGTTGTAGCAGGGAGGAAGGCAGCTCAGAATCCCAAAGACAAATAAAGGCAATAGAACTAATTAAAAAAAAAAAACAACCAAACAAACAAAAAAAACCAAAAGCATCTCCTAGCAATTAAGGCAATTTTATAATTTGCAAGGGCTGGGGGGAAAGCAGCCTAGTACCTGTTTTTTTTGTTGTCTTGCGTTTTCAGTTGGCCCTGGGACACATCTTGGGCACCATGCCTGTTTGCCTGTGCGTCAGAAAGGCACCTGTAGCTGCGCAGGTGGTGCTGGCTGGAAATCACACCGCTTTGCCGTGTGGGAGCAGGTTAGCAGACCCCATCCCTCATTTTACGGTTTCTGTCTATATGTCACAGTCTTAGTGAAAATGTAGGTCTGATTTTAAGTCTTGAAAGTGCTCATCGTTATTAATAAGACAGCCCGTGTTTGCTGGTTCCCCACCAAAATGGGGATTTTCCTGTTTTTACCCTCTTTTAGAGCCCTTAAAAGTCTCCCAGTTCTGAGAACTGGAATGCTGCATCTCCATTCATGTGAAACACCGATGAGAATACGCAGCGTGCTTCTCCTGTTTGACCCGTATGCTTCCAACCAGCTACGGATTCAGAAGCCGTAGAGATCTCGGTCACAAAGAGACGTGTGAAGCTTTCCTCGAGGTTACAGCGAAGAGCGCGCTTCACGCGCAAAACCCGTGCGTGTGCCGTGGGCGCACCGAGGCGAACGGCCTCCCGCGCCGGGAGGCTGCCGGCGGTCACCGCGGGCTTCGGGTACGGAAAATGGGCAGGTGCGGCCGGCTTCCAGCCGCTGGCCTTCAGGAGCCCGGCGCGTGCCCTCACTGGAGCAGCGAGAACTGGCTCGGCGCTGCCCTGGGGCAGCTGCTGGGCGCTGCTCGCCGAGGCCGCCCCTGCGGCCCCCCGCTGCCAAAGCCCTGCCGCGTGCGCGGCTCTTCCCACCAGCAGCAGCCCCTGGGGCTTGAGGTGCGGGGCACCGCGTGCCGCAGGGGAGTGTTGCTGTACTGAGAGTTTGGCCCCGGAGTCCCTTCGGGATGATCAGGGATTTTTATACCCGTCTTATCTGCGAATCGAAATAAACGGAACGGAACAGAGGCGCCATTCAGCTGCTGGATCTTGTGTTTCTTTTCTCCTTCTCACACAAGGAACCAAATCCTGCCCTACTGTTCTGGCATAGTGGCTATAAATCCATTGCAGCGTATTTGTGCTGCTGAAGCTTACTCAGAAACCTGTTTTGGTATCTTTTGTCTGGTAGGGATACTTGCATCTTCTGTTTACTTTCAATTATACGATAAAGGAAAAGATGACCTTCACGTCTGCCTTCCAACACGCCTTTCATTCATGTTATTTGCTAGAGCTGCAAGGGGAAAGTTTTGGGTGGAGCCGATGACATATATTTTGCTGCAGTGTTAGCTGGCTGATAATTTAACTTTTCTTATTACATTATGCTGCTAAGCAACATTTTAACGGATTGTAAGTTTCCTTTTTGTATGGGTGCCTGGAGAGCATGTACGGTCTTTATAATATGCTTGAAATATAAATAAAAAGTTAAGTATATAGCACTCTAAGTCTTCATAGCACTTTAATAGATTTATTTAATCATCTTTTATGAGCTCAGCTAGCAGTTACTGCCTCCATTCTACCGGGGTGGGGGGGAAGGATATATCAAGAGACTGAGTTATTTGCCGTGGTCAGGAGCAATGTCCCTAGAACACGAGCTCCCGCCCCCACTGCCTTGTCCCCAGTCGCCTCCATTTGACTCCAGCCTGTGCTGTCCTTGGAAGGAAAAACCAGCTTTAGCCAGTCATTTGGAATTAGACGGTCTGTAAGGTCTCTTCCAGCCCAAACCATTCTGTTTTGTTGCGTTGTTCCTCGCTGCTGGTTGGGTGCCAGCGGTGGCCATCCCTTGGTGGCCATCCCCTGCCTGCCTTCGGAGCAGGCTGTAACTACAGAACGTGGCATCAAGCAGGGTGCAGATTTTCACGGGGTAAAAATTGCCGTCGACGATCTACGCTGGTTTTCCTCATCTCAGGACCTGACTCACGGTTTGCAAGTTCGGTCAGAATAAATTAGCTGCTAATTTGTCATCTAGTCAGGTGATTCCTGAATAGGTTTGAAAAACCCAGTTCACGTCATGCGTATTTCCTATTTGATTCATGTGAAATACTCGTCAGTTCTGCACACCAATGACCATGGTTACCTGGGCAGGATTATTTAATAACCTCATAAAAAAAAATGGAAACAGATACTTAATGAATCAAGATGCACTCAGATTAAATGATTAGAAATTCCTAGTTAATCACCAGAAAGGAAACTAATTAAATTACCATTCAGTTTTTATGGGGGCCTTGGGATAGCAAGCTAAAATAAGTCCCTTCAATCACTTTTTTCATTAGGTGGGACAGGCATATTCAAGGTTAGTGAAGATAAATGCAGTGTTCTTTGCTTGCTCTTGAAATTATATTATTTAAATAGTATTTTATGCTTCATCACCTAAATTTAAAACCAAGGTATACTGGGAAGAAGAATCCATGGCAGAGAGCTCAACAGACAGGCCCACAAAGAAAGTCAAAAATCATGCAATGCGTGAATCAAGATTTAAAAGATTCCACTTAATTATTGGGTTATCCTATAAGGAATAAGGCAGGGAGGTGATACTGGAAATGAGACAGCGATTTCCATGTTGTCTCTGGACCTCCCTGAGCACAGCGAGTGCCCGTGGTTTGGCCGTGGTTTAGCTCCTGCTGATCTGTGAGAAAGCAGAGGAGCTTCATCTCTTCTGCCTCTCCCGTGCCCTGTCCTGTCGTCCCCCCCAGCACCCCTTGGCAGCAGCACCACCAAGCTCAGCACCCAGCAGGATGCTAGGGCCTTCCAGAACTATCCAAGCGGGCAAACTCCTACAGCAAATCTTCATCGAGTGGGGCAATGGTGAGCAATCATACTGATCCTCAGTGGCCGGGAAGAATAATTGTGCACCTTTTAAGTTACCTTGGAAATGCCAGGGAGGTACGTGAAGGTCTGTAACGCAGAGTGTAATTTTCAGGAGTGCAGAGGGAGGTGCGGGTTCCAGGTGGTTTTGCAGTAATTGTTTCTGTTCTGGTTCCCAGCTCCCTGCTCTGAGCATTCAGTGCTTTTGCTTAGTTAAGCGATGGGCGTCTCAGCTGCTTTGGTGGTGTGGGTCTCGTGCTGCCGGTAGATCGCCATTTCCCTGGCTCAGAGCAGTAGCTGCCCTCCACAGCAGCGGTTTTTGGCGGTCGCACTGCTGTTTCATGGATGGCAAACAAAGGCACTCTAACCCCAGGAGTTTCTCACAAAATGGAAGGGAAATCCCACAGTGCTTCTAACCCAGAAATAAATACAATTCTGTAGCATGTAGCAACCCTGTAGAGAAGAAAGAGTAATAAATCTTAGTTTAAACATAGTTCTAACTATTTTGGTGTTCATTTTTTAAATTAAGAAAAACATTTACAGGCTCACAAATGGAACAAAAGATCTCAGCGATGCCCCTTTTGTTCACTGAAAGGAAGGATTTTCACAGGAGAGTTAAATTGGTAAACTCCTTTCACTTTCTGTCTTACTTTTTTAACATCCATATCCAAGGTTTCTGACATTTAGAACTTGCTTGAAAAGCTCAGAAAAGATAATGCAGCCGCAGGATTTCAAAGCAGGTCACAATCAAGTCAAAATAGTCTCACTTCAAAATCTGGGGTCCTTTCATTCATTCTGAGGTCTCCGCTTGTATGACTAATGGAGATATTAGAGACCCGAGGTCGTTCGGATTGCTTGTTAAAGTGGTGCAGCTTTACTTACAGGAATCATAAGTGGCCTTTTGTGGTGAGTGATCAACTGTAAAACAGATTTGTCAGCTGAAGCCCAGGAAGCCTTGAAGTGCTGCTGCATTTTGTTTTCTGGTAATGTTGGTAATTATGCTTATTTTGTCAGTTGGGCTCATTTCTGCATTTGAGAATCTTCACTTTTGTTAAAATAATAAGTACATTTCTAGATATGCTAATAATTAAATATATATATATTTTTTTTTTTTTCTCCAAAAGCTTGCGAACACAAACATAGAAAGCAGGGGAGGAGCATCATTCTATAGTTTTCCAGCTGGCATATTTTCAGATCGGTATCCACACTGTGAGGGAGCTCTGGCACGCGTTCTGCGGCGGAGCAGAGAGCTGCAGAGCAGAGCGCTGTCTCATCCTCCCCAAGCAGCGAGAGCTGGCTGCCCTGCTTCTGCACGAAAGACCTGGAGGGAAACCTGGGCTGGGAGTGTGACCCAGAGCATTCCTCTTCCCCAGGTCCCCCTTCCAGCCGGCACCTTGCTCTGAACGAAAGCCACCCACAGGAAGGGCCCCAGCTCTTTAACCAGAGGCTGGTCGCACTTTCCATCCCAATTTGAGGCTGCCCCTGGAGATACTTTTTGTTGGTATGAGAGGGTTTGGGGAGTATTTTTCCACACGTTTCTTACTGAGATTATACCAAGGAGCCGTGTGCGTGGGCAGAATAAAACCTCATCAAAACGTGAGACGAGGAGAGGTATTCCAGCTGACGATCCCTCCGTAGCTGTGCCAGCAGTGGTCTGATCCGAAGACACTGAATCTCATTATTTACTCATGGCTCATTGGAGCAAAATTTTACTTCATGATCTAATTTCTCACATCGTTGGTGTTTGTCCTATATTGCTGAGGTCTGGCTTCGGTTAATTTTAGTGGAAAATGGTAGCAATAGATACTAAAGCATCCATGATGAATAGAATGGCTTTTTGCGAGTTTGATGTGTTCTTCATTTCATAGCAGTAGTAGTTCATTATGGCAGTTTACAGAGGCCTAAATACGATTATATCTGTATTACCGGTATTGTATAGGTGCCAAAAATGTAATCGCAGTCCAGGAATACCTTGGTAAAATTATGAAGCAAAAATGTGTTGATAAAGCTTTAAAAAAATAACTGTTGGACTTATTCTAATGGCAGTTTTGTGGTGGAAAAGAAGGAACACCACCCAGGAACAGATCCCGAAGGGCGGATGGAAACAGATCCACATCCCAGGTGGCCATAAGCAGACTTCTTCAAATTAACCTCCTGACCTGCTCTGCAGCTTGCATGTTCAGTATTAGCCTAGGCCAAGGTGGCACAGCAGCCTCACCTAATCCAAAATGATCTTTTATGTTCAGCAGGAACTTACTCCTGGTTACCGACAGGTCTGAGGAGGTGAATTAATTGCAGGATATTTAAATGTCTGTTCCCTTTTGTAGCTGCTTTCCACCATAGCTCAAGGATATGGCTTGCATTTTAGGCTTTTGATCATGTACAGTTAATTTTGTCGTTATTTTGTGAATCTTCCAATATCCTACAGTCAAGCCTGATTGGAATAATTAAAGTAAGTAGAACAAAAAGCAAACAGGTACCACGAATGTCCAAGAAATGATGCTGTAATCTAGGGATAATCAGAGGACTGCTGCTGCTAAAAGTCATAACTGATTATTTTCATTCTGAGGCTCCAAGGCAGGTTTCGGGATGGTCCCTACAGCCTGGATGCCCAGCGAAAACCCTGGTGTGTGCAGCAAGCGGCTGTGCCGAGGAGCACAAGCGAAAGCATTCTTTAAATGGTCGCTCTCATTAGGGAAAGCTTGGCCCTGAGTTATGTTGAATAATTGAAACAAAGTATTTTGCCAATTTTATGAAAAGCTTGGAAAAGATTAAAGCCGAGAATCTGGCAAAGCGTTTTTCAGTTTCCTCTTGCTCAGAGCCCTTGCCGTGGATTTGACGTTCCTGCCGGGGCAGAAGGGCAGCGCCCAGCACTGCTCGAGGTCCTGCACCGCTGCCTTCTGCGGGCAGGGGTGGCGACGGCACAGCTGCGTCGGAACAAAGTGGTCTGTGGGTGCACCTTGCAAAGTGGCAGTGCCATATTAAATTGTTATCATTAGTTATCCAGATGCAGGTGACAACACTTGTACTTCTTATGCAAATGTTTTTAAAGGCAACTTACCCTTGTTGTGTTTTTGTAATGTAAATACTGCCATGCAGAGGGGAAGAAGGAATGATGTGTTGGTTCAAGTCCTCAGTTCATTAGTGCACATTTTCTACTGCTCATAACAGACTTCAGGTATGTAAAGAGCTACACTGGGAAAAAACTCTGTACCAGGGGAAACTGGTTGAAATCTAGAGGGTTCCTTGTGGTTGCAGAACTGCTGCTTTACAGGCAGAAAGAAACTTCAGTCCGGTGGGGCTCTCAGCCTGGTGTGAAGGTCAGAGGAAAGCCTGGGGATGCATGTTCAGGAGGCTGAGGCTGGATCTGAAATCGCTGAAGGCAAAGGTGGAGCTCTGCTGGAGCCAGCAGGGAAGGGACCTTCAGACACCCTGAGACCCCGGGCAGTACCTTGGGGAAGCCTTCGAGTTCAGCTGGCAGTCGGTGTGGCAAGCAGCCTGCAGGTAACTGGTGGAGGCAGTCGGGTGAGAACCTTGTCCATAAAGGATGTGATAGAAAAGAGAATAGCTTGAGTAAATATTGTCATGTGGATTTCAATCTGTACGAGTATCTTGTATTAAAAAAATACAGATATTAGACAATTCTATTCAGAATTGTAGGATCAGTCCTCACCAGACTGCTTATATTTGTATGTCTGTTCTGTAACGGCTTCGAAGTAATTCCCAGGCAGGTGTTATATACTGAATGAGGTCTTCTAAAGTCTTTGGCAAACCAACAATTACAAAAATAAAGGAAATGTAGGGTTTGGGAGCTGTCAAAACAGTGATGATTTTCCGTTTGCCTGAATCCCTCGGCGCACTTGTTGGTTTTCTTCCTGTTATTGCAGAGAGGCAGTACTGACGCAAAACCTCACTAGCGACTACTTAACATGAGCAAGGAGTTTTTTGGGTTCTTTGATTGTGAAAGCAGGGTTTGAGCACTGAACACAAAGGTCTGGCCGCTTGTTCCTGCTGCTCAGCGAGGGAAGTGCGAGCGAAAGCAAGGCAGCAAACAGGAGACCTCGAGAAGGCGCAAACCCGCAGCCGCTGGAAGTCTGTAAAAATGATTGCCGGGGAGTTGTGCTAATGGCACAAATGCTGCCCTGGGGAAGATCAATGGGATGAGTGATAAGGGAAACGAACCAGGGCTTTTGTCTTAACTGGCTCTGCAAGAAATTGTAGGTGGGCGTTGGGAGGAAAAGCCCAAGAGACGTTGCAATAGGAGGGTCTGGAGACGTGCCTCACGTGTCTGCTCAATGCCAGGAGACAGCGGCGGCTGCAGAGGCTGCGGGCGAGCAGCGATGCCTGGCAGAGCCTTGCCAAGGGGCTCTGAGGAGAGGCAGAGGGCGGTATTTGGTCGTTTCCCAGTGGCATCCGTGCTGCAACCCCACTGATGTGCCATCCCCTGGGCCTCTTGGACCTCCGAGGCAACCTGCTGATACCAGCTGGGCTCGTGGCTTGGGCTGCTCATACAGACTTTGTCACTGGTTTTCTTTGGTTGCCGTATTTAAAATAACGGTTTTGAAGGAGTTTTCTTTCCAAAATGCCTTTGCCTCATTCAAATGTAATTTTTTTTTTCCCAGATATTTCACTTTCTTCCATCTTTGCAGGGACACCAAAAAGAAAAAAAGATTTTTTTAAAGTTACCTAATTAAATTGGAATATCAGGACATTTGGAAGAAATATAAATGTTCCTCTTTAAAAACCCAGAGAATGGAATCTGTGTAGAAACACATTTTGTAGAGAAATACCTTTTTTTTCTTTCCCCCCCACCTGCTCTCCGAGAAGCTGGAAAGGGAGGGGATGCTCTGGGGAGTTATGGGACGCAGGATGCGGTTGCACAGGGTTTTCCCTTGGCTCTGCTGCCAGTGCCTTCAGTGCTGGGAACAATCAGGAAAGTGGTTGGTCTTAAACGATTGCGTGTTAGAAGTGCCTGATTTTATTTTATTTTCCATTCAGAAAAGCTATTTGCAGGGGAGTAAAACTGTTTGGGACTCAAATTCTCCTTGACAGAAGCCAGCTGAAACCTTTTGGCGTGTTTAACTTGGAGGAAGGTAAACAAGCAGGAGGCTCCCTGACGTCCTGTGCTGATAACGCTGACGCTTCCACACCGGGGAAAAATTAACACGCTGAAATTTCGGTTGAGTCGCTAAAATGTCCTCTTAGCAGATCACTTACGTGAAGGAAACCTGAAAATTATTCTGTTTGAGGCTGATCTGCTATCAGACTCGGACTGAGGTGGGGGGAAGTGCCTGAGAGTCCTGCTGGTGATACGCTAGGTCGGCACAAAGGGAGGGTGCTGCCTGCCTGAAGGCTGTGCTGTAAGGAGAGCCTGGCCTGGGGGAGCTGATGAGCGGCGCAGCTACAGGCGCAGCCCGGGGGTGACACCAGCGTGAGCTCGGTCCCCTGCACCAGGCGGCACCACAGGGAGCGTGCGGCGGGGTCTGTAGCTCGAGAGCATCCGAGAACACGAGCAATTAGATTGCACGTTCATGGTAGTTCTTCTTTCCATTCAGACGGCTTGCCTGGAAGAAAGCTTTGTACTTCATCAAACTGCACGTTCGAGTCCGGTTCCTAAAACATGCACACTTATTTTATAATGAGCCCCACAGTTTTTAAAGCAAAATCTCACATTTTCTAACATCTCAGCAAGCTTGAAAAAGCCTTCTTTTTGTTATATACAATGGTAAATTGTGCGATTTTCCAATGGATCAGGCCCACAGACCTGGTGTAATAAAACCGGGTCACTTTATGCCACTGATGTCATGCAGGTGACCTCTTTTTTTTTTGAGCCTTTTAATGTTTTTATGCCATCCATGTCTAAATCAGACCTAAAAGAAAACTTCCCTGGCAGGCTCCTGGTGCTCCAGGATCATCCCCACGCTGTGGCACAGAGCGAGCTGCCCCGTGGCCGTGTCGGTGCTGCTTTCTTCACCCTGGCTGCGCTCATTTGCTGAACTCTGGACGTAGCCTCCAGCACGTCCCTGTGCCGTGGGTACCCGCACACAGCTTTAGTGAAAGGGGCCGGAAAGCCGGGCTGGGGCTGGGGCTAAGGCAGCCTCACCACGTGCCCCAGGGGAGAGTGCAGGGGGAGAACTGGTTGTGCCGTGGTTTAATGATATTTAAGTGACTCACACGGCTTCAGTAAGTGAATACGCTACGAGTGTCGTGTCAGAGGAATTGCGATAAAGCATAACGGAGTTAGCAGTTTATTAGTTTCATAAACGTCAACCTCTTATTGATAACAAAGGTAAAGGTGGTTTTACAAGAGACTGCGTTGTCCTCTGGCCTCGCAGCACTGCACGTGCTGAGCGCTGTGTTTAGAACCACCAACTTCGGTCCAGTGGGCTCCTAAATTCCGGCACGGTGCCGCGCGTGGGCCAGGACGGCGCGGCCGGTTCTCCCGGGGGGCTGAGTATCACAAAGACAAGTAAATCGCAAAGCATTTAATAGCTTATTTATAACCTCGTGTGCAGAGTAGTATTGGCTTATGAGGCGGTAGTGTCAGGAGCCGAGTACGGGGAGCTTGGCCTGGCCTCCGGTAGCAAAATTCGTGTTGCAGGTATTGGGAAGATCTGGGCCTTGAAGGAGCTGTTTCCCTCAGAGGAGAACAGCCCTTAACGACCTCGGGCTTCGTAACGGTGGAGCTGTGCCAAGGCGTGTGGAGACCCTGTGGCTGCCGGGCCCTGGGGAGGTGAAGGCTGCGGGCGCTTGCGCTGCTCTCTGAGCGAAGCGCTCACCTCGGTCTGCTGCAAGGGAAGGGTGTTCAAGGGCCGAAAAGACACGGCCGTGGCTTCACCCCTGCCCCTCCGAGGTGACTGGCAGTGCCGGAGGCATGGCCCGCCTCGGGGAGACCCCGCGTGTGCAAAGGCCGTTTGTAAACGCTCTTGGTTGTGCTGAGGGAAGCCCGCTTCTCAGCTTCGCCTAGGAGAGAGACACTTGAAATATCACAGGTCATTAAAATAACTAGCTAATGTCTAAAGCGTACTTTGAAGAGAAGGATTAAATAAATAGGAGGTGTTAATATTTTTAATAAATGTGAGAGCGTGATCCATAATGAAAGCTGGAATGATGAAGAGCGTTATACTGTGTATTATTTTCCTACGCCCCGTAACAACAGAAGAATTAACAGCCTTTCTCATGATTTTGAGATTAATCTTAGGGCACTGTAGATAGCTCAGGCTTTTATTTCCCTCAAAATAGCTTAAAAATTGTATTCAAGCATTTCTATATTTCATACTTCAAGAAGGGCAACGTGACAATAATCTCCATCACGTACCCTCACCTCAGACACATAATGGAGCTGGAAAAGCGTTTCCAAAGAACAGCTCTGCTGCTGTATTGAAATTCTGTGAAACTCCCTGGGAATAAGACACAAAGGTGGATAAAGAAATCTGGATTGCAGTGATAAGCTCCTGACGAGAAGAGCGGGCACAATAGAGTGAGAAGCAGGAGCGTTATGTAAGTACATTATTTTAATTGAAAAGCAAAATGTCCTTACATTTCTTGAGAACAGATTGTGTCACGGACTGTAAGGGAATACAAAAAGTGAGGGCTGGCCATCCTCTCCATATATAGACCATCTTGCCTCACTGAAGTCAACAGGAGATTTTCACTTACTTAAATTAGGCTTTGGATTTCACTCCTTGGTTTTCAGCCTGGGGATCTACGTGAGGGCTGCTCTTTCTTCACTGGCCATCTTTGGCTCGGAAGACGGTCGGGAGATGCACTTGCTGCCTTCTGCTCAGCGCCTTTTGGAAGAGAAGTTGCAGATAGCTCGGTCTTTGGAGAGCTTGGCTTGAGTTGGAGATCTGCCAGAAAGCTATTTTGCTGGTGCTAAATGCCCTCCATCAGCCCTGGCCTAGGCACGGCCGTTCCGTCCTCCTCCTACTCCTACTCCTCCTCCTCCTCCTCCTCCTCCTCCTCCTCGTCCTCCTCCTCCTCCTCCTCTTTGCAAGTTGGTCGCAGCAGCATCCATGCTGGAGCAAAGCGCCTCCCATCCAGCTCTCCCCAGCGTGACGGTGTCCCGCCTGTTGTAGCAGAGAGGTCCCGTGCTGAAATCAGAGTTAAAGAAGCTTTTAACAGCGGCTTCTTCCCTGAAGCAAGTCGGGCGCAGGGAGCCCAGCTGGGGCTTTCGCACAGGGCCAGCGTCCCTCGCGGCTGCTGCTGGAAGCGGGAGAGGCTCCCCTTGCCCAAAGCACGGAAGAAATCGCAGCCTGGTCTCGTTCATTAGAAAAATCTCTCTTATGGGCTTAGCATTTTTTCTGGCAACAAACCGTGGAGCACTTTATGTAGCACATGCATGCAATCATTTTGTTCAGTGAAATATATTATGAGAAGATCCACTGTGTATGCAAATAAGGCAACGTGTGAGAAGGAGCTTTGATATATTTTTTTTTTAATCACTGGAATAATTTTCCCATGGCAACTATCAAGAAACACTGTTTCTCTGCTTGATGTTTTCTGAAAAATATTTTTTTTTGTTTTCTTTTCTCCCTTTTATTCCATTTACTGTAAATCAGGCAAAAAAAAAAAAAATTACTTCTCAAATGATAGCTTGAAATTTAGAAGAAATATTTTTCCTTCCAAAATCTTGACTCCAAGGAGAGATGTGCTGACCTCTTTGAGGCTGAATGAGGAGGACAGGGAAGTTCTCAGGATCTTTTCTGTAGCTGTGGCCATGGTTGGGTATCAGCTGTGTTCGCTGGCACCCCACGCACTCGGTTATGCATGCAGTTCTTCTTGTGGCCATCTCTGTTCTTCTGCTTGAAGATTACTTCTGAATTTGTCTTGCTACAAAAAGAACAAGTGCGTGCCAGGCGGCTGCGGGAGGTGCTGGCGCAGGGCTGGGTTCCTCCATCGCCCCGCTCTGCCGGCGCGGTGCCTGGACTCTGCTACTGCTGCAAGGACTTCTCGGGGTGAGAAGCAACGACTGCTTCGCCATGCACTTACCTGCCTTTGTGAGCACTCGAATAACCTTGCACGCCGCTTTCCGGAGAGCCAGAGCTAAACCAGAGGTCATCCTTCCGAAAGTCAGGTGCTTCAGGAGTCAGCATATACCTGTATACGTGGCCTGAAAAAATCACAGCTGTGTCTCAAACCATCGCATGCGGCACCAAAAAGTACAGTTGTTTCAAATAATGTGGTATTACGCCCCATAAATTCAGTAAGGTGACCCAAGAGTGTTCATTTGAATTTATTTTAGCCTCACTTATTGTCACTTAACAGACTAAACAAGAACTGATGGCTCTTCGAGCAGTAATAGTAAATTATAGTTATGGTGAACACAAATGCCTCATTACATCTAGTCAAGGTCTATTTCCCCTTTATAGCGGCAACTGTAGGAAAGCATTGTTTTTAATTTATGAAAAAGGATGCACAGGAATCTCAGCTTTCCTATTTACATAAACATGATCGACAATTAATCTTCTGTAAAGTAACTAGAGCGGTGTTTAAAACACACAGGCTCCTTTTGAAACACGTTCCAAAATGACTGGGGGGTATTTGGATCATAGTGCCTTTTAGTGATAATCAGTTACATAGATGGATATAAACAGCAGGAAAATAGACAATTTATTACTTTTATCTTAAGTGTAATTTTATGCTATATGATCCTTTCAGCTCAGGCTGATGCATGGATTTTTATTTGCCGAGGCATTGGGGTGAAAGTTATGTCAGAGTGATAGAAATAGCTCAGGTAGCAAAATGTGATGAATTCTTATTGCAGTATGGCTTGTCCCATCTTCCCTACGTGAAATAGCGCTAGGATTTAAAAAAAAAAAAAAAAGAGAAGAAAACCTTTTATACTAACGCTGCAGTATAAATTATGGAGTGATGGAGAAAAATTGAACTTGTGTAAGTGTTGAGATGAGTCCTGCTTGATAAGTATCTTTTGTTTTTAACAGTTTATTGTTGATGCATTGCCCATCTGTGTTCTGAGAGCAGCCATACGACCTACACGGAGCTTTCTGCGCGCTGCAGATGAAACTGAGGAAAGTGCAGCCTTAACGGGGAGAGGGGGCACGTGCAGATAGCGCGGGGCTGGCAGGCAGGGCCTTTTTGGTCCAGGCTGCTCAGAAAGGCCGACTGTGTTCCACAGGTGTTTCGGGAATTTTAGCCAGTGGACGGGAAGGCAGGTCGGAATGGAGAAGGAACAAATTGGAAAACATTCAGACACCGTAAATGCACTGGAATCAGCGAGAGGCGCGGGGACGGGGGGGGACGAGCTGAGTGGGGATGTCAGGGAAGGTGCAGCTTGTCGTGCAGGTCTTCCTTCTGCCGTCCTCGCGTCTGGCACTCCGCTTGGCGTGGGGCTGGTCCTGGCAGCTAAAGGAGATTAAAGGCGTCTGTCTTGTAGCTGCTCGTGAGTACATAAAGCAAAAGGCAGTCCCATGAAAACTGGTGTCATTTATTTTTAAAATATATATTAATTTATTTTAAAAAGTAATATATGAAAAGAGGCTACAAACCAGGACCCATTGTAGTTACAGAGCAGAATCTTCCCTTTATTTACAGTTCTGTAAATTTCTGCAGAAATTGGCAAGTTCTTGTTCCTCAAGCTGTTGCATAAGCCAGAAAGAAAATGAATGTGGTTTTCAGGGCTCATAGCAAGACTTCTGGGCTCCCAAGGAGGCAGGGAGAGGATGTTTGCGTGTATATTGAATGCATTTCATCTTAACGTCCTTGGGCAATAACAGAAATAAACTTGAAGTTGTTAAAACAAAATCATACCTGGATGTACTAACTGTGTTTCAGGAAGAAACTAATTTTTGCAACCATTTCACCTTTTTTTTATTTTTTTTTTTACTACTTTCTTCTAACAGTTTGTATTTGTCAGATAAGACCTTTAGTTTGATCCCGTCCCCATTTCGACCTACTTTATTGTTGCTGCAAGAGATAAATTTTTGAATGCCTGAATGCTGCCCACATGAAATATACTTTTCTTATTTTTTTTTTAATGCCTTGGACATGGCACAGTTGTTCTTTGCACTCTCTGGGACCTCTAAGATCAGTAACTCAGGTATCTCTCAGGCATAGCTATTTTTCTGAGATCAGTTAACTTCCAAACACCTACACTGATCTTTTCCCATGGAGCCTCCTGCCTGTATCCCATCCAACAGAAAGCAATAAAGTATGGAAATTGTAATAAATGCAAAGAATGTAGATAACATGAAAATAAATAACATCTATGGTATACTCATTGGGGCCTGATGGCTTGCTTGCCAGTCTGTGGATTTAGTCCCACGCTCATAAAAGATTTTGGCGCTAAATGGTTTAGGAGATCTTGGCAGCGCTTTGGATAAATCGTTGTTGTTTTCAGAACCCAATTATTTTTCTGAATTTTACAGACAGAACCTGCTATCTTTATTCTTGTCAGCGATGACCTTCTCATTTAAATGGATGCCATTGACATGATAATTTCTTATTATTTCTGCTGGTAATGGAAAAAAAAATATGTTCCATTTTCCAGGGGAATAGTGTCACACAAGGGCACTTATAACTCGCCTAGCTCCCTTCTGTTGGTGTAGTCCTCATTTTCCTCTAACTTGTGGAAAAGCTTGCAGTGCCATCCTGACTCTGTTCTAGCTAAGCTCATGGCAACTTCTCTGTGCACACCACTGCTGAGCATCTTTTAAAGTTGTGCTAGGATTTATTAAAACAAAACAAAAAACAAAACCAAAAACTGTGTATATATTTTTACCAAAAAAAAAAAACCACACCTTTGGTATGTCTTTTGACATCAGGCTGAGTTGCTGTCTTTGTATCCTAAAATTAAATTAATGCAAATGATTATTTTGCTTTTCTTAATAGGTGCAAATAATTCCAATTAATTCAGGCTATCATAATTCACCCTGCTTCATGCAGAGCCCTTCCTGATGCTCCAGGATGCATTACATGCCAGAGCTTTCAGCCTGGTATTGATTGATTCTTTGCAGCGGACCTTAAAAATCCATTAAGGAAGAAGTTAGAAGATGTGAATTAATTCTAAATCCTTTGTTGGTATGTGCAGCTGAAGAAAGCCTTTTCAAAACCATTAATCATAACTCAAAATAGACTGCTAACTTTAAAATAAGCTTTACAGTAAATTGGAGGACAAATCCAAGCCAGGTATTTAGATTTGCTGTCCCTCTACCCAATGTGCACTGAAGTTTTCTCAAGTGTGCTACTGAATGTATTTTCAATATTTTTTCAGTTTGCATTGTTCTGATAAAAAATATGTCAACATGCAGCCATCTGTGCCAAAAATGAAGAAGATGATTGCTATTTAATAGATAAGATGTCACCATTTTGGAAGAATCTGAATAGAAAAAAAACAATAAAACTTGGCATCTCCTCCCAGGTAACAACATTAATCAGGCAAAACTTAATTTAGTACAGAAAAAAACCCCTCCTTCTGAAATCCTCCCCCATTATTAATTATTAAAATTAATTTTGCATTGAGTAGTTTATACACCCACTGCTCCCCAAAACATCTCAATCTTAGGCATAGCTACAAAACCTTTAAATTTACACGGAAATACATGATGAAATAGAAGCAGAGAAATCTGGACTGAAGGAATAGCTACGGATTTATTCAAACAGAGCTCTGTTTACGTACTGTCTATTTATTAAGACATGTGAAGGTTGATTTCTGCACGTGTTTGTGTACAGGACACTGGAGGACGTGTCCCTGCGCCACCCCGAGGCCCCAGGTCCATCTGAGCATCGCTTAGAAGGCTTTTCAGGGAGCGTAGGAGATGACTCGGTGTGCTGCCGGGGTCCAGGACACGGTGCTCTGGCTTCAGTGGCCCTGGATTTTCATGCCAGGCATTGGGTTCCTCCTGCCTGCTTCCTAAGCGCTCTGAAATATCCAGCTTTTGGTCATTCTGTCCTCAAAATTACATCTGTTAGGGCAGTTTTATTCTCCCAGCTAATAAGGGAGCCGTATGGTGCTGCAGTGGAGACGTATTATCGTTCTCACACGGTGGCAGGTCGTCTGCTGGCTTTGTGTTTCACGGAGTCCCCGCTGTTCTTTCCTGTGTCATTCAGAGCCTGATAGACACTGCTCAAAACAGGGGAAAAATGTATTTTGGCAGGTAGTCTTTTGTCCATCTAATTCTGGATCCTGCTTGGACTGTGCTTTGCTTTGTCATTGCAGGCACGGTTCCAGGTTCCTGCCAAGGACGTTTCGGTACCCTGGCAGCCGGAGCTGTTGTGGGATTTCTGGACTGGGGCAGGTGCATCCCGGCAGGGCCTCCCCATCACACATCCCGTGCCTTTACTGTTGTCTTGGTTTAATTTTTGTCACCCACTTCTCTGATCAGCCCCTGGGACTCGGTCATCAGAACGCCTAGGAAGGGCTGTGGGTCGTCAGATTAAACAGGAAGATTTTTCCTGAAATGGTGGATTCCTCCTCAGGGAGCAAAACCAAGAATTCTGTTTCCTAAAACCTGAAGGTGAACTAAAATAACAGACAAACAAAACCACCAAAAATATTTCCATCATTCCCCAAAGGTCCCGTATACAGTAGTAAATGGCTAAAGTAATTGAGATGAGGCTGGCAAGCTGTGTAATAAAGATTAATCCTCCTGCGCTGAGAACACACGGTACCTGAGACAAGCGCTCTAATTTGAGACGTATAGCACAGGGGCACACAGTTAATTTCCAGGTGGTTACGGACCGCATTAGGGCTTCACATCAGTCTGAGGCCAAACGGGCAGGCCGGTTACAGATGTGAACATCACAGCGGCGGGGTGCCGTGTGGGCTGGGGGCTGCCGTGCCTTTTGGGAGTGGGGAGCAGGCAGGTGCTGAGCGTTATTTAAGTGGTACGTTTGTATGCGAGCCTACCGAAAGTTTGAGTAGCGTCGTAACACGCCTGCGGAAGCAATTATTAAGCTATGGGATTTGTGAGTTAACGCTGAGGATTTTTACAGCGAGAAGTCGGTGGCTCAGGATGCCTGCTGGAAGCAGGTTGTCATGACCAACGGTTTCCCTAAAGTTTATGCAGTGGAGTAGATAGGAGCCCACACTTTTAGCAGAGTGTTTCACATTACTCACTCACTAAATATATATGTATATACAACTTGGAATGACTTTCTGCAAAATGTCTCAAGAGCTAAATTTTCCGTTACTGATTCCTTATTTATTTATGTATTTTAAAGATCTAACGTTGGAAAACATTTGCATCAAGCTTTAAAGGGCAGCATGTAGCACCAGTTATAAAATAACATCAATAGTACCTGTATAGTTAAAAAAAAAAATAAAATAGGACTGTTAAGCCAGATGTTATTACTTCCTAAGGATTTGTTTTCCCTAATTTGCGTAGAACTGTCTTAGATTAAAAATTGCCAGTCCCAAAAGTACCTCAGGGATTTTTTGAAGCAGTCATGGTTTCTTCTAATGAGAATGTATTTTATGCAGAGGTACCTTTTCATTCTAAGTGTACTCTTTAATCTTTTGATTGGTTGTATCTTAGCGTATTCAATTAAAAAACTGTGCATCTTGCTGTGTTAAAACTGCTGATAATTCAGCTGTAAGACTGCATTTCTGTTAGTGTAGGTCTAGTTAGGGAATGAAGATGTGTGGGTACTTCAACCTGGAACAGTTTATGTGTGACTGGCAGCACCTCTGCTCCAGAGGAGCTCAAGTGTCAAATACTGGAATGCAACGGGCAGAGCTGAATAAATAAATTATTGCAGTATCTGGGTGTGCTGTATCCTCTTCCTAGGAGTGAGAAGTCACACTGGCTTTTTTCAGCCACACAATGAGA
The DNA here is from genome assembly GCF_964034855.1 of Anser brachyrhynchus. Lineage (NCBI taxonomy): Eukaryota > Metazoa > Chordata > Aves > Anseriformes > Anatidae > Anser > Anser brachyrhynchus. The sequence continues at coordinate 2,199,808 of NC_137705.1, forward strand.
AAACCCCCCAAATCTTAGATCTGTACTTTCCGTGTGATTGGTGTCGCATTATCCACACATTATTATGTGTGAAGGTGAAGCCCACCCTGGTTGCTGAGTGGCAGGAACAGGCCCAAGAAACAGACCCGGGAAGAAGTCCCCCCGTGTCCTTCCCGGAGGTCCCTCGAGCGTGACAGAGGCCGGCGGGCTCTGGGGGGGCAGCAGCTACGAGGGCAGGGCAGCAGCCGCACGGCTCAGCTGCGGGGTCCGGGCCTGGGCCTGCACCTCCCCAGGGAGCGTCCATTTCCCTCCTGCTGCTCCAGGTTTTCATTTATCGTCTCACCGGCCACAGGCAAGTGGCAGTAAGTGTTCTGGGCCATGCAGCAGTGGTGCACGGGGCAGGTCAGAGCACTCGTACCGCCCGGCAGCGTCCGGCCCCGTTCACCCGAGAAGGATGCACGGGCTGCGTGTGCTGCGGCCGTTCCCTCTGCACCAGGGCCCTGCGGCCTGCTCAGGAGCTCTCAGAAGAGGTGTTGCACAATACAGTCATTTGCAACAGGCTGTTAACACTATTTTCTTTTTTCTTTTTCTTTTTTTTTTTTTTTTAACTCGGCTATAAATACCATGATGAATTTTTAATGCAAATGCAGAATTCGGGCTTAAAGCAGCAGTGGCTGGATTCATTTTCAAAGTTTTGTGAATTCTCCGGTGGGTTTCTTAGCACATCTACCCAATAACGATTTTTTAAATTCTTTTTTACGTTGCATGTGGTCTGTTTTTCTAGTTGGTAATGGGTATTGACTACTTCCTTCACTTTTTTGTTTATTAGCTTCTAGTCATAAAATTTGTGCAGACAGCTGGTTACAGCACGACCTTTAAGAGTGCATCCCAGTAGTCTGCCCATTGTCCCGGAAGGCTGTCTCCGGTGAAGCTGTATGGATGTTATTTAAACTTGAGCTTTTTACAGACTTGCAATGTAATCTGCATTTACCAATACTGAATGCATTCAGCAAATGCTCTGTGCTGGGAGCAGATTGCCTTTGTTCTTGCAGCGCCAAGATCTGCTTTCTCATGCCTCGCAAAGCCGAGCAAGGTGCTCTCCGCAAACCAGGCTCTTTCAGGTCCTGGCCGGAGCTGCTGGAACCAGCGGTGAGGCTGTGACACGTGTGAATGCATGTCTCCCTGAAGCTCCAGTGCTTTCTAACCCCGATATATCTGATCTAGAGGAACTGGCGTGGGGCGTGAGCAGCAGATGCTTGAGCCCTGCGGGGCTCCAGCGCGCAGGTAGGACCCTGGTGCACAGCTGGTTTGTGGCTGGCCAGATGTTCAGGGGGAAGAGAGGGCTCACCAGACACAAAGTGAAAAACATACACAGGTGAGCCTCACCAGCCAGCTCCTTGCCAGTAAGAAACCCCTCGCTGTGCAGGGCACCTTGCTCAGGGAACCCAGAGCTTTGGCGGTTTGTATGTTTTTCCTTAAGTTACTATTATTTTTTTTAATAAGGTTAAAACTGAGGTTTGTGGTGTTATCATGCTTGGTGATTCAGAAAAACATTGTACTTTCTTAGCATAATGGTTCCCACTAAATTAATTTTTTTTTTTTTTTTGCTTAAAAGAAGTGGATTTGAGAGAAGCATGTTGATTAATGATATTCTAAGACTTGTCAGTTTAAAGCCTATTTCACGCTGATTTTTTTGGTAATTCTCCAACTTCAGTCATACAAGCGTTTCTAAAAATCCAGGAATACTAACCAGGAGCACAAATAGCAAAACAAACCTATGGTAGATTTTAATCTATTGATTCAACCTTTCTTTTGAGAAATACAGGAAACCCAAACTCAAATGTTTAGAATGGTATTGGCAGAGTATAAACAATCGTGAGATAGACAGAGCTCCAAACCACATAATTTGCATGATTTTCTGTCAAGTTTTGAAGGTTATTGTGACAAACTGGATGTGTTCTTTGGACACTTGTATTGATTGCTAGGAGATTTTGTACTTTAATGCAGATGGCAGCATGAATATACAATGTTATTTCATATTGCTGTTCTGACAGCTGAAGTAAAATTGTGAAGTTAGAAAAAATGTGATGAATACTTCCAGGGCCAAATTTCCACTTACTTGAGTTTGGATCATCGCTTAGGTGGTTTGCATTATCCCACGCCCTGGGATGAGAGGTGTTTCTTTGCTTTTCTTCCAATAACTAAACATCTGAGAGGAAAACACCATTGAAAGTTAAATGATGGTAAACTGGGGAAACCTGCAAAGGAAAAATCACTGTTTGGTTGGCATAGCATGGCCTGTAGATGCTACATTTGTGGGGCTACATTTCTACCAGCTAAATTCCTCTGTGTGTTAGAAGCATGACCCAGAACATCATGTATTTGGGTACGTGATCAGCAACAAACTTGTCCCCTTGCCTGTATGCCTCCTGGTTTTAGATTGAGAAACTTGGACGGTTCGGTCTACTAAACATTTCTGAACCAAAATTACTACTTTTTCCTTTGCCCCTCATGGTTCCTCAGCAGAAGTGCCTTTTATTTTTTTATAATTCTCTCTGTACCTTACGCAAAACACAAGGTAAGCGATTCCCCCGCCCATGGTGAACATGTTACACTGGAGGCGTGTTACAGACCTTCTGAGCAGAGCTTTCTTCTCCCACTACGGCTTCCCCAGTTCCAAAGCTGTGCTCTGAATTAGTTAAACCTCTGAGTCAGAGGCATAATGAGTGGTTCTCAATAGCATTAAAAGCCAGAGAGTACCCAGGGCTACTTGCACGAAGCAATATGCTTTACACTAAAGAATTGGATTTGCCTTTTTCAAGATGGTCTATCACTTCACACACTGTTGTCTTCAAAATGGAATGTGTTTCGCTCAGAAGTGCTCACACCTCATAAGTCTGTAATTGCCTCCTGCATTAAAGCAGTGCTTCAGCAGTTCGACTGTTTTAGTCCAACCACTTTTCACACATGGTTGTCTTGAAAGTGCAGTAGAGTTTGAGCTATTTGACTCCATCTGACTTGCAATTCTTGTCTTATCATCTAAGAGGACACCAGCTGCGATTGTGTTCGCTTCCTCTGTCTAACACCGGACTTGTTTCAAAATCCCTCTGCAATATTTTATATCTTACAGGCAAAAGACAGTGCTTGGTATAAGGGTGACATCTTTTCATTTTCTCTAAGAATGAGTTCAAGTGAGTAATTTGCACAAAATCCCCCAGAAGACAGTGCGGATATTTATGCCACTCTTCATGAACTGGTAATTAAGGAAGGCTTAACTTTTATGTTTAAGATACGATGCAATATTATTAACCTAGTGGCAAGAGTTGCTGCCTGGGTGCTGTCCCCCAAAACTTTTGTTTCTTTATAGACCACAGACAGGTAAAAAAAAACATTTCACATGTGCTAGAAAAATCAAAATTATCTCCATGAATATGATGGAGAAGATATTTTCCTTGATATTAAGGACATAGAGATTAAAAAAAAAAGGAAGAAAGAAAAAGGAAGTGCAGTAAAATGAACTTTTTTTTCCCATGTGCTTTCTGGAAATGTAAGCACAGATGATGTGTAAATGATCTTTAAAAATAGGGTTATTTCTATCAAAAAAAAAAAAGGAACAATGTGAACTGTCTTCCCTCTGAAGATCTTGTCAGCATAGATCCATAAAGCTGTGCTAGTCAACAAATCGCTGAAGATTTACAGTTAAGTTCAAGTATTTATAATTGAGAAATTGTAAAAGGGCTGTTCCCACCCTCACATATAAAAGGGTGGGATAATAACCCTGAGCTTTAGGACTGGAACGTTTTGGCTGTGCTGAAAAACTTGCTTGATGCTTTTTTAGCACCTGGTTGCACCTCTGCCCTGGCAGAGGAGCGCTGCTGGTCCTGCACAGGTGTAGGACCAGTGTGATGGTGTCTTCCACATTAACGCTGACCCATCCCACGTGCGGGCTGGGAGGTTTCTCTTTGGGGTGAGCAAAGCCCATCGCAGCAGCTCTACTTAGAGCAGGATGAGCTGGAGAGTGGGGCTGGTGGGGCTCACGCCATGTCCCTCCTTCCTTCTGCTCCTGCAAAGTGGGACTGCTGTGGCATTGGGGTTGGAGGTGCACCACCAGCACAGCATGGTAACTCCGGCAGCTGTTCTCCACTCCCTGAGGCTGAACTTCAGGTTTTCCTGGAGGGCAGTGTGTGTCTGCACTGCCCACTGCCACAGGCTGTGTCTTAATAACTCTGAAAAATATGGTGATATGTAAGTGGGTTTTTATTTCTTTGCTTTTAATAAAATGTCTGCAGTGCTGCTTGGGAAGGTCAAGTCTGTTTGACACTGCCAGGATGCTGGTATTCTTGGAACGACCATCTGTTCAGAGCGCAGTGAAAAATTGGCTTGTGACTGCCCAAAGTCACTTTAGCTCATGAATAAAACTTAAAAGAAAAAAAAAATAATAAGGCACACCAGTATTTTGCATTTAAAACAAAGAAATTGCAATTTGAAAAATCAGTGTTTCTGACCGTGACTTGGTGAGCGGTGGTTTGTTAGTGATCTGCTTGAGGTATTATCAGCCAAAAGGAGGGCATGGAAAATTGAGCCCCTGGGACTGTCACCGTGTGGCCAAAAAAAATCTTGGTCAATGGCTCAGCTGTAATGAGTTGCACAAGGGCACGCGGGAGGGAGGTCAGGGACTAGCCATGGTGAACCACGCTGACTGACAGAGCTTGAAATAAGAAAATAAATAACCTGTGCACTGCTCTCCTGTCTAAAGCAGAAACCAGTTATAGATTATTTTTTCTTTCTCTCTGCTACATTAATACATTATATTAAATTGTGAAAACTTTGACAGTTTGAGACTCCTTTCTCCATTTCTTTATTCCTTTCTTTTTTCCTTCTGGCAAGTTTAACATTTCCACTTCTCTCTGCTTCTCTATCTTATTCCTCTTTGTGGTTTTTCATGTTCTTAGCAGCTGCTGTATTTTCATCTCTGTTTCTCCTCTTCTTCCCTTAAGGCATGATCCAAAAATAAGAAGATCCAGCAACTCCTGTGGATTTTGTAGTTGTCTGGTTGGGCCCAAAATGTGCCATTTTTCTGTCATTATGTTCTACAAGTCAAGTACTTGCAGACCAGCACAGTTTTTATCTGCTTCTTCTTTGCGAACTTGAGACTGTATCACTGCTTAAATTAGTGAAAATAATTTTTACTTAAATGTGATGTGTTGATTAATGCGTGTGTTTTTCAAGTATGCTATGGATTTTTTTTTCCACTGAAAACAAGTATTGTGACATTTAAAACAAAACCAAACATAATTTAAAGGAATAATAATGTTTAAAAATTATCTTGGCAATGAAGGGAAGGAGTAGCAGGCTGATGTTTCTGCAGGCTGAATGTTTCAAGTTAGTGACATTTCTGGAGGTGTGCTCCAGTACCTGCTGCCTTTCTGTTCCGTCACGTTGGGCGCTCTGTTTGGAGTCGTATTCAGGGAAAGGGGAAAGCAACGTGTGTAAAGGTAAGGAAGGAATAAGGGTAGGTAAGGCAGGCTTCAGGAGCAGGCCTAACAGGACTCCAGTCATTGTCGCTGGGAGGTTGGATCGTAGTCCCAAGGAGCTGATGGTCTGATCGGACGGTTTTGGTAACGGAGCAGTGGTGTGATGGCGAAGCAGCGCCGTGTCGCCCCGGGGCCTGCACCCAGGCCTGCGCAGACGGGCAGAAGCGGGCAGTGGAGTAGGCCGGCAGCCTCCCCGCGAGCCTGGGGAGCAAGGAGTGCAGGATCTCTTGTCAAAGCACGCTCGTTCTGCTCTGGGCCTGCTCCGTGAGAAATGCCCGAGGAGACGAGGGAAGCCTCTCACAAGACTGAGAGCGCTTTGCGGGAAAAGAGCAACCCCTCTGCCAGCTCCCTGACGTGGGTGCCTGTGCAAGAAAGAGAGGAAGCGATTGTTCTGCTGGAGGTGTTTGAGGCTGTCAGTAGCAAAGGGGGGGAGCTGAACCCCAGGGTTTTGGGTAGCAATAAGCTGTATCTGACCAGCTGGTGTCTGCTGGGGGTCTGGCAGACCCTCTTGTTGGCACCCAGCTCGCTTCCCAACCATGTGGAAATGGGACATCGGTGCACGGCCATGCATGGCCGCCAGTCACCGGCCATACCCATCACTGGCAGGGGAAAGGGGCTGGTAGCTGAGGGGAGGTTCTGCCTGGTTCAAACGGGTTGGAGTTCATCGCAATAAAGCGGAAATAAGAAGCTTTGGGAAGATACTGTGCGTGGCAGGCTGCTGAAAATGATTAAAATTACAAAAAAGCTTTCTGGTGTGGAAAGTTTCATTAAAAGTTACGTCTCTGAGTTCAGTCGCAATTTAATAAGAGATAGCGTCTCCAGCTTCTTAAAATTTAATTTGATAGTTTATGAAGGAAATAATTAAAACATACTGTTGCTTCAGTCACTTTTTATTTCATATAAAGTCTGTATAAAAGTGTGTCACTCATACCACAGTGAGAGCTTATATCGGTCTGCAAATTTTGTTTATTCTTATTGACACAGCATCCACTAACCTAAAGTAAATGGGAAGGAAATGATTGGATTTTTTTTTGTTTATTTTTTTAATAACAGGTAATCTTGAGCTTGAGGCTACATAGAGTGGAAGTTAGTGGAAAGCCTGGAAAAGCTGCATCTTTCTGGGGAAAAAGGATGTTTCTAGTGCTTAACAGTAACCTGGTGCTGCCTGTCCCCAGGAGATAGGGAGATAAGCCTCGAGTGTGTGGTCCCTTGCTCATGGCAGAGTGTGTTAGTGCACCAAAAGTTGTGCTGCGTTGTGTGGAGAATAACGCCAACAACAGCAATGTGCCCGTGGTTTCCATGCCGTGGTCACTAATTAATGTCTTCACTTCAACACCGCTTGCTGCAGGGCAAGTGTGCAGCTGTAACGGAGAGCAAAATGCAACCCGGTGTCTGTTCAGTGATCCGAGGGCTGGATGATTAAAAGCTTAACGCTGCGGGCCGTGTTCCCCTGCGCACTGCCACTGCCTTCGTCCCCTGTCCGGCATGCTGACATTACTGACACAGTTTGCTTTGGGGACACGCAGCAGAGGACAGGCATCCTCCTAGCACTTACTGGGAACACTTACTGGAGCACCTTTTGTTCAACATTAAACTTCCCGTGTCTCTTCCTGGGCCTCTGCCTCCTGTTGTGACAAAAAATATTCAAGAGCTTCATCCTCCAGCCATGACAATAGCTTTCAGAGAGTGTTTTGAAGATTTTATTTGCCTCTGGAATAGTTTTAATCAAAGTATTTTTTCTATCACTTTTTGGACACTTTACAGTTTTCAGTAGCTGCCTTGAATCAAGTCCATAAGTATGCCTAACATGCCAAAAATAGATTCATCTGAAGCCTCTATTACAATTATCACTTTGGATTTCGGTGCCACTTGCCACTTAAGAGGTTTACAAGCAATTACAGACCAAATCTTCGAGAACCTGTTGGAAGCAGAGCGTTTCCTGCCCTTGCTTTACAGAGAAGCGGAGCAGCTCGGTGCGATGCTGGTCTGCCACCGGCTGAGCTCCGGCACCGGAGGAAGGGAAGAGGGGAGGCTGCTCCTCGGTAATCCGGCCCCAGCAGACTTGCCCACGGTAACAGAGCAGCAGGGGCAGAAGAGGAGAATCCAGATTTCCTGCGTTCAGTCCTATCCCCGAGCACAAACCAGGCGTAGCTAGCTTGATGCACTGCTGCTGGCAATCCCACTTCTGTTCTTGGATTCTGCTGGGGAGGGTTAAAAGCCCTTAAGCCAGATAGATGGAAAGACAGATAGATATTCAAGTCGCTGTTCGTGTAAAAGCAGCATCAAATGAGAAAGATTAGCTATGTATTTGGCAAGCTGCTTGCGTATGTCACATTTAATCCCTTCATCATGGCTTCTTAGTACTGAGCAGATTATTAGTGAATAATGGAATGGTGTGAGAATACCTGGTGACATTATATCTGCATCTCTCCTTTGTTATTACCTTGAGGAACTGATAATGTGAACATGAAATTAAGAATTATCTGAGGATTGCGTTCCATGCAGGACCTGAAAACCCTGGTTCCTCCCGGAGGGGAGCTGCTGCAACAAAGGAATTTCAACCGACATTTGCTGGGCTGTGCCAAGCTGTGCTGGGGTCCTGCTGGAAGGACTGAGTACAGGAATGGGGTCTGAAACATACTATTGCTTTGAATTCAGAGCACAGATTTGATAGGACACTTTCAGTCACATCTGGGAACTGTAGGACCAACACTAATGTCCAAAATGTGATGTTTTGTGGTTATGCAGACATACAGCATTATTCTGCCTTTTCTGCTCCAAAAGCTGTGATGTGCAGCAATATAGGACTGAATAATCCAAGCACTGTTGAAGAGACATCTTATTTTTCCTCTAAGGTTGCTTAATTAATTTCTTTCAACTTTTTTTATACTGTTTGATGAATGTTATTTCAAACTACTGTCAAGGGAAATGTGAGGAGGGAAAAATGAACCACCTACATACTGCTTCGAATACAATTGTATCTCCCTTGACAAACAGAGAATTAAAAAAAAAAAAAAAAAGGTGTTAGCCTATATGCATGACAGAGAGTGTTTAGAATAATCATGCTTGTTTCTATTTTAATTATCCTTGTCAGGACACTTTGTAAAACAAAAAAAAATTTCTATAAGTTAAGTAAAAATCAGAGGCAGGCCAGGATATTTGAGGCTCCTCTTTCAAACCAACAAACCCAGCCTGTTTTCATTATGTGTACTCTCCATAGACCCTTTGTGCCATATTCCTATTGAGAGAAAAATGAAGGCATCTGGTTATGTTATGAATCTGGTGGGTTTGAAGGTTGGTAGATAGCTACTTGAGGAAATCTAACAAAATTGGAGAAGTGTACATCTCGTATTTAGAAGAAAGCCTCCAGACAGAATTACACGGATATGTTTTCATGCCCATTTATTAACATGATTTAAACAGAAAGGCCACATATTTGCTGCTGCTAGTGCTTTAGATTCTGTTTGTGTTTGGAGACGTCTCATCGTAGACCCTAGACTGACACAGAAACACGTCCTCCAAAGCAGTCACAATGCAAGTGGGTATGAACAGAGAAGGGCTGAGTCCTGTTTCTAAGGTTTAGGAATGTCCTTATGTTGGTTAAAGGCAGGGGCCGGAGGCTGCAGCAGTTGGTGGCTCTGGGGTTTCGTGCATAGAAACCTGCCAAACGCAAGATTGGGCTATTAGCAGTGACTCTAATTAGTGCAGTTCTTGGGCTGGGTCCAGGATCTAGAGTTTGCAGGGAAGTTGGTATGAGCAAGTCAGTTGTTTGCTGCCTGCACACAGCTGTGTACTTGACTTAGGCGTAGCTGCAGCTTCAGGCTTAGCTTGCCGGGGTGTTTCTTCCCTCGCAATGCTGAGTGAATAATTTACAGATGAAGTTTGTCTTTTTCTCACATTTATATTTGCCATTTCAGAAATCTTTGCTGAATAATTTATCAAAATAAGCCTTTTTCTTTGCCTTTTTTTGAGCAGGCCATACAAGAAGTTTCTGCTGCATAATTGGAGGTTCCCAGAATCAACTTCCTCCTGCGAACACACGCCAATTTAAAGTACCTGCTTCATGAATATTTGCTGTAACCTGAGTGAGTTACTTCTCAAAAACTTTCCGTTCTGATGAATGTTTCTGCCAGGAAAGTTCCCTTTTACAGCATTTGTGGAAAACACACAAATGACAAGGACACAGTTGAAGTCTCTTTTGCAAATGTGTTTGAATATTCATGATGCATATTTTAATATTCGCCCATTTTCTACTCATGTGAATGCGGCATTTCTGTTTTAAGGTCGAATACAGCTGTGGCAGTTTATTTTGTTACCAGAAATGTTAATTTCAGAAAAAAAATGGTGTGGGATTTGGCCGGCAGAAATCCTACTGCATGACTGAGGCCTTAAACAATCCCATAAATCACGGAGCTCGTCTTTCTCCCACCTGGGTAGAAAATTTTGTGGTACAACATGTGCCCTGCTCTGGGGGGAGTGAGTGGGACCGTGCTGCAGGGGATGCTCTGAAGTGCCCTCTCCCCTCTGCTGCCTCACTGCTTGTCACCCGCGGCGCTCCGGAGACTCACATGGCTAAAGGAGGGTGAGGATGGAAGTGCTTTGGGTGCGGCACAGTCAGAAAGAAATTAATTTTCAATTTGAAGCAAGTGCTTGTGAAAGCCATTCCCTGTTCTCTTTGCTCGGCACGCGGCGTTCAGCACCTCTCTCCATTCATCTGCTGCCTGTCGAGAGCTCTTCAGATTGTCTTATGGGGAAATTTCCTCCCACGTGTTATTGGAACATTTTTTCCCTATCTTGATAAATGATGTGGCCAGCGAAGATTATTTCTGTACACAAATGGCTGTTTCTTACCTGATGGCTTTCTTAGAATCCAACCGGAAAAAAACCACGAACACTTTTAAAAATGCATGGTGGAATAAAGAGGGATGCCTGTCTCCCACTTAGCAGTTGGAAGCCAAGGAAGTTCCTGCTCTGGTTAGTTGTGCAGTGTGCAATTTTTTTAGTGCACCTGGTGATTAAGCGAGAGCCTCGGGCCGTTGGCTTCCCGAGGTGGCTGGGGCTGGCAGGGGAGCAATGGGGGGGTGCTGCTGCCACCTCGGCACTGCGGGCTGGCCCCTCTGGTGGCATGGCGGAGGAGATTTTTTAGCAAAATGTAAGTACTAATTATTTATATTGCACTGATTTGCTATCTATGGAGGGAATATTTAGCGATACCGACCTTTATTTCTTTCTGGAGATGTCATATACATCCTCCAAAAATAACCTATTTTCAGAAACAGATAATTCATCAAGTGATTCAAAGGATAAGCTCAAAATCTCAATACCTTGTTTTATTTCTTACTCAATTACGTCAATAATCCCTTTATTGAGTGTCATCTTTGCTTGTTCGTGTATTCATTGAATTGCACTGGGAAATAACTTATTGAAAAGTTATTATCAGTGATTTTATTACTCAGCCTAATTGTAGGACAGTAGGACAGTACTTACGTATTAGGGGAGGGAAATGCTACTAGCCAGGTTTATTGTAAGATAGCCAGAATAAGACACCCTAAAAGGCTTAACTTCCAAAACCTCCAGAGTCCATCCAGTTAAGAAGTAGCCATCCACACAGACGCTTGAAAGTCTCGGCCAAAGCATCCCTACTAGGTGGCAGGATGTTGCGTCTGGAAGCAAGCCCTAGGGAACGTACTTCTTACTGCGTCAGCAGCATAGGAGGGGAGCTGCACAGTCCTGTGGCTCTTACCTTAGTCCTGGATGAGCAATATGAACGTGAGTGCTTTCTGCTTTTCGTGCTGGATCCATACGGGGGAGCTGGGAGGAGAACAGCTGTGTATCCTAAAGCTGGAGTGAGTTCTGAAGAGTCAGCATGTTTACCTCAGACTTCGTCCTGACCTTCAAAATTGCAGGGGAAAGCAATCAGTCCTGAAAAGAGGTTTCTTCAGGACTTAGAGACTGTGTTTATCCTCCCCCTCTCTTATTTCAATTACCTAAACAATTGTAATTAAAAATATATTTCACCGCAGCAAAGAAAACTATAGAGCAGATACTATATTTTCTTTGCTGTGTAGCCCATAACTAACAAAGCATCAATTTCTTTATTACAGGATGAAAGCATATCTAAGAAATATGTTGCCAGTGGCATCAGGGGGAATGTGGCACACTGCAGCATTTCTGAGCATTAATACTTTCATTTATTTTCAAATAGTTTGCAGAGCAGCCGCCACCTGGCATATACGCTGTGCACCATTAAATCAAAGTGAACAAATGAGTCTGAAAGATTTTTTTTTTTTTTTGAATTATTGTTACATTCAAACTGTACTGTCACAGTAAGGCAAAAGAAGAAACATACGCTATTAAATTTTGTTCTCAGAGGAGGCTGTTCACTCGCCCAGGCACGGTTTGCACAGAACTCACTCTGGTAAATTTAGGGTAGATGCTGCTCTGCATAGCAGTGGAGCAGATCCTTAAGTCTCACTGAAGTATAGGAGAAGATGGGGATTACCAGTCCTTCCCGAGGAGCAAGAGCAGAACCCATTAAGGTATTGCAAGCCATGCAATTCAATGGCCCTCAAAGTATAATTTGATTGTAATTCAGAAGGTTACTAAAAGGAAATCCATACCAGGCTGTAAGATAAGAAAAGAGGGAGGTGTATTTACTGAGTGGTTAAACGCGAGGTGTGCGAGTCCCTTATCTCTTTTGTCTGCAGTTTATCACCACTGAAGGCAAGTAAAAGGGGAATAATTTCTAGTTCACAAGGGAAGATTGGATTAAGCTTTGTAGAAGGTCTTATGGGAGTTATTTCCATATCACTTTCCTCTAGGTTAGCCTAACTCCTTCAGGCTGTTTTGACACCTGTAAAGGGGAAGGTTTTGGTGCACGGGAGGGACAGGAGATGGGCAGCGCTTTGTTTCTTCGTGGAGGAATTTGCCCTGAGCTTCTGTGAAAGAGTTATAGCCTTGATCATGGTAATTATATACTAATTATATAATTATGTAGTAATAGCCTTGATCATGGCTATTAGTTTAGGCAGGGTGGGTTATCCAAGTGAAGGATGATTAAGGAGAGGAGAAGATTTTGTGGTTCAGAAGTATTTACTGCCCAGATACTCTTTTTTTTTTGTTATTTCCTTAGGATGCTTCAGATATATCATAACTTTCTTTATATGCATGTGTGTGAAAAAGAGAGTGCACTTACAGAATACTACGTTTTACTCTTTTTAGTGATAGCTTAACTCAGAAGAAGACAGCCCAAATAAACACTCATCACTTTCCAGCTCATACCGTGCTGTTTGCAAATGGAATGGGAGAAAACCTGTGCATCCTCAGACAGGTCACGGCAACAACATTTCAGCAGCCCTTGGAGCTGAAATGAAGGGCAGCCTTCCCTGCCTTTTTGCTTTGAGCAGGCAGGCAGTGACACTTTCTTGCCCACTGATGGACAGCGTTGATCAGCACAGCATCTTTCCATTCACTTCAGACCTTTTATTTTGAAGGGCTGCACTGTTCTTTTTTTAACACTTCTTATTTCTCCAGTTGCTGTAACTGCTGCATCTTCCTTGAGCTCCTAGGCACTACAAGACATCTCCTAGATGTTGAATCTTGTCATTTTTGATAAATCTCTGTGAACCACAGAGCTCAGCTGAAAGTGCAGTTCAGCATCCTGAAGTGCCAGTTTAATCTATTTCTAGCATTGAAAAAAAAAGGGGGGGAAGGGAGGGAGGAGCGAAAAAACTTATAGCTTTAGACCGGTAATAGGGATGGCAATGAATAGGCTTTCAGAAAATAATTTATTCCCTGGAGTATTGGAGATGGTTTTTGAGAGTCGCGTTTAACAGAACCTAAGGTAGGGGAAGGGGAAGTGCCTTGTTGTTGTGGCTTGTGCCGAGTGGGAAAAAAAAATCCCCACCTTTTTCCTCTAAAAATTCATTAAAATGCAGGTTTATTTCGCTGTTTTCCAGACTGAAACTGCAAGTGGAACAGCCTTCCCATGGAAATCTTAAGGACTGCTTTGGCCTTGTGGTAGCCTGATTACTTTTCCTGGTGCGTGTGCTCTTCGTATTGTTTTCTGAAAGCAATCTGAGCGTTAGTTATGAAGGTGGAGGGACCAATGGCAGTTCTTATTAAGAGATGATTGATCACTCACCAGGTGATCCTGAGGAAGCTTTTAAAGATAAAAATGGGTGCTGGCTACCTACTTGCCATTGGTAGCCAGAAAAATTAGGTCACTGTGTTTTAGTCTGAAATTTCCCTCTGGATTTACGGGTGTAAGAGAACAAACTTCACTACTGTTTTCATAATTCTGCCTGGGCTCAGGCAGTCCTTAGCACAGCAGTTGCCATCAAATTAAATGTCAGACGAATGCCACGGAAGACGAGAATTAAAACTCGCATGCCTCGTCTGCCTGGCTCTCAGGATCAGGTAGGGTTCGTTTCCTGGCAGATGTTCATCAGCAGCTTCGCGGGCTCTGGACAGGCTCCAGCCCTCCCCGCAGCAGCGGGCAGTTTCTGGATGTTGCTGATGGACGACAGCTCAGGTTGTGTCGTGCCTGCAGTAAAATGGTAAAACCCATTCTGATTAAGCTCACTCTCTTTCTCAGGCCAGCAAATTTCCAACTTACTGTCGGCTGCTGAAAGCATTCCAGGACAAGCTCCTTTTTGTCCTGTTCGTACTTACGGATTCCCTCGGTGCCTGGACATCTCTCTCACCCCCTCTCTCTGAATCAGTAATTCTAATTAAAACTATTCAGTGTGATGTCTTGTCAACATTCATGCCTTTTTAAAACAGCAACTCTGTTTTACTCCAAATACCCTTAATTATCTAGAAAATCTGTATCTAGCTACAAGTAAATGCATCCGTAAGAGCATGTAGACCAGTTATTAGAAATAAACAGAATGACCTGTTCATTAGGAGTAAACACGATGAATGTTTAGCATTCCAGTTCATCTATCTAAACTACTATTTCCATTTGGACTGTAGTTGTGACGTGTAAATCAATGCCCCGAGAATAAAAATGCTTTGTCTAATAATCCTTTGTGCCAGGGTTCTCTACAGCTTTTTAGTCTTGCTTTGCATCTGTCAGTGGAAGTTGCAGTTGAGAAAGAGGGAGCTCAAGGAAAGAAACGAGTGTATTCTTTGTGGGAAGGAGTCTTCCGCTGTGGGCACCCTGTCTCTCCTCTCCATCGTAGACTGCACGGTAAGGTTGCTTTGCATGCACAGCTTCTGTTATGTTCTCTTGAAACAGCTTAGAGGATGGCATAAAGTTTCATTTGTTCCTGAGGAGCCCCAAAGGGCTGTAGAGTCTCTGAGCTGTATTCATGCCACGAAAATGAACGTGTGAGAAACCTCCACAACAGGATCAGTAATTATTTTAGCTGTCCTTTGTGTTTTGCCACACATCCAAAAGGCAATCGTGTGAAGGCAAGTGTCCCTTCCTGGCTGGAAATCAGTGTGCCTCGGACCAAGATGACAGCACGCTACGTGCTGACTGATGAGTGCGTCTCCCTGGGCTGTCGAGGTGCTCCTCACTCATTACCCCGGTTTATGTAGCTTGACATGAGAGCTTGGATGTCATCCCAGCAAGGTGGCATGGCTTCGAGCCATGGTATTTTGCTCACATAATTTTGCCAAGTTCATCTTAGCAGCTTTTCGTGATCTGGTTCCTCTTGATCTGCGTTGCCAAACACTGCACAACGTGCCAGAGGCAGTTTGGGTAACACTTTGGTGTCAAAGTTGACTACAGAAAACTTCAGCATGCCTTTGGTAATGTCAGCTCTTTATCAGGTAATTAGGACTCTGCAGAGTTCGAGCAGGACATCAACAAATAAATTGTCGTTAATTAGATACCAAATAATTAACTAGGCTGCTGGAATGCAACTTGATTTCCTTCACCATGACCATTATATGGTTATAATAGGTTTTACTAATTATTAAAATTAAAATTCATCAAACCAGTAGATGTTGACTGGTGGAGCAAAACGTTTGGAAGTCCCAGACCCCTGCAGCAGTGGTGTACCGTACGGGAGCCTTGGCTGGGTGCCCTTGGCTGGGTACAAACAGGGTGTTTGGGCTCGAAGGGACTTCTCCTGGCCAGCTGGAGGGGGACTGAGGAGGTGCAGTGGCATGGGTGTGCGTGCTGACCTGCAGCCAGGCTGGAGGCGGCTCTGCAGGGCACCACCAAGGCTCCACCGTGACCTGGCAGTCGGGGTAACCCTAACCCTAACCAGTCGGGGTCAGCACAGCACACCCGAGAGAAGCAGGTGGCTTGTGTAGCCCAAGGGAGCAGCTGCAAAGACAGACCTCAAGGGATAGGTAGAGCTTATTCTGGAGGAAAAAGAAAAAAAGGCTAAGTGAGACAAAACCCTCTGGCCTTCTGGTATGCTAGAAACATATCTGTGAACGTATGCATACCGCGTGTAAGTAGTTAGGTAGACCTAGTGAAAAGTTCTGACCGAAAAAGCATTTTGTCAGCGTACTGTGTCAATGAATGTTTCATGAAAGTGTTTTGATTTCTTTGGGTTTTCCTGCAGAAAAACATTGATCATGGTTTTGGGTATTTCTGGTGAAAAAAAATTCTCCCTCGTCCAATTTATTTTATTTCCTGTTCCTTTTTGCCACAGGAAAAAGAACAGAACATTGAAAAGTTACAACGTCTTCAGCATAATAAACCATTTTCTCATACCCTTTGTTTCACAATACACTGCCAAAAATGACATAGAAAAAATACCAAAAAAAATTGCAAGCTGAACAAAAATAATTTATTTTGAAGTTTCTCAGAAGACGTACATTCCTTTTTGGAAAAGTACTGTTTTGCTTTTTTGTATGTAAGCTAGAAAAATGTTCTGATACCGCTAGGCTACTGTTGAACAAAAACGATTCGTATATAAAGGGCTGGGTGAATTTTGAACTTCTTCTTGTGTTGCAGAATTTTCTATCAATATTTCATCACAAAAAGTCATTGCAGAGCCTTGCTTTGAGTCTGGCTTTGCTGGAGCAGGTGAGCTATCTCGTGTCATTCTTCGATGGTTTTCTCTGCTGATAAAAGTTAGATAGGAGAACGAAAAGGGTATAATGCTTATAGCTACGCAGAAACACAAGGAGAGAATGAAAGACCTTTAGTCCCGTTTGATATGAATTCTCTTCCCTTCTGCCTTCAGGAGTCCCTCCTCCTCAAAGCGAGCCACAAGCCCGTGTCCCCCGATTCCTGCGGCTCCCCACTGCCTGCCGGGAGGCACCGCAGCGGGCAAATCCTGCCCGCGACCACCCTCTAGGATCCCTGCTTTGAATGGGGCAGAGCGGAAAGGAGGTGCGCTGGTAAGTGGTGCTGGGGGCTTGGGAGGGAAGTTTCCAGTGTGTCCTCTGCTCCGGGCCAAATGCGGATGTCCGCGTTCCTTAGGAAGATTATCCAGTTTTTCAGCTGAGCTTTCCTCAGCTAGCTAGGATTTATGTATATATACATATAGAATAAAAGCTCTCCAGTGCCCTCACCACACCAAAATACAAAAGTTCACCTGCGGAGCCGCTGCGCAGTGCGGCACGGCCAGCCGAGAGCGGCTGCAGCAGCGCGCCAGGCCCAGCCCCAGGAAAACGGGGCGGTTACAAGGGCAGTGGGGGGTTTGGCTCAGCTATCCGCTGCCTGCTCCTCGCAAAGCTCTTCCAAAACCTGTCGGTGCCTCTGACTGTCACGCTGCATTTGGAGACCAGCTCCAAGAAATGACTCAGGGCCCATCTGTGTTGCCAAACAACTTCACTCTGCTCCGGTTGCTCGCTGCCTGGCTGTCCGTGCCGGACGCCGTTCTGAAGGCAGCCAGCTACTTCCCTCCACGAGGCAGCTCTCCGGGGCCTGCTACCACAGATGCCATCTCATCGTCACGCTTGTTTCGCGGCTCTAATGAGCTGTGAAACGTCTCTGGTATTATCTCAGCTATCTTGGACTAATGTCAGCGTTCGGCTTTAGGATTCCCCTGTGGGTCCGGCTGGTGTGTAGCACAAACCAGGCCCTGGCGGTCAAGAGGGAGCTAGTCCTGAGCAATGCCCAGGTCCCCTCTTGGATGGGGATCGTGCTCATAAACAGAGGGTGTGAGCTAGAGCACCCTTCTTCTGTCATCCGTTTTAGAAGAGAGTGGTGGTTACTGATGTTACCATGGGCATTCAACTTCAAACGCTGAAGAATCTCAAGGCAAAAAAAGAAAGCACCTCTGCCATCTGAGACACCTCCTTGGCAGGTTACCTCTGCGGGAAGCGATTTCTAGCACGGCCATGCATCGCTGAATCATGATTTGTTTCCTTGGATCTAGTTACCTATTTTTTATGAAAGCAGGGCCCTGGGGCCTTGAGATGGTTGGTCGCCAGAGGAAAAAAAAATGTTACTTTAGTTGTGACCAAGGCACATTTTAGTAACAAAAATTTACAGCATACTGTGAAGATAGCTTTGTATGGGAAGCCACAGCTCTATTACTTTTTTCTAGTTTTGTCAACTAATACAGCCTTTATTAACAGCCTCTCTACTCTCTTGCCGAGCAATTTATTTTTGAATGTGTTATAAATAGCCGATGCTCTAGATCAGGTCAGCACCCTAGGGGAATAAGTACATGCCACTTATATATTAAAAGTTAAATCCTGCCGTGCCTTGTACTCTGCTGAGTGCAGCATTAGGGGAGGTGCAAGGCAGGAAAGAACACGATGCTGTGTATAGAAAACAATTTTAAAGAGTTATCACATTTTTAGAAACCTTATAATAAGGTCAGTTCATTTCAACAAATGACCAGTAATTAATTCTACAGAAGATGTCAGAAGGCAGCAAACTCTAAACAGCATGCTCTAGCTTGGATCTTGATGTTAGAAGTGCCAGACCTGAGAGTAAAGTGCTTTGAAGTTATTCGGTGTTGGGTGGGTGATGTGTCGTGGTGAAACAGATAACGGGGCAGGGAGAGAGCTCTGAGCCTCCGCTGGCCTCGCTGGGGAAGGGCCGAGGAAGGAGCTCGCAGCAGTCCAGCTGCTTGGGGCAGGGCTCCTCTCCCTGCCCGAAGCTGGCTGGCGTGACCTGCTGGCGCAGTGCCCCTTTCTGTGCCTGATTTCCTCAGGATCCTGTAGGGATTCTGCAGGTAGGAGGAGAAGACATGAGGGATGCCTATAACTGTATGGCCGTTCTGTTGTTTTTTCCTGAAATGTTAAGAGCTGGTCATCCAGCGCAAACCACTGTGCCAGCTGCCTGGGACGGCTGCCCTCTTTGCCCATGCCCATGAAAGAAGAGTTGTCTTTTTCTCCATCCTGCTACATTTCCTGGAGCACTGATCCCTGTTGTGCAACTGCTGCCTGCACAGGATCGGTGTCACAAGGCTGCTGAGAAGGAGATGTAACCCAAAGGAGAATCTGAGAAACAAGCTGACCTCTCCACAAGCTGCACATCACCCTCTGGTGCTTCAGTTTGGCTCCTCACTCAGAGATCTCTCTTGATTCTAACCAAGAAACCAAAAAAAAAAAAAAAGTGAGATTTGAAGCCACTGTGATCTGGTGTCCACCACTATCCACAGGTGAGACAAAGTCCCTCTCATCACTGGCTGTGGGAATTGTGCTCCAAAATTAACAGCAGTGAACTCTTTAAAATCGCTGAAGTAAGGTAATGTACTCCTTTCCCATAGTGAAATATTGTCTAGATATTGGTGAAAAACCCTTCAGCTTATTTTGACCCTATGGAAGGTCAAAAGCAAAACTGAACTGATTCAACACTGCATTTTTTTTTTCCAAAGGATGCTATTCATCCTTTGCTTTAGCAATCCAGCATAGAAGAAAACAGCATGACTAGAGCCAAGGAGAGGAGTTGAGCAAGTGAATAACGACAGCACAAATCAGCAGTAAAGAAGCAGTCTGCTGCAGCACCTGTACAGAAAGCCCGAGGCCAGCGAGGAAAGTGGCAGAAAGATTGCAGTGGGAAATGGCATGGGGAGCACCATATGCACTGAGCACCGAAACGCTGAGAATGGCATTTTCGTCTCTCCTAAAGATGGAGCAATGTCTGTGTCCTTGAGTAAGGTCAAAGATGGATAGACCAAGACCATACTTCTAATGTCAGGCAAGTGCCGCTTTGCTTTCATTTAAAATAGTGTCTTGGTGCTAAGCAGGCACTGCATTTCTTCACAGGGATGCAGCTTTCTCTGTGCAGATAGGAATCTAGCACGGCTGTTGGGTATTTCTTTAGATGAGAAACGAGTATCAATATGGTGGCACAAGGTTTACAATAAAAACCAATCCATTAGTCAGTGTCAATCCAGCAAATTAACCATTCTGAATGCAAATCAAGGAGAGCTTTTGTTTTGCTTTGTTTGCTGTGTTCTTGTTTTACCTAGGGTTTGATGCAAAAAAAGGTTTAAAATGGTAATATAGTTGAATGAGATTTTCAACATAGCCTCTGCTACTACTAATAGGATGCATAAAATCTGTGTAATGCTAGATTTTTCTCCTGTATGTTTTTTTTTTTTCTTCATATATTTGAGTTTCCCCAATCTGCTGAGTTTCTCTCGTTGGGATAAAATAAAAGAAAATGTATTCTGGTTGAAATCAAAACTGGCCATTAAGCCTTCCCATAGGATGGAGCGTTAAGGTCCCTTCACCAAATCAGGCGGAAAGTAGGTTATTGCCTTTCCTGGTTTTTGTTTTGTTTTTCCTACTTCTTGTTTTAAATAAGTACTAATAAAGGATGGAGGATGACCATTGACACCCCCGACTTTGCTTTGGTACCTAAGTCAGGGAGACAGTTCATGGTAGAGGGCCCCAGAGGCGGTTCCCAGGTTTCTGGTTGGGGTGAACTGATTTTATCCCTCAGGCTTTCCTCCTTTAATAAGGACCTTTGAATGACCTATATATTTGGCTTTTTTTTTTATGTTATTTGGTCAATATACCACGTTGTGAGCCTAGAGCTTAAGTTCAGTGAGCATTTGCTGTTGATTTCCTTGCGGTGGGGAGCAGCCAGCGCCCTGAGGATAAGGGGAAGTGCACCCTGGGGCCAGGCAGCACCCCGAGGGCTTGGCCCGAAAAGCTCTACCGGCGTCCCACGGCTTCTCCATGCATTTCCTGGTGACTGCAAAGCGTTTTGCATAGATCTCCCTTTCTTCTGACCTGCATGTGAACACGTGCAGATCAATCAATGAAGCTTGAAGTGCTCTTTTATGAACATTATGTTTCATTATTCTTTTCATCTGTTCTGGGCAGAACAAGTCAACTCCAAGAAAGAAATTTTTGGGGATGATTGGAAACACCTTAGTTATTTATTTATTTTCTTGCTTTCTGGTTTTCAGAAAGCAGTACATATAAATTGGATGTTGTCTGTACATGGGGCTGCCGTTTTCCATATATAACCGAGGTGTCGTGCGGCTCATTATTTCATAATGTTTAGAAAAAAACATCGCTGTCAACAACCAAAGCTTGACTGTCATTGGTTTTATTAAAAGCACAAATGTTTGATCTTTTGAAGAAAGAAAAAAAGAAGTCAGCTCCTCTATTTTTTAAAACACTTTGCACTTGGTCTTATCTCAAGGAATCAAAAAGTGAAAAATCTAACCTGACATTATACATTTTAGTGGCCCCTAATAGCCAGTCACTCCACCAATTTCTCTAAGTTTATCTTTAATCTACTACTCCCAAACTAATTAAGGGCTGAATGCCTTCGGACTGATTTTCATTTTGTCTTGAGTTATTGCGACATTTTTACTACAAATTCTTTTTCAGTCTAATTAAATTCCTGCAGCATAAATGTCATTATTAATATCATCACCTTTGGTGGACTAACTTTGCTTTGGTCTCCTGTTAACTGTGCATTGTAGAATAACTCCCTTCCTTCCTGGTTAATATTTGAAAAGTTTGGCTTGAAGTAAGAACATCTCGAGGCTTAGCATAGACAGAGAATCCATTAATATAAATATATTAATTCAAATTGATGGGTCTTATTAAAAAAATCCAGCAGTTATGCTTTTATATTAGTTTTCAGAAGAATATTTCAAAACTCATTTTAAACTTTTCTTTTTATCTTCAAAAAATCATTCCAGGATGGTGAAAATTCTAATAGCTTGAGGATTAAAAGTAATTCCCACTTATATGGCTAAAATTTCCAATCAAGTCATTAATGTAGCTGGCAAGGAGACTCACTAGAAGAGTGTTGGCAGGACAGCAGAAGACTGCAAAAAATGAATACTCCTTTCTTCAACCTGAGCTTCTGTGGGCTCTCTACAGAGAATGGGTCATCGTGCCAGGGATGGTGGGAGCTGGGTGCAGGACTCACAGGCAGCTCCTTTTGTCCTTAGGAGGTAAATATTATTAAAAAAAAAAAAAAGGCATAATCTGTCCGTTAGATTGGCTAGTCTTGATAATTTCTTGTTATTAGTGATCTTAATAATGATTTTTTTTAGCTACAAATTCCTCAGTCAGAAACAGAGATTTTCTGAAGGAAGCTGGTAATGTTGGATTACCTCTTGTGGGCAGTGTGTTAGGAGTAAATCAACAAATTGATTCCTTGTCTAAAGAATCGGTTAATTTCTTAAGGTGAAGTTTTGATCTTTGATCTCCCAAAGTTTTGACGAGCGTTAGTGGTGTTAGTGGTGTTGCAGGTGCAGACGTCCAGAGCAATCTATTAAGTTAACAGGCAGTGAGAGTTTGAGATTGATTGCTATAAGCATAGCGTGAAAGCGAAGACTTGTTTTGTAGATACAGAGAACTCAAAGTTCTGGCGTAAGTGCAGGGATGCGTGTTACTACAGAAATTGTACGCTTAAATTCTGATTAGCTAAACAGAAGAATAAAACACTATCCAGAAGGGCGAGGCTGAAGAAGCATCGGAAGGCTGTGAACTCCGCACGGGCTAGTGGGGAAGACGCGGTGCCCGATAGCACAGCCTGCATCATCTACGTGAGTAGTTGTGATGCACATAGTCCATGGAGAGCCGGTGCCTGCCGAAGCAGCCCTGTGTAACGTGTGGCCAGAAGTTCTCCAAAGCCTGATTGAATTGCCAAGGTACTGTACTGAAGTAAATGCACTTCAGTAATTAAATTGGTCCGATGCAGTTGGTACCTTATACAATTATTTTTTTTCCTTGCGTTCTTGCTGAAATTTTGACTACCACTGAACAAAAAGCCACACTTCCAGAAATTCCTTGGTGCTCCCTGAATTGTATACGTAAGCCCTCGATGCCACTTGTTTCTCTATGTCTGTCACCACGAGGGTTGAAAGGGAACGGGATGTCTCACAAACGCTTGAATGTCCTGGTCCCAAACTGTAAGCTGTGCAGACTGTCTGAACACACCCCCTTGGCTGAGAAATCCTTGGGTCTGACTTTGAGCATAGCGTGGTGGTTTATCTGCTAAATAAAATCTAAATGATGAATGTTGATATTTTAATGAAATGTAAGTTTGGGGATTTCACATAAGAAAGCTGCTGTCACTGCTTTAATTTATATGGGGACAGTTATGTGCAGATGGTATATACAGAGTTATTTCCTGACTGCAGTCCAAAGTAAGTTGATTTGTGGTTTAATGACTTTTATCAAAATGAAATAAGCATTTGATCTTTGGATTTGATCTGGCTATATCTGCAGCTGCTACACCGCTACAGCAATTACTTCCAAACTGGGCTTTTTGCCCAGGCAAATGGAGTTCGTCCTTGTTTCATGTCTCATTGACTGTCCTGATAATACGTGCTGTGGTGCTGGAGGTTTTTTCTTCCTCTAAATTTGATAGGTGTGAAAACTTAAGTAGTATGAGAGTAATGCCCTTTTTTTTTAGTGCCTGTGTTGTCTAATTATAATACGTTCACCACCACTGGTTAATTTTATCTTGAAGCTGTTCCTAACTAAAATTGAGTATAAGGATGTGTAATTTTCTCTACATAATCCTGCTATGGCCTTTTTATAAAGAAACAGACAATTCATTTATGAATTCTAAATCTAGCAACTGTAGCGGTAATCTTCACATCTGTCTGTCTGTTTTAAGGAAGGAATTGTAGTGCTATCTTGTATACCCATACTGGACTAAATCCACTCCTAATGTATTTCCTTTGAAGGCAACAGAGTTATACTAGGAATAAATTTACCACCTTGCATCCCTTTCTGAAATAGTGCTCTTTTGCACTACTGGCTAATTACTTACAGCCCTAAATTGCAGTGTGCTAGCATTAGCAGTTCTTTTTCCAGGACAGCAATTCTTTCTTTATTTGCTGTTTGGGACAAGATTCCCCCAAGTTTAGCCCCAAAAGCTCCTGGTGAGAGATGGCGGGTAAGATGAACATTTCTTAGGGCTTGATGCTGCTGGCTGTTACTTTCATGAATCGCCCCAACTCGTGCCAGCTGTGTTTCTGACAAGCGTCTAGGAGATAGCAGCAAACTTGGCAGCATAAAGCCAGCTCACCTGGGTGAGGATCAGCAGAGAAGGCTTCTGCTTGGGTTGGCAGCATGCAGTGTGCTCTCTGGATGAGGTGATGCTGGGCGAGGATGCTCTGCAAACAACTTATAGATACAGCAAGCAGGGCTCAAGGCTGCGGATTCACAGTGGCAAGTAGCCGCAGTCACAAAGAATTACAAAACAAATTAAACATTTTTGTTCTCCCCTTGTTTAGAGTCACCTTGGGCGAAAAAGCACCATGCGTTGTTTCATTAGAAGCTACGTCTTAAATTGTCATTCTTTTTTGTTTGTTTGTTTGTTTTGGCAGGATGTTTCCTGTAAAGAGACATATGTGATAAAAGGAAAATAACTGGAAGGGGACGGGTGAATGTGTTCCCTGTAGATTTGTGCTCCTACCAGTGACTGTGTGAGAAAATGGTTAGTCGTGAGTGCTCGGGAAGGATTGCCTGTGCCAGGGCTGCTGCTATACCCTTAGCAAATCAAACTCCTTGTGTAGTACTCGCTTCTTAATCCAGGGAAATTAAAACCACCAGTGATAGCTACATTGTCTAGCCATCTGCTCTTCCAGGTGCTCCCATGCCGGATCAGAAATGAAGTGATGTGACCTAGAATCCTGCTGCGTCGTTGGGATGATTCCCAGCACAGTCCCAAGCTTCAATCTTCTGCATGACATCAGATAAAGTAAACACCAAGATTTGATTCAAGAGCATATGTCCATTGCATAATTCATTAGGATTCTTCTCAGGAGCTATTTTTAGATATTTTTTTCAATCAGAATTAGAGGGTGAGGATTACTCAGGAAAAAAATATGGCAATTCTCAGAAAAAAAAATGTTTAGGTACTTCTGGGTCTGAAGGCAAGCTTGGTCATTCAGTTGTCAGCATTTCTTAAATAACCACTTTGGTCTCGTATAGTCCTTTCCTGGAGTTTGGGTGTGAGATGGCGTAAATCCAGTAGTGGCACGGGAATCCTGTTCCTTTTTTACTTAACACTGCTACTAAATCCACTGCCAGCTCAAAAAGTGTAATTATCATCTGACACCAGTTTCATAGCTGTATAACTCCATTGCCCTGCGTACAGTTGTTCCTGACTTCCAAACGTGAGAAACATTCAGAACTATTTACCTTCTGTTTTGCAACTTCCCCACTAAATGCCGGTGCTGCTTAGCAGGTGAAGTAAATTGTTAGCCTACCAGGCTGTGCAAACTGCTCTGTGACTGCAAATCATTGCAACACTCACAGCTTGTTCTCTTGTGTCAGCAAGAAAATTTGAAATGCGTTCAGCTTGTGTGGGACACCTGGGATGTGTGTTGTTCTCTAATGAAGCCATTGCACGCACCCTTTTCCGTGCCTCATTTCACCTGACATGCAATTTGAGCCAGTGGCTGGGTGGTTGTTGTGCTGTAAGAAAATGTTTTTTCTTTTTTTTAAAAAAAAAAAAAAACAACACCCCAAAACCATATTGTACAGTGTGAGTCACTGAGACAAAATGGGAGGAGGAGCTATTTTGAGGGCTTTTACATCTTCCTTATTGCTAGGAGACTGCTTCCCATGAGCGCGGTGCTCTTGAGGCTCTCAACAGCTGCCTCATTTGTACAGCAGGGTTGAGGGCAATTTACAGAGCAGCTTTGTACAAGGAGGAGAAACAAACTTGGATGGGAGCTTACTGTCATTTCTCAGGCTTCCTGAGATGAATGCAAGAGTGTATTGGAGACAACTGCTAGTGTCAAGGAGAGCAGCAAGCCTGAAACAGCAGGGATCTGGGGCGGATCTTGGCACGTTACCCAAGTGTCGGGACAGCCAGGGGTTGCTCCCTGCAAAGAGCTATTTCAGGCCTGGGATTCAGAGGAGGAGGGTGCTTTGCACATAGCCTTGCTGCTGTTAAAGCAATAAAACCATCACCTATCAAAAAAGGAGGATACTGGGGGCAAATCTTGGATTTTGTTTCTAATGCACCCTCTGCTGAGAGTTATTTGCAGGTATTGGGTCTAACATCAAGGGAGGTAAGACTGCCAATGCATCGTTTTGCTCTGAAGTCATGAGACTGGTGCACGTTTTATGTAAGCAAGTACTCAGTCACATTAACTTTATGCATCTGAGACTGTATTTATGATATACTAAATCCAACTTTATGCTCCTTGTAGCAATCAGACACGTGGTCCTTTGAAGCAAAGCGCTGAACGATTACAAGCTCAGCCTGCTGGTTCGGAAAATGCTGATGGGTCACTTCTGTGCAGCCAAGGCTTGGACTTCATTGGGTTTTGTCCTCCTGCCCATCAACACGAATGGTGCAAGTAATGACAGCTGCAGTACCTGGTGCTTTAGTATGATCTTGGTGCGATTATGTATTTACCAGGTCTGGGTTACATTTGTAGTGCTAGCGAAGCCACTAGTGCAAAAATGTAGTATTACCAATCCTGAAGGTCAGCTCTGGCTCGTCCCTGAAGGTTGGTCCAGGAGCTCCGTGGGGAATTTATGCTGTGAACCATCGGTGCTGTGAACCACCAGAGGCAGATGCTCAAAGCAGCCTTCAGGAGAAAGTGTGAACGGCAGCCAGGCACCACACGTGACTCCAGGTTATAAAATTCTCACTCGTAATCGAAAATTGTTTTCTGGGAACCACAGATTTAATAAGGCACCTGAAGTAATCCGATTGTGTTTGGGATTATAAATGGACAAATCTCCTAGGGTTGTAGTCATGGCTGAGTAAAGCCTAGAAAAAAAAAGAAATCTAGGTAATGAGAATTGTGTGAATTTATCATCCAGAAGGGAGTTACTGAGACAACTGTGTAATATCTCTTATTGTATTTTTCACGCTAATGCCAGATGGCCAGGAATGGGATCCCCCATGTTCTCCTTCTTGTCTAAGAAGACAGGAAAATCAGGAAAATGTCCGTGATGGTATTAGTTGGCTGCCTGATAAGATGAGTCACTGCTTTTGATTGCTAAAATAATTAGGACTGTTTTCTAATTTGATAACCACGATAAATTTTTCCGCTCCTTATCCCTAGTTTTGGGTTTCCAGCAACAGTTCATCTTTACCAATACTCCCTCTCAGACCCTGCCCTTTTCATGTCCCCATTCCAGTCCTGCCCCACAGATCTCCAGCTCCCAGTCACCCTTTTGCCTTCTCCTACTTCGCGTTCTCCCCTCGCGCTCCCTGCTCGTGACTAATGCACATTTTCCGAAGGGCAGCCAAACGTCAGGTGCCGTCAGCACCGCGTGCTGTATAAATAGACCAGCAGATGTAAACAGTATGTTAGAAAAGCTTTACTCAACAAAAATTAATAGTTACAGGAGCCATCTCCCGCATGCCCCAAGGCAGGCCAGATGGCCCGTGCCAGCGGGGGCTGCCAGCTCACGGCCGGCCCCGGCCTCCCCCCCGGGGCCTCTCGCTTGGTTTCTTCACGCCGGTGGGGCGCTGCGGTCTGTAGTTCTTTTTGATTTTAATTCCCAGAAGCTGGGAGCTATTTGCAAGTGCTGACCCCAGTTAGGGAGCACTGGCCGTGGGCCGTGTGGCTGTGCCGCAGAGCACGGTTGGGATGGTCTTCTCCTCGGGGCCACGTCCAGAAGGAGCACCAGGCTTTCGTCTCTTGCCACGACAGCAAGGCTGTCACAAGATGAAGCTCTGATAAGAGGTTTCCAGCAAACTGAGTGTGTGTGCCTAGATGCTTTTGATCAGGGACTGGTCCTTGTCACTTCCTTGTCTCTGTCTGGACTTTGAAAGCGCCTTTGATCCGTCTGTGCCAATGAGATGGACTTGTATGAAGTCTTTGATCCTTTCTTTGGGTAGACTGTGCCCAGGAAACTTGACAGGCTCGGGTTATTTCTGAGGATTTCTTCCATTTTAAGAGTCATGAAAAGCAAGATTGAGCAGCTCTTTCTGTTTGTGCTATCTGAGTAAACCCAGAACAGGCCATTTTACACCAGTCGGTAGGCTGGTGTACCCATCCCTCTGCCCCTCTCATCATCTGTGGGACCATGCCGTGCGTTACCAAGCTCAGTCCCAGGCTCAGTTGTCCTCCAGCTACAGGATGAGATTGTGCTAGGAATCACAGGAGAGGAACCACAGGGAGGAAATTTTCAGGTGTAGTTTTAAGAAAGATGAAAATTTTGGCAGTGTTTGAAAAATACTGCTGCAGGTTCATCGACAGGCACAGACTGCCTGGATGAGATGAGAGCCCGTCAGGTGTGCCCATGCAGGTGTGGGTGCCCTCTGCTCAGGTTTTATTTTGGGGGTGCTTGGCTCACTGTATGATGCCATGCTCCCTGAAATCATGGGGTGTGTTGTACGCTCAGTCTGTGTGCACATCTATTTTTGAGCTATAACGTGCTGCCTTTCCTACCCAGACAGCGTACCAAAGCAAGTTTGTTCCTTAGCAAATACCAGAAATAACTGGGTAAGTAAAAATGTGTTTCTAAACAGCCTTGTTTGTGACAAAATTGTGAACTAAATCTTCACACGACATCAGGGCTGCAAATATTCGAGTCACATTCGGACAGCAAAGCCAACGGCACGCAGCTTTAATTACAATATTTCTCTCAAACAGACTTTCTCTCATGTTTTTCTGAACATTGTTTAAAGAACTGATGAAAGGGCTGAAAACTTTTCAAACTTTCCTTTTCTTAGGGTCTCTTCAGCTCAGTCTTTCATCACACAGTCAATAAACAGTTGAAAAGGGCTCTTCTGAACTGCAGCAGGAGGGAGGAGGAAGAGGGGAAAATTAATGATATCACCAAACTGAAAACTCTTTCAAGTTCCCTTTAATTGCAGAGGGCACAGGCAGCTCATTCAGTTCTTAATTCTCTGATCTCTTGCACTCCCCGAAGGGACCGTGCCTCTCCTCCCACACTGCAGGCATTTTTCCTGGAGCGGCTGAGCCCGGTGGCAGCAGGGTGGACGCCCGGCTCCTTCCCTGGGGCTCCTGAACCACGGCTCCAACACCATCGCCTCCACCAACTTTCCATCACCTCCACCACTTTTCCTCACCCTCCAATTGCGCTCTTGCTGTTGATGTCCCCCCGGACCCCCACCTGCCCGTGCAGCACCCGAATTTAGGGTAGGACTTTGTGTTCTTCACCCTCCTGCGGTCCCACGCCAGGGCTGGTCCACCCAACCTTTGCCTTCGCAGTAAGAAAGACTAAAGTTAGATGTCCTTTAAACAAAGCTTTTATCACCTGCTTCAAGACTTCGGGGCCTTTTGTGCAGCCCTGGGCTGCCCAAACTGTGACCTTTCCCCCGTGGGTGCTGGGTGCCTTGGCCCCGTGCAGGCACCTTGCTGCTGGTGGCGTGCGGCACCCGCCTCGCAGGGACGCCTCCGTCTCACTTCGGCACCTGCACAGCTGTCCTCCCCATTTCCAGTCTTTCAGAGAAAAAGATAAAGTCTTTAGAGCAGCAGGGAGAGGACGTGGGAAGGTAAATTACATTTAGGCTTATTGTATTTAAGCTCGATAATGAAGACCAGCGTGCACACAGAAAGAAGCCTTTTGTCAAGCTGGCGTTATTTTAGGAGCCTCTTCTAAACAGTTGGCTTCCTTAAGAACAGATTACGACACTTGTTGGAGCTTTGTGAAATACCACGTGTGTTAAAATGTCCTTAAGCTCTATCTTGCTGCGTGAGCTGCCAGTCCTGCTCACACCCAGCCTGTGGCCACAGGTGCTGCTGGCTCGGCGCCTCGCTCACCCGCCTCTGAGA
Organism: Anser brachyrhynchus; assembly: GCF_964034855.1. Lineage (NCBI taxonomy): Eukaryota > Metazoa > Chordata > Aves > Anseriformes > Anatidae > Anser > Anser brachyrhynchus. Next base: position 2,229,395 of record NC_137705.1, read on the forward strand.
TGGGACACGAGCTGTGCATCCGAGCAGACCGAGGTTAAAGAGGAAAAAAAGCAAAAGTGCCAGGACTGTCAGAATATTGCCACTGCCCACCGAGGAGATGCTCAACCAAACGCACCACGTGTCTGCTGCCTGCGTTTGCCTCCTTGGAAGTATCAGTGCGACGGGCTGGAAATTGCTCCAAGAGCCGCTTCCACCATCTGAAGGACTGAGGATTGTGATTGCGGCAGGTCCAGGGGCTGAAACATGAAGTATAAAGCTTTAAATTCAACTTGCACTGAGAAGTATGACCAATAAAGAGAACAAATTCCCTTAAAAAATGGGATTACAGAGGCTGATGGGGAAGAAATATTTTGAAGGAAGTTAAGCAGAAGTCAATCAGCTTTATACAATTTGTTTCCCTATTCTTCCTGGACTGGCTTGCTCCGGCGACAGCTGCTTTCAAGGTTTACGGCCATGCCTATGGGTTGGAGGGCTGGAACTGGCAGCAGATTGCCCTACAGAATAATGTCTAACTGGAAAACTAGCTGGGTACATAACTTACAGATAATACGATCACATCAAAATCAGTGCAATACAAACTGTTCTTGTTCAGTCTCCCTGCCACTGATGTGAGCCGCCGGTCCCCTGTCCACCAGGTGAGGAGGGGACGAGGAGCACGGGACGGGGTGAGATGGTGAGCCTACGTTTTTTTGTGTTTTTTTTTTTTGAAGTTTGCATTTCCAAACTTCAAAATGGTCCAGGGTTGAACCCAAAGTGGCTAAGGGAAGCAGTCACAAATACTGCATGCAGTACAACTGGTGGCGATGCAGGGTCCTGACGTTGGCATTCCATTTGTTATCCCTCGCTTGAGCAATTCAGTGGGCTAACACGAACCGGCTTGAGGTTTTCTTGTTGCAAATTCCTGGCTTCGCCAGGTAGGCAGTATGTCAGGTCTGAAATACATTCCGCGTGGCTTGGAGGGGGTCAGGCCACTGCTGCCGAGCCTACCAAAAAGTAGCGCACAGACTCGTGCGGAGTGCAGATAATACTGGTTTCGCTGGCTGCATCGTGTTACACAGCGCGGCCTTGCAAAGGAGGAAATTACTCCATGGTCTCAGTCAGTATAAAAGCTGCCGTGTCATTTAACAGAAGCAGTGCCAGAGTTTTTATGGAGTGTAGTTCAGCTCTTTCAAAATTCTGCTGAAGGATGCTTGAGCTAACAGGAGTCACTGTTCTCCAACGAAGAAAGCCATGCCCATTAGCTTTATTGTCGAGACATGGTACAGAGCATTTATTACTTTTGGCTCATGTACAACGTAGGGTTATTCTGTGAGTTTACACAAGACTGTCTATTTGTAGTTGAAAGTGAATTATTTGCTCATTAGTGGTTCAGAAAGGTCTGCCTGCTCCCACTGTGCGAGGCAGCTCGGGCTTCTCTTTGTGATGAAATGTGCTTGCGTTCACCCCTGCTCGACGGAGGCTCGGAGCGTCTTCAAGGTGGTCCAGAGGACGTGGGATTGTGAAAATCAGCAACTATCGTAAGAAAAATATTCAGCTCTTTTTCGTTTTTGTTGCTCTTTCTTGCAGCACCACCATCCCACTCTGCCTTGGCACCAACGTCCCAGCCAGAAGCAGGTGAGCTTTACACGGGGGATGCTGTCAGCCACCAACCGTCAGCCTGCCTTTTCGGGTGGCCCCCTGGGATGCTGAGCGAGCTCTGGCAGATTGCAAAACTGATTTTCTGAGCAAGTGCTTAGCAGGAACTTCAGCAAACTTTTGGAAAAGCACATGAATTTTCCACTGACCCATATTTATTTGTTTCAAAAACTGCAGCACAGCAACATTATATTATTTTGTCCTACTTTTTTTTTTTCTGAAAGAAAATACTTATTAGGCTTTGAACAGGAATATTACCGAAGCTGGTGCTGTACAGTAGGCTTAGCATATTTTTGCCTTGCCTTTCTGAAGCACTTGCAGCTCACCATTTTCCTGAAGAATCGTTTCTTAGCATTGGCACCCTCCATACTTTCACAGAGAAACGCGTCCAGAACTGCTCTGCCTCGACACGGGCAATTTTCTGATTTCAGTTAGCTTTTCCTGGTGTGATTTCTGTCCTACAGGAGTGGAACATTTAGAAATATGAAAACTGTATTTTATGGTGAGCTGCAGCAATCCTCTGTGCCAGCCCCACCGGCTGAGGGGTGAGCACAGAAACCATCGGCCTGATGCGGGAGCTGGGCGGACACAGGAACCGATGGAAATTCGAGGCATGGATTGCTGCAGGGGCTGCTTGAATTCCCCCTACCTCACCATTCTATCTGGTTATTTGATCAAACATTAAAACACATCTGTGTTTTTAATATTCAAGGGTAGCTTAAGACAATAACACCTTGGTGTTGGATGATGATTAAACGCTGAATTCTGTCAGGTCCTCCAGCAGATTTAGTTAAATCAAATCGAACTCTAAGTCCTAAAATCTTTATACGTTCTCCAAAATAATGACACCGTAGTACCACTTTTAAAGCCGTGTTGTTCTCTGTTCATAAATATATGAGTGATTCTTGGATACACCAGTTTAGGAAGCTCCAGCCAGGTTAGTCGTGGCCCCCTCTTGGTGAAGCCATAAGCGAAAAGCCGATTCTTGTGGCTGAGTTACAAAATCGCTAAACAAAATGGAAATGTTGATGTTTGTTATTGATTTTATTCCTTGCTGCCATGGAATGGTGCTAGTGGGAGCTGTTGTAACCAGATTACTTTAAAATTTACTTACAGAATGAGGTGCTTAATTTATCCCCCCTTTTTCCTTTCCTGCAGTGGTATAATTTCAGGGTATCACCTGTGCTTCTTGTAGAACAGCCCTTCTCTTTTTGGTTTTCTCATTGGGTTTGTGTAATTCGTTTGTTACCACTTCATGGGATTTTATTTTTATTTTTTTAGGGGAGTGGGGAGAAAAAGCGTGTTTTACATGCTTTATTCCCTAAAGTAATCACTCATTCATTACGGATTCATTAAAGATGCAAAAATGTTTCAGATTCCAGGAAATATCTGTCAAAAACTGCATTTGCTAAACATTCCTCTAAAGCTCAGCGTGCTGTCAAGTCACAGCCGTGCGCGTGTGCAGCCTTCATGGGCTTGGGATTCGAGGCAGGCAGGCGGATCCCAGTCTAACTGAGAGCCTGGGAGACGCTGCTGCCTTTGGAGTGATGCATTCGCTCATAATCCTCGGGTTTAAATGGGTTTTCTGATTTGATTCTTCACTGCCTTCCCTGTTTTGCATCAGATCAAATCAGGTGTGAAATGATAGGAAATCAAACCAGTGGGCTCACCTGCCCTCCCACCGCTCGTTCGCACCGCTCGTGAGCGCTGGCAGCGAGCACAACAGAGCGCGAGTAATTAGCCCTTAATTGCCCCTGATTAGTCATACCCAGCATGCCGATATCAGTGGTAATTTCAAGGGGCGATGTGTCTGGGGACCTGCCTTGTCGTTACCCGTTGTTTCTCACCGGGGCTTGGCAGTGAGCATCTCTGAGCACGGCTGTGCCCCCACCACCACTGACCACGCCACGAGGAGCGGTGATTTTGGGAGAGTTTAGTTGGATAGCAGCAAATCCTGATACCTGCCTCGTTGTCTGGCTGGGGGGTTATAATGATGTATTTGCTCGAGCACCTGAAGTAAATGAATTATATGAAGCCTCTGCAAATGGTCATAAATATGATAGTCTACGTGAGCTGAGGTAATTGCCTGCTTTATATATGTGTTTATCTTCACCGCGTTGCATACACAATGTGCATTATGTCGAAAAGATGATAAAAAGCAGCCATAATACCCCTGAACTGCATACGTCTTTTTAGTTTATGGCTGAGGCTCCAAGTTATCTTATGCAGTTACCTGCGGCAGGCTTAATGTAAATTAACCTACTTACAAAATGTCAAGGAGCATTAACCGATAATTTCTGAGGCCTACCTCGCTAAATACCAACTCAGTTCTGAAACCTGTAGCTGCACGTTTCATGTATGGAAAATCATGCTTATTCATGAGAGGCTTGTATACGGGAGTTAATTGCGCGGCAGCCGCAGCTAGCTGCTGCAGACGGTCCTAGAAAACAAGGTGCCGAAAATAAAGTTTCCTTCCCCACCAGGGAGCTCCTGAGGTGGATGTTCAGCGCTTCAGAAAACCAGGCCACGTCATTCCGTGTGTAAACATCGCCTCACTAACCTAATTCTGGACCCATTTTTGACAGAGAACTGGCCTACATGAAAGCCTTTACTGTCGGCACGTCTCCTGGACTTCGACTGAGCGCGGCAGAGGTGTGCCCCCACGCCGGAGCAGCTCCCCCAGACCTCCCTGCTCATTGCAGACAGAAACCTCGCTGTGCTGGGGCTTTGCAGCTCCCCGGCCTGCCTTGCTCCAGTGCCGTACCCCCGCTGTGATGTGCTGCAGCCAGGACTGGCTCCGTTTTCCACAAGGCAGAAGAAGGAAAGCGATAGGGATCGGCGCTGATCTTCCTGCATCCACCTCTGCATCTCCAGGACGTTTAGGTAAACACGGAAGAAGACAACCAGCCTCCTCGTCTGCAAAATGGGGATGATGCTGAGCACCTCCAGCTGAAAAAGGTGAGGCAAGCCCAGGTTTATTTATTTGAATGACTAGAAAAATGCTGGGGGGGTTCCTTTGCCTGTCCCCTCCTACAGCTGGCGGTGGTCATTGCAATGGGCCAGTCCTGAGGACCCAGAACGAACATTACTTTTTTATTATTATAGACCTGGCTTATACAAAACCTCAGCTTCTCCCTTCGGTGCTTGGTGCCAGGCCCCAGGAAGGTGCTGGCGTCCCCACGGGAAGCTGGGCTCCTCCTGCCCGGGGTGCGAGGCTGTGCAGCTCCTGCTCCGCTCTGCAGCGTGCCTCCCGTCAGGGCTCGTGGGACCGTGCCTGCCTGCCTAAACGGAGCTGCTGAAAGATGAAATTTTAAAGCATTTATAGATTTTCCTTTAATATGTTCTTATTTCTTTTCCATCAATACAATATTCACTTTATCTAGCGCACTGAGGATAGGCATGCTCCCAGAAAACGGTGCCGATAATGTTATTTTCGTATACAGGTATAGGGATATAAAATGAAAGATTGCCTGCAATGCGCGTGGTGGAAGTAACACAAGCCCCGCCTAGGAAATTTGGCTGTATTAGCTCAGCAGCCTGCAGCTCTCCATGCTCCCATCTTCTGGGCTGCAGCGGGGTGGGGAGGTGTTCCCAGGGCCCGATGTGCAGAGATCGGCTTCGGTAGCGTCAGCAGAGGTTTTACAGCCATTTGGGACCAGAGAGCCCTGCAGTAATGGGTTTCTGTGGCAATGGTGTGGCCAAGCCAGGGATGGGTGTTTGCCCAAGGGGGCTCAGGGTCCTGCAGCCGCCCCTGTGGCTCTCTCTTTTAATACCTTTAAAGTGTTGTGTGGTTTGCTGTCTTTTATTTTTAGCTCTCAGATATTGTGGCATCTTTTTTGGGAGATGCTCAGCCTGGCCCTGGGCTGTGAGCAGGGCTTGGACAGGGAGCTCTCCGGGGTCCCTGCGGGGCTCAGCTGCTCAGGGACCCACTGGCCCTGGGCTCAGGGTACGGTTTTGGGGTGGCGCCTGTTCCCCTGCCAGCCACCTCGGTGACCTGCGGGGAGACGAGCCCCTCCCCGCTCAGCACCCGCCTGGGGTACTTTGTATTATTTTTTTATTTATTTTAACCATTATGATGGCAGCGCCGAGGCCCTGCGGAAGGCGTTTCCCTCCTCACCTGGTGCTGCAGATGCCGCCTGTCATTGCCGAGGGCAGGAGCAGGGGCCGGGTGCTGTGCGCCCCAACACACAGCCTGCAGCTTGCCACCGGGATCAGCTCCCCTCCCGCACCAAAGCGGGTGTTAGCGTCACACACCACACCGGTAATCATTTTGCCTTCCCTTGCTTGAAACGTAAAAAAAAAAAATGCTTTAACCCATCTGCCAAGCAACTGCCTCGAATTAAATTTTGCGATAAAAACAAATGAAGCGTAATTGAGGAGAGACGAGGGAAACTCGCCCTGAGAAAAAGAAAGATAAGGGATTCCTGGTGATGGTGGTGCAGTGCACGTCGTTACCCGCCGCACGCCCCGCGTCCCTGCTTGCTGCTGCTACTGCCGGCCTTACAGCACCTCCTTCCCGTCCCCTCCTGTGTGAGACCTCCCCTCTAAGCCCTTACACACGCAGCTGGAAGATTTAGGCCCGTCGGCTGCCACCAATTAGTCAAAAAATGCACTGACAGGGTGCTGGAGATGAGGCTTGAAGGAAATGCGTTTCACAGAGGCACTTGGATGCCTGCTGAAGATAGCAGAACATGCCTCCTGTCCCAGGTGGGCTGCCTGGCCATGAAATTGCCCATGAAATGCGAATCTATTGTTTGTCATGCTAATTAGTAACCCAACAACGTTCATTTAAAGATTGCTAGAAAGCACCAAGAGATGTAAGTGTGTTAATGGGAGAAAAATCAAGGAGTCATTTTTTCCAATTATTCGGTATAATGTTATTCTTAGCATTTAAGATAATTTAATGCACATCTCAGAAAGTAACACGGGAGTTGAAGGAAAGTTTTAATGTAACTCAGTGTGAAAATAGCCTTCAGAATTTGTTTTACTCAGAGATTTTTGCATCAAAGCTCCTCTAACTATTAATTTCCAAAATTCCAGGATTTAATAGCAAATAAGAAATATTTCAAAGGAACTTTAGAGCTATTACTTCATGAAATACTTCACAAAGCACTGTCCTCTAAAGCACTAGATGGCTTTCAAATGTCATCAAGTGCTTCAAAGAACAGTATTCTGTACAACATTTCTATACAATATTTCTTTTCAGTTTTCTACACTGGGCAGAGCTGACTCATTTCATGTAGCACAGAAACATTTTCAGATGGGCAAAATCAAGTTATTGTTACATTCCAGCAAAATGCTGGACTCAAAGCTGCTTTTGTCTGTTGAGCAGGAAAGTTGGCAGTGAAGGTAGGGGAACTTAGTTAAGGGGTCCGGACCTGGCGCATGCCAAAAGGGGACCCCTGATGGCTACTGGGGAGAGAAGTTCCTCCTTGGATGCTGTGAAAGAAATAGGAAGATAGGAGAAAAAACCCTTTCCTTCCTTCACTGTCTTACCGTCCCAGCGCTGAGAAGGATCTGGGCTCTTCCAGTAGCCCAGGGTGGCAGAGGGCAGTGTTAATGACAGCTGGGATCACACCTCAAATCCCATTACCGGAGCGCTACTAATTGTAAATTCATGCATGCTGAGGACTAATTGCCAGCAGGTGTCAAAGACATATTTCTCTCTGATCTGGGTAGGGGGTAACTTTGTGGTTTTGCTTCTATTGTTCTGCTCTTACCATTTTTCACTGGAACATAAAATGGATCTTTATTGGAAGAAATGGGATAAACAATCTCCCTGTCATCAGAAAAGAAAAGAAAAAATAATCATTTGCCTGTGCAAGACTTCAAAGGGCAAAAATTGTTAATTAGGAAATTACTATTTGAAAAAATATAATTGTAGAGGCCAGACGGTTCTTAAAAGCTAGCCTGTAATTTTACAACCTGCCTGCATTAAAGGGCTGTGCATACTCTGCCCCAGCCATTTACTTGGGCTCCTCGCCTACCTGTGCTGTAAGAAAATGAGTGAGTTTAGACCATTAGTGGAGCTGGCAGTTACCAGGGCCCTCCCAGTCACCACCAGTCCACCTGGCCCCGGGGGCTGACTGGTGGCCGCCCTGCTCTCTCCGTCCCTGGGCACAGGTCCCAGTGAGCATTGGCAGGGTGGAGCAGGAGCTCCTGCTGCCGTGCTGCAGAGGTAAGCTGGGCTCGGTGCTAACTAAATGCTTTAATTAAGGGGCTAGTGCTCACGGAGAGCAAATGGAGAGCAAATGGAGCAAAAGGAGCAAATGGGGAAGGACATCATTTAAAAGGTGACTCCCCCCAGCTCTAAATTGCCTTTTTTCTGTTGTCTTTGTAGAGGATGCAGGGATTGTGGTTTTTGTACGTGTTTGGTACGTGCAGGGCATTCACTCCTCTTGAAAGCGAACAAGCTCGCATTCAATGAGGCACACGAGGAGCACGCATGAAGAGAATTACTGCTGAGAAGTAGCACTCTATAAATTCATGCCTTACTTTGCTCCTTGTCCAGATGGATAAATCCTGATAAAGCTACGAATGAGCTAGTCCTAGGCACAAAGAAACCTATTTAAATAGTCTGGTACTGGTCTGCAGGGTCAAACCCAGCATTGCAACAGGAACAGCTAAATTAGAGAGGAACAGTTTAAAATTCAGGGACTCTTATGGGTTCTTACGACATGTGCAAAATATGTCATTTCAATCAACGTATTTGAGAGAAAAGTCGTGGCACTGCTGCAGTAATGACAAAGCAGATGGAGCAGTCAGCAATAATTAACTGCACGGGAAGCACAAGGTTGTCCGACTGGGCTCTTCCAGTAGCTTCCTTACAAGAGTTTGCAGTGCAATAGGTGATGCTACTAGATCTGGTATCCTGATGTGAAAAAAGACTTGTTGGATACTTGGAGTTATAAAATAATAGTGTTGTAGGAATTGTTGTCACCTTCAACAGGAGCTGGGACACAGTCATTAATCGGGAACTGCTCTACAGCACTTATGTTGATGAGAATAGAGAATGGACCTTTTGGGTTTACTTTTAAAAATAAAAAACACTGCCTCTAGCCTTGCATGCCTTTGCAAGCATAAGGCTGCCAGCCCACACACCCCATAAAAAAGCCAACTATTTTTTTTTTTAAATTAGCACCCAACTTCTTGCCAAAGGAAACAGAAGCGAGCCAGTCCTATGAGTTTCTCTATCTCTGATCTCCCAACAAGCCAATCCAGCTAAGTATCAAAAGCAAATGCCTGTGAGGCAGGACATTTATTCAGTGCAGAAGGAACTCACTTATTATGCGCATCTGCTGAACTGTAAGTCTTGACCAGCCATCCAAGAAATGAGAGATCCCTGTGCCCTTAGCATGCCTTATGTTAAAGGAAGGCGGTCGATCTTTGACTGATAGATTTAGAAAATAGAAATAATGCTCATATGCTGTGCCTTGTGGCATTCTCCAGTTGCCATTTTTCCAATAAGTAGCAGAGTTAGCACTTGTGCACAGTCACTAGCAATGAGTCCATTGCAAACCAAGATATCAAGGATAGGCTTCAATTATTTCACCTGTATGAAAACAGTTTCTTAATGGTATTATGGATGGCTTTTTGTTTAGGTTTCAATCGTAAAGTAATTAAGGACAAATTTCAGCTCAGTGCAATGACATTTTTCTCGTTTATTCATTCTCTAAAAGAACGGTGCTTGGAGTCACTCACTCTGAGTGTGCTGAGCAAGATCTTTATCTCCTGAAATAGCAAAAACTTGCCTTTGGTCTTCGTCTCTGTATCCATTTTGGACCACGTCAGTGCATATCAGCAAAGTGAAGTAAAAACAAACCTGACTGACTGAAGCACAGAGGAGGCTCTAATGGGCATTTCTGTTTGACAGCTGTCCTTGCCATCGTGCCCATCCGTCTTCTCCAGGCCTAACCAGGTGATTCCTCTAGTAGCAATCTTGCAGAGCCCGCTTTCATGAACAGCAGAAGAGACAGGTTTCCATCTGCATAGGTTTATTTTTCCTTCACTGCAGTTAAAAGAACACTCAGCCAAGCAGAATTTGAAGTCAGTAGCACAAAATAAAGCAGCAAGATCACATGAAGGCAACTGGAGGGAACTGCAAAGGTGTAAGCAATGGATGGAATAGTAATGAGGGAATTAGATAAAAGCCAGGGAACACGTAGCACTTTGAAGAGTAAGAGATAAGCAAAACAAAATGCCCAGTGAATGTCCCAGCAACAGTTTCCCAGCAACAATAAATTCTGCTTGTGATAGGGCAGGCTGAGGAAAAGCTGGGGACCGCTGGTTTTCCAATTTCCTGCCAAAACCCCACGGTCAGCGGCACCATTGCATAATGCTCCGTACGACGTGTAAAAGTTGCATAGGTACGTATGATTCTGTGCAGCAGCTACTGCCAAGGAAATTATTCAGAGAGAGAGAAGCTGACAGACAGTGCTGATGATCGGCACTCGAGCTCTTTGAAGAGGTATCTGTCTGCTCCGAGAATTAATTTGACTTCCAGTTCAGCTGGAGGATGCTGACAAAGAAGTCATATTGCTAGGTGGGCAATTTGCGGGCGAGGTTTTCTGCACAGAAGTGATGTTGGCCTCTTGCTTATCTGTTACCAAGAAACAGGAACGGGATGGCTTGTTGCCACATGGATCAGTTTATCAGCGTAACTGGGTCTTGCAGATTAAAATAAATGGGAATTTCCTGTGGATGAGCATCTGTGTGGCAGCAAAGGGTATCAAATAGCTGAAGGTTCACACAATTTTTGAGGTGAAGGAGAAATGCGGCTCACCCAGGTATACTTAGGCATTCTGCCGCTGTAAGGAGAGAAAGTGACAAATAGTCAGGTGTCTCAGAAAAGCCTGGATGGAGGAATAATAGCCATCGGTAGTGAAAGACATCTGAATTAGATGGATTCCCACTTCTAGGAAAGACTACCAAGATCCTAGGTTTATTATTGATGGCACTGAAGGTTTTACCTCTTTCCTTTTCTACTTCTCCAGTGCTCTGGTTGGTATTTAAACGTGCAAAGGCAGGTGATGGAGGGATGCTGGAAGGAAAGCGAAAAGCAACATAAATGGGCTAGATACAACAGCTGTGCATTGGCAAGGAGTACAAAGACAAGCCAAAAGAACTGGAAATAATCCGAAATGACAAAGTTTGTTATCCTAAAAATTCCTAAAATATGGAGGAAAGGGTGTCAGGTAAAGGCAGGTCACCATTTCCATGGGCTTTCTGAATCTCTCAGTCTTCTTTTCTCCTGTATAACATCCTAGACCAGATTTTAAGGGTACCTGAGCACCAAGAGGTTCTGATTAGCATACAGAAAATTCACTGCTCCCTATTCAAACTCTTACCCGTCTGTCAAATCTGAAAATTCTGCCCTGCGTCCTGCTGTAAGGGATGCCCAGATGGGCACCGTGGGTTGTCTCAGGGAGAGCCAGGGAATATTCAGGTGAATAAGTATTTCAGAGATTGCTCCATATCGAAATCGTTTCAGGCAATGAATCATTTCTGGACTTTCAAAAGGTCATTGTGAGTTCCCCTGAACTTTTAAAGTTGGCTGCTTAATAAAACAAAATAAAAAGAAAGAAATGTTAGCAGAGAGAAATGCCAGTCACGGGAGATACCCGAGGAGCGCTCCGGCAGGTCGTGCCACGGCGGCTTTTGGGCAGAGCAGCCAGCAGCGCTGCTTCGCCCGATAATAGCCTGAAATTAAATGCAGTCTCCCTCTCCTTACTGCAACATACTTAAATTGAAGTTCGTTGCCCTCCGGGGCACCTGGGTTTTATCACTGAGCTCTCAGAGGTGAGGAAGCCAAACTCCTGCCCGCACTTCTGCTGGAAACTGAAGGCCAGGCTGGCAGCCCGGGCTGGCAGCAGGCAGCTAGGTGGAGGAGACCCCGCTGGCACCTGCCCCTTGTTCCTGGACCTCCCCAGGGGCTGCTCTGGATGACTTCTGAGTGACTCCCGGGGCAGGTAGGGTGCTGAGCACTGCTGTTCTTGGTGTTCACCCCAGTCTTTAATTCTGCCACCCTGCGGGTACGGGGCCCCTGGCGGTACCGAAGGAATTTAAATACCGAATTTAAAGCAGCACAGCGATGTTTTCCTTTGTTGGTAGAACTACTTCAGTTCCAGGTATGTAGTGTGTTTTTTTTTTCTTCTTCTCCAAATCAGTAATCAGCCTTTGTCAGAAATGGGGAATGGATTGGTTTTTCAGCTCTGCTGTGCTTCGGGTCAGCTTGATAACATGGGAAATGGCAGCCTAATGACAGTTTAACACCAATTAACAGACCACTTTATAATAGATTAGTATTCTGAGTCTGTTGAATTGATAATTACAATAATTAACTCTCTGAGCTTGCACGCACTTCTGAACAGAAATTTGGTACCTTTGTTTCTGCTGAAGCAGGAAATGCACAAAGCAGACGTGGATCATGCCAAGCGCTGCAGTCACTCACGATCATAAATTTACTAAAATTGGGCTTCCTCTTGCAATGTGCTTGCAGGTGACATCCTCCCAGGTGGAAGTGACTACAAAGATGACTATTTCAGCCTTTGCTAAGCGCAGCTGTGAGCAGAACCTCTGTTTTAACATGTTCCTGTGGTTCAGATAAGAAGCAAAAGGCGTGTGTTCAGCAGAGCTGTTCTGCTCATCCCTGCTTCAGGATCCCTGCCTCCAAACTGACAGATTTCTCAGGCGTTCAGGCCAGTTATCTTCAATGTTTAGTACTCGTAGTTGAAGTCAGATTCCCAAGTATGTCCTTTTCTGCTGGGAAAGCTAATAATGAGAAGTGTTTTGTAAGAGGCAGCTCTGTACAACTGTTTGCAAGGAGACTCAAAAAGGCTCCATGTCCTGTGTGACCGTGCCCCCCGAGTTCCTTGGGCTAACTCTGTTTGCTCTTGAGTCCTTCAGGAAATGGAAATGCTGCTGCCAGAGAGATTTCTGTAAATGGTTTATGGAAGGCTGCAGGCGCCCAGGTGTGACTGCAGTTACACATTTCCTCTGAGGACCAGGTGCAGAGCACAAAGTCGGTTTGACAGAGACTTGCTGAGTCTTAGGATTCACAGGCAGGTCTCTGGTCACGTCTTCATGGGTCCGTGGTTGCAAGGTCTTTGTAATTCTTGGGTTACTGATGACTGTGTGCATCTCGTTTACTTTCGCCAACCCCCTCTCTTAAATACTGTGACACCTGCTAATGCACAAGGTGAGCGTTATTGGTGGTTATTTCCTCAATACTTGGGCAGTGGGCAGAGCTAATGCAGCAGGGGAACTTTGCAAATGCAGCCTGTTTGGGTATTTCTTCAGTCCTGCTCAGATTATCCAAACAAACCCCTCGATGCATGCAGCACCAGCCCTGGAGAGCCCCAACCCCAATCCCACTTCCTTGGAGGGTGCAGTCCCGTATCGTAATGGAGCCAGCGTCTGCCTGTCCACAGGGAAAGAGAGGTTTAACAGAAATGTGGATTTTTAATCTAAAGGGGTTTTGTTTGCATTGTATGGATGGATTGTTTTCGTCACGCCATGCTGTACCCGGATAATTGGATGTATGCAGAGTGCCGCGACAAGCCTGGGTGACAGTGGGTTTGTCAAGGAGCTGAACAAGAAACCTGAAGGCAGAGACTGCAGATAGAAATCACCAGTGTCTCCCTTTACCCCAGCGGAGCTCATGGCCCCTGTTCTTGACATTTAAATTTGTGAATCCCTCTGGAAAAATTGCGTGTTTGACCATCTTGACAGAAAAAGATGGGATCAGCATTCTGGTGTGTGTGGAATGATTAAAGTAACGCACCAGGGACATGCAGATAGGGTCCTCAAAAGAGCGCATTTCGTAGGGCTGAAAACAATTTTGGGCAAAAACAGCTGGGAAAAGAAGTATTGGGCAGGAAAAAGGGAGTAATTGGCAAAGGTGACAAGGAGTCCAAAATTCCTTGGTCGAGAAGGATAGCTTCTGCTGTAAGGAAGCTCTGCCTTGTTCAGAAAACTAGAGATTTGTTTTCCTACAACATCAGTAAAGAACTGTTTTTTAACATTGCTATAGAAGAACTGCTTTATTTTATCTTATTTTTTTTTTCATCTTTCTGCATATTACAGGGCATTCGCTTTCATCGCTTGCTCTTCAACATAAGGTAAACACTATGCTGATCCACTTAAAATATAAATAAGTGCTGCATGCACTCCGTGGGGCGTGGAACAGATGTTTGAAAGCACAGCTGTGAGACGCTCTTATTTTTAGTCACTCTCAGCTTTTTAGAGCCTAATATCTCTCCCCGGTTATATTACAGCATGTCTTCCGTCCCCAGAAGCTCCTCTTCAGCTGCTGCCCTGGAGCAGGAGGGAGCCTGGTCCCTTTCTTGGCTTCGGCTCGCTCGAGGAGCTGGGCTGATGGGCTGCAAAAGGCACTGCTTGTGGTGGTGGGCAGCAGGAAGACTGGTCACTGGCACAGGTGATACAGCAGTTAATGAAATGGGAAATCACAGAGATGCATCGGCTCTTCCCTGCCCAGGTAGGTGCTGGGCCAGGTCCTTGGTCAAGGGAAGCAAAGGCAGCAGAGCTGTGATGGATCGGGCTTGCAGGAGCTTAACTCTTACAAATAATACCGTATTTGTGGCCTTCCATGCCATATATCAAATATTGCAGTTGCTTGGGGGTTGTTTCGCGGTGAGTGTAAAAGGAGGACAGATTTCAGACCTCTCGGAGAGCCCTTGTCTGTGATTGAAAGCCCACGGACAAGACCGCGTTTCTAACAAACGTCTTCATAATACTTAACATTCAGTGGAGTAAAAGGAGAATAATGAGCACTGCAGCTATCCCAGGTTAGTAATTACCACCGTCATTATTAATTTTCCAGAGCAATCCCGTCAAATGAGTCATTATTATCTCAATTCCTTAGCCAGGACTGATTGATTCTTTCTCCCTGTTGTGCTTAATTTCATATAATGTCTGAGTACAATATAGGACTATGGAGCCAGTGTAATTCTAGTGCAGAATAATTCTAAATAACCAAATCCCTTGCCTACAGCACTTTTTAGATCTGATGCTTTATATTACTTAACTGAAATAAATACCCCCGTTCAAAAAACCTCATGTTATTTTAAAGCTGGTTGTAATTACGCCAGAGGAAGAAAAATGATATCAGACATGATTAATTTGGGTGTCCATTCCATAAATACGTCTGTCACTGCCCTACACACCTGGATCTGGTCTGTGTTTAAATGCTACATCTGGGCTGGCACCTACCACGAGTTTCACAGCACGTTGCAGGGGCTGTACGGAATAGCCTGGAATAAGTGTTGGTGATCTTTCTGGTTTCATTAAACTCATCTTAGCGTGCCATAGCGAGGAGAAATGAAAACCTGTTTCTGGGAAGGGATGTCTTGGTTGGTATTTGGCTGTGCGGGCATTTCTTGGGTGGGATGGTGTTCCAGCTCTGCTTCGTTAGCACGCCGTGGTCTTTAGCCAGCAGACACGAGTATGAAGAAGTTCAGTGCCAGCTGAGGAGAAAGCTCCCTGAGGAAATGCTCAGATGTTTCTAACCTCTACAGAAATATTATACATATATTGATATACGTATAATATAGATATTATAATATATAATATTATAATATCTTGGTTTTGCATTTCTAAAGCCAGCCTCGCTCCCCAGCAGCAGGCGAGTCCTGTGCCAGCCTGGCTTGTTTCTGCTCTGACATTTAAGGATATCAGTGCAGGTTGCTCTGGACTGGCTTGGGGGAATTAAAAATATTGAGTTGAATGCTAAATAAATGAGGAGAGTCTTGCGACATTTCGATATCTTGGCCGCCCAGCATTCATTTATTTCTATGGGTCACTTCTCGAGGCAGTTCCGCTTTAGTCTGGTACTGCTGAATTAAAAACTGTACGTACTTTCACAGTCTGTGAAAGCAGAACTTGGTTGTGCACTTGGAACTGTCCTTAGCTGGTGTGTGTGAACATTTAAATCCAGCAGGAGCTGTGTGTTGCACCGGGACTGGGGTGGTCCCGCCTCTGGCTTTTGCTGTCTGGGGATGCTGGGCAGTGGAAATCCGTACAGGGCATGTTGTTAGCTCCGTGCCCTGGAGCCGTGCTGGGCAATGCTGTGCCAGGCAATGCCGTGCCATCGGGTGGCAGAGCCGCTGCTCGCCCCAGGATGGGGGGACCTCTTGTGTCGCTCTGAGCCTCAGCCCCAACCTTGCTCTTGTGGTCCCGTGTCTTCTGCTCATGTAATGGAGTGCACCCTGTTGCATTCCTCTAGATGTAGTGCATAAAAAGCTGTGAAATACATACTAAATCTTTATGATTTTCAGATTTTGATAGGAATACTTGATAACATTAGTGCCGCCTTCTTGGAGACATTTCTCTCCTGTAGGTTTTTTTTTTTTTTTTTTCTCTGATGTTCCTCCTTGCCATTAGGATTCGGTCAGCAAGAAGCAGCTAATGTGATGGTTTTACATACTATTTTCTCTTATTTACAGTAAATAAGAATACCCTGTTAATTGTTACCTTATCAGTTTACTAGGTTTGAGATGTTGAAGCTAAAGCAAAGCAAAGCAAACCTTGAATCAATCAGAGGATCCTTATGGGCACGTGGAGTCCTCTGCTGAAGTCAATGGAGATGTCTGGGCTGTTGGCAGAAGGTAAGCATGCAGCTGGTGAACAGTTTCTGCCCCCGAACGGGAGCTGATTTATGTCTAAATCCAAATGTACGCATAGTGCATCTGAAGTCAGTGAAGACAATGTCTGCAGAAAGGAAATGTTTATAGGTACAACAGTGTGAGATTGTAGCAAGCTGGCTCAGTTAAAAAAAATAATTTAAAAAATGATATTACAACAAGAATCTGAATATAAGTTAAAGTAAATGCAACTTCTTACATACAACCAAGCCTGGAGATAAATCTCCATGTTTTTATAATAAATGTTATTTTATGGCAACCACCATATGCTACCTCTGGTCCTGTTTTGAGTATAAATCATAACAAGTGTGTATCTTAAAATGCTTTATTGTCTTTTTATGGCCACATACAGCTTCTGTTCTTTCCATTTGTGATTAATTTTTTAATGGTTCCCCCTAGAACCTAAAAAATAATTAAAACTAATGAATACTCTGCAGTGACAGTAAAGGAATGAGAATATTGCATCCCTTCTCACTTCCCAGATCTGATCAAAACGAAGCGTAGAGCTGTGAAGTTGTGACACTGACATTTTGTACTGAGCTTCCGACCACCTCCTGAGACCAAACGATGACTTTGGGGAAGATCATGAATTAGAGTTCTCATTGTTTCACAGGAATAGTGCTGAGAGGATAGAATTAAAATTAGTTGAAGTAGCAATGTTTATTTCTTCGTGGAGGCTTTTTAACAAATTAACCTAATGTATAAAAGATTTCAAGATGGACAGATTTTATTTTTTTATTTTTATGTTTTTGTCACTGCCTCCGGCTCCAATATTTGATATATTTGATGTAATAAGAGTGGCTGGACTATTTGTTTCAACCAAGTCTTGTAACTATCGCAGCCCCTCTTCCTGTGAAACGCCGCTGTGCAGCTTCCAGCCATCTACACGCACGTAAGCACACGTCTGAAGTTACGGCGAGCTTTGTATGTTGGTGTGGCAGCCCAAGAGCCCGAACTAAGCAGCTCGTCCTCCTCCACCATGCCCGAGCAGACCTGCAGCCATCGGGGGGCCATAGCGCTAACCTCTTTGGCCACTTGACTGCTTGGCCTGCTACCAGCTTGGGTTTGGCCAAGGAGTTGAAGACTGTAAAATATTGTTCTTTTACTAAAAGGGGCTCTTTTACAAAAATAAGCAAATAGTGGGGAAGAAGGAAGTTTCATCTGATAGCCAAGTGTCACCCAACACGTAAGAAGCCAGCAGTAGGATCAAAATATTGAGTCTCAGTGTTCTGAATGCCAGTTTCATGTCTTAAGCATGATACCATTTCTTACTCTTCTACAACTTATTTTGATTAATCTCTGGTTATGAGAGTTTTAGCAATTTAACTCAAAATGCTTTACAAGGGAGAGAAAAGCAGAGCATTAGGAAACTACTTTATCAGTTCTGAAGATATCGATTACAGAGGGAGGAAAAGTTATCATTAAAAAATACATGTAAAAGGAAAAAGGCCATTGAAGTCAATGCCATGATTCTTCTAGGGGGCCAAATTTTGCTGTCCTTACTCCTTAATTTAGAATCATAGAATCATAGAATCATAGAATATCCTGAGTTGGAAGGGACCCTTAAGGATCATCAAGTCCAACTCTTGATACCGCACAGGTCTACCCAAAAGTTCAGACCAATTAATTTAAAATATATATATAAAAATTACAAATAATAATAATTTTGTAATAATAATTACAAATAATAATAATAAAAAAAATTGATGACCGTAAAGTTAACATTTGCTATGCTAGGTTTCCAGTGAGCTTCCACCCTGTACAGTTACACAGTATCATGAGTTAAAGTGAACCAAATCTAAACTGTTGTGGCATATAAAGCAGCAAACAAAGGAAGGCAGCTTTTTTCCCTAACCCCCTGAGATTTATTCTGACAGTTTGCAACTAGATGAAATGGATAATGGAAGTCCCTTGTCACAATAACTCAGTTTAAATGTATTGTCAGATTAATAGACTCAGTTATCCACTCTTCCAAGGAGAAAAACGCCTCGTGGCTCCAAACGATGCCCTCACTCATAGCATCCAATCAAATTAACCCAAATTTAGGCTCCCAGCAGAAGCCAGGCAGTTTTTGTATCATGCCACAAAAATGAATTTATTTCTTTGTTTTTAATCTTTGTTTTTAAGGCTGGCCGAATGACTTCCAACAGCCACGGCAACATCTGCTGGTGACTGCGCAGCCGGGTGCCGCGATGAGGCCCTGTCACGGAGCCGTCCCGTGGTGTCCCAGCGGCGTCACCTCGGCTCACGGTGTGTCCTCACGTGGCCACGCACACCTCTGCCCCCCTGGGGACACCACCCCAAGCCAGGCCCCTGCTCAGCCACTGCCCAAGGCACGCAAGGCTTCTAATTGAATTGCCGATTAAACGGGGTGATAAAAGCTGCTCTTGAAAGGACTGCAGGGCTGCGTTTTGTGCTGCCTTAGCCTGATCTGGGGGAGTGGTGTTTTACAGCTGGTGGAAACTTGGCTTATGGACCTGCTGCGGAGGTTGGAAGGCATCCTGTAGGATTTACAGTGGCCAGCTCACAAAAATGCCTGCAGGAAGGCTCTCCCTGCCCTTCTGGTCCAAGGGAGAAAGTACCTCAGGTCATGTCTATCCACACCTCTCCTGTCCCTTCAGCCTCACAAGGTAATTTCACTTTCATTCCAAGGTGCAAGTTCGCTCCACGTTGTACCAGGTAGGCAATAAAAGCCCGTGCTGCTGGGGATGTGCCAGGGCAGGCCCTTTATGGGCTGCAGGAGCTACAGCAAATGATTACAGCCCCAGCAGCCACTTCTCCTGCCCTCAGCCTCGCTCAAAGCTGCTGATTTGCTGCACGTTATGTTGGCTCCACATCTGCGTGGCTACTGCTGCATCTTTATGTGCTGCTGGTTGGGGTTCGGGGGGGGGGGCATATATTCTATTTTACATATAGTCAGAAAACAAATCTGAACTTCCAGTCCATCAGCATGTGGTGCTGCGTTCAGGAAGCGGTGCCATTTATTAGTGCAAGTGCAGTGAATTGTCCCGGTTTACGTCTGGAGAGTGGCAAATTGTTGGGTTTAATAGCAGTAAGCTGCTCTGATCTGCAATCACTGTCTGGTAGATTTTTTGATCTGACAAAGCTTTGTGCGAGCACTGCCAGGATCCTGCCTCAGCCGCTCGGGGGAAATCCTGCTGACAGGCTGCAGGCGTAGGGCACGTGAAGTGGGTGATTTTGAAGTCTGAACCTCTCTCGAGCTCGAGATACTCTTAGGCAGCAGTTTGCCTTCAAAGTCGCCTCTCTGGCTGTGCTTGCCACCTCTTGTGATTTAGCACTACAGCTCACATTTCCTCCACAGATAGTCATAAGGTTTACTTGCTAAAATCTCATCTTCTTCTCTTAATTAGGCATTTTCATGCAATGAACCATATGGAAGTCAATGAAAAAGGTGTTGATGTGGAGCATGGATGCTGACTGATAAAGCTGGCAGATGGGGAGATCATCGGCTTTGAAGACTGTGAGGTTTCCTCTGAAACTAAATAAATAAGATGGGCAGAACTAGATGGCAATGAGGATGTGCAGCGTGGCTTCTTCCCTGCATCATCAGCAATTGCTCAGGTCAGTGGGCCTCCTGCAAGCATCTCAGCTCACCATTTTCCATTTTATAGAACCATAAAATGGTTTGGGGGTGGAAGAGACTTCAAAGCCCATCCAGTCCAACCCCTGCCATGGGCAGGGAGACCTTCCACCAGCCCAGGCTTCCCCCAGCCCCATCCAGCCTGGCCTTGGGCATTGCCAGGGATGGGGCAGCCACAGCTCCTCTGGGCAGCCTGGGCCAGGGCCTCACCACCCTCTGAGTAAGGAATTTCCTCCTAACATCTAATCTTAATCTCCCCTCTTTTAATTTTAAACTTTCTCCCCTTGTTTTATTACTATCTGCCCGTGTAAAAAGTCGCTCTCCACTTCCATTTGCTTGTTTTTCCATTTCCCCCATCTCCTCTTTCTTGTGCTTCCTGTGCAGCTTCCATCCTCTGTTTCATGTCATCTTTGCACGTCTCCATTGTCCTTCCATTTTCTTCAAGAACTTAGATAGTCTGTGACTATCTGGGACTTTTCCCAACAAAGTAACAGAGACTTGTTGTGATGTAGTCCATGATCTGAATTTCTGCATGTAATTCTGTGTGTGTTGATTTGGGAGAATGATAGAAGAGCACATGTTCGCGAGCAGCTTTGAGCTTTGTCTGCACAGGGCTATTGGAAATATTCCTTCTCCTCTGAAACTTGTCGGTTGTTATTTCTGTAAAACTTCCCCTAGAAGCAGTAATTCCTAGCAACACCTGGAAGTTTTCTCCATGTGGCTGCATCAGAATCGAAAGCCACGGCACAAACAGAGAAGGCAACACTTGTGTGACCCTTCCCTGACTAGCAAAATCGCTGAGCATATCATGTCCCTGAGGCACGTTGGAGCTCTTTTATTTTAAACTATAACCATGAAATAGGAAAAAAGCCCAATGAAGCAAAAGCTCCTGCCCTTTTATTTTTGCTCTTAACATGTGAAAACGGAAGCACCTGCTGCCTGCTGGGCTCGTTAGGGCTTTTTATTTTCATAAATCACCGCGGTAGAATCTGAATTATTTACTCGGTAAACTTGAGGCTACATTAATTTCCCTTATCCAATTTCTCATAACCGCTTTTTGTGCATTAGCTCTGGAGCTGTTCCCCACCCACCTTTTGTTCGGTGCCCACCCCGAGCAGGGTCCCACCCCCCGGTGACTGCGGGGCTTTTGTGAACTTCAAAAGCAGCCCGAAATGCCAGCCACACGCAGCCCTTCTGCAGCCGCTAAATTATGCAGCAGAATACAGCAGATCAAACATTTCAGAATTATTCACTTGTGGGTCTTTGGTTGGTAAAGTGATAAAAAACTCAGCGTTTCTTCTTCGCTAATATGTGGGGTGGTTGTTTTACATGCTCGAGAGTAATGTTATCAGGGGTGTGGGGGTGCGTATGTAATTTTTTAAGCGAAGCACTTCAATCAAAGCTTCATTCTCCTGTAAACCCAATTAGCTTCAGTCTGCCAAGTCAGCTTGACTGTCTGCAGGAATGTGTGTAAGGCTATGAATAATTGCTAAACACGGGTTTCTTTCCATCTAAGAAATGCCACGAGGCTTTTGTTACCACTAGATAAACCCTCTGCGCTTGTCTCTGAGGTTCCAGCTGAAGACATCCGTTCAGAAATGGTAAATGTGTTTGAATAGCATTCTGTGTCTGAAAAGGCTCAATAAAAAGCGTGTGCTTTCTTTGCTTTGGAGCAGAAGGTGGCTGAACCCAGGTCCTGGCCTCCTCAAAACCATCAGGGGTTTTGCCATTAGCTTTAGCGGGAGCAGGACTGACAATTCACGTGGCTCTATGGCACGTTGCTGCAGAATGAGCCCATTACTGGAGGAAAACACTAGCAGGGCTGTCCCCTGCGTCACACGAGAGGAAAGGTTAGAAAATGAAACGCTCCAAAAATACGTGCGGAAAATGGGTCACCTACTTTGTGCGAGGAAGCGTGCAGGATGCTCTCCCTGTGTTTTAATGCGCCGTGCACTGGTTTCCAGCACTTTGGACGTGGTTTCAGGGCCAAGATGATGCCAGGTGAGGTTACCAGGCTGTGCTGGCGCATGGGGTGCTGCCTGGCGAATCACCCAGCTAACTCCGGCCGAGAAACTGGACCACGAGTTCTTTTTAGCATCCCCTGAGGATGGTCATATTCCAATGGCATCTTGAAGACTACACAACTGTTTTCTTTCAAAGTGTTCTCTTTTTTTTTTTTTTAAATATTCCTTTAAGTCCAAGGCTCAGAAAGCAATGTTATACTTTGTGTGATGGCTATTGGTTATGTGCTGTGCGATGAAGTTTTGACACTTCAAGGAAAAGGTTAGATGTTTTGCAAGATTTGAAAATGTTCGTGTTTTTATTACTTAAGTGTTAAATGATGTGTATTTACGCTGACACACACATAGTGTTTTTTTCCAGATACGGCATTATATAAAGCAGCATGACATTATTCCATTTGACTTTTGTAACATCTGCCAAAGCAATGTGTTTGCACTAAGACTGAAGAATTTAGATATGAAAATATTTGCAATGCTACGGGGGAAGATACGATTTTGACTAATTTTATTATAGCAGGTACATGAGTGAACGCCTGGCCTGACAGCTATGAACTAAGTTGCACAAAGCAGGAGTGACAGTGTGCTTCCCAGCAGCAGAAGTCGGTGCCACGCTGGTTTGTCACAGCTCCAGCTTTCCTTTCCTACAGGAGTGACGCTGGTGTCTGTTATCCTCTGTACACAGTCATCTGTCAACAACTACTTTCTCAATTACTTCAGGGTTTGTGGGGGTGGCACGGAGGAGCAGATGATACCTGATAATAGTACATTTTCAACAGGGGAAGGTTTCATTTTCTTTAAATAGAAACCATGTCGGAATAGTTGCGAGTCTCCCAGACACTGTGAAATCTAGAGGGGAATTTAAACCTTCTTTCTGTGGGATTATGGAGGACACACGTGTGCGTCTTGTTTCTTTTGGTATTGACGTGCTGATGACTGCTGCTATGTCTGGGTATGAACCCAGATATATAGGGGGCCCAAGAGGACTGCGTGGTCCTCTAATGACTCTTCCAGGCGGTGTAAAGCACACACAGTGTGCAGGAATTGGGGGCAGCCCTCAAAGAAAATATCATGGGAGGAGCTTTGGTTGACGGAGGACTTGTCCCAGGCGGTGCTTACTCAGTAGCTGTTTGTCGCTGTTAGTGAACTAAATGCGGGTTAATGAGATGAGCAATAATTCAGTGCCGTGATTCAGCTGGGTCCTGTCAGTGCCTGGTGACACCACCTGGCACCAGTGTTTGCCGTGTCAGTCCCTATAGCCTCGCTTTCCTGCTGGGTAGACCCCATCCCTTCTTTTTTGCCCAGAAGCTCTTCAGAGCACACACTGTTCCTGTTGGTCCTTGGGCATCGGGGCGTCCAAGTAGGGGGGGTTATCTGGAAAGAAATACTAGACGTATTGAACTTGGTAGTTGAGAAATATCTTGAGAAATGTCATTTCTCAAATGTCTACGTCTTGAGAAATGCCATTTGTTACATGAGGGTTTGGGGTTTTTTTGCTTGGTGTGGATGCCAGTTGCTTTAACTCGAAGAGGAGGAATGTCAGCCTTCCCTGGTGATCTATAAAGGGCGACAGAAGTTGTTAATGTACTAGCTGGGGGGGAATACAGGAAAATGGTCATGCTTCTTCCTCCCGATTTCATTAGTAGCCATTTTGGTATGTTCATTACGCAAGGACATTATCACACATTCTATTTTGTCCTGGGTGATTATGCCGTTGAGTAAAATGTCAATGATAGTGCGTAAAACAGCTGGGAAATTAGGGATAATTTCAGTAGCTATTAATGAACTACAGACTTCTTTCGTTGACAGAGTTTTCAGAGAAAGGAAAAATCAAGAGGTTTTGTCTTTTTCAGTCTTTATACTCCCAGTGCCGGGGTTTGGAGCCAGGGGCAGGGCTGTGGGGCGGCGTGGCCGGCGGTGGGCCTGCTGCTCAGAGCCCAGGGCAGCGCCCCATCCGCTGAGCATCTGCTCGAGCCCTCTGCTTATCCCCTGCTTTCACCTCGCTGTGTAGGATGCTGGCCCAACGCTCAGCTCCTGCACTTCTTTCGCTGGTGAAAAGCTCCTGGGAGCCTAGCTCAAGCTGGGCTTTGTGATACCTGCGCCGAGAGAAGATGGGAGTCAGTGGGATGCAGGTCTCGGCAGAAATTAGCATGCTTATCTCAGCCATTGTAAATAAAGAGCTCTGCAATGGAAAAACATGTGCAAGCTATTTTAGAAGATTATGTATATATACATATATATGAGTGAGAGAGAGAGATTATATATATAATCTATCTATATAAATATTTATATATTTTATATAGATAGATCATATATATATATTATATATATGATCTATCTATATATAAGAATATATACATATATATATATATATGTTCTTTAACTGCCACTAGGGAGATTGGGCTAAAGGTTTTACATTAACTCCTCGGAGCATGGCAGACGTAACCGATCCTCCCAGCACAGAGCTGCAGTTTGCTCCACGAGGAGAGGCTGCAGAGCCTCTGCTCCTGGCCCCATGTCAGGGCTGGAGTATTTTGGGGTGGAGAAGTGGGTGGGCTTAAACGTTCATCTGAATGTTTAAGCACGTGCTGCAATTTCTGCATTCGTTAGAAGCGATATGGAAGGACTCTGCAGGATGCAAAACCTCTGCATGCTGCTCCTGGCTTTGCAGCACCCATGGTATTCTGGTGAGGCAGAACTTAAAAATATTGGAGCCCATAAATGCAAATACTGCGAGAATGTGTGGATCTCTGGGATGGTGCTGCAGTTCCGGGGCGGTCGGACAGGACATTGGTGGTGCAGGATCGGACCCGCGGGCCAGGCATGCAGGGTGTGCAGGGATTGTGAGCCCTGAGAGCCGGAGTCTTCAGGAGTGCCTCAGCGTCGAGGTTGGACCCCTCTGCCCTCGGAGCACCCCCTCGGAGCTGCCCAGGAGGAGCGGGCACACTGCGGCCACTTGTCACTTGGGCTGGCTCAGCTCTGCTCAGCTGCAGCTTAGAGCCAATTAATTTTATGAAACCTATTTGTAGCTCGTGTTCCTCCTTATATAATCCTCATTTGTTTCAAATGAGCAGAGAGTGTGCCCCTGAGATTCTAAACATACTTCTTTATTAAAGTTTAAGCAGAAATTGTTACCTACAGAAGCTAAACTTAGCCCTAATTTTGGAAATCAGATGAAGATGCTTTTAAATCTCCTACCAGGTGTTAAATAACACAGCACTTTAAGGAGAGGCGGGGAAGGTGACTGCACAGTGTTACGAACATCAGCGTTAATGATCTATTGTATTTATTTCTGCAAGGAGCAGAACTAGATTAAACCCAAAAATACAGAAGGTAATTGGGTGATTGCACAGCAATTGGCATTCGCTTTTGTTCTCTGCTCCCCGGGAATGGCAGCACGTGGCCGGGCAGCGCGTCTCTCACCAGAGCATCCAGCACAGGGATGGCAAACAATGTTATAACGAAGCCCTGTCCTGTTAGACCCTTGGGCAGGGAGCAGCATGGTGCTGTGGGTGCTGGGAGGAGAATGAGGGAAAGGCCTGAAGGCATGGTGTGGGCTTAGAGCACGAGAGTGTGCTGTTGCTGCCTCTGCCACCCGAAATAACAGGAGTCCGGTGTTACCGAGGCCCTTAAATGCTTGCTTCGGGACATGGGGCTAATCTGCCAGCAATTTCTCTCAGATTTGTGTTTCGACTTCCAAGGGTATTCCCATACAACCCGAAATGTGAGAGGGACAGGACTGGTTAAGGCATCGAAGATTTTAACGAGCCCAAGTGCAAAATGCTCAGCTTCTCTAATAAGCGCGGCTGAAGAGCCCAAGGAGAGGGGCAGCGGCCGCCTCCAGCCCCCGACCTGCATCATCGCCCCGACGGGCATTCCTCGCTGAAATCAGTGACAGGCAGCGCTGCCTCGGAGTGATGGGTGACTTGGAGATCTCAGTGGAATTTTTCTCCAAAATGTGATGTGAATCGGATGAGGGCGTTACGAATCATGATGGCCCTGGCCTGAACGTACGTTAGTTTCCTGGCGTACTTTTCCTGCCGCTGTGGGAGCACTAAGCAGAGAGAAAGAAGACGGGAGGTTATCGATGGGCTCTCCGGTGGACCTCTGTGCTTGGAGAAGTGGGGCTGGGCTGCCCCAAGCCCTGGTCTGGGGGAAGGAGCTTTCTTTAATGAGTTTTTGGAGATCTGCTTTAGCAAGGTGTTGTCTACCCTGTCCCAGGTCCAATTTAGAGCTGGCTGGATGTGCATAGAAGGCAAATTCCCTACTACCATGAACAGCTCGCCCTGCAAAAATTGTTAAGGTGAATTAACTTGCAGGAATATCTACGATAGAAGATTTGCTTTTCCTCTAAGGTATACGAGGATATTTGTCAATTCGTTCCCATTAGAAACCTAACAAATTCAGAGTCAAAGATGAAAAGTGAAAAACCCGTGAAGATCAGACGAAGGGATGGAAATTATCATTCAGGTAACCCAGCTACCTTAACGCTGTCACCATGGAGACCCCCGATTATCTCCTGCTCTTTGCATGCAAAGTGCTGAGAAACACTGGTTTCATAATTGGCATCATATTTCTCCGGGTATATTAAGCTTGCTTGTGGAATGAGGCTCATCAGGTTCGGAATGATTTCAGATAACTAGCTATAATATATGGAATCAGATGATTTGGCGTTCTGGTTTCCAGTCCAGGGATTATTCGATGTGTGTCCATGCCCAGTGCAAGCACGGGGATGACCACGGTGGTGCTAGGGGTGAAGCTGAGGCTCAGGGGCTCGGGCTGCTGAGAAGATAGCAGCGGGTTTGGGGGATGGCTAAAGTGGTACAACAGCCTGCTGGGGCTTTCTGTACATGCCTTGTGTTTTCACATTTCTGTACTCTAGCTTGGATTTTCCTGGGTTTCAGATTTCAGGAAAAAAAAATAATAATTGCAGTGCAATACCTGTTCAGAAGGCTACTGTAATATTTTTTTACTTTATTGTTGTCGGTGGTGGGGTTTTTTTAGGTCAATACATGTGAGTTCAAGCAAACATTTTGCACAAGAAGTACAAGTAAGCTTTTTAGATTGTCTTTCTAATCTGTCTTCAATGCATCAAATAACTGTCTTGGATAACTCAGCTGGTGCATTCCCTCCTGCCCCATGCAGCATGTTTCAGGGTTCACAGCAGAAAGGTGCCACAGCTGAGGTTGTATCTTTAAGGGAAAAGCAAAATTTGTGTTCTATACTCTTGTCTCCCTAAAACAATTTAGTTTTATAATTATTAGCATTCTCATTAAGAGCTGTTTAGCTAAAAATCAAGACACAGAGACACAGTGACTTCATCAAAGCAACGCAAATCCAGATAAAGCTAGGTTTCTAATTCGACTTCTGTGCTTTGAAATAAATCCTCAGAGCATCAATTACTGTATCTGTTGTAAAGCAATTATGGGCAGCCTCCATTGCTCCCTTTTAAAGATTTTAATTTAATTATTATTTTCCCTTTAAAATATGGGTAAGAATTTTACAGTTCTTCACGAACAACAACAAAAAGCAGACAACAAAAAATATCCATAAAAGCAGAAATTGCTTTCTTTCGTAATCAGGTTGATTAGACTCATGTATAATCATACACAGCAGGTGGGGAGATTAACATTTCACTAATTCCTAGTGGTCATTACAGCAAGGAAATTTAATCTGCAGAGTTCACAAGGATTGCAGTTGCATGCTGGTAAGGCTCATTTAAAAGACAGAGCGAAAACAACACAACTTTATATTCCGGAATCCAGTTTCACTCAAAACTATTTTGGCCTGCAGGCAACACACAGACAAACAGCATCTTCTGTTCAATTGAAAAATAGATTTTTATTGATCATGGCCCCTTAACAAATATAGTCAAAATCTGTGCCTGTTTTCAGTTATTTTGGGGGGGAATGCAGTCTGACCCTCAGCGAGTTAAGCACATTGATAAGATAGATATTTTTGCAGCAATTGCATTTTTTCTGTGCAGGGGCTATATTAGCACACAGTACTAACAGAATCAGCTCTTATATTTGTATCAATTCAGCATAATTCTGCTGAAGTTCAACAAGTTGTGATGCTTCTATATGAAAATAAAATGTGACAGTTCTTATGATCAGATTCTGCTTCATTAACCGGGATGTTGTTCTTTGGGTTTTGTTTGTTGGTTGTTTTTAATTGTTGTTTTTTGTTTGTCTTTAATTCAAAACCCCAACATAAGCCCAGCACCTTCAGATGAGGAAGCGATCGTCCTCTGCTGCTCCTGCACCTCTGATCTCTGGACGTCTTCCCTTGTGTTTCTACTTGCAGGAGATGTGCCACCGGCGGCCAGTGGTGCAGCTCGGGGGGCTGTGGCTGAGCTGGAAATGCCCGAAGGAACACTGAACAGGTACGTTGGGACATCTGCTCTGCTGTTTCTCTTGCGTGGGAGCTAGCTGAGATTTGTGCCTCACTTTTTAACATTGTCACTAGTTGCAACTGCTTTGAAGACATGTCCTAAAAAAGCCTCTCATCCTTGTGTACCCACTGAAGAGCTTTTTGCATGCATCCGAGCATTGCCCACAGGAGAAGCTGGGAGGCCATAAATCTTTATGGCCAAAAATATACTCCTTTGATCTATGCAGTTAAAAGTCTAGTTGACTTGTATTGTTAAAACAAAACAAAAACAAACAAACAAAAAATTGACCAGACAACACAGTAGCTGGATTCAGCTTGGTTAGGACAGGATGGTGTTCAGAAACAAATCACAGTGTATCCCTCCAAATAAGACAAATGCCTATTAAGCATATGTTTTATTGGTTTTATTGAACGACAGAGACCTTTACTGTGATCATTATTATGATGACATTACAATGACAATTCTGGTGTCCTTTTTCTTTGAATCTGAGCCCCAGTGGGACTGGTGATGTTTTCCTTCTCTTGCAGGAAAATGTGTGTGTGGCTTAAATCTCTTGCCAAGCCCTACTGCTCTGCCATAGTTAGGCTAAGCTCAGAACTACTGACATTTTAATGGGGATAACAAAAAATCAAATTCCTGCATCCAAAGTCAGTGCCCAAGGTTAGGTCGGGTGGGTACTTCCCTGCGTGTCCCATCCTCACGTTAAAAAAGATGGACAGGAGCCTTGTGGGGCTCTGGGAGGACTCCAGGGAAGAGTGAGGGGGAAGATGTTAAGGGACTGTCACTGCAAAGATAACAAAATTAAACAGTGAACTAAGAGGTAAGTTATACCATCAATATGCACAGTAATAAATGGCAATGAATCACTGGAGATCTGTTGCTTTAATGATGCTGTTGTAAAAATGATGGCCCTGAGCTATTTCAGACCAAGTATACTGAATTTTGGCTGATGCTTATCAGTTTATATGCAAGACAATTTATAGCATGCAACCTAAATGAAATGGTCCTTTGGACAAGAAGAAATGGATTGCAGGTGCAAACAAGCATGAAATGAAAATCTACTAATGAGTTTCCATTAGCAGCTAAATACATAATCGAATAATTTTAGGCAGCATAGAGCAATGAGAAAAATCAATTTATTCATCATAAGTACTACTATATAGATTGATATGGATTGATGTACATCTAAAACTGGCTTTCTTAAGTGAGACCTGGGCTTTGGATAAAGTTAAAGCTCAGCTAATAGCAGCAGAACATGAGTTTGCTTTTATGGAATATGAATGGAAACTATTTTCTTTGGAAACCCTAAATAACATAAGGTAAAATGAGGCATTAGTTAATATGGAGTACTTCTGTCTGAAAGTAGAGACAAAATATTTCAGAATGATGGACTAGCATTGGCAAGCCTGAGTTTACCTAGGAATATCATTAATGACATTAGCATGACTTTTCATCTGGTTTGAAGCAATAATATCCTCAATTTCCTTTCTTTTTGCCTTAAGCAGCAGCTAACCTGACATCTGTTTGCATTGTACTTTCGCTCCTTATTCAACTACGGTAAATATTTCTCCTTCAGCTATGGAGACCCTCAGTTCAAGGTTCTTGCAGCTCGTAGATAAACAAAACAGGTAGCCGGGCAGCTGCTTGGAAAGTGCTCGCAAGGAGCCTTTCTACTGGGATTCTGGAGCAGAAGGCACACTTTGGTCTTAAAGGGGTGCCAATTTAGCGAGGTGTGTGACAACAGCACAACATGCACATTCTAAAATGTACGCTGACAAATTGGCTGATACGTGCAGTACAAATAATCTGCTGTTTCTTACAGGCCAGATTCTGTCACCTTTACTTCCAGCAAGGCATTTGGTCCCATGGACCTCTCCATCTCTTGGAAGAAATAAAGTTTTGCGAAGCAGATCCTGGCTGGCTGTGACTCGCCTTCCCCATCTGGCTCTTTTACCGAGGGAGAGGTAGGTGGGTTTCTGCAGCATCCCCCGGGAGCCACAGCACTGCAAGCTATGAGCCCTCAGTGCTTTTCAGGACAAGATACTGAAACCAAGAGGAATTTTAAATGGGGTAGACTTGGAGGCTGACATTAAGTCAGTCAATAATTTAAGACTCAATAGTTTATGAATCAATGTATGCATATTATTTACAAACCCAGCAGTCAAGGGAAATAATAATAATAATAGAGAAGGAGAAAACCAAAAGTTTTTAGC
The DNA here is from genome assembly GCF_964034855.1 of Anser brachyrhynchus. Lineage (NCBI taxonomy): Eukaryota > Metazoa > Chordata > Aves > Anseriformes > Anatidae > Anser > Anser brachyrhynchus. The sequence continues at coordinate 2,259,916 of NC_137705.1, forward strand.
GTTGCTTTTCAAGAACTCATTTTGACGAGTCAGCCTTATTAGGTTTTACAGACAGCATCGCTGATTGATGTTATGAGGATCTGAGATCAGAAGGGGTTATGCAATAGGGACAGGTTTCAGTGGGCATTATTTCTCAGTGGAGCTTATACATGGAAGTCAAATCTCACAGTAAGTGCATCAACCGAAAAACAAATGGACTTGCTTGGATATGTAATATCAGACAAGCTTTCAATAAATGCATGGATGCATATAAATCTCCTCTTTTGGCATGGCAAATCCCATTGTAACAGAAACTTCAGTGACCTCTGAATGGGAATGTGCCACCAGGCTGCAGTCCGTGCGAGGAAGAGGCTGGAGCCCACGAGGCTGCTGGCCACGCTAAAAGCCTGGTGTTCAGCCATCAGCTCTACCCAACGAGCAGCACCGAGCTCCGCGAGCGGCTGCGTCGGATTCAACGGGCTGACAGCCTGTATTCACACAGCACTTTGCGTTTGATGGGATCCCTAAAGGATTTACAAATTTGTCAAACTGAAATCTCATCCATTCACCACTGAAGGCAGCTTCCTCGTGCGCAAAGCACGGAGCTCTGCGAGGCACCACTGTAGAGCAGGGAGCGATGAATAATAACACGCTATGGAAGCTCTGAGGGGGAATTTGGGCAGGTGCAGTGCAGTGATCTAAGCTGACATGTGGTAAGAATGTGGGAGTTTTTACAATCCAATTTCTGAAAAATACAACATGGCATCTCTCGTGTATTCAACATTTCAGGTGTGGGTTTCTTCTGAAAGCAGATCCTCTAGCTTTAGGCAGCTGTCAGATCCCAGGGCTGTAAGACAGCAGGAAAAAATCTCTTTTCACCCCAAAAAAGATATATAAGAAGTGAGTAACCTGTCTGTTTCTAATAGTAGAAAAGGTTATTGCCTTTATCCTTGATTGTACCGCTGCCATGGAGCACAGCTACATTAGAAAATGCTGCTGGCTGCAGGAACGTCGGGTCTCCGTGGGCGCTGGTTCTGCTGGGCTGCAGCCTGTCTTCCTCACCCTCCTTATCCTCTGCTTCCCACAGCAGCCTCCTCTGCCTGCCCACAGATCCGCAAGATGGATATAAAGGTCATTTTCAAATCCATGAAGTAGATTTTTTGAAAAGTAGTTCTCAAAGCCATGCAGATTGCCATTCACCCAGGATATTTCCTTCTGGTTCACCATAAGTTAGTGCAGAACGAATGCCTGATAGAAACCCACAAGGACAGACATCTTTCTTCCTGGTCCTTCCCGATGCTTATTGCAGCACTGATGGTTTTCACTGATGTTTTTTTTGCTTTGTACCTTTGTGTTTGTATTTCTGCATGTCCCACAGGCAGCCCTCATGGCTCAGGACTATGCTGCGCTTGGTGTCTGTTGCTCAAGCAGGCTGCAAAATGAATTTCTCCCCAAAAGCTCACAATCTAAGATCAGGTAAGTGATGACAGACAAGAGACCAGGAACCAGACGGGTAAATATTGCTTCGTTCCCAACTAAGTGTGGTCAAAGCATTAGGAATGTCTGCACGGCCCATCCAGCAAAGAGCCAGCTAAGGCATATCTTCCTTCCCATCTTCCTCCGAAAATTCAAATGAGAAACAAATAAAATTTTTGTAACCTTATACAGCTGCTGTCATAGCCCTGTGTATCAATCGTCATCCTTTATCTCTCACCGGCTGGAAATCTCACATTTTCATTGCCCTGAATCACCAGATGCATTCATCAAACATGACAAATGCCTCCAAAACACTAAATCACCCCACTCGATCTCAATGGGCTACATAATCATTGTCATACTGACAATAAATTTAAAAATATCTGTGTTGCAAACTCAAATACCTACAGCTCCTAGCAGGGCTGAGAAACCACAGAAGGAAAACTGAATCCTAAATTAAATTTTAGAGTTTTTCACTCCCTCAGAAATTTGATAACCTCATGCGTTTTTGGGAGGCTTTCTGATTTGTTTTTGAAAAAGAGTATTTTTTTTTTCTACCCACAGGAATGATTCATGGACTAAAAGATGTTTTCCAAGAAATAACGTTATATCTCAGTAAGGAGGAAAATGTAGATGTGAAAAACTTCTCTGCTTTCCTGGGGAGCTGCCAGTTTTGTGGGCTTGCCCATGTGTTGCCCCGATCCTCCTGCATCCCACGGCACCGAACCTACTCCAGGGTGGCCTCGCAGGGGAGAGCAGCCGTGCCTTCACAGCTTCCAAGGGGACCAAAAGCACCTGAGCATCCTCCCAGCTCTGATGGGACCTCCTTGCATCCTGGAAAGCATTGGCAGGAAAATGCTGGGGTCATTGCAGGTCAGACTGTGGGTGTTGCATAAAACGGGGATTTGGGCTGTGGACACATGAGCATGTTGCCCTGAGGATCCCATAAATCAACTGACCTGTGAGAGCCGCTTCTAATCTGCGGCGAAAACCAGCCCATGCAAGGTAACTTGATTTCCTTAATTAAAGAGATTCTCGTTTTCTTTCCTTGGAGCTGGCCAAAGCCAGTGGAGCAGCAGTACCTCGGATAACCCCATGTTATGCAGGAGGACACGGGCAGGTCCCGCAGAGACCCTGGCACGGCTGGCGGTATGCTCTGCGGCTTCTGCTTGTGCAAAGCCAGGCCTCCCACACTGGTACACTTGAACAGATGTTTTAAAGTAAGCTCCACGGAAGACACAGGAACGTGACCATTTCCTCCTTGGTGTTTGTCACCTTAATGCAAGAGCCTTGTGTGTGCGTGGAGGATTGCATCATGGGCACGTGGGAAGTCTTTGTACTCAGTCCATATGTGAATCTTGCATTTTTTAGGGTATATTCAATAGAAGTATGCACTTGCACAGACATAAATGTCTCAAAAGCAAGCACATTTGCTGCCATGCAGTCATGCAGTGTTTTCTTAGATCTCTGCTGCAAGCTATTTATTGCATTTTTAATTTTAAGTTGGTTCAGAAAGGAGACTCGCCTGGGATTTTTCGCTGCCGTTCGGCCACCCAGTTCCCACTGAAGCTGAGTGTGGGATTTTGCTGTGAAAAGATGATGATTTCGCAAGAACGCAAAAGCTGTGCAGACATGGGTGGGAGTTGTGCCTCTGGAATGATTAAAGACCAAAGCCAATGAGATGACTGCAAGGCATTAGCCCGGGATCTGGGAAATCTGTACTCTTTGCTCTGCAACTGTGTCTCCTTAATAAGGGGCAGCTTAAGGTTACCCAAAACTCAATCCTGCTGATCATCTGCATCACGAACTTCTAAATTCCTCTCTCAGCAGCTGCCCGGTTTGACCTTGAAAGCTGCGATCAGCATCTAGGTGGGAGGGCAGCTCTCCTCGAGCCTTTTCTCCTCCATGCCCAGGGCGGTGCGGTGCGATGGGCCGGGCTCTCCTCCTCGCCTGCTCCTCCGGCTGCGCTCCTCAACGCCTTATTTCTTGGGCAAGTGGAGCCCAAGAGAGCACCCACAAGACGGGCTTTCCCATGTACTGGGGTAAGGGGGATCTGTTAAATCACTATGGCTGTAGATCTCTTCTGTTACTATTTTTTCCCAAATGTCTGATTTACTCCAGTGATAAACCCAGCGTTCTATGTAAGCGTTTATTTCCCTGACAAGCTAGTTTTCCATTGTAAAAACGCCCAGACTGGGGACCTATTACGGCAATTGACAGGTAAAAATGCAGCTTCTGTAAACTCATGCTGGCTGGGTTGCATACCCAAGTAACGAGAAGATGCCATGCGTCACAGAGCCACAGCAGCCTCATTACGTGGAGGCAGCCACGGGGGATGCACACGGTGACAAGGACGCCAGGTTCCTTTCAGCCCTGTGTCATACCCAGAGTGTTAGCAGCGCCAAGATTAAAGTATCAGGAGTGTTTGGTTTTCTTGGTAAAGCTCTCCAGGTAATGATTCTTGCAGACTAATCACCCCCCAAAACAACCGCTTAACCCCGTTTGATGCAGTTTTAGCTGTTAAGCTAAGGAGAGGTGTCAGAAAGCTAAACCTCGTTAGGAAGCTTATTGCATGTGAAGAGCACGGCCAGGAGCCCACCTTGGGAGGACTCTGGCGAAGAACATCCCGCTTTGGAGGGGTGCTGTGAGGCAGGCACAGGCGGCCACGGCACCGCCAGGAGCACACAGCCTCGGCACAGGGTCGGGAAGGATGCCTGCTGGATCCCAAACACCACCGAGGGGTTGCTGTGGGTTTCTGTTCTTAGGGCTGAAGTTACAATCGGGCCTGGTGTGCTGAAGGAACACCAAACACGAAGCTTCAGGCGCTGCCGGCACAGGCAGCGTGGACCTCACAGCCACCCTCAGAGCTCCTGTGCCGCCAGAAGCAGTGGGGACGGGTCCAGCAGGCTGTGCCCTCGTTCACGCTTGCTGGCAGCGGCTCAGGACCGGCTGTGAGCAGAGGCTGCTCCAGACCTGCTGGAGTGCAATTACCTCTGTGCTGCTTCATCAGCGTTTTTTGTATAAAGAGCATTTTAGAGCGGAAAAATGCTTTGTGCGATTTAAATATCAAAAAGGACTAGGAAGGCTAGAGTGTAAATAGCCAAGTGGCCAAATCAGCTTTCTCTTCCTGGGACAGATCCATAGCACAGATGCAGCTGGGTACTTTGTCTTCTGAACGGCTTGGTCCTCTGCCTTTGCGGCGACCATTTGCTCAGCTGCCTGTACCTCTGGTTCTGCTGTGGCACTGCGAGGCTCCCTGCATTGCCACTCTTGATTTGTCCAAATAATGGCCTTTTGGAGAATAACGCCCCTTTCCTCAGGGCTGAGGAATGGCTGGGTCGGTGAAAGCAGCTCTGAGAAGCTCTCCTGCTGTCTCGGGGGCTGGCAGGGCCTCGTGCAGCGTCGCCTCTCGGAAGCGCTGACACGGCAGACCCAGCTGGTAGCATTCGGGAGTCTGTCACGTCAACCCCCCCCCCCAAATAACCTCCCCGTTACAGAATAAAATAGGAACCTCTATTTTTTTGTGATTTCCACAAGTCAACCTGTTAACCTCCTGATACAAAGCTGCTTTCCACGTTGGCGGCCATCCAAACCAGATACAATTTTTGAGTGAAATTGTCATTAATGTCACAGTGAGTATAAATCACGGCTTTCTATAGCTGTGTTAACATGACTGCCTTCACTTAATGGCCCAAAGCATTAAATCTGTATTCCGAATATGTTTGGTCCAAGCAGGCATGCCATATCCTGTCAGCTGCTGTGTGCGCAAAACTTAACGTAAACCTATACCATTATTTTCATTAAAATCAAATCTAGATGTTAATGAAGCAGCTGTATTTTTGCATCTAACTTGATCTGTTAAATGAAATATTTATTTTTAAAATTAATAATGCTGATATTCATTTTATTATGTGAGGTGCGCATACTTACTGCTTTGACTTTTTCTGTGGGAATATGTCAGTGAAAGGAAAGGATGCTGCATTAATGCCGGCAAAACTCATCAGCCGCAGCCTTCCCCCAGAACAAAACAGTCCGCCTTTAAATTAAATGACTTTTGAATCAAAACCATTGACCAGCTAGAGTTAAAGTTATGGTTTCACTCCTACAAATACTTAAGGTGTTGCTGCCTCTGCTCTGGAAGCATTTATTTCGGCACAGAGAAGTCATTTCCAACGACTGATCTGAACTTTCTGTCATTTGTCTCTGCTTTCTGTTGCTGCCAGAAGGAATTGGCTCTTTCCTTCTCTACGAAGACGCATGATCAGACTTCCACGGCACATCCAGCTTTGCTCGAAGGTTTGTGCTTAGCAGAATACAAGAGGCTGAGAAATGCTGAGAAATGGCGCATTACGTGTAAGGTGGTGCATTCACGGAGAATTACATCTCTTCCAGAGAGAGCCCAATTGCCTGGATGCGCTATGGAAAAGTAAGCACCTGCCCGTTTTTATTCCTGAATGACAATTTATGTTGCTCTTATCGGTACCTGCACAAGGCTGAGCACTCTGGCCCCGATCCAGCCGAGTACTTGCTTTACTTGAAGGCCGCAGATAATGTCGTTGCCTGGAAAGCAGTGCTCACCTTCCCACAAATCTCCTCGCCCCTTCCCGACAGCCGCTCTGAGAGAAGCCCCGTCGCCTCCTGCCTCGCTCAGCGGGCGGGTGAGGCAGACGGAGGTGACGAGACCTGTGCACTTATCGCACCTGGTCAGGGATGGAGGAGAAACAACGTCGAGGTGTTCAGCCTCGCTGACCTCCATTAGGAGCAATGGCAGCTGCTGGGCACTTGGTGGTCTGGGCTTAAAAAGGAAAAAAATAGAAAACAACCAAAACAAACAAACAAACAACCCCCCAGAAAACACTGTGGAAAAGTGCCATCTGCTCAGGGGGCATTGCTGCTATTTCTCTTGCTTTCCGGTGCTTTCCTGGCTTCTCCACTTTAACGAAACCTTCGGTTTAGCCTGTGGAGGGAGAGGCAATTCGCCTGAGGGAGTGAGTGGTGATGGCATCACGTTTATCTGTAGTTTCCCGTGGAAAAGAAGAGGAAAGCAATCGGTTCTCCTTTCCCCTGCAAAACCAGGCCCCACGAGCTCATTAATTGAAATAACACAATAAAGAGCTAAAATTCACCTAACAAATAAGATAAATCATTTTCGGCTTAGTGGAAATGATTAATGGATTTAGATACAATTTGTCAAAGTTATAAACAAAAAGGAAAGAAAATGGTCAGAAAAAAATGACAACTTCAAGGGATGTTTCTGACTTTTGTTTTCAAAACAGTGTTTTTATTTTATAGCTAGCTAAAAATGTACTCTTATAGACTTTAAAGGACTGTAAAACCTGAATGGATTGGACAAAAGCTACAAAGTCACCTTGAAATAAGTTTTTCAGATATTTAGCCACTGAAACACTGTTTTGGGGCTGGATCAACTCTAAAATATATTTTAATGCCTTTTGCCTTTGTCCTTTACATGCTTTGGCTACAAATTGAAAAAAAAAATAATAAAAAATCTCACGGTTCTGTAGACACCATCAGGCTGGTCACATCTGCAACAGCAACTCAGAATTTACCTAACTGGCTCTCTAGTGTCTAGGTTCAATAAAAAGGTAAAACTCTCTCATGAGCTTTTTTTTTTTTTAATCCCACTCCCTTTTTTGAAGCCTGGAAGGCACATAAAATGCAATTCTCAGCAGGACAGTAATTGGGAGAAAATGTAATAGATGGTCCACATTCCTCTTTGAAGTTCCCATTGATCAATGTTGCTGAGACTATTTTTCCAATCCATAACTCAGAAACATGAAGAAATTGTCACTTTATTCTTTGGGTATATGTGGTTCACCTCGTAAGAAAATAGACTCTGAGCTCCTGTGTAGCCTTTTTGCAGGTTTTTCGTGGAAGACGGTTTAAAATGGGGAGGAATCAAGATCCCAGTTGTAGGATTTACTTGAATACAAATGTTCCTGATGTTAACCAAAACAATAGTGGTTTTGCAATTTCTTTATGTCTGAAATTTGTGTAAGAAAATTGGATACATCCAATACCTTCCCCTCAAAGACCGTGCTCTGCAGCCAGCCCCATGCTGAGAGCTGGTGTTAATTAGGAGGTGATTACCCCACCTCCTCGTGCTGAAAAATGAGCCCTTTTTCCACAAACGTGGAAAAACCATCTGTCCAAAACGATGCTTAAGAAAGAGATTTTTGTTTATGCTCACATGAGTTGGTTCTACACGTGATAACTTGTTTTCCTAATGAAGCTAGTTAGTAGGATGAATTTCCGTGCCCCTAATTGACAGAGCTGGGCTGCAGTCGCAGCTCTGGCCGCAGCTGTTAGGCAGCTCAGGGATTTACAGCCCAGCACCTAACCAGCACGGGGGCGATGCTCCTGGCTTGTGTACATGCAGCCAAAATGCACCTGCGTTTTAGGTGCTAATTGTACCGAGACAGCCATTTCTCTGTGTTGTCACGTGCTGCCTGGTCTTAATTTCTTTGCATTTCAGTATCTCAAATTAAAAAAAAAAAATAAAAAATAAATAAATTAAAAAGGCTGGCTGAGCAGCTCTTGGTGCTTGGCTGCACTCAGAAGGGCCAAAATCTGGGGTCTGGAAAACCCAGCCCCTGATGTCGGCTCTGTTTCTGGCCCTGTCCTAATGACAGAAAGCCCAAATATTCAGACGCAGCACAGAAAAGGCAGAGGAAAGCTGATCAAAGTTGAATGTAGAGAAAACCCATTTGGATCCTGCAGTCGGGAAAGGCAGGCAGAGGGTGATGGTATTTCTCTGAGCTTTTAGACTGCCTTGCAGTCTCCAAGCAAGAACACAGTGGATTTCTTGTAAATATTTAAAGAAGGAGTCTGACCCTCCCTGTGTGGTGCTATGCTGCTTAAAGGTAAAGATTGGCAGCGATCTTCAAATATTTAGATGTGTTGACTCTAAAAATGCAGCTAAAATGCCTGCTCCCATCATGGAGGTACTGTTTTTTAATCAGTGCGTGACTGTTTAAGGACATAAAACATCCAGGTGTTGTTCCTGAGATGCTGGTTGACTTAATCAGTGGAAACTTTGGATAAAAGCATGCCAGGATTTCCTCAGAGGTGACAAGGGGCTATCAGAGGAGGGCAGCATCACTAACCTATATTAGTTAGTCTTGTCTCATGTTTTCATCCTTTTGAAGTTTGCTGTGTAGTGGTCAAGGCATAACCCTTACTCTGCCCGGGGTGGAACGTGACATTAAGGATTACTTTCTGACTGGAACAGTCTCTCTGAACTGAATAATCTGTAAGATGATTTTTTTTTTTTACTTTTTTTTTATATGTTATTTTGCAGAAGTAGGAAGGCAGCTTCCTACGTATTTTCACAGGAGATGGCATCACTTCCACCAAGGTGTGCAGCAAGGTGCAAGACACCGGCAGAAAATGTTACAGGCATTTCTTTCTCGTCTTCTTGGGCCCGTGTCGCCGTACTGATGGGCAGCACTGCCCATGAGCCTGCCTTTTCTTTTACCCTCGTCGGTGAGAAATCAGTGCTTTTTAACAGAAGCCCAGATATTGTCTGTATTTCCCTAGTGGTGGTGGTACACAGACACAAACAGCCTCTGAGCTGCTCTGCAGCTCCCCTTCCTCCTTTTCCAGTGTCTTTCCCCATGCCTGCCATGGACCCAGGTCCATGGGAGAAGGAAGCCCTTTGCTCCATCACAGCTGCGAGGCATCATAGCTCAGTTTCCAGGTCTGTGAGCATTTTATTTTAACTTCTCTTATTCTTATTACAGATTGTTTTGGTTTCTGTAAATTCTTCACCCAAAATAGATGGCACTACGGGTTTAAATGCTAGGAAGTAGAACGGCTGGCCAGAGGAATGCAACGTCCTGGCCAACCTCACCTTACACGTCGTGCCATGGAGCTGTGTAAGAGGGAGGGAAAATCACATCACGGCTTGTGTTTGTGCCACAGAGCAGTGGTGGGGACAGCTCGTGCTGCTGCTGCTGCCTCCGGGCTGGCACTGAGCAGCACCCAGGGAGCACTCACAGCACAAAAACCATCCAGGAGAAGTGCACGTAACTCGCAGGTTGCCACGAGTTCGAATCGATTAGGGCGACAATGTCATTTTGTTTTGTGCTGAACAATCCCGTGGCTGGAATTGAGACCTGCCAGAAGCTGAATGAGTTAGTGGAGCAAATTGGAAAAAGCAGGGCTATAAATTGCAAGCGAATTCACTTCGTGGTTAACACGTGTGCGTGCTGTGAGGGACAGGGTGTGCGCGAACTGCCCTTCCATGCAAATCCCAATCAATTCGCTGACAGTGTCCTGCTGAACCCTGATGCCTCACTCAGTATTTCTTAAAATAGCCATGGGTTAGGAGGCACAGGGAGACAGACATTCTTACCTTAAGTGATGCGCTGGTGGGAGGCACTGGGGAATTAATAAGGAGTGTATGGATGAGCCTGTAGCAGCCTTATTGCATTTCATTTCCTATGTCCTGCTAAACCATATGAAATAGTTGTAAGTGAAAAAGGACCTATTTGATATATGTAACACCATTTCCTTTCTCCCGTACGTATTCTGAGAAGTTAGTACAGTATTTTTTCATAGGTATAACTCCAGGAATTGCCAGAAAACTAGGTCAATACATTCATGCGGGAAACTAGTCAACCCACACACAGCAAGTTCACGTCGTGCCAGTCACAAATCCCCTTGCACAGCTGGTACCTGAGCAGCATCCCTGCCCTGCCAGGAGCTGCAGGAACCTAGAATCCTCCCAGGAGCCCCAGGTCTCTTTGTGCCAACAACCACACTTTGCTTGGGGGTCTTCCCCGGCTGCTTGAAGGCCCTCCTCAGTTTCTCAGGCATCTCTACCCGGATTTTCTTCCCTGCAAAACCTTATTATGCCAGATTGCTCTTCTTTAAACTACAGATTTTCTTTGTGACCAGTGGGAATGTGCCATGCTTTGATCCAAGAGCAATCGTCCCTTCCCTGGGAGGCCCCCGAGCAGCCCGCAGCGGTCCCCCCACCTCACCTCTCCCTGCCACAGGCCCGTGGGATTTGGGGGAGGCACGGAGGTGGCTGTGAAAAGTACCAAATGTAAGGAAAAATTTGGACCAACGCTTGACAACTTTTCTCTGTTGTCAATTCTAGAAGAATTTAAATTGAGTGATATGTTTTCACTTGCAAATGTTTCAGAGATGGTATTTTTTTTAATCTTTTCCACTTATTTTAAGCCTTATAGCATTGCATAATTTATTTTTTTTTCTTCTCTCCTTACAGAGGAATATGCAGATAGCAACATCTCAGGAATTTGTACAGAAAAATAATTCCCTTGGAACAGAGGTTTGGTTTTGGCTGAAGAAAAAATAATCCTAAAGATGTTAATAGTTTTAATTTCCAGTTGTGTAAGAGCTGATGCTTCTAGAAAGGCGTGATCTTTAAATCTGTAGTAAACTCTGATGTCCCTTGGCAGAGCTCTGTGGGAGCTCCATGTTTGCTGGAGGAGCCAAACACTGAAGTTGTGAGGCTGGTTTGTCTTAGTTGCTGGTGTTGAAATGCAGCACTTTTTTTTTTTTTTTTTTTTTGGAGGAGCAACTGAAGAAGAATAAGGAGTGTTAAACCAAAAGGTCTGCAGTGCAGTGCTGGGCTGGGCTGTGTTATGCTAGGAAGGGCAGGAGAAGCCAAATGTTTAAGGAGGGCTGGAAGGGAATAAGAGACAGCAGTGGGGGATGTTTACATAAACAATAAACAACCCGCTGAGCGCAAGGATTAAGAGACCAGTGGGAGAGAGGCGTAAAGAGAAATGAAGGAGGAAGAAAGGATTCTAATAAAATGCTGAGAGGAGCTCGTCCTCAACGCATGCAAATGGGATTTGTGTCCCTCACGTCAGGTCCACCAGCTCTCGGGGGGGAGGCTCTGGCTGCCAGCGAGGGCCCCTTCAGGCCTGTGGTGGAGATCCCTGGTCACACCGAGAGAGGTGGGGAGGAGGCCTGAAGGAGACGGGCACCCTTCTCTCAGGGCCTCTGGCCACCGTCTGTCATGGAGGAGGAGAATGAGGAGGAGGAGGAGGAAGAAGAGGATGGTGATGATGAGGAGGGCAGATCTTCCATGGGAGAGGAGGAGAATGGAAAGTTGCTGAGGAAACAGGATTATGTTTCCCGGCATGGTGTGATGGGGGAGTTTGATCATCTCTCAATAAGAAAAATGTCTTTGCCAAAATTCTGGTTGAAAAAAAAATCGAGAATTTAGTTCTGTGCCCTAGAAAGGAGCTGGGACAGAACTCATGAGGTGTTTGAAAATCCTTTGGGGCATGGCACGGTCAGTGTAGCACCCCTGCCTTGAACACAGCCCAGCGGGTAACGCACCGTGAGCTGGGACAGGGCAGTTACCACACAGGCACACTGCTCAGTTATCTTCTTTCCTTTTTTTTGTTGTTGTATTTTTTCATTACACTCCACTGCTGGAAGCACTCCTCGGGTACTGAAAATGAGCCACATGCCTTCCCCACCAGCCTTCGCTCCTCCTCCTCCTCCTCCTCCTCCTCCTCCTCTTCCCTACCGGGTGCCTGCTGCTCTTCATCTTCCTCTGCCCAGGAGCTCCTCGCAGCTGCCAGGCCTGCTCGCCTCTGGTGCTTTAGTTAGGAAAATGAAATCGCTCTTCCAGTGTCCTGTGATGGATGTGAGCTAGTTGCCATATTTAACATACCCTTGGATAACATTTAAGTACGTACAGGAAACTGAGCTGTGATAAACCTCGCACAATGAGGCGAGAGCAGGCTCGTTTACAGAAGTATTGTGGTAGGAATTAAAATAAAATTTCCATTTTCCATAGTTATATTCTGATTCTGGTTGTCGTTAACTTACTCAAAAAGCCATTCGGTATTTCAAACTTTAGTAAATCATCGTGTCTTCCAATTAACTTTCATATTCCAGGCAACATAATGTGGCTAATTTCATCCAACTCTGTTGTTTAATAAACATCTACACAATTCTTTCTTTTGGAGCCGCAAAGAAATGCGCAGTTATGTTACATTTTTACATGTGGTAATGGGCAAAAGGAAAATTGCTAGAGGGAAATTCATCCTGGTTCTGAGGTTTATGGGCTCCGGAGAAGCCATGCCGTGAGGGTGCTGGGCAGGGCCGGAGGCAATGCCCCCCCCAGGCGGCATGCCGGGTTTTTGGCTGCCCACGCGAGGGCCCCGCAGGGGGCAGGTCAGTGCTTGGCAGCCCTGAGGGTACGGGAAGGATAGCAGGGATGGTGAGCTGTGGTTATTTCCAGCCAAGAGCCAGGTTAGGGGATCTGGGCAGCTGAAGCAGAAGGCAGAGGTGGGCTGGGGGACTCACGCTGCTCCAGGGCCAACTCGTGCCTGCAAAGTCATCCAAGCTAAGCATAAGTAATAAGACCTATTGCAGTGATGTAAGCTAAATGATTGTATTTCAATAGCATAACTGAGATGCTGCATTATTCAGTATTGAAAAAAATGGGAGAAGAAGTGAGTGCATAACGTTGTTGGTGTAACAGAAAAGTAAAAACTCGATCCCATTAGTACTTTGTGAATTGCTGATGCTGTCCAATGCGTGTTGTGCGGCCCCTGATTTGGAGGTGAAGGACTGCCGTGGGTGTCACTGACCGTGTTCAGGAGAGTTAGTCTGAACACACTGAAATATCTTGTGGTCCATTTTACGCCTAAGAGCAAAAACGTGTGTGTGGTCGCAAAATAAGCACCTCAGTTCTGCCTGAACCGGGGGAAGACGTTTACAGAGGCAGTGAATGCTGCAGCTGAACGCAAGCAGGCAGTATTGGGAAAAGCAGGGAGTTTATTTAGTGGTAAATGAGTTTATGCTCTGTTGTTTTTCTCAAATGCAAGTGTTTGCAGATCCATTAAAAGCTGTGTTTAATCTCTGCTCCATTTGCAATCTGATACGCTTTTGATGCTCCCGCAAGGGGAAGGCACAGCCCGTGGGTCTGGTTTATGGGTGGCTTTCCCAGCACCGTGGGGAGGCCAGGCAGGGTCTCCCCCGCTGGGCTGCATGGTGAGGGGCTCTGGGGAGCAACCCAGGCACGGGGTGAGGTGCTGTCACCTGCTTGTGTGTGCTGAACTCGTGTGCCAGCATTTGTGACTGCATGAAAACTTACCTGAATTACTAATGACATTTTCATTTTTAAGGGACTCAAGCTCAGGCAGCATTTTAAAAAATGAATCATGATTTTAGGTGATTTCTTTCTGCGTGAATGCTCGGAACTGTCTGAAAATCGTCTGTTAAAGCTGCTTCCACTTCTGTCTCTAATGGAGCTGCTCACACTCTCTGAACTGGTAAATGCTGGCTGTAGTGTCTCAGTCTCCTGATTATGTCCCATGCATTTTCTTGGATATACAACTAAAAAAAAATAATCAGCAATGAGCAGCACAATTAGAGCAGGAAGAACCGCAGTGCAATAATTGGGCCGGACCCCCGCTGGCCCCTTTGCAGCAGTGCATCCTGCAGTGCTGGGGTCCAGGGCCTGGTCCCCGGCTCCTTCCCCTGGGATGCACAGATGAGAGCTGGCAGTGCAGCCAACACGGCTCAGGTGCAGGGTGCTGTGAGAGTTTTCCTTTTTGTCCTTTTCATTTCTTTCATCAGAAGAATATAAGGCTTGATACTTTAACACTTGGCCTAATATTAACCAGGGAAAGCAGCTGCACTTCATAGTATTAAAGATATAAGCAGTCTCTAACGGTCTGTTATTAATGTGGGTAGATTGACTGAAAACGTTTTGCTCTTAAGAAATTCACAGTTCATTTCCAGTCATTAAAATAATTAGGTGCTGTGCTCTGAGTGCTCGGCTAAGGGCACAGCTCGGGCCCTGCTGCCCTCGGTGCTGTGCTCCCAGTGCTGTGCTCCTGGTGCCCCCGGCCCCTGCCTGCTCCGACCCCGCTGCTGCAGCGAGGAACCAGCCCAGGGGACTGATGAAACCCACAGGGATGCAGCACTTAAGATGGAGTTTGATGCTTAAATGGTTCTGAGAAGCTGGGCCCCCGGCCCTGCCAAAAAGCACATGAGTAACCTGCCCCCACCGTCCCATTTGTTTTAATGAGACGGCTTTTATAATAAAGATATTTCCATAAATAAGTGATTAGAGGATTGAGCCAAAACCAATCAATAAGGATTAGATGTAACTCATGGGATCAAGAGAAGCCCTTAGTTTTATTGGAAGAAAGGGGGAAAAAAAAGTCAATTCTTCTTTGCTGGATCGCACCATGTATCACCTTCACAATGTAAAGGTCCTTTGAAAATGTGAGTTAACCTGCCGAGGCTCCTTTATGCTGTTCGAGTGCTGTAAAGGATGCGAGTTTGAATGAGCTCTGTAATTGCACTTCTCTTTCTATAGTGTTTTTTCAACTCGTGCTTTCTGAATGTACAAATCTTTTATCTGTTTTGAAAGAGCAAAGAGATGTTCCTGTAATTCTGGTGTTGGGCAGCAGGATCGTGAAAGCATTTCCGTAAATACACTCGGAAAGTACAGAAGTTGGCTTAAGGGAACTGCCGAGCTTTTCTCTCTGCATCAGCAACTTGGACCCAGGTGAGGTTTATGGAGGCAGAAGGGCCTGGATGGTTTTGGGACCGTGGCAGCAGCATGAAGGCAGTCGAGGCGCTGCACCAGCCGGGACGAAGCTGCCCCGACACGGCTGCTGCTGCTGCAGTGTGCACGAGGGGCTGCGAGCCTGGCACTGCGGGGGCTGTTTTCAGGACAGCTATAGTTAAGTGATTATGAACAGAACCAACGCTTCCACTGAATAAAAATGAATTCATATTACATTAATTATACAGATTACTTAAAACGCAAAAGCTATAGAACAATATACATTAGGAGATGTATCTATTTCCAAAGTCCTTATAACCATACTTAAATCTTTGGAGTTATTACTCACCTTTAACATAGTTCCCATCAACTGCAGTGTAAGCCTTAGAGCTGACAGTTCAAATAAGTACACGATATAGTTCAGCCCTAAAACCCTTAACAGAAAGTACATCAGGACTTACTGTAAAATTTCATGGAGGATTAGAGAAAATATTAAGTCAATAGTTCTCTAGTTATTAGGGGCTTTTAAGGTAATCAATACTTTCTAGCCATATTAGTGCCTGCGAAGATAAAAGATGACATTAGTATCCAACTCCTCTTTTGTTGCTCTACTTATGTATATCCTGTATATCCTTTCTTTAGTCAGCCCTGCTAGAATCAATAGCGATACCAAGAATATGGTTATTTTTAAAATGTGATCAATATTGATTTATTTATTACTGCCAGTTTCAAGAGGAACTTGATTTCAGGTAAATTTTTACTCTTCCATATAGAAGAACTGCCGGTCACCCTAGAACTTTGGAGTACCACCCGATTTGGCTATGGAGGCATTCATGTTTAGCAGTTTGCTAATGCAGCAAGGATGGTTTTAAGAAAATGTTAAATAGGATTAATTCTAAGAATTCCTTATAGTTAAATGCTATTTTACACCTTGAAAGCATTACACAGATGTTAATTAAATTTAATTGATATAATTCAGTCCTAAGCCTATTTGCACGCAGTTATTTGATAATTGTTTTATCAATGACATGTATTCTTTCCTTTGGTTCTGTTTCAAAAAGTGGAGACAGCCGTCCTGTGTGCAGTCTTTGGGCTCTGCCTTCCTCACCCAGGTAACTCCGGACTACAGCCAGTCATACGACAACATTTCAGATCTTTTCCAACAACTGCGCTCTTGAACGTCCTTGCTTTTGTTTCTCGCTAATCGTCTGCTGGCTTTCTTCTGTATTCCTCAAGTAGGAATTTGTGTAAGAGTTCTGTGGATACAGTGTTCGTAGCCCCCAGATGCCTCAAGATAAGCAATGCTGTTTGTTCCATGTACAGTTTGTCCTTTTCTGGCCAGTTCTAAGGCAAGGAGCTGCTCCTTTAAAATATCCCTGCATCCACTGATTTTAGGAACTATATTGGGAACTGTTGCAAACCTACCCCCCAAAATAAAGTGGTTTGAAAGAGCAAGAAATCCATCAGTCGTAGCACGAAGCATGAAGTGCTTGATAGGAAGTAAATTGGGCTGCGGAGCACTTGGAGACTTCCCTGCACGGAAATACTATGAATTATCATCAGCTTTGTAAACCTGTGTTCCTGGCTGCCAGTGTTAAGACCCTGTTGTGTCCGCAGACTAATTATGCAGAAAGTACCTTTTTCTGATGAACGGTAAAGCTCGCTGAAGTGTAATGGGGAAAGCATCTCCACTGCGGTATCGATTCTTGCTCCTCTGGCTGTCGTGGCTGCTCTGGGCTGAATGCAATTAGATGTGATCCCTGCACTCAGGGGAAACGGGGCTTCTTGGTTTGTAGCTGCGCCTCCTTCAACTCCTAATAAATAGGACATTAAAAGAGAATTATTCCATTTCGTGTTTTACAAAAGGACTAGTCTTCTTCCATTTGATTACTGGACCCTAATGATCCAGTCAGTGAAAAAATTTATAGTCAGGCCTTTTTTTATTTCAGCCCCTACTTACCCAGGAGAAAAACAAAACATTATGAAGAAAACATGGGAAATTTTGTATTTAGCTGACGTCCCACCATACATCACTTGTACATCTTTCTCTCCGTGTTTCCAAAAGGCCATTTAGCTTAATGCTCTGCTCCCCATCTCAGTTTTGTATGCTACAGGTGCTGTAGGGATGCTTTTCAGAAGAACAAAGGAATGACATATGTCCTGGTTTGGAAAATGAATCCAGTGCTGGTTTGGGAGTCTCGCTCTTTTTGTGCCTAAGATTTACTTTCCATAACATGTCACGGATGATAAGATTTTAAGAAAAATATAGACAATTTTAAATAAGAGAATAAATACAATTTTCTAGCCCACCACAAGCTTTCAGACAATTGGTAAGTTCTTTATATGTCTGCATTTGTAGTAAAAATTAATTGAATGACTGAATTTTCCGAAGTTTAGGCGAAGACAAAATGAATTGGCCTCCATTCTATTTTGTTCAACTTTATGACAGTAAAAAATGACATGTACAAAATATATTATTTTAAAAAGCATTGAGTATCTTAAAAAAAACCATGCCTAGCTGTATGATGCTTATTTAGACAGTGCATACTTAAGATCTCTAAGAGCCTACAATATCCCATTTACATGAAAAAGAATGAAGGAAATACAGGGGGAAAAATAGGTATTTACCCGGAAATTTGGATTGGAGTATATCTGTATATCAGTACTGGTTCTTGCTATTCTTGTTTGCCACTGATAATGTCAGGTCACTAATAAAGGTCAGTTCGTTGTGGAAGAGTTTGTGAATGGCCAACAAACTACGAAGCATTGCTGAAAATCGACTTACGCACTCAGCCATTGAAGGAATTAATCCTAAGCGGGACTTCGGTAGTAGAACTTCGATGAATTTTTCATGCTTGATAAATAGTAATATTCAACTAATAATGTTAATAACCTTACTGTTTGCAGGTAATTATCCCTATAAATGAGCTGTGATGGTTTGAAAACATCTGTTTCCTTTTGGATTCTCTGTACATCTGCCCTTAAACAAGGTGAAAAATTGGTGTCATAACTCTGAGGACTGAATTGCTGTTTTTTTTTTCTGTAGTGCAGTATTCCCTGCAATTAGGTAACAGTTTAAAATATGATTACTGCATTTTTATGTATCAGTGTGTATATTTTTAGAATGTCTCCTTCCATAATCTCCCTGCTTTATCTAATATTTTAGGCATTAAACAAATCATAGGGTCGATATGAGCAATGTTTTTTGAGGAATTGGTTTATTATTTTGCATGTGAAATCTATTCGGTGGAGAAACCCTTTTAATGAGCTTTGCCACAACCGCTTCCTACCTGGGGGCAGTGCATATCCACCCACCCGCTCAACCGGACCTCTGAACCTCCGCGGGCGCACACAGCCTGCACTCAGTGCACAAATACATTAAAACTCTTCTGAGGTTACGGCTGAGAGCTAATTGGGTGCCAGCTGAATGTTCCGCCAGTACGTTGAAACCGGTGGTAATCAAATGCCTACAGCATCTTGCGATGAGTAAGAATTTCCATTTTCCAGCAGGTACATTTTCCTCTCGTTCCCGGCAGAGGCGTTCACTGCCACTTTATCTGAAGCCCTTCACCGTTCCTAGTTCAGTGCTCCACTCGGAGCCTCTCGCAGGGAGCAGAACCCTCTCGATGTGACGGATGTGCTAGTGAAGGAAAAGCGCTGCTCTGTTAGTAGTTTCAAACATGAGAGAGGCTCCCTTGTCCATACAGTTGGCAGTTGGATCATTTTTTTAACCTTCCAACAGAGACTAAAGCGGCAGTAGGATGGGTGTTAAACGTGGGGCAGCAGGGGAATGAAAGCACCTCTCTGAGGCTGTGGCTGCCCTCCAGGAGGACAAGCCACGCGTCCCCGTGCTGGGTAGCAGCGAGAGCAGGGCTGGGGTTGTCCTCAATCCACACAGCTGCAGCTGGTGTCTGACACGAAGTAGTGACTGTAGACTTGTGGGAGCTCAGTAGAGCTGGGGTGCCCAAAATGAGCTGTCAGGCCAGACTCTGTGGTTTCCAGCTCTTTCATGTCTCCCGTGTTCTTCAAAGTGGCTGAAAAGCAGTTTAAAGGTTCCCTGAGATTTCTTTCAGTGTGTGACTGTTCTGAAGCATCGCACCAGGAGATAGCAAAGAGCACGTCGAGGCAGGTAGAAAGTACAGCTAGTCTCACTTTATTGCCCGACATTACCCAGGGGATCTAGGCTCACACCTATGTGAGGGTCAAGGACAACGGAACTGTGAGAGCTGCAAAAGCATGAGAGCATCTCTGGAGTACCCGTTCCTCTGCTACCTCAGGCAGAAATCCAGCAGAGTTTGGCTTTTATGTCTATTACATTGTAGCTTACAAAGTGTAAACCTTTTCCTCCGTCTTTGCAGTACAACTACCCCTGGATCGGAGAGATGCAATACTCAGTAGCAGTACTAAAAAAATTCAGCGAGTTAAGCTAACCATCTTTGAGCCCAAGCGATGGAGAAGACCTATGTAAGCAATCTGCAAAGAAAGGGTACTCAGTCTCTGCTAGATTTCAGTATATTGTCATGAAAAAAGCTCAGAAAAGGCTTGGTTTCAAAGCCTGTACTGTGTCTTTTGCACTCCCTTGTCAGTGTTAGCTGTGGCCTGGATGTACGTTTCCAGCTCCATGCTCTGCTGAGGTTACACGCCTTCTTCCCCGAGATAAACTGTCGCCATGCGAAGCCAGCAAAAGCCTCAAACAGAACTGAGGCTGTTTCCCCCAAGATAAAGGACAATATTATCGTAAATGATGTCACCATATTAACTTCTCTGAATCTTCTTCAGTCCGGAGTGAGTTTTCTGCATTGATAATGGAAGTAGCATGCTCCAAATACATGGTGCATGAAAGATGGCACTTTTAGCTTACACTTAGCACTCTGTATTTTAAACTGAAGTCAAATTTATTAATTAGTTGCCTCTATCTAAATGTATATAAACCACTCACATTATTTTATGTAATATATGGGAACAATTTGATTGTGTCCCTTGGTTAATATATACAGGTATAAAGCTGTCACCACTTGCACTGTCAGGGATTGCTGAAGTGAGCTCCATGGAAACTTCTGTTCAGACAGATCTTCTTCAGCAGTACTGTCTGGAACTATATTTACAGCCATCTTTTTGCTAAGATGGGTGCTGCCAGATCCAGTAGGAACAATGGAGAAAGAAAAAGAAATGTAGGTTTCAATGGAGTTACCCTCGTCTACACCAGCTAAAGCAAAGGCAACCCAAAAAAATTTAATGGAAAAAAAAGGAATGGGAAGATCAGACCCTGCGTTCTGATAAATCCTTTGGAAGCTTACACCAGCTGTGGACACATCAGGTCTGTGTAACCTCTCTCTGAAGCTACAGAGGTGTTTCAGGGAGGGCCAGGAGCAGTGAAAACCACAGTGGTCTCCAGTGCAGGTTAAAGAAGCCCCAAGAGGATTTGTTTTTTTTCAAGGTCAGGAATCAGCGTGGAGGAACTGGAGCTCTTCTCCGCTCATCTTCCCATGGACGCTTCTGAAGGTCTCTGTAAAGTGCAGTTCCCCACGGCCATGGGAGGAGACTCTCTGAGCAGCTCAGGATCTGCCTTTAGGGCCCATCTCTAATTTACATCAGCAACTGGAAAAGCTGCCCATCGGCTGCGCTGATTTACAGCTCTATTTGTAAAGCAGCAGTCACACAGGGACAGGTCTTGGCCCCTTTTCTCAGACGGGTACACGCATCTCTAAGCCGTCTGGAAGCTCCAGATTTATGCAGAGCCAACAGTCCTAAAGGACATGGGGTCTTCTTGACTCGGTATACCCTTCCAGCTAGCATTACCTAAAATGGATTTTTTCTCACTTTCTATTCTCTTTATTGAACCAAATTTCTGTTTATAGTCACATTTTCTTTATATCCCATGCTGTCTGTCACTTGTGTTGAATATGGGTTTTGCACGCATGCCAACTAGATTGTTACTTGGCGAGAGTTCACTGGCAAGAGAATTTGCTTCTACGCATAGTAATAGGCATGTTTGGCTAATAGGCTCTTTGTCTGAAAGCCTCTTGCATATTCAGAGCTGCTCATTTGTCACGCTAGCCTGACCTAGGCAACAAATATTAAAAAAAGAGTCATAAATTTGCCCCGTTCTTTCTAGAATGCCAACCGAAGCAAGCACTAGCTGTTTCATGATGAACTAGTCATCTGCTACTCTCACTTCACAAGCGTTGCTCAACCACACTTATTTCTGGAATAGACTTCCTGCCCATCACTGATTTTTGCTTCTGGCAGTGCCTTGCTCCGTTCTCTGTATTCTGGTCGAGTACATTTATATATCGAAATGGACAGCTCTGATGATGTGGCAGCTTTGGGATGGCGAAGTTGACGCCCCAGTCCTTGTGGAGCTGAGAGCCTACAGTCTGCCCTGGGTTTTCAGTTAATGGCAGGGAATGTGCCCTACGTGGTGGGCGGTGAGCGTACCAGGCTGGAAGCACCGCGCCGACGCTTGCCCGGCTGCCGTGCTCCATGGATCGGGCAGCAGGCATCTGCCCAACCTGGCACGGCTTCCCACCGTGTCACCCCTTCAGCTGGTCACTGACTTCTAAAGTTGTGATTTCTGTGACTTCTACAGCCGGGAATTTCCTTAGGCATTTGGAAACGGCAAGTGCCGTTAGTGTTGGGTCTGACTGGCTGTTGATACCAAATGGCTTCGTGCATCCTTTGTAACTGGCTTTTTTTTTTTTTTTTTCCCCATGTAAATTATAGAATTTATTGTCCTGGAACCGCTATCTTATTTTTAGCATTTAATAATTATCTAAAGGTTGAGAGTCACTTTTTATTTTGAAATAGTTAGACATACTACATTGTTCTGCCTAGAACTAGCAGATTTGGTGTATAACAAGCCTATTTATTGGCAGAGTAGAAATCAATGGTGTACATACCTACGACTTTTCCTATTTTAATTAGCCTATACAGACTACTTTTCAAACAGTAGTCAAAACAGCATGTTGTAGAAATACACAAAAGCCTAATTTAAATGGATTGGGTCAGAGATCAAGCTTTTCGACTGTTGGTTGTGAATCCCCTAAAAATAAACAGCCCAAAGCTAGCAGTGCAGCATAGCTGACAGTCTCCCAAAGAAACAAAATCTGCCAAAGTGTATGTTACAGCACCATCTAGCGCCTCTTATCCCAGCAATATAGCAAATTAATTTAATTTTCTGCTTAATTCAAGTACGTAGGTGGAGAGGAGGGAGTGCATTGGCTGCTTCTACATTCTGACAACTTATTTTCTCTCAGCTGGTGCCGAGTTAGGAGGGAGCTGAGGGATGTAAATGAGCTTCGGCATTTTACATGGCTGGAGGTTTTGCCAGTACAGATGCTGGTAGCTCCTCCTCTTTATCCTCTTACCACTCACATAGTTTTTCCTCCTGACAATAGTTGGGAAGAGGACACAGGAGTCTGTATGTAGAGAAAAAGGGAGACAAGTACTGCAATTAAATAGCAAACAGACCAAACTGAGTATTTTGTGGGGTTACAGCCATTTCTGTCCCAAAGGTACAAGTGGGAGGTTGGTGACTGTCTGCAAACACCTTTTGTTGAGAACTGCACCCATAACGTATGCACTTGTCTCAGGTCACCAGCACCCGAGCGTTTGCTTTGTGCGTTCTGAGTATGGCCCTCAGCAATGCCCAATGAAATTCCACTTATTGCGAGATTTTAATGTCCCTTTTTTCTGTCTTTTTTTTTTCCCTTCTAAAAAGGTAATTAGTGTCCTCTGACTCCAAACTGCCAACAGCAATTTTGCAATTAGCCTCTATTGCCGGCCATCAACCGCAAGATATGAAAGAAACAATATGAATTTGGGCAGTAACCTCCACAAGGTCTGGTAGCATGGTATTTAAATTTGTTTCTAAATTAACGTTCTTATAAACAGCACTCCTATAAAAAAATGAAAATCCATCACAGCTGGCTGTGTGTATCTTTGATAAACAGCTGCTAAAAAGAAAAAAAGCCCTTCATCATACTGAAGTGCTCCAACTTCATCTAAATTACAGTAATTTGGGCTACTCACAGACAGATTGGCACTGACCAGATTAACATACTTTGGAATACACATACATTTGCCCTGATCAAATTTAATAAAATAACTTGGAATTTACACAGTTGCTCTTCAGTCTACAACCTGCCGCTTTCTGTCTTTAACCAGACCCTGGGTTAATGCCGCAGGAAGAATAATGAATAGCTCCTGGTGCTGCTGTACAAGTTGGGGAGCTCAGTGCGTGCCGGGACGGATTGATGTGTGAGATTAGTGAACCTCACACTCTTCAAACTACAGGCTGGCTTTTGTGGTAATAAATTTAAACATTTATATGTTAAATGTAATTTCTAAGAGGTTTAGGATAAAAACTTAAAAAGTAAGCACCGCCTCAGCATATTTAATAAAATAAAAACATCCTGAGAGCAACACGTAACCTGTCAGAGACACAGATCTTAAGAAAAATATTCAGTGTCTTCACTATGCCCTTGTAGGAAAGGCTGGTGGATATTAATAGGTGTAATTTATAGGCAGGGACTAAATTAGAGCTTATGACCAATTTGTGGTTTTGGACTTAGATTTAAGGCACTATCTAGAATTATACATGCTGCACATGAATATAGTTCTTAGCAGTGTTAAGGTCACAAAGAGATGCAATATCATCCACAATAAGAATTCTTGGGTTTTGGTCTCAAAATTTCCAGTAGTCATAATTTTATTATTATTTTTTAATTATTGTTATTATTTTAGTTTCATAAAAAAAATAAAAAATAGCTCCTTCAGTCATGTGATTTATTTGAGAATCTCAGTAGCCATTAAAAAATAAGTTCTATCCCTCCTCACTGCAGAAACAGGTTTTAAAAAGTGACTGAAATGTACACTTAACAATTAAGTTAAAAAACAAAACAAAACAAACAAAAATCAAAATATATTAGCATATCAAAAAAGCCAAAAATATTTAGCATAACTGTTTTTAATAAAACCCTAGGGTTTGTAGAAGAAATGGCTCATAATTTTTTAATACTTCAGTTTGCTAGACTGCAATACAGAACGACAACAAAACTATTTGATGTTTTTTTATTATGGTATATGTAATAGCTACAATATCCTGGAATTATGTATATTATACCCAGATGGTGCAGAAAAAGCCATGGAATCGCTGAAAAATTGAGTTTTTATTTTATTCTTATAAATGTTTTATGTATCATCATAGGCGTGTTTGTGGTACTTTCCTCTTTCAGCAAGTGTGTTATCGAATCTTGCTCATATGCAGTTCGGTACAGGTGATGACTATTTTGAAATTTTCCACCCATGATGGTCAGACAGTCCATCTGTCTGACTTTCAAATCAATCTGATTTGAAAACTGGGGAACGACAGCCCGGCTGTGGGGGTGTTCCGAGGCCGACCGCTGATCAGCACAGCACAACGCTGCTCAGTACTCAGGTGGAAATGAGCGGCCAGCCCCTAGGTTGGTATGTGTCTGTGCTATTTATCTTTAAAACACGTTTCTCTGAAACACCTTAATTCCGAGAAACGTAGGAGCACGCGTTTGGGAGCATCGCATGGGATTTAGTGATTTGTGAGAGTATGCAGCAGATGCCAACGGCAACAAAAAGTAAGCATTTTAACAGAACGGGAGAAGGCCCAGGGGTTTGGTATGATGGCTTTCATTCTTTTAAAGGCGGAAGGCAATACGTAACTGGTGGGACAGGGCAGAGCAGGGCAGCAAACCCACTCGGCCTCTACCTCGCCGTGTCAGCCGGCCCTGCCGCACACCAGCAGCAGGACAACTGCGACCTGCTCCTGGGCATGACGCTGGCCTCGCGTCAGGACGACATTTTGCACTTTTGGCTGGAAGTCTGAAGCATTTAGTTTCGGCTGTGCTACAAAACACAGCTTTCATCTTTTATTTTCCGTGCATAAAACCAATTTTCACCGAAGTTCTCAAGGAGGGAAGGGACCCGTCTGCACCACACACAGCGTGCTGGGCACTGAGGACGACACGAGGCTATAAAACCGCCTCGAGCACCCTCAGCAGGGCACGGGCAGGCTCGAGGCCGGCAGGCAGGCCCTGAGGCCCGGTGCCGGTCCGAGGGACGAGCCCAGGCCCAGCGGGGCGCCCCGAAGGGGACCGGGCACCGCCAGGGGCCGCTGTGCCACCGCCGGGGGCCGCGGCTCCTGTGCCGGCTCCGGCGGCTCCTCCTCCTCCTCCTCGCCCTCCTCCTCCTCCGGCGGCGGCGGCTTCCCAGGCTCCTCTCCGGGTAAACAGCGATGGCCGCCGAGGAGGGAGGCGGCGAGCCCCGCAACAACATGGGCAACCACCTGCAGCCGGCGCCCGGTAATGGCCGCCGGGGGGAGGAGAGGCGGCGGGGCCGGGGGCAGCGGGCAGGAGCCGGGCGTGAGGCAGGGCCGGGGCCGGGGCCGGGCCGCGGGGCGGGGCCGGGGTCGGGGGCAGGGGCAGGGGCAGCGGGGCGGGCTCGGGACCGGCTGCGGGGGGAGCTCAGCCCCGCTGCGGGCCTGGGGAGGGAGCCGGGGAAGGCTGCGGGGAGGCCTCCGGGCTGTTTTTGGGAGCTGAAGCGGCAGGGAACGGCGAGTGGGGTGAAAATGATCGAGCAGTAGAGCTGAGGGTGTGCTGCTGGTGGAGAAATGTGGGGTGGCCAGCTGGGCGAGCTGCAGGGGGGCCAGGCTGCTTGGGCCAGAACAGGGAGGAGGGCAGTGAAGCTGTGCAGGTCACCAGCCACCCTGTCCTGTCCCAGCCCGTCCCGTCCTGCTGCCCCTGGGCCTCAGCAGGCCTCTGGGGTGCAGGAGCCCGTCCTGAGTGCTCTGCCGTAGCTCACCCTAGCATATGTCTGAGGCCGGGCAGCAGTGGGAGGTGTCCCTGCCTTGCTGCTGCTCATGTTGTCACAATTCATCTTTAGGTAGGTGCACGGTGCTAACAGCCTTCCTGCTTATCAGCCTTCCCGCTAATGAAACTGCGGGCGTCGCTCATCGTCTGCATGCCCAGCGCTGGCAGTGCCGGCTGCTCGTAGCTGGGGTTGTGCAGAGGTTGTCCGCACCAGGCAGGGCTCAGAGAAGGGCAAAATCAGCTGTTATTGTACGTCTTGTGTCGTTTTTATTTATTGACCGAGTCCAGCAGTCTGTAGTGGAAGAACAGACGCTCAGGCACCGGGCCTGTAGACATTAGGCAGCTGGTCAGGTGAAAGTGCTGAAAAGGCGTAGTTTCCACCAACGTGGGCAAATGCAGATACCCGACTCTGCAAATTTGGGCCTCTGTAAAACCTAACAAAACTTGAGGAAATCTTCTGTTGTTTTAGAAAGCCTCCACTCAGTCTAAATGCTCTGTAATGCCATTAGTAAACAGGGAAGCAGGATGTCCTCTGTACCGCACTTGAGGGCAGCGTTGAATTCCACGCCGTGTCCAGACTTCCTGCAGTGTTCATGCTGGAATTTGTAGAGCAGCCTGGTTTGTTCGCATACACTGTCATAATTCCTTGTGTAGGTACCCAGCGCATAATAACGTGCATTTTTCTGATTTAGCATATAGTGCCTCCAAAGTGACGTGAGCTCATGTTTTGGTTTTGGAAGCACCTCCTGCTAAACAAGAAAAAAAAATTATTTCAGAATAAGCATGCATATAGCAGTAAGTCCTGCTCATAACTGATGCAGTTTGCTGTGGAAGGAAATTCTATGAGAATTGTGCCTTTGGCACTTGCCGTTCTCTTGTTCCTGTGTACTTGAGGTCTCATTAATCATGAAAAAAAAAATCAACAAAAATGTGGTTAAATGACAAATATACAGTTCCTTTTGTCTTCCATCTCCTGTTCCTGTAGTGTGACTGAGTAGGAGAGTGAAGCCGGCGGTGTGTTTTCGACATTCACATGGTGCTGCTGCAGTAAAATGAGTCATCATTCCTCTCAGCCCTCCAGATTCCCTCTGCCACCACGCAGCCCTTAGTGTGCGATTTGGGAGAGAACGACCAAAAGTTTGCAGGACGCAGTTGCTCTCAGATCAATGACTGTAAATTCCTTTTGTGCTCCAAAGAGCAAATGAAACAGCCTCTGTCTAAAAGGCTATTAAAACTGCTAATGATTCATACAATTTAATGAGTGCATGTAAACCAGAATATAATTTTCGAAGGAGACAGCTTCCCTCCCTGCAGCCCATGCTGCTGCAGCAGAACCACGTAAAAACTTTCCATTCTTTGTCTCCATCGAGCTAAAGAGCATGCTGGCCCTCTTGTACATTTTAAACATTTTGCAGTCATTTATGCTTCGGATTCCGAACTCAATATCATGGAAGAAAAAATTTATGCAGAAATAGAATATATTTTTACAATAATTAGGAAGTTGATGTCTTACTGCTTTAAGTTATGTAATTAATAAAACACCAAGGAGAGTCTGTAACCTCCTGTAATGCTGTATCATTTCTGTTCGATATAAATACAGTATTGGCTGGATCTGTAGCGTCAGCATGTCGTGCTATTCCTCCTACAGAGAAAGGTCTGTAAACTGCAAGATCTAAAAAAAACCAAGTGAGATAAAACCAAAACATGACCATCAACTGAACATTTTGTAAAGAGTAGGTTTAACAAATGTGCCTGAAGGCCAAGGAGGGGAAATACACACTCTCCAGAGACAGCTCATCTCTTCATTGTTGTCTCGTCCTCCCACTCAGAAGGAGTACGATCTAAGTGAGCAAGGGTGCTGGTGTTTCTGAAGGAAGGATCCTTACAAACCCTATCCCTTCGTAAGGTTTGTTCACAGTACGTTTCAGATGAGATAATCGCTCCACCTTTAAGTTGTCAGCACTAATTGCAAAGACAGGCAACTGGATAGACTACTGTAAGGATATTTTCCTGCTGACGTATTAGATTTCAAGATCTAAATCATGGTTTTTGGCACTGTTGGGATTATCTTTTACTCAGCAGCTACTGGCATAAGAATCCTGCAGATATGATTTACAAAGTTTATAACAAATCTAATTCAGACATGTCATGGCATATAAATATTATTTATGTTCCAAGTGTCAGGAAATAGGATCAAATAATACAATTACAAATGTGTGTTAATCACGTTGTATTTGTTCTGGGTGAGTATTTACAGGCACACATTATATGGTAATACGTGGAATGGTCAGTGAAACAGCATTTTAGAAACACTTTTTTTTTCTAGTTTAACATATTTGTGTGGATTTTATACAGACAAATGCACTGGCTATGTGTTTAAATAATAAAACATACTGATAATTTATCTGTCTTCTTGCCTGAAAGTAATTTCAGGATTGATACCTAGAACTGAGAAATGACAAGAAAGTAGTAATTTTTAAATACTGTTTTGTACCTGAAGGTCTTTGTAGAGTCATAATACTGAATTCCTTTGTGGTTACCTTTCCTGTGTGTGCCTTTCTGTGTGCGCTGCGTTTTGTGATTATGTGTGGTACACACTGAGCAGAGGGTGACAGCAGTGAAAGAGCCTAAAAATATCAGCAAGAGGCTGTGTGAATGTAGAGCTTCAGATTACCTGGAAGTCAGTTGTTTTATGAACAGTTATACTGTACAGTGTTGTACCGCTGTAAGTGGTGTATTCAGCATCCTGTAAGAAATTAAGTTAGCTGGCGTCCCTGCGTTACAGGCAGAAGACGTTAGGAATTGAAACTAAAAACTACTACTGAAGTAAAAATCTGAACTGTCAGAATTTGTCAGAATTTTGTCCAAAAAAGGTTGTTCCTTAGCCTTTCAAAAATAAATTACCAGCTTTTGACCCTTGCTATAGAACAGTGATTTTGCTGTAACCGCAAGAATTTTTCATAGTTTTTACAAATATGCAAGCTGCTTCCCTGTGAAGAAGGGCTTTAGCCTGGGAATATTGAATGTGTTTCTATGATTCTCTTTTCTCCGTATTTTAATTTTCATTGGTTGATTTGTACACAGTATTCCTTATGTGCTTATTAGCAGAGAGTGAGGAAGAGGATGACAACGAAATGGAAGTGGAAGATCAAGATGGTAAAGAAGCCGAAAAGCCCAACATCATTAATTTTGACACCAGTTTGCCAACATCACATGTGGTATGTCTTTCTCTATGTGTCTTCCATTAAATGCAGTTTGAAGAAGTTTTGATTGGTTTTGCATAACTCTGTTGTAAAAGCCTTAGGTTAAAGGCCTAATTTTATTTTGTCCTTGTAAATCAACCCAGCCTGTTGTACTGCTGTCATTTCCTTACTTATTGTTTTCAGTATTTAGGTTCTGATATGGAAGAGTTTCATGGGAGGACGGTGCACGACGACGACAGCTGTCAAGTGATCCCAGTGTTGCCCCACGTGATGGTGATGTTGATTCCTGGACAGACGTTACCTCTTCAGCTTTTTCGCCCTCAAGAGGTTAGCATGGTGCGGAATTTAATTCAGAAAGACAGAACATTTGCTGTTCTTGCATACAGGTAAAATACACGAGTGGGTTTACTGATGGTATGCAGCATGTATTTGTAGCACAGTTACTTTGGATACTAAATCAAAAGCAGATGATTGCATCAGTTTTGTGGTGAATAACTAAGTTGTGGTCCGAAATTGTTAGGCAAAAGATACCTTCCAGCACATCGTGAAGAGGGTTTCATGTGTTACTGGGTTGCTTCATGACAGTATCACGTTTGTATTAGAGGAACAGAAAGTGTCCATCTGCTGTCCTAGTTTGAGCATCCTTTTGTAATTAGTCACTCTTTGAATGTATTGCCCCATTTTGCTTAAAGAAGCATCCTTAATTTGAAATACAAAAATGAGATTCTTGTTCTGACAACTTCATTGGCATAAAGGTGTATTTGCTTGCTTTGTGTACAAACAAGTGCACACAACGGTTGGACAAGAGAGTAGAGAGACATGAGATGTTAGAGAAATGGAAAAGGTAAAGGCTAATATGTCCCAGAAGAAGCCGGGAGCATTCATCCCTCTTTTCCCCACATTTACTATGGTTTAATTATGTAGGAAGTGGGAATGGTTGTTTTTGGAAAGTTGGTCTAAAGAATTTTGAATGTTGGCATTTCCGATACAGGTACATTGGTGATCCCTGTGTTCCCAGATTTTACCTCTACACCTCTAAAACCAAATTAACTGGTTTGAAAAAAAAAAAAAAAGATACCATTAGAAGTTGCTTTTAAAATGGAAAAATAATGGCTGTAGTTAATTGAAAGTATTTTACCAAGTTTAGCTTTTTGCTAACAGTAAGTGGTAAGACTGTACAGCCAGTGCAGGTGGATTAACTTGTGAAATCTGAATGAACAGTACTATGTGGAGGGTAGGTAACCTTTTTAATCCTTTTACTTTTAGTAATGTACGTGAAAGGGAAGCACATTTTGGAACAACAGCAGAAATATATGCCTACAGAGAAGAGCAGGAATATGGAATTGAAACAGTCAAAGTGAAAGCAATAGGAAGACAGAGGTTCAAGGTGCTTGAAATACGAACCCAGTCGGATGGGTAAGAAAATAATGTATTTAATTTTACATAATGCAAATCTTGTTTCACCAAGGCATTTACCATATATTGGGGTGCATCTGGCCTGTCAGTCACACAACTGACTGATTGGTGTTTTTATGTTTAATTGGTAATTTCTTCAAGTATGTGTTTTAGTTAGAGCTTTGTTCTAAAATTCTCTAGAGTGTTTGCCGGTATTTTGATGTGGTGTGTGTGTGAAAACATCTGTGACAACATCTTTGTTTCTGAAAACTAAGCCAGAAAAAGATGTTGATTTACCTGCATTATAAGTGGTAAAACTTTCAATATCTCTCACATCTGTGCTTAAACCAAATGTGAAATGAGAAGATACTCTCCTTTATCAGGTATGTGCCTTGTGTTGTCTTGTAGAAGGGCTCCCTGATACCATAGATATGCCTCCCTGGCACCATAGATACCATTCTTAGGCTTTCACGACCTTCAGGTGAAGAAATAAAAAATACCTGTTATACTTGCTATTTCTTACTATCTACCCTTTGGTTACAGTTAACAAATTCTGAATTTTACTATATAAAAAACTCAGTGTTGAACACAAGATGGCAGCACTTGGATAACTGCAGCAGCAATGGAGTTGTTCAGAATGCTGATCTAGAAACAGTTACAATCTGTGCTGTTAAAGCATTTTATTTTGATGGTTTCTCATCTACTGACTAGGAAAGAACGCTTTTATACAGCATGTCCACAAGTTTCATTCATAAGTCTGAATTTTTAAATGTATGAAATAAAGGAAGTGAGATGAATTTTCTCATCATGGCAAGCTCTAGATTTGTTGGAATGACTTAAACTTATATATAGCTACTCTGCTTTCAAATACTTTAAAATACAGCAGATACCCTGTGCTTTAAGATACGTAGGCATTCCCGTTGTATCTCATGGAAAAGGAAGTTAACTGTGAGAGGAAAAAAGCAAAGTAACTTTTGGTGAAAAAGTTAGAGCAGTGATTTTCTAGTTTTGTATGCCAGTGCAAAAATATTTGGTAGGCAGCTAGTTCTGATTTTTAAAGGCAAATGAAAAATAGAGATTGAAGAATCTTCAGTGTATTGCTTCTGTCTTCATTTTAGGCATACTAGAGTCCAGTTAGCACAGTGGCTTTAATAATTTAGCAGAGGATGTCTGTATTTTGCATTCGTATGTTTGGATGCTACAAATGTGCTGTATGATCCCTATGGTAATTTGATTTACGTTGCTACAACTTAAAAAAAAAAACTTGGATGAAATGGATTCTTGCTTGAATTCTATAGTACCATGTAGTGATAAGCAGTAAAATCAATTTTTGAAACTCTAGTGTATGTGTATATATCTGTCTTTTTTTCCTTTTATCAGAATCCAGCAGGCTAAAGTACAAATCCTCCCTGAGCGAGTGCTGCCTTCAACAATGTCAGCAGTACAGCTGCAGTCTCTCAGCCGATGCCACATATTTCCTTCTTCAAAGCCTACAGCGTGGCAGGACCGAGCTTTACGTCAGTGGTGGCAGAAATATCAAAAGGTCAGAAGCTAATTTTTTTTAAAATTACTATGTTTGACAGTATTTTGAAAATGAGTATGAAATTCCATCTGTCTTCAGAAGTGGATGCACAACTGGGACGCTAGATGCCAACCTTCTGCTTTTTTACAGGCTGTGTGATTATTTATCAACTGTTAACGGCAGGGAAATACATGTTTTGTGTGCATTCTATTTGTTTTTGATTATAGTAGTATTTGATTAATGCTATTACCATAATATTCAATGTAATAATATTACAGTTGTTACTAATTTTTACATAAGCACCTCAGAGAGAATGATGATTGCTAAAGCGTATAGGTGATGAAGTGTTCATGAAAAAAACAACAAATTAATAGCTTTTTATTTGTAGGCAGGTCAAAGAAACATCTTGACGTTAACTGTCATTGCTGTGCCCATAAAAATATTGGCAGTGTTGACAGTGCCGTGGGTCTTGTTTTGTACTTACAGTAATGTTTGGCTTTGAAAGTGAGGGTGCTTTTATAACTCTTTCTCTGTGGCTGGTTGATAGAGGTAGAAGAGGTTCTTAAAGAGCCGAGGTGACTCTCAAATTTCAACAATGAAACGGAAGACCTTTGATGTCTAAAACGTAAGAACTTGGTTGTTTGGAATCATAACTCCATTTGCTAATTTTGCTTTAAAACCTGCTTCAGTTAGAGAATTGATTTCTGTACCTGCAGTTCCTTTTTTACAGAAAATGTGGATCCACAGTAGAAAGATGGACTCTGTTTTTTAACTCAGTCAAATATTCCCACCCAGTTGTTGGCTAACAGCTAAGCTGAAGGTCAGAGCTCTGAGCATGCTTTATGGTGCATGTTCACCTTCTTATAAACATTTATATATCTCAAGTTTTTGTTAATTTTTGTGCTTAGCAATTTTCTTTCTCAGTTTGCAGCAGTATTTCTGTACAACAAATTTATTCAGTCCAATTGCACATGCATTTCTAAATCTTTTTTTTTTATTATTATTATTTATTGGTATTTGTTTAACAGACTTTCTGGGATAGCTAATGTAGAACCCATTTTTACATTTAATTTAGAAATGTTCTTAAATTTTGTTATGTTATTGAAAGTGACACGCTAGAAAAAGGTCACAAATCTCTAATTGTTTAATGCAATCTACATACGTTGATGTGTTAGTTAATAGAGGAAGAAAGTGGTTTTACACACGAACAATGTGGGTGAACTAGCAGTTCCATGGTCTTACCAATTTTATTTCCTAGAGCTTTCAGAACTTTATTTGCTTTACTCTTTGATTAAAAACAAAACCAAAACAGTAGAGGAGAAATAATCACTATCAAGATGTTGGTATTGCCATTAGGGAATGAGGCTCTACTTTTACTTCACTGGTACAAATTCTGTCATTGCTTGTTTACACTATTTTTGCATCACTGCAGCTGTAACAATACTTGAAATCGGTAGGGAATTTGCACTAAGATCATAGGGCAGAATTTTCAAGACTCCTAAGTGGAGTCTTGCTACAAACTTCTGCATTGCTCAGGGGAACGATAAGGTGTGATTTGTGCTAGAGGCATCTGTGCTATTTAAAAGGTGCTAAAATATGCATTTATTCAAGTGAACGTGCGTGCACTTTTACCAGTATACAGCATTTTCCTTTAGAAGTCTGAAATAAAGCATGCTGTCAAAGGATAATTTTGCTGGAATAAATTACATTCCTATAATAAGCAGCCTGCTGGCATGTTGTACTAGCAGAGTTGTACCAGCAAAGCCTTTCAAGTGTAAACCTGGCTCCTTCTCAGGCACAAAGACCAACTATCATTAGCAGTCAGTAAGTGTGCACGGTGAGGTTAATGGGACAAGAGTTAGCACTGAGGACAGGAGAGAGGATGTGGTGAAACTCTAAACAATTCGCCACTATTTGGTTGGAGATACTTCTCCCACTGTAGAGAATTCATCAACTAATTAGAGAATTAACTAAGCAAATACCTTTACGCTGCTGGTAATTTGGTGGTTGACAAATTCAGTTTTGTCAGATGAGTGCAGTTAAAACGTAGGGTTTCTTGTCTGCAGGATATGCACAGGGTGCACACATGCTGAAGATACTTCAGAAGTGTTAGAGGCGTCCCTTTTTATTTTGTTCCACCTTACCTGCTGTGTTTTAGTGTGCAGATGTTTTAGTACACAATTCAAGGGCACGCATTAGTCATGCCCAGTGAAGTATGATGCAGCTAGCATGGCTAAATCCTGCTAGTGAAATTTTTATTTTAAAAGACTAGAAGTCAGTAAAAATAATTAAGAGACTTTTGGAGGACTTTTTTCTGATATTCTTGTTTTCTTCCTCCACGTTTGTTTCTTACTCCATAGTCCATTTGGGTATGTAATTTTATTCACACGAGGCTGCTAGATGGATATTGTGCAACATTTTGTTCACCGTCTTTGGGTAGCGATAATAAAGCTGTTTAATAAATTTTCAGTAGGCTGTCATAAGTATCGATGTTCAGTAAGCATT
The DNA here is from genome assembly GCF_964034855.1 of Anser brachyrhynchus. Lineage (NCBI taxonomy): Eukaryota > Metazoa > Chordata > Aves > Anseriformes > Anatidae > Anser > Anser brachyrhynchus. The sequence continues at coordinate 2,294,371 of NC_137705.1, forward strand.
TCTGAAAACATGATTTCCATTACAAATAGATACAAGAACAAGAGTGGATAGCGATACGTGATTAAGCATCAAGGCTACACAACAGTTTTCTTAGTCAGAAATTGTTCTGCTGTGAGAAGGCATCCTCTGGAACTCCTGACTTGTGTGTTGTTATTTTTAGCTATGTTTTTAACACAACACTTTTCCGCTTTAAAAATATGACCATATATTCTTTGAATTTATAGATATCGGCTTAGGTACCTACTGTGGCCCATTAATCTCCTTCTTTCATTTTATGTATTTATGTGTTTGACTAAATTGATATGAAATGGTTTAATCACCTTACATAGTGATTTGCTGTGGTTGCTGAGGCATCAATAATTGATGGTGACTAAGGAACAGATGCGCTATCTAATAGTACTTAAGTTTTTTAACTGTCTACATTTCAGATAGATACTGTTTGGAGATGTGTATTTCTCATTAGTAAGCAGTAAAAATACTTTTAATGCTGAGACAGATTTTCTGAGAAAATCTATGTATTGTTTATTTTATGCAAAAGTCCTCAGTGCATCTGAGAAGTGTTTTGGAAGCCTCATGTTGAAGTACTGGTTTTTATGGTGATCATTTGTTGTATCTTTAAATAGTCAAATATGCCTCTGTTTTATTTGTGTAAACAAGAAATGTTGGTAAGATCTGTCAGTGTTAAAGAACAAATATTTGTGATTTTGGTTTTAGAGGAAGTTTCACTGTGCCAGTTTGACATCTTGGCCTCCCTGGCTTTACTCTTTGTATGATGCTGTAAGTATTACCAAATAATATCTAATTATTGGATAATATAAAAGTTTTCATTTTGTTGGCTTGTAAGTTATGTTTTAAAGAAGGGTACAGCTTTCAGTTTACTGGTAGGAGCGGGAAGGACTTGCCTGTGTATAGTTGTTCCCTGGTGCTAGAGCACGCATCTGGAATAGATATGAGAGGTTCGGGTTCTTGTTCTGCTGTCGTGGAGCAAAAAACTTGATCCTCTGTCCCACACGCCTCAAATGAGTGTCCTAACCAACTTCAGTCTCAGGTGTCGGCTTACTTAAAAAATATAGATATTTTATATGTATAATATATGTAATTTATTTCTTTATTTATGTATGTAGATATGTATATTAATACATAAAGCAATTACTGTAAGGGAGGGACAGGTAGGGAGAAGGCTAATTCTGCCTAACCCTGATCTGTTTTATACATCTCTAGAATTTGAATAGTTGTCTACTTACCTGAGATGAGATTTATACCTACCACTGGTTGATTTTTGCCCATTTCCCATCTTCTTTTGCACTTAAGTTAAAAATACACAGGTATGAAGTGTTTATAATTATTGTAAGTCTTAAAAGCTAATGTCCACTAGGGAAAATAGCTTACTCTACATCTTGCTTCCTTTTTTTTTTTTTTTTTTTAAAGAAAACAGAAATACCTATGTATTTAAATTAGGCTTTTCTTCTAAAAAAAGGAAACCTTGATGGAAAGAGTCAAGAGGCAGCTACATGAATGGGATGAAAATCTTAAAGATGAGTCTCTTCCAACAAATCCAATAGGTATGATGTTCTTTAGCTTATGAAATCAAATATTATGTAGGAAAAAAAAATCCTAAGAAAATAAGGGTTAGATAATTACTTTCTATTGACAGTCCATTCTTCACTTCCAGTTTCCAGCAAACTTTGATGGCTGATTTTGACGAAAAGATGATAGAACTTTTAAAGGTGTGAACATCTCCAGCTGTTCTGAAAGATGTTCAGTAAAACAAATAGAACTCTGTTGCGCTCCATGGCAGGAAGAATGTGATACAAATCTTTCGTAAGAAAACATGAGCCAAAAGCATACTAGATTTTAAAAATTATTATGTAAGTCCAAGTGGTCAATCACCGGTGATCTTTAACTATGGATTAGACAAATATGTTAGAAGTAGTTTTAGGTGTACGTGATCCAGCCTTAGGGCAGAAGGATATGCTGAGATGACCTGTGAAAGTCCAATATAAACTTAAGTTTTAGCACTCAATCTGTGAGAAGAACTAGTAAGTTTTATTTCTTCCGTAAGTTCTAACAGGTCTGGTACTTTCTCATTTCTAGATTTTTCTTACAGAGTTGCTGCTTGCCTGCCAATTGATGATGCATTACGTATACAGTTGCTTAAAATAGGTAGTGCTGTTCAGCGACTCCGGTGTGAATTAGATATTATGAACAGAGTGAGTATTTGTTTTACCTGTTATTTACTTTAAATTGTTCTCTGTCACACACACACACAAAGTGACGGTTAAAATCTATAACAAATAACACGTCTAGAGAGTGAGTTTGGGAGTTTTTATTTTACCTTCACCTTGAAAAGATGACTTAAGAAAGAAAATGCTGTTAATTCTAGACTTTATTTGGCAGCAAGAGTCATATTTGCTTTTGTCAGAAATTATTTGAAAATACGCAGCAATTCCTTCACCAAGAGGTGGTGCTAGAAGTCTAGTGTTGTTGGTACCGATCTTAGGATCATCAGAACACCATATTGCTGTATAACATACTGCAATCAAGTAGCATTGTGCCATGAAGACTTGAGGACTTTGTAACAAAAGATAAATCTTTGTAGCATTGAGCTATTGAATATAAATCTTAGACTAAAAGGATTTTTGAAAAAGACATGTATTGACTTGTTAAGCAACACTTTTTAAAGTTATTTTAAAACTTCTCTTTTCTTATTTTCTTTCCATTCCATGGCCAGGTAATGCTCTAAATGTAGGATGTAGTTTATTTTTACATAGTACATTGCTTAATAATAGCATACTATAAATAATATTATGTATTATAATGCAAGTATTTGTCAGTCAAACTCATGTCGAATCCATCTGTTTTATGAGCAGTGTTTGCAAGAACGTCTTGCAACATTTCCAATAGCAGTTCAGATTGCTATTCTCTTTCTAAACAGAAAACATTAAAAGAGTCATCAGTATAATTAAAAGTTTTAACTGTAAACTTGCTTATGTCTGGTAGTGGTAGCTGGAACATTCACTATCCAATTTTTGAATGGAGAGACAAATTAATGTTTCATTAATGTGTTCATATAACAGCGCACCTCCTGAAAATTCATAGTAAAGCATTCTACTAAGCTGATTTTTAAACGGCTATTTTCTTGGTAATGTCAGTGATTGCTTGTTCGGCTTTATAGAAATTGTAGGGGAGAAATTGCTCTGTCATACTCTTTAAGAAAAAGGTCAATGCATCTTACATATTTGTCTTGAGAAATTTAAAATTATTGATCTACAGTATTCTCAAATTTAGCAAAACTTAATGATTGCATTCATCTTAATGATTGTATTCGTCTTCCTTTTGTGTTATATCTTAGAAGAGCAAAGTTGCTTTGTTTCTAAGTTAGATTTTAAAGACCTTAGCAAGTTGACTTGCTTATTGTGTAGTCAGATTAGTCAGATCCTCTTTTTATTTTAAAAAGCAAGTGTATAAAGATGATTTTTTTTTAATTTTATATAACAATTAACATTTACCATAAGTAATGAAAATGCCTAAACATTTTTATCCTTTGGTTTAAAGAGAAAATGTGATTGCTGCCCAGATAAACAAAGGAATTGGTACAAAGTCTATTATGAGGGAAGGGGAGAGAAATTTTATTATTTGCCAGCGTGCTGACAAGTATCTGGAAACGAATGAAATTACCATGTTGGTTTTTCTTTTCAAGTGTACATCTCTTTGTTGTAAGCAATGCCAAGATACAGAAATAACAACCAAGAATGAAATATTCAGGTGAGTTTATTGCTCTTAATCTTTGTGAGGTTCTTGATCAGAAACACTGGCACAGCAAAACATATTTTGCTGGGGTATGTCTTATAGCTAATGTGTTTTCCACAGCTCTAATAAAATTTAAGTAAATATTTATAGGGAATTTTCTTTATTAAACAGACCAAGTTATTTGAGCTTTTTTAATAAAAAGTTAGTAAATACAAACATCACCATGTATATTGGAACAGAAGTTAGTGTGAAAAGCCTTGTTATATCACCTAGTCCTGCATCTTGCCACATGCACTCTGTGGTGAGTTTTGAACTCCAAAACTCTACGTATAAAATTTGGGACCTCGTGAACTTTATTCAGAAATAATAGGACAAAAAATACTTTCCTGGCACTTCATTCTGACTTTCTGTACGCCAACAAACTTGAGCAGCAGATTAAAATGCACTAATTGTGTGGCACAGATAGGGTCCCGGGATGTTGTCGTATAAGCACATTACCTATGTATGTTGTTAAGCATTGTGATACCTCTCTCATTTAAAGAATATAGGAGTTAAGGCTAATAACCGTACTAGGCAGTATGCCCCCATTGTATATTTGACCTATACAATATTTTCCATGTTAAACAATGATAAGACTGTACATTTTCCAAATGATTGCTACTTCTGCCAGTCTTGTCATTGTTTTCATCTTGGATAACTAGTGTCAGTCCATCACCTATGATAATATGAAGGTTAAAAGATGCCTTGGTGAAAGAACGTAAGACTCCCCACAGTTTTCCTTTGTCAGTGTGAAAAGAAGCTGATGCAATAATTAAAACCCATTTCTTATCTTCCAATTAAATGATGGATTCCAGAAGTGACAATTCCTGCTGTGTTGACATGATGTACTTTGACAGAAGAATGATGAGATGTTAGTGTAATGAATGCACATTTTTGCTGACTTTTAAAGTTCAATTTAAGAGTAGCAATATAGATGCTACTTGTTTTTATTGGAAGTTGTTACTCAGTAGAGGCAAGTAAAATAAACTATGAGTCTGTCGTGCTTTTTTTTTGTTTGTTTTTTTACAACTACTGGGCTGTAGTTTTTTGAGGGAAACATTAATAACAACCTTAAATGGGGGAACTGCATAACAACATCCTGTCAGCTATCCTCTAATAACTTGTCCTCCTTAGCAAACAGCTGGGCAAGATGCAGCCGAACATTTTAATCCTTACTTGGGATAATATCTTTTTAACTACCTTTACTGAAGTAGAGACTTTTAACTAGGTAACAGGAGTATGTTAAGGCAGTCCCTTCCCTCGGCCTGCCAGCAGTGCCGGGCCTGAGGCACCCCAGGGCACGGCCGGCCCTCCTGGCTGCCAGGGCGCACTCCTGACTCGAATTCAAGTTGTCGTCAACAGCACTTCCTAATTTCTTATCGTCTGCAAACTTCGTATGCTTTTGAGTTCCACATGCAGATCATTTACAAAAACATTAAAGAGAACCGGCCCCAGAATGGAGTCCTGAGGAACTCCACTAGTGTCTGGTCACCAGCCAGAAGTAACCTCGCTATACTTGTTTGAATACTATTTTACGTAACGATTTTCTTTCAGTTTTTAATAACATAGTTAAAAATAGATATTTTTTTTTCTACAGACTGATGTAGTTCTTTTGCTGTGTAAAATAGTTTTAACCATTGGCTGTTTTTCATCTGTTTACATTTGAGAGCTTTTTTTTTTCTCTTTCTTGAACTTTGACTAAATTCTTAATTGTCTGTCATAGTTTGTCCTTATGTGGACCCATGGCAGCGTATGTGAATCCGCACGGATATATCCATGAAACTCTTACTGTATATAAAGCCTGCAACTTGAATCTCAGTGGACGACCATCGACAGAACACAGCTGGTTTCCTGGGTAATACAATTAGAAGAAAAATTATTAATAAATTTATTAATTTATTTAATTTTATTTTTATTTTACTAATTTATTAATAAATTCGGTTGTAAGTGTATTCCTATGACAGTAGAATAGTAAAACATAATTTTAAAATGTGTATGGTGATTTAGCTCATATGAAAAATAAGAAAGTAAATGTAGACTTTTCAAAATAAAAAAAATGATAAATTCATGTAAAATGTTTTCAGAATTTCTCTTGAATTTTTTTGAATATGTTAACATATTAAGATTTTAAAACATACCCTTTGAATCTCAGAGCTATGAACAGGATACTGATTTTCTGGGAATTTCTCTGTATATGGTTTTAAGTAAAACACAACTAGTACCAGAACTGTTGTTTCCATGCAGTTTTGTTTGATCATGAAGTATGTCAAGTACAAATTGAAAACATAGTGTATAAATGCAGTTACTCTACTGAGATATATTTTTTTAGACCTAAAAACCGAATAAATGTTATATTACTTTAAAAATGACTAACATTATATTAATCTGATTATTGTTAATTTTTTTAAGTACTCTCGTTCCCCGCAATAGTAGCGGACTTAATTGTCAAGATGTAAATGTGTACCTAATAATGAATGGTCTTGCATCAAAATGTCACACCTCTCTGGTAGGAATTTTTTTGCCTAGATAAGCATGCTTCAGGCACACGTTCAAAACTTTGAATATTTAACCTCTCAGCAGCAGCTGAAATGTCAAAATATATTTGAATTACAGTTTCACAGAAACATTATTTATAGTTCCACAAAAATACTTGTTACAGCTTCACCAAATCACTTTTCTGTGTGGCCCTTTCTGTACTGCAATGTCAGAAATCGTTCTTTTGTCCCTTTGGCTATTGTGTGTCTAAAGCAGCATAAAATAATACGTTGCTGTATTTCTAGCCAGTCCAAGGTTCTTGACTAATACATGTACTCATTGACTCCTGCATTTTTTTTTTTTAATTTCGTTTATTTTCTGGACTATCATAAAACGCTGAGTAATGACTTGGAGGGCAGGTGGTGTATCAGTCCTAAGAACTGCATGCTTTAAGATTCCCTGAGGAAAACTTTTAGCTCATAGTATCTGGAGTTAATTTTTCTCATCCTTACCTGTTTTCTTGGTTCTTTTCTTCTCTGGTTTTGAAATATTCACGTTCTGACTTTTGAAGCTGTTAAAGAAAAATCTGTCTGGAAAATGTGGTTCCCTTTTAATTTATCAGCAGTGCAAAAAACACTTTTATTTCCATTAAGTAACTTACTCTCCAAGAACCACTTTCTGACTCTTTTTTATGGCACACAGCATTTCATTATATTGTTGAAATGCTGTGCTACTAAAATACTCGTTACTTTCTGTACTTGAAAGCTGATTTATTTTTTAAGATTTGCAGGGTTTTAGATGAGAGCTGGATACCTTGATTCCCTGAGATTCTTTGAAAATCCAGCTTGAAACTATAATTCTCTTCTTACCTGATAAGTGAACTGTGGTCTAGTATTTTGAAAGCATCTTTTCTTTACAAGTCAGCATCAACCTTTTCTTTTGTTTTTGATAGGTATGCGTGGACTATAGCCCAGTGCAGAATCTGTGGGAACCACATGGGATGGAAGTTCACAGCTACCAAAAAGGATATGTCACCTCAAAAATTCTGGGGATTGACACGGTCTGCTCTCCTGCCTCGGATTCCAGAAACAGATGATGAATCGGGCCACGATAGATCACCGTTACTCTGCCTGTAATCTAGTAACCTGCTTTTGGAGATGAACAGGCAGTAGTCTGTCTCTTAGATGCATCTACTCAGTTCTGCATCTGATGCCTACTTAACCTTAAAACAGAACAAAAAACTACACTCCCCCCCCCAAAAAAAAACCACACCAAACAAGCAGGCTCACTACGTTTGGATTTGGTGTGCATCCACATTACTGTTGCTTCAGCCACCCTGAGAACTGAAGGTTGAATCTTTAAAATGACAGCTGGGGAGAGAAGGTGGTATGAGACACCAAGAAATCACTTTGATTCATCTGGCAGAGTTGACTGAACTTTCTACTTCTGTGTATAATTTCAGAAATGTTTACTGCTATCAACCTACAGTGAAAGAAGGAGACAAAAACTAAAATTGCAATTAAACAGAGTATAATTTATGCAATATATGATGGTAGATACCAGTTACTTACTGCGGAGTATTTCCCATAATATACTTATGTGTTTTTGATGAGAATCCCTGTTTCTAACTATGTGGAATACTTCCAATTTTATGCTTGTGCTGTTTCTCAAATATTAGCTGAATAACCATCAAAGAGAGTACAAGGCTGAAGCATGTATTTTGACTGATAGTGTGTTGGAAATGTTAGTGGCAGTGCTGTAACTGGCAGAAGCAAGAGCTGCCTGCAGCTAGAACAAGTATGTTACAAAATGCCCTTTGAAAAAAACTACATTATGTATATGGTCCTTATAAGTTATCTGATATATTGAGCATTTCTGACTTCAAAAGTCTTTTAAATTTTAAATTATTTATACAAAATATACAGATCAGTCCCAGAACATAAAATACATTGTCATTTACTGTTGAATGTGCTTATATTTACTTTTCAAAATTGCTTCTGTGAAGATTAGTTTACAGGTATGCATGCCCAGGGTTCCACGAAGTATCCTCTGCAATACGTGACTATGGAGATTTTTCACTAACACATATTTTGATAAGGGGGAGGCAACATATCTTTTTTTTTTTTCTTTTAGACTTTCATATCAGAAGGTAAAATTTTACATTAGCACCTTACCCTACAAAAGGCAAACGTTCCTGATTAAAACAGAAACAAAAGGCAGTGCTTTTTGTTTGTTTTTGTTTTCTGGAGTGCTGTCTGTGCTACAGACATGGGTGCCAAAACAGGGCAGCTTTTGCTGCTGCAGGGTTGATTTTTTTCATCAGAATGCACTTTGATGGCAGAAACTGAAGATGGCAAGATTTCTTCAGTTTGTGTGTCCATACATATTTTCTTTTGAAGCTTTTTCATTCACTCTTCATTTCTTCTGTGTAAATCTTTAAGAACTTGCATTATTAAATACTATGACACAAAACTGCTTAAGATTGAAGACATAAGCCACTAATTGTTCCTTCTCAGTCACACTCTTACATCAAACATGTAGCATGGATAGATTACTGCAGTGAAAGGCTAAAGCCAGACCTCTACAAGACAAGTAGCCGATTTAAGCGGTAATGTGGTATTTGTTACAGCACAGCTGAGAAAAAATCCAGATGTGAAAAGATGCTAGAAGCTGAAAGGCTGTTAGGATAGTTTATTATGCTAGGTATGTAGAAACTAATGATTGTGTAACTCAGGTTTAGTTCTTTGAAGCCTTCTACCTCTGTGCTTCTGTGATAACTTTTGTTCTCTCCGTAGACATCTTTAATACCATATTTAATTGTGTGTGCAGTGCTCTGACTTGCCAGTGAACCATGAAAAGCAATACTTCTTTGAATATAATTCTGAACAAATAGAGGGTGAACGATGGCTCATTTTCTTAAAGAAAACATTCTGTATTTTGATTATGTTTCTATAATAAGCTTTCAAAAGACTGACATGCTAAGCACTAGTGTGAGCAAGAGACTGTGAAACTTCTGTACTTAGCAACCACCTAAGTCATACTTAGCTTTCCCCCTCACTCCCTGCACAGGCACGGACATACATGCAGCACGCACATGGGTGCACACAGACACGTGTGGCTTAGCTATAGGCTTAGTTTATTTTTTCCCTCTGAGATACTCAAGTATCTGTTGTTCCTATCGCCCTCAGTAGGTCTTGTGGGCAGTGGGAAGCCTGAAGGTGCTTTAAAGTACCTTCTGCTGCCATTTGCTTTAAGCATCCACAGAGGGTTTGGTGAGTGGAGCTTTTAAAATGATCATTTTCTCAGCTCTCACTGAACTTCATAAGGTGTTTTGGGTTTTGGCCAAGTCTTTTAGATTGCCTCAACTGAAAAATGGCATTATGGTGGCAATGTTTGAATACAAAATAGGCATATTTTTGGTATTGTGTATATATAGTCAAATGTAAACTAATATAATTGAGATAAGTCAGAAGTAAATTTCGCTCTAACTTTATTGTTGATGATGCTTTTCCATCTGCCTAACCTTCTGTGTAATTTGCCATTTCAAAGTCCATGACAATTTCCAGGTTGAAAGCAAGTATAATTCACCTTGCTGCAGAAATGATGAATCCTGCTGTGGTGAAGCTGGCCATTGAAGTGGTACACATGTAAGAATTCCCAAAATGTACCGCACGTGACTTTCAGCGTGGATGTAGAGTTGTGAATGGTTCAATACGTTGGTTAATATTTTCTATGCTTCTTTTCTCTTTTTTGGAGAGAAAACTACTAGAATGTTGGGATTGTGAAGAACTATTTCTGACAAATATGGACATCATATGCTTTTGAGAGCTAAATACAAAGGAAATCAGCAAATTTTATGATAATAGCTGTATTTACTACATTCATGGGTTGGCATGTAGTTTCATGCTGTAATTAATCCAACTGACATGCTGGCTGCTGCCAAAAGGGACTGCTTCTCTTTTCTCTCCCACTGTAATTTGTGTCTGTATGTGAGACCTGGGAATTACAGAGTCACGGGATCGGAGTACTGATCACACAGCCACATCCGTGCCAGGTCTGACGGAGGAAGGACGAAGAAGCATCTGGGTGGGGGTGTAGACTGGGGACTGCCCCGTTGAGCAGAACATCTCAGCTGGGTTGGAGTACAAGTAGCATAGAACTGTTCGTTTCCAAGCTATCATTGCCGTAGCCGTAGAATAAAGACGTCATACAATCGGAGCCTGTAATTTTGCAAGTTTTCATATATTTTAGTTTAGATGAATAGGTAGAATCACAATAGGACATTTGCACACTTGTTCTGAAATGTTCGAACTGTTCTTTTTTAATAATAATGCTATTTTTGTATGTGCTGCAATTAATTTTGTTCCTCATTGTTTTTCACCTTTAATTGCTTTGTAAAAGCTGCAGAAGGGGTAGCACATTCTTTGCTTTAACTCTTCCTCTGCCTTTTGGGACAACTTTTTTCTGAAAAGTCTTGTTGCTTGCAAACATTTGCAAAGAATAAAACTCAATTTGTTTCAAAACTGATCTTGGAGGACACATTTTTTGCTGACTGGAACAGAAAGAAAATGGGTTTACACTGTGTTTCGAATTGTATTGGTTACAGAAAACAATGTTAAGGGAGTTGAGCAATGGGCACAGCTGCCTCCTCTACCCCTTCCACCTCAGCACTGCTCCTGGCTGGCCACTGGAGCCCAGCTGGGTGCCCAGGGAGCCGGGGCTCTGCCCAGGCTGGGGTCTCTTTTTTACCTATCCCCCTTCTTTGCTCCTCCTGCTCCCCCTTCGCCCTGCACACCTCCATGGCTTTGCAGAGCCCTGCAGTTTCTGCACCCTCCCAGTCTGGGCCCCCTGGTTCCCATCTTGTAGCTGTGAGCTTCGTCCTTCCTGGGACCAGCAGCACCTGCAGCTTGTTAGCCCACCCCTGAGCGTGACCAGGAGGCCTTAGAAGTCCTCCATCAGCTAACCCTGCTGGAGTAAACATTCCCTCATTCTTACGTGCTCTTATAAATCAGTGTGACCAACCAGACTTAGTTCCCGTCTTTCATATTATCCCTTATTGCTTTGGGTCCTTGACCCCGTACCCTTATTAAAGGAGCAGATACTCTCCTTCTAAGTACCCTGACAAATGTGTTCAGTAAATGAGGTTCTGCTTCAAAGAATGTCCAGCCTCAACAGGCAAAGAACAGACAAGACACACAAAGCATGAAGACAAAACATAGGTTGTCATTCCAATTAATAACTAATATGAACCCTTAGGACGTTTATCTCAAACTCTTCTGTCTCATCTGTGCACTTATTTTAATCTGCCTGAGCAATTCCTAGATAACACTGCTAGTGCGGGACTTTTTGTACTACAAGAATGTCCTGCTCTTAATAAAGCTCTGCAGCACGCCCTGGACATTTCCTTCCCCTGTATTTTCAAATCTTGGTGTCTTACAAGAGCTTTGCATGGCTGCATGATGACCCCCCCCCCCCCCCCCAAAATGTGCAGGTAGTACGAACTCGGGATGGGTGCCACGCTATTGGGAAAGCCCCACAGTTTTTCTAAGTGTTATACAAAATCACACAGAGTGTGTGACAAAAGCACAAGGATTGCGATGGGGATTGCCATACAGCTTCTTCACAAAGCTACTAGCACATGCCCTGGAGCATGCTTCCTGGCCTCGTATTTCTTTTGGTACATTTTTATCTGAAGGTACAATGACTAAATGAGGCTATAGGATTGTAGTTTAGGCTATATGCAGGTAGTGGAGCATGCTGAATTGAATTTCAGACTCTTTGGGAGCTATTGTCTTACCAAGTTATAAAGAAATTACCTAAAATGTCAAAGCTTTAAATCCTTGTCCCCTTGCACAGCCTGGTAATGAAGGATGCTGTTAGTCTTGCTAGCACAACGCTCTGTTAATGGAACATAATCTGCACTGTCCCGTCGGAGCTGGGAGAAGCTTTTGAAGGGAGGAAAAGGAATGATTACACTACAGCCGGTCCTGCTCGACAATATTCCGCTAGATTTGTTGATTTATTGAGGCTTGTAAGAAAGGTTACCCACCTGAACGAGAGCCCTTATAGAAGACTGGATACCTAAAGATGTTACCCCTGATTTTACTGGCTCCATAGAGAAATTATAACGGGTCTGATATGGGAGTGTGCTCCATGGCTTCCGTAATCTTAGAGTGCTCTTCTAGAAAAGGCAAATGTGACTTTTAGAGTGCTGAGAGGCCACACTAATTGAAAAGATTCATCAGTGTCCAAGTATTGTGGCACTTGTCTGCATTCAGACACAGTTTATGTTTTCCTCGCTGTACACATTTTTTCTCTGCCCACTGGTACCTCTGCTTCTAGTATATGGGAACAAATACGTTGGTATTGCCATCAAAAAACTATTTGAGTCCTAATCCCTCAAGATTCCCATTTAAGTTAATGAGCCATTTGTGTCTGTACCATATGGGGAAGTAAAATAAGGATAATAATCCTGCTTTTATGTTCAGCTAGATGAATTCCCATGTACAACGCTTATTTATTGTGCAAGCTGTAGATACAGGCATCGCTCCTTCCCCAAGCTGAACTGAAACAAGGTCGGGGGGGGGGGGGGGGGTGAGGTGTAAACTTAACAGACCATGGCACAGTTCATAACTGTTTAGGAAGCACAGTTCCCAGAAGCGAATGTGTGCTGGAGATTTCTTTGTGAATCTACTCCACCATGTTACTGCGTTTGGAAACCCAGCGCAGCGCCTGGCCCACTCCAGCCACGCCACCGGGGTGACTTCAGGGGCTGTGCCTGGTTTGTGGGGGCGTGGGGACAGAGCTACAGGCCCTGCACACACCTGCAGAAAATATTCTTTCAACAGGTGCAGGGAAACTGAGGCAAGGGCACAGGGAACAGATTACTTCAGGCTGGTGACCAGACACTAGCGGGGTTCTTCAGGACGCCATTTTGAGGCCAATTCTCTTCAATGGTAAATGATCTGCACACAGGACTCAAAAGTATACGAAGTTTGAAGATGAGAGGAAATTAGGAAGTGCTGCCGACGGCATCTTGAATACGAATCAGGAGGGACCCTGGCAGCCAGGAGGGCCGGCCGTGCCCTGGAGTGCCTCAGGCCCGTCTCTGCTGGCAGGCTGAGGGAACGGATTGCCTACAGTGCAGGCACCATGTGCTGCACAGGCCGGGCCTCCACAGGAGGCGGCCTGTGGTGGCCGCCTCCTCAAGGCCTCTATACACGTATGTACGTATACAGCAGACATATATAGAGCTATGTGCACATAGATGTAGCTGTATATGCACTGGAAAGGCCAGTGTGGCAGTGTCTGGGGGAGCTGCTCCAGACGCTGCCCTGTGGCGCAGCTGACATTCCTCTGAAGGGTTTGCTGAGCTGCTGTGCCGCCCACCAGGTGGGCGTGGGGCATTTGTGGTTATTTTCCTCCTCATATCTTTCCTTCAGGCCTTGGGTTCATGGGCTCTGCAGGGAGAATCAGCCATGCCCTTTCCCCTAAAAATTCATTCAAGCCAATCTGGCCTTTCAATCATTTTTACAGATCATTACATTTTGAGAGAATGGTAAAAACGTTCATCAATCCTCAGAAACCATCTGTGAGGGAAGCCAGTTTGGATTATTTACCATTTTGCCCTTCACACAAGGTTTCCCCCCAGGGCAGCGATGAACTTGGGCAGGGGAGGCACCTGTGGCTCCCTCAAACACAGCGGCTCTGGGCTGCAAGGATGTTTTGGTCTGTGCACTCCTGTCCTGCTGCTCCAGACTCCAATTTGAACGAAAATTAGCTTCACACACAGGAAAAAGAGAGTTTATTTCATTATTCTTTGCAAACTGTTGAGATATGTCCCCCCAAGGACAAGAGGGTATATGGGAAATGTTAATCTTTTTTTTTTTTTTTTTAAGAGAAAAAAAAAAAAAGAAAAAACACCAACCAAACTGAAATAGATTGATTTACATCAATACTGGCAGCTGATTTTTAAAAGGGACATCACAGTGGGGAGCAGCGGACAGCTACCAACCAGCAAATCCCCATGTGTTTCTGATACGTAACTTTTAACTAAAACACATTGTGCACATTGTTTGACCAGTCAGGTAATCCTTTGGAGAAGGGAATTTTACTTGACCATCTATGTTTAAATGCTTCATCTCTTATCTCCCAATCTGATATTTAAATATTTTGTACTCTATAAAAAAATGTTTATTCAAACAGATCATTTTCCAGAACTCAGCCTCATACTGGTTGTTTAAAATATGCCGTTGTTTTGATTGAACGCAGTTTCCTTTTTACTAGGATTTAATTTCTTTGAGATGTAATAAAACAGAGATGCTGGAAAAACCAAATGGAAAGAAGTATAACAAGACTTTTAAACGAGCTATTTGAGCACATGTGCTAACCATGCTGAATTCAGAGCAGGACTATTTAATTATGATGCTTTCAGAACAATCTGTTTGTGCTTTTTTCAACGGGCACCGGAGATCATAAAGCTTTCAAGTTTCTGTCCTTAAATATCGGAAAAATCCTACCTCCAAGTGGGGTTTGACCCGGACAATTGTGTGTAACATAAAGCGTACTTGCTAACATTTTAGCATCTCCACAGAAGTTGCCTTAAAGGATGTAGTTTTGTCAAGTGTTCTTTAAAAGAGAATAGACTACTAAAGCACTAAATTTTATTACTTGTCTCCCTCCCAAGATTTTAGTAGTTCAATAAATTGCACAAGGACACTTCAATTTAATTACATAATTAAATCAAACACCATCGTCTTATCAGGTTTGCCTTATTAACAGAGAAAAACAGCACATTTTTCCCTCCCTTGCTGTCTCCCTGAAGTTCTTAAGTACCTTCAGAATAATTTAAAGTAACTGATTTCCTAGGGAAAAAAAAAGCAGCTGGTAACTTGTCTATATTAAAACATAAAATGCTGGGTACTGTGCCACTGCTCTGATGTTACTGCCATCTAGTGTTACAAAACGGTATCTGAGGAAAAGGAAACGACTTTATTATAGCAACCATGGTTTTGTAAGAAAATTTAAACCCGGTAATAAAATTTATATACACAAGAGATGCTTTCATTTAGAACTATTTTTTATTTTTAAAAGTACACCTAAAAAGCCAGGGATGTTAGTACATGTTCATCATGACCAGCCATGAACAAATCAGTTTCAAACGCCTATCTTCCACAGCATTATTTCATGGCTACTGTTCAAAGAGACTATGAACTGTTCGTCAAGTCCAGTATGAGTTATTAGGTACTACATGAACACAGCTCTCTCCTCTTTTAGGCTTCCTTCTCCCCTAACATCCCATCAGCTTTGACTTGTAGTCAAAACCTCTTATTTCTCATATTTTCCGAAATGCTATTGATATATTTATTAATGTTGAAGGGACAAAATATTTAAATTTCCTTTTGAACTGAATTCAGAGTGCATTTTTAATGTGGATCTGCACAGACAGAAGATACGTATGGACAATTAACACAGAAGCAACACAGCTGTTGCATGTACCCTGGGAAGATCCCGTTGTGATAGTAGCAGGGATGGTAAAGATTTCTTTCCGAAATAATCCTACTGATTTAAACAGAATGTTTGCAAATGAGAGAGGAGGTGAACGCCTCTGGGTGTAACTGGTGTGAGCTACAGAAAAAGATGTGAGAATTACTGAATACAAACTGGTAATTTATTGTCAGTAGTTTGAAGGCAACGGATACATGACTTAGGCAAGATTCACTTTGTTTAGGCACACTAACATCATCACCGTAATTCCACTTAAGTAACTGCAGAAGAAAAAGGAAGAAAGGAAAGAGTCAACTACTGGACATGAGGAGAAAAAAGACAAGCTGGGAAGCTGATCTCCCCTCCCTTCTACAATTTCCATTGATGATACATTTCATTTACATAGTTGAGAACTGCAGAACCCTTCACCAGTTCTCTACGGACTTAACTCCTCACAGCAAGAAGTAAGTTACCAAAAAACTACTGAAGAGAGAAAGAAGCTCATGATACTGACACAATTAAGTCACCCTTTTAATCTAAAATTGTTTCTGAAATTATGGATAATTTTTTTATTTATTATTATTTTTTAAAGAAAACAGACTTCTTTTACATGGTAAGATTGTGACTGTTTGGGAACTGGTGAAGTGGGTATTTCAATTTTATATCTAGCTTTAACTACATAAAGATTTATATCTCGTTCTTTCCTCACACTTTGTCCCTCTCCTAAGCACTAAAAACCATTAAGATGATTTTATGTACAGGATAGAAGTATCTTCTTTTTGAGATGTAGCAAAGTTGGAATGAGGAAAGTCTTTGTGTCATCTCTACATTCCCCAAATCAAGATAAAGTAGTAAATATCTATCATAATATACAACAAAAAGAGGTAGTTTATGGAACTTGCCAAATAAGATTTTGCATCACTACAAAATTAAACCTCTGTTTGCAGAAAATACATATTAATAAACAGGAGAACAGTGCTGTCTGTGAAGATCTTAAATATGCAGAATACCGTATTGGTTGCTAGTATGTTGACAAAGTAGTTACTGGTATCTCAATTCTACTTGGAACATGGCACAAACAGTTCTTCATTATTATTCAATTGTACTATTTCTTCAGGCAACTTAACAGTTCTTCTTTATCCATGTGGTATCCACTCTTCTTCCACTCCTCCCGTAACTGCTGTAATGCTGTTCCGATTTCTTTCCCAGAAGACACACCCATTTTTCTTAAATCGTGGCCGCTAACAGGAAAAGAAGGAACAGTCCACTGCTGCAATTCTTTTAGAAGATGTTCTTCTCCTTGGTACTTCAGAAGTTCCAATATCTTGGAATTTGTATTAGCTTCCCTAGACTAAAGAAAGAAAAAAAGAGGATTCGCTATGAAACATTACAAACAGCTCAAACTGTGCTCCACATCACGTCACTCCCATGACATATTATGAGCAACATCTGCACAACAGGTTGGAACTATGGAAGTGAGGATCTTGTGTCTCGCAAGTTTTAAAGCTCAGTCCAAGCTCAGAGGCTCTGGGAGATCCTTGGAGACTTCCTGAATTCTAGGTAAGAGCTTTATCCATGATCTTCTACCTACACCGAGAGGGACCACTACATCTCCTGTGAGAGGCAGGCCTCACTGCGGAGACTGACATCTCTCACCTTAGGCCTCAGGTAATGCAACAGAAGTGCAGAACTTCACCTGAAAATTACTGAACTTCGCTACTGAAGAATATCACAAGTTGCCTACTTAACAGTACTCTTCATGAAAAATAAATACCAATGGTCCAGGAACTACACCAGCTCTCAAAACCCAATTCAGCCATTTTTTTTTTTCAAAATAATCTCTTGAAAATTAATTTAGAATCTTAGTCTTCTGGATGAGAAAGGGGAAAAAAAAGAACCCTTCGCAGCCCTTTCCTTCCTCTAGGCACTGCCATCTTTGCTGCTCTGTAGAACAGGCAATTCAAATTTACTGTGAAGAACGAAGTACAGCAATGTGAAATACACTTACATCCATGATGAAGTCTTGATATGGTCTAAGAGGTTCAGGACCCACTGCTTTGGTTAACTCCTGCCGGTGTTTCACTAAAAAGAGGCCAAGGTTTTTCTCTTCTTTTGAGATTTTCAGCCTCAAATCAAGGTTTGTGACATCATCCTTCACCTTGAACAATGATGTCAGAACAGTCATGGGTTTCGGACACAAATTTTGAATATTTTTAGTGACTCTGTCAAGTTCCTCTAAACCTCCATTAAGTGGTAGTCCTAAAGGGATACAGACAAAAACATGCAGGAAAGAGTGTTAATAAAAAAGGAAAAAAAAAAAAAAAAACCAGAAAAAAAAGTCTAATTTATTTCTGGTTAAAAGCAAACAAGTTTTATCTCAGTTTGCCATGCTGCAGTTCCTTTGGATTTCCTACTCCTCTATCACTTACAACCCTCATTTCACTTTACCTATATATTGGGCAACATCCAGCTCATAAAGAAGTCGAACCAAATGATTTACATGATTTCCAAGTAGAATTTTTTTCAGTTCCACCCAAATCCTTTCTCCTGATATTCCAGCCAGACCTTTGGCATTTTCTTTAATTGCTTCCACTGTAGCAGGTTCATGATCATCAGGTTTTTCTGCGATTCTTCCATAAAACCTGCCCAAATAAAACTTCTGTATGTTACGACTGAGAACAAATATTCTATTTGTTACTGCTATTCAGAGAATTAATATCACAACAGTGTAAAGTGTACTTTAATATACCAGAGGACACTTTAAAAATATGACAACCAACTCTTTTTACATCACTGGTATCTTTTTACAATATTTTTCTACCATGAACGTTAAAGCTCTTCACTGCTCTTTTACAAGTCATTTTACCAAGCAGTACTAAAAGAGAAAACTGAAGAGACACTACATGACTCGAAGAAGTTCACTGTCAAAGAAAAAGGTGCAACATAAGTTAAAAGTTAAATTGCATTGTCCAAAGCAAATAAAATCAATCCTGATCAGACCAACCTTCCTCCCCCTTCCCGAACTCGAAGAAAGGTTCACGGCAAGTAATTTTAGTTCTGCTGATTACATGTAGAAAATTGGACTGCATTCAATCAATAAGCTTATTGTTTCCTTTTAAATTACGTTTATTATATTTCAAACAGAATTGTTGAAAAGCCTTATTTTGACAGATTCTTCACTTGTATGGAGAAAACAGAAGGCAAAACATGTAATTGGTTCTCTTATCATTTTTTTGAGGAAAAAATATTGTTTCAATTTTGATTCTGAACTTCTTCTATGAACCTACTTTTCTACAACCAGTCATCAGAAGTACTTCTTTAGTTCATTTCCTTATCTAGAAAAGGCAAAACCAAATACCTGAAATATCTTAGGATTCGTAGATAATCTTCTTGTATTCTTGCACTTGCTTTTCCTACGAATCTAATTTTCTTGTTTTTTAAGTCTTCATATCCATTAAAAAAATCATACAGCATCCCATCCAAACCTAGAAGATGAAAAAAGTAAGAACAGAAATTTACAAACATGGCTGGCATAATTAAACACTCTCATTTGAAAATGCAGAAGATTAAGTTGTATGATTTGATGTGGGTTGTCATGTTATCTCTCATATTTGTACAGACTTTTTGGCTGACGGTCGAAAAACTGAACAAAATGGAAACAGACTGAGAGAATTTACTGGCCTAATTTGAAAAGCAGTGTTTTATCTAGATATTTGCCTTTGAAATAATTTTACCTAAAAACATGGAATTGACAGTCAGATCCCTCCTTTCAGCATCCTTTTCCCAGTCGGTGGTGAATTCTACCTCTGCGTGTCGTCCATCGGTGACAACATCTATTCTAAGAGTAGTAATTTCAAAATTCTGTTCATGGAGCTGAAAATCCCACAGATACTGTTATTTCAACACAATCATGAATATAAATGTAACAAACACACATTTTTAAGCCCCATGTTGGTTTGCACATGTCCAGCTTGAATACTAACTGTACACAAACACATACCATGTTTCCACACACAGCAGACAATCAAAAATATGAACACTTGAAAATAATCCTTGCATTATTCATTTTCTAGACAGTCTGCAGAAATCTAGACAGTCTGAAGAAGATGGAATAAAAAGCAGAGGAACGAGTATGGTAGAGAAAGCAAGACTTGGGAGGTCAGGAGCAGGAACAGAAAACCCTACAATCAACTTCCCTACTCTACATGAATAGGGCAGCTTTTCTAGCGATGACACAGCAACGTCAATGGGTTATGCAGAGATAAAATGCATTAAAATGTTGTAATTAACTGAACTGTTCAAACAGAAAGTAATCAAAAAGCACTCCATACTTTACGGGGTCTCAAACTCTTAGTGTGACACTTCGACACAGCATGAGCATGCTACCAGTTTACTATTGGATGCGCTGCATATTAACTGACACATGAAGCAGTCAGAGAAGATCCAAGTCAGAGCATAAACCAACCCTGGCAGTAATGGTTCCATGTTTTTCTCCTTTGTTATTGATCAGACGAACACCAGCGGACGTGAACATTTCCTTCATCTCTGCTGGCGTAGCTGTAGTGGCAAAATCTATGTCTTGTGGTGTCATTCCGCTCAGCAAATCCCTCACAGCACCTCCTGCTATTCTCAGCTCATAGTTCTTCTTCTCGAACAGTTCTGGGAAGGAAAGGAAAGCCATAAAGCACACTCTAAGATAAAAAATACAGCACATGGGCAGCCATAACCTACTTGCCACAGACTTAATTCACAGATGCGGGGATACATATTTGAATATGCGTTATCAAGTATGTATGTACCAGTTTTTTTGCAAAATGCACTAACTGGGTACACCGCTGAGCACCCACGTGTATTTTTCCGGTCGTTTCTGATACACCTTTCCAGTGCATTTCCGCCAAGCTGCACATTAGTGGGCTGCAGCACGATGCTGGGGGGGGTCCGGGCTCAGCGACCCGCACGGGGAAAGGCCCCGGTGCTGCCGGCACCCCGAACCTGCCCCCCCCGCACCCCGGGAAGGCGCCGAGCTCCGCCGTGCCCCCGCGGTGCCGCTCGGCAGGGCCGCGCAGGCCCCCACAGCTCCCACCGGGGCCCGGCTCCCCGGCCCTTTCGCAGCTCCGGGCCGCATCCAGCCCAGCCCGCAACCCCCGGCCCGACCCCGCCGCGCCGCGGGGCGCTCACCCACCTGCCACGCTGCGGAGCCCCGGCGTGAAGAGCGCCTGGAACTGCGGCGTCTGCAGCCTCATGGCGCCCGCCGCGCCCTGCCGCCACCGCCGCGGCGGGAGCAGCCGCAGCCGGGCCCTGCAGGGCAGAAGCAGCCGCTCAGCCCACATCGGGGGCGCCGCCGCCGCCCCCCGCACGGCCGCAGCCGCCGCCCTCCCCTCGCCCCCCCGCAGGCCCGCGGCCCTCACCGCTGGGCCGGCGGCGCTAGGCCCGGCGGCCGGGAGCGGCCCGGGTCCGCCGCGAGCTCAGCGCCGCCGCCCGGCCCCGCCGGGTACCGAGGGCGGGGAGCGGCCCCCAGCCCGCCCGGCCCCACCGCGGTGCCCCGGCCGCAGCCCGAGGCCCGGTTACCGCCCGCTGCTGCTGCTGGGGTTCCTCGCTGCCGGCCGGCGAGCCCCTGCAGGATGAGCGCGGTAGAAACAAGCCCGCACGCGTCCTTGCAAAGCACTGAATTCACACCTTAGGTCAGGCTCCGTGTAGGAGTCTTCCTAAGAAGGTGCTGCCTCGCTTATTCTGTAATAAAATAAGAAGTAGCTTCTGAACAAACACAACCACGGCTACATTTGACACGTGCAGACTGGCAGGCTGCCTCCGCCAGGGTGGGCGGATGGAGCCTGTGCTTTGCGGCTCTCTGCTTTCCTCTGAAATAACAGCACTGGTGGGGTGTCCTGGGCAGAGCTCGTCTGAGCTGGCATGGGGAGCACGGGTCGCCTGAGTCCCAGGATGGGAAGGACTTCGTACATTTTACTCCCGTGGCATAACACAGTGAAGCCTTCAGGGGCCCACCAACATGCCTTGTCCATCAGCCACAGTCAGCTGCGGGGGATACTAGTGCTCCTTCATCCTGTGTTTGGGAGCGCAGTGAAGAACGTGCTTCCACTGAGCAATGGGGCACCGAGGTTCAGGCCTCTGGCAAATGGCTGCTCTCCTGGGGACAGCAGGGCCGGTCATGCTGACCTCATAGCTACGGCTGCGTACAGCCCTTGAATGCATGGGAATGCTGGTGAACGTTTGTCCTGCCAAGAAATAAAGCACGAAAAAAGGGAATTAGAAAAGAAACGGTACAAAACAGAAGAGATTTACCATGGCTTCATTTCAGCTTAGAGAAGTGTTATTAAGGGGGACAAAAATAAATGTTATTTTGATAATGATGCAGCCACGACCAAAGAAATGGATTAATTGCTCACACAGGGTTTATAGCCAATGTACCAGGTGTGAGATCACTTCAGCAATCACCAAAACAGCGTTAAGCTTGGCGGTTGCTGAACTATTTCCAGTAGCAGCTCCTGGATAGATTTACATCTTTAATGTGTAGAAATGTATGGACAAGATGAGAGTCCTGGGGATTTGGCACAGCTCCGGGTTTCTGTCGTTCCTTCTTCACCAGTGCCATTTCACTGCTTGGCCGAGCGCACCTCCCCAGGGCAGGGCAGGGCAGAGCAGCAGCTCTCCTCGCTCCTCTGGCCCTACTCCTGCCCCAGAGGCAGCTCGCGGAGCCTGAGGGATTTGAGGGAGTGGAGCCTGGAGGAGCTCCCCCAAACACTAGTTAAATTGGGAACTTGGTTCACTTTGAAGTTTCAAGCCTGAATAAATCTCTGCCTCAGCAAAGAGTGCTACAGGTTTGTACTTGAAAAGAGACGTTACACAGATCTGTCCAGCCTTTCAAGTACCTAACAGATCAGCACCTCACTGTAGAAATGCGAATGCTTGTGAGCATGAAAGGTTTTTTTCGGAATAACCTATTCCAAAAAACATCTCAGGTTTACAATAACATAGGCCCATGTAAGAAGGTAAAAACATAACCTTTTTTACCCTTTTTTGTGACTACCACTTTTATTGAATATCCTGCCTCACCTTTAGAAATGATCTTTCTGCTGAAACATTGTGCTGTAGGTGTTAGAGCTCTCTACACAAAAATTAGCTGTTTACTCAGGCAGATACAGACGTAGAAAATAGGGTGCCTAACTTAATCTCTGTGCCTCATGGTAGGATTCGATTATGACTTTCATTTCCAGCTGATGTTTGTCTAAAGATGACCAGCGATAGAGTTTCTTTCCTATTCCATTGCCTCCCTAGCCTCAGCATTGAAAATGTTCTCTAATATCTAACCTGAATTTTACCTGTCATCATCTTGTGCTTCTAGTCACAGCCCAATGGTCTTAGAAAACGTGTGAAAGCCTTAACATGAGTTCTAAGATCGCACTTCTGCATATGCCGTCCCTCAACTTGGTTTGAGGAGTTTCCACTCTGGTGGTTCTTAGGCTTTTCCTTCGCTGTGTGCTAACCTCTCATCATTTGCGCCATGTCTTTCTTAAGTGCAATATATGAACTGGACACAGTGCATGTGACTGGAGGCTTTATCAGCGCTGTGCAGGGTGGAGAGATTACTTCCTTGTGTCTTGCAGAGGATGCCAGCTTTCAGCTGGCCCGGGGTACCTTTTTCACAAGTGCACGACGTTGTTTACTCCTGTGCAGTTTATGGCCCGCCAGAACCCCAGGTCCTTTTCGGCAGAAGGGATACCTAACCAGTTAGTAATTGATTATTAATAACTTGTAATTTGCAGTTTGTAGTGCCTAAATGTAGTTAAGAGCTTGTCCATACAGAATTGTGCCCAATTTTCACCAACTTGTTACGAACTTGAATAATTCTTATCCTATCTGCCAAAACACTCTCCTATCCCAGCTTGCCACCTTCACATTTAGTTTGTTTGCAGGCCAGGTTTCTAATGAAAATAAATCATTAGCCTTCTCACCCTTCCTGTAAGTTGGTTACAAACAGCCACACTTTCTGTGGGGTTTTCTCTAGGCCCCATGGATGGTTTCCACTGCTTGTCCTGGTTGGGAGCCTGTGTTATCCAAACCCATGGAGATCACAGCTCTCAGCACGTGTTTAGAAAGCTGGTCTTGCTCTGATATTGGTAACTTCTCAAAATACCACTGGTTTCCACATGGCAGGATCATTGGACAAGATGATGCACAGTCTTCCGACAACATCAGGATTTGATTTTCTAGGGGGAAGAACAACTTGGGATGTTGGCACCGGTCAGTTGGTAGTTGTCTGTAGGTTATTTCTTTGCAGTCTGTGTTTAAACATTCTGGCTCTTGCAAAGTTATTGGAGAATTATCAGATTATGGTATATAACCGTCAATAAATAAAGTAAAACTGTGTGCTAGAACAGAGCCTTCCACCCTGTGGTTAAATCTGTAGTTCCCTTTTTCAATGCATGCTTGTCTAACTTATCATCTGCTATCATTTCTGAAGTACCTATCGCATTTGTACTTAAAAGACAGCAGTTATAAAAGAAACCCACAGGGAGATGACCCAGAGGACGTTTGAACAAACAGAGCAGGCTCTTCACGGAACTTTTGAGACTCCACAGGTAACCTTCTGGGATATGTGTTGTAGATTTTTTTTTTTTTGCCTTGTTGTGCTTTGTTTGAAGACTGAAAAGGTCTCACTTTGAAAAGCCATTTTTGCATTATACTGGGAAATCCATCTGGAATCTGCTTCTGACCAGTTGCCTCTGAGATGGTGGAACATATGTCAGCTAAAAGAAAATCATTACCTTTTAGAGGCTATTTTCTATGGTTTAGATTTATACTGCACTTTAAGAAGGAATAAATTTCCCTTCATGAAGGGAATGTATCTTTTACCTTCTGCTTATTACTTTTTACTGTATATAACCAAAACATAATATAATCAAGGCTTTTATTCATCCTGGGAAGTTATTATATCAATTTTTTTGTGAGGAGCATAATCCTGT
The DNA here is from genome assembly GCF_964034855.1 of Anser brachyrhynchus. Lineage (NCBI taxonomy): Eukaryota > Metazoa > Chordata > Aves > Anseriformes > Anatidae > Anser > Anser brachyrhynchus. The sequence continues at coordinate 2,319,102 of NC_137705.1, forward strand.
TGTACATTTCTTGTTAACTTCTTTACTTAAATTACTTATTTTGATTTTATTTTCAGTAATTTATCACATGAAACACCCAGGTTATCGCATTTTGTGGGATGCTCATTTACTCAGCTCACACAGCTATGGAAATACCTCTTCCAAAAGCTAAAATTCAATGTTAGGCTGATAGCAAGAAAAAGAAAAGTAACATTTTTGAAAATAAGGTAGCGAAAAATAATGTGACAAGAAAAACAAGAATAATTATTAAAATCCAGTCTACATTACAGTAAAATTTTATACCAAATTACAAATTAGCAACTGTTTGGCAGGAAATGTTAGATCTGTGTCTAATAATCCTATGCTTTTAGGCAGCTAAAGTACTTCTGAATCAAAAGTTGATATTTAGGGTCTTTTCAGAAGTACAGGGAAAAGACTGTGCCTAAGAAGAATCAGAATACTTATTCTTTGAGGGCAAAGTAAAAAACGTTTAGGCAACTGAAGGCAATATATGCAAAGCAAGAAGAGTGCTAGCTTTTTAGTTGTGCTAAATGTCAGCGCCGTCCTGAAACCAGTGTACTGAGATTACTGGAGTTAGTAGATGGGAATCCCAGGCAGTTGTAAAACATGAGGCTTTCTAAAGATTTTTTTTTTATTTAAATAATGTACTGAAGTGCTTGCTTTTTTTTAAAAAAAAAAAAAAAGAAAGAAAAAAAGCAAGTACATCCAAAAGTTACAATCCAAAAAGAACAGACTTTTTATGAATGGTAGTGTGATTGAGTCTTAGTGGCATTGCCTAAGCATAAATGTATGGTGTCAATAATAATTACCTGGTTGTGATTCACGTACATTTTGGAATAACCAAAATGTCTTTCAATAACCCAGCTTACATAAAAGCAAACCCTGACTCTCCAGGAATAATCCATTAGAAAACTCCAGAGGTTCAATTAGCCTTGTGCACATTTTGGCTAGCAGAGTACTAGATACATACGGAATATGAATATAGATAATGATTGGACTTGGACATTAAGAAACACACTGTATTGTGGATTATGCATCATTTTAATGAACTAAGCATTCATACACCATTTTTAAAAATAGTTACTGCATAGCAGAAGTACCCCAACTGTGATCAATTGGATTGCTTCCAGACTCTGGGTTATTTATTGGAGGTTCACAGAGAACTGATGGGTTAAAGATGCTTTCTCTGCTCATTACCATCTGAAAATATTATGTTTTCCACACAAGAAATTGCTGTAGATGCCCCAGGGAAGCAGTGTGATTGGGCTGGGAGGGTGTATTTCTCTTCTGTAAGAACATTTTGGAAAGCTGCTGTTCTGTATTTCCATGTTGTTTATATTAGGTTATACATGAATGATAAGACACAGATTTTTTCCCCCCAGTACTTCATGAAACAATCTGTAGGAAGCATAAGAACATGCTGTTTTTAAGCATTAAAAATAGTCGTTCATTTAAATTAGAAACAAACAAAATAGTTTCTCTTACACCCCATAATTAACACTGGAGAATTAGCCTTGAGGTGAGCACTGAGACTGCTTCTTTAGTGAGCTTTATTGAAACAGAAACTGGAAAGTACATTTGAGCAAGTAGCCATTTTATATATAGTGGCAGCTAAAAATATAGATATTTCTGTTCTTGGAGTAAATGGGACTTCACTGAAAGCCAACATACCTGTACCCGACTTGCTCCTCTCTGTGAAGAGATGTGGTAGGGCCATGACTGCTGCTCCAAACACCCACACGTGACAGTGTTGGAAACGATAGCTTTTCAAGGGGGTCTGAGAAAAGCAAAGGGAGCAAATCGAGATGTGGCTATTGGTACTTACGTTAAATTTAGCTGCAACAAGATGCATTTTCCTGCAAGGGAACAAGAAAAGTCTGTGCCTTGCAAGCGGCAGTTTCATCCCTTTGATCACATGGCTATATCTGCCCTGTGCTCCATAGTTTGTGTGCTTAATGCTTGGGCGTGGGTTTGTTTTTAGCTTTCAGCATCTGATGTAAAATGGTGGCAAGCCACGTACACTGATACACAGTCTTTCTCATTGACCATCTAAACATTATGGCCAGCATGATGAGAGTTTGTCTGATCCTCCTTTGGACAATGATCATGGTTCAGCCACACGTACCTCAAGGTAAAGCAGGTAAGGTGTGTTCCTTCCTACCAACGCCGTGCTTCAGCACTGGGGTGACCAAGGCCCCGTGAGGTGTTAGTCAAATGTGCTGTTCTACACGTAAATAAAACAGGCCATGGCATGCCCTGAGGAGAGGCCCACAAATGACCATGCTGTGTTAAGATGCTTCCTGGGATCATTTTACCCCATCTCAGTGAGATTTCTCCCAGCCAGTGCCCGAGGGCTGCTCCCAGAGGCAGTCTGGACTGCCTTTGCTGTGAGAGGGGAGACGTGCGGGGTGTGTAGGTGCAAGCTGTGTGCCACCGGGCCTCCAGGGCAGACAGTGGCTCCTGGCCTGGCTTATTTAACGACGTAAATCTGGGCAGAACAACAGCATTGTTCAGGATAGCAATTTTATTTCGAGGAATAAAACTAGACTTAGCTGCAGAAACTTGACGACGTAAAGCATCATCGGCAGCAGTCCCGGTATACCAAGAACCTTAATACTGATGGTTTTTGTGGACATCTCAAAAAGGAACATTTTAAAGAAAGCAGTTCAAGGCAGTTTGTGTCGCGGTTTTCTGACTCTTTATGAGGCAGTTTTTCTAATGCGAGGCACTTGTTTGAAAATGGAACAAATGGGCATTAAAAGCTGCCTGAGAGATGGCAAATAAGGGAGGATGAGCTCTGAAGAACTCTAGAAATGGAGGGGAGTAGATTGATTATTTCACTGTGTTGCTATTTATATGCTAACATTTTCCCCCAGCATGAGACCTTCATTTCCATAAGAGCTCCAGGAATCCCTCTTGCCCTGTCATTTTAAATGATCATTCCCATCCTTCTATGTTTTCTTCCATTTGTGCTTAATTCCTCTGTTCATCATACTTTTGTTTCTCTCGTGTATGACTTCTTGTGGCTGTCAGCCTTCACTTAGAAAGCCCCCACGTCATGCTGTTCTGCCAGCCTCTGTGGGTGAGAATCGATCACACAGCTGATCACTTCATCGGCCCCATTCGGTATGGATGCCCAGTGCCTAAGTGGCTGTCAGGATCAAGACTGAAAAACCTGAACCTAATTAATAAGCTAAATGTAATATGTCATTGTGATTTACAAGTTGAAACTGTTGTAAAAAGTCATTTTTTAAGCTAAGTCTTAAGTAGACTCTTATTTGATGAAGTTTTGGGTGTTATTTAAAGATACTTTTCAACTGTTAGGAACATTTTGTAAGAAGCTGTTGAGAGAATACAATATTGAAATAAAATTTGTTATGGTTTTCTTGCATTACCCTTTAATTATAAATAGCTATTGGTCTAAACAATGCACTGGATTATTGCATTGTGAATATTTTTGTTTTCTTCCTTACAGTTCAGGTTTTCCCACCTGTTAACTTTACCCTTACGGTCTCTGCATTAGCACGAGTACTTCTACGCTGGAAGCCAAACCCTAATCAAGAACAAAAAAACTACACTATTAGATACGATGTGAAAATCTTAGCTCCTGTGTCTGAAGAGGTAAAATTAAGTCCAGCATCCTAAAAAGTCTGAATTCCTGTTATGGCACCAAATCAGGGTGCAGAAGGTGTGACACGTCTCTTGAACGATTGACAAATTGAGTCACTTACTCTCTTCCACCATAAACAAGTACTTTGAGCACCGGGTAGATTCCCTTTCGTCTATGCTTATGGGTACAGTTCTGCTGGGACAAGGGTTAGGAATTGCCTGGGGAATTGGCAGTTTCTGCAGCATTCATCTTGGAGGGGAAGTTGTAGACTGGGTTTATGTGATACTGCTCCCCATTCCAGTCAGCTTATTTAATTCAGATTAATGCTAGGTTATCATTAAAATGTTAGACTGTGTTTTGTCACAGCTATGCATTATAGGCAAATTTTGGTAAGATAAAGGTCCTGTTGTCTTGACTGAGAAACCTTAAACACTTGTGTGGATTATTTGTGCTGTCTAGCTTTATACATTTAATATAACCAGCTCAGCTACCTAGCTGGTTTGCCTCTGCTCCTGACACTCGATGGCTGGTTTGCTCCTGTGGGCTATTTAAAGCAGCTAATTCAAGGTTTTTTACTGTGAGTCACCATCTATGCGACTCCTGCTGTGGAAGCACAGGATAGCCATAGCCAAGCTAGGTGATGAGCAGGTATGCACTGCCTTCAAGGTTTCAAGTAAGCATATAGTGAGGCACTCGCTAAAGGCCCACATTTTGTAGAAGATCACTCTTCGCAGGTCCCTTAATTCAGCTCCCATCATGTGTTGCTTTATTATTATTATTGTTATTTTTAAAGTATGATACAAAGAAGACTTACAGTTTCCAAACAGCTGCACTTCACAATGGTTTCTCTGCACACGTTCGGACTTTGCTTTTCCATAATGGTGTTCAGATGACAAGTGACTGGGTGACAGCAGAACTCCAGCCTCCACCAGGTAAGAAGAAATGCGAGGGAGGTCTGAAGTTTGTGTTCTGTACTCGTCTGTGGACTAGACATCAAAAGGTGACAGGTTTAATACTAAATGGCATTTTCCCCTATACCTGCTATGTTGGTCTTACAAAACTATTTAGTCCAGGCCTTTCTCTACAGCTGTGAAGCCTGGAATATAATCTGGATAACCCATACAAAAAAGTTTCTAAAAATTCCTTGCTAAGGCAAAGATAACCTACTTGCATACACTTTATGATAATAAAAGATGATATCGCCTTGAATCATGAGGTGTATGTGAAATACGTAATGCTGTGTGGTAGAGCTTTACTTACAGTGGTTAGGAATATTCATCCGTCCATTACTAATAGAATTGTGTGATATATAAAACACAAAGAAAATATACAACATAGGTAAAATGTACCAAAGACTTTAATCAGTGTCTTAGAAACACGAATTTCTTACAACTCCTGTAATGATTTTTCTTCTTTCTATTCTATAATTTTGTGATTCTGTAGGTGCTGCAAATACAGCTGTCACTAATTTGTCCTGTGCTACTCATTTCACCATTTTTAGTACTGTTTCTCTCCACTGCACTTGGCTTCCTGGCAAAGGGGCACCAGAAGATACCAAGTACTTTCTATTTTACAGGTTGGTGTCTTCTCCCAATTTGCTCGGTAACAAATTTCTTTAAGAGCATCATTTATCACAAATGTTTTAATTTAGGTATGAGACCTGCACTGAAGAATGTCAAGATTATATCAAAGACAAGTGGAACAGGAATATAGAGTGCAGATTTTCAGTGACTCATATTACTCCTGATGAGATTGATAAACTCATTGTAATACATATTAATGGGTCTAGCAAGTATGCTGCAATCAGACCTTTTCAGCAGTTATTTAACCAAAATGCCATAGGTGAGTAGAAATACATTAAAAAAAAAAAAGTAAATGTCTAGCAGGATTGTCAAAAGATTTGTAAATTAATATTAGTGAACTGAATTGTCCTCGATGCAGGTGAAAGCATGTGCTGCTTTTGCATGGATGTCAAAGAAATTGGAAGGGATGATGAGACAGAAACTGATGGCTTCAACTAACTGATTTTAATAATTTAAGTTATAGAATGACAAAAACAGAAAGAAAAACTAGAGAGTTAATATTTTATAGCCTAAGGTTTATTTAAATATACATTTTCTAGTGAGTTAATTAATACACCTTCAAGTAGTTTTTGCTACCTTTTGTTTTACATCTGTTCTTTAAAAGGAACACAACACTCAGGATAACCATGCCTTAAAGAATGTCATTAGACTATAGAATAAAAGGTGTTACTAGCCATGACTGTCTATCACTCTCTCCAACCCAAAGAATTTATTTTCCTTCATCATTAGTTCCATGCCTTTCACTTTTTTTGTAAACATGTAACATTTCCTTTTCTCATAGCTTTACTAACATAAAACTTTTGACATAATTTCTTCTTAGAAACCAGCCCCACAATAGCTGCTGATCCATCTTTGATTTTTTTCCCATTTTTCAGTAACTTGCTGCATTTTCTTTTTATTTTTAATAAAAAGATTTTTTTTCTAAACAGTCTATCATTAATTTAATGCTTTTGTGAAAAATAATTTAATAAATACCTCCCCCCCTCAATAATCTACTTTCTGAAAGCTTTTAACTGGATTTTTTTAAACTGTTTTCCCTTAATTATTTTTTTGCAATATAGTTATTCCTCCCAAATTCTTATTTTTTTGCCCAAAATGTGAAATAAATTCAAGGATTATAGGTCCTACTTGGAAACTATCAAGTTCTAAACTGCTACAATTGTTAGTATTTTAGCTTTGCTCTATAAATAACCGGTATGATTTTCTTTTTGTAGAAAAAGTGAATGTTCCCAGAAATGTCACTGTATTCTTACAGCAAAATGATCTCTTGGCCACATGGGAGAAGCCAATTTCTCCTTTTTCTAAAGGGTGTTTTGAATATGAATTTTACCTCATCAACTTGAAGTCAGGTAACAAGCAGGTAATTGCTTCTCTGGTGCCCAAGTATTACGTCATGTTCCCTCCTCTGAGCTGAGTGTCCTCTGTAGCTAGAAGTTGCCTTTATGCAGCCTGGGAGAAAAGCCTCGTATTCATGGATATGGTACAAATTTAAAATATTTTAAAATAAAACCTGCATCAGTGCATTTTTTGAAACTATGGATTATTGGTGAAACTCGTGTCCCATTTGTGACTTTGGTTCAACAAAGCCAAAGTCTCCTCAGTTTGCACATTTTAATTCTTTTTTTGGACATCATTTATGTCTGCAACAAACTACTTCCAAGACAGCTTGGAAAACAGAAGAACAAAAAAGAAAGTTTTATTGCATCTAGCTTTAACAGGATGAAGGTGGAAAATTCTGAAACTCCAACATGAAGTGTCTTAAGGAAGAACCCAAAATGAAGCATCTTTCAAAAACTTTGCCCTAAAACATAGGTGTATTAGGAGAGAAATTACACTTATAAATAGAGTTCTTTCTTCAAAAGCAAGGCCTGATGTTCACTCTTAGTCTAGTAAAGAATTTTTTAAAAAATAAAAAGATGAAAAAGATTTTTTGTTTGCCTGAGTTGCCCAGCCGTAAGTAATCTGTAACAGTATGATACTGTTTTTCTAACAGACATTGAAAATATACTCAAATGATGTCAGATTATGGATTGATGTTACCTGCAAGTATTCCATACAAATAAGAGCTAACCATCATCTATGTTGTAGAAGAGGATTTTGGAGTGACTGGAGTGAAATTCTTTATGTTGGTAAGAATGACATGCCCTTGTCTTGTAAGAAAATAATACATTGTAGTAATTAATACATTAGAAATAATAAAAAAAAATCCCCCCAACTTTTGGACATATAAATTTGTTTTTAAACAGTTTGTTGTTTTTATATGCTTACGTTTTCAGAGTCTACTTTAAACTAGCTTAAGGCCTAAGTTCTAGCTAAGGCCTTTTAATGGCATTACTTTAGTTTTCACATGTATTTCCCTGACATGCACCGTGATACTCACGCTGGAAGTTAATGTGAGTGGTCATATCAATTACTACTTTAATGAAACTATCTTAAAAAACAAAACAAAACAAAACAAACAAAAAACAAATCAAACAAAAAAAACAGTATGGCTATAGCATCTTTGGAAGATGATAATTCGCCCCACTCTGTTCTGTATTTTCTGCTTGCTGAACATGTTCTTTCTTTTTTTTTTTTTTTCTGGAAATAGCAGTTTTCTTATCATGGCACGTTATCGACTGTTTGTTCATAGACATCCTGCTTTGCTGTTATCTTTTGAGTTTCTTCACTTCCTGGTTTTCACAAAAGAAAAAAAAAAAAAAGTAGGCTCTTACTCTCTCCTGTTTACTGTACTTTTCCCTGTAGCAGCAGCCCTCTGGCTTTGCTAAAAATTGAAATACGATTCTGCTTCCTTTCCTTGAGCTGTGGTGATCAAACCAGATTCAATGCAGCCATATGCTGCCAAAAAGAGCATTGTGAAAGTAGATCTTGATACCACCTGTCTCTGAGAGGTTGGTTGGAAGCACTACAGTCAGACAAAGCTAGATACAGAAATCATTAATGCAGCTGAGTAGGCCGCCCGTCTTTATTAACTATGCATGACATCAAATCTGTGAGATGGCAGGTACCTGTGAATAGCCACTGCCAGGACTCACAGTTTAAAAGAAAATCTATAGGTCAAGTTTGGGGCAGAGAAATACCTCGCAGCACATTTGTGCTGTTCTGCTTCTGCTTTCCCAGCAAAGCTGAAGCATTTGAGGGCACCTCTACAGCAGCTGAAGTGCTTTTGGAGCCATCTCTGTTGTGCAGTGTGATGATAACTGGAGAACCTGGGAACATCATTACAGACTCCTCCACTAATGCTCAGCAAATATCAAATATGAGAAATCCACTGGGATGATAAAAAAAAGACGAAAAGAAAGTTAGTCTTCTGTTAAAAAATGACTAAAGTCTCAAACATATCCAGGATGGGCCTTAACACAGGCTTAGGCTGGGGATAACCCAGCTGGGCTGACAGTTACACCTCAAATCTTACTTTCTTGAAAGAAAATTAGCCGTCCTACTGTGCTTGTTGTTGAAAGGCTGACTGTGCACCACTGCCACGGTGGTACAAAGGCCCAGGATGGATCCACGCAGGCATGCTCATGGCATCAGCCTGGTTGTGGGGCCTGCTGTGCTGCTGCAGCCTCTGGTGGAGATGGCAGGCTCAGCTCCCTGTTTCTCAGAAAGAAATCAGGCCAAAATTGAATATTGTTTTGTCTGCAGCACCAATAAACAGATCAGGCCTGCTGCTGGCCGATTCATGTCCTTTCAATTACCTGGTAATGGCAGTGCTGACATCTTGATGCATAGGACAGGTAGTTATCGGAAGCACACACGGACTCAGCAACCTTTTGAAAATGCAGTTCAATGTAAATGCTTTTGTTATATGGCATAATATGGCACAAACTAATGGTCGTGGTCACTAAGCATGCCTTTTTAAAATGGAAACGTTGACCTTGATAGAAATACCTGTCTGCTCCCAGGCAGAGGCAGTAGAGAAATTCTCCCTGAGGAAATGCAGCAGCAACAGCTTACAAGAAAAATTGGGCGTTTCAACATCTTTTTTACAGGAAAGCTAACAAAGTCAGAGAAGTGTAGTTGCTGGCTAGAGAGGATTAACAGAAATGAAGAAGAGTTTAATGGAGAACAAACAGGTTGTGCCTGAGGTTATAAGCAAGCGGTGCCTCTGCTGGGTACCAGCCATGCGAATACTGCACGGCGTGGTGCATCCCGGGGTGTGGCGTAATGCAGCCTGGCATCCTGGTGGTACTGGCAGAGCAGGCACTTCACGCTTCTCGGCTTGGTGGCAATAAAATGAAAGAAATTTATTGATGAAATCAAAAAGTCAGATTCATGGCAACTGTTCTTGAAGCTCTACACTTCATTTTTAAATAGAGGTAGCAGGTCTTCATAGTTTGTGTGTTAAACTGTGATCTGAATATAAAACGGCTGATGAAACCTTTTGTAAAAGTGTGCTTAAAAATAACCTGTGATAAAGTGTATATTTTTTATATATATATATTTTTTCTTGAAACTCAGGAGAAAACAAACAGGAGAATTTCATAGCCTGGATTCTGGCTGTGCTCTGTGTGTCCATGTGCGCTACAATCGTGCTTGTTGGTATAATATGCAAAATGTAAGTATCAATATCTTCTTTGTAATTACAGCGTAACTAAATACTAGGTGTTGAACAGGTGTGGGGTGACATTAAAAACTTTGCTTAATTTTCAGGAGGGGCACCAAGTTCAGTATTCAAGCATAATTATGCAAAGCAAAAGTACCGAATCCTCATTACATTACATTACAGTACATTCTCATTAATTATCTATAGTAACATTCAGCAAAATTGGTGAGGTAAGAGGGTTGTTCAATTTAATTTTAAGCATATATATATATATATATATATATATATATATATACTGAGTGAGGAGAATTTCTTAAAAACCTATTTGTCCACATCTCATTTCCTCACTTAAATGGATATTGTTGGGTCAACGATTTCCACAGTAGGATTCTGTCTTTAACCATGGTGAAACCGCTGAGAGCATCTTTCATGGCTAAAATGTACAGTCCAGTATTTTCTCAGTCATGTCTACATCAGCCTGTACAACTACACTCAATACTGGGCCCCAGGCATGTGGTCTGAATTACAGGTGACATCAAGGAGTGTGGTAGATGCTCTGAAGACGTAGAAATTCTGGTCCTTTGAGCTTGCTGCTCCTCCTTACCCCTTATCAGGAGGAAGTGTATTGAACTATTGCTTGTTATGAGTATTTTAAAATATTTGTTTAGTTTATTTTTAAATACTACAGAGGCTATGGATGCCAAAACAGATGCCGTATAGCCCAGCTTCCCAAAATGTGCTGTAAAGAAACCCAGCTACATTGGCTTTCTGTGGTAGTGACTGATCAGGTCATAAGTGATGAATTACAGAATCAATGTAATTACAAGCTTCTTCCCTGAAAAATGGAGCAAGCAGCAATTATCAGGTCCACAATAAACACAGCTCCCAGTAACTTAGGTGTTGTCCTCAACTCTGCTACTTTTTTTTTTAAATTAATTTCTTTAGTGCCTTTTAAATTATTGGTTATACTGATAGGTCCATGACTGTTTTCCTTTCCCTAGCATGTTTCCTTTATCAAATAAAGGTCTTCTCTCCAGGAATGTTATATTAAAATAAATGTTAACTCCCCAAAGCATCTGATATCCATAATAACCTGTTCTTAAGTTAATTTAGTTAGCCTAGCAGGTCTCAACAAGTAAATGTCTTTGGAAAAAGAAAGATTAACTATACAGAGAGTTTATTCATATTGCATTTCATATGCACATGTTCTTAAGCAGCCTTGGTATGTTGGTGGATATCTCCAAACCGCCCTTGCTCACATCACAGATACCTGTATGGATTGATCCTTCTGTATAGCTGTAGGTCCTCCACTGCTCTGGCACCATTTTGATCAGCTCTCTCATCTCTGTTTGGGATAGCTACGAACATCTTTGTCCAATACCAGTTAGTAGCACTCATAATGCTCCTTGTTGTCCCATGGAGTTCAGCAACTATTTGGATATTATGCAAATACCCTCAAAAAGAGATAGAGAAAGAAATAGGTATAGACTTATACTCAAGGACTGGCTTGAAGATGCTGTACTAATGCATTTTATGAACTGTATTACACTGGGCAAATTTAAGCTAGCATTTCCAGGTTCAGATGTTTGCCGCTGCACTGGTAGCTTCTAGGATTTTCTCTCTGTCTGACTGGTGTATAATTCCCTAGCACCCAAAGGCTCATTACATAGCATCTTTGCCAAAGTGATTAAAGTTTTATCTGCCTGCTGTACTGAGTTTCATGGTTTTGCTATCTTTCTTCCATCCTTCCCTGGCAGTTTCCTGCTCAGTACCTTGTCACTTCTCTACTCCATTGTCCCTTTCTCTAGTCCTCCAGCCCACCCTGGGAGGAGGTAGGAAGTGCGAAAAGATGAAGTGCAGGGCTTAGCCTGCACGTTTATTGAATGTGCAGATAGTAAAAGTAGAACAGGTTCACTAGATCACAATTTCATTAATACCCTCTTTCATTTTTACTGCTGTTGAAAATTCATGAAGAGTACCACGCAATTCAAGCCACAGAATCATTTCAAATTTCATGCAATTTGAAGGCATTATAAGGAATTTCATTACACCAAAGACTTCTATAAATTTTTCTATATAATTCCTGGTGACTACAGTCATCAGAAATAAAGACCACTGCTTGGGGAAAAAATATCCCAAGGCAAGATAGCCCTCTGGGACTGCTTGGATAGTTACTTGCAGTAGCTGATGGAGATATTGTCTTGATAAAAAGTACAATCGAATGTTTCCCTAGTTTGCCCTCTGTCTTCATTAATGAGCATCTTCTGTACCTCCTTAGGCTGTGCCTCAGAATACCACTTTCTCCTGGAGGTGAGCCCACAGGAGGATGTAGTTAACAACTTGCTCCCAGCTGCTCTCCACTTAACTGAAATCAGGCCAGTGAGCAGACCTCTGTGCCCTGCAATCAGAGCGGTCATCCTGCCCTCCCCCAGGTTCCCCTCCCTCCTCTGCACGCCACACCAGTCCCTGACCAGCAGTCACCAGCTACCTGCTACAGGGAAGTCCTTTGGAAAATGTCACAGGGAATCTCAGGGGAGGCAAGACACTAGAAAAGGCACTCCAACATACTGTGAAAACAAATGTTTTATCAGCCTTATTGTAGAGGTTGGAAGAGGGAAAAAAGAGCATGTTCTCTTACTTATCTCTCTTTGTTTATCTTAGGCCTTTTAATGCCACAGTCCATGGGAAAGTGGCAAATTTCAGAAAGAGAGACAGCACAGTAGCTAGAGTGAAAAAGCTGAAACACCGAGTTAAGCCACAAGGGTCTTGTAGAGTGTTTCCAAAGCCTGAAGGTGCAAATAATGCTGATGGAAAGGGCTGTGATCTTTGCCTCGGATAGAGGCAAACACAGATGTTGGGAAAACTTTCTTTGACAAAATATTTTAATCACTTAACTCCGACTTTTCAGTGTCCTGCCAAAAAAGACCAGGACCATACTGAGAGCATCACTGTAACCACCCCACCACCGCCTCACTGCAGACTCTTGCACCTGAGGGGCATGCAACCACCACGAACCCGTGTGCTTCTGCCTCATTTCTGCTGGGTGTTTGTGCACCCCTCCTTAAGTGTTTCCACTCCAGAAGTGACATGTAACTTATGCTTTTTGCTGACTCAATAAATAATTTTGGTATGGCTCCATCAAAATCTTTCATTGATAAACGGCACAACTAGGACTGCGTCCCTGTTAGGAGTTGGGGGGAAGAGGTAGAGGACAGACCAGGCCCTTGTTTTGCCCCCAGAAGTGCCAGACCTGCTGCACACCTCGCTACCAAGGGCCCTTTCAGATCTGCCCCATAGTAAATCATCCTGTTTCTGTTGAGCATAATTAATTATTTAGATTACATTAGATAAATGTCCTTATCTAATCTTTGTCCTCATCTAATCTAATGTAATGTCCCAGTGTAAACCTGGTTTCAGAAAGCAAAATGATCCTTTGTCATGTCACAAGGCAACTGAACATGCACAGCTATAGCAAACTGGTTTATTGGCTTTCTCCACACAAAACCTTCCCATGGTTAAGAAGAGAGGCCTTTATTTTGACCCTGGACTAGCTGGTCTTGTTGGAGTTTGAAGCTGAACCCAGGGTCTGTCTGGAATTGGTAACCAGGACACAAGGGAAATCATGAGGCCTCTGGGGCCTGGCACCTGGAAGGCTGGGGAACTGCGATGGAGTGAGGAGCCATGAAGATGGAGTACCTACACACTGCTTTTCCTCCCCATAGTCCTGATTCTGTCTTCACACCTCCTTCACAGACCCTGGTCCATGTGCAGCAATGGGGAGACGTCCCATAGTTTGCTTGGTCAGGTCTTCTGTTGTGCCGGCAGTGGTACGTCCCTTCCCTTCACCTAATAATTAGTTATGCAGCAATGGCTCTTTCAAGGCAGCGGCAGCTCAGCCAGGGAGGTTTAGCTCCAAACTGATAGTCAGAAAATACTTTGAAGAAACTCTTTCAGGGGAGGGCGTGGGAGAGAGATGAGGATTTTTTTTTCTACCTCAGAATGAAAGCTATGGAAAAGAGTAAGTGAGCAGCAGGAATTTATTTTAGACTCCCTGCTGAGGAGGAATAACAGGATAAAAGAGAACTTGACAGAAATCAGAAAGCTTTCAAAAGAATAGTCATAATAACATAAGCGCTCGGCTAACCAGACACCAGGCAGAATTGTCACCAAGTGACACGGGCAGGAGCAGGCCTGCCCTCGGTCCCAGCGGCGAGGAGGCAGGAGGGCTGCTGCCAGGCCTCCACACCTGGGCCACGTCTCTGCTTCATGGACATCAAAGCATCTCTGCACACTAATTCTGGGCTAAATCCTCTAATCTCCAGTCAGGCCATGTTCCCATTAAAACCTGACCCTGCTTGGACCTCACGCTATCCAGAGGCAGAGACAGTGAAAGCATTTTAGTGACTGAAATGCAAACTCTACGCTGGGATATGTCAAAGACAAGAAAACGTTTGCTCGGCAGCACTTGCTATCACAAAAGTACCTATGCCTAAACGCTTCAGCCAGGCTAAAGAGCGTCAGGCAGAACAGGAGTGTCTCAAAGGGTGCTAGCAGGATGAGCTATTACCCCACTAAGTGGAACCGTTTACTTGTCAGCCCTCGCTGGCCCACTCCTTGCCTCCTCCGTGCTCCCTCGGCACACAATTATTTGCACTTGCTCTCCTACCATGACGCAGAGGCAGATTATGTCCAGAAACCATGATCTGAGCAAGAGGCAGCCTGTCCTGAATGTCCAAACAAGGTACATGACAGTGCAGCCCTTGGGAAGCAGGCGTGTGTGAGCAGACAGATGAGCACAATTAGTTTCTCTCCAAGTCGGGGCCGTTACTGCCCCGCTGGATGGGGCAGCACCTGGTTCTCTGCTACAGCTGCAGGGGGAGGCTGTTGGGGCCCCTCCTTTTTGTCATCCACATGTCCCCAGGGTCCAGAAGTGTCCTGTCAGGACGTGAACAGCTGCCACATCCTTGGGGTCTGCACTAGTGGACGATTACCCACTGCTCTGAGCCCTTTGAACCCAGTGCCGCTGCCTCCAGCTGCGGATGCGGGAGGAGAGCAGGAAGGCTCACGGGGTGAGAGCTGGCCTCTCGCGGAGAAATGCGCTGCTCGTCAGATGCTTCATCCATCAGAAAGAGCAGTCCTTTCACAGCCCTCCGCCACTGTTTTTGACAGGAAATTTGTATGGAGTAAACTGTTTCCGCCAATTCCGACACCCAGCAACAAGTTCAGAGATCCCTTTCCAAATGAGTATGAGGTAAAGTAGCATTTTTATTTATTTATTTTTTAATGATTGAAGGAACACTTGTGTTTGTGTGCTGCTCTCTCCCTGTAGGACTATCAGCACAGTTTGTTACTGCTGAGTTAAAGCCTTTTGACCTCTTAGAATTTCTAATGTCAGCATCGAATGTGGGCCCCGTTGCCAAATGTGTTGTGCAAAACTTGCCAAATGGGAAATTGGTGGGTGCAGCTAGTGTAACACCATGCAGTGCCTTACCTATGGGCGTCCCATGGAGTTAGCCCTCACATTTAGCCATTTGGGAGGCTGTGTGGGTGGTTACAAGTGCTGGGGTCAGAGCTCACCTGGCTTTGGGACCACCTCCTCTGCCAGGGGGCCAGAGCGCCGCAGATCCCAGTCTGCAGTAGGCCTTGATTTGACCTTGTTTGTAGGCCGAGTGTTTTTGGGAGGGTAAAAAACATGAAAATAACCCCAAAGGGGAAAGGCCTATTCCAGTGCACTGGGCTGGGGAAGGATTAAGGGCTGCTGTCTGGTTTCTGTCATGCAGGGCATTTCAGCCACAGGGTGCCGTACCTGTGGCGCTGCCTTCTGCACAGAAAGCCGCTGGAGCTGCTCCTTGCAGGAGCCCGGCCAGGCAGAGCCCTGCCTTGGCAGGGACTGCAGCTTGTTTCCTGGAGAGCTGATTTATTCTGTGAAATCTAACAGTGAGAAATGCTTGGGTCCTACTGCTAAGCTAGTTTTAAGCCTTATTATGTTTGCTGTCACTTCCTGGTAAATACATTTGCCTTGCAGATAAGATAAAACTCCTCATTGTCTGCTCAAGGGGAGTGCTGCTCGGTAACTTGATTTTAATTTGTCCCCTCAGAATACTGGTTTGATTTTTTTGGTATGGTTATTATTCCATGGTCTGGTCAAGGAAACAGGCTTAAAAGATTATAGTATAATGTTTGTTTTTAATTAAAGTCATTGCTGTAAAATAATATGACTAAGGGTATCACACGTAAGAACATGAAAAATAGCAAATACCAACACTGCAGCTAAAAAATGTGAGCTCTCTTAACTAGCGGAGTCAGTTGATAACTTCTGCTTACCTGCAGCTTGTCAGCTAAATCTCCGCTTGCTTTCCAGAGGGCGCGCACCTGCACCAGCGAGACAGAGACGGAGCTCGGCAGCTTCGACGAAGATCTCTCCTGCAGTGCCCTGGACGACTTTGTCTTCTGAGGCAGTGCAGCCTCGCGCAGCAGGGCCATGCCACATCCTGGGGCACCCTACGTGGGGATGACCCCCACAGAAAGTCATGGTGTAAGCAGGGTGTAAGCGCACGGAACTAGTGCCGTGGTTCTTGCATGAAAAAAAAATCCTGGAAAAGAGCTGGTGGCTTTTTTTGGTAGGCAGCTTAGTCTTTTGGATTTTTTTTTTTTAAATACTTCTGACAACTTAAGCATGTAAAATGCAAATTGGGATTTTTGTGTAGCAGTAAGGTACATGGTACCGGTGCAGGCAGTAAGGTACATGGCTGGGCAACTGGCAACTGTTCTGGGAAATAGCCATGAAACCCTGCAGAAAACTGACAGGCAGCTCCCTGAAAAAGAAAAAAAAAAAAAAAAAAAGAAAGAAAAAAAAAGGGCACATACTGATAAATTTCCTCAATTGCATGTAGAAAACACAGCCTGGGAATGCAGAGTTCTCAATTATACGTAATTACAGAAAGTTGCTATGGAACTCCTGGTGGTTTTAACAGGGCTTTCTGAGACAGAAGGAGCTGGACGACTCCTTTGTTTGTAATTTTAAAAATCCAATCCCAGTATTGCAACCTGTTTTTCTTACCTATCTGTTGTTCCATCTTAAAGGAACCGAGTCTGGAACATTGTGGGTTTCTGTTTGTGCTTTGTATACTTCTGTTGTGTAATCCACTAAGCAAGTTAACAAATAAACCTCCTGCCTGAAACCGCTTGCCCCGCGCTGGCTTTGAACTCATCCGCTGCTGACCGCGATGCTCTGCTCCTCTTGCAGAGTCCCTTCGGCTGCCCAAGAAGCCTCCTACCCACTGAGCTGCGCAGAGGTGGGGTTAAGCACATTAACAAAGAATAAAAAGAAAAAAAGAGAAAAAGAATTGACCTAGCAAGTAAATTGTTTGGAAAGTGCCTAAACATAATGGAGTTCCCAGGTGCTACAAACTAAAAGTAATTATAATAAATGAGCCAGTTCTCATCTGGGTGAAATAGCATGGCTCCATCAAAATTAATGTAGCTCATTAATATAACAATGTTTGTGCCTCAAATGCCTCTGCTGTGTGTGATTTTAATGGATTTGAGGTGCCCAACTTTAACAGTCTGAAAATCAGAATTTCATTAGTAAAATCCTAAAAACAAGTCGAAAGAGAATTCATTTACTATAGTATATTTCATTTATGCCATGCCTTCAAGTACCCTAATAAATAAAATTTCTAAATATAACTTCATTCCCAGTAATGGAAAGATTCTGCAGAGATTAATGCAATACATTTAAGTGCATTTTTCACTTGAGCTGTACATTTGGTAATTTGAAAGTGCGTGTGTGAATGCTCTGTGCTTCCCAGTGAAAGCTCCGCAGCCCCGGGCACTCCAGGCACCAGGGGCTTGGACGGGTACCTGGCTTTCTGCTTAGAGCCCCAGAAGTGAAAAACGAGCTTTCAATTTTCTGTGTTACTGGTAAGGATGCAAATCACAAGAAAGCCACACAAACAATTGCAATGAGGTGGTGATGATGAGGCCAGCAGCCTGTTGGTTTTGGTGCCCAGATTTCTGTTTTTTTTTTTTTCCCATGAAGCAGCACTGGGAGCCTGTAAGCGCTCGGTTGGTGCCTCCACCCTCACTCGGAAGCAGGGCTTTTCTCCATGACAGTCCATCCTGCTGGCTGGCAGCCCTGGGTGTTGATGAAACACTCGGCCAAGCGGCAAGGCTGAGTGTCGCGTGGCCCAGCACCCTCAGCGCAGCCCCCAGGCAGTCACCAGAGTGACTCCGATCACAGGGCTTCTCTGTGCTGCCACACCTAAAAATCAGAACTAGAATTGCAAAAAGTTGCAAAAATGCACAAAGACAGCGGGAGAAGCGATGTCTTACCCGCTGTCTCACCCTTACGAAACTTATCACCAGGTGCAACGAAGCATGGAGGACAAACGCTCCTTGCAGACAGGTATCTTTACAAATGACAGAATATTTATTACCAATACCTTTAAAAAAAGATTACATCTGCTAGATCACTGATAAATATCATTTACACTGGGGAGAGAACTACAGAAGCTTTTTTTTGTTGTTCCATTTTTTTGTTTTTGTGTTTTTTTTGTTTGTTTTTATTTTTTTTTACATAGAAGTAACCATATCAAACTAAGAAAGGAACACAGCTTGAAATACTGACAATATTTCTCTGGTCAACACCCCTGACTTTTACACAAGTGGAATCCTGATTATGTGTTACTGAATAAATATATTTAGAAGGTCTAAAAGTTAACTGTATTATTTTGTAAGCAAAAAAGACAAGTTACAGGCAAATTTAAGCTATCAGGAAAAAATAATAATAAACCACTGCAGCGCATTTAAACTTGAAAATTTTATAGAAAATTCCATTGCCTTGTACTAGCATTATCCCATCTGAGTGAACTTACAAAATTACCCCGTAGTAACAAACAGTCCTTCTCTTAAGAAGAATGATTTTGCTGTGGATATCCTCATTTTCCGGCGTGCCTCTGTGACGCCTCCAGGTCTCTCCGAAGAGCTCCTGCAGAACCGCGGCCACCCTGCAGGCCGGGGGGAGCCCCGTGCGGCCAGGTCCCGGCCGGGGTCTGAACGTTTTCTGTGGTGGACTTGGGAAAAATGATGAGTTATGGGAAAGCGCACGTGGGGAGTGAGTGCGTGTTCAGCCGGCGAGCCCGGTGTCAGAGCCGCTGTACCCTGACGTCCTCGGTGCGAAACGCGGAGCAGCGACGTGGGCTGAGCAGGGCTCGCGCCGGGGCCCCTCGGTTCCTGGCTCCTTCTGCTGCTACCTGCCCCTCGGTGTCACCAGAGGCAGAGGTGATGTCTCTGCACTACCTTAGTCCCTACCCAATTTAATGCTAATCATGATAAAGCCAAAGCTATTTCAAGACGGTAAAAATGGAACCTTACTGCATGATGCCA
Source organism: Anser brachyrhynchus (assembly GCF_964034855.1). Lineage (NCBI taxonomy): Eukaryota > Metazoa > Chordata > Aves > Anseriformes > Anatidae > Anser > Anser brachyrhynchus. The sequence continues at coordinate 2,338,228 of NC_137705.1, forward strand.
GAATATCAGCTACATGTCCTGTAGTCCGCAAATAACCAAAAGCTGTGTGGTTTTTCAAGATTATAGTGTTCTTTCTGAGCGTTTGGAGTTTGCCTCGGTTAGTCCTCCGAATAAAATGTGAAATCGTGTGTGTTAAAAGCACTTGATTTAACACAAGAATCATCATAACTGCCCTTAAATGCAGCTGCATTATGAACCCGATCTGAAGCAGTTCTGCCTTGCGTAGCCTTGTAAAACTGTACAGGAAAGTTGCAGCCAATTTACTAAGAACAACTTTGACCTCTCGGTCATAAAGGAAAAAATTCAAACAATATTTTCATGATAATGTTGTCCATAGCATTTTATAGCAGAGGAAAAATTAATATCTACATCATATGTTAACTTTAAAAAATTCTATAAAACACTAAATATATAATAAAAAATATGCATATAAGGACATATGTAAACTGCTTTGGTAACATCATATTACAGATGTTTTCAGTGCATTGCAGAGTTTCCAAGGAAACTTCAGACAAAGCTATATTTGCTTTGAGGAAGTACTGTATAATGCCATTCCTAAAGAAGCATAAACATTTTCCAGTAGTAAGATGTACTCAAACCACAATATTACTTAGTACTGGGTGTCTTCGAAACAACTAGCTAAATGTTGCTTATATTATAAACAAGAAGTCCTTTATGTAATTTTTGTCATAAACTGGACCGAGCTGTGAGCGAGATCATTATCGTGCTGATGGCTGACAGTGTGCAAGCGTTGGAGGTTGAAGAACCGGATCCTCTCGCATACGCATCTGAGGAAAGGAGAGGGGGGGAAGAAGATGAGCCACCAGCGCCGAGAGCAGCCCTCACGAGCCCAGCCTCTCCCCACCGGGTAGCTCCGTGCCCTCCGCTGGTGGTGGCAGCAGAGGGTCCGACCCCTGCCTGGAGGCCTGTGCCTCTCCAGCTGAACGCCTGCTTTTCATTCAATTCCCACGGCTCTGGTGCTGAGGCTACTCTCACATTATATTACTTCATGGCCTCTTATTCTTTTATTTTTTTCTTTACATTTATTTTTCCAGCTATACTATATTCAAGCTGTTCTTATGGCACCAGCCCGGCCCGATCCATGTCCTGAAGGAGCTACACGGATGTTCCAGCGTGGAGCCAAACAGGAACTGGCATGTGCTCCTGCTCTCCTTCGTTCTCCTGTGTCTGCCCATGAAATCCTTCTGTGTGGTTTATATGGCTACAGCACACAGCCTGGTGGAGATAATTCTGATCTCACCCAGAGTTTTTACATTGCTATAATTTTAATGCCATATTCCTGCATTGCAGAGGCTTCTGATTTAATGCAGCTTATAAACTGCGGTGTTATTAATGGAAGATGGGACACGGAGATTTTGCAAAAGCAATGTTGAGTAATAAAATACTCTCTTTTCTGTTTGTTCTTCTACACAACCTCATTTCCCTAAATAAATATTTATGCATCCAACACACAATGGAATATTGCTATACAGTAGCCTTATAAATTTAAAAGCCTCTGAACACTGCATTTTATATTTTGTTATAGTGAATTGCAGTGAAACAATATATTCAGTATATACGAGCATGGAAGTAGGAGAGCGGAAAGTGTCTAGAAATCTTAAATACAAATATAACCACTTGTGGTGCTGTTTCTCATGGCTTAATCTTTGCTCGGGATGAAACCAGGAATTTGGGCTTCAATGTCATCTGATCCTGCATTTTAGCTCCCCGAGAGGCCAGTGCTCAAGCCAATGCCTGCCCTGGCTCAGCCCTGCTGGTAGCTGCAGCTGCTCCCTAGGGTGATGCAAAGCTAAATTAAAACCTACTAAAACTGCTACTAATGAGGAGCTAACCCATCACGAAGCAAAGGGGCCGGGGCACTGGCTGACGCACCCCACTCCCCGGCCTTACTTGAGATCTTTGGGATTCGGATTTGCTCGCTGCTGCTGCCGTCGCCCCCGTCACTGAAGGGCTTTATCTCTATGATGTAGTCCTCGTCAAAGGGCAGGGAGAGCTCCACCGAGGTCTTGTTGGTTTCGATCACAGAGGCGCTGCTCTGCCTGTTCCACCTGTACAGAACCTGCAGCGAGCGGGAGAGAGACGAGGAGGCAGAAACAGCAGAAAGGTTCATTGCTGTAGGAGCGTCCAGATTTACCACCGCTCTTCTCATGTCTCGAGAGCCCCCGATCATACTCATCAATGCCCAGACACACAGTCTGGTCACAGAGGTGATATTCTGACCCCCACGGTCCCTTCTGGCTTCCCAGAATAAATTGCTTTTTTGATTCACCTTCTAAGATCTGGAAGTCGTATTAATTAACATCATAAATTGTGACACAACATAGAAGTTTTCCAGGAAAAAAAAATAAAACGATGAGCAATGTTTTGCTGGGAGCCAGGAAGGAATAAGACTCTGTTATTCTAACAATAAGTTTAAAAGGTTTTTTAGAAACCTGCTAGAAGGATTTTGCTTTTTCAAGTCTGATGAGAATCTCTCTCACCAGTTTCAAGTGACTTCTTAATTTGCATTTCAAACCTAAAAAAATGTAGTGAAGAGATGGTCCAAACTACTGAGACTCATCTGAGGTTTTTGACTGAAAACCCTGAGGAATTACTTATTTCTGATAATCCAATAGAGTGCACCAAAGATACTTAAAAGTGAGGGCAGAAGTGACAGCTGGCACAGGCTACCAAGGCTGATGCCGCCAGAATTTCAGATTGTGAACAAAACATGAAGCATGCCCAGGTTCTTTGTCGTTTCCAGCTCTGGTGGAAAACGTTTGCACAGTCCAGCCCTCAAGGCAATGGCTGGCAATTGCTCACTGATGTCTTCTTTGGGCCAAATTAAACCCTTGTGTAAGGTGATAGAGCTGAATTCTTCCCAAGGTTTCTCTCTGGCTAAATTAAAACCTATTAAAACTGCTACTAATGAGGATTCTCTTTCTTTTCTTTTGGCTTTGCTCTCTGAAGAAAATGGAGCTATTAGAAAAGCATTTTATTTATCTGCAATTAAGGAGCCAACTATAGCCTCTGGAAGGTTTCCACCCAAGGCAGGAGAGCAGTCCTGCAGGTGGGCTACGAGCCTCCTGGGCTGAGCTGCAGAGGAGGCAGGGGCTGGGGAGGGGGAGCCGCAGGTCTGCGGGCTGACGCCTTCATGGGCGCAGCCAGGGGGTTGCTGTTTCTGGGGGAATGTTCCTGTTTCAACCCGTAAAAGCAGGCAAGTACCACGAAAAAACACCTAATCTAGTTTTATTATAAACCCTGAACTTGACACAGGATTCATGGAAATGTCCTTTATACCCCAGTACAAGAATCTGGAGGCAGCTAAAGCTAAATGAGGATTCATTGCAGGTCCTGAGGGAGGCCGTGCAGTGGCGTCATGCTGACACAATACTCACTTTGTAGCCTCTCACTTCTGACTCGTTATCCAGCGCTTTTACTTGGTCCCAGTTCAGGATGATCTTGGAGTCTGACGAATTCCATATGATGTTCCCAGGGGGCTGACTTGGCGCTACAGCGAAATATAGAAAGGATTATTTTACTAAGGAACACTGTTTCCAGTTTGATTCCTCCCAGTAGCAACGTAGCTTCCACCACCCCAGCTGAGCATGCAGAGTCCTACCCCTCCGGCAAGCTAATGAGCGGTTTCACTGATCTGTGTCCTCAAGGTCACAGGAGGTGTGACACAACACACTCCTCTAAATGAAAAAAAGGATTTACTCAGTTGCTCAACATGCCTGAGACCAGAAGAAAAAAGCCCTCTTGAAGGATGAGATAAATATTTAATTTTCCTGCACAGCTATGATTTCAGTTTTGCATGCTCTGCTTACTTAACACGAGGAAGAACCTTACAAAAAAAAAAAAAAGAAAAAAAAGGCTGGTAAGCCTTGTGCACAAAGCAGCAGCAAAGAAACATCTCCCAGCTCCTTCAGACTTGAGAAAACCTGAAAGCCAAAGGAGAGCGCTGTTAAAAACCCTCCCAGGCAAGAGCACCGTGTGGTCAGGAGCACTCACGTGGCTTCTTTGTAGTGACGTTGACTGTGGCGCTGGAGGGCCCGGTGCCAGCAGTGTTGTAGGCCTTGACTGCCAAGTGATAGAGCGCGTTGCCTCGCAAGTTGGTGACTTTTGTGGATGTTTGGTTACCAACCGTCCTGATCTTTTTTGCGTTCTCTTCCTTTTCGTCATGTCTCCAACACCTGACCTGGAAAACAGAGCAGGTACTTCAACCCCCCAGCCATGGGCTGGCAGCACCCCGGCAGTTCCTAGCGCTAACTCTGGCACTTCTGTCCAAAATGTTGGTACCCACAGAGCCCAATCCCACATGTTGTTCCTTGCTGGACACCAGCACAGCTGCATTGCTCTCTTCCCAGGGGCTCAGCTGCTGGCTGGCCACAGAAGCACATTTTCCTGCCTACCTTGCTATCACTAAGCCTTTCAGGGCCATAGTTTTTTGTAGCCATTACTGGCAGTAAATGAAACACTGCATCTAGTGTGAAGTTTATCTGAACGGTTAATGCGAGCCTAATTACTGCTGAATGGAGTAAGGCTGCAGACACCATCCTGGAAGTGAAAGCCCATTAGGACAACGCTCCAACTCATCTCGGTAACTCTTGATGTTTTTTATCTTTCTCAGGGGAGACCCCAAGGATTCGATATGCTGACTTCTGTTCATAAACCCAGGGCTGGTACTGCTGACCACTGCTTTGCTCTGAGATGGAGAAAATGACACAAATTATGCACTTCAGTTTCCCGCTGAAGCATGCTGACTTCCGAGCAGCCTCTCCGTGCCACCAGCGCACACAGGCTTCCCCCAGCAAGCTCTGATCTGCATTTTCCGACAGATTAGACACAGATAGATGCACAGCCTTTTACCCTGGGAGAGAAGTCTCTGTGCGCTGAGGAAACAACGGGAAGCCAGCACGCAGCAGGACCCGCCTGCCCTGCATTGCCACGGCACATTGCCGCAGCACGTCCCCGTGTCTGCTCAGTGCCTGGTGCTGAAACGATGCCACGGTTCGCTTCCATACCTCATACCCCTGTATTCTTCCTTTATGCTGATTCTCTCGAGGGGGAGCCCAAGAAATTTCAACATCTGAGGCAGAAAGACTTCTGGCGAAAACAGTGGTTGGGGCTCTGGTTGGCTCTGGGTAGACGAGTTAAAATAAAGTCAGTTTTCAATTTTATGTTCAATTAGTCACAAAATTCAAGGGATTTTCGTCACTGCATGCAAAAAGAGGCATGCTACAAAAACAAACTTTCCCATTTCAAAACCAAGTCCTGTCAGGCCTGTGCCAGACGGCGCTTCCCCTCCGCAGAAGAAATAATAAATGTCATTTCTAAACTCAACCCAGGATACCATGTACAGTAATTAGGACAAGAGGGAACATTTTCTAATCAGTGGACATTAATTCATACTAATTCTCAGCTGAATTCTTTCCAGATTACATATTACTTTTCCATTAATATCAAAAGATTTCATTACGATTAATGTTATTTTAATGACTATCAAAAGAATTAATCGTGGCGCGCCATTTATTATAAATCAGAGCAAGGATCGGAGTCAAAGGATGTGTCGGTGCGGATGCTAAACCCTTTCAGGCCCGGTCAGCACCTCAGGCGGCCAACATGAGGCAGGGGAAGGAGGGGGCGGTGGGGTGGGCTCCTCGCCCTACCTTCCTCCGCCGAGTACACGACCGTCACGGGGCTGAAGGACCCTTCCCCCTTGTTGTTGTACACCCCCACTTTCACTTCGTAGGGGGAGAAGGGCGGCAGGGTCTCGTTGCGAAAGACGTATCTGGAGGCGTCTGGGGAGGCCACGACGGTCTGCATCCAGCTGATGGTGCCGAAGGGGCGGAAGGCCACCACGTAGCCGAAGCCACCTCCATTCTGCAGCTCCTCGGGCACCGTCTGGGGGCAGGCAAACAGCAGGAGAACTCAGCGATTCATGCGTTTATTTCCCTGTTTACATTCCCCTATTGCTTCTTCTCCTTCTAAAATTACTGTCCTAAGTAAGGATTAGGAATGGGAGGCAGCTGGAATTCTGCTTTGCATCTAACCTGAATTTATCCCATCCTGATCTTAGGCACTTCAGTGATGTCTGTGCTAGAGGCCTTGCTGTTCTGTGTGCTCCCTGCAGTCAGAGGAGAAAACATCTCCAGAAGTCACTTTGTCTAGGACTTAATCCATTTCCACAGCTGCCTACCTTCCTTCCCTGACTAGACAGGGAGTCTGGTGTGACAAAGCCAGTAATTTTAGGCCCTGCAGTGACTAAGTGTCTGAAGTTTGTTGGGGTGAACCCAGGACACAACTGCTTTCCCAAGGCACGTGCAGCTGCTCTGACATCTTTGGAGTCACACGTGAAGTCCTGAAGAACATGTCCTGACTGATGACCCCCCACTGCATGGGGCTGGTGGCCCCACGCAGCACCCATGGTATGTGGACCCGTTGTTACGTGGTGACCCAGGCTAGGTCAGCCGAATAGTCGCATCCCAATGTCATGATCTCTTAGAAATCACGACGACAGAGAGTGACTTGTCACAAACGTGAAGGAGAACAACTAGAAGAAACAACCTGTCACCTCCAGGTCACGTGTATGCACACTGTGCCTTCCTTCTTGCAGGCCTGTAGTGCCTGAAAAGGCCTGTCCGAACCCAAAGCTCCAATGGGTGAAAATAATCTGTAATTAGGGGCCACTGTCCCACAGATGGCCATGGTGCTTAAGCACATTGCAGGGGTTACTTTTGGTGACTGCTTCTAGCTCTGTTGTCTGTGGCTCAAAAAATATCAGACTATTAGAAAAATGGTCTCTGGACATTTACAAGAGTAAACTGTTCTATTGGAATACAAATTATATTTCGTGCAAATTATGAGTCAAAGTCACGGCTGATGTTCTTGTGTTTTTGAGACATATTGGAGTATCTGTAGGAGATACAGCGAAACTAATTAGTCCAATGGAGGAGGAAATTTAGCACATTGAGCTGTGTGGTAAGGAAAAAAACCCATTTATAGTTTTTTAATAACCTTAAAAATATCTCTGGTGATTCATTCTGCCAGCCTGGTCAGGAATAGTGCTAAGTGGAAGTGTTAGCATGTCTAGTGAAGTTCATTATTAGGAAAAATATGCCAGCTGCACCGCATCATAACATGAAAATATGAGCAGACAAATGACTAAAGTTCTAGCCCTGGCTGCCTTAAGGAATGTTAAACATTTTTCATCTCTGTATCTCCTCGTGCTGGCTTTCCTTTCATTAGCAGCAATGAAAGCCAGCATGCAATGTGTCTTGCTAACTCTTAACCATTTGCTGCCGTATAACCTGGCACAGGGATGAGGGCTGAAGCTTGAGAGCCAGCTGTGGTTCTCAGCTGGGTGAGGGCATGCCAAGCTCGATCTCTCAAGACTCTGTTTTACCCCTTGGGTGGTTTCTGCCCGTAGGCAGCCCATGCAGGTTTTGCCATACACACTGTGCTGAAGCAGCAATGGGCACCTTGCAGTCCCCTGCTCAGTGCTTCGCTGCTGCTTCATGGCACCATGGCCTGGGATGGGGCATGGGCTTTAGCTCGATTTCAGTAGCTGGGCTATTTTATCACACAGCTGGGACTTTTTACCTCAAACCATTTATAGGAGCTCCGTGGAAAGACACTGGGGTGGAAGGGTGCATCTAGATCACCACTGTATTAATTTTCCTCTCAGTTTGGACTCCACTTACCTCCCATGTAATGACTAGCTCAGACTTGCTCCCGCCACCTCCACTGACATTAGCCGGGGTCACTTCAGGAACTGAAAAAAAAAAAAAAAAGATGTAGCATTGTAGATAGCACTGAAAATGCATGTGATGATTTTGAAACCAAAGAAGCATGTGGAAATGAAACAGCTACAGGACTCTGCTGGCCTTCCCCTGCTGGGTATCAGAAACATTAGCAAATGACTAATTTGCCATGGCAAACAGCACATTAAAATTATGTCAATAATAGTATACGAAAAGTATGTCAATTAACTTGTGTATTCAGTCTCTAATTGTTTAGTTTAAACATTTATCTTCCATAAAAAAGGCTTTTACTTATTTTCATGTTTCACATTCTGTTCCATTACAAGCTAAAGCGGAGCAGAAGAGGCACCTACCATGACTGAGACACGGATCCCTGCAACCACCACCCTGAGCCTACTCCTGGCTGTGACCCCTTTCTGCCAGACCGAAAGATAGGGACAGCATCAAGGAGCATTACAGTTCTCAAGACTTGTCAGACATCCTTTAATGATGATTAGCACTCATGCAATGAGATTTAACTCAGCTGCCCAACACTACTTACGAGCTTCTTCAGTTCTTCTCTTCTCTGAAGGTCTGCTTGGCTCTCCAATCCCAATTAGGTTGGCAGCCACTACTCGAAATTCATACTCGACCCAAGGATTCAGACCCACCACGGTCGCTGTGAATGTCCTACCATCGATGACCTCTGGAACTGGGAGACAGCCATGGGTCAGGAGTGCAGTGAAAACCCACTTAAAGTATTAGAAACAGCTGAGAAAATGTCCTAGCAGATGCCCTTAGAAATGAGGGTTTAACATTAATAGAAAGCAAATACCGATTGACAAACCTTTTTTATTTTTTTAACATTTTATTAATTGCTAAAGTTAGAGAGACTGCTAAAGCAAGAAAGGGACAATTAAAACATTGTGCTTTTAGCACAGAAATTCCTTAAGAAGTTTCTTCTAAATTGACACTTTTTCGAAAACAAGGTGTCAAGACAACAGGTTTACATGTTTTTTATTTTCCTCTTTTTAAACTTCACTGTTCTCTCTGTTTAACGGTTACTGGAACGAAATTAACCTCTGGTGGAATGAGCAATTACATCATGGAATTTTCCCCTCTATCAGGGAGATAATTCTACTTAAAGATAGGCCAGATGACATGGCCTGTCCCCGAGGGATGTCTTTATAGACCGCAATTACTGCTGTATATCTCCCGCGCAGCAACAGAAGATAGGAATTCATTCTGTTTTCCCTTAAACATTCATGAGAAAAATGGATGAGTAATCGCACTGACTGGACCCTAAATCTTTGGGTTGCCTAACTTGAAACTCGTTGAAAAGAGCGCTGTGCTGCAGCCAGGGAAATGACTTTTGGGGCAGAGCTGCTCCCCGGGGTGTGCTCGGGGCTCGGCGCTTACCTGTGCTCACCGCCTGCCACCCCACCGAGAAGGGGGTCCTGGCCTGCACCACGTACATCGTGATGGGGCTGTGGTTGTCTGCTCCAGGTCTCCAGGACAGCTGAGCGGTGGTGTCGGTGATTTCGTCGATGGTCACAGCTTCTGGTGGGCCCGGGGGACCTGTCAGAAAAGTCACAGGAGGAGAGCGCTTGAAGCCAGGCAGAGGCTGGGGGAACGGGGCCCAGGCCTTCCCTCCCAACCCAGGAGAGAGGTGGCTTGGCGTGGAGCTGCAGCTGCAGCTTGGCTGTGCTGGGAGGCTGGTGAACAACAAAAAACCTGCTGTAACAAGCATCGTGCCTGAGTATGGGCAGTGTTTTCTCTTTGACTGCTGAGTACCAAGTAAAGCACTGCAGGACGCCTCCACCAGCGGTACGACCTCTCCTTCATCACACGGCCATTCCTATCAGCAGTGGTACCGAGGTGACGTCTCCCCCCAGAAGCACCACTTCACAGCAAACTTTCATCTTGCAGTTCATTCCTCCATCCTTGGACTAAAATTGTTCTCAAATGATATTAAGACCTGGACATACTTAAATATCTAAAATACCCTGAAATCTTCCAGTATCCCATCTTTAAAATTAAAGTTTCAGCAGGTCTAGCCAGATTTAATTTCTAAGAAATTAAAATTCTAAATGATATTGCTAGGCTGTGGGGAGAGCAATCGTGCAATGCAGCCTCGCTCGGCTGTTAGCTCCTTCGGTCCTTCCCCCCACGTTCCACAAGAGGAGTGAAACCTCATTGTGTGCTTCACAAATTACTCCTCCTGCTCGGCAGATGCTGACATGACCCATCTTCACTTCATGTCTTGGAGTAATGATGGTTACTCCCAACGTTTCCTAATATACGTCTTAACAGGGTGCAGGGAAATATTGTCAGATTAATTCAGAGACATTCACGCAGATGCTATCCCAAAGTCAAGAAAAGGAAAAGAATCTTTGGCATCCTCGTGTAATTATCAGAGCATACAAGAAGGAACTGGTAGCTGCACATTGATGCAAGAAGGTGAGATAACAGGTTTGGGGCTGGGATGGTCTGTCACCAAGGGTACAAATCCCCTAAACGTATGGCACTGCTGAAGACATGTAAGGGGTTAACAGCCTTTCCCTGGGAAAGGCTGCGTCACATTATCTTGACATAACTCCAATGACTATATTCTTAACAAAATTTAAATTTATTATGGATGCTCTATTTATGCAGCAGCTTTTCACCTCCCCTATCCAGTCTCACAGCCCAGCAATATCTCCCAGCTTGCACACTGTTGGTGGCATGATGCAGCACAACTCCAGGTGCAGCCATGGGGCCACTGCCTGGATGCAGACATCCCTACTGATGCTTCGGGAGAGGGACAAGACCGGTATTTGTGCTGTCACCAGCGGCCACTTTCTTGTGAGAATTTAATGTTCCTCCTGTTTGTTTACAGAGCCAACGCTAAGGAAATTACCTAACTGAAGTTCTCACAGCAGGCTGTTTTGAAATGTTTGCACAAAAAACAAAACAAAACAAAAACCCCGACAGATCTGAAATAATGCTGCAGCAAAAATACAAGAACCGGTGTAACGGGGAGCCTGGGCACTCTCGTGCTTCTTACAGGGCCATCGGTCACTGCTGCCCACCACCACGCATGGTCTGACCCTGCTCCACAGTGCAGCCATAAACGTGATGTTAGCAGATGAAAAGAGCCATTCAGAGAGACCAAAGCAAAACGACGGTGTTCCCTACCTATTTCTGCTGCACGATTCACCAAAGAAATGAGCTCAGTTGGTGCAAATTTTGCATTCCGGACATGAACGTGTACTCGTGTTTATCTGCTGCGTGTCTGTTGTACGAGTATGCATATACGAAAGCAGCTTTACATATGCTGCTTGCGAATGTACTGTGAACCACAGCTTGTACTTAGAATTTATTTCTTAGATTAATTACAAGATGCTGGGATCCCAGTGAATGTATCTGAGCACAGAAATTGTCTTACTAGCTGCAGAAGATAGGAAAAAAAAAGAAATTTTCCAACAACAACAACAGTAACAAAATGCAAATACCTCTTACAATCAGGTCTGCAGCAGCCGATAGCTTGTCCACACTTGTTTGCACCATGCAGACGTACTTCCCAGCATGCTTCAGCTGGATGCTTCTGATCATCAAATCACCAGCTGAATCCTGCTGATAAAGTAGGGAAAAGTGGTTACAATTACTTTTTAATGAGCGCTAAACATCATTATCACATGAAGGACACTGTGACTAATGGATTTATTTTATACTGGCTGATGAAAACATTCGTAATGCAAGCCGTGGACTATTAAAATTATGTGAGTTCGCCTTGAAGATAAGAGCGGGAGCGTTTCTAAAATTATGGCTTCTGCAAGGGGCAAGGGAGCCAGGTTTGGGTCCGTTAAGCAGTTTCCCCATTAAAACAACGTGACAGAGCTTATGTGGGGCAGGCTTGCCTCAATTCCTCCTTCACCTCTCTGGATAAGCAATTTATAGCCTCTTCACTGTTCACATGTCTAAGTCCTGTCTACATCTATTTCACAAGTGCAAACCAGCCCAAATTATGAGGCATCTGCAATAGTTTCATGGCCTTGTATTACGGCCAGCATTTTGATTGCCTGGCGTTTTTGTACTAAAGATCATGAGAACAGCACTCTCCGAGGAAATCTCGCACTACCTAACAGCAGTAATTTGTTTTCCGAACACCAAATGCATGTCTGATTAACTGTTGAATAGAACTAATTACGTTTCTGTATGTATAGGAAGCTCAAAACTCTTTCTAAATTTTTCTCTAGACACAAAACATTCAATACATTAGAAGTCTCAGGGTAACCTTGTGATTGTGGCTTTCTGACTAAAGAATATTAATAAAGTTTGTAATTTTGGCTTTGCAGCTCAGTCACTGGGAAGAGCTGTCACTGCTGATGTGCACCCTAGGCATAAATCTTTAAGTGCATCTTTTAATGATTTTTTTAGGTATAAAAGCAAGGCTTGTAAATTGTATTTCCTTTTCCTTTTAGCATCAAATTTCACTCTTGACAAGTGTAAACATAGACTGCCTGTCTGCCCGAAGCCCAGCACGGCACGTGACTTTGTCAAACCTCCCTTAGAGTAACACGCAAAACTCCCTTCTGTCCTCTACCTCTGCTGAAAAATTATTATATTTCTTTCCATCTGTTTCTTGCTATGTTCACTCAATAAAAGTGGAAAAAAATAGTCTGGAAAGATGATGGGAAAAGCAATTTTTAATTGCAACTCAGAAATTAAACTCCCACAAGACCAGTACAACATTGAGCAGGGTAAATCAGATGAAATCTGAGCTGTGAAGAAAAACATGAGGATTACAAAAAAAGTAAACTTTTCACTCATTTTCTACACATAGTCTTTGAATCTTCTGGTCCAGTTTTATCAAAAATTATTCAGAAATTATTTTTATTCAAAAGAATAGCATAACAAGCTGGAGGAAGGTCTGACAGACATGCTACATCCTTATGTGAAAACCCTTTCCAACAGATGGCTTCCTCGGATATCTTGTATGACGCTGACCCTTTCCAATTCCCCAAATTTATTCTGCAGCAATTTCAGGGAAACTCAGACTGCCCACATTAGCCAAGGGGCCATGTCAGTGATGCTGTAGATTGTCACCTGGGGCGTACTCCTCTCTGGGGCTCGGGGCTGGGCACCGGCCAGCCAGCACACTTGCCTTGAGAGGGACTTTCTGGTCCTAAACCTTCCTGGAGAGGCAGAAAATAGCAACTGCCTTCTCCTCTCCCATGGAAGGAAAGCAATTCCTACCTGCACTACAGCTGCTTTCCCATACCTTCCACTTGATCATCTTCTTGAATGATGGGGATGGCTAGGGCTGTAATTAATGGAGAGTCTAAACATCACCTCACACCTGACTCTTCTCCTAGCTATCAGATTTGCATGAACGTCATTTTCTAAACCTTTAAACAAACATTTCATTGGACATTGCAAAAGTTTGCATTGTCAGTTGGTGCAGACTGGGTTTCCTGTAAACAAACAAGGAACCTGAAGATACCAGAATGACATCACCCAAAAACTTGCACAGATAATGTTGAGGAGAAACATCATTTCCAAAGGTCAGTGGCGTTTGTAACTTTATGCAGATCATTTTGCATGGAGGAAAAACACTTATTGCAAGCATGTGGTCACAAGAGAAGGACACAGACATATAAATATGTCAACAAAGACTGCCTGCACAAATTTGAGGGTGTCTTCTAATTTTTCCCAATTTCTGAATAAATAAAAAGTTCTACAGCTGTTACTTTTTTTGTTTGTTTGTTTGTTTGTTTGTTACAGACACAGAAAAGCTGGTATGGACTTCCATGTGGAGGTCCATAAAAAAGTCTTCCAGTCTTTTGCAATAAGAAAATGCCTTACAGGTCTTCTGATGTACAGCTCACCACAATGGTAACACATCATTCATGCCAGCAGATTTAAGGCATGTCATTAAGCAATTATAACAATTCTACATCAACTATCACAACGTAGCGTACTGTCAATGTTTATTTTCTCAGTCTATGAGCCATAAGATGTCTCCTAGTGTTAACTCAACTCTATGTTATTTTCAGCTATTACTGTGACTGTCAATAGAAAAGGGGAACACTTTGGGGGGATTGCTTTAGTATTAATACTTACCCCTCCAACTCTTTCAAAGTGGTCCCCATCTTTTTCAAAGTCTATCAGGTGTCCATTGAATGACCAGGTAAACATGATATCTAGCGAGTGATCATGAGATACCTGACAAGGCAAGACAATACTTTCTCCAACGGTGACGTCCATGCTGAAAGGTGACACCATAACCCGTGTTGGATCTACAAATGAAGACAACAGAGAAAAAAAAAGTTAGTCCTGTCTTCCTGAGAAAGGGAGGCCCATGTGGAGCTGAAAATGATCCTACACAATCTACCACAATAGTAGCTCTTGACATTTTTCAAAAAACTGAACTATCACATCTTTGATTTTATCCTGATACCTTTCTCTTTTTGTTGGATGGAAAAATTATCAAGAAGTCTTCCAGAATCCTCTTCTAGCTGCAATCCAGATGAACAAGGAGAAAAGAAAAAGATGGAAAAGAATGCAACAGATTCCTCATTCACAGCTGGAGTTCACGTGGATCCTTTACCACTAGTTTAATTGCCCATATTTCACTTTAGTCATGCAGTACGAACAAAATGGTGGCACAGAAAGATGAGCCATGACACATTATGCCAACTTCAGCTCCTCATCTGTGCCTATGAATTCCCTCTGCCTCTAAAGTTAACATTTGTCTTTCATTTCTGTTGACAAAAATGCTGTATTTTTTTTTCTACAGGGCCACAGAGGAAATGAAAAGGAGAAAAAATATTGCTTAACAATGAGACCAAAAGTCTGAAAATCATATACAGATAGATATTTTTACTTATTCCAAAAATCTATTCCACACAGCTGTCATGGTAAAATACTACGGGCATTATTCATTCTCTAGAATATGAAACCAAAATCTTAACTACTTCATCCAGGGACTACTGTCCAACTGCTTAACTCTGCTAAAACAGTAAGGGTATTGCAAAAAATATATGTCCTGGGCAAAACTATTTGCTGAAATTTGGGGGACATGAAGCTGTTCCTGGGTTTTGAGAAACCTTATCAAAAGTCTCCAGGGGGCAGTGAGAAAGGTTTGATCGCTGACTTGAACAGGCTTCAGATCAAGTCCTCAAAGACATGGCAGTGTTACCTTGGGCAAATTTAATTAATCTCTATTTTGGTTTCTTTGGTTTCACTTTCTAACAAAACAGAGTAACTCTTATCATAATCACAGTAGCTGTTATGAGGCTTCAGTAATTAATACAAGTAAAACATTCCAGACTCTCAGGTGAAAAGCAGTACAAGTGCAAGTTACTAAAACAATATTTAATTATTACTTTGTTTTTATGTAACTGATGTGTCAGGATTTTACAGTCATTTGGAATTGCTCATGCTGAAACACAGGAGGACGTGGAGCATCCAGAGCCTGGGATGCTGCAGAAATTCCCCACCTGCAGTGGCACAGAATCACTCACAAAATTCCTTACAGCTTCTGGAGTTTGGTTTCTGTCCTGCTCCAAGTCCATATGAAATGTTTATGAAGGACGTGATTCTGAGATGCAATGAGAGCCTCCTACAAAGCTCCGAGGTTTTTCTGCAAACTGCCCTCACCTGCCATTCACCTTCCGCAAGAGGTGAGAATTGCATACCATAAACCCGATTCTTCCTGATGAAATACATGGAGTTTATAAAAACACAAAGAATGAAACATGGATGTTTGCTAAAGACCTATTTTCCAAAGCAGCTTAGCACAGCTCTTGTGGAAGTTGTAGGAGCTGCAAGTGCCCGGTGCCTTTGAAAATCAGTCCCCCAGGTTTCAATCCAATCATGTCAAGAAGCATTGCAATCTTACAGCTGGACATACCGGGTTATAGGAGCGGCCGAGATGGCGCGATGACAAACGATACGCAGGCAGGGCTCTGACCCAAGTCACGCTCAGCATCAGCAGGAGCCCCCTGTAATGCACTTTACAAATCACCCCAAGGAGAATGCTTACCAATCTCTTCTCAAGGACTAGAAAAGCTGAAAAACAAAACCACCTCCTCCCCCCCGAATAACCCTAGCAGAGCAGCTAATGGAAAATGTTATTCAGAAGCCAATTGAGGGCAGCCAAGTGTAGGCACACCTTGGTGATACGCAGCCAAGTGGTAATCAAAATTATTAGATTTGCATTTTCAAAATCTGTAACATCAGGCACCTTTTAAATTATGGTGAGTGCTTTAGTGATACCAAAATTGTGTTGGTTAGCATCCAAGTCAAAAATAAAAAAAATATGTATTTTTTCTACTAACTACTCATTTATTTATTGTCCACCTGCAAGGCACAAGAGGCCATCTGTGGAGACAAACACAATGCGAGAACTGAGCTCACCGCTCTGTTACTACCCCAAGCGCAGATTATTTTCTTTAGATGTCTTCACTCAGTATGGGCACTGTTACCAAGGACAGCTTATTTAAAGAAAAATTGTGATTTTGGTGATACTCACCTTTGGAGCACTCTGGTGCATTCTGAGATACTTGATATATAAAAATAAGTCTGAAACTGTCAGTTGCAAATAAAGGGTAAGAATTGCTATCAGTAATGTCACCCTGAGCAGCTGTTGTCTGCAGGTTTGTGAGCCCCGCGGAGGGACGCAGCACTGGGCACCTCCTAGCAAACGTCCCAGGGAGCACGACTGCTCCTGGTCAGTGCTGTGACGGTACCTCTGGCATTGCTGAGTTTCCACAGGAGAGACAAGGGAATGCTGAATGCCAAAGGGAGCGCTCTCAGGGGATGGAAAGCCCTCCATCGTCAGGAGGCAGAATAATCTGGTTTTTGGTCTCTCTCGGTTTTGCTGATCAGAGGCCGTGTGCCCGGCTGTAGGTGTCACTGAAGGCTCAGGAAGCAGCGAGGCTCCCTCTTCGCCTTCCTTTCACGTCGGCATTTTCACCACTGCGGTTTTTGTGCTTGCCACATGAAGGAAACGCGTGGTTTTCATTTTACATGCGTTTTTCCTCACCTGCTGAGCAGGCTGGGGGCTCAGCCTGCAGCTTGTGCGAGCTGGTGGGGCAGACCCTCAGCGGAGCAGAGTCACGCCAGGGCAGCTCGGCTGGCCCCCAGGCCCCCTCAGGGGCAGCAAGGTCATCTTGGCTTTTCTTACCTGCTGTCATCCTGAGTGACATCCCTTAGTGTTACTGCTGCTGTGCACACTTGGAGAATTTGCCATATTTCTGATTTAATGCATTTAGCTTATATGAGCAGAGATCTTCACAAAGCTTTCCTGCTAGCTTTCAGTCTGGAAGAAGAAACGGACCTGAGCAGCATTTCCTACCTTCAGCTGCTGCTCTCGTGTCCCTCGCACCCCGTTAAAAGGCAGCCGTGCTGAGCTGCCGGCGCTGCGCGTCCCACCTGGGCACACCGCGCTGTGTTCCCCAGCCGCAGGCTGCACCATCGTGGTACGGGCTGAGGGCAGCGATTATCCGAGCTGAAGAGAAGCCTTCCCACCCCGGCTTGCTATTGATTGGGCGTCCATTAGGGGGGATTACTTGTTTAGGATAAACAGCTTTGCAGGGCTGCGCTTGCTTGCTGTAGCTCACGCGGTGCTGTGCTGCGTCGCATTGATCAGGAGGACGTGACGCAGCGGGACACCAGCTACAGAGGCACGGCATAAATGGCATAAAGTGAAGCAGAGGCTGACACTCGGGGATAATGCTTGTTGGTTTTTATTTTTAAAGTCCGTCCAGGGCATGCAAATGTATCATGAGCGATCCAAGAGGACCAGGGCACGGCGAGAAGCGGCACCGTGTGCGTAGTGCCAGCCAGCAAGGTTCCAGCCGAGCAGAGGGTTTCCCACCTACGGGAAGGCAGCTCTGTTTGCACTGCTTGGCTGCTTGGCATCCCCCTTCCAAATACGCTCATTTCCAATTTGGCTCGGCTGTGGCGGCTGTTTGCTCACCTCTGCAGGGAATGGATTCGGCGATATTAATAGGCACAGTGCCTTTCATTTGCGGATATCAAAGTGCTTAGCAAACAACGAGGTCTGCTTCGCCAGCCCGGGAGGGAGGAGGCGCACACAGTGTTTTATCACAGCAAAAGATTGAACAGGAGACACAGCTCCTGTCGTTGGCCTCAAGTCAGTGGACTTGAGCATCTCCAAGACTAATCCAAAGAAGAAATAATGACAGTATTTCCAATGCTGGTTTCTGAAACTTGTGTACCTACTGCCTAAATGCTTATTTAGACATCTGTCCTGGCACAGAGGAGGTCAAAACAGACAGAGCAGAAGGGAACACTCAGGTTTTGGACATACTTTTCCATGGTAAAAGAAAATGGAAGGAATCAGAACTCACCCCCAGACTTAACAGTGCCTATAGAGGCAAAGTATGTAGCAAATATTTGTGCCTTTGGGAGGGAAACTGTGGAAATGGACACAAGTCAGAAAGCAAAAACTGCAGCAGCTGCTTATGGACAGAAGAAACATAGCCTGGCTCTTTAAATGGAAAAAAGCAGTGTTTGCTTTCACTGAGGGATATGTTCGTTTCCTTCAGGTAGATGAGAAACACTGGTGTCCCACGTACTGCGCTCAGAGGGCACGGCTGAGCTGAGCAGCGCACACGCGTAATGCCCAGAGAGGCTGCTGCAGGTGCAGCACAGAGCACGGTTGCAGGAGGGACACGAGGCTGCCACACGCAGCACGGCCATCTCAGCACACGAGGCTCCGACTCCCTGCATCATGCGCTGGGACAGCAGCATGCCAGGGCATCTGTTAGCTGCTTAATGAAAACCGGCGCGGCTGACAAGGTAATTTCAGGTTCAGGCATGAATGCTCAAGTGCAAGAGTTTATGTGCAATTACCAGATGCTTCAAACAAGCAGCTAAGACAAAGGGAGGCAATGCCAAGCACAAGGGGCTGCATCCAACGCTACAGAAAACGGACAGTGCTGCTTTTCCTGGGGCTGAATTTCCATCTACGTTGCTGATATTCTTTATGTGGACCTAGGCAGACAAGCACTACTTGCAAGTGTGATTAACCATCTAATTACCTGCTTGTCTGAGGCAGCAATTAGTGTTACAATGTTAAAGATTCACCTCCATTTTGTACTTAATCTGCATAATTTCACATACAAGATTTTAAAACCTTTTTTTTTTTTTTTAAGATAAATAATAACGCTAATTTTTTCTCTTTATGGAAAACCAGAGGGGTTACTGTTTTCATTTTTGTGTTGTTGTTGTTGTTATAAGAGGGAGTTAATAAATGCATTACAGATCAATGCCCTCTATTTGCAATGACATTTTACATTATTATATTGATTTCAAGGCAAATCATGTCTGGAGATAATAAAAATCAATCTTGGAGGTAGAATCATCTGTTTTCTATGAGCAACTGAAGAATCAAAGTCCAATATATAAGTGCTTAAATGTGCTCCAGTGTTTCTTTCTCTCCTGTTTGTGACCGAAACATTTATCCAAGACCACGAAGCCCAAAGCATCCGAGACCCGATGTCTAGCTCAGCTTCAGGATCTCTCAGTGCTCTGGACACCATCAGACACAGTGAAAAACACTAAAAACAGGAAAATATAACCCAGAGCTAAAGAAATTAATAACTGGTGACTAACTAAACACGTCGTATGAATTAGCACAGCAAACTACAGCTATCTTCATAGATTGTTTAAGCACTTTAAGGGGCATGGCCAAAATTAATCTGAGAAAGACATGGGGAAAGCCAAAGATAAGTGGTAAAACACGGACTGCTTTACACTGTCGCAGACTTGAGCCGTGATGAGCCACAAACATGCTTGCAGGAATAGTGCACAGCTCCTCCTCATATCAACATAACTCTTTGGTTCTATACCATCAGCTGCTACACGTGTGCTCCTGCAGGACACGTTTGTAAGTGGTTTATAACTGGTTTATAAGGCGCATGTCTCAACAGGCACTGTTGCAGCACTTACAGCATCCTCGTGTTTGTGGTATGGTAGTTCAGCCTAATAAACCGTAATCTTATTAAAAGGGAAAGGGACACCATCAGCTTAGAAAGGGGACTTTAGGCTTAGGACTAAAGTCATTTTTTGATTTTAGAAATATATGTGGTTAGCGGTCTAGATCTTTCCATGTAATCAGGCAGCACTGATCTTTGGCACCGCAGGCAGTGACACGTGGCCACATATTTTACAGGGATTAAGGGGTGGAACATTTGACCTTTCCTGGAAGAGTGGAGACTCTTATTCAGCAATACGCTCAGTTTAGCTGGGCATTTAAGACGTGCTAAAATTGCTTTCCTGAAAGAGAATCCTTATCTTGCTACTTACTTGGCTTAAATCTTGCCATATCAGAACTACGGCAGGGTAGGGGGCATACAGTTATTTTCAGGTATGTGCTTCAGCACGTCGCTTGAGCCCC
Source organism: Anser brachyrhynchus (assembly GCF_964034855.1). NCBI lineage: Eukaryota > Metazoa > Chordata > Aves > Anseriformes > Anatidae > Anser > Anser brachyrhynchus. The sequence continues at coordinate 2,358,385 of NC_137705.1, forward strand.
TTTCTCTAAGGAATGCCTCTTTGTTTTGGAGTGGGCCAGGTTTTTTTAAGTGAGAATTTTAAATGCTGCTCCTCGTGACTGCCCTCCTCAGTAACCTGCCCATCCAATTGCTTCAGCCTCACCTGTGAGAATAGCAGCCTCCTTCTCAGCTTCATTCAGAGCTGAACTGCAGTTGAGGTACAAGTTATTAACATATTTCTTAAACTGACATTGAAAAATAGCTTCCCACAGATTGAAAACTGTCTAAGTCTCCCTCCCAGGAATTAATGCCTCCCACCTCCCAGACAGGGACCCGGCAGTCAATCAGCGGATTGCATTTCTGCATACTCAAATACACATCCTTTGTGTGGCTGAATAATAAATGAAGGTTAATTTAAATCTGAAAACACATTAGGAATGGAATTGTATCAAAGGATACTGGGGAGGGATGTGCCGTTATAACAAATTCAAAGACAAAATATATGAAAATATATCCACTCCAGTGAGAGTACAACGAGTGTTACTTAAATAACAAGAGGGCACAATACTTCATTTTAACCTCCATTTTACCCAGTGCAATGCAATCTTATCAAATCAAGCTCTCCCCATACAATTGTGACAAAGAAAATCATACGTAATGGGGTCTGCAAATGACAGACAAATCTGTCACTCATAGAAATTCATACTTGCTCTTTATAGCAGCATGCAACAGTGCCTGATTACGCTACAAAACCCAAACATACCTTCTCTCCCTTTGCATTTCAGACTCAAATAAAAGCCACTCCACTTCAGAGGTGCCTTAAAAGAAATTGGTATATTTGACAAACGATTGAACCATTTGTGACACACTTTATAGATAACCCAGTGAATCTGAGGTGTCACCTTTTGTGGGCTATTGATTGAAACTAGCTGATATCCATCTTTTCAAGTATGGAATAATCTACTGCCATTACAAAAATGATGGCCATCTTACAGAGAAGGTTAATCAGATACAGGAGAAATCATATCTAATCTTTGATAAATTGCAAGTCACTCAAGGATCAATCACCATTCTCCTTGTAACACAAGCCACAGGTAATTGTGCAAATGCAGCACCGTGCAGTCTGTTGTGCAGCCCATGTACATGGGCTGGGGCCAGAAGATTTTTCTCCATTTGAGCAGCTTAGCCTGCTGGGATTGTTGATTTATGGGGCTTTTAAATACATTAAGAATGGTAATGACCACAAATAGAAAATTTCAGAAAGAAATGGAGCAGCAATAATATGATAGGCAGGCATTCAAACTGAGACATTATAAAGTGACTGGCATGGTCTTTGCACTGTTATGGTAGAATATGTTTTTAGATTTTTCCTAACTGCGTTCTATGTCTGTTATCTACACCCTCCTCCTCAGGACCAAGATGTTAGGAATAAGCTGACATGCAAGAATAAATCCCAAGTCAAGAGTCATTAGGAGCTGATGTCTCTTGAGCTGTCAAACCTACAGAATGGCATGAAAATCACTAGCTGAAATTTCCAGCTTCCCAGTGAATGATTCACAGCTTAACCACCCTTAATGCCATCCAGATCAAGCCTTGCATTTGTCATGAATGTCTTGGGATAAGCAAGTCTGGGTGTACAGGTGATTTATCAAGTGGCCCCAGACACACTGAGCTTCTCAAGCAGCTGATGTGAACACAGTGAGTCACCAGTCCTACCAGTAAGGAGGACTGGGCGGGAGCACCTACCGATATCTCTGAAATCAGGAAAGTTTTTACTATTACATTAAGATCCTGGGCAAATTTTAGGGTATTCTAATTTATTTCCCATGCGTTTTAACTTTGTTAAAACAAACATTTAAACTAACTGCTACATCAATATATTTACCCAGAGTTAGTAAAACTCCCATACAAGCTGTAATACAGGTACCTACACAAATACCATTTCATACAGCAATGCAATTTGTAGGAAGTCACCACCTCTTATTTCTCAAACATAATATAGTTAGTTCTCAGTGATACTCTCCTTTTACAGGCTGAACATGCTAGACAGCCATACACACACACACACAGAGGATGTCACAGTCTCATTCTAGCATATATCTACACACAATCTATTTTGTTTCTTTATTATATGTGTGTGTGCATGTGGAACTGTATATGTTCAAGGATGTCACTAACTTAAGTCAAGCACTACATTCTTCATGTTGGGATTTTGGCTATCCTATGCTGCAGTAAAAAACTCCCCAACTCCCCTTAAGCTGTAACATAAAATCAGCTGAAGGGAAGCACCTCCTTTTTATTTCATTTGGTTTTCTATTTGGTTTAGGGATTTTTGGCCTCGATTTTCCCCTGAGAACCTCAACATGCTGCAGACTACAAAAGCATTGAATATAAGATTCATTGTGGTAACAGGCTAAAGATTCTCGCTGGGATGAAAATAAAATTGGAACATAGCAATTTTTTGCATGCTTTGCAGACTTCATTGCCTGCCCCCTGTTGGACCTGTCTTACTGAAAGTGGCTGAGGATACTTTATGAAAGCCAGCAGAAAGATGACATAACTTAGGTATCAACACCAAGAGTCACATGTGAAACGACGAGCACCGTGCTGCACATCAGCAGAAGATACTGAATATTTCCATTGCTAATTCAGTATGGTCAGTGTCTCCTGAGGGGTAACACTGCAGGGATGTGGAAAATCTTGCATCCACAAAATAACAAGACAGTTTTGTCCTTGCTAAATCATTTTTACTGATTTCCAATGACTGTGTCTGTCTGTCTTCATTATGGAGGCAGAGAACTGTGACCTACTGAATATATGCTCATTTTTAAGGGAAAAAAAGCACCAGGAAGGATTCCTGGACAGAAAACAGGCTACGATTCACTAATTTTAGTAAGCACCAAATATATTAGTTCATTAAATGGTTAGAATCTCCACTGGGACACGAAACTCAAAATAAAAACCCCAGGAACAATGTAGAGTTTCCCACTTGAACTCCTGGCTATCTGTCATTAGGAAGAATGTCCAGCTCAGTTTTCACCGCTGAGTGTCTGTCTCATGGTGTTATTACAATGGCTTATATGCTGGTTGGGTTGTTATTATCAATCCCATGAATGCTCTCAACCCAAGTATTTCTCTAAAGCATCATCTGCTCCTACTATTTTATAATTAGAATATAATTAGTAGAAGTTCTTGCAAGTAGCTCCCATTGAGAAAATGCTTCTACCACACTAAAGTAAAATCTGTAATTCCCAAGCTTTATGCAATCTACACTAAAAAGAAATCTAGGCATTTCTCTAGTGCCTCAGGAAATGACATCCTGACAACAAGACATAATTAAGAAGTTGTTGTCCACTGGGCAGGGCTAGACACAACCTAATCTGCAGGCAGGTAGGCCAATCAATTATGCAATTTTATTTTTTACTTACTTCCAATTTCAAAACTATCTTCTCAGGTCAGCTTAAAGGTAAACCTCAAATGAAAGAGCCAAACTTTTTAAGAAACTGAGCACTTAGAAAAAATATTGCTGCCACAGTAACATATAGTTTTTTTCTTTTTTTTCTACTTCAAAACATTTTAAAAATTTGTTTAAATAAAACATTTTTTTTTTCAGATGGAAAATGTCTGTCTGTAGTTAGTCATAGCACTGAATTCTTATTCAGGTTTTGCATATAAATAGCAGAAAAGTTTAAGCCTATTCAGGCCAACTTGTGGATATTACACATTGTCAGAAAGTACTTGCAAGTTTAGAACTAATTAGGAAAGCACAATAGCAGTTACCCAAACTCAGCTACAAACCTCTGGAATTTACAAGTATCCAAAGAACTGAGTCAGCCAACAGGGAAAAGAAAAGCAAGAAAAAGAGAGCTATTTTAACTCTATTTAGTAGCTATTTGCAGAGGGAGCATATCCAAAACTGCCGGCTTGTAAATCGCTCCTGCTAGGGGCAAGCACAGCATGTGAACCATCCTATTAAATACTAGTTTGAGTTTTTAGAGTTTGAATCACAACCAAATGCGAACAATTAAGCTTAACAGAATTACACTGAATGGAGAATTAGATAAGCAAAAGAGGGGGAAAAGTACAGAGCGAAGAGCAAGCCTGCTCTGTGGCCAGCAAGATAACAGATCTTGGAGCGAAAGGGAATAAAAGGAGCTCTCCTCCTTACTTTCCTTCTCTGACCTTGAGCAAGTCATTAAAAGCCTCTGCTGCCTTATTTACCCAGCCTATCAAATAGATATAAGACCTTCATTATAAAGTGTTTTGTCTTCTGACACTGCTGTGCACAGTAGATATTTTTATTTAAGACAGACATTTACGTGAAACTCTGTTGAGACCTCTGCTACCACAGGCAAGACTGAAGCCCAAACACCTACTTCCAAAAAAATCAACTTACTGTAAGAACAAAACGAACCTTTAAAAAACATTTTCTGGGCCACAGAGGTCTAATTTGTTTCCTGGTGAAGGTGAGACTGTCTCTCAATGTGCTTTGTTCTTTTGCAAGGCAGTGGCTTGTGTCTCCATGTCCCAATTAGTGATGAACTGAGAAGAGAAGCCTTTCTGAGGGACGTACTATTGTTTTGCTCTCTTGTTGGTGAAGCTCTAGTACTAATGTTATAGAAAGGGGCAGGATCAAGGCAGGATCAAATGTGGAATGAGAATAATAACCTGCAAGACTGTCCTGTCATTATAACTTGCTCAAAATTCCCAGCTCCTACACTACTGAATAAATATACATCACAGAGCATCATTAAAAAGTGTCCCTGACATTTCTCCTGTTGCGTGGCGTTTTACTTCAAATTAGTCAAAATTTTCTTATGCACATCACTTCAAAACAATAATCAAGATCTAACTTGTAAAGAAACACACAGGGAAGAGGAGGAACAAAGAGCACGTCAGCCCTACCGTCTTTCCTTCCAGCCTGATTTCAGTGATGGATGAGTTTGGCCCCACGCTTCTCAGCACACAACTTTGCTAGGACTTTAGTCATGGTCTACAGTATTTCTCCCTGACACTACCACTTGTGGCTCTCTGCTGCAGGGAATGTCATTCATCTTCAATTACAGCAAATGGTTTAGTTATCAGGGCTAATGGATTCAGGCTTGAATTGTTACAGAGACTTCCTACTGAGACATAAAAAGAACTGAAATTTTCACTGGTGAAATACTGCTGACTTTCTAAATAAATTCTAATAAAGATTAATATTTAGATATATTCACAATGAAGCTAGAAGAAAGCAGTGCTAAAACCTACAGCTTTGATCATTAGCTCTTCATGATACAATTAAAAACTTCAAACAAAATGAAAATAAAATTCATATTTCAAGTGTGCGTGTGTGCGAGAGAGAGAGAGAGAGAATCAACCCAAGCCATGGCAAAACAATTCAATGACAGAACTTCCTCGTATTTCAGGACCAACCTGCCATTGAGTCACGAAGATTTGTATTTATGTCATGTTCCCACATAACTGGTTTGCACACTATGATACAGCACATCCAGAACTTAACCTATTCTGGTGGCCTCTGATATTAAATTCTCTCTACTGTCATGATTTTGGGATTAAGACAAGGAACTCTAGTCTTAACTTTGATGGGATTGCTCAAATCTTACTTAAATTGCATTAGAAGAGGTGAAAATCAGGTTGCAGAAGTCTCTAATATTGCAAACACCACTTCATCACCGTTGGGCAGTGCTTTAGTTACTCTGTAACGTGTTAAGAACCATCATACACAGTCTTTATCCACGTGCCACTTGGATATTATTGTCTGATAAGCAACTTTGAGTAAACTGTCACTAGATTCCTCTTTCCAATCCAGCTAGGCCCAGACAAAAAAAGTCAAAATTGTTCAAAACCTCAGAAGTTTGGTTCTGCTAAGCTGCTTCCAGAAATGCTTCTGAGGAAACGTACAAAAGGACCGATATTTCCCCAAGTACTGTCCCAGATTCTTTTCTTCACCGCTCACAAATTTTCCTCCTACTACACAAAATGTGCTCTCTAAACACTTCCTCTGTATCTTTGATGTAAAAACCATAGCCTTCAGGCCAGTCTGTTCTCAGTCACTATTTTCTAGGATATAAAGTTCTTAGGAGTAGCAGAGTCATTACCACTTCTACTCTTTATTCTCCCGCAGAGATTCCTTCATCTCTCACCTGAAATGGAGACTGGCAGTAATTTGCTCAATGCATGTAATATTTACATCATTAGCTCCTCCATCCCTAACTGCACAGCCAGACTGAATTACTCAGGCGTGGAGAGAAGCGGCTGTAGGGACACCTACTCCCATCTTCCACGACGCTACAGTGATCTCAGTTTTCTCTGTTGTATTGTTTTCTCTTAGAGCATGGCCCTGAGTTACTCATGATTTGTGGGATTCCTGCGAAGCTCACATTTGGAAGTTCATTCCACTGCATGCCTTGGAGAAGGATAAACTGTATCCTCCTTTGGGATGAAGATCAAACTCATAATGTTAGTAGACTTACAATGCAAAGTCTTGAATGAGCAAAAAGAAGATAGATACATGGGATTTATATCCCATGGCAGTACAATTGCCACATTTAGTTTTCTAGAGACCAAAATAGTTGCAAGAAACTAAGAGCTCCAAGAGATAGACAGATCTTCTACTGCCAGCAATTCCCAGTAACTCCATTAAGAAACGCAAGGTTGCAGGAAGTGAGAATATGGCCCCTTATGGCCGGCCCATCAGGACTCCTTTATTCCTCCGCAGCCAGTCTGTGTGCAGAGCCAACAGCCCGAACTGTAACCGGCAGAGCCCGCCGACACGGGAGAGGTCCATCAGTTCAGCTACCTCCAACTGATTTAATCTACTGAGCACACTTCTGGTCTGCTCAGCGTGGTGGCACTGCCTCGTTAACCAGACCGCACGATTCTGGCTCGTCCTACAGACCTCAGCTTTTCCTGCTTCTCATTGTAGCTCTTTGGAATCTAAATTAATTCTCTGCAGCTACTAGCTAGGGAAATGGGTGGAAAACGTTAAGTCAAATGTATTCCTTTTCTTATGAATTTGTAAGTGTCCCCAGTCAGATAATAATTTCCAGTTAACAAGCTCCGGCTAGTCTTCTTTAGTTATGAAATGAACTACTGGACAAAGTATTTATTGCTTATGTTTTATATACAATGCCACACATAAGGACAAACACGTAAGTGAATGCGCTACATCTATTTTGATTAAAATATATATCAGAAGTCTCTGATCTGTGGTTTCATTTTAACTATGCTGGATTTTCATTTGTATTCAAAAACTGAAAAATATTTTAACCTTTCTGAAATGGATCATGTTAAAATAAATTGAAGCAAGTTGATGAAAAGTGTTAATTAACCTGCTTTCGTCTCATTAAGAGTCTGTGTTTAACCTATAGGTCATCTCCTTTTTCAAGAGATGTATGGATTTGATCTTCAATGATGAGCTAAACAACCCAATCCTCTATTGATGACTGAGTCAACTCCTGAAGTTCCTGCTTTTTTCGAAGGGGAGAGGACAAGAAAATATCTAAAAAGAAACTGCTGAGCTTTGTAAGGAATTATTCTAAGTCATTTTATGCAGGAGAGGTTGTAATGATGCTGACCCTGCAATATCATGGGGGGCTTAAGACAAAAATAGACAATAAAAATGGGATTTTTTTTTTAACCTTACAGGTTATACAGATATAATGGCTGAACTTTTCCAAAAGAAATTATTTTTTCCCACATGTTTATGTGCTGAATTGGAAATATTTATAAGCATCAGCCAATTGCTCATCTTGACTTTCTTTTTTTTGTCTGTGCAGTTACCAGTGTCAAGACCCCCAACGTGACTAAAGATTGTCTGGAGGTTGCAGGGACACAGAGCAGAAAGGGGAAGAAGGCAGGGAGAAGCAGGAGAAGAATCAGCTGCATATACCCAGAGCAAATGTTTCATGCCGACTGGCTCTCTGTACAGCAGAATTTGATAGGTAAAGATCCTGGAGAAGTAACTCCATAAGAGTCAATATATTTGTATTTCTGCTTTTAAAAATATAACTCTAATAATGCTATAGATAGGTCCAAAATTGGCAGGAGAGATAGGCTGGAGATCTATGCTTTTTAATATCAAGCTCTTCACCGAGATGACTTTTATCACATTAATGGCTAAATCACACTAACTGTAAAACAGCCAAAATGAGGCAATTAGTAAGGCTTGTGACAGCCACAGAAAATGAAACGCACTAGGTTTTCAGTGCAAGCCAGATGGATATCTTCAATATATTTCTTATTGTCTGCTTGTGGTAATACGTTCAATTAAACTGAGTCAGTACTACAGAAGACCATTTGAATTGCCTGAAAAAAATTAATTGTCTGCTGCAAATTTAATGAAGCTTAACAGTTATATTGTGTTTACAAGTTTTATTTGTTATGATCAGTAAGTGTTTACAAGAAAAAAAACTAACTTCATTCAGCTAGCCCTAAGAGCGAACCATCGGCATTTTACAGTTTATTTCATTTACATGTTTCTTTGCCACTTACTGTTTTTGTCCTTAGGAGCTGACCTATTTTTTTCTCCCCCTTCCAAGAAGCAGACCTCGTGGCACTGCTCATTCACGAGTGTCTGTGAGTTGAGCCTCACGTGACGGTCTGCCCACAACACCGTGCTACGACACGTCCCCAGAGAGGCCGATGGAAATACCCCTGTGACAACCCAATGCCGCACCCCTGGATGCTTGCTGTGATCCTCATCAATGATTAAGCAAGGCCACGGGCCTTTCCTGGCACAACACGGTTAAAAGCTCCTGGCTGCCGTGTCTGACAAGTTCACGTTGAGGAAACCCAAAGCACAAGGCCAGTCCGAGCAGCCCGGTGGGTACTGGCTTTGGGGAGGGCTTGGCAGCAGATGGGAACCTGCTTCTCATTTTGCCCCTTCTGTAATCTTGCAACAATCACAACCTTTTTCTTCAATTAACTGTCAGAAAAATGGAAATGCTGACATGATACACAGTTACTTCATCTTCCCTGGGGTGCTTTGGGGCTGACCTGATTTTTCTGAGGACCTCAGCTCCTCGTGTGAGCAGAGCTGGGGGAAAAACTACTTATTTATCAGGTTCAGGTGTAACCCACACAGAGTAGATGCACCTGCCAGCTTTCAAACACAAACTTCATGAGCTCCTTACAATTGCAGAAGGAAATTTTGGATAGGCACCCTATAATCACCTTTACTGTGGTTTGCAATCGAATATTCATATCTGGACTACATATAAAAACGGTTTCCAGCAACTACTAAAAAAGTAAAAATAAAAATTAACAGTACTAAATCTTTTGACTTTTTCAGAGTTCTAAGTCTCTGTGTAGAAACCCTTCCCTTTGGTATCAGCCAAATACATACATTGTATGCTACCAAGCATAATTGCAAAAAGCCCATAATATATGGACAGCCCTAAAGTGCTACTCTGAGATTACTTTAAACTCTGCAACTCCTTTTTTAAATTATATTTTTCGCTTTCAACACTAGGTGTCATTTAACTAAGTTTTTTTCTTGAGGACTGAGACATAACCAAAAGGAATTTAAATTAGATTGAGTTGAACTGTGAGGAAAGAAGAATGAAGACCTTGCATGACCTTAAACATGGCTGGGTCAACACAGACCTCAGAAAGTGTGACAGAAAGGCTATTCATGTTTCAAAATGACTGACCTCTAAACCCACGATGTCTAGATGGTACGGAAGATGCCTGCAATAGCTTCCTGGGACAGCTTTCCATATAAGCAAAGAAGCAGCAATGTATCTGACAAGGGGAACATCAGGGAGGTATAGAGGATTTCTGGTAACATGGACCATGCTTGAATGGGTCAGCATATTTAAGTATCATTTCTTGCATTAACCCCGTGGTTAATGTGAAAAACCAGCCAAACAGACAAAAAAATCCTTCTTAGTGGAAGGCTTATTCTCCCTCTTATGAAAAAAATAACACCCTTTGCCCCCACATGCAATTGATATCCCAATTACTCAGTAGTCAAGTTATAGCTCAAAATAAAGCTGGTAAAATTCACGGTGCTAAGTTATTTCTATTCATTAATTAAAAATGAAAGGGACACTCATGAAAAGACACATGCAGTTTCTTGCTGAAAGATTAGCATTTTGTGCTACTGCAAAGTAAAACCATCGCACAGTTCCTGTACATCCAGTTCAAGGGTGTACCCTAAAAGGACAGACACTTTGTTAATGCACCCAACACTTCTGCAGCAGTAGGTAGATATATCTCAAAAAAGCTACACATACTTTTGATTAATGGGGTATTAGGGTTATTAAACAGCACCTTGTGTATTGATGAAGTCAGTAATGGCACTATCAGAGAACTGGATCAGTTGTAGGCAAGTCCAGCATTTGCTATCTCAGTAGTCCAAATAGCCATACAGTGAGATTTAGGGTTGTTATACAGAATCCGTGTCTGTGACGAGGGAAATAAATGATTTTATAGTATAAAACAAGGTATGAACAGACCTGTACATCATCCTAAGGGTGGAAGGGATTCTGTTAGAAACACGCAACTGTGCTCAAGTATTAAAACTCATAACACTCTGGATATTCACTCTGGATTGACTTTACCTATGAATATCCAACAACAAAAAAGTGAAGTGTGATAATGTGTAAACATTTCCAAAAGAATAAAACAATTCTCTTAAGACCCATGAGGGATATCACTGAGACTATGATCTTCCATATGATTTTTATCTCTGTATTTTCTGAGTTTTATTTGTTAGACCCCAGAAGCATAAAAATCAAATTAATTTAAGGGTCTGCACCCACACTGATGAGCACAGTACGGCCTCTGAACTATGAGCTCAGCTATTTTTAAATTGCCAGAATAACACAGCAAAAATATCAGGTTTAAAGACAGTACCACTGAAGTCTCTGACAGGTCCTTTGAGGTGTCCCTGCCCATGGCGGGGGTTTGGAATTAGATGATCGTTAAGGTCCCTTCCAACTCAAACCATTCTATGATTCTATGATAATGGAATAAAATTTACAGTGCTTAATCAATCTTCAGTTTTAAATGCAATACACCAATTTGATGTTCACACAAAGGAATAGGCTTGGAAAGGAAAATATGCAATTTTATAGAAAATAATTTGGATCCCTGTGCTGGACAAAGTCAAGACAATCAGTCTGTTCAAGCATGAGGAAAAAAATAACCTACTGACATTATCTTTGTATTATTTTTCTGCTAAAACTATACAGATACCGGCTAACAAAAATTCTCTTGCTTTTACTGCTTTGAGCCTTCCCATGACAGTCAAAACGAGACAAGCTAACGGCGGTAGAAAAATGTTAAAAGTGCTTCATAATGAAACAGGCAAATAATGTCATCGGAACCTGCCCTTGTCAGAGATTTAACGGTATTACCAAACAGTATGACCAGCATTGTTGCACTGTACTACCGGAACAGAAATTACAGACTCCACCAAGCGTTCGCATACTGTTTCACTCTGTTATAAGACACTGATAAGGGGACTGGAAAGGACGGGATCTTCCTGCTCTACAAACACAACCAGATAATAAATGGCACGAGAAGCTGTTTCTGGTAGGCTGGAGCACTTTGACAACATGGAGCACCTCCCTCTGCTGTCCTGCAGCCACGGCCCCTTCGTGGCTGGTTCCAGATGGCACCACCCGAGTTACAGGGTAAGGACCCTGCAGACCCCTGCCACCACCGGTCTGCTGGGGCACGACAGCTCACCATGGAGAGCTGTGCCGTGAAACTAGAGGTTGAACCACTAGATTCAAGGAAGGAAACATTCGAGGAGCAGCCACATGCGTCTACTGAGGGTGCTCCCCAGCATCAGATGCCCCTGTTCTGCTCCCCTCCAACATCTCCGCAGCAAAGCTGGCCATCAACTTTGTCACAGACTTCTCAAGTTATTTAGCAGGTCTGCTGGCAAACAAGCTGTGTGACAAGAATATTCTTGTCCTGTGAAAAAATGGTGGTGATAGGCTATTACCATCTGTGTTCATGTCATTAGCTCATTTTCTCTGCTTCTTCCATAACTACTGCTGCCCGCAAACCTGCATTTGGGTCTCAGTCATCGCTAAAGGGAAATTGAAGTGTTTGCAATACAACGGTTCTCCAAGTACACCACTTGGTGCCAACTACACCACTTAACCAACGCATGGAGTCATGCTCAAGAGGAGGGAGCTGGGGCCTTCCTTGGCCAGTCCCTGGGGAACAAATCACGCTGTGGCTGGGACGTCCCGGCCAGGAGCAGCTCCTTCCCTCGGCCTCTCCTCACATTTAGCATATTCAGAGCTTCTATTGCAGCATCTTGAAATTAGCTTCCTATTTCAGAGCCGCTGCTATATTAGCCAATTTATACAACTGCATTAAATACAAATAAACTTGTATTGTACAGTATACCCCTGTTTATACTCTTTGTCATGTAATCCCCTGGTGCTGAGAAAGTCTATAGCTTTGCTATGTGTAGGAAAAATTGAACATTTAGCCTCGAGTACAGTAAAAATGGAAAAAGAAAGATGGAAAATTAATATTTATGTATTACATGTAAATACATGCCATGTTTTACATAGCTCTGAAGACAGTCTGTGGGATTCTCCTCCATCCTTACAAATTCAATCCTGCTTTTTAATTTAAAGGTCAAACCATACAGGCAAGTCTGCAAGATTTTAGGTCTCAGAGGCCAGAATGGTTCTCACTGAGAACAAACCAACAAAAGAAACCCAAAACACAACCTCACTGGTTCGGGAAGCCACTGAGGCTCAACAGCTCTGACAACAGCATGTTAATACACAGCCCTATGGGCACCCATCAGAATTTCATATTTTGTAAGCTGTCTAGTCATGCATAATATGAATATTTATTCATCCCTCTCTGGTTGTTTGCCAGAGATTTATTTTAAGCTCCTTGGTTCTGGTGTAGCAGATATTCTCCTCCTCCTTCCATCCTTGCCTACACTGTCTTTGACACTGTCGACATCTCTCCCTGAGAGAGAAAGAAAATTAAGAAAAAGAGAGAGAGGGAGACAGAACCTGCAATGTTAATGGAAGAACAGAGGAAGGTTAGAAAAAATGTCTTTTGACCTTCACAGTTTTTTACTCAATGACAAAAGATGAGTTAGGAGAGAATATAAGCACATCTTAAGGTCAAAAAACTCATCAGCTGATAAATTAGTCTTTTTTACACCACAAAACTGAGTTAAAGTAAGGTATTCAGTCATATTTCTGTCAAAACTTGCCTGTGTTTTACTTAGGGCAGAGAAACTCAAGCATTTCGGTATAAAATAGAGTATTTTACACAGTTCATTTGGAGTTCAGAATAGTTTCTGCTCTTTTATACTTTTTATGGGATAGACTTTGAAATTGCATTTCTCAGCCTGCTGTTAATATCCACATCCCGGGCTTAAGAGTTTATTCTCTGCTTCATGCACATGTGTCACTCCCATTAATGCTAATGGAACCGAGTGAAAACGGAGCACTGAGGGAGAAAAAAGCACTTGCTAATCCTTTATAACCTCACCGCAAAGCAAAGTGATTTGTAAACCATGTGAGCCCAAAGATCGGGTAGAATAGCTGCGAACTTCATGCCCGGAGTTACTGCCTGTTCCTTGGGTACTACTAATAAGGGAGGGCAAGCCATGAATTACAGAAGCGTGACTCTGATAGCAGCGAGGAAACACAGTCCTGTTTTTAATGACTGGCTTTTTTAGGGTGCCACAAGCAGTCAGTGAATTGCAGAGGTGCTGCAGACCCAAACCCAAGTGCGTGGGCATCCTGCAGCACTGAGATATGGGACGGCACCAGCTGTGGGTGAAATGTGGACCCTCCTGCCACGAAGACGCTCCACCTCCACCGGGTTCCCAGGGAAGAGGTCCAGGCTGCGCTCCCCATTCTGCTGACCAGCTTTGCTCTGGGGCAGACAGTTGGTGATCAACCCTTGCAATAACAGACCTGGGCTTTGTTGCGCCTGCTTTCCCTGAGCACTGCTTTCTTAGCTATTTGCTACAGGTTCCTCCTCAAGACAACGCAGAGTAAGTAAAGGCAGAGTCAGCTCACGTGGACATCAAGTCTGATCTTCACTCACCTCTATTTTTGTTTGCAGACACTGATGTGGGCATGGACAAATGCCATACAACCTACTCAGAAACCCCGTAACCATAATACCTAATGGCATAGCTAAATCAGAGGCACATATTTTGCCCTGAGAAGAAAGCTGCTGCTGTACCAGTGTCACCTGCAGCTCATAAATACAACAGGGGCTCACCAGCTTTATCAGCACTTGCCTGACATTACTTGCTGGAATGTGCTCTGACTAAAAAACAGGGATTAAAACTTGCATTGAAACATTTTAAAGTATTCCCTGTACACCCCACAAATAATTGATGAGAAGACCCTCTAACCAAATACTATCCATCAGTGCCAATACATGGGAGAATTGAAACTGACAGCATTAGAGCTTCGTGATTGATTTATTGCTTTGTAATCAATCATCCTGATTTGTTATCCAATATAGTTTTTTCCTCAAACAAGGAGAAGGAGACCTATTATAAGTGTAATAATCTATATACTCGTTACCTATAATAATTCCTCAGACATAGGACTACTTATAAGCAGGGCAAAAATTAATTTAAGTCATTTGTCAGCGTCACTCTATTTAACAAATTATTACTTTAAATGTCTTTGTCAAACATTATAGCTTCTGCTTTTGAAAAAAAAATGATGGAAAAACTCAGAATACTCGTGAATAAACACCTGGAATTCCTGTCCCTGACACACGAGGCTGTTTTGCAGCCAGGAGAGCCAGACCGTGGAAGAACCTGCAACTCCCACGAGGCTGCCTCGGCTCAGCAGTGCCGGGGAAGGAGCAGCACGCGTGCGGCTGCCCCGGGAGCTGGCAGAAGCCATGGCAGGGTACTGCTCACCCACTCGCCCGCGGTAAGAGCCACGTTACCTTTCACAACCAGACTGCCCGTGCTGCTCGCCGTGCCGAAGTGGTTGGTCGCCACGCAGGTGTAGCTTCCCGCGTCGGCTTTGGTGACGTTGACAATCCGGAGGCTTCCGTCATCCAAAACCGTGATTCTGGAGGGACAATCAGGAGCAGAAGTTATGTATTTTTTATGTTAACATAAAATTCTTCTGTGCCTGCATTAATTATTAACGATTTGAACAACAGACAGTCCGCTGCCCATTACCGAGTGAGTTTAGCTGACAGAAATCTCTTAGGACGTAATTCATAAATACTGAATACATCATTTACATGAGTTTTCCCTGTCTTTACTTGAGGGCAACTCTAATTTACACACCGGCAGCTTGTGTAGGTTTTATGCGAGGCTGTACTTTGGTACCGGGCGCTCACCATGACAGCCCCAGCAACATGTGCTACGCGGGCTGCATCTGAAGGGCTCGACGCTCGCTGCTTAGACATGTGGATGCCTTTGCTGAGCAGGGCAGTGCCACAGGTGTTTCCTTGCTGCTGTCTTCCAGGAAGGCTGGTGGGTTTGCAGCGAGGGTCCCACGCTGCCAAGATTCCCCTCCCCGCTCTCCACCTCTCTGCCTGCAGTGGCCCTTGCAGGTTAAAAAAAAAAATAATAATCCTATTTCATTCTCGTCCCCTCCCCACACAGATCCTCCCTGCCATAAAAGTGCTTCTGTGGGCACTGCTAACTTTCTCTTGGAGGCAGCCTCCCACTGACCTAGTGTCTGTGGTGGCTACTACAGGCAGGAGACCGTGTAGGAGACACACAGGACAGCAAAGGAGCTTCAGTTGCAGTGGAAAATTCAGGTATTGCTCACTGCAGCGTCCTTAAATATTCCTGGGGAAATTCCAGTATCAGAAGTGTCTTTGGTCAACATCATCACTGCAACTGGTTAGCACAGTGTTAAAAGACTCTGGTTTTAAATACTTTGCCCTGACTTCCTCTCTTTATTACTCCAAGTACTTCAATGCTTCCCCTATTACATTTTTGTCATTTTCTTTTTAATTAGTACATTCTTACTTCAGCGTCTAGCAACCACAGAAAATACAATTATTTGAAGACACACAAAAATAATCTGTAGAAACTCCAGGGAAACCTTCCCTCCAGCCGAATAGCATCTCTTTTAGCAAAACACTTGGTTCGCTGCTCAGCACCATGTCTCCTACCACAATCTGCTTTCTGCCCTTCAGCCACTTTCAGACCTGCATTGAAAACCCGGTATTAATTCCTGCCTTCTCCTGCTCAATTATTTCCTAATTTAACTAATTTGAAAGCAAATGAAGAAGCCTTCCTGCATCCTTAATGCCAATCAAGCTCTGTAAAACTGGATTGAGAAATTAGGCTGAAAGAAACGTAGCAAACAACGCTCGCACTCGTTGCAGGAATGCTCAGGCCCTGCTAGGTGAGCACTGCTGGGCAGGGAACAGCAGCAGGCTACGCAAGCTGGCACCAGCCTTTTTGTGTGGCCACGGTGTGCCACTGGGGCAGCTTTATGTCAGACAGAGCAGGAGGACAGAGCTGGCTGGCAGGAGCAGGACAGCTGAGTTAAACACAAGCCCGAAGGACGGCCGTCCCCTCCAGCTGTGGGACACCCCAGGCTCTGCACGCTGCAGCCACTGGGACGAGCACGGTCTCCAGGGGGACTCAGGAGGTGTTGCTTCCCCTAGGAGGGCTGGTGCCAGTGCCTTCTGTCACACCATACTCCCTTGGTGGGCACATATGGGTCACCCAGTCCACACAAAAACCTGACAGCCTGAGTGTCTTTGTGGTGTGAAGAGGAGGCGGATGGTGCAAGATGCTCCGACAGCAGCCACCAAACCTCCGTCCTGGCCTCGCCCTGACCTGCTCTTGCAGCAGCACAACAAGTAGACCATCTGTCAGAAACCAGGGGCAGAGGTTATATTTCACACATCAGTAACAGCGGTATTAATAGAAGTTTCTCAACTGGCTTATAGGCCTCCAAATTGTTGCAGTCAGTAGCATTCACTATTGTAATTTATTTTTGCAGGAGTCCAGTGACATATATTTGCTTCTGTAGCAGTTGCTCCAGTTCAATAATTGGAAGAGAGTAGTATATAGCTACTTGTCTCTTATCTTTACCACTGTGTTGGCACAAATCAATGCATGTATTACATTAAACGTGCACTGGAGCACAGGACTTGCCATACTGGCCTCTAGTGCATGAGCCTGGGCAGCAGCACCACCAGCAGCTCCCAAGGAATTACTTACTGCTGTTATCAATTTCAAGTCTTTGGTAACAACGATGCCTTTCTGAAAGCTGAAGGTGCCCTTGGCATGCATTAAAATTCAAATCAATATAGAGGACAGAAACAAGCTCAGCAAGATGCTCCAGCTCAAGAAGGACCACCCCACACCAGCCTTGCTCTGCCAGGCTGTGCAGTAACTCCCTCAGCATTTCTGCCATCAAGAAATGTGAAAAAAAGTGATATTTTGGAATGTATTTCCATGGAGTTGAGATTTTATTTTTATTTTGATCCATATCGTTGAAAACTGTTCACGGGATAATTTCTTCCATGGGTCATTTCAATTGTATCTGTGGACAAAACTAGCATTAATTTCAAATTTTAATGTGTTTTCTGTCTCTGTCTTTCCCATGCCATTGGTTTCCTATTAAGTCATCTTTATTCCCAATGTAAAATTAGTTTGCAGTTAATGTGGATGGGATAGCCCTAGAGACAACCTCTGGATGAGGTCAGTAAATCCACCATTGGCTCTGGCACAGTTACTGCTGTCTTTGTTTCTTTCCATTTCTAGGCAGAAAGCCCCAGCTGGCTGGTTTGCAAGTTGAGCACACAGGCACCTTCTGACTCGGGTAACACACTGCAAAGAGTTCAGCTGGGACTTGCACCAAGTGCTCCACACCCATTCCCCAGTGGGTGTCCATGCACGCCTAATTCCGGTGTGGTAACCAATTCCCTGTACGCTCCTGTAAATTACCAGCATTACAAATGACAAATAATTGTGCAAGCTGTTTTTTTTTAAATAAATCAGACCGCTAAAATCTTAGTGTGAGTCATTGATTAGGAGGCCTTATGGTTATGTGGCTCTTTTTGCTGAGGGTGCTTTTCTACACTGAGTGTTTTGTGCCTTAATTTGAATCCAATGTGCTAGAAGTTAACAAGTAATTATTTTAACACTTTGAAATTTGTTACAGTTAGTTGAGAAAGTAAGAATGACTTTCACTGATTTTGCTACTTCACAAATTCTCTTTGCAGACGTATTTGCATTAAGGGGGAGGAAAGGCTCATCGCAGGCCATTGAAGGTTCTCAAACTGCTAATTGGCTTGAAAGCAAACATCCCCTGATCAGCCGCTTTTAGCAGTTTGGTTGAACAAGTCCTTTCAAGACTCAAAGTTCAAATTAAATGAAGCACTGCTCCCTACACTTTCTTTCTCTTCTGAAAAATACCCACAAGATGTTCTCTAGTAAGGTGCCTAGGAAGACTTAAAAATAAAGCACATTTCCCGTAAAGGCAGATTACTTCAGAATAAAGCATTGCTTGCCGAGTACACACCGCTTTAAACCACCTCAAACCCCAAAACTGAGCTATTGACCTGCTATCGAGTCCCCGACACTGCTAACCACAACACTGGGAAGAGGAACTAAAAATGTAAATCTGTTCTTGCACCGGTTAAAGCAACTGATAAACCAGCAGTTAGTCACTGCTGGTACCGCAGAACAGACAAAGAAGAGAAAAACATCCACTTGGAAGCATCAAGATGGTACAGGATATTTTAGCATCCTTACATAACAAAAGGTCATCTATTTTGAACATATTATATCATTTGTAGGAATGAATCTGTTGATTTGTGTTGTCAACTGGAGATTTCAGATCCACGGAGAGCAGAGACTCAGCTGAAATTAGGAGATGAAAAGACTGGCTGTTTCCTAAACCGAAGCCTTGGGCCCTACCCCAGGAGGAACTGACCTTGTCAGATTTTTGATTAGAAATCTTCTGGGGACAAAGGACCTTTAAAAATGCTGAAAACATCTCTCCCTAGCCCTCCTTGCCCATTTTTTGCCAGTTCTGCAGCAAATATATAGAAACTTGCAAGCTGAACACTTTATATTACCCTAAAGAAGTCTTTTGCAGAACTGATCGGCACGCAGTTCTCCCACTAGCCTCTTGCTGATGCTGTACGCACAGTGACCGCCCGTGCCCTGTGCCAGCTCTGCAGGAATGGAAGTGCCTTAAGGCATTTGTCTGCTTGGTTGGTGTGAACCTTGAAAACTACACGAAGGAGAAAGATGCATCCTTTTGGATGAGAAACTTCTAACTTGCACAGAGCAGTGATATTCACAGATACCCAGGCCGCTGAGAAAGGATCCGCTCTGGTACCACGGCCACATCTGCACAGCCTGGATTAAGGCAGCAACTCCAACTTGCCCGGGTCTAGCAGCTGCTAGAGATGGATGGAAGAGGCCAGGCAGATCCGGAGCAGTGTAAGGACAAATACCAGTGTACAATCACTTGATCTATTACCCCCTGTTTTTCAAATCATGATACCTCTGCCGTATCAGTTAAGTCACCCGTCAGCAGGTTATGCTGCCCCCAGCCCGAACTGAGCACAACGGGTCTGATTCATGGAGCTCACCACAGCATCTCTCACTGCTGGGCAGAATTCCCAAGAGCAGATAAATATTTCTCAGCAAGTAACACATGCATTTAGAGATAGAATACGTCCCGTTGAGATCAGTAAGAGTTTTATCACTGACTTAGTGAAAACAAGATTGAGCCCTAATTTGCAATATGAGTGATGGGTGAAAGCTGCAAAATGCCCAGAGCCCATCATAAAAGTGCTTATCAGTAATTACCTCCAGCCCAGCCCCGAGGAAATCTGACCTCTGGGTGTCTGACTGCAGCACTTGCATCTACCAAAGCATACCTACAGTCTGCTGCTCAGGTCGTCCCCATGCCGTGATACAGTATTTGCCCAGGAATTGCAGACTCACAATATTTACTGCAACATCTTGCTCCATTGTTTAATTGAAACTATTCAGTCCAGGAACCAAATATACCAGCTCTGCAAAGCCAGGGATTGATAAATCTCATCTGTACCTCGCGGGCTCCAGGTGAAAGCCTTTACAGCGTAAGCGGCACGCTCATGTGCTGACCTTCTCACAGGGAATCACTTGCTCACTCACATCGTCCCCGCATCGCCGATACAAGATTTGCACCAGACAGATGACGCTGCAGGTATCCCTCAATACACTCTGGTCAGCATGCCCTCTATTTTTCTGTTTAGCAGATGGAAACGTGTGGAATATGAACGGACGACAGAGGCAGTGCATATGGCAGGCTGTGTGTGACAGCAGCGGCTTTCTTCCCCAGGGACACGGGGCGCAGGCAGGCAGCCGAACTGCTGGACTGCAGATTACAGCTGGAACCTTTCTTTGGAGCAAAGTACTCATAATTATAAAGTGACCTTTTTTTAAATCTCAGATAGTTTTATTAGCTCTGCTGCAATGAAATAGGGTATGTTGCTTCTTATCTGATAATTTCAGCATTTTAATTTAGGAAATACAAGCATAACTACACTTGCTTTCACTGTTGATTAAGCGCAGACATCTGAAATATTTCATGCTTCGCCAAGTGAATATTTTTAATTTTTTTCCCCCAGGAAACAATGCTTAGGATGTCCGATCCTTTTTCTATTACAGGGAGAAAAGATGTCTTAGAGCAAGCATTTAAATGAATGTCAGTTGGAAGAAACACACACTGAGTGCAATTTGAGATAAAACTACCATTGATCCCTTCATGTACAGCCTTTGTGGCAGTGGTTGACATGGCTATTGAAAAGGGACTGTGGTGCCAGAGTTCTTCTAAGAGATAATCCGTCTTCTGAGAGAAGATTTAGGGTAAATGTACCTGTGAAAAACAGTGTATTTCAGCCTACATGATGAATGGCTTATTGTCCTTCCTCCAGAGCCTCACTTGGGCTGGGGGGTGGAAGCAGGAGGAAAGGAAAGACACCAGGCAGAGCAGCCTGAATTCTCAGCAGTGTGTTTGCTCAGCCCTTACCCAGCTCATAGGCAGGAGTAGCGAGAGCAATTTTTAGCCTAACAACAACTTTGCTTCGTGCCACAACTCCACTGCAAATGTAAATGATTCCAGGCAATTGCATTATTTATCAAATTATTTCTATCACATGTCTTTGCAGCAGTTTATTACCTTTTTAATAATGCTTCCCATGCAATGAGGCAGCGACTGGGATTATTAAAATGATCTCATAAAAGTGGTATTGGCCATTAGGCTATTTCAGGAAAACACAGAGATTTAGAAATGCTCACGGGTCTGAATGCAGAAGCCTGGCTGCGAGGGAGGATTTACTGCTCGCAGCCCTCCCCGAGCCAGGGACAGCACTCACCAGTACCTGCCCGTCACTGTGAAGGATGGGCTGCTTCCGAGTACAGTCCACAGCCAATAATTCCTGTGGCCATGGGATGCTCCCGCTGTGTGTGACTACAACCTTTATGTAGCACAAATAAATAACAGTAAGGTTAGAGCTGTCTGCTTTATAGCATTAATCCCCATTAAAGCACACGCTGAGGTCAATGTGGGCTTTGCAGAGCTCCACTCGACACCCTGGGTGGCTGCTGGAGCGTGCAGGGAGGCGAGGACAAGAGGAGAGCCCTGATTGTCACCCCCCAGCTTCGGGGCCACCTGAGATTTCCCACCCTGTATCAACACAGCTGAAAACACCGCTATCTCCCCGTGCACAGATGGGACTTTCCAGGCTCGGGCTTCACCCACCTGTGCCCCCGAGAGCAGCTCCAGCTCCGGACATTTCTGCCTCACTGGGAAAGGTGTGAAGTGGACGGTGTCCCTGCTGCCACCACCACCATGTCCTGAGGGCTAGGGCCAGCACAGCACCACGAGCAAGGACAAGTTGGATTCGTGTCTAACCTGGCCATTAGGCTGCATCTGAGTGAACTGCAGGAAGATATTGTCTGCTGGAATGGCATTACAGTGGTTTTTATTTGATCATCCATCTAAACCCATAACTGGTATCGACAGCCAGAAGACGCAGGCAGCCTTTTACAGATACACAACTTCTTGTCCAGGACCTGTTAGTTTTGATTTAGTTAACCACCTACAGCTGCTTCAGTACTTATTTGTCTATAACTACTTGTCTTTTCATGGTTCACGGAAAAGTCTGAGCTAATTTAGAGCCTCAGTCAAAGCCCATTTAATTTAGTACATGTCTTTCTCTTGGTGAAAGCAGGCACTAGATAAGGCCTTACTTATCCATGACAACTGGCAGGTCTCTTAACAGCAAACTCACTATAATTAATTTCCAGGTAAGAACTATATTTGCTCAAAATAAACCGAGCTAAAATCCTGCTCCATTTAGATTAATAGGAAAGTTCCCACCACCTTTGCTGGAGCTGTGTCTTACATGGGACTGCAGGGGCTGAGGATGAAGTGGTCGCATGGCACAGGGGTGCAGGACAGCCAGGGCCTCTGTCCTGTGGGTGTTCTTGATCTCTAAGGTAGGATTCTTAAATATATATATATATATATATATTCCAAATAAACTCTTGCTGGATAACGCCAGGAAAACCACCTTTGCACCTTTTTGCCAGGACATCTGAGTCAGGAAGGACACCAGAAGGTTTACTGCTACAATCAGGGCAACTGGGAATTAGCAAGAAGCCTGTGATGTACGCAGTTTGGGTTCTTTGGTCTTTGCTGTGCTCTGGGACTATAAGGAAAGCACAAAGATTTAACACAGATCTTTTCAAAAGTCTTGGTAACAGCTGCTCTTACCTTGCTGCATCACAAATACAGAGTATTACACTATTTTTTATTGATATGGATCTTATTCCAGGGATGCGAATTGTGCGCAAACTTGTTTTCATCTTATGCTTTTCATTTACAGGCTTGCTAAGAATGAAGAATTAAAAGTGAGGAGAGTACAAACTGAAATTCCTTCTGATTGTTGTAAAAAACCAAAACGCTAAAAAACAGTAAATATTTTTCCAGAGATAAAGAAAAATAGAACACATTTTGCTCGGATAAATATTTTTGAGAAAAAAATGGGGCCCCTCTTGGCATCAAAAAACATAACTTCACTGAACTCAGTATCAGTGTAAACGAGTGATGGAGCTGGTATCTTAAGTTCTTCCCACAATTTTATTTTTCAGCAAACTGTTTATTTGCAGTGACAGAGCAGTCCAAATAAATAATATTGCACCCAGCATATATTAATATCTATCACCACAAAAGCTGTGTTTTGTCATCATCCTCCTATTTGCCCAGAAATTTTAAAGGCAAGTGTGGAACTGATGAAACCCCGTCCTGAAGGAGTGGGCAGGAAAGAAGTGAGCATTTACAGCTATTAGAGGCTTCATGTAAATTGTTCAGAGATGCCTAGGGTCATAATTCAAATATAAAAGTATCCCTGGGTTATCTAAGAAGAACAGTTCTCTACAAAATATCTTTCTTAAGGGATGCTGATAACAGGAAGAAACAAATGAAAACCAAACAGCCAGGGACCCCGAAGGAAAAGAGTAGGCTGTTGTGAATTTCAAATAATAGAAACCTTTAGTCTTCTCTCCCTTTACACTGTTTTTTCATTACACACAGAATTAAAATAAATACAGTAAGAAAGACCCTGTCATGAAAATAAATATTTGAAGAAGCAGATCTGAGCAAAGCAAAAGGACGCTCGTTTTTACAGCTTTCATTCCTTAGACATGAGGCAATAATTTGAGCTATCTGGGAAGATTTTCTGAGTCTGGAAGGGCCCAATGGTGCAAAGAGCCAATTTTCCATTGATTTTGGTGGGAAACAAAGACCAATCTCCATGGGAAACTGCCCTTTTAGCACAGCTCTCGCGGTTTATTTTTACAGACCGAGCTGGCCGTTTGTCACAGAACATGAGAGCGGCACTGGGAAGGAAGGGGTGCCCGGCATGGCGGGTCCTGAGTGCGCCCCTTGCACGGCCCAGCCTCTGGTGCTTCAGCAGCCCCACGTCTTCTCCTCCAGGCTGGTACACTCCCAGCCCATGCCGTGGAAGGCCAAAGCATCCATCTGCGCACAGCTGCCCGCCCATGGGCACACAGCTCCCCGCCACGTATCCTCTCGTGCTCCGAAGCGAGGTGAACCTCGCATAAAAAAGCAGCAGGTGCTTTGAAGCCGCTCCTGCATTCGCTCTACCTAATGTTCGGTGAAATATTTGCTATGCTCGTTCTTCCACAGCAGTGATTAGAGCCAGAGGCACGGAGATTAAGTGACTTCTCCCAGCCAACGAAGAGGGACGGTGCCGGTCCGAGGAATCAAATTTGGAAGCGCAGCCTCCAGCCACCCTCACTAACAACTCCTTCCCCATCAAGGAGAAGCCATCGCCCTCTACCTACAGCAAACGCTTCCGAGGTTTGACAAACATAACCATTAACAGAAACTCCACTGAAGCTCATAAAAATTATTCTCTTATGAGAAAAAAAAAAAAATCTGTAAGAGATTTTCTGTGCATCATCTGCTGACACAAACCATTTCTGGGAGCATTCGTGAGATTAGAGCAGAAGCAGTAAATGCATTCTCAGCTTATTCGCTCCAGCTGATACCATCTGAATAGATGCCCAAAGGCATAGTCTTTCAAAGATAACACATCTTTTCCTCTAGTTTCAACAAAAAATGCCCACAGAACAAAGATAAATTACCCACTCCACTTGTAATCGACATTAACATAGATTTGCAAGATCCAAAGACACATTTACATCACCTAAAAATGGTGTTAAAATAATCATCAAAAACATCACCGAGTCTGGTAGAATGTCTAAAAAGTTCATTAGAAATCCTTTCTTTTTCCCCAGTAGACATATAATTATTTCCTTGGATTTTAAACATGCATTTCTTAAAATGTAAAATCTGTAAAATCATTATCTTTTAGCTCTTAATTACAAAAATATCCAAGAGAAGAAACATTTGATATATTTTTTTCCTTTCAAAATGCTATAATCATTATTATTATTATCATTTTAAAATTAGAGGACATGTATGAACCATACATGAATTTCAAACTGCTTTTAGGAGGCTAATTACAGGCATTTATTGTTGAAAGGGCTGGCTGCAGCGTGTGCTCGCAACAGAGAGAAATCCGCCTCGCTGCAGGGAGCCAGATCCTGCCTGCGCCCGACACAACAGCTCCGCGGGGGAGAACTCTGCCTTTCCTGGAGTGTTTTTACCGAGAGGGAGAAATAATTTGTAGCTGCTTGTATGGTACCTGGAGATGAATTTAATAATCATAAAGATGAAACACCTCGAGCAGGACAAGCAGCAGCTGCTTAACAGCACTCGGCGAGTGGCAGTGTAAGCACGGGACACGTCTCACCGTGCCCCGGGGGTCTGATGCCCCCGAGAAGGGGGCTGCCTGTGTGCTTCGCTCTCTCCTTTTGCAACCCCCTGCAAGCAAGGCTCTATTTTAAAACAAATTGCCAAGCCCCACGGTAAAAGCCTGCTGACTTCTCTAGGTGCTTTGGGTCCCACCAACATGGTGAGGTCGTACCACGGCCAGGCTGTGGTCCCCACGTGGTGACAGCCAAGCCCTACGTGTGTCCGCACTGCACCCTCACCACACCTAAAAGAGTCTGCTGGGAGAACGGCAACAGCTTGCTGACGGCACCGAGCAGATAAATGAACGCGCACATTTTAGGGATCAGCCTAATTACTTTAGACAACATAAAATGGCAGCAAATCTGTGTTCTAAATAAATCCCTAACCCTGCTCAGATAACATTTTGCTAGGAACATTTGCTCAAGAACAGAGGGAGAAGGCAACGCAGCAAGGAACGCTGGAGTTGCCAACTTACTATCAACACTGAAGTTAGACAATTAGGAGGCTGGTAAAGCCAAACAGCTGAACATCTAACCTTTGTGGACTATCATTTACAGGGTTATGCATACAAGCATACAGCAGGTTTCTCCAGCTACAGAAGCGATGAGAGTTATTACGGCCCGATATAGAGCAGGAAAGGAAAAAAAGCCTGGTAACTCTCCTTCTGAAGAAGCCAAGAGCAGTTAGTGACCTTCTCCTAAGGAAAACTATGACCAAGCTGTATGGATTTCACCGACGGACTTCAGAGGAGGCAACGAGCACAGAGCTGCCGGCTGGCTCCGCTCCTTCCCCTTGCTGACACCGCGCCTGTGAGCGCCCAGGAGAGCAGCGAGTGGCTCGGGGCAGGCTTTCAAGGTGCTTGTCCCAGAGCTGTTGTTTCAGGCTGACAGTGGGATGAGCTGGTGCTTCAGCATGCTGGGATCCTCCAGACCATGCAAAACTAACATCAGCTTCTGCTGGTAAAGGAATGATCCGTGAACATGAGGCTATCAAGAGTCAGAGGGCTCCCTTAGGCACCCTGACCAGTGAGTCAAGTGGTTTCCTCGTTCATTTTAGTTCTCTTTTGCAGAACAAATGGTTAAAGTAAGTACATGCCAGTTATTTCAGACATTCCCATGAAGTAGAGCCATCCTCTGCCATTGTCTTTGAAAAGTAAGATGAATGCTGCATTGTCGGCTCAAACTTCAAAAAGCTATTTGTAGGGTGTCATTTTTCATATCGCCTAGGCAGGATGTAATGAAAAACCGACATGTTATTGATGGTTTGGTTACCTGTCTGCCTTAAAGAAATTGCACAGGTACTTTATTTTGAAAAAAAAAGTCTACACAATTAATGCAAAACAATGATAGGAAGCATCCTTTGAGGTTTTATTTTCTGCTGAGGTGTCACCAGTCTGCGTGTCCAAAAGCCACTGCTAGCAATTCATCTCTCAAGTAATCAGTATAAAAATATTATCATGGTTTGTACTCTGGCACCAGACTGGAAAAGATGTGCTGCCTGTCCTCTTGCCATTTTGTTTCTGGCTGTTTAAAGCAATTAGTAACTAATTAGGAAGTTTGAGGCAACAAATAAAAAATGGGAATTTATACAGCTATTTAAACTCCAGACACACTGACAGAGTAAGAGAAAAGGCTCTCCTTTTCTTGCCTGATTTCACAGCTTTTTCTTCTCAAAACGGTATAGCATCGAAATAAACATGTTAAAATTTGTTATTAAAATAACACCTAGTCTGATGGCTCTGTAAAGGAACAGCCCTCGTGAGGACATCCTGAGGATGCTAACTCTTGAGAAAACCATGGCTAAGGTCTTTCCTTCTCACAAGAGAAAAGTCTCTGAACAGTGTTAAAGGACAGAAGCCAACAAAACCATCTAGTCACACACAGCAAACGTCCCAGCTGCAATCCCCTGTCTGCTCCTCTCCACCTCCCACTGCCCTTTCCCAGTCTCACAAACCCCCATCTCCTCTTCAGAAGTCACTAGGGCACCGAGACTTTGAAAAGTGAGCTTACTCTTCTAGATCATCTCTGACTAGAGATGATATGGTGGAGAGCAGCTATGAAATGTCTGGAAAAATCTGGGCCTAAATTGCTTAAATTCTGAAGCACGTAAGCACTTCTGCAAATGAACCTTGAGCGCTTTCTGGAAGCGCGGCTCTCTCCTGACCATTATCTGACAAGGTCCAAGTTTGCTGTGCACGCTTTACAGTTCTTAATGCTGCCGTAACTGAATTCAATGAGTAAATGCCATTATATGCTGCATGTCTGTGCTTTTATTGGTTTTCAACTAAAAAAAAATATAAAATCCTCCTGCTTTAAGCAGTATGGCTTTGTGTGTGCAAGAGTGTGCTCATATATCACAAAGCTTGTCAAGACTGCAAGATAATGGGACCAACTGGGAAAATTTCCATGAAGACAGCGAGCGTGCCTGGAGTATCTAGGTCAGATCCTTCTCTAACAAAATGCACTATGAGGGTCCCTTTATACAGAAACTTGTTTAATTAAGATAACAGATGTTGCTATTATATGAGTCCTAGTGAGTGCCTGTTTAATTGGACACTTTCATATTCTTTGCTACCAGCACAGAACATCATTTGTTTTTTATGAATTTCTTTCCTTACAATTAAACCATACAAACAATGCACTGTATATTCATAGAAAAGAAACAGCTCTAATGATATAAGGGCTCTACATGAACAAGAACGGGAGAAGACTAATTTGTTTGGGGGCTTAAAAGTACAATTATTTTTCTGTCCTGGACCGAGTATATGTCTGGTACCACAGTAAATGTGACTTCCAATATCTTTAGGAGAACATTACAAATGAAAACCATTGTGTACATATTTTAAACATTCATTATTTCAAGGGAAAACACATTAGATTTTGACGTGCAAGTTCTCACCAAGTGCATGAGATAGCTGACAACAGAACAGGGAGACACTGGCAACTGTGTGATTGAGCAGGAAACTTATAAATTTCTCCTTGAAATTCTTTCACCTGAATTTCTCCTTGAATTTCAGAACTCTAAACCAGGTGATGGATTCAGCCTTGCGCTCAGACTGTCCGTGCCAAACCTGCTGCAGGCCAAGTGCTGGTGTCTCAGGAGGCCTCAGGACACTAACCCCAACGACAAGTAGTGTACAGCTGGACCCAGAGGGCACTGCCGGCCCTGCTCACCTCTTCGCAGCGATGTCCCAAAGCATCACAGAACATGGCTTCACCAACACAGCACCACTCCTAGTGCCGATACCACACACTAAACCAGACTACATGCTTCACTCCACCGCTGCACCACAGCCTGGCTAACACAGCGGCAGGATGGCCAGGCAGCAGTGCTAACAAACCCCAAGACTGGCAGAAAAGCAGGTAAATAAAAGATATCTTGGATTTCCTGCACACAGCCTACACCGCCTGGAGCTGGGAATCAACACAGGATGAGAGACAGGGAAGACTCACGAAGAAAATCACACCAATGCTGCAGTACAAACCAGCATCTAACTATCCCTTCCAACTCTACTCCGAGTAAATTATTCCATGCCAATACCAAAATACATCAATTTGACCAATTCCCTTAGAAATTTTCGTAAGGTACTCTAACAAAAGGACCTTTGGTAGGAAGTTACTAGGAGACTGTTCGATACGTGCAGTTGAGTGTGTAAAAGCCCTGGGGCGTCACTGCAGAACATGCTGTCAGCATCAGCCTTAACACCAAGCCCCCGTGGGCTCAGCCCTTGGATGGTGTGTGCCTACGTGGAAGAACCTGTAAGTCTGCTGGTAGCAACGTTCTTCTTTTGGTGGCTATGGAAAACAATATGAAAATTAAGGGAGATTTAATTGTTTCAAAATTAAGGTTGAATTAACTGTTTTATATTATTTAATTATCACTTCCTGATATATAGTTCCAGGTGAATTACAGTTCCGTTTCAGGACGTTCCTCTAACAGTTTGGAGTGCGGGAGCAGCTGTGACAGAGTCTTGTTTTAATTTCTGCTGGCAGAACTCTGCGTAGCTCTAGGATTTTCCTCTAATCATGCACAGCTCGATTCTCCCCCTAGTACCCAGGAAATCTGAATGAAGGTGTCAGGGACGACAGTGACTTGTGATTTCCACCAGAGTGAGGACGAACTGCTTGTGCTTACAGCTAGCGCAGTTCTCTGTGGGAGCCACGCTGTAATTATGAACAAATCGAAAGCTTTCTATGGTAAGATCACCTGAAAATAAAGGTTCTAAAACACAAGTCTTAGTAATAAATTTATGTAACGTTGTGGCATTAGGTGTAATTGAATTATTATGAGAGGATTAAGAAAATCCTGCAAGAACAATCTGAGTGCCGGGACTTCCCCTCCCACTCCTGCCAAGGAACAGCAAATACAGTGTCATGCTAGGAAATAATTGTCACAAATGGGAAATTCTGGGCTCTGTAAGACGCTTGATCTGCAACTGGCATTCAGGAGTTTAAAGGAAAGACTCCCCATTAAGGACTTGCTTTCATTCACACCAGTGTTATGCAGGGGTCATCAATTAATGGAAGTTTTTCCAGACTTGTGGGTAGCTGTGGATATCTGTTTTATCTTGGTAAATCTCAGGTGAAATTACCCTCCACCGCTGTAACTCCCACTGACATCTAGGAATGATTCGTTTGGTTTCTGAGACAGCTTCTGTGTGAAACATGGACTCGGTTTGAATCGTTGTCTTTCACACGGTGTAATAACTGCAGAAGACCATGTCTCTGAGTATAATGTTTGTCTGATTCCTATCCACTGTGTATACAATGCCATTGATGACTATGTATTTTATATCCAAAAACTCACTTGACATTGACTGTCGAATTTCACAAAATCAGAGGGATAAAGACATAAGATAAGAAGAAGATCAAATTGCCACTGAGAATTAAGTAGAAACCATACTTTCTGGCTTCTGTAGTCTGTGCCCTCATTCCTCTATTTTTTTTTTTTTTTGCCTGGATTGAATGCCAGTCCTCCTCGGGCAGCTGGGCAGTAACACCCTCCAGCTCGATCTCAGAGGGGTAAGTCCAGCACCCCTCCTGAGTCACACTGATGTAGGTGGCACATGACTCAAACAGAACCTATACAATAGGAATCCAGCTCTCCAGAACATCTCTTCTCCTACTGTTGAGACAGAATAAAGGGATTGGAGGATAAACACATCTGGAAATGTAAGAGAACCAAATTGTATGTGAAAAACATTCTGAAACCTCAGCACAGATCTCTCTGTCTGATCGAACAGTCTGAAGTGACCCCAAAGATGTAATGCAGTTTTGCAATAACCAAGGATCCTAATTCCACCTTGAGCTCCCAATTCTTGTTGGGAGGTGTTGTTCAGTCCCACATCCTATCCCAGGGGTGTGGAAGTGGAAGTTACATTGGCAGGGACTGGACTCACCTGCTCCTGCTCTACCAACAGCCACAGCCACCCTGTAAGGCTGGTTTTACGGAGTGGCATTAATACAACTGACGACCTTCCCCACAGAGCATTACAGCTATTTTGCCTGGAAATGTGAAGGGAACATAAGGGAGCACCAGGGACAGAAAATGAACTCTTCCATATAGAAACAGTCCTTGTTTCTGAAGCAGAATTTGCAATGTATCTGTGCTATAGCAGATTCTATATAAAATTTACCTTCTGGAGTCAAGCTACTAACGTTATTTTGACTCAGTCAGGCCTCCAAGGCAGGATTTCCATTATTATGGAGATGAACTACCTTTAATGACTGCAATAATATAATTGTACCTCAGGGCAGAATTTCTAATAACACGATTGCACAGTTCTCAAACACTGGTAAGAGATATCTTCAGGGCAGGTTATTCATTAGGGGTGCAGTACACACTAGTAGTTCAGCCTCTAGAGAAGAATATGAAACGTAAAGCAATAAAGCTCTTTTTTTTCCATGGTAATCTCTGCCCTCTGGGCAAGCATTGAACAACACACTTAGTTTTGCCTCCTGGACAGCTGTAGCCTCGAGAGCAGGAGTCCTGGCAGCCCAATCTGATGCACGCTATTTCCATCTCCAGAAAGTTGTCCCTAACATTACGCTCCATCTGAAAAGTCACAAGAGCCCCAGGACAAATGCCTGAATGATTGTCACCGTCAAAGTCAGGCTGTACATCAGAATTCAAAGCAAGGACAAATGCATTAACGTTACTTTTAACTCCACCTGGAGTTGGAGGGACCATCCACGTTTATCAACCTTCACACAATCAAGTTCAGTTTGGAGAAGGCTCCAGATGTTCAGGTGCCTCTCTGAAACTCAAAGGACTCTAATGCCAGTTAAGCTGGAGATTTCATTTGTTTCTCCCACACCTGTCGCAAAGTTCTCTTTTCTGCCCTAGATGAAGAGATTTCAGCAGCAGATTTTCTTGGCATCTTTCTTACCGTATCTCAACAGATTTTTTCAACAGCCAGGAAAGTTCTTGTTTGAAGCCCACATGTAAGTGTGGGTGTAAGGATGTACTAGGACTGGACTTCAGTCAATGCTGCCATCCACCAGGGAGGCAGGGAGAAGATAATGTTTCAGCAAAAAAGAAACCAGAAATTTAACCAGCAAGGTTAAGCAGATGACCAGCCACTTGGCCTCTCCTACCCCTGTGAAGTCAGACAGCACTGATGAACAATGCCGTGATCACAGAAGACAATATAAATCCTTAATTGCACATTTCACACAGTCTCCAGTCACAGATTGCAGGGATGGCATGGTTAATAGAGGCAATGACGAGGATTCAACACCCTTGTCCCCACGGGAGACACAAACAACTGCGCATAAGAACTAAATAGGTCCAAGTGCCAAGCCAACGGAGCAGTGTTCATTAAGACATTTTGCCAGATAGGTCCTGCTGGAAGCTCTGGCTGGCAGAAAAACCCCAGGGCTGAAGTAGCAGAAAATTTCACACCTGCTTGGGCACATTTCACGTCTGATTTCCCATCCAGGGCTCAGTGCCCGAGTGGGAGGCTCCGGCTGGGTGAGGTGCGCTGGCAGGCGTGGGACGAGGAGCATGGCATTTCTACAGTCTGCATTGAGCACAGCTCTCAACTACCTTTTTTTCTTTTTTTTTTCCTCCCCAACTGCTGCACCAGAAAAATAGACATATTTTTTTCTCATACGAGACAATCTAGTGATGTTTTTCATCACATCTTAGCAGGTTTTTATGACTAAACCTGCCTTGGGTGAAGCTGGGTCAGGAGATCATGGTAGGTGCACCCAGGGAATTGCTCCTTAAAATACTTGCATGGAGGTGTGTACACTTCAGGGTGTGCTCTGGTGTGAATTCCACCACGGTGTGAGTTCAGGTGATAAAGTTTTAGTGGGGGTAGCTAGCAGGTGACTGAGAAAAGGGAACACTATTTTCACAAAGCTTTGAATAAACCTGCAGTTTTTTGAGGTGTATCTCTTCCTCTGAAACTTGGTGGAAATTGGCTGAAACATCAGTAGCCCATTGTAATAGCCAATTCAGAAGTTACCTGTGATGACAGGCACAGGCAAACTGAACCACCACCTAGCCATGAGGTACAAGTGAACAAGCCCCTTCCCTTGGAAAGCTGGGACCCAGCGTCCTCTGCTGTATTACAGCAGCTGACTTTTAGGAAAGTTTGCAGAAGAAAGAGTAGCGCTAGAAAAAAATCACTTTGTTGTCAGCATTACATAGCAGTGACAAAGCAAGAAACGGAGTTGCTCTCACTTGTTTCCTTTCCTAATCCCTGACTCACATAAACCCCTGCTTCCTCTCCCACTCGCTATATTTAAATGAGGAGATGACACCACAGCACGCCTAGAAGAGCAGCTTCAGAGAAAACAGCAAATGTTAGCTGCGAACTTTGCCAGCAACCTCCAGCATTTAGTATCTCCCCCCCCTCACCACAATCTTCACCAGAAGAACAAGCTACTTCAGTTTTAAAAACCAATGTATATTGATATGCTATAGCGTCAGCCTTGCCCAGCTCTGTGCCCTGGCTGCTAACAGAAGCTCTGCACACACCTCATCACCCAACTCCTTTTATCCTAAGAGACGAAGTCAAGTGGTTCATAGACAATTGCATCCTAAATACCAGATATCAGGTGGCAAGTCAGAAATACGTTGTGCCTTATTTTACTTCTCTGGCTAAAAATGTATTACAGCTTTTCACACACTCATACAAATCATCTCGGTATATATTTTAACGTCCATTATAGGCAGGTTGGCTGGAGCAAGACTAGACTTTGTGAGACAAAACAAACAAACAAACCAAACCAACCAACCAAAAAACCAACAGCTCTATCCAACAGGTTTAAACTTTTAAAAATAACATTTTCCTATAATTTCTGGCTCTTTTGTCTGTACTCACAGGTCACGATTTTTCCCACCAATCCATTGCAATAAAAGAGGTATATCGCACTTTGAGGTGTCCTACACTACTCTACGGGTCCCTTTTTCAGATGTTGCATAAGCGGAACAGGTAACACAACCCAGAGTCAGCAACTGCTACAAGCACAGAAGCAATGCGTGTGGATTTAAAAAGTAGGCTCTTATTCCTAATAACGTTTTCCCGTGAACTTAAAAAAAAAAAAAATGACTTAGCCAGTCTCAAAAAGCCATCTCCAAGTTAGGCATTATGACTGCCAAATTAATTACTGACCCTGAATAACTCCTGTTTGCAGGACATTGAGTAATTTACCAGGAGAGTGTAATTTGCAGTGGAGGGTTTCAGGGATATACTGCTGGGGATTTTTTTTTGAAAAACAATGGCTATTTAGAGCAATCCAGAGGCAAAATATTTGCTTTTTAGAATGTATCTTTATCAGCTTCTTGGCAGGGGTGCTTTAATAGTACACAGAGACTGGGATGAACACAATGGGAATAGAAATATTGGCCCAAGCTCCTTGAGGTTGAACACTGGCTGTTTTCACATTTATTTGCAAGTCAATTTTAGGAAGCTATTAATGACAAATTTAGCTTTCATTGCTGAAAGCCCCTGGGTTGGAGCAAGCTAATGAAATAAATGGTTACTTTAAAACATTACCTCTCATTTTCTCTTAGGATGTCTTTTCCTTTCTTCCAAGAATAAGTAGGTCTGGGGGAAGCTTTCGGCTTACACTCAATGATTACTTCACCACCCACTTTCACAAGAGTTAACTTTTTCAAGAGAGTTTTGGAAAAATCTGGACCGACAGCTGAAAGAAAAAAAAAAAAAACAGATCAGAATTACCTCTGGAAAAGGTAGTCGGACACATTAGAATATTCCAGGGTTTCTTCTCACCTGTAATTGCTGAATGATCTGCTTTAAAATTTTATTTTTAATACTTTATATTCACAGTTGTTGCCAGGAGAGGGTCTTTTATTTTGATGCTATAAAGCTGAGAGACCTTGACACAGCCAGGTCTTGAACCAAGCAAAACAAGGCAAGACTTCAGTAGTCATCAGGGCACAGGGTACTCTCCAATCATCTGTCTTAGTTTCTCCAGGGCACAAACTTCTATTTTGTGAAAAACAGTCAAATGTTCATTGAGGCAAACACCAAAGCCCTGCAGACAGTCTGCAACCTGACTGCAAGGCAGGCCCGGCACGGAGGAGATTGTTTGGCTTCTGATGCCTGCCTCAAAGGATTTTTAATGATTTATTTGATGAGACCAAATGACAGGCAGAGCTCGGAGGAAGCTGCCTCTAGGAAGACCAGAAGGTTTTATTTATATCAAATAGGAAAAAAATTTTTTTTCAGTACAGAAAGCTCAAAGCAAATAGGTGAGGCAGCTTAAGGGTTTCATGAACAGCTCTTGACCTGCTCACTTCGTCTTTGCTCACAGGAGTTTGCTCTCAGACAGCCCAGTGGCAGCAAACTCTGCCCAGTCCCTCCTGGTCCCCACAAATTCTCTCCATCCCTGTGCCTTCTGCCATGTCGTCATATCCCCAAAAGCTTGCAGCTGTTTGCTCATCTTTCTTTCTTGCTGCACCCTGCAAGGTGAGAGTTTAGATCACTGTGCATTGCAACTGCTTGATGCTCCAGAAAATGATCTAAAGCTCACCTGAATCAGCTGGGAGACAAAAACCTGCAGTGTGATACAGAAAGCAAATTCATTTTTCCTACAGCATCTTGCCTGCCTCCATTCTTTTGAATATCATTCCTGCCGCAAAAGAGTTGAATATAAAAAATAATCCTACGTTGATAACATGATGGGCTTTATGATCTCATAGATCTCTTCTACCTTCCACTTTTATGAAACAGAATTCACAAATCTCTGAGCTGTCCTGCCTGCTATGTCTAACCATAGAGAGCTGATTCATTTTAGCATAAGGGAAAACGTATATGTTATTAAAGACTGTAAGAGCCACCTGAAAAACAACACCTTATATATAAAACATTTCAAAATTAAGGCAGCATCCTGAGGATTCCAATGCACTCAGAACCAGATGAAGCTTAGCTATAACATAATATCATAATTAATGTATTATTACTTTTTGGAAAATTTTTCAGATGACTGTCCAAAATTTATCGGCAAAATAGATTTGTGAATAATCTTGTTATTTCCATCTCTGTAAGCATCAGCTTAGACTTTTTTTTTTTTTTTAAGTAACTTTCTACTTACCTGCAATCCTGCCTGTGACAGAGGAGTTACACGACATGGGTTTTATTCTATGATGGCTGACAAACAAAGTAGTTATCGAGGGATAAAAACTACTGAAATTTAGGGGTAGGAGGAAAATCTAGTCTGATTCTTATGCAAGATATTCAGCCCTCAGCCACAGACTGAGTCATCCCTACGAAACACCGTATCACTAGGAGTTGCAACAGACTTGTTCAGGTGGTGGTACCTTGTGAAACAGCTTCTTGTACTCGTCTATGGGTTTTGTGAAATAGGTCAGTTAGCTGAAAATAAAGAGTTGCTTGTATGAAGACAAAAAAAAAAAAAGGTCTCTTCTGCAGGTACACACGCTTATGGATGAGACAGGGATGTAAAATGTTGCATCTGAAATTTAGAAACTCTGGACTCTGTTCTCAGCACTTCCGTAGCCTCCCCGTGCCACTTGAGGGGTAATGCATTTAATGGCTCCACACCTTGTTTGTAAAATGAGGATTTCAATTTCATTTTTTTCCTCACTCTAGGCCTCTCTCCCCATTTTTTTCAAACATTTAGCTTGAGAACTCTTCCAGGCAGTGATTGCATTTTACTATATGCTTTTACAATGCCCAGCACAACAGGATTCTGGTTCTAGCTGAAGACTCCAGGCAATATAATTGGCAACAATAATAGAGAAGAATCACTCTGAGAAAAGCTCTATCTGTAATTTTCCATTTCTCTTTTTCACTTAATTTTGCTATAAGCCTCACTTGCTATTAGTGGTGTTTAATCATTTCAAGTGCTTAACTTCAGGACCTGTTAAAAAAACCATTTTTATACTCAGAAAGATCTGTTTAAAAGCTAACATTTCTCAGCGAGAGCTCAGAATATTGAACCTCCTCTGAAAACCCTTGTGAAAAGGAAAACATACTGTTTTTCTTTAAAAATGCCAAATTAAATCACCGATCCATAGAAATTGATGTGCAGCACACCATTCTGGTACTTCTCATGTGACACAGAGAAGCAAGATGGTGTAATCCAGATGAGAAGTCGGCCAAGTACAATTTATCTGGCAGGTTTTTAAGAGCAGGCTCTCCAAAGTCTTTGCTCTTGGTGCCAACATGGGGTCTACATGGGGATGTCCCTCTTACCTCTAAAGCTTGGTGAGGGTAGAAATCACATTTG
This sequence comes from Anser brachyrhynchus, assembly GCF_964034855.1. Classification (NCBI taxonomy): domain Eukaryota; kingdom Metazoa; phylum Chordata; class Aves; order Anseriformes; family Anatidae; genus Anser; species Anser brachyrhynchus. The sequence goes on from NC_137705.1 coordinate 2,395,380, forward strand.
TTATAGATACCCTGAATTCTCCGTTTTCAGTCACATTTCTCTGTGTGGTGGCTCAGTCTGCATTGAGTGTGCAGACGATGCTGTCTTGTTATTGCAGGCCTGGTCTTCAACCTGCAGTCCAAAAATGTCAGTGACCACGTTCTCAGGACCAGCATCAATGCCATCGCTGGCTCCGAGAGGCCACTGGGTACTCGGGGCTGCTGGGCCCCAGGAGGGCTGGAGGCACGCGCTAACAGCCCACACCTTCCGAGATCTGCCTTCCTGACAAAGGCTCACGTCTCCAGGGGTTTTGAATAGACAGGGAAAGCATCAGGGGGCTTATTTGAATTTCTTTCATGCAGAAACACGCCCAATATATCTTAGTGCTGTGAAGTCTGATTTATTGAACATTATTGTACTTTTCTTGAACAGCAACAATGACAATCTTTCAAATGATTTTTTTTTTTCTATCCAGGCATGTATCGCTGCTGATAAAAATGACCGATATTGAAAATGCCATAATCAGAAAAGACCTCATGCTTTGTTCTTCAGGATAAAGCAGGGAATTATGCTATTGAACACACACTTTGAAAACAACTAAAGCACTATTTCTGAATTGCAAATTCTATTTGACTCTTCAAAACTACATACATATTTTGACTTATTGGTTCCTAGGCCTATCACTCACACATGAACTTTCAGAGCAACACTTGGGGGTGAGGTGCAGACCTGCAGGACAGCTGAAGTCAGGAGGGGCCTCGAAGGTGGTCCAGCCCCAGCTCCTTCCAGCAGGGCCAGCCTGAGCAGGTTGCCCAGTGCCGTGTCCAGTTGGGTGCTGAATATTTCCAAAGATGGAAGTGACACAACCTCTCTGGGCAACCTGTTCCAGCTTTTGAAGCAGTAAAAAACAAATTCTGTGTTCAAATGGTATTTTCTGTGTTTCAGTTCATGCCCATTGCTCTTGTCTTGGCACTGGGCATCACTGAGCTGAGCCTGTTTCTGTAATCCTGCTGCCTCCTTACACATCAGTAACACTCCCAGAGCTGTCTCCAATAGTTCCCATTAGGTTTTGTTGAGGAAAGCAGGGAAAACAGCTTGTTAATTCAGTACAGAGTGTGAGTCTGGAGACTTGAATTCTGTTCTCATTCAGAGACACATCTTCTGGATTTCACTTTAAGCCTGATTCTAACCCGCTGGAGGAGCTGAGGACTCTCAGTTCACAGGAGCTTCTCCTGATACTAACAGAGAAAACTAGAGTAGGGGTACACAAAACAGGTGGGGCAGGAGTTATTTTTCTTGGTGAGGGTTTGGGACTGAAGCATCGTGATTGCCGTTTGGATGGCGAATGGTCTATTCGGACAGAAGGGTTTTCAACATCTCCTCAGGACAGTCCGTCTCTGCAGCCCACGAGCAGGCAGCTACTGTCCAGTGTGCTTTGAACTGGGGCAATACGTGGGTGTCTCCACAACATGTTTCTAACAGCAAGAGGTGAGTGAGCTTGCCAGCTCTCTGTGCTCAGTTACCTGGATGAATACGAGAATACGGGATCATGTAAAGAAATCTGTTCTCTATATATCCACTTTCTGAAGTTTTCATTTTATGCTCTATTTAAAAACAACATCTTGACAAAAATCCTCAGCAGCACTTCTGCTTCAGACACCGAAACTTGGCAGAACCAGTTTGGGTTAAAGCTGTGCCAATTTTGGAAGGTTTGTAGCACTCAGGAAAGTAAACTTACCTATGACACTCAGTTCTGCACTGGCAAAAATGATGCCATGTCTGTTTTCTGCTACACACTGATACATCCCGGCGTCCGACAGGCTGACGTTCGCTATCGTCAGTGAGCCCTGCTCTATCTGAACTCTGCCCTGTAAGAAACAGTGAAACAAAGAAGTGAGTAAGGAGATCCCTCCTTGGAACATAACCCCAGCAGGAGTTGTGCCATACTGTGTCCAGGTAGAGAAAAAAAGGTAGGGGCAACAAGAAAAAATTGCATGCTCCAATCTATTTGTCTGCCAACTAAATTCTTGTCAGGTTACATAGTAAGTGGAAAAAAACAATACAGTAGTTGGTAAATGTAATTTAAATTGGAAGACTTTCCCTTGACTTCTCATTGATTTAATACCCAAACCGTTTAGATTAATCTCCCTTTCAAGTAAGTAAACTTGAATAAAAAATTGCACTTTTGTTCCATGGTGGCATATCAGAGCCAACCTCATTCTTTAAAGCAATGGCATTACAGGTATACGGGGCAACGAAGGTCTGGAAGACTGGTTGCCATCTTAGCTGGTACAATGGGAAATATTCAAAATCCTCTGCATTTTTTTGAAAAGAATATAGATGTTAATAATTTAATGATCCTTTTCTTTGTATCAGCCACTAACGTGATTTAAGTACAAGACCATCTGCTAGTGACCAGCATGAAGCAAGTAAAATTAGTGTGTGGAACAAAAGACCACAGTATCATTTGTCAGCCTAAGGATATGGAGCTCATGTTATCAATTTTAATAAGTAAAACAAAGTGTTCCCTCCCTTCCCAGGAGTTTCACCATTAAAACAAAATAGTAATATAAAGAGCTATTGGCCTTCTACTTGGCCGTAGGGTGGAAATTTAATGTTTGTGCAATCTTTGTCAGGGTTTGATCAAATCTGGGCAGCCATGTTCTTTCACAGTAAGTGAAGGGGAAAAATGCAGTTTACTGTGAAATCAGTGCTTTGGTAATTTGTTTAGTTTGCCGTTATAATTGAGACAATTGCAGGACTGAGCAATTCCCCTTGGTGGTTAGAGGATGCTCTTGCTCTGCTCCTATGGATCACCCATCTAGGCCGTTCTTCGTGTCCCTGGAAGGAGGGCAGGAGGAATGGGAATGCTGCTAGAGACCAGCAGAAATGGTTTCGGTAGCAGCTAAGGTTTCAGTAGCATCTGAAGTTCACCTCAAAACCATAAACTGAAAAAATGAATCCATGTCCATCCATAGTCCCACTCAGCCTTTCCCACTTTCTCACATGCACGTTTCCGCTCTTAGATTTGCACTGTGGATCCTTCATTTCAAGGAGGAGCTTTAAACCCACAGCTATCCGGACACCCTATGTGTCATTAACAACAGCTCTCTTGAAGCCAACATCTGCCCATGAGAAAGGACGGGGCGTCTCCCTCTCCTCCAGCCCAGGACCTCAATGCCATAGAGAAGCACCCACCAGGTATGACAAGGAATTGCCTACAGAGCATGGGGATTTCAGAACACTGCCATCACTTCCATTTCTATTCCAAAAGTTATAAAATATGCAGAATGAGAAAGCCACCCCAGCAGCACCTACCTGGGGCAGCAGTGGCTCCCCGTCCTTCAGCCAGCGGTACGAGGGCTTCGGCCTCCCGCTCGCACGGCATTCCCAGAAAACACTTTCCTCAATGGCTGCGTGTGCATCGCTGATTTTCTGAATCCAGTTGGGCTGAGCTGCAATGCAGAAGGAATGAATAAAGCCTCATGTCTGCAAACAATAGCATGCCCTTCAGGATGCAAGCAACCATACATTTCTTTATCATCACATTTAAGGGCTGGATTTAAAAACATGCTTACTAACCATGAAGATCCATTTTACTTTGTTTTCCCGAGTTCAGTTCTAATTCCTGAAGGTAGCATGTGCAAGATCAGAACCTGCTCTCCTAACTTTTATTTTTAATAAAGACATTTAATGAAAAAGAGCAGCTTCAGAAACACAGATCATCATCATCATCACCATATCAAAACAAAGCAATGGTTCACATGCTGCCCCAGTGGAATAGATGGCGTTGTTGGACCACTAAGCCTTCAAAAAGAGACATTTAGTATTCAACTGAAAAAAAAAAAAGTAATTTAGAGCTACCTCCACACTGAAATTAAGATTATACATGGAACTTTTAAATTCCATGATTCACTGATTCAGGTACAAATAATATATTCTCAGACATTTTTTTAGGCTTGGGTGAGATCCATGGAATACCGTCCTATGAAGATCTTCCATGTGTATGAAAAACTGTTTGGAGTCGATAATTATATTGATGACATTGAAGAAACCTAATAACTCCAAAAGCAGATATTGGAGATAAATTTTAGAATTTGGTGACAAATGGTGCTGGTAGTTTTCAGACACTTATGCAATTATATTTTAAGCTATGTTTTACATATTATTATCGGAGTTTGTTGTCATTTGTTTGTTTTTAACATATAGATTAAGTTTAGCCAGACCCTACATGCAGATCAAAATTGCCACTTCTTTTTTGGAGACCATGCAAACCCTTTTTCTTATGTTACCTTCACAAACCTCATCAGTCTAGATTTATCTACAATACTTTTCAGAAAATACCATAAAAAAAAAAAGAGGGAAATAAAAAAAAACAGTGAGTTCAGTTTTTTTAGTGGTCATTTACCCTATTTTGAAGTAAGAAAATCTGAGAGACTTAGTAGGAAGATATAACCAGCAGAGGTCTCCAAGAACCTGGCTAATCCCCTTTCACATGTAATCAGATAAAAAAAAATTAAGATTACTCCAAGAGAAAAAAAAAATAATAAAAACTTATATCTCCTTTAGATAGAAACAGGGACCAGAAAAAAGATCTGAAAGGATAAATTAAAAAACGTTATATGAAAATGCTAAGTTGAACTTAAAGTTGGTATGACTATACTTAAACTATTGGCATGTCTACCATTATGAGATGCTGGATATACACTCTCAGAGAGCTCAGTGCCTTTTAAAACTCTGTTCAGACTGCGACAGATGTGTGCCTAATCCCACATCCACCTCATTGCGTGCTTCCCTTCTCACTGTGTCTGTAAACAACAAAGCACAGAAGAAAGCGGAAGAACTTTGCACAGAATCTTAAATATGCCACAAGAAATATTCCAAGGGACTTGTAAGAAAAGCAGAAAGTCAAACTGAACATAATGACAATGCCGGAGCAAGAGAAGGAGCTGAAAAGGAGAGGTGAGTGGTGCTTGCTTCTCTGGCTGCCCCTTCTGCCCTGTAGTACGTTAAGCTTGTTTATTAACTGTATCTGAAGACATATGAAAAGGAAAGGCTTTAAATGTAGGAAGATGAAAGTCAGCTCTGTCTTTTGGAGTAAGAACTTGAACAATTCCATTGAGCCGAGACACCCTGTGCAACTCCGCAGGTTCACTGGCTCAAGGACATTTGCAGATTACTCATGAGTCTCCATATTTACTATTCTAATAGCATCTAACTCATGGTTTTGAAAAGAGTCTTATGATATCGTAAAAAGAGCTCTGCAAAACCACACAGATCCATTTGCCTTTCTGCAGTAGTGTTTTACTGATTTCCCACAAGAAAACAAAAAAAGCAGACAAAACAACTGAAAGGAACCTGCAAAGTTATAAAACGCATAAAAGGCACAGTGGGCTCTACAGCATATAAATGTAAGCTATGTAAAAAGAAAGAAAACAGAAAAACCCTCGTGTGAGGAGCAAAGCCGACTCAAGATTTAGCCTTATTTCAATTCAATACTTATCCTCATTGCAGGCAATCAGGCTCCCTGACTAAGGCAAGCTCTTACTCAACCCAGTGAAAGACTCATACCCATCCAGTCCTTCATTTACAGAGTGCATGTTACAAGTGTGAAATCCTACCCTGCGGAACTGTGCGCAGATTTAGACCCGCGGTGCTGGAAGCACCGGGAGCCTGCGGGCAGCCTGTTCGCTGCAATGCACGCGTGGCACCCGTGGGCCATGGGCTCACACCACGGTTCATCCTTTCCAGTTATTTAACCTGGTTAAACTTTCCATCCTACAGCTATTTATGTTGCAGATGACTACGGAACAAGCATATTAGGTCAAAAAAAAAAAAAAAAAGCTAAGAGAAAACTGGAGGAGCCCTTTGTTTCCCAGGAACTTAGTTCTCTGCTGCTCTTTGGGAGACATTTCTAATTAGGTCAACCTCTCCTTTGAACAGCTCATTTCAGAGAATACCAGGCACGCTCTTGACTTAATCTTGAGTAATACACAAGGGTTGGTCCATGGAGCGAATATGTTTGAGTCACCAAATGAGAGTTGCCATAATATAATGAAATTTGACAGCCTCCCATTGGGGATCATACCAAGACACGGTAATGTGCCACAAGATTTCAAGCACGATAATTAAAATAATTCAAATAAGGGTATGAAATCAGCTCTATGCTACATTTTCTGGTATAGCTGCATTGTTCAAGATAACTTTTTTTTTTTTTTTTTTTAAATTTAATGACTGGTAGTAGTGTTCTTGAAAAAGTCTTTCATTTCATTTCTGTGGTGCTGAGCAAAGACAAATTCTTCCATATGATGGGACTGGAAATATTATGGCTGTATTAGGGGTACAGGCTTTGGTTGGAAAGATCCCGGAGGAAAAATCTGGTACTAAAGAAAAAAAATTACACATAAGTTGATAAGAATTCATCTGAGTTGCAAAGAAAAATCATATAATATATAAAGTGGAAGAAAAAGCTTAAAATATAAGCATGACACTTGCACAATGATAGTTTTAAAGAAAAATATCCCCCCTCCTAGGTGATGATAGCTGCCTGGAATGGGTCTCAGGTGGACAAAAGCACAATGATAAGTATGGGTTAAAAAAACCAAAACCACAAAAACCACCAACCTTTTTTACTTAGCCTTCACAAACATAAAGTGGGGCATTTTAAACCAGGTGATTACAGAATAACGCCCAAGTATACTCTTGCTTCTTCAAGAGAAAAGAATCTAGAGTGAGTCTGTTCCCTATAACAAACTGAGAGGCAAAAGTAGGCACTGGGAATCTAGACTAGAAATCACGTCCTGAAATACGTTTGAAAATGAAATGACACAGCTGATGATGATGCTTCATATCAGAAATAAGGAACAAAACCAAGGAATTCTGGGAGCAACGTGAGAAGTAAAACAGAAATAAATCTGTAGGACTTAAGCTCCTGCGAGTTCAAAACAACCCAAAAGACTAAAGCAAATGAGGTACTAATACATACACAAAATCCAATTCTTGGTCGGTGTATATTGATTTCAGTGTTCCTAAGCCAATTTATAGCAGCTGATGACCTAGAGCAGGCTGTGTAATTCATCATTAATGGCAGATGAAGGGCTGAATGACTGTCCATTACTCTATCTATTCTGAGGAGATTGAGACTGAGCCCAGGATCAGAAATGCCTAAAGACCAGAAAGCCAAGCATAAGAAATAAGAAAAACAGATGGGAGAAATACATGAGTAATTAAAAATAAACGATACAGCCAGTGTATAAAGTTTGTGCAGACAAGTGCACGCGTCATCCTGGTCCAAATGGGGATATAGCTTCTGTAAACAACACCCATATGTCCCTAATTTGTTGTCATTCCCAACGATCACAGGAATGTGAAACCAGACTTCAAGTTACCACTTTTTCTCTTCTCTTCCTTTCCTCCTCTTAATCTCTTCCTCCTGACCTCTGCTGCCAACTGAAGACTATTTGAAATCCATACAAGTCTCAAACGTGCAAATCTCCCCCGCAAAGTCATTTGCTTGAATGTCACATCAAAATCATCTCCCTTCATTTGCCTGTGTCCAATACTACTGCTTGGGCAGTTTGTCTCCTTTCTGCCTTTCTGGAAGACTGACCATAATTCACCAGCTGAAGAGCTCTGCTTGTTACTAAAATATTAAGTACCGGAGGAAAAGAAACAAAGGAGAATTCAAAGGAACTAATCTAGCTGATAAAATCTACTTAAATTGTCCCTTACCTGTATTTAATTCCGGTTCCATAAGCTATTCTGCACCACTGCATGACTTTTTCCCCATTTATGTCAGGCACCAAAAGTCTGTGTGTATTACAGGCACGTTCATACAGACCAGACCTCAGGGATTTATTTATTTTTAATCACTGACGCTCTAGACTGTAGTGACCCAGGAGAATAAGGAAGATGTGGGTATTCTCTGAGTAGCCTTCACTCTTCATTTCTTATACCTGCCTTAGCTTCTCACGATGAAGAGCTATTTTTAGAAGGCAAAGTGACAGTAATTTGAGCACTTTTTCTGAATCTCCTAAAAATTGATTTATCTTTAAGCAGGTTTCCAGCTATCCCTAGGAAAAGGGGAAGTAGAGGAGAAAGATGCCTGCTGTCTGTGCAGAAAACCCTTACTTCCTTCAGGCGGCACATTATTCAAAACTCAGAGTTATTTCATCCTGCACGAAAGTCTGAGAAAACACACATTCTGCTGGCAGGAGGGAAGCCATCCTCATCCAGAACACTGATTTTCCCCTGGGAGAGTGCAACCAACGGAGATGGGCACCGCAGTGATTGCTCCCACAGCCAGCTGCTGCTTGCAGAAAGGATGGATTTGGCTGCTGGCCGGTCTTTAAGTGGTGGTTAACCAAGAGTTAAATTGGCACACTATTCAGAAACAACACGAGATTTGAGAACTTTAAATAAAATTAATATGGAGATGCTTGAAGGTGCTTTCTGATATGTCTACATAATGGGTAGCAAACTAGGTTTTCAGATGAAGCATGTAAATTATAACTAATAATAACATATACTTGTGCTATTTATGTTAATTTTCTTGTATTTTATCAGTCCAGTAACTCATATTATTTCAAGTGTTTTTGATTTTTTTTCAGCAAATTCTTTGTGATCTGGGGCCTAAGTGGAGTAGGGACATACAATTCCCTGATTTTCACTTATGCAATTTTCCTTTTCAGACCTCTAACAACAATGAAGAACATAATGTGATTTACATTTGAGCTTGTTTTACAGAGTGGCATAAAGTGGCTTTAGCACAAACAAACCAGAGGCTCATTCATGAAAGAGGAACCCTTTTCAGTGTAAAATTATGCCATATAAATTCCTGGTGTGAGTTCGATTTCAGAAATTTTTAATCTGAAAAGTGGTCCAGACAATTAATTGGTTTCTTCCCAGACAATTAAACGGTTTCCCAGCCCAGATGGAGGGCTTTGAGCACCACGATGAGTGGCACCAGCAACACTGCCCAAGTTCCTTGGGGCTGTGTGTTTGCCCACTGCCTCCTGCCCTGCACTCAAAACAACCTTTGGGTTTGCAACTCTCTGACAAAGGAAGATCTGAATAAAATAGGACCTGGGAGACTTAACATCAATGAAACAACATCCACAATGCTAACAAATAAACATCTTTTCAATGCTGGTTTTATGAAAGAAAAGGAAATTCCTTTTTAACTTAGCTAGCTAAGGTAATGTTTATGGTAATTTTGGAAAAAAAAAAAAAAAAAGCAACACCACCATGACGTTGCTTTCTGCTAAGGATATAAATCTGAGCCTCATGGAGGGTTGAATGGAAAATTTGTGAATTGAAAATTCATGAGCAGCCAGATTAAAAATAGAATCAGGTCAATGTGAGCACTTCCGAAATGCTGGGATCAGAACAGAGCCAGCATCGTGGTGAGCTCTGGCCGGCAGGCACTGCACAGGAGCCATGGGCTGCGCAGTCAGCATCGCAGCACAACGTGCCTTTATGGCAGCTACATACGGGTGGAAATACAGAAGGATTGGTTTCCAGTTTAATTTGCTGGAGCTCAGGAGCTGATTTCAGGTACACGGTATCAGGTTAGGAGTGGCAGACAGAACAAGAGAGTCTTACAGCAAGCAAAAAACCAAGTGATATGTCATTCAGAGTTATAATAGTCAGGAAAACAGGCATAAGTCACTGTAATTGCATTAACACTAACATGTTTTCTGTCATATAGGTCTATCTATCAAGTAGGACATGTAGCACTCAGAACAAATGCTGTAGGAGAACAATAAAGCACAGCCTATTGTAGGGGCTCAAAGCAGAGAAAATGGAGGAAGAACAGATCTTGCACATTTAATTAACCTTTCCTGCCGCAACAAGAATGTCAAACAACTTTCATGTCACTGATATGCTAACAGAGGAAAAAATAAACATTGATACAAGAATGAAATACAACAGAAGTCAACCTTTCCTGACAACTTCCAGTAGCACTGAAAGAAGTTGACAACACAGGCAGGGCTGGGTTATCTACAGTGAGCAGGCAAATTTGAATTTCATTTTCTTTTTCTTCTTCTCTCTCTATTTTTTTTTTTTTTTTTACTATGCACGGAGGCAGATAACCAGGTTTAAAAGAGTAACACTGTTGAAGCCAGATTTTAATCTCCAGGGCAGACGCTGTGACAGAGCGTGTCCCTGTGCAGCACTGCACGTAAGCCCCTGCCTGATGTTCCACATCAAACACTCCAGAGCGTTCCCTGCTCCGAGCATCAGCCCCCGATCCACCAAAAGCAACTGGTGAAGCTCTGCCAACATTGCTGTTATATTTCCATAATGACATAATACTTCTCAGTTTTAAAAAAGAAAAATAGCTTTCATTCAGCCTCAACTATTCATATGAAAAGTTTACAGGAAGTTGCTTTCCTTAAAAAAAAAATCACTGCTACGTGAAACTCTAGAGCGTAGCTTGCAGAAATTGAGTTTTGTTAAAAAACAATCTGTTTTCAGTAATAAATGGCTGCCAAACCCAGGCTATCCTTGAAAACTGGGTATTTACAGACCAACAACTAATCATTCTGAAGACAAGCCTGGTATTTTAGTCTATTATCTTTAAAAGCAGTAATTAGCAGAGATCATAGGCTAACAGTCCCCTGTAAGGAACCCTCTGCTTACATGAAGAAAAGAGGACGTAAAGATGGTTCCCCGCATTAGGACCACCAGGGAGAGGAGGACGCTGCTCTTCCCATGAAGCCTTTAGCTTCTGTGCTGAAACACTGTGAAAATCGACACAAGCCATGGTGGCAGCTTTTGTGTATGATCTGCTGTCCACCAGAAACGGGATCTGGACTGGGAAATTTCACTTGGTTAATTAGCTTGTAATCTAACTTTTGCTCCAGTAGGAGTCCACCAAAGGCTTGATTTACTGCAGCCTTGGCCCTGGGCTGAGCAAAACTCTACAACTGATGAGACTTCATTTACTGTCCACATGGGAAAAATCAAGAGAAACATGCAATTTTTTATTATCAGAAGCAGCAATCCTCAAACCTTTTTAATTAAAAAGAAAAAACAGTTTGAATCAACCCCAAATTCTTTCTTTAACATGAAAGATTTCACTTTGTTCTTGCTATTTAACCCCTTTGTAACATTGCCTCATTTTGTTTTAGTCAACTATAAATGAAGAAATGAAATGGAAGCTCAAAAAAAATCGGATTTCAAAATTAAATATGTCTTTTGGAAATATTTCCAATTCTAAAATATCAGAGTCTCATAGAAGCAGGTGAAGAAAGCCTTTAGGTGGACCTGACTGCAGGCTCTAACATGGTTAATACCTCACTTCCAGGCTGTGCAACCACTACCAGAAACCCATTCTGCAAGCAGCCTTTAATTGGTTATACACAATTAACATTTATTAACACAAGCTGGGAACGACACCTATAGTGTGGAGCAATACATGCATAATAAATCACAAGCTGTAACCACCATCATGCTCCACCAAAATCCCTGCTCTGTACTCCTGGCCACGAGGAAGCAAATGAACTGCTTGCAAGTGCTTTCTGCATGTTACCATGCCAATGTCCTTCCAGTGATGTGTTTTTGTTTTCCAGCAGCTTTGATTCTCAATCAATATGTGCTATTCAGACAGGTTTTATTTCAAATTACACCTTTTTAGAGATGCGTTTTTTGTAAAGGAAAGTCATTTTAAAAATATCCAGAATGATATTCTCACAAAATATTTACTGCATATTGCATCTGATACAATAAAACCACCTAAAATCAGGCAGTCTGCTTACCATAAAACGTCAGCTGTCCTCGTGCCACATTTTTCCCTCTCACATTTTCAGCAACACACTCATAGAGCCCAGCATCTTCTTGCTGAAAATTTGGGATTTCTAGAAGTCCACTTGATCTGTGTCTCCTAGCTTTTCGGGGTATCTGTTTCCCATCTGCTCTCCTCCAGCTGATCGTAGGAACTGGGCTAAATGAGAAAAATAAAGCAAAATCAGATTTGTAATAAAAGCTACAGGTCTTGTCCTGATAGCTTCTCATCTTGATGAACTTGAAACTGCTTCGTGTTTGAGGATGATGAAGACGTGGTCAGTCTGAAGACTCTGCCCAGGATCTGGAGCAATTTTATGTTGGGTGCCATATATACACTTTATATAAGTACATGCATACCAATGGTGTATTGCTCACATAGCCTTAAAAGCAGGAGACTATGTTATAAAAGTGCTGTTTTGACAAAGTTGAATTTGGGTTTCTGCTGTGACAATACATCTATTTTCTTATCAATCCCACGCTTTCATTTTGGAAGTGCTGCTAGTGCTTACTCTAGAACCAGGACATGTTTTAGGTTTTGCGTGAGACCTCAGAAGTGAAGATGTACAACCACATCTGTACAAAATAAGTTATATCTTCTCTCTTCCTTGGGAGTTTTTGTTTTTGTTGAGTAGAGTCCCTGCTCCCCAAGTCCTCTGTCTGTAATGAATCCTGGAAATAAGTAACTCCTGCTGCGGAAAGTGAAGGATTAGCAAACCTTGCAAACTCCACAGTACAGCACTATGAAAGCCAGAAGATGAAGAAATAACGGTGGCTAACAACTTACTTTCCCAGGGCAAAGCACTCCAGTTTCACCGTTGTTCCTTTTGCAGATGGAACCGTTTCTGGGAACTGCACTTCTATTTTCGGCTCATACTCCCCCATCACCCCTGCGAACGTAAAAGAGAGACTAAGACTTGGTTGAGGTTTTGCAATAAATCCGCAAGTGTTTCTGTGCAGAGCTCTTCTCTACATCATTACTTGCCCAATTAATCCATTCATTTTAAACATGGCCTGTTGCTAACAGCCGTGCAGTGTGGGCTCTTTTCCCATTTACTACCAGAGGAAAATCGGAACCAGCGCTCCACACCATCTGCCAAAGATTAACATTTCTTCATGGCTGTGTTATTTTTGACTTTTGAATATTCAGGGGTTTTGCAGGTAACTTGTGACATAAAGGAAGCAATAATAAGGGAGGTTCACCGCCTTCTAGAAAATGAAATGCGGAACAAATGCCATTACAAAAAGTTTTAAAAGTATTGGGGGTAATCAAGGCTTCTATTAACTTCAAGGAGTTAGAGGCACAGAGACCATACACTCCTTGGGCAATTTCATTATTTTTACTGCCCCAGTAAACCACACATTGTGGCAGCCTCTTCACCAAACAGCGTTAAAAAATTTGTGCACATAAAAGGGCCGTTACACTCATGACAAATCGCTCCATTTCTTGTCACCTTACTGTCTTAAAACCAGTACATATAATTTCACCAGTAGTGCTTATCAGCTAATTGATGATTGCAGGTTAAATCCCAACCGCAGGGCGCTGCCGGGGCACCCAGGGGCGGCAGGGCTGGGTACGGTGGCTGTGGCTGCAGCGCTGCTCTCTGTCTCCCTGCGTTGCAAAGAGGTGGCAAGGGAAGCCTTTTGGCTTTACTTTTTTCACAGTTAGAGAGGCTTGAAGCTGAAAATGCTCGCTCTGGGACTTACATCCAATCTCTCTGTACGTGGTGACCTGTGCAACGCCTGCTTTGGTGCACTAACGAGTCACATCAGCGTTCTTCAACCTCGTTCTTTCACTGCTACGTTGCACAAAGAGCAGCTGCTGCACATAGTCAGCCATCCAAATGAAATGCATTTGTTAAAGATATGAATGCTCTCTCTGTACACATGCCCTGGCAAGCACATACAGCAGGAAGCCCGCGAGCCTGTGTCAGCGCTCCGGCGCTTACAGATCACACAAAAAGGAATCACGGGGCACGATCCCCATGAGCCCTTCGCACATTGACAGCGCAGCCCTGAAGGGCTGGAAGTGTCCAGGGCTATTGAGGAAGAGCCTCTCTGCTCTCCTGATTGTGAATTTACCAAATTTTGCCTAAATTTCTCCGCAATCCATGCTAAACATTTGCTGGGAGAGCTCCAGCCAGGACAAGGAGCAGCTATTGCCTGGCTGTTCCCAAGAGCAAGGCTGCGCATGTGAATGTTTGCCAGAACAGAACTTTTTGGCAGACACTAACATTTATTGCGATCTTTTCCCAGAAGAGTACGTCCATGTTGTGCAGTGAAGGCCACAATCTGGCAGAGGAAGAGCTTTTGAGGAAAGCCTGACCAGGTGCAGCCAGTTTCCTCGCTTTGGCAGACACGGGCTTTCAAGCGCTCTCAGTGGTGACTTCCTTGAGGAGCTGAGCACCTCCAGCCATCCCCCTCCCCGAGAAGAGCTCCTCAGTGCCTGTGACAGCCTGCCCCCCCCAAAACCACCCCAGAGGCTGCACCAGCAGCGAGCTGAGAGGTGGCAGACACCTCGGAGGGCAACGAACACGGTGGGTGCTCCACAGCAGCAGTCCGCCTGCCACCAAGGCCAGACACGCCGCGTGCTTAATCCAGTCCTTAAACAGCAAAAGCAATGAGAGCAATTCTTTCTGCTTCCCTTCCTTCACTCCTAAAGCGATAATTTGGCCCCCTTATGCAAAGTAGTCTGTAAAATATCACTTAACACTAGCGGGCTATTTAGGAAATTAAGGCACAATGTATTATTAACACATTATTCACCTGACAGATCAGGAGAAGGGAATGAGGAACGGGAGGGAAAGAAAATGGCTTTTTCTTTTTCCCCTTCTCTTTCTTCCTTGTTCCTGTTTCCTTGCCTGAGGTCGGAGCTGGAAAGCTGTGACCCCGAGGGGACAATCGCAGGGCAGAGGTGGGAGGGCTGCCTGAGGGCGCAGGGCACCGGCCGCGGTCACTGCTCCCCGCAGCGCCAGACCCCGCTGCTTTCTCTTACAGCAAGGAACCAGGTAGTTTAGCAGCATCACTGCTAACGTTACAACACCAACCACTTCAAAACCAGCACCTGTACCGGGAAAAACCATCAGGCTCCCACTGCAGCTCTAACCTACCTATAGCTACTGGGTGTGCTGCAAGCCCTGTCTTCTCCGCATTAAAGGAAAAACATCGGGGCGCAGGAGATATCTCTCTATACTGAATCCAAGCCCATTTTCACACGGACAGCTCTTATTTTTCCTGCTGTTCCTGGGTGAGTTAACATCTGACTTAGCATTACAGGTGGAAAGCAGAGGGGAGAAAATAAAAGACTAAAATAGACCCAGGTTTGTAGCTTGGAGAATGTTGTCAATGTCATGACACCTCAGATGTTGTACGTGTTTGCAGTTCAGAGGATTTCATATTTTTCTCCCAATTTCAAGGCTTAAAAATGTGCTTTTGGATGAGAGTTCCAGGAATTCAGAAGCAAGCTCATTTGTCTGAGGAAATGATACGCATTTCCTGACAACACCTGTGAAATGTTAAAGTTTAATTGGCCCATACAGCTGCTGCTGACGGTAATTTCATTCCAGGTCTATTGTGGCACTTTCTCACTATTACTGTTTTAATTTTGATGTAAAACTCCAAAGTGCATTTTAAAGAGAAGAAGCAAAGCACTGCAAAAGCGCTGCTGTGGCGCCGGGGACTGCCACGGAGAGGTGCCAGACAACTGGTTTGGCCATTCACCTTTCAATCCTTTTTCTGTCTGGGCTGCAGTAGGTGAGGCACTCCTAGCCTTACTTCAGGCGTCAGGACCATTTGCAGCCCTCGGTGCCATATATATTTAGCTGCTCATTACATTGCCCAGCACAGAAGTAGTGCAGAGAGCCATTTCTCTGCAACGGGAGGCACCGGCTGGTACTGCCAGGACGAACTGTTGCCAGAGCAGCCGTGGCGATTCAAGCCAAAGCCTGACCTCAAAGCCTGGGGGAACCCAGAGAACCGTAACATCCCTTTCTGCCTTTTATATGGTGTGAAAGTCGGGGAGGACAGAAAGCAGCTCCTTCGGGACTGCAGCACAAAAGCAGGGTGCTGGCATGAGAAAAGAATAAACCATTGGGGAATCCTCGGTGGTTCCTGCCCCAGGCCTAAGCTGCACGATCAGGAGGCCACGGGGATGCTCTGCGTCGCTGAGCAGCCCAACCTCTGACCTTTTTCCACCATATTTATCACTGTCCAATAACTTCTGGTGCCAGGAACAGAGAGCTTGGGCCAACGGTGACCGAGACTGCTGCCTCAGCATGGTTTGCCCCCACTACCCTCCCTCTACGATGTTTATCTCCCCAAGGAGGAAAAGCTGTCCGGGGATAACTAATGGGACAAGAGGCAGTCTGCTCCCACAGCAGCAGGAGAGGAACCTGGTTCCTGTGCCTCTGGTTACAAAAAAACACTGCAAACATCAGGAGATCTGCAGCTGCAGAGCCCTGCAACTGCAAACAAGCAGAAGAGAAGCATCAAGGCACAGGTGGGGGATGCAATCTGCCTATCGGATCTGGTTTCATCCCATACACCTGCATCTTTCCCCTTTACAGATTACAGCTCTAAAGCCTGCTATTGTAAAGCAAGCTGTGCTTTAAAAAACGCGTCGAAAAGCTGTTTTTCCAGGGTGATTAAATTCAAGCAAAATACCCATGACTAAGATGGCAGGTATTCAGCATACAAAACCCAAATGATTCACAACAGAGTCTAGAAAAATTACTGCTGTACGCTGAAGAAGAAATATGGAAAAAAAAAATCAGCGTTCTGGCAGGGGAGATTTCAGCCCAGCTCCTGCAGAAGCGAGCTGCTCTGGGCGGACAAGGACTACCGGAATGATGGAGAGTTGGAGCGCTGCCACTGAACGAGTACCCACCACGTAAGTCTTATAAATATCCCCTATGGCAATTGAATTTCTCGATAGAGTTGGCTGAACTGTGAGCAACCAAACTCTGGTTTCTTCCTACAGCTCTGGAATTGGGAATTTTTAAAGTTTTTGAGTGAGAGATTATCATATGCATGTATGGAAAGAGTCTCCTCTTTTTCTCTCTTCATCTCTATGAAATAATTCCAAATCCAAATAGAGGCATTATTCTTAGTTATAAGTGACCAGTGTTCTTTTTGTGTAGTGTCTTATTCCATCATTTCTTTCCTTCAAAACAATGGGGCTGTGTGTAAACCACAGGGACCCACGGTTAATCCTGCATGAGAGTAAAAATGCCTTGCAGTTTAAGAACAACTTTGAGTTTTGAGAAAAACAGAAATTTCAGAGATTTTTGTAAAGTACTTTGACTTTTTCTGAATTCATAAAATGTATTTCAATATGAAGCCAACCAGGCTGTAACTCAGACGTTTTTAGTGACAAACCAATTTGTGACAGGTTCGCTGGGGATGGTCCGAGCGCCAAGGCCAGGACCCCAGGCCGCGGGGTCCCAGAGCTGCAGCAGCCCCTCCCTGGCTCCATCTCCAGAGCAGGTCAGTGACTTAAATTAATATGGAGAGGTACATTAGGATTTTTCCCATTAAACTCAGTAATTGAAATTCAATGGAACTGAAACATTAATTGTTGATGAGTTAACCTCTGAGTCTACTGATTTAATGATATAGCGTTGTAAAGAAAATAACATATATATTGTTGGACAGAGCAAATATGAATGTCAAAGATAAACCCAACACATTTGCCAGTTGCAGCACAATGAGCCTTGCGTTTTGCTCATTTCTCTTGTTCACACTTCCAGGGCAACATATGTAATTTCTTTTTTCAAGCACAATAGAGTGTAATATTCAGATTTTACACAATTTTTTGGGTTACTCTATGTGGAATGAAAAACTGAGACTTGCAGAGTTTTAAAATGCAGGTTGCATGTAATACCAGTGCCCTCCTATTTTAAAACACACTTAGCACATGTTCAAATTTGAGTACAGCCATCTTTGCTCTACAGATATTACAGCACCTTTCCTGTTTAACTCAGGAATGTATTCCGGAGCTCCTCAGAGGTTCAATTAAAGTTTCATATCTATAATAAACAGCAGAGTGCACTTCAAAGGAATCGGAGAACATTCCCGAGAATTACCTCGGGAAGGCAATTGGTCTCTGTAAATAAAGCTGAGTGCGTGCAGAGGAGCGATGCACTGGGGTAGAGCCCTTGGCGATGCACTTGACAATCAGGGTGATTAGCAATCATCATAGCATTACCCACCGTTTCAGAAACAGAAGCAGACATTGAGCTCAATTTTGAAAGATGGAAGCGCCTTCTGTGAGGTAAGGCTTGCATAAAAGTCCCGCTAATTTAATACCTACAAACATTTCTTGTTCAGTACTGAAAATGTTAACATGAGATGAATTTAAATATTCCTCTTTATCTTTCAGATGTTAGGTGACTTATTTTGGACTCACGGGGCCAGATTTACTGTCACTTAAACCACTGCCACTGTGTGTAGAGAAACAGTGTAAGGGACAGCAGGTCTGGCACATGGAAAAGCACTTGTCCTCACCCCTCCCAGCGTAATGGGGACACTTGCTCATTGCCCCAGCCCTTCCAAAACCCCACCTATGGGACGCGCGTTAATGCGAAGGGAACAGCCACAGGCTGGCAGCACTGAGCCCGTCTTACACGGGAGGAATTTCTGTACAATACTGCTAGGCAACAATGGA
Organism: Anser brachyrhynchus; assembly: GCF_964034855.1. NCBI lineage: Eukaryota > Metazoa > Chordata > Aves > Anseriformes > Anatidae > Anser > Anser brachyrhynchus. Next base: position 2,413,810 of record NC_137705.1, read on the forward strand.
TCTTCTAGAAGAAGTTTCTAATAATGCATTTCTATTTCTGGAACAAATGTCCTAAATGTTATCCTTTAAACAGACACTGCAAATTAACATGCAAATTTATTTTTCTTATCTACTCAAAAATGACTATGATACAAATCAATTGTCTGTATAAATTTAGAAATCCTCCTTTGGTTTCTTTTCACATTTTTTTTTTTGTACTATTCCACAGACTACTAAAATTAGCGTTAATTCTGCTGGGAAATAGAGCCTGAGCTAACAGTTACCGAAACAACAAAGTATTTTTGTTCACTTTTGGGCTGCATAAAATGAGAAAAGCTACAGTGTATCCAAATTCTGAAATCTATTTTATGTCCCGTCTTTGGTCAAGTATCGCCAGGATTTTCTGCTATAACAAGAGTTCTTCCAGTGATGGAAATAGCAACCTTGGCCACAGCAGCATAAAACCCACCAGTGTCTATGATGTTGAACCATAGCTAAAGTAGAGGTTTTCAGCCTCGCCGAACCTTTGCGAAAGGAGAATCTCTCCCTTTACTCTACATAGTAATATTTTAAGCCATTTGTTATTTTTTTGGCGACAGCCAGTCAAAGAAACCCAAACAAGTCCTACCATCGTTCCTGAGGATGAGCGGGGTTGGGGGGCCCAGGACCCGGCTGTTGGTCACTGTGTTTGTCACCACGCACGTGTAGTTTCCCACATCTGAAGCTTCCACCTTCGCGATGTACAGATTGCCAGTCTCCTGCGAAACGAAGCGGCGGTTGTCCTGATGCACGAACGATGGGTACTCGTTGAAGATCCAGGCGTAGGTGAGCTCTGGAAGCACAAGGCACCACCAGCGTTAGTGACAGCCCGTAAACCTCCACATGGGACAGTCCCAAGTCTGAACTAAAGCCCTGGAAGTGTTTTTCTGCCCGCCTTGGTTAGACACAACAGATACATCACAGCCCATGAAATGACCAAACAGCACACATTTTGCAAGTTTGCATCTTTATGGCTCTAAATATAAATTTCCAAATGTGACTCCTCTGAGCCTGCACACAGACCTTAATGCTCTTAAAACATTCCTTAAAGGTCTTCCAATCCAGAATACAATGCATTTTATACAGATCCCACATCTTCTGTCATGGACATTTCAATGTTTCTGACTCTTATTTTTTTTTCTTCTTCTTTCTTAGCTCATTTTTGCCTCCAAAGTTTGGAGGAGGGTCTGCTGAGCCACGTTATCATACGCTGTATGTTTTATTCCTTTGGAATTTCAGAATCGGCAAAAAATTCCAAACACTAAATTAAGCAGCTGTAATCTTCTATGTGTCTAATTAGATAATACTCAGTGTTTTGTAAGGCATCTTTGGAAGTTATTTACACAATAAAAAATAACAGAGAGACATGCTGCAAGTGGCTGCAGATTATAAGTGAGGTTAATGCAATATAACCCTATTATATTTGCCTAAGACTAATGCCCAAACCCACTAAAATGCTTGAAGAACTCAAGTGAGTACAAGATTGTTGTAGTTTTCTAAGGGAACAGTAATTATACTAAAAAGCATATTCTTAGTTTAATACTCTAATGAGTCATAACTGTAATTGACCTCAACTACCATTAGGTACTTTGGAAAATAAATTCCGTCCTCATGTTCCACTGTTTACACATACAAGAGGTTGAAAGCAGATTGTTGGCTTTTATTTATTTATTTTTTAACAACAGGATTATAAAATGCCTACTTAGACTTTTAGGAAGATATGATAATTATGTTTATGTGGGAATATCTAATCATCATATTTACACATGTGCATCTAATTATAAGTAACCTCATGCTGATGTCAAGAGGATACTCAGAGCAAACAAGGTAGCACTTCTCAGCTGGCTTATTATTTTCTGCAAGTAGTTTAATTTTTTTTTAATTTTTTTTTTTTTTAAATTTACTCTTGGTGAACAATTATCTTGTTCCTCCAGAAGCATCCAGCAATAGGCAAATAAACATCAGTGCCCTAGAATGCACAGAGGCGTTTAAAGTTGAGCAAACCTTCACACAGCAGGCTTCCACCACAGCCCCCCGAACTCTGCAATACAACAACATTTTGCATCGCCTGTGGAAAGGTGAATTAACCACAAGTTCTTCATAAAAACACAGGACCGGGAGGGTTTTTCTGGATCAACAACCCCTGCCCTTCCCTATCCTTCCCCAGGAGGCTGCATAGTCCCACTCACAAAGATCCCAGAAGCAGCAAGGTTTTCAGCTCCTGCTTTCCTATTAAAAGTTGGTTTTGCTTTAACTGCTAAGAACCCTCTACTTTCCGGGTTAAATATTTTTATTACTAGGCTATATCCATGTGCTTCTGGGCTAATGATGCCTTTAGCTTAATGGTTCTTGCCTCTTTGCTGGTGAGAGCAATCAAAAGTCCTTCTGCCTTCGTTTCCAAGACAGTCATTCCAATCTTATGATGACTATAGTAGGTTTTCCTTAAAAAAAAAAAAAAAGCAGCTCCGCTAAAGCTCTGCTTTAGTTACAAGTCTTGAATATAGGTGCCATTTGAGCAGAGTGCTAGGCTGGAAACCCTGGATAAGAAAATCACAGGAGAACAGAAAGCAAATGTGAAGTTGTGCAAGAGTAAGAAGGTCTGACCAAAACAGCACCCAAATGCAAAGAGATCGTGGATTCTTCCAACACCGGAGGCAGGAAAATGGATCTATTCCTTGAGAGCACACCCTCAAAATCTCTCCAAAAGACATCTTCAGATTAAATCAGTTTGGCTACATAAAAATAAGGAACCCCAAATCAAAAAGCTGGACATAACAAAGATCTGATGTGACAACTCTGCCTTCGTTTCATTAAAACAAATCATTGTCCACAAAAACACAACTGCCTGAACTGCACAGCCTTAGACTCTAGGAGCAGTCCGTTATTGCTATAAAATATCTAAAAGTACTGGATAATTGTCTCTAAAATAACGTGGGACCGATGGAATAAAAAGCACAGGAAAAACGGCAGACTGGAGTCTCTGTGAGTGCATTTGCTTTTGCAGCAACATGTAAATAAATACTGTATCAAACTCACTTTGATTTCCTTAGAGATCCTAGTGCAATATTTATGGCTTTTCAAACTTGACGGATTTCTTTTGATAAGGTTTCACATACTAATTGCTCTGGAAGTGATAGACAGTTCACATCCCATAGGCAATTTGTAACAACTGTGTAAACAGACACTTAAAATACAGCCTGAGATAGCTCCTGGTGACTGCGAGTGATGGAAACATCTACAGGAGTTACAGACACACAGACTTCAGCACAAAGGATGCGCAGTAACTAGCAATTCACACTTCTCTAATTACACATTAAACTCTACATCCTTTAGAATTTATTACAAACTTCTTTTTTGATTTGGGGACCTTTCCATGTAATTTTGCCTTATTTACAATGCTTGCATTTTTTCCTTTAAAGCACATCCAAGCTGATCTCTCAAACACAGGAGCTTATCTGAAGATTTCTGACCCATATTTGTGCTTTGGAAAAATCAGAATCCCTGCCAGCTGCAACGCTACGGCCAGCAGCTGAACCCCTGCCTCCCTCCCCACTTATATTGCACTCTTCCTCACTGCCTTGATGGTCCGGATTTCCATGACAGATCTGAGTGAGATGAAGACTGGGGAGGAGATGAAGATTTTGGCAGATCTTCACTTCTCTGATGACTCTTACCGGTGGAGGTAGCGGTGGGGAGCACACAGGGTGTGAGCAGAAGTTTGGTTGGAGTTTGGGCAATGGCAGAGATGGGCAGAAACACGCAGAGCTGTGGGTCACACCAAGATCATACGTGTGGCAGGAAGGGCCGCTACACACCAGCAGACACAAGTGTTTCAGCCAACAGCGGCTGTCAACTTCAGCAGTTAAAAAGACAATACATTATTTAAGGCACTTGGAATGCCCACTACGGATTTTGGACACGTAAGTGAGCTCACATGCACACGCTCACTGCAGAGCCACGCAGGGAAAATGAGAGAAACACAGAGACAGTTCTATCACTTTGCCTTCCTGCATGGTTTTTGCCTATTTATATATTTCTTTCCCCTGTACCTCTCCAAAAATACAGTCCTCCTGGGTCTGCAGTTCCTGATCACATCCAGATCCCGTCATTTTTCTAAAGTATTCCGTGAGAAACTCTATTAAAGTGTTCGAGCTCTCATTTACCAGCCCCAGAATACTTCTGGCTCAAGACAAGAAACAAAGCTAAAGACACTAAATATTTAATTTTTCTCTAAATGATTGTAAGCGGTGAAGAAACGTTACTGAAAGCTGCACAAAAATTCTGCTATGAGTAACTATTGTAATTAGGCCACAGGCTTTGCCAAAACAATGTTCTCTGGTCTTCTTTTTTTGTCACACGCATGCTTTGCATCTTTGCCTTGTCTTTGCCTTTTAGTACAAGAAACTTTTTTTTTTTTTTTTCTTTTGTGGAAGTCTTTACCATAAAGGCAGGGCTGCCACTTGAAAAGGTCTCTGCAGCTATTATGGGAAAATCTATTAAAACATCATGATTATGGTTACCATAAAGATGAATGGAAGAATGAAATTCTGAAATTAATATTTGCAAAAAAAAGGGGCATCGTTTATCACTTTTAATAAGAACGGTGTGGTACAATACACTTAGTTTTTATAGGCTTTACTGAAAGTTACTGAGATTAATCCCATCATTAACGATTCCTACAATTTATATATTATCACCAACCATGCCACTCGCACGTCGGACAGGCCGGAACTGTTATTCAACATGAAACAAAAGCTCTGCAACAGTTCCCGTAAATCTGAATGTGTAAAAATAACGCTTCATTACACATTGCAAGAATCAAATATGAAATGAAGAAAATGAAGAAAATCCTCCCTGCATAACCGTCCCCAGCCCTTCTCACCCTGTTTCCAACACTCGTTGTGCTCCAGGCTGGGCAGTGCCAGGCGCTCACACCTGCCGTGTGTTTCATGCATTCAGATACCATAACCATTTTTTGCATTATGAAAGGCTAACCATATCCCACGTCCTCCCCATCTAGTTCATAAAAGCCATTCAAATCCCAAAACCATATAGAAATCAGGCCAAGACTTTATTTTCAATTACCTATTTCCACCACTACCCATGAAAGCACATGGATGCTGCCCCTGGGAAGCACTGAACCCAGCACTCCTGGTGCAAACGCACCGCGTCCCTACGAATCCCATCTGACTGGTAACATTCACCTTAAATGCATATAGGAAAGGTCAGATACACATATGGACCTCCCCCAGCTCACAAGCATTTAATTTCCTTGAATTTTGAAGTACATTCATTATTATGAATAACACCATGAACTGAAAAGAAGGCTTAATGCACGACAACATTTTTTATGAGAGTGCAGTGGGAAAGAGAAAACAAAGGACTGTCAGGGAGAGATGAATCCCTGGCATTACCTACCACGTACTTGGCCCTACCCAACTCCCCGAAGCTCCTTTCCACCCATATCCGTTTGTCTGCAAACGCAGTGCCACGTCTGGAGTTTCTGGTAGTTTTTTTCCTTCACAGTTTTATTGTAATAGTAGAGCCACATGAATTATGCATAGTACACATTTCTTTTGTGAGCCCATAGCCCATTTCATTGCCCTGCTAGCACTTTGGATCAATTTTTTATCTTCTCTCCTTAAATAATTGCCGCATAATTTAAAGGAATCAACCTGGATGCAAACATGACTTGATAAATCTCCCCTTGGCCCCGTGCACTCCATCAGGCAGGGCCGGTCAGCCAGGTAGGATCGTAGCTTCTGTGCCGCAATTGCAACTTTTAATGAAAAGAGTAATGAATAATGAACAAGATTAATCTAAAGTTAATAACACATTTTTGGCTGAACACTCGTCTGTGCTAAACCTGACAGTGCAGTTACTCAGCAGCCAACCATTTGCAACCAAAGGAAGGTACCATCCTTGGCAGCCGGGGCAGGAAACGAGTCTTAATGGTAGGGAATCAATTTGTGAATTTAACGTACAAGAGTATGAAAGGGCCAGTGGTCATTAGTGCGAGTGGTGATATAGTGACTGAGAAAACCACGTTTTCTATAATGGACTATTTACCCATGATATTAAAGGAATAGCTCTAACTGTTCCAAGACCCCTCTTCATTCCCAGCAACTTTGCAGATCCAAGTGATAACCTTGTATGAATGATCTTAGGAAGCGCTTGTATGATAACCAGGAATATGTGACAATATTTAGGAGTTTTACCTGAAACTGTACAGTTCAGCAGTTACAAGAAATAACACTGCCACACGACACACTCTTTGAAACCAATACAACCAGTCAGACAAATCCAGAAATGGCCAGATTCATCAAGTTTTAAAGCAGTGAGATAAAGGGGTTAATATGATGGGAATCATTATAAAGACACAAAACTAGGGAAGGCAATGGACAGACTTTGATAGCTCACCTCTCTGACCTGAGGCATGATCAATCACAACTGAGACATCTCTGAGGTTTTTCTAATTTTTTCTTAAAACCTTCCAATTGCACAACTTCCCCACGTGGTCTAGCAGGGCGTAACACTCCGGTGGAGAACAGGGAGATGCTGCAGGCTGTGTTCCTGCCATCTCTTAACCAGGCACCAGCAGTGACTGAAAGTGGTCTCTACTTTGGGGGAATAACTCACTAAACACAACTGCGCCCATGTGCCTACTGGTGCTGGTGTATAGGAACAGAAAAGCTGGATATATACGTACACGTTCATGCATAAAAATGCATTCTGTGAATGCAATTTCCAGTGCTCCCTACCAGAGTTTGCCACCTTTTTAATCACAAACAACTCAAAATCACAGATCAATGTCACGTGCATGAGTCAGAAGGATGAGGACAGTGTACATATCAGCCACGTTTTGTGTCAGACATCCTCACAGCCTTTTGCAATGTGCTCAGGGCTGTGGCTGCTTCCCGGCCCCTTGAGTCCATGTTTGCCCAGCATGTAGAGCTTCACCTGTGGGTAATTAAAAAGGTAAGAGGTCTTCATTACCTGAAGCCCAATCAATAATCACCTGTATCTGCTGCATCTCCACTTTTCAGTATCTCTAAAATAGTTAAATATTTGATGGCTGTACATAATGGACCTGGCTTATCTCTCTCTAACAGCTTCCAGCCCTAGTCGATGGCTGGCTGTGCTGGCTGCTGTGGCACCGTAAACATTAATGACTACTGCACCATGCCATTTGGGATTCTGACAAAGTTTTAACTTGAAATTCCCTCGGGGAGCAAAATCAACAGCAGCCTTTATCTATGACTGAATAGAAAACATTACGAGGTGGAGAGTCCCGTGCTGCTGTATTTACTACAGCTAAATACACAAACCTATGTCAAAAACTTCTGACGGGCAGCTGACACCCGCCCACCCCCACAGCAATCTAGCATGCGGGCTGACAGATTTTGGAAGCAACTATATGTTTTTCTGTCTGACAAACTTGATAAATTGTCTTACAGAAATTTACAGCTTAGCCTGGTCTTGCCTGAAAAAAACATCCCACAAACAAACCCAACCGGTATTTGTCAAAAGGGCTTACGATACCTTTGGGGAGCCTTGTTCTGTATTTATTGAGACTGGAGAACTTTTGCCCGGGATTAGGTCTAATGCCACTCAATTTCATGTGCCTCTGGTTAAAACGTGTGTTTTGGCAGGTAGGTTCAGGCCAGCAGTGACCCAGGACCACGGACCAGGTCTCTGAGGGATGGAGGAGCCCTCCCCAGCCCAAGGGAGGTGCAACCTCCAACTGCAGCGGCCAGCAGCTCCGTGCCTGGCCCTCAGAGGTGCTGGGCCCCTGAGGGAGACGCTGGTCCCTGAGGAAGGGAATTATGAAGTGGAAGCTTATGTCTGCTAAGGAACCTCGTGGGAAATCACCAGGTCCTGGCTGGAACACCGCCACCACCAGCATAAAGGCGCACCCATGGGCAGTCGTGGCAGCTGAGTTATGGCGAAATAAAGATTAAAAGGAAATCTTATTGAGCATGCAATGTAGTGTGCCGCGTAACTACAGCAAGCCAACCTTAAAAAAGCGCAACAACACAGAAAGCTCTCATGAGATGGTAAATAGCTATATATTTGCTGTAACCTTTACCTCTACTAATCACACAACACCGTACTTCTGGAAGCCGGGAGTCACATGCTCGGTCTCCTGCAATACTGGTTTAACTCCAGATGATTTCACAGCTTTTCCCGCTGCGCAATGCATAGAGCTTTATGACACTCACTCTGTTTTTAAGCTGATTTCAATGAGGCTATTCAGGTAAAGAAAGAATAATAGCTTGATATGTTCCAGGGAGTGGTATCAACATCCTTGCAAAGGAACACAAAGGAACCAATAAAGCACCTCCGTGGTAGATACTGTCAGCAGCAAATGGAAAGGAGAGAGAGGAGAGAGAGGCCAGAACAAAAGATAAGGGGGGCCAGACTGAAGCTGCTAATTACTTATAGGCAAACATCAAATGAGAATGAAGCTGGACATGTGCATAAATGACACATTGATTTTTAATTCCGCACAAGATTTTTGCTCTGCAAGATTCAATCATAGTTTATATTTTCCAAGCTTATCCTACATAAAGTGCTACAGATATCACCTTAAGGAATGACTCACAGTTTTAATCCATCAGTTTGTTTTCCGTTTAAAGTCAAAGAGAGTCAGCCTAAAACCATTTTTTTTTTTTTTTGTGCACTTGCTTCAGTAAAGCTAAAGGTCCCTGGGCTTGTTTTAAAACATATTTCAATGTGACCTAGCTAATCCTTTAATACCAGCTTTCACTACCTTTGATCAGCCTCTTACTGTAGCTGTAAGAGATTAGATCAAACCTTTCCAAAAAGAAAGTTGGTTGTGGAGATTTTTCCTGTTGCAGTGAATTAATATTATGATCAACTCCCGGGCTGAAATATCTGGCCAAGCAGAGGGTGGGCAGCATGTCCTTTAGGGGACATCTCTGCATACACCATACATAACACCATGCCACTCACCTGTAAGACATAGGAAAAAAACCATTCTGTTCACGTATTTGATAGACAGAGTTTTGATATATACCAGCTGACAGCCACACCATGGTTGCACACTTAGACATATGTCTCAGGTAAGAGAAAATACCTCGTTTATTTTTCAAAAACAAAATAACACCTTAACAGGGAGGAGTGCAGGACTATTGGCTTACCTGGAGCAGTAGGTGCATTCAGAGATCTGGAAACTCGACTTTGATTGCAGAATTAGATAAACATCAGTGCTGTGTTTGTGTCAACAGCCTGCTTTCCTTTCTGGCCATCTCAAGGGAGCTGAAAGCAGAGGCCTCCCCAGCCACTTCTGAGAGCTTCGTGAAGCGGGGTGCGGAGGGTAGGGATGGTGGCAGTGTGGTCAGAAGAGCCTGGGAGCTAGCCTCAGATCTCTGATTTATTTTATATAGAGATCACAGGATGTCAGGACTTTCAATAAATGCCTATTGACTGAATCCTGTCAGACGACAGATTTCACTCATCTTCAGGCAGCCCCTGCCTACCGTACCCCTTTCAATACCGCTTCAATCTTCATTTAGCTGCAACCACGGTTTAACAGGGGAATAAACCACATGACTAGCTTGCAGATTATCTCTTTTAAAGATGTCATGGGCTGTCACTGATAAATAAAAAATCCATTAATGTCATGTTCCTTATTATTTCACTATTTCCAAGGTCTGTACTGGAGACATGAGCCTCTTCTCTTCTGGTTCTGTGGGAAGGCAGCATGAGTTAGGAGTACCAGACATCCCACCTCGCTGCCTACCCCGTGACAGCCCAAGGGGGACACAAACTTCTATGAACAGACACCGCACAGTAAGAAGGGAAAATTGTAAGGACATTTACTGTCTCCTTTAAAATTGCATCACAAATGCATAGGGCCAGAGTAGGTCTGCTGGCACCAAGGGTGAATAAACGATGTATGCCAGATGAAAATTTGGGTCTGAATGCTTGCGCCAAATCCTGTCCTCAACTGTGACCTTATTTTGCAGCTCCTGTTCACAAAACAAACCCCTGCTGAAATGAGGCAGAGACAGGCACAAGCAGGAGGCACAAAGTCAGGTCCCTACAGTAGCATAAATCTAAAATGAGCTTGGCATTTATGTTATTGGAAATACTTGCGATTTCACAAATTTCTCAATTAAAACAGCACTGTATATTCTCTGTGTTTTTAGAAATATCAACCTGTTATACGGGCAGAAAATAAAAGTGGTAAGTGAGTTACAAAAGCACATTTCCCTCTCCCAAATTAGGAAATAATTTATCTCTCTCCCTTATCACTAAATATGTTGATAAACCTGGTACACACACTGAATCAGCAGTTTTAGAGAAAGGATTATGTCAGATTAATTTTAATCTAATCCATTTCTATCTCCTGAGAAGCTTTTTACTTCTTGCTTTTAATAATTTAAACACCGACTGTGGCATAATATAAAATATAAATGACGGGAGATGCACTCTAAATGGAAGCTACAACTCTCAATCACTTCTTATTTAAATGAGAATTTCATATGCCTGGTTCTAAGTTTAATGAAACCTCTCCTTGCTGCACTGTTATAATCTTCAACACGCAGAGCCGGGCACAAAAGCATGCTCCCACTCTCCGGCTTGCCATAATGCTGCTGCAGAAGAAGATGCTCCCAGTTAATGTTGTTCTGCCAGGCTGTTGGGAGCCAGCCACAGCTTTCAGGAGAGCTTCTCCTCTTTGTGTGAGCGGGGAATCTCGCCTAAGAGGTGCACACTGCAAGGTGCTAGGAATTGGCAGCTTTGGGGACGTTATTTTCTCGTTCTTGGCCCGAGATAACTCACTTGGAGGTTTTAGAGCACAACAACATATTCACTGGAAATCACTTGTGCACGATGACACTTTTTAGACGTGGGAATTTAACTACTGATGGGGTCATGTGAATGGTGAAGGAGTAAGAGGAGAAATCGATAACAGATTCAGATATTTTTGATGCTACACTGTTTGCTCTCAAAGCACATTTGATTATACCATATGTATGTGAAAGGTGGCTGCCAACACCAACCCCACTACCATTGCTGGATGGTTTCAAACACACTGAAAGCATCACTTGATCAGTGCTAATCCAAAACACTTCTATTCTTTTTTCTTTTTCTTCCCCAGACACAACGGAGTGACTTACCTGCTTGTATTTTGGCTCCAATCTTTGCAGCAACCCATGAAGGCTACTCAATGACCTTGCAGCATTTTGACAAATAGTTAAACCAACAAATCAACACTTGCTAACAGCTTAGCAGATTTTTTGCTTCGTTTCCTAGAGAAATGGAACTTTTACAACCACGTTGCCTATCTGTCTGTGAGATACTCCTCTTTAAATTAACTTTGCACTAATTGGAACCAAATTCAACCGAGCAGCAAAGGCTTAAGAAGCCATTAAGATAGGAATGAAAGAGGAGAAACTATTAATGCCTCAGTAAGGGAAAGGTGGGGTAGTTCAGCACTTCTGCAGCCTGCTTGGCAAGAGGCAACTGGACAGTCCTGGGTATATGGGTTGTGCAAGAACCACATTTTGAGAAAGCTCTGGGCATCCTGCACTTAAAGAAACTGCAGCGAAATAAAGGCTGAATATTTAGGTTACTGTGGTAAAGCAGGGTGGGGATGTAAAACACCCGATGTCAGATGCCATGTAAGAATATATCAGGATAGGAATTGTAATCTAACAAATACAGAAAAGTAACGGCACTTGTCTGATTCAACTTTCCATCCTTCTAAAGAATTCACAGTAATGGGAATGCACCATAAGAGAAAGATCCGGCACTGAGAAGCTGATTTAACACTTATGGGAACATGTGCTTAAAGGGCCTTGTCCCAAACCACTCTGAATCAGTCACACAGCATAAGAGCAACTTGCATTTATGCATTGGCATAGATGTTGCACAGTAGGCAGAGCAGGATAATGCTGCTTGGATGGAATGAAATCATCCACTGGTTTTAGATAGGCATTAGATGGAAACGTCCTTGGCCTCTTTAGCTGTATGTTATCTCTTTTTTTTTTTTTTTTCCATTGCCTTTTCCAAGGCTGACTGTATAAATGCTTTCCAAAGTTTTAACATAAGGTTTGCTTAATGTTGACTCTAAGGGCAGCAATGGAGAATATTACAAATTTTTCTTCCCATTTTATAAATACATTTCTAACCTGCTTGGGGCTGAAAGCCCCCATACGTTGCTCCTGAGATGGTATGAAAATGGCTGACAATTGCCTTTTGCCACCTGCACTGCTCTGATCAGTTTTAGAAAGGTTTTTTTTGTTCCCCTTGCACTCTGCAGCTGGGGCTGTACAAGTGAGAAGCCCAGATCTGATTTGTGCAATAGATTATTTACGAGACAAATTCCTCAAACCATTCATCACAAAACACAACACAGGCTACCAGCCATCCTCACAGCCAAAACACTTTCACTGTTTCCAGCCCATGAAGTGCCCATCATCACTTTTAACAATATATAAATAAAAGGAGAGAAAAACTGGCCAGATGAGAAACCAGGCATTAATCATTTTTCTGCAGAGCACAGAAGTGGTCATAGCACCGCTGTAATCAGTAAAGTGCTTTCTGAAAAACATGTCTGGTGTCTACACTTCACTACCTACCATACAGCATGAAAGGCTGAGATTGAGATGAAATCAGAATTGCCATCTCTTCTGTCAAATGCTAAAATTTAGTTAGTTCTACTTGATTAAGCTGTGCAACAGAACTAAAAGTTCTCCCAGATACAGGGGAAAAAAAGGCAGGAGAGAATGGGAAAAACCTGAACACATCCATTATGTGAAAAGATGTGAAAATAATTCTCTGTCAACATTTCAGCTCACAGACCCAGACTACATGGGTGTATTTCCAACAGCAATAATAGCATGAGTTGGGAAAGAGAGATTTGAACCAAACTTTAATAAATTCCCTCCTCTTTGTGAAGATGGACTTTTTCAAGTGCATCTAGGACATGGGTGCTGCAAAGAGGGGCAGAAAACTTGTTTCCTTTTAGTGTTTTGTGTGTGTGTAAGAACAATACAAATACCTCCAAAACTGGGCAATTCTCGCTAGGGCTTTTCCATAGAAATGGATGATGAGATAGAGATGTGCAAATGCTAGCACACTTTTAACTGGTAAAATGCAGATGGTTTTGTGCATTAGTAGATCAAAATGATATAAAAACTGCTGAATTGGGTCACTGTTTGCTCAGAGGTGCCGTTCCCTAATGCTCAGGAAAGTCACCCATTGTTGCAGCTAAGGACAGAGGCACCCCCATATCAGGGAACTGGAGTTCAGGACCAGAACTGGTGTCGGGAAGGTTCAAGGTCCTGGACCACCAGGAACCTCTTCAATGGCCATGAGCATGTGGGCTGGAGGAGGTGCATCCTTCAGAAATGCCAGCAAGTTTTCATTTGCATATTTAAGCACTTCACAATCTAAAAAAGTTATCAGATAATTTATTTTTTTCCACAGATTACCTAGATAAATTAAGAAGAGTGAGAATAAATGTGTTATATATAGATGTGAAGAGCGGTGGTACGAGCTATGGAAAGAGAGACCTCAGAACACGACAAGCCTCTAGGGAACGTAAAGGAAACACAATTTAACTAATTGAGTAATTCAGAGATCATTTTCACCAGTTCTCCACATACATTCATCATTTCTCACAACACTTGGAAATCTGAAATCTTTTATTCTATAGGATTTTCCCACACGGACAGGAAGGCAAATGTCACGAGAACTTTGTGTATATAGATCTTTCATAAAGATGAATAAGAGAAAATCTGGGGAAGGGGAAAAAAAAGTGAAGAAAAGCCCAAAAGACAAATTCATTTATCTTCCCAAAGACAGGAATGGGAAGGATTTTAGGGATGGATTTACAGACTTGTTTTTCTGCTTGTTTATGGGTGTGCTACCAACTGTCAAGTGAAACTTGCACACCTTTCTATGCCTGTATTTTTCTAATCTCTAGACTCACAATGAAATACCTGGGATGTTAGAAGGAAACTGTAGTTGTTAAAATATTAACTAAGCCTGCCCTGAACAACAAATAAATCTTATAAAAGTGGCAGCTAAATAACTCAGTTCCCACAAGCTTGAATAAAAACAACTATTTGGCATAAAGAATGGTTTGGTCTTTTAAAACTTGGAGATAAAGTTAAAAGGGAAAAGACCTCCAGACACTTTGTGGGCATATCCCCTATGGAACTCACTTGTGTTTAGAGCCCTGAGAAACAAAAGGGAGGGCTTGCTTTATTTTATTTTATTTCATTTCATCAGGGGGCATTCTTTTTTTCTAATTAAATTTACCTTGCCAAATTTTATTAACAAAACTGAAAAAAAAAAGAAAAATGTTTTCACCCACAGCTTTAAATTAAACAGACTATTTTACATTTCATAACGCTTCATTGTCTCTAAATATATCTAAATGTAGTAAAAAAGGCTTAATAATACAAAACGGAATGAAACACTTCAGACAAACCCAAGTTATTTTTTGTATTTTTGTTTTCATTTTGGCTAGCGATGCCCCCACATCAATTATTCATACAGCTCTTCCAAGGAGAGACAGCAGATGGTATTGATCTGGGAGTGCTTCAAAAATGTAAAGCAATATAGCGTTGTTTTTATGGTACCCAAATTATAGGGTTCATCCTAAGAAATGCTGAGATACCATAACCAGCCTCATCAAAACAGTCACGAAAACTTTTTGATGCTCTTCGTGTTTCCAAAACTGTTACTGTGTGATTTAAGTACGTAAGAAACACGACCAGGTATACACATCTAGTCCAGATTTTCAATTGTCTTTTCTTGTCTACAATGTGACCACTTTCTACCACTGCTCATTGAGCTGTTATGTGTGCACTTCATGCCAAGTTCCCATAACTATGTTTACTTTTACATTATTTTTTCCATAGGGCTTCATAGGTAGACTGGTTGACACATGAACATCATTAGGCTTTTAATTAAAAAGCAGTGGAAATAACGAGGGAAAACCCTACACGCTCAGGATAATTATTTCAGAAAAATGTTAACAACTCAGGTAGGCTTTTTCTACTACTACTTACACTGATTTAGTGTAAGTGAACAAGTAGGAAAGGAGGAAAAAAAAAGAATTGAAAATTTCTAGCAGGCAAGGCAGCATAAATACAGCAGGACAGGCTTCAAGGGCTCAGGCACTGACTGCTCTGAGAGCAGAAAATATGACAGAAGCAAATGTTTGATTTGCATTTATTCTGGTTTTCAGCCCAGTGACTTCCTGAGCTCCAGATGAACATTTATTTCCCAAATTTCCAGCATTCAGCAAGCACTTCATCATATGATGCAATCACATCATTATACTGCTTAACAAAATATAACACCAGGATGCACTGACCTGACAAAATAGTGACTCCCTGTTGAAAATGTACCACGAGAAATACACATTTTGTTTCGAGGAAGAAAGAAGCCTGAATTCATATGGTCAATCTCCAATTCATGGTAAAATAAAAATTAGGGCATGCATGGAGATGCCCATAATGTTCTGTGCAAGCTGTATTTGGTCCACTTTATGATGCTGAAAATACTTGTTAATCATTTGGACTTGTTTTCAGGATAAAATCCTGGTAACATATGAGGAATAGGAAGCTTTTTATTTGGCATCATTAAGAAGAAAAAAACTCTCAACAACCAATGTATGTAGGCCAATATAACTTCACTTTTAACTGCCAGCTCTTTAAAAATGGGTAATTCCAAGTAGCAAAGTATCAGAGTGAATTACAGATTAAAGGATAAAAGTCTGGATGCAGACAGACATTTCTAATTTTAGTACAATCCAGTATTTTAAAGACCAAGATGACCAATGACACAGCAGTGGACAGGTAATGATTCTCTTCTAATGTATGTAAATTTCCTTTATCAAATTTCTGCAGATTATGGGGGCTCTAAGCCTTGCCACTTGAGTCAATTCAAAGCTGAGGAAAAGCTGGAACTGATTCCCCGCCCAGACATGGGAAATTTTTCCCATCAGGAAAGAACTGTTGAGCCTGCACCTCTGGCACCCTTTGAAGGATATCCTCAACTCTGTACTCAGGAATCAGCCAGTTTATTGTTTTGTTGTTGTTTGTTTTTCCCTAGGCTTCACCCATTCTGGTGAACACCCTCATCATCAAAGCAACAGCTACTCTCCAGTTTAAATTTTATTTTATTTTTTAATGTCATTTTCAATGCAGAAGAGAAACTAAAGTAAAAAAAAAAAAAAAAAAAAAATGCCATAATGTAGAATTTTTCCCCAGGCAGTCCTCTGTTTCAGAGTTGGTCATTAATGTCCCCAGGCACTTTTGCAAGGATTATAAGTCAGCTTTTCTGTCCTAATCAAATTCCAAAATAAGTAATTGCATTTCCTCCATCTTAATGCCACTCACACTTTCAACTAGATGTATTATTTCTCACTTCTAGCCTGACTGTTATCTGCTGTTGCACTACCATGTTAAACAGTTGCAATGTTATATCCCAGAGGTGGCATAGCAAGGCATGGGGAGGAACTGATCTCTACAGCTTTGCAAACACTGCCTTGGACCCTTGGGATGGAAGCTGCCAATGAAACACCATCATTTTCCGACATACAGTTAGTTTCCAGTGATATCTGATATTCTCTTATGAAGCTCCATCTGCCCAGAGCTGGAATAGGAGATAGCTGTGGTAATTGTGCAATAACTGCTAGAGACCAAATAGTTTCTATTACACTGGGAGACATACAGTTGGCTGACGGAAACGCAATGCACATGATTGAAAAGCATTAACTTTGCAGTTGTGACTTTTAAAACTCATCCTTATTTCTAAACTTGGGAGGAAGGAGTAGGAGGAAGGAAGAGAAAATGAAATTATTTTCACAGAGAAGATTAATTCCTGCAGAACAAAGGTCTCAGTCTCAATTACCTGGAACTATTTTGACTTTCCATGAAATACTTTCTATGCAAACCGGAAAACCACCAGGGGAGTACCCAGCCCAGATTGGGTACAAAATTGCAATAGTATCAATTTAGACTAATTGTGGATCTGGCTTGATATGAACAAGATAATTTTCTAGCTGGAATAAAGCAAGCTGTAAAACGTGGCCAAGTAGGAAGATATCTCCCATCCAAATGACAACAGGAAATAATTACCCTTCAGTTTTCTCCCTGTCTGGACTCCAGAAATGCACTCACCTCTCTGTCACTGCAAGGTGCTCTTTCCTTCCTACAAAAATCTGAAATAACTTTGGGACCTTTCCGGAGTGTGTTTGCATCATCAGTGAATACGCTCAGACCAACGCTTCCTCGTGAATGACATCTCCCATAGCATCGCAGACTCCAAATGAGTTCATGGCTGGTCCACAACCCATCTTCAGTGTTTTTTAATATCTAGCTTTGGCAGCTTCCTAATGAGGTGCTGCAGTGAGACCCATTTTAGGGGGGTGAGGTGGCAAGCTCCATCCACACAGACCAGAGGGCATGTAATTCTGGGGTGTACCTAATAAATACAGGAGCCACTCTCATAAAAGTTATGTGCTGCAATAACGAGTAATTTTGTGGGTTTGGCATTACAGGTGTAAGAATCACCTTCAAGTAATGAATATCAGAAATGCGAGATATTGAAGCTCTCATGGTAATCTCCTGAATTAAAAGGAGAAATAACATCTGAAGCCAAAAGCGAAGGAGGCCCTCGCTGAATAAATGAAGTAGGTGGGTATGCTTGCCATACAGCTCCTCCCCCACAGTATGAAATAGCGAGGTTTCCCATTGCAGAGACTAGAGACTGGCACCTGAAACATGCCTTATATAAAAGCACCACACAACTCAAAGGCAGGAGCACACTTAGTACAGCAAAACATTTGTTTGCTCTGCTGAATGGGCTTTATCCTGATTCCAAAGAACTTTTGGTCAGGTTTCCCTAAGATTGTTTACAATTCCAGCTCTCGATGTGTAAGCAGTAGCAGGCCTCACAGGTCATGACGCCCGCAGGCCCGGGGCCTAGGCCCTTTTCTCATTCTCCTGCGTGCCGGTGGCATGCCAGCCGCCCTGATGAGGCCTCTGCCAGCTGGTCAGAGCGGCAGGGGAGCTCTGTAAGCGCTTGTCTTGTCACATTTGAGCGTGAAAAGCAGCCTGCTGGCAAACGGCTCGCGAGGCAATTCTTGTCCAGCTGATGAGCAAGGAAGAGGACAGACAGATTTCAAAGCATGACTGCAAATTTCTTTAAAAGGGACGCAGAACTGCGGAAGATGGCCACTTGCTGATGATATACTGAAATACTTTCTGATAGACCAGCTCTGTGCTTTGGCTGGTTGTTGAGCTGCAGGCCATGTGGTTCCACACGCCTCGCCATTACCACTCTGCCTTGCCTCTTCCTCTCGTAAAAACAGTAGGAAAAATATGTACTGCCATTCAGAAATAAATCATTGTATTAGACTTGGACAAACACTAACAGAAGCTGAGTACCCACAAGACAAAAACAGTGACAACAAGTGTCTGAAAAATTAAAATAATAATGAAAAGATTATGTACAAAAGTAACTCTATCAACAACCTTCAAACTTTTTTCAGAAGATACACACACAGAGGTCAAATACAAAAAGGCTTCTGAAAGTTCCACATTCCACAAGGTCTTGGCTATGTCTTCTCCCTATCACATACTGCTCTAGTTTGCATAAGCTTTCTCTGCCCACATACCCAACGGGAGATCTCCCTCAGTGTTTGCTCAGCATGACCACTCAGAACAAACCATTCAGACTGGCACCACCACAGAGCTGTTCTTTAAACCTTCTGAAACATAGCCTGAGAATGAAAACATTGCAAATTGCCACTGGATCCTCTAAGCAAAAGAAGTAAATGGCCTTACCTCCAGAATGAGGTGGTGGTCCACACAACAGCACCATGCCCTGGCCCTGGCGGACAGATACAGTGCTTCTTGTTCTGGTCTTGAAGTTTTCGAGATCTGCCAAGAGAGAAAGAAATCATTTAAAGGGAATTGTTTTTTCCTAATGAGGATGGAAGGTTCATTAGGACTTTGCTCTGTGACAGGGAAACAAAGCAAGCATCAGCTTGGATGAGAAGTTAATGGGAATTGGGTGGACTACAGAGTAGCAGAAGGCTGCTGTGGCAGCCAACTACCAACAAAAAAGCAACAAAAAGATCAGAAAATGTCTCCACAAGTTTCAAGGTGTTGTTCAAGGTAAGGGGAAAAGCTTTTGATTTACCCATGGCGGAAGAAACATCCAGAGAAAACTCCACCAACCCATAATGCTGCTAGAGCTTTTTCTTATAAATTTAAGAATTATTGCCTTAAAACGATCACAGCCCCGAACTACATTATAACCCAGTTCTGTTTCCCTTTAGGAGACTTGTTACCGATGCCCTTGCAACCCATG
Organism: Anser brachyrhynchus; assembly: GCF_964034855.1. Lineage (NCBI taxonomy): Eukaryota > Metazoa > Chordata > Aves > Anseriformes > Anatidae > Anser > Anser brachyrhynchus. The sequence continues at coordinate 2,433,196 of NC_137705.1, forward strand.
TGTAGAAACCCTTCCTTTCCCATAAGGAAGTCTCCTGTTAATAACTATGTTAGCCACACAGTGCTTTAATTAAATTCAGTTCCTTCTTCCACCTATCTCCCTTTGCTCTCCTCTCCTTCAGGGGCCGTGTACTGCAAAAATGCAGCTCCCTCTCTTGCCTTGCTTGCTGAATTCAAGAAACTTGCTATTAAATGATGAGGTGATGCTCTGCGAGCTGAGCAGCGGCACCACTTATTGATCAGCACCATTGGCAGCTGCGGGAGCGGTAACACACTGAATCACTTTTGTAGCCTTTTATCTTTAACCGTCCCTTGCATTTCAGGTTTCATTTTTTCTGCTTTCAGTGTGGCTGAGCCATGGTTTGGTGATTGCAAACCTGTTGTCAGTGCAGTTGGGAACTAGAGGAAACATAGGTGATAAATATTTAACAGCAGGAATTAGTAGGAACATCATTATAATTTTAAAAGTGTGAAAAATTAAGCCTTGATTTTTATCCACTCTTGATTTTTTTTGATTATTATTTTTTAAGCACTGGTGTACATACTTAAAAAAATTAAAATAAATAAGTAAAAAAAACCAGGAGAAGTCACTGCTTTGTTTCAGACTGACTAGTACGCAGGCTACCACCTCAGAGTGGCCTGAGCTGGAGCTGAGCATGCCGCATGTGTGCCGGCAGTGCTTGCTGCTGGTGTGTACCCACTGTGGCCATATCCCCTCTTACTCTACTGGTAGCAGATCTTCACTTTCAACATAGTAAATTAATTGTGTAAAAAAAATACAAATCAATCTGAAAGAGCCGGGCTGTCAGGCAGATCAGCAGTTATTCTTATGCTAGTACTTAGAAACCTTGCTCATGGACACATCCTGCTAAAGTCAAATTCAGGACAAAATCCAGGAAAAAAAGTGAGCTACATTGGCAGCAACAATCAAAAATTTTCTTGTTGTGCTAGTAGCCATCATGAGATTTCCAGCACAGGTCTGCCATACCCTCATGCTCTACGTTTCATCATTCCAGGGATCTCATTATAATTTCAGCTTTTTCATTTGCATTTCAGAGGATAAATATTGTGGTTTGTGGGAGATTTTAAAAAGACGCTGCACTGCAGTGAACTACTCATGAGAACAGAACCAGCCCAAAATTCTGCTCCAGTTCACGGACAGAAGCAATGCTGACCAAACCAAGGTCATGGTGCTGCCTGCATCAGCTGCCAGCTCTGTTGTATAATCAAACTCCTTGGGCAAAATGGGTTCACACAAAAGGTTCAAAACTAGATGAGTTTAAAATTGGTCCAAATGTAATCTGGGTATCAGTTTGGCAGCAAGTTCACAGGTGTGAGCTGTTTGCTCAGACTCTTGTCTAGGCAGAGCGATATATAAGCAGCAGATCCTCATGAAGATTCAAGGTCATGTAAAGCAAGAATAAAGCAATTTATGATACAGCACATAGATAAGGGAGACAATAAAGCAGACAATCACAGAAGAATTTAAAAGAGTTAAATAATATATAATATGGAAGATTCTTCGTATTAGTATTTAGCTGTAACTGTTTTCCTCTGTCTTTGCAGAAGTAAATAATCCATTATACCCTGTGCATATACACACATGTATACATACAAATACCATTTTAGAGACTGCATCGCATTCAGTTTCTAGGCACAAATTCTAAAAGAGCCATATGCAGGTCTGCTTTGGAAGGTAAGAAGGAAAAAAACTGCATCCACTCTCAGCCTGCATGGTTAAGCCTACTTGTACAGTGCTCTAGGGAACGCTTCAGTTAACCACGGGGGAGGGAGTGGGAGAGGTCTTTCATTACCAATCATAAGAAAAAGCACCTGCGTGGTGACCCAGCAACTCCTATTATAATAGCGTGGAGAGAAAGTGCATGACTCAGTAGTCTAAATGCAAATCTGGTCCTCAAACTTTTTCTGCAAGGAACAAATAACCCATTTGTTGACAAAACAGCCATATATTTGTGACAGGAAAAGAGCTGCTACTAGGAACAGAAGTCTCTGTGTGGATGAACAACTAGGAAATGATGGAAGAATGGTCAAAATCAATTAGAGGCAGCAAACAAAGCAAAGCATTCATCATTATCATTCCCGGTGCAAACTATTGAGTTTTTAAAGTCAATTGTCAATTCTGAAAAGCCTCATGCATGTGCTAAAAATTTGTCTCTGAATAAACTAGCAAGATTAAGGTAATTATAAGAAAGGCTAATGTCTCATCAAACTGATTGGACTGATTATTCTGATGCCTTCTGAAATCCACACCTTAAATTTATTTGTGCAGTACCTAAATAGTAATGTGAATTAATAATAATATAATTATGTTTGAAAAATTTTACTAATGAGAAACTTCATTTAAACATCAACTTGCTATGCGATCTTTTCTGAGAAGTTAGGAATTGTATCAGTATTGTTGAATGTTTGCGAAGTGGGCAGATCAGTGATGTGCTGATTCAAGAGGTTCTTCTGCTTTCACAGGCTGTGCAAAATGGACAAAAACATTTCCTACAAGCTTCTGCTCAAATGGGTGCAAAATATCCCACTGAAATTTTGCACGGTTGAATTCCCTGTACACGGAGGTAAAACTGGTTGGTAGACAAAAGTTAAACAAACTTGCTGGATACCTCCCCACAGGAAGCTTTCATGCAGGAGTAGCACTCTAACACTTTTTTTCCTATTTCTGTTACCGTCTTCCAAAGGAAACACAGTTGTCTAGTGCCCTGGCTGGAGAGTAGCAAGAAATTATTCTGTGTACTTTTGACATTAAAAATCAATGGGACAGTAAAGCAGGAAAAAAAAACCAACCCTTGCAGCTGGAGAATGACTCTGAACTACAGTGTAAGTGCTTTAGTTGGTTGTGTCTCCCTGACGAGGGAGCCTTAGTTTGCCTTGCCCCTAAACCCAAAGATCCTGGCTTTGGGATAGGATTACACGTGAGGATTTTTGTTCTTATATGTCATTAAAAAAACAACAACATACAAACACACCAAAAAAAGCCCAGAAGACTTACAAGCCAGCAAGCCGACTGACTTCTTGGCACACACAGTATTTTGGAGGAATGCTTGAAGTGGGACTATCATACATCCACGTTTATCTCGACACCAGCGCTCTTTCCATCAAAAAGCACACCTGAGCAGAATGAGGAGACTTGGGAACTCTGGCCGAGGTTTGCAGGTGCCCTTTCACTGGACCTGCCTGCTGTGCTGGGGCCGATGAACCCCTGGGGGCGACGGGGCTGTTCAGCACATGCTGCGGCAGGGCTGGTCGCTACCCATACCTGTCCTTATTCTGCTCCCCCACGCTGCCTACACCTTGTTACAGTCTTCCACACCTTATTGTTCATCTGTTTCCCCTGTGTACATTGTCAATGCGGTCACTGTCTCCTGATACAAATATTTTCACCCCGTATTTTGAAAACAAAACAATTCAGGTTCTTGAAAAACTGCTGAGCATATAGATAATGATAGGAAAAAAGACAATTTCAGATTTGGGAGGGAGGCAGTGAAAGTCTTGAAGAGGTCACTCTACTTTATCAAAAGGAAGCAAGACATTTCTGGTTTACCTGCATAAGTATTGTCACGAGGAGACAATGCCATCTCTTCAAGTGTTTGCTAGCCCAGTGGAGGAGGATGTAACAAGAACTAATGGTTAGGAAGCTGAAGTCATGGAAACAGAAGTTCCGTAAGGCTTATTGTGAGTGATGATGATCAGCTGCTGGCATAAATTACAACAGAAAGCAGAGGGTTCAGCATCCTTGAGATCTGCAGATCAAGATCACCTTTCTAGAACACGTACAAGTAGTAAGTTTTATCACACTTAAGCAGCCAGGTTCAGTTAGGGATAAACTGGTGGAAATATGGCAGTGATAAATAGGAGCTATGTTACAGGGCACTACATCCTTCTAGATGTCTGGTGCATGAAACGCTGGGGAGGAGGAGGAGGTCTGGAAGCCAGGGTGATAGTCTGGTGGCCTGATGCCCACCAACAGACCTGAGAGTCCCAGAGGTGGGCTCCTGGGACTTGGCAAAACAGTATGCAAGAAATCTGAAAATAATCACATTACGATTAGTTTCAAGCTCCCCACAGGGTACTAAATACCTCATAACAGAAATAAAAGACATGTTCATTTTCAGACTTTACAGTTAAATGTTAGATATAATGCACTGAGCATCAGTAAACAGAAGGGAGAGAACAAGATGAAGCAAAACAATGCCTGGAAGAGATAAGTTCATTAAGTTTTAGCACGCAGGCATCTTTGAAATTTAATTAAAATTTTTAGGGTGGGAATTGCTTCAATTACAGTGATCTTTTACTGCCTAGATCAAGACAGAAAGGAGCCTTAATTTCAATAAAAATATTTACACATTAAACAAACAAAACATGACCAGAATCAAGGACTGCTTACATGGGCAGGAAGATATATTGTTGGAGCCAGGATCCCTGCACGCACTTTTGGTGAAAATGTGTTCGTTCAGTGATTCATATTTGTGGCACTAGGCAGTATACGACCATTAAGAAATACTCCTCCTATTCATAGCATGGAAAAGAAAATCGCACAGTATGGCAGATGCAATAAGGATGTAAACCTACACCTAAATGATCAACGCAGCAGGCATCTGCGTGAAAAATCCTAGGTCATTTGAGTGAGCAAAAAGTGCAATTCAGTGTATTTTGTTCATAAACTCATCCTTGAAACCATATCAAATGGCAGCAAAATACTGATTGCCAATGATGCCTCTCTCTTCATACACTCATACAGATACAATAAAACAACTGCAGGCCTGCACATTTCTAAGTGGTTATTTTTAAATGAAAAAAAAAAGTAATTAAAAGTTACTGTAGACAATAAAAACGTGATACAATCATTAAAAAGTAAAGAATGAAAAAATACAACTCTAGTAGGTACATAAAATCTACATAAATTGTTCTGCATGTAAATTTCTGTGTCCTTTGAGGTTCAAGAACTACGCACAATCCTGTTTCCTAATGTGTGATTATTTAGGACTGAAAAAGAGAAACAACAATTAAAAGCTCTCCAATTTTATTATGATGTGTGATTTAAAATAATTAAGATCAGATATTTGTAGATCTGATATTACATATATAAAAGAATTCCCTTGCATGTTGTTTTTTGCCCTATTTAGTTTGGATATTCTCTCTATTTAGGAAGGTGATTACCAAATTGATCAAGAGAAATTACTGAGGAAGGAAATAGTAATACTTCTCATTCTGGAGGTCAATGTACTGCCAAAGCTTATTTGGAGCGCACAATACTAAACCAATAACTCCAATGAAAATAGAAAATATTGTAAGAGCTCCAGTAACTTCAGTACTGTATGAGGAAGAGATTAGCAATGTTTTCAGTGCATAAAGGAGCCCATTGAGGGCAGTCTAACAGAAACACCGACAGGTTAGCTTACTTGACACTTAATCAGACCTCATTCAAGGAGGGAGTGAGGATACCATTTAAACTTCATTTCCACAGTGTCACTTCTCAATCCGATTTCATGGACACACACAAGTATAAAGGTACCTGTATTTAATCTGTGAAAAATACATTGATTTGTGCCGCTGACTCTACACTAGCAATTGCATGACCTTGGGAAAATCATGTAACAAAGTTTGCACGCTGCTAATGATGAGTATTTGTCTAAAAAAGGCCTAATTAGCTGACATTTGTACATAAACTTGAATTGTAACAAAAGGACATTACAGGAGTGTGATATGCTATCAGCATGTACATGCTAACACCCGTCCTTTAATATGAACTTGAATGTTTTTTGTTGCATTACCAGATCATAAAACAGAATCACAGAATGTCTTGAGTTGGAAGGGAGCCACCAGGATCGTTGAGTCCAACTCCTGGCTCCACACAGGACCGCCCCAAGATCAGACCCTATGTCTGAGAGTGTTGTGCAAATGCTCCTTGAACTCCAGCAGCTGGGTGCTGTGAGCAGTGCCCTGGGGAGCCTGTCCCAGTGCCCGACCACCCTCTCAGGGAAGAAGCTTTCCCTAACATCCAGCCTAACCCTCCCCTGTCACAGCTCCATGCTGTTCCCTCAGTTACTAGATTTTTCTGCGACCTCCAGTGAAAGTCTGCCTTAGCATCTCGTAACACAACGTAAGCAGGTAACAGTGACTGATGTCCGTCTAATTCAGATTCTTATTCCTCAAAATCATTCAAGAGCCAAGAACATGCCAGCAGCAGCTGTCCCCATACCTTAATCCCATCACCTTTTCATTTTGTGCAGGGTATTGAATTGAATGACCTCCTTCCAAAACCTCAAATGTAGTTTAACAAACGCTTAAACAATTTGAAATGATCCAAAGCCCCTTAAGACTTTGTAGTTTGTCTCAGAAAATGGCATATGGACATTTTAATCAAAAACATATGGATTTCAGAGTAACAATTATCCAACTTTGTCTAGAGTAATGAAAAATTTCCCCAAATTTCAGGTACAAAAGTCAGTCTTTATAGCAAGGAAGATTCAATTATAAGCAAAACAAGAGTTGTAGCCTTTTATCCTTTATTAGGACTTACTTGTGTTTGTACTTTATTTATGAAATTCAGGTAAAATGAAATTTGGTAAGTCTTTTTTCTAAGCGATTACTCGATAAATCTCGGAAATCAAAGTTTGCTCTTCAAAGAAAGATTTCACAGATGACATCAAAGCACCAACAAGTTAGCGGGAGCAGATTAGCTCCTTGTTCTCTAAGTTCCCTAACATCAAGGTTAGCAGTGCAATATTTGACCTGTGCTTTTAGTATTTATATCCATTTTCATTTATAGCTCCACTGATTGTTCTATTTTAAGGTATTTACCCAAGCAGAGTGTTTACAACATTTGTACACAAGGTCCATTTGGTTCCCGTTATTGGCTACAACATGGAAATAATTCAGCTGCTGAACTCAGCGCACCCTGGAAACAAGAATGAAACAATGAGGCTTCCCTTAGGAGCTGCAAGTCTCAGGTCATTGGTGATTTGACAGAGAGAGCCCTATTTTTTATGAAAGCTAAGCTCTGTTTTGCCTTACTTTGTTTGCCAGAGGAGTGTTTCCATGGTTTTTCCTTCTTAGGCTTTTTTTTTTTTTAAATGCGTAGCATATTTTTAGAATCCAAAGTACTTTTGTAATTATGCCAGTTCCAAAATTAAGAGAGAACTCTATGCAAGAAGGCTATTTTTTAAACAAATTTAAAAAAACTTTGTTTTTTTAAACAAAAACAAAAATATTGTAGAAAATTACACGAGCAGAAAATGATTCAAATTGATTGTGACAGGTGTCTGCATGTCTTTTAGAAAGCCAATTTCTGTGACTATATCACGTAGAAAGAAGCACTGCTGTACATCTCCTTGAATGGCATACTGTCAAAAACTCATACACCATTAGTGAACCCTTTGTCATTACATTTAAGATTTTTTCCTAATGATCAGAAAAGCACTGTCAATGCTATTTTTATCTATTATTCTTATTCTTGTTTAACTTACATGAAACTATTTCTCCTTTTACTATATTCTAGCCAAAACATACATACATCAATCACTTCTTTATACATCGCTGAATTTTAATTTCCAAAGGAAAACATGACTAATATTCAGGCTTAGAAGAAAAAAAAAGAAAGAAAAAGTGGCTTGTATGGTGCTGTATTTGACTTAAAGTCTATCTCTAGAGATCTCTGTAAGCAAATTTGGTAACACATCAGTGATACTGCTGTAGTGAGCTGATGTTAATAGCAAGCAGCTACTCAAGCATAATACCTTTATCTGTGTGTTTATCTATATCTTCAAACGGATTATTATTTTTATAGAGTGAGCTATTCAGTGAACTTTAATAGAGCATGCATATGATTGAAGGAAAAATAAAGAATTGTAACATGGGACCCCAAAAATACAAGATAATTGTAAAGGCTTTGATGGTGCAGACACAGGATGCAAACTGGTCTAGAAGCTGTCTGTAGAAACCCACAGCTACCCTTCATTAATGGAACGTAACCTTGGGACTAAGCAAAAGTGGGTTTGAGTATAACAAAACAACAAGAATCCAACCTATATAAAACGTATATAGTAAAACTTAGATATAACAGAGATAGTGATCAGTGAATAAAGAGCAAGTAATGCAGTAGTAGTAGCTAGAGCACATGAATCATTTCCCATTTAAATTGCATGGGCTGTGCGATTTCATATTGCACCCCTGAGGTTTGGTTGTAATGTGGATACAAGAAACTTGCATGGTTAAAAGTGAATTTGGTAAGTTAACAACTGGCACACTAGAAAACTAAAAAAACTTGTTCACTGACAATTTGGGGTCAATTAGTGGAAAAAACCACAACACTTACTATATACATTAAACTTCACATGAACTTTGAACAACCATGAACTGAGTTCCCGAACCAAAGGAAGTATAGGAAATACTGTAATGACATAGGTAAGGTGTAGTTACTTCTTCATTTATGTGAAAGAAACTCAAAATCCACTTATGTACACACAGACAAGACACCTAAAGTCAATTTTCAACCATGACTTAAAGAGACCTGCGGAGCATAATGTGGTTTACCTTCTCATACCCCTTATATAATTTTAATATGATCCCAGCAATCTAAAATTTAGATCGATGTTTAAGGCCATATTCAGTCCTTGAATCAAAGTCAATTGGAATTCTTTGATTAAAGGCCATATGATGTGATGTCAAGGGGATTCAGAACAGGCTGGCAATGACACCTTCTTCAGCAAAACAGTGACCAGAGGGATTGGCTCAATCGTCCTTGTTCTGACTGAATAAAGAACCTTCTACCAAAAGGTAAGCTTGTATGCCCTCTTCCAAATTGCTTTCATCAAATTTGCCTAACTCTAATACACATACAACAGAGCATACTTTAATATCCTGGATAAAATACACAACCAGATGGAAAAAGAAAGCTATTTGCATTGCTGTCCATGGAATAATATGACTTCATTGGATGCAGGCAATAAACTATGCTAATTTGGCCCATAATACAGTCTTGAAGATGAGATTCTAGTGCATCTCAATCAATTACAGATTTTAGAGGACACTGGTTTGAAGAAATCATAGCCTGTCTATATGAAGGCAGGCTGAAAGCACTTTAACTGATGACTAGCACCCACAAAAGCATTAAAGCTTTTTGCTCTTGAAACACTTGACAAGATTTGCCTCTTGATATTTATGGCTCTAATATCTCTAAACACTGTCCCTATAAAACCTGTGCCTGACTTTTTAAAAGCAGGGTTTTATGTCATCCCTTTCACAAATACACAAAGATTAAGTTCTTCTGCCCATGTCCTTGCTGTTGTGTCAGGACTACACATCTGGCTGTGCAGTTCGGAATAAAAACCCCTTTGATACAGAGCTTAATAGAATTTTAGTTTAAGAGCTGGTGTTTGAATGAATAATTTTTAGAGTCACTGATTTGAGAAATGGTTTACAAGTCTGGGGATGAAAGCTTTCTAATCTGACCTTTAGAACAGAATTTTCACTGGGATTTCTACTTTACTGGAAAAAAAAAAAGTTGTAGATGTAAACATCTTGTCATTCTCCCAGCCTGCCTCCCCTCTGGAAAATAATTCAGGTTGGACTTTATTACTGTAGGCATTAAACATTGTTCTGCCTGTGCACTTTTACCAAACAACCATGTCCAGTTTGGACTTCTAGACCTTTACATTCCCTGTTTTTCCTGAACAGAAATGGGTAGCATTTTCACAAGATGCAAAAATTCTCAGATAAGCCTTTGCTGTAGGGACATGAGATGTGTACCGGGGGACTCCCAAGCCTGAACTCAAACCACACGTGTACAGGAGGCACACTGCCTCCTGCTAGGGAGAATGGCTCTGCGAATGGCCACGCTGGTGGTTAGAGAAGGAAATATCTGGTGTGTTTGGATGTGCACGGTCATCAGCCTCTTCCACAGCTCCCAGGGCTACGCACCAGACCAGACTTGAGCTTTTCCCACTTGTTCCTGGAAGGGAGACCTGCCAGCAGTGGGGCTGCCCGCAGGAGAGGGCACGAAACAGGGACACGCAGCCCCTGCCCTGCAGCAGCCTGCCCGTGTGCTCTGAAAAGAGATGCTGCGGAGACTTTTATTTAACAACATGGACCAGCCCCTCTGAAGTCAAACGTCTGTTTAAGTCTGCAGGAGACAAGTAAAATATGAAGAGCCAGCAAGAAAAACAGAATGAAATATGTGCAAGCCAAGAGCTTGTTTTCCTCCCCAGCCCTCCCCGCCCTGCCTGTCAGTCAGATCTCTGACCTATGCATCATCTTGGACTTTGACATCTCTATCTGGGTTTTTATATTGAGACTATGTTTAAATCTTGCCAAGTCTTTCTGACCACCATCTATCACAGACTGATTTGTCTATCCGCATGGCTACAATTTCTCCTCAGGCTTTTACCTTGCATCTCAACGACTGCGAGAGCTCTTCCTGCAGCTTTACAAGTGCCGCTGGCCAAAACACAGCTGCACAAGTCACGGATGCCCGCGCAGCGCTTGGACCGTTTCCTCCTCCATCACATCACGCCTGAGCTGCTTGTCCTCCCTGGGACGGCTCCTCGTGGCACGCTGCGGCCTCAGCACCTTGCTGGGATTTCATCCTTTCCCCAGAATAGGCAACGGTGCAGCCCCAGTGCTTTTTAACCTTCTTTTATGCCACTCATCTTGCTGAACAGGGGCTCTTATAAATACCTGCAAGCTGTCCAAGCTGTCCACTGTTCTCTTCCCAAATCAAATTACTCTTTACTATGATGTTACCAATAAATAAATAAATAAATAAAATCTCCTTGACTTTACGTTCCATTTAATAAAAACTGCCTCTTTACTATCTTTCTACAGGAAGTACTTCAAACATTCATTTTGAAGAAACCCTTCTGCTCGAGTCAAAATGCTGAGGACTTAGAAAATTTTATTACTTTAATCTGGAAAACCTGGGCAGATATTTTCCCTTGGGTTAACTTGAACAGAATTAGTTTACTCCTAGATTTTTTTTTTTTTTTTTAGCAAAACAGTGCAATATTTGCACATGCTCTTGCAGCACAGATTCTGCAATAGCCATCTGGACTGCCATCAGCGGCAGGCAGGAGATACTGCACAGCCCTCTCGAGCTTGGTAACTGAGCACTAACACAGCAGCCACTTTGTGTGCTCCCTACTGGACTCTGCTGTGCTGCACCTTCTTACTTTGTGCAGCTAAATTAACGCAATTACAGACCCCTAAATAATGCAAAATAATATGACACAAGCTTGCTGATCTTGAAGTTTCCCTCTACTTGATATAAACACAAACAAAAAATCACCCTGCAGAGATCCTGGCCTTCAGAGGTTACGCAGTTGCTCTGGTTGCCTATGAGAAGATACATTATTATGCCAGGCAGCACTACTTAGAGAAGAGAGATTTTTTCATTCTGTTCATCTCTCACTTCTAATGAATTATGAGATGGTAGTCACGTTTGCTGCAGACAGGAAAACTAACAGGAGAATTTTTGACAAACATATTTAAAGCTCCACCGTTCTTTGAATGCCAACACTGACTCCCTGATCTTATTTTGCACAAGGAAAATGGGAAAGAAAAAACCAACACAATGAAAAGCAGCCACTAGGCTAAAACTGTTTGACATTGGCCTTGCATCCCATCAGCAGAACAGGCTTTCTTGCAACAATGGGGTCCACCTTTGGGTACAGGCTCTGCTTGATCTAGGGGTCCTGGAACTGCTATTTTCCATTCATGTAAAAACAATATTATTTTGCATCAATACAGAATTAGTAGAGATCAAGCTAAGGATTGTAATTATTTCTTCAAAATATGTAAATAAATAAATAAATAAAAGCATTATTTCATTTGACAGATGAGGAATTTTAGATCCAAAAGTGGAGAGGATACAAGAAGTCATTTTAGTAATTAAGAAAAGTGCAAAGTCCTCTTGGTTCCTTTGCATATACATATACAGCTGCTTACTTGGCTTAAGCCTCATTATATTGCCCAGAAAACGAAGGTTCACTGACCCAACATACTTCGAAGGTTTGCAATGGAGAGAGAGAGAGAAGGTGGCAACTACTCCTCACGGAAATCATGCCCAGATCTCAGCCTTGTATGATGGAAGAATGGCTCCTGTGGCTGCACATGTGAAATCAGGAGCATCAGTGCAGGCAGAGTCCAGCTCCGCTCTGGCTTTTTAAGACTACATTACAGGCAAGGTCTCTACGGGATTCTTCATCAAAATTTTGAGATATTAACATTTGAAGGAAATATCCTTATCAACTCTAAAAAATATCTGCAACTCGTGAGTGAAAGATTGTTTAAAATGTACAAGTTTTCAGTTGGCTATATGCCATCTTCTCTTTTCAAGACAGTATGGTTCAATCTCACTGGATAACCATGATCCCTGCAGGGTCACTGCACTCTTAAGGATACTGCTTTATATTGGCATTTACATTTCCAAGCTATTTCATCTATTGTCAAAATAGTAATTTAAATTTATGATTTAATTTCCTCTGTAATTTATGCATCCTTCTAGCTGCCATCAGAACAAACCAGCTGGATATCAATGATTTGCAGAGGTAAGGCTGTATTCATTGAAGATAGCTGGGCTATAGTCTGAAGTCATGCCAAAAGGAAACTCTAATAATATCTACATAACTATTCAACTGTTCCTATCCTTTGATTTAAGAAAAAACAAACAAACAAACAAAAAAACACGTAGAAAAATATTCTGTAAATATAGCCCCACTCAGAGGATTAATACAACTGGTAGGGATACATTAATATTCACAGTTTCCTACCGTAGTGGTTATTAGCCTTTTAAAAACAGGCCAGATTTCAGATGACATCCTCTGTTTCTGTAAGAATCCAATGGTAAAGCACCAAAGGGACCACGACCACCTTGGTGGTAACACAGGTAACTCGTAAGGGCTTCAGGAGGGAGAGTGAGACCAGGGGATTTTGCTGATAAATGGAGCAGTATCAGGTCCTGCACAAAGCTGAGTGGAAAGAAGGAAACGAAAGACCAAGTCTTGATCTCTCCTTAAGCTTACCGTGGGAGCTCTGTGTTTGTCTTTATGACCTACGTATCAAGGCAATAAAGAGAACGGTGGTTTTAAGCTAAAAGGTGAAAAGTCAGCGGGACTGATTAAGCCTCAGGTCAACAGATCTTCAAATGCAGAAAGATCTACTCAATTAAAAGTGAAATTGTCCCAAATATCTGTGCTAAGAACCTGAATACTCGCTGTTTTATTCAGAACATCAGAGAAAATGAGAAATCTCTCTTATTTCCTTCCAGGCCCAGCCTGAGTTTTTCATAGCACGATCTAGCAAAGATAAGCTTCTCAAGATTAGAGTTCAGGTAACAGCAGAGCTTTCTGCGGGGCAACCTTCACATCACCGGACCATGCCGAACTGTGATCAAAGCAGTCCATGTCCATGTTCAGTTTCAACAAATGACTACATCTGCATTTGTTCCTTAGAGATCCAGCCCCTAGGTATCTGCATAAATATATACTTAGAATGTATGATATTGCTTATTTTACATATTAAAGGTAAAATTAATAAACATTGAGAGGGATGGAAGAGACCTATTGCCTGTGCCTTGCGCCCTGAATTTCTAAACCAGCGGAGAACCCCGGGCTGTGAGCGAGCTGGGACTGAAGGTGCTGGGGGCGAGGTGTCCCTGCGGGACAGGGCTCCTGCCCTCACCCCGCTGCCTGCAGCAGCACCGTGCAACATGCACATGGGAACGCGCTGCCTGAAGAACAGCACAGCCTGGCAACATGGCCAGCTCTGAGAGAAGGTGTGCTGATTATTTACAAATGCCCTGCCGCTCTTTTAAGTAATCATGTATTCATCTTATTTATAACCCTCGGGTGGAAACATAGCAGAGAGAAATCCTCTGTTCTATGGCAAGGGCCCTTCTATCTCAGATTAAAGTAAAGTAGGTTATATATCTATCCTCTGTCACGTACTCCCTGTTGGTCCTATTCATCAAAAAAAGAAAAAAAAACACAAAAAAGAAAAGCTTATCTGTGGCTTAACCTAGTTTTCTGTCCCATCGGAGACTGTATGGCAAAGGTGCAGAGGTGGTGAGCTGATTCTCTGACGGTGGTGGCCGCACTTTGCACAGCTGAGTTCAGGTTTTAGCAAAGAAGAAACATTTGTGCACGTACAATAACTCAAATCAATTTACTTGTTTCCTTGTTAAAGAGCACTGTGTGTCACACCAAACCAAGCCCTGGGAGCCCATGCACTACTGCTGCCCAAGTTTGGCTAAAACCTTTATTGATATAAATGCTATTTTCCCTTGAAAAAACACCAGAGGAGGAACCAGGGATTATTTACCTGCATGCAAGAAGGGACACTTAAGTCAGATTTCTCATACCTAGCCCCCGAGTGCTAATTGCCTAGACAGTTTTAACATTATACCTTCGCAGAAATGGGGACACCAGAAATAGCTTGTGCCCGTGCTCTTAGGAGCTGTGGCTTTACAGCTTCATTTGTGTAAGGGTGCCCGCTAGAAGGTGGGGATGGTCATCACATCACAGCCGTGCTGGTGGGACTGGGGCAGCCTGGAGAGATGGGTGTCTCTGGCATAGAAGTGCCCTCGCAAGCTCTGAAACAATGCTTTACTGGTGGGGTTTCAGGAGCTACAAAACTACCGTTCCTTTTGGAAGGGTGAAAAGCTTAAGGAAAATTCCCTTATCGTAGAATCTGTACCAAAACAGATTTATTTATTGGACCCAGAACTTAAAAAAAATATCAGGAGGAACTTAAAAAAAAGTGAACAGGAGGCAGCGCCCAGACCAAAAAAACAACCCGTGAGAAGAGGCACGGACTTGAAGCCAAGGCTCTGAACAAGCACAGGAATACTTGAGCAAGGAGTGCACGCTCACTGCCCCAGCTGTGGTCTGACACTGGAGAAAACAATCCGCACCCCATTCTTCTTCATTTCCAGGAAGTTTAAAGCACATCGTGCTTTCTCAACACTCAGACATTAATAATGACTGTGGAAATGATTTAATTTGGGTGCCAAATGCCTCATTCAGCTGAGCAGAAGTGCATCAATTCATTGATCAATCAATGCAATTGTTGCTGCGTTTGTTTATTTAGCCAGGAAAACGCAGATACTTTGGCGGTTTTCTGAAAATGTTTTCCTTATTAATTGTTCTTGAAAGAATTACTTCATTGATCATTTAATCTTCAAAAAGAAAATGAATGCACTTCAGGGCAATAAGAGGGTACAACAGTAAAGAATTTGAGCAGCAATTATAATTTGTTTCTTAGCAACTAATAGCAAAAATTATGGGATTTGCTCGGGTGCAAGATATAACAGGAATTATTCCAGCAATGGGAATATGGAAAAAAATCCTTTTCAGTGTAATGTTGGGAGTAATTTTCTTTTTCTACCATCATAACGAAATTATTTTGGGACGGTAGGTCAAAGCCCCAAAGTATTCTCATTACAACTGCATTATTATTGTATTTTCTGCTACCATTTGCACTGCACAGTGCTGAGTCCTATCTGCTAATTCATGCATAACAATTATTTCCGCAGAAACACTTCTACTAAACAAATCCCTTTAATAAAGTGTGGGAAGAAACAGTTTTCAGAAACAATAGTTTGATTCCCTGCAGTTAAAGATGTATTCAGGGCAACAAAGAAAGTTAAAGCTTCTATAAACGATTTGAGCGATTCAAGAGAAAAACGTATGAAGGCAGCGCTGGGGCTGCTGCCCCAGTCAGCACTGGGGGATGGCCACCTCCAAGCCCATCCCTGCAGGCACAGGGTAATCTTCAAACACAGGGGAACAGCTTGAGATAAATTCCACACGCAAACTCAGCCTTCTTGCCTGACCTGGGGGAGGTGGCTGCTCCCTTTCCATTTTGTCTCCTCTCCCCTCTCTGCAGCCGGGGTAAAGCCCTGCGCCTGTGTGCTGCTGCTGGTCCAGTCCAGCACCCCCAGGGCAGGACTCGGCTGGGTGCTCCCCGGTCCTGGGGTCTCATTTCTGCTCCCCCCTGCACAATGCAATATTATTTTGCCAACTGCAGAAAATAGCTGCTGCATTAGGGTGGACCTGTGTAGTTACAGGATCAAAGGAAACTCCACGTTAGTAACTTCCTTGGAATAAAACCTCAGGTTTGATTAACATTTAAAATACAAAGTCCTATCAAAAAAGTTTCAACAACATGTCTGTCCCAACTGTAAAAAAAAAAAAAAAAAAAAAAAGACTTTCAGAAAATTTCCTTGCAAGCTCCATTTCCAGGTAAGCTGAGAAGCAGTTCCTGTTTTCCTTCCCTAAGTGAAACAGGGATACCAGGCAAGTCACAAGCCGCATGGAACTTGCAATTTTCCACGGTCATTGACACACGGTGGTAGGTCAGGGACTTCTGCAAAGAGATTTCTGGTGGGAAGACACTGTGACTTGGTGTCCCAAGAGCACACTCCTCCGGACAGCTCTCACACGCAGTGGCCAAGAGAAGCAGGGAGGAACGGACTCAGAAGCCCTTAGGTCATTACCTGCACAGCGCATGGAGCACACGTGTCCTCCAGACAATCGGCAGTAGCTGCTCAGCAGGTAAGATGGGCAATGGTGGAGTTCACCAAAATAAATGAAATCTTAACGAGTATTCCTTTGCACAGTCTTCCAAACACATACGTCTGAGAATGGCCTGCAACTACCGCACAGAACAAGCTCAGAGCTGCTCCGAGGAAGGCGTTGATGCTGCCTCACATTGGGATGGCCAAATCCTGCAGCCCTTCCCAGCAATTTATTTGTGAGTTCGTGTCTATGTAGATGTGGGCATAAATGCAACTTTCGGCACCTGTGTGCACTGATGTTCCATTCTGTAAATTATTTCACAGTCAGGAGAAATAATTTGGCAGGGACATTCACTGGGAGCACGTCCTGCCTACCACACACTGCTCTGCAAGCGGCTGCACCAGGCTCCTGCCCACAGCTAAGAGCTGCTCAGCACCTTCAAGCTGTGCCAGAGAAAATGAGGAACAACTTGCCCATTCATCACTTTCTGAGAGGTATGGTCCAACTCTGGTGCCACTAAAAATCAATATGAGTTTTATCTTCAACTTAAACGGAAGCAGGATCTGGGCCATAGTAAACAGCTTTAATCATGTGTCTGAACGAGCAGGTACGTCTCTGAAATGCAGCCTGAGAGCTGCACTTCTTCCCAGGCATAACTTCCTATTGATTTCAGTGTTATTTCCAAACAGAAACCACTGTACAGTGAATAAAATTGTCAAGCTAAGTTCCATACCCTAAAATAAAAAGCACATAATTTAATCTAGTTCAGCTGTGTTTTCGTGTATCATTTTGGAAAAGCCATTATTAGAATCCATACTCCGAGTATAAAGCTTTTTTTTTTTTTTTTTTTTTTTTGTTGTGGTGAGAGCCTGTACTGGTATAAGCACAGCGTTTAGGGTATCATTAATCCATATTCTGTTACCGTGGCACAGCAGATTCCTCCCTTTTTCAAAATATGTTCTATTTCAGATGCAAATAACACTGGAGGAAAAAAAAAAAAAACAAATTTGAAATGTAAATGATATATCACAAAGCAAGTACTGGAGGAAAATATTAGCACTTTTATCGTAATGAGTTTGTAACCTAAATACATATTTCAGGGATTAAATTGCTGACCCTCTCTGACCTGCACACGAGGTTGAATAGCTGGATCACAGTTTAATCTTCAGTGAAGATGCCAGAGAAGAATAATATAGCCCTCGAAGAACGAACGAACATATATTAATGATGCCCCAGGACTGAGAATTTAACCCCCTGAGAGAAAAAAAAGAAAAAGCTCAAAACCCCAGACACCAGTCTCAGAAGAACCTGCAGCAACTTTCCTCAGGAACAAAACCGAGAAAACAAAAATCACACAATACACGGGTCAGGCTGGAAAATAACAGCTCACTCGGATGAATGGGGAAGCTACGGACTGGTAAAACACAGTCGTGAGTCTCTAACGAAATGGCTTTCCAGAGCTAAACCATAACGTGCAACAGAATGGGGATTACAAGACCCCAGCTGCAGTGCTGGAGCCAAAGGTGGGGCAGAGCCTGCGTGTGCAGCCACAGGCTTTCAGCAGATGCAGGTGCTGCACAAGGGGGCAAATTCAGAGAAAATAACTTGATAAAAGGGAAAAATCCTGAGAGAGCATCTGAGGGCAAACAGGCTTAACAGAGCTGTGCAGTGGCTAGAAAGGGTTTTCCCCACACACATTATTTTAGGTTGTTCCACCCAGAACCTACAAAAGGCAATGCAAAAATAGTAATATTTGGAATAAAAACACTCGGGCAAGCAGCTCTATCAAGCAGTGCTACTGCATCTAGATGTCTTGGATGTCAAGGCTGAAAAACAAGCATTACGAACACATGTGCCTAATTTTATTGGTTCTTAGAGGCATAGCTTTTGGAATATGCTCTGCATATTTCATAATTCAGCTAATTCTGGCTGAAGTCCCTTTGATTACACACCTTAAAATGTCTAAGCTGTTTTGTCAAAGCATAGAATCTAGTTTGATAAATGCTATTTTATTTTTAATTTAATCCAAATGTTTCTAATCTGATTATAGTTTTAGTAACGTAAAAGAAATTTCAGGAATTGAACATTTATTGAGGTTTGCCATCATTATTTTAACTAGAAAAGAACAAGCTTTGTTTTTGAATTCAATCTTAATTAAGAATCAGTCAAACCAGATTTGGTTTTGGTCAACTAGAAAACTTGCAAGATTATTGCCAGATGTACCATTCATCAAGACAGATAAATTAATTGGAACTTAATAAACATTCTGTATCTGAAGCAAAGTTAAAATGTTGAAGGTTGATTTTCTTTCTCCCCCCCCCCCGGATCCTCTGTGTTTGCAAGCTCCTAGTTAATTAGTTCATTTAAGCATGCAAGGAAATTAATGTATTGCCACTGAGTCACACAGCGTCAGGATCCTCTCTCCTGGTCCCACACCCTGGACTTTGAAACCCATGACCAGGGTCTACAGAGCTGGAACCTGGTACCTGGCTTGTCCTTACATGACTGACTTTTTTTGAGAGTATGATCCCAGCAAAAGGGGTGCTGAAGTGCTTAGCTCTAAATGATGCTTCAAAAGCTTGCCCTGATAGCCAACAGAAGGCCACAATGAGCAAGAGGGGACCTGCCAAGAAAATGTAGTCTCTCGAGACGTAGACCAAGGCGGTATTTATGAAGCAATCACCTTGACATACTGAAATCTGGAGTTACCAGACTGGTATTGAGGAGGCTGTTCATTACCCACCCACAGTGAAAATGCATCTTCAGTCATGGACAAACACAAGCAGGTCAAAAGCAAACTGACAATATATTGTAAATTATGCGTACAGACGGAGGAGTTGACTTTATGCACTGTAATATTTCTTGTTACAAATCACTTTTCAATGTTGTGTGAATCTGGCATTTATTGGCATCTTTATCCTTTTTTTTTTTTTTTTTTTTTTGAGATGGAGCACATAAGCTCCTTTTACTAGTTCATCAAAACCATCTTTGGGATTAAACTCAACACCCAGTTCACCACCACTGATGTCTTTATGTCTGCAAGGGCGTGCCTTGAACTCCTGCACTCTGAGCACAGATATTCCATAGTAGGTCCTGCTGTAACTATTGAGCTGCTGTGTATGTCCCTCCCAGGACAATGGCACAGAGGCATCGCACAGATGACAGACGAATAAGCCCTTGTGTCTGTTCTCTGCCTTTCCTTTCATGACTAGGTGAGAAAAAAGATGGTTTTCATTTGCCCATTTTGCTATCATTTGCCCATTCTTATGGACTCTATCCTGTACCCCAAAACAGCTTTTCCTAATTTCATATAATGCTAATTCACATTAAGAACTATGTCTTTTGTTATCTTTAGCTTTTGGCGAGAAGGTGTAATGCTGAATTTAACCCCAAATAAATATGAAGCAGCCTCTGATATCCTTTTTACGTACACAGGTATAAATATCACTTGTACCTCCAAGTATTTGTACCAAACT
Source organism: Anser brachyrhynchus (assembly GCF_964034855.1). Classification (NCBI taxonomy): domain Eukaryota; kingdom Metazoa; phylum Chordata; class Aves; order Anseriformes; family Anatidae; genus Anser; species Anser brachyrhynchus. The sequence continues at coordinate 2,453,209 of NC_137705.1, forward strand.
ACTAAAACTTAAAGAGTTATGAAAAATGTCACAGTGAATTTGTTCTTTACAAAGAGCACGCCCCTTTAAAACGTTTGAAGTATTAATTCTCCATGGAGTGAAAAATCAGTGGTGAAACCCCATTTACCAGCTACTTTGCCAGGTGGTCCCTTTCTCAAGAAATAAAGACACTGCACCCCGCATACTACAGCTAAGCAAGCATAAAACAAGACACCCATTCCTCACACACATTTACCCTCTCGATCCAGGTGTTTTCTGTTCCATGAACAGCTCAGGGCATAATACGTAACGGATCAGAACGGGTTAGAAAGGCAGGCATTGCTCTCATACTTCTTGTAGGAAGCCACAAGAACCGAGGCTGCGATGCAGTTGGTACTTACAGGCAAACTGCAGCTTTGCTTCTCTGCTAACGATCCTTCCAAATGGGTTTGTTGCTACACATTGGTACGTTCCACTGTCTTGGGTTTTGTTGGGATTATTGATCAACAGGTTGCCTTCCACTGCACTGTAGCGGTAATCCATACCGATGTCAATATTGGTCCCATTTAATTTCCACCTATAGTACAAAATGCCAAAGTTAAATCCTGCTAATATTAATGGGTACTCTTGTGTATTTGAAAATACCACATGTAGGAAATAAAGATTTAAAACATCTTTGACTACTCAAGGAAAAAAAAAGCATGAAAATTTAAGTTTCTTGCACAGTATTGAAATATTCTAGTATGTAACTGAAAAAGCAATATCCTCGACATATATTTCAGTCCCTGATATGATTAATGTTTCTGTAGTTATTGCAAGTGCTGCTGCTCTTTGGAATTAATCATTTTGCAAGAGGAAGTCCCAGAAACAGAATCTTTAAACTGTTCAAGCCCACAGAGGCTTCTTTCCCTCTCCTGACTTAAGCTGGCTGTTTGTTTTTAAATTTAAGAAAATTCACTCACAGCAGATGTTTTCACTAACTGGGGCACTGAGAATTTCTAACACCACATTGTCCCAATTACAGCAACTGTCATCCCCACTGCTTGCCGTGGAGCATGCGAGGGAGCCGCAGCCTCGGAGCAGCTCCCTCTACCTGAACCTATGCAGAAAAAAATGGAATATTTTTGCATGAGCAAATCAACAGTCTGCTACATCAAGTAGTCACGGCAGAAGGCAGCAGGTGGGATGAGGTCTTATGACTCCCACAGGTTTCAAAGCGCCCTTTACTTTGGTTAAAAACGATAAGAAAGGTACCAAAGGGTGGGGGGGGGGGGGGGGAAGGGGGGATCAACCAAAATGATTTACATCAGCCCAAGTGGATGTGTGGAACAAGAACAGCAGCATTGCCACAGAAATAGAACATCTTTTTTCATGAGGATCTCAAAGCAGTTAATAAAGCTGAAAAACATTAAGAGCTTTGCCATGTGTGTGGACAAATGAGGAAGCCAACATGATTTATAATCCCTTCATAACCTTTTTGAACCAAATTTTGCAATTGTGTTGCAGCACATTCTGATTTCCTGGTGCCTTTTTCTTTGGTATCAGCACTGAGAGAACCCCAGGGGCACTGCTGAGTTAGACTGGGTGACATGTGCAGGAGAAAGGCTGCAGGGGGACACGACCGTAACGCGGTGATGGTGCTAAGGAACAGTAAAGCATTCAACAAACCCAACAGTTGGTCTGGGATTTCCTTTCACTTCACAGTTCAGCTTCACTTTCTTTTCCTCTGAATCCAACGGGAAGATCACGCTGCTCGGTTCCTGCAGGAAAACCGGCCCGTGCAGTGTGTTGTCGTCTGCATTAATGAGAAGAAAAACATGAGAGACTTGCAGGAATCTCCATGCATCAGAAGCTAAAACAGCACCTTGTCAGAAAGAGACCAGCTACCACTCACCCTAAAAAGAAGCTGTAACAACACTCGATTTTAGAGAAGCCAGATGTGTGTTTTGTTTTTTTTTCCTCAAAAGCCAATGAACATTGCATGGACTCAACATTCATGAAAACGTTTGCACACTAACTAGAGGACAGATTGGGATTCTACCCGAAGCTCAATGAATGGGAACAGGCACAATCTTATGGTTGTAACATAGCTCAAGTAAAATTGGAATGCTTAAGCTTCACTTTTAAAAATTGAAATTTTTTCTCTGTAAATTAAAAAAAAAAAAAAAAAAAAAACCCACATTATTAAATACAGCCACACAGCATGTTATCTGGATGTTGACCAGCAGGTACAGCTCCCCAGAAACTCCCTCAGCGGGGCTGGATCTGCTATCCAAGAGCTGAGCGCTCTTCGCAGTCGGTGGCTGTAGCCGCACAGCAGCAGCTCAGAGGGGCCACGTGGCCTCGCTCAGCATCCTGGCTTTCGCCACCTCAAGCACACAGCTGCCACGTTACACAATGCTATCGATTTTATTCCTCCGGTCACCCAGTACAGCATTATTATAACCGTAAGTAACAAGAAGATAAGCAGCAGCACCAACAGGGTTTGTACCTGGCAATAGCGCTTGCACCGGGTTGCAGTGCAGCAGCCAAGCACCAGGTGGGCACGGCTCCTGCTTCTGCCCCCCTCCAATCTAAACAGTAACTGGAAGCACATAAAAGCTTCAAAATACTTTAATTTGTTTTTCATCTCCTGCTGTATTTGGCATCTCTGCTTCTGAGAGCAAAACTAGCACAGAAGAGGCAGAATCCAACTGTGGGAAGAAACCCAAGTAGTTGGTACTTCTGATTCCTATGACACCAGAAAAAAAAAAAAAAGCTCAACAAAACCCCTTTTCTTGTAAGACTTTCATGCCAAAAATGTTCTCTGACCTAAAAATGTATTGATAAAGGACCTGAAATGCATATCTGCATTTGAACTTATTTCCTAGGAATTACATTAGACAGAGATGAATAAAGCCCAGTGGGCCACACTCCAGATGCTGCTCGTTTCTCCCGCGTATGCATCGAAGACCACCAGAAAGCCTGGCTCACAGCATACTCCACAAGTACAAATGATGATTGACATCAATCCACCCATGGTGCAAGGTAGCCGGAAAATGCCCACCCGTGCCATGACCCAACCTAACGTGGACAGGAGCAACCTCAGCCCATGGCACTACGGGCTGCTGTGGGGCCACGAGTCCGTCGGGATGGACATGCAGGGAATTTGTCCATATAGGAGGTCAGAGGAGAAAGAATAAATAAAATATAAAATAAAGATGATAGGATATAGCAAAAAGTAAGAAAGAAAAGTGAACGAAGAGAAGAAGATGCGTCTTCCTGACCGAAGGAGGGTGAGGATGACTGGGAACAGCCCTCGCAGCCCTGCGATGCTCGGGGAGCCAGCCGGGTGTATCGGGAGATGGAACAACAGCTCTGCACTCCGGGGAGAAAATTCTGCCTTTTCCACAGAGTGATTTCAGAGAGACTCTGCCAGGAAGATTATAACGGAGCAACCTTTCCCATGTCTCCTCCCTCAGGTACTGCCACAAAAGAGACTGCACGAAGAATATAGTCATATCAGTTGTATTTATCTTTATTTTTAATTATATGTTAACGATATCTGACTGAGACTCATCTATTATTCAAAACACATTCCGCATAATCTCTAGCTTTAAATTATACCTGTGTGCAACTTACTGTTGCTGGCAGAAAAAGATAATAATAACCGTAAAGCATGCAGGGCTAGATGATTAAATCCTGACTTGTTTCTGAGACCCAGGGCTGCTCGACTCCTTAACTAGTTGCACTGATTCATTTACTGAGAGAAATAATATTACAATCTGGCCCATAAAGATTATAGCTCTGAGTACTATATTAATGGATTTGAAAACAAAAGAATTAAAATACATTTTAATTTTCTAATGGTAAAATTCAGAAGCTGGCCTGGAGCTTGGGTCCTCGCTTTAACTCCCATAAGCAAGGAGCTTCGACATGCTGGGGCAGGCAGAAGCCAAACCGTAGCAGGGAATTCACTTACTGAACCGTGCTGGCTCGGGCTGTGTCACCTGTGTCCCCACCAAAGGACTCCAGTCACGCCACACTGTCATTTAGAGTTATTTCAATTATCATGTGTCCACCTATATTGTGTCACATCACACCAAGGGTCAGATTCTTGGTCAGGAAATCAGTCAGGTTCCCTCGCAGGAAAACAAACCTTGAGTCAAAAAGTAGACAGCGTTGGAAAATGCACAAACACTTGGAAGGGCCCGAACCCCCAACACTAAATGCGTCCCCGCGTGCCCAGGACATTGCTCGGCTGCAGGAGCAGGGCCCGGACTGCCCCGGTGCCGTGGCAGGGGGTGACACTGCTCTTAAGGTACGGTGACACGGTGCCAAGGGGGCCTGGCGGGGAGTTACGCTTCTGCAGGACACTGCAACCTGTCTGCATCATTAGTGTATGATTCAGAAGTCACAGACACCAAAGGTAGAGAACTACAAAGTTAGAAACGCTCAGAAATAGGTGAAAAGCCTAATGAACTTAATTTGCCTAAGCTACAGTTTCACACAATAGAAGCGCACAAAAGATACCAAATGAAGTCGCTCTCCAGAAATTACATCATCTGCTACTGATGCTGTTTAACACTCAGCTTTTACACGACAGAAAAAAATTGCTCGCCTTTCTTTAGCTGGCAAGAACAGAGCCTGGGCACAACCACGGGGCTGCTGCCAGGGCCAGCAGAGGGGCTCTGAACGCAGCTGTCGGCGGATCGGAACACAAGGGGAGGGAACAGCCTCGCAACACCATGCAGATAAAATTATTTTGAGTGCCTACTCTTTCTTCTTTCTCTTATTGTTGCCAGTGTATAACCCAGATAAGCAAGTCCAAACTATTTAATCTCGTCTGTTGTCCTCTTGCTACAGCCGAATGCCTGATAGAGAACACTGCAACACGGACCCTGCCGTGGCGCGTGGCAACAGTGGAGCCATGGTGCCTTGTAGAAGGTGTGGATTTAGTTCAAAGAACACTAATCATTCATTAATAGAACAAACTGCATCCAGATTCTTATAGAAAGAACACTAAAAGTACCAGCGCCATAAATATTTTTAACTAACTTATAATGTTGCTGGATAAGAAGGGATCTCGCATACTTACTGCCAGCACAGGCAAACGCAATACTATATTACAAAATAGAGCAATGTTTTGTAGGAAAAAAGTTTTGCTATCCAGATAAATTCTAAATGTGAATTTCACATTTTATTTTTTATAAAAGTGGTTACTCCATTCCTACTGCAGTGATGCTCAGGAACTTGCAGCCATGAAACCAGTTTTCAGCTTATCACTGATGAGCCCTAGGAGCTTGATCCACAACCCCACCGATGCTAAATGAAGGCACTTTTCTGAGTTAAGCTGGCTTTCTATTTGCCCGCCACCTCCCTTTTTAAAATCAAATCGTGTTCATTAGGCTCTCTTTGAGATATTTAATTGACCAGCATGATGATGCAGTGCACATAGGTGAGTACAAATATGACAGCCACTCTTGCTCCCCTCAGTTATTATAGCTCACTTTGCTCTTTATGATTTTCAGCAGCTATTGCATAACCTGTGTGACTCCTTACAGGTTTGTCACTGTCCTGGGAAAATGCAGTAAGGAACCTTCCTGGACAAGCTAACTGCTGAGCCACTCTCCTAGTGACAGATTTTATTTTTCTGAGTTACGTTTCTTTTGCTCAAGCCCGAAATGAGCTAACCCAGAATGAACACGGAGCTGCCCTGAGCTTAAGACAAGTTGCAAACAAGATTGGTTACCAAAAAGCATTTTTCCCCCTGTCAGATGAAACAAATACGCTACGACTCTGGTTCTGCATCCTTCGAGAGAACTGTGTGTCTTTCAGGAAAACGCAGGGTATAGGAAATTTCAGTGATTTCATGATAAAAGCATCAGCTTTAAACACAGTATGAAGTGTATGCCCATATGCTGTTGGACAGAATGTGATAGATAATTTAGCAGAACATTCTGTTATCCTAGCTTCTGCTGATATATATATATATAAAAATATATATTCCTAGTGAATCACAAAATCTATTGAAAAACACCAGACTCATTTAAATACACTCCAAACGAAACAGATATTTTCTGTATCCCTCCAGTAGCCCAGACCTGAGAGCCAGCATATTCAGCATGATGCTCGATGCTTGTTGTCTTCCTGCATTTTTGAAGAATTGAAACATGAAGAATGTCAGCTGAGGTTAATTCAAACGAACAGGTGAAACCATTCTTATTCTCTCTGAACATTAGGCCCAGTGATGGATATTGTTAGCTAAATAGGACTGCTTTAATTTTCATTGAAAGTTATGGCCAATTTGAGAGAAGGTTTAATTGAATATTCCACACTGTGGGGGAAGATAATAACTAAAGCGAGGCGAGAATTCTTGGAGTATTTCCAGGATAAATGATAAAAATCCTCTCCTTGTTTGCTGCTGAGGGAACTGGGTTCTGCTATGTATGCCGGTGAGTTTTCATACAGAGCTACAAGTCGGTATTTCTTCAAGACAAAACTGCACCTTGGGAAGAGCAACTCTTCGGGAAGAGAACTAGATAGGAGAGCTCAAGGGCAGCGCTGATTAACGCAGCGCAGCACCGGCAAGGTTAGCCAGCTGCGTTACAGCCTCCTGCATGGGAAAAGCCTAAATTGGCTGGATCCCTCTTTATTTTTTGCCTTTCACTTCTATTAACATCAACCACACGCGCAAGTGGTGCTAACGGCTTTGAAATGATAAGAAAGAAATGTTTATATCAGGTACTCCTGCTGAGAATTATCCTTAGGCTTCTTAAAGAACAAGACCTGCTCAAGGCTCTTCCCATACAAAAGCAACAAAAGATGTGTTTCCAAAAAGGAGATTTAAAATGTCCTGCACAAAACATTGTTTTAAGGGAAGGGTCTCACAGCTCTGCCTGTTTGGGGACAGCAACCAGCCCGCCTCTGCCCTGGGGCTGCCATCGTGCCTGCGTGCCTCTGCACCACGGCTGGCCCTCATGTTTGGGGATGAGTCAAGATACAGAAAGAAAACAAAACAGCAACAAAATCAGATACCGTCATCGGGAGCAAAGCTGAAAAGCTACGAGGCCCTTTCCTTCTCACCCGTACCACCCTACCAGTGCATAAACCCCTCTTTTTGAAGTTCCTCTGTAACTCTCCGTTGTACCTGGGCCGTGGGATCTCGGTATCCTCACAAAAACCACAGACACAAGTCACCTGCAGGCTGTGAGAGTGGACGAGCAAGATGGCACCCACCTCTCTCCTACCCCTCACGGTGCCATCGGTCACGTCACCGGGCCGGGCTCCCAGCACACTGCAGGTCCCCAGCAGCGGCTGCGAGCTGGATGCCCCCTTCTCTTTCCTGCCTCTCCATCCTGACAGACCTCTGCTTCCCAGATCACCGCTGTACCGACACAGTTAAAGTGGAAAGCCGCGTCTGACAGGTGACATGCGATAGGCAAGAATCTGATGGCTGAGTTCAAAAGCAGTGTCAGATGTTCCTCAGAGACAGTAACGAAACTATAAAAATCCGGAGGATCCCTAAAGCTCAGACGACAGGAAGAAATAAATCTTCGCTCTCATAAATGCAGGTGTGGAAGAGCTCCGGCATTTGAAATGGAGACAGCGCTGGCCTGAGGACTCCATTTATGAGTGACCCGAATATCTGAAGCACTCTGAATTAAAGGCAGGGTTAAACACATTCACCCTGACGCGGCCGTGCTCTGACCTTCGAGGAGAGCCCGGAGTCTGTCAATTACGGGAGGTCAGGAGCAGGCCCCAGCAGCTGCCTGCGCTGCGGCCTGCGGCGGCCGAGCGCAGTCGGGGTCAGCCCCGGCTCCAGGAATTCATCTCCGAAGCCTCTCCGTCAGCCCGCCTGCGCCACGGCAGCGCTGTAATTTCACCTACTGAAGTGCCAGATGATTAATTATGCCAAACGCTGTCAAGTTAGCGCTTTTCAGATAAAATGCTGTTACCTGATCCGCGCACGCCAAAGCAAGCGCGTCTGCTTCGCGCCTGGTCTAGACACCGGGAGGAGGCGATTCCTGGTGCGGTGTAATGAGCGACTTGTACTACGACAAAAACCTCATTTAATGGAACGTAATTGGTGTTATCTTCATAAGTCAACAGGATGATTATGATCACAGATGTTCCCTTCAGTATATGATAAAAGCATAGTTCTTCATTGCTGCAGAAAATCACAAATTTCTTTACCGAGCCTCCTTCTCCCTGAGTCATCGCAGCTGACATCAGGAAAATAAACAGATAAACTCTCACTGCTCTGCTGAGGATGCTATCAGCCCAGGATAGAGCAATGAATGATTATAAGAACAACAACATTGGGGCTTCTCGGCCATAAGATCAGTTACAGAAGATAATACAGAGTGTGCCACGTGTTGCACCGCTGAAATAGTAGAAATCACCAAGGGGATATTTTCTGCAAGATACTTTTAAATACATAATAATCGATCTTGTTCTGATGTCTTGTAAGTTAACTTCTAGCCCTGATTAAACCGTTCAGCAGTTATGTAACCAACCACAGGAAAAAAGGATAGGAAATTAAAGTACTGTTAATGCTGACACAATACATTATGTTGCTACTATTGAGCAGTAATAAAAAATATACATTTTTCTTTTCAAAATAACAAATACACACATTCTGGTTTTAGGAGATGAATAATATAAAGGTTTCCATAGGTTCCCAAAAGCTGCTTCATAACTTAACTGTTGGGAATATTTCCAAGCACACTCTGTCACTAGGAGTAAGTACACTAAACCTGTGTTACCTAAAAACCTACCATAAAGAGCTCTTTCCCATAGACTTAACGACGGGTTCCAGACAGAATAAGTGACCTTTGCTGTTCACGTGCAACACTCATGGACCTGAGCTGTGACCAGGGATATAACCGCCAGGATGGCACCAGCACACTGCCAACCGAGCCCAAGACAAAACCCTGGACTTGGTTTTTCAGCTGCTGGACACGCTTACCACACTTGCTTTCCATTCCCCTAGGGCCATTGCTACAGCAACTCATGGTACTGGGTCATTACTTAATTGGTCAAATCTGTGGGTTATAGAGAAAAAATGATCACTGCCTCACTTTACCTCATGCTCTTTTGTTTTGCCATTGTATAGAGGCACACAATGACCACGATCATGGCAACCAAACAAAGAGGGTAATAAAAACTCCTCTACAAACGTAAAAGAAATGACAGGTGTGTTTGACATCATCCATAAGGACTGTGCTCACTCACCTTTGACGTGCTACACAAATTTCAGACAGCAGTTGGACATCCTGAACATAACCCCTACTTGTAAATGCAGACACTGTTTGTTGTCTGCCCTGCTCTGGAATGCCGCGTGTCTAAGAACTGAATCTGTGCATCTCAGATGACTGGGTTATGTACTGCTTTAAATGAAACACTGGCATAAAACGTATTTCATGGCTTATATATATTTTAATTCAATGCAGGACATGCCATATTCAACTTAGGAGGTCAATCAATGACAGAGAAATTAGTCCTTAAGGGAGACAACTGTGGCTCGGGGTTTACTCCATCAATGGCACTAATCTTACCTACAGACATGGCAGCTTTGAGCTTTGCCTCGATCTGTTACCCTCATTCATCTCCCAGCACGCGGGCAGCCTGTCACCGCAGGGGCAGCACCACGTCCCGCACCCGGTGACCTGTGGCCGCAGGTCCTCGCGGTCCTGTGCCATGGTGGCTTCCAGAGAGGTCTGCAGCCACCTGGAGAAGCACAGGGAAAGCCAAACCACAAGAACTGCTCCCAGGGTTTGTGCATCCTGACTGCACCTGCTATCCAGCAGGCACAAATCGATACCGGGCTGATTTTTTGCCGTCTGCGTTGAACACGAGTTCTGGATGCAGTGGCTGAAGATGGGAAAAGATTTCGGATCTGTCTGAAAATGGCTTTTGTCTCATCAAGTGTTTCCAACAGACCTGAATTTGTGAAATTCTCTCAGAAAGCTGTTGCCAGCATCCTAGACTATTAAAAACCTTTGTATTTACTCCTGGTCAGTTTGACATGAATTTCACGTCTGGCCAAGCCACAGCACAGTGTGTCATTGTGAATACAAAGCTGCCTCCAACTGCTCTTCATCCTCCTCCCTAGGACTGCGGATTCCTCCAATGCTCCGTGTTCTCATACAGAGCTATTTGTGGATAAGGTATTTCAAAGGTCTAATAGCTGTACTAATTAGCTATTGATTTATTAGTAAAATTTAAGGTATTGATATAATTGCTGTCTTCCAAGAAGAACATGCATCGTTATTATAAGATTTTCAGTTGCCTCGAGTATGACAGGTACTATAAAGCGGATATTAAAAAAAAGCTGAACTAGTGTGTCTGTGTGCATATTTTAAATTAAAAGCCACATACTTCCTATCCACAGTACCCCCCTGAACTTCAATTGATTTTAATGTTTCATGTAATAAGGAAGGTATGTAAAAGCCAGGCTAATAAATGCTATCCTCCCCACCCCAACAGTAGATGCTAAACTGTTACAAAACATATTGAGAGAGCCTTTTTTCCTTTAAAATCCTGGAGTCTTAGAAAAGAGAAGTCCCTGGAGCAATAACCTATAATCTCTGCATCATCCATTGCTTGAAAAACAAAGACAACTCTGGCAACTTGTGCCAGCTCTGCATTGATTGAGGAGCCCAACTGCACGGAAACCTGCAAGGTGAAAGGAATGGTCTCCTGTGCGTTTTTCAAGGTGAAGCCTGTTTGTGTGTTTTCAGGTTAAAGTACATTAGCCACTGTCAGAAGTAAGGCTGATTCCTGCCAACTTTTTACCCGGCTATTTACAGCGAGGTTTAGGCACTGGATCCCATTCTCCAATATTTGCCAATAAGCAGATCAAATTGCCAGCGCCCTGTGAGCAGCAGCGAGCAATGGATAATCAGAGTGGCAGGCTCTGAGCGAACGACTGGGAACCTAATTTGCACTGTGTCACCGGTCAGAAAATGCTGGTGCAGCGGCTCGGGCTTGTCAGCGGGGCACTGTAAATCTGCTTGTCCTGGGTCACAGGTGCACACTCTGCAATTACGGCAAGAAACCACAGTGCTGTACCCGCAGGAACACGTTGGGGATGACTTTGGCTCCGTGTTTGTTTGCACAGCACCGGGAGAGGCAGTGCTGAGAGCCACTGTACCAACAGGCCTCCAGCCAAGGCATGCAGCCCCTGTTTGAGGCCAGCCTCTAAAACTCCTGCAAAAGGAGTTTGCGATTTGCAGTTTTTCTACCTGAATTTCAGTATAAAAAAAGAATAAATAAGGGCAAGAAAAGAGCACATGGGTGACGAGTTTCTCCCAAGACATGCTCCCATCCCAGAAAACGTCTTTGGCCCTCTGATGCCGGGAAGGCCGCGGGGACCAGGCGAGGCGAGGAGGCTGACGTGCCACTCCGTCCCAGCCTGGTGGCACAGGCACCTTTAAAGCATCACCTTCACCACAGACACTGCACGCTGCGTTTGTGTTACTATTTCTAGCAAGTTCAGCCCATTCCCTTAAGAAAAACCAAACTATTTCAATACGACACGTTTTAGCATAATGGGCAGAACGGTCAGTGAGGGAAGCCTCACGTTTACAATGCTATACGTGGATATTTTCGGTGCCAGATTGTCAGCAGCAGCTTGCAGTCACCTCTGGCTGCTGCGAATACAAAGCCCGAGGGCATCCCGAGTACCTGGGGTCTAACAAGAACTAACTTATTTAGGAGGACTGAATAACCTCTCTTACAGAGCTCCACCGAGAGGTTAATGGAAGCTCTTTCCGTAGCCCTCACGGCACTGCCTGTCCCCCCGAGACGTGCCAGGCAGCCCAACGCCCAGCTCCACGGTGCTGAGCAGGCTCCTGGCTGCGGACGGGGAAACCTTGCTAGCCTTTCCCACTGCTGCCAAAGCAATAACGTGTTTAATCCTCTAAACAGGATCCGGTGTTATAATCCCCAGGTGGTTATGTTCTATAAATGGATTTAAGGCATCTGAAGTGTGCTGTGGGGACACCTACCTGGCACCTCAGCTGGCATAAATCTCCAGCGTTTCACTGAAGTCAGAGGGACTGCACCGACCCCGGGCACATTTGAGGAGCTGTCCCTCTTTTTTTTTTTTTTAAATTATTATTATTTTAACTGTGTTTCTACAGCCCTCAGCAGAGCAGCTACAATAGGCACAGCTGCCCTGACCTGCAGCACTCACTGAGACGCCCCAACTCTTCTGCAAGGGCTGGAAGTCAGCAGCTACCCCCACGGGGCATCCCTGCAGGGGGACCAGACCCTCCGCACACAGACACAAGCACAGGGTCCCACGCAAATCCAGCACCAACACCAGTGCCACCAAATGCCAGACTGAGAGCAGCTTAAATAAAGTTCCTGGAGTTTAATCAGTGGAAATCAAAAGAGCAACCGGGAGCACAATTTGTACAATCTGTCCATGGATAGAACACGTCCCTTTAATTTTTAAAGGATGTTATGAACTTTAAGTGATGCAGCAGGGGAAAAAAAAATCAGTAATAGCTGTCAACCCCCTGACTTTTACGACTTCTTATGCTGCAGTATAGTATGCTTAGAAACTGCTCTGATTGATAGCATTTGTGAGCTAAATCTTTTCTCTATCTGGTATAGCACTATCAGGTTAAGCTTTCAAACATCTCTCCCTCGCATCTCTGCAGCAGCGTGGTGGGATTGCTCTGGCCTCACCCCCCAGGGCCGCTTCTGGGAGAAAAACTCCTTTTTCAAGTGTTTTTTGTAACAGGAGAAAACTGCTCCCTGAAACACAATCCTTAATGCAACATAGGGACATCAAAGGGCAACAACTACCAAACAACGCAGTCCAAGGACAAAGCTCGGTTTCGTTGTTTATGGAGACTTCTGGATCCTCACCTGGAGGACAGCGACGCTCCAAACACAAGCACTACGCACAACGCAGCGACTGGTGATCAGCTACTTCAGACTAGACCTTGACCTGATAGAAATAACATTTTCTCCACAATGGTTTGCCAACCAGCACCGCTGTGAGTGAGGGGTCGCGCTACCAAACCTCCCAAGGCCGTTCCACCACCGTGGTGCCATCCCAGGACTCGCAGGGGTGGCAGCAGCAGCACAGACACATCTGGGTGCTGCAGGAGGTTTGTGCGAGCCTGCGTGGTGCTCGCAGAGGAGACGTCGTCCCTCTGCACTGCGACACCCTGGGGCGTTGCGGATAAACACGGAGTAATTGTGCCTCAGGAGATGAAATGGAGCTGGCTGCCCCCCCAGCCCCAGGAGGCTCTTGTTTTGATGCTAGACAAAGGACGTTAGGAAAAGCTCCAGAGAAGTGCACTACAATAAAACGATCGAAGAGATACAGAAAAAATAAATACCAATAAATATCATCAGTTGAATGGAAGGGAGATGAAGTGTTTTTCTTTTGGAGAAAGTCATCTGACTGAGGCCTATCACTTTACAATTATAAACAGATTTATTTCATTGTTCTACAAGAAATTATATGTGTTACTGTGGTGATGTGATCCAGTACAGTAAATCAGTCACTATATAATATCTGCTTATGTTGAACCAGCAAGTCGCTAAAGCCTTTACAAAAGCCATAGGTCGGAACTCCAGTGCAAATTAATAAACGTTATGCCTTGCTGTATTTTACTATAAATAACCCCAAACCTCAGGAAGGCACCAGGAGTTGATGTACATTACTTGTCTGGACGCTGTGACCATGTGCAGCACTCCAGCAACTGGAAGACAACTAATGCCAGGAGAGGTTTATTTTTAAATTATTATTATTATTATTATTTTTGTAATTTACCAAAAACAAAACAAAACAAGTTAGAAGTTAAAAGCATGAAAATCATCAAAACCCACATAATTTCATTCTAGTGGAGGGAGGGCTTAATGGGCAATCGAAATAATGTGCACTGCTTCAGCAATTTTTTCATTACAATTACAAAAAATAATGGGTTTCTTGGTTTTGAAAATTAAGGATTATGCTGGATTGAGAACTGCACTACAAAGAACCTACTGACTGGTTTGGTTAGCTGCCTCGCAGACAAATAAGGACTCCTGCAAGCAGGCTTTACTCTGGAAATAAGAGCTTGGCTTTTCACTTCAAGAAATATGCCACCGCACACCGTAATGAAGAAGATGCAGACAAAGTAATTAAACTGCGAGTAACTTTCTGGGATACTTTGGTAGCACTCTGCTGCCTCTGTCTCTGGGAGCAGCAAAAAATCAAAGCAGCGAAGGAAGTTTCTCTTGACCTGTTCGCTTCAACCTGCTGTGCTGAGAGTGCTTCAAATGTGAAGTGCTTGAAGCCTTCGCTTGCAGGGCTTGGAGGGAGCACCTAGGAGGTGGCCAAAAATAGTTCAAAGACATGAGAACGAACGCCTTTAAAAAAAAAAAAGCTATCTTTTAAATATGGAAGAGATGGAAATGATAATGCATAATTAATCCATCAGAGAACGTACAACCAGAATAGCGCTGTCCTGTTTGCTGACGCACGTTAGTGGCAGCGTTACTGCCTAATAACAGGGGGGTGGGTGAAAAGGGAAGCACGCAGCCAGGTGCGTGAACAGGGTGGTTTCTGTCACCTGGGTTTGATACAGCAGCGGTTTCTTGGTACAAGCACATTTGTTACACCCTCAGACCTTAAAGATACACATCCTTCATTCTTCAATCACCATCCGTCTTAGGCAGTAAAAGATCTTTACAAATGCTGCAAAACCAAAGCATCGCTCACGCCCGGCCCTGCTTATTCTGCAGCATCCCAGAAGCCGGCCCCAGCCCCGCAGGCAGCAGCGTGCCCGCACCCCATGGTGCAGGGGGGCTTCAGAGCCTGCCCCCCACCAGGGCACCCACCGTGGGGGAGCCCAGGACCAGGAACTGGGCTCAGGGTCTTCAGCTGTGGGACTCGCACCTCTGCCACCCGTCAGAAGGCCAGCACGGACTCCAACCGCAACCAGCTCGTGGAGCGAAGGGCGCGCGACTCCAAGGGGGTTGTGCAATTCAAACAACATGCCCAAGCCGTGCAATGCAAAATGAAAAGAATGTATTTGATATCGAAATACAGCCACTTGCAGCCCAGTTACAACAGCGATGGCATGGTACAGTATGAATGAAAATACAGCCCTATAATTAGAACAGGAATTAACTGCACAACAGTCAAGCTGTTAAAGTCATGTGTTAAATGCTGACTTTGCTGGCACTTTAGCAGGTTTCTGGTCCTTGCAATTAACATCTTCTAATTAAGCAGATGTGTCCCTATATTAAATTAGCTACCAATTAATTACTATATCCTCCAACGAACAGACTTGGAAGCTGGTAAGATTTTTTTTTGTTGTTGTTAGCACTGCTACAACTTTCTTTGTCCTTTGAACTTTTGCATAAACTTTTTCTCAACTTTTCATCCAGCAGGAATTTACCCGCAGCCTCTCCCGTGTAAGCAAAAGCGTGCTGCCTGATTGCCGAGGAGGCACGGCTCTGCCCACCTCCAGGCAAGAATTACAGGTCCAGGAACACCAAGGAACAAATGTGCCTATAGCAAAACCGCGCTAAGACTGGCACGGAGAGGTGCTGACCCCTTTCCCTAACACACAGGCCGTTTTTCCACCTGCTGGACTGGTCCCCACGCCTGCCCCTTGTCCCGCCATGGCTGGGGGCAGTCAGAGCCCCGGGAAGGCTGCTGCGCCCCTGCCCTTCCCTGCCGCCCCTCCCATGGCTGCTCTGGCTCCAATTCACAAAAGCAAAACCTCTTTAGAACCAAAATAAATACTAATCTTAAATTCAATGTACCCTGACAGCAAATAAGTTTGCTGTGCTTACTTCAGCATGAATAAAAAGCCCGCAAGGAGACTCCTACATAAGAGTATATTTACAAGTTCCATTACCCACTGGAGAGATTGATGTAATAAACCTATAATAAAAAGCCTGATGTTATGGATTTCTCTAATGTTTCTTATCAAACAGCCTGTATTATCTTGGCTTGTGTATTCAATTTAAAATAGGTTTTCAATAAGTGCCTTAGAGCTAGAGGTCATTCTCACTTAGTTTCCTGCCACGCAGGGATGTGTACTGTCTTTTCCTGCCCTCAGAAACTAAAAGCTGTTTGTAGCTTGCTCGAGTGCAGTTTACAAAGTAGGCAGACAGATTAGAGAGAACAAGAGAGGGAATATATTATCTGCACATCTATTCATATCGTGCAGCAACAGCCAAGGCTGGCAGGGCGCGGGCTCTGTGCCGGCATTTATTTTTATTACCGAGCAGTGAGGTGTAGTTGTTCCTCATGAGAAAACCAGTGCGCAGGAATTGTTTTGCCACCAGTTGTCTCCTCCTTTGTATTTTGTGGCTGCCACACAACGGAGGTGGTTCCCGTGACCTGCTGGCTGCCTGCAGCTTCTGCAGGAGTGGCTTCGCCTTTTAGGTAGGAACGGCACAGAACAGCGCTGCAAACGCAGCGTTTGGAGATGCAGGCCATAGCTAAGTACTTCTACCCATTTAATTTTTATTTCTTGGCACTGGGTTTAGCTAACAACCGATGGCTGCTACTTGGGACCCAATGCAATTTATCTTAGGACATATTTTAAATGAGTGCAACATAATTTAGCAGTATTCCCCTCATTTATTAAATCATTTAAATGCATTGTTTTTAATTTTGGGTCTCAAGCCCTCACTCTGCAACACCCCCTGCTCATTTTGCAGCCTCGTTGTGGATCTACGTCCACCAGCTCCTTGCCAATCCCCTTCTCATGGACACAACAACTGCTAAAGCCACCTGAAGTCAAACACTGAGCGAAGGAAGCCCCCAGACAGTTTTCCAGGCTTTGTGCATCAACCCTTTGCCATGACTCTTTCCCTTTGTAATTAAATCCTTTCATTAACCATCCAATAATAATAAAAGACCATAGCTCCAAGCCCTGCTTTTTACACCAAATGAATAAAGCAGTGGTTTTTTGGTAGCATTTCGTATATTCACTTGCAGTGATTTCCCGCAGACAGTTAACAACTTGCAGAACAAGCTGCTCAAAATGTTAGAATCAAATAAAAGCAGAGAGCTACTTCTAGGCAAACGTGCAATCAAGTGGTTGGAAATTAAATTGAAATCAAGGCCCTTAACTTTTAGGGGAGTGGCAGGTCCCTCTGCCACTGATCTCACTGTGACAAGGGCAAAGGGTACCCAGAGGCGAGCAGCAAGCTCATCGTCAGGAAAGGGTGAAGATGGGTAGCTTATAGCACCAGCCCACTCGAGCTCATGCAGTGGGTGCTTCGGGACGTTTAATGCCAGCACTGTGGCACTTATCTTTTTAGATAGATTTGTCTACCCCTTTCTTTTTTCCTCTATGCCTAACAGATCTCTTTTCCCAAATTTCGGCAAAATGAGCCATAAGGACAAGTGGGAAACAGGACTACGATCTGCACGCCTCACACGCACTGGGAACACGCTGCCTTCTGCACGTCTATATAAATACATCACTTGCTGACTTCTCAGCCCCGATAGAAGTTCCAGAGACACTTGCTGAGGGTTTGTAGCACTTAAAGAGCCTAAATTCCCAACACATTCGCTTTGGTCAGCTCAAATAGACCCTCATTGCTTCTGCACCAGAGGTTAGTTTTCTTTTGATTGCTTTGTTCCGTGGTATTTAGTGGCCTCTAAAAGGAAGAAAATACTGAGGACCAAGCTTTAAAGCAACATCTCGCACAAATTATAGTAAAGGAAAATTTGAATCCTCGCTAATTTAAGTGTTATTTTTACTACTAATGTGAATCCAACCCTAACAAATTAAAACAGGAAGAATTAATTGGATATGCAAATGAGATTATTCAGTATATAAATCTAATTACATACCAATTTGCTTTAACAGCATGAAAAGTAAAAAAATGTTCTTTGTAAATTGATTGTTTTAAGTAACCACCTGTAGCAGCACCAAGCAGAAAGGCTGCATCCTGAAGGTGCTCATTGTCAGCAGCAGCGAGACGACGACTTCCAAAGGCTGTCACAAGCCCCACGCTAACGGGCACCCTGCTTACTCCTCTGATTTACGATATTGCTTCATTAGTTCCCAAACGCACTAAACCAGACTTCATTTCTCTCCAGCAAGGGACAGATGCAAACAAACCAGGCTGATTTTAGGGAGCTGATGTGATTTCCATCACAAGCCCTGATTTCCCTGTGCTGGTGTACTTTTATTTGTGCCAGGCCACAAAAAAACCCAGCAGCAGTAAGGGGGTGCACGGGGTGGTGCAGAGCAAGAGCAGCCGGGGCTGCATGGAGCACACCGAGCCCATTCAGGTGTCGCTGTCACCTTTAGGAAACAAAAGGGGACAAAGGCACAATTAGCAGAACAGCAAACTGCAGGGAGGAAAGATTTCTCCAGGGGAAAAAAACCCTGTTAATTTTGAACCTTTTGTGTCCAAGAACCAAATTACACAGATAGTCAATTTACTTCTTTGAATAACTACCCGTCGGTAAGAGCAAAAATTATAAATGAGATCGCTGAAATTGATTAAGATACAGAATAGCTGACACCGTAATTAGTGCCCACTGTGGCATCTCTGACAAAGGATCCCAATCACCTGCTTTCATTGACTGTACACCGAATTTTTTCATACAGCTCTGGCTCTGATTCACAAATTGAGTATCTGAAACCACCTGGAACAAATAGTATTAAAAATATCCTCCAAAAGAAAAGAATATATGGTGCTTTCGCTGGAACATCGAGCAGGTATCAAAACCACCTTCTCAAAAGCACGGCGTTATTACAGAAAACTAAATACAACCCATAGGAAATCTGTTCTCAGAAGGATGTTTATACTACAAAATATTTACAAACATTAAAAAAAAATAACTTAAGGCCACAAATGGCCAAGGGAGCATGAGTTTTCATGAGAAAAAAACCCTTGGAAATGAGCAGGGGCAAGGGGCCAACTCACAAGCCCCTGTGAGCTTCCAGGCTGCTCTGCAGCACAGCATCTTCCAGCTTCCCGAGCGTCTTCCCGAGCACTGGGGTTTTGCTGTGTCCAGTTTAAGTCGGATGAGGTTCCCAGTACCTGGCTACCGGTGGGGAAGGCAGATAGTGTCGGCTGGCACCTGCAGGTTTTGGAAGCAGCAGCTGTATCCGCACACATTACGGGCACGTTGCAGAGGCAGCGTGTCAGGGCTCGTGGCTGGAACTTGAAGAATCACCGCGCACACACGCTGCAGCCTTACTTATGTGGTCTGTAATATGTCTGACCCTCCCCTGAAGGATGCCCACCGCAGAGGATTACGTTTTATCACTATATCATAGCTTCTTTAGGGAAATCAAATGGCTTTCTAATTGAGCAGCCCGCACGCACACACCCCGACACTCCTGCTTTGGATGCACGTGCTGAACCACGAACACTTTGTTTACTGAGTGGCATTATCAAGCCGGCTGCGGCTCTGCTTAGCCTCCCGTGCATTCTGGTTGTTCTCCAATACAACACAAAAAACAACGGCTTGCTGACATCCCCCTGCTTGCTGCTACCTGCTGTATTTTCATGCATCCTTTCTATGTGGGGTTTATTTGCAGCATTTATTGGATGTTTTAGATTGTATTAACAAGGAAGGATAGCTGAAGTCAAGCACTACAGAGTACAGGCACCCCGGTAATACGTTCCGATGGCTTAGCTACCACACTTTTCATTTAAGTACAGACTGGGTGCTAATACATTTGTATAGTGAAACCAATACATTTTTTATTACTTTAAATGCTATGTGGGCAGCTGCAGAGCACCTGATGAATTCACATGAGATCATCTGAAGTCCTCAGAAAGAATGTAAATAGTTTTTAAACTACGATGCTCTCCTGTTCACCAGCTGCAACAATTTCAAGAGACAACGTCCACTCCTGCACAACAAGTGGCTTCCTCTGTGTCCCAAGTACAGCTAAGCAAAGAGGCCACAAACGCTTTGTATTTTCTCCCATTTCCCCTCTTTCCCAGTGCAGAGCAGGCAGCGGGGACCAGCGGCCCCGTGCCCGCAGCCAGCTGCTGGGTGCTTCCTGTGGGACCTGCCTTCCTACAGGAGCCCGTGTCCAAATCCCCATCCTGCAAACTATTAAGCACAGGAAGATCTTCCTTCTTGTAATTCCACTGGTTTGGACTGGCACATCTTACCAGCTGATACACGTTAAAAATGCGCTCTCCTTCATTTTTTTTTTAAAGCTCTGTTATGATCTCCACCAAATTACATAAAATCCTTGCTAACTGCCGTGCTTCTAACTGTTGTATTTTCATGCATCCTCTCCTAAATACTTCTAGAAGCAGTAAAACACCAGAGAATATCTACACTTAAAAATAAGATGAGGTGGTTAAGTTTTACCAGTAATGGATGTGACAATAAGGAAAGTTAAATTAGAGAGGAACCATTAAAAGCCTCCAACATAATTTTAAACACAACACCTTGCAGGAGCTGTGAACTCTGCTGCTGACTCCAGCGTGTAAGACCTCACAGGCTAACAGCCTTCCACAAATCAATCTTGCAAAACACTGACAGGCACATTTAGCTTGTATCACCAAGAAAAACCAACACTATAAGCACATTTTATACACAGCAAGCATGTTTCAGAAACAGCACAGCCACAACTGAACAGAAACACCGAGCCTGACAGCTGCCGAAATGAACTGAAATGGCGACTTCAAGTAAAATTTTATAAGTTTGGTTTGACAACACTCAAAAAAATAATTAAGGAGAAACATATTAATTGAGCTGTTACTGACTGTAGTGATGCCACTGGAACATCCTTCATGATGGAGTATCTACCAGCACGCCAAGGCTAGGGTGAAGATTTCCCTTCCCCAAATCCACAGCTCAGGTCCTCACCTCCCATGCATTTTTTCAGCGTGGTTCAGCAGTTCTCGACCTTTTCAAGCTGTCCAAGCACTGCTCAGCACCAGGACTTCACCCTACAGATGTGCGGCCGTCCACGGGCACATGCTACAGGTGTTCCCAGCTGCAGACTTGCATGAAGTCAGTCACAAGCTCTTGCAGCCCTGTCCATGGTTTCTTTACTCTTACATCTGGGCTGTGCTGAGTCCTGGATCTGCTGGGAATGGTCTAAACTCTAAATGCTACTGCAACCCGATAGCAAAGTCCTCTGCCTTCCTCTTGCTCTAGGTTTGACCTGATTCCTGAGGTCACTCAGAGGGAGAAAGTATATTTTGCTTCTTTTTAAAGCAGTGTCTCACTGATTTTCAATGTCATTTCTGCTCCAAAATCAAATTCACTGTTTTTGGATAAGAAGACACAGAGTAGCTTGGCCCAGCAAATCAGCACCCAGCTACCAATAGGGACAATTCCCCGTGCCATCTCCTGCCAACAAAACCCTTTGGTTATACGAATAAGCTCTAAATCCTTCACTGACACAACATCCAAGTGCCCCATTTCTTGCACCCTGCAGGGGTTTCATTAACGTGACTAATGCCTGTCAAATGTTGTTCTTTCATGATGAGGGAGACAACCCTATGCTTTGCCTCACACAAAGATTTGCTGTCCTTAATATCTGCTTGCATGCTTTTACATTAACAAAAGAGGCATTAGCCACGTGCTTTAAACATGCTCCGGATTATGAAGTTGCAGCCAAAACCAGGCACCGAATGCCTCTGGTCAGCGCTTTTTGGGCATGGGCGTAACATTAAATAGTTCCACGCTTTCTTACCCAGATCACACTTCACATGTAGTAGCCCTAACTGTACCTTTTAATTCCACTTTGCTGTAAGTAGTGTTGGTTGGGTTTGCAGAGCTCCTCTTTGCATGCTGCATCAGCACTGACACCCACTCTGTGCCTCGTGCTCCCTGTCCCCAGGGCTCGCGGTGCAAGCCCTGCGCACTCCTGCTGCTTCGCTCTTGTTGCCGCTCCACGGGGGGAGAGCTCCTGTAATTTATCATTCATACACCGCTCCTGCAGCTGGAGCTGCAGAAAAGGACATGTTTGTAAACAAACATCCATCACGGGGGTTTGTGCACGCCTGTATTTTCTTGCCCTTTCACCTTTGTTGCTCATTGTTCTTTTGATAAATATGACTGTGGCTGAGTAACCAACACCTAGCGCTGCACTGCCGCTGGCACCAAAAGGGGTGCTGACTAATTACAGAATTGCACGCTGATTCGCGCTCTGTAAAAAAGATTTAGCTAGTGGTGAAATACAGGAATCATACAAAAGATCAGTAGGACAGAGGGAATGAGGAGCAGGATGGCAGAACATGAAAATCCTGGGTCATTACAACAAAACGAGACAGCTCCTGGGATGATTTAAACTGGCGTTCTTTGACAGACGTCAGTGTAAGGACTCTAGCTATCGGAAGACGCCCGCTATTTGTCAAGAGGGACCAACCTTTGCTTTGTGGGGCAGCACAGAGGATGCAGCAGCACTGGCAGGGCTCTGTGCTGCTCAGCGTAACCAACGGTACCGACCCAGGGCTCTGCCCAAAGGCACTGTGATGACCAAATCTTTGTTCCATGCATTGGTGCTGATGCCACGCAGCAAACTCGGCATTTACCTACCTGGCTGGAGCTCTGACAAATTATAAATTCATATTACAAAGGCACTTCCTAGTTTTGGAGAGCTTGGGAGACAGGCGTATTAAATGAGCAATAAAATGCAACTTAATACGGTCGATGTTAAATTAGTTTCAATTATCAAACCCCATTTTAACCAAATGAATGCCTGGCTTACATCCAGGATTCACATAATTTACACGGGGAAGTGCTAGGTTCTCTCCCTTCCTGCTAACTGATGACCTGTCACTGCTTTGCCTTCCATTAGGGAAGAAATTCCATATTCTCTACTAAGTACGGGAACGTACCAAAAAATAGAGATAAAACAAAACATGCAAGTTCAAGAAGAAATGCAGTAAAAAACACACAATCAAGAAATGTAAGTCAACTGTTAAACTTTTTTTTTTGAAGAAAAGTCAATATTAATAAAGTTTGGAAAATTCTACGTAGATTGTTTTCCAATTAGATGTCTGAAGAGCACTATCATGAGGATATTCTGACAACTAAGAAAAGACATAGAGAACCTCTGTTATCACTAAGAAGCAGGACTTTATAACATATACTAAGTTATTTAGATCTTGAAAATAGGAAAATAGCTTGCATCTGTACCTTGCATATGCTGGAAATTAGCTATCATATTTTGAAATGAGGAGCTAACATTAGTGAGCACAGAGGAATGAACACCTGGAAGGGAGTTTTGCCAACTGGTAGCACAAGAGAGAAGTAGCCTTTACTGATAACTGTTCTTGGCCACAGTTGAGGAACATCTTTCATTAACAGATGATGTGCTGAATACTTCAGTGTTCCTAACCTGCAGGGACTGAAGGGAGGCAACAGAGGCAAACGTGCATGGCTGAAAAAGCAGCTTCCATCTTGCTCTTCCCGGGTGCCCTGGCTACGGCTGCACCCCACAGCCCCGTCAGAAAACCCAGACTCTGTGCTTTGGTGCACATAAGAGCTTTTTTAGGGTCTTCTGCAACTATTGTTTCAGCATGGTAGCCATCATTTCTATGCTCTGCCACTCAGCCTATGGTCTGGTCTCACACCTCCAACTCTTCCAAAGTCTTCTTCCCTAACTCAGGAGGAAAACAGCAAGAACAAAGTTTCTTCCTCCTTAAGCTGTTTGTCTTACTTTGCTGTTAACTGGCAGTGTCACCCCTCTCAGCAGCACTTCCCTATATTTACCTTCTCCGGGTATGGCCACCAGAATACCTGCACATCAATCACAGAGGAGGCTGGAGACCTTTTCGCTGGCGTACTACAAGCATCAGACCTGTGATATGCGTTCAGGGGATCACAAACTCATGACAAATGTGCGAGGAGAAGGATCACAGTGCTTGAAGTTATTGCCAAATCACAACCGGGACTTCAGCAGTAGAGCTCAGAAATATGACAACGCCGTTATTTGTTCTAGATATAATTCCCCTTGCAAGGGACATTATAAAAGAAAAAAAAAATCTGAAGAGGATGATTTGACACCAAGAATTTTGCAGCAATTTTTCCGTGGCTGAGGAAGCGTGCTTCTCATCTTCATTCCACCCGTGCAGCTGACTGCCTCCAGCCCCTTTTTATCTTGCTGTCTTCTGCATCACTCCCTGGCTTCACATCTCAGACAGCCCAACCATCAACCTGCCTTCTTTCAAGTCCCTCTTCAAATGTTTGCCAGTAAAGCCACACAGTGTGAACCTAGAGAAAATGCCATTTCACATGGAGCATCCTAAAAACGGAAGGAGAGCGAGTGCTACAGGAATAAAGCTTGATCCGGCTCTCAGCGAGTGTTTCATCTTGTCTGTTTACAGACAGCAGGCTTGCAGGGGCAGAAATAATTTATTCTTCCAAGTCTCACAGAACACCCATTATCTTATTTGCTTTTCACAAGTAAAAACAACAATAGCATTTTGAACTTCGTTTGGGATCTTTTTAGCATCGATGAAATACTTAGATGGTACGAATCAAATAATGACGTGGCAGAAATTTCAGCCACAATAAAGAGGAAGCAATCTGAAACATGCTGCACTCCATATGTTCAAACAAAGCCTTCTAATACGTATGACTTTTTAGCTATGCAATACGGATAAGGGATGTTTTATAAATGACAATTTCTCTTAAAATTGATGCACTCTTCATCAGTTTCAACTCAGAAAAGTGGAAATAAGGTACATTAAGATAGATATATTTTTCATATTTTTACTGACACCTGGAAAGCTTAATTAAGTTGAAAGTCACCAACTTCAGCTGAAGATGTCGAGTGCTGGATGGTTAATTAGTTGCCTGTCTCATTGATTATCAACTTCAGCAGTACTTGATTATAAATGGTTGTAATGCTTGCCTTGCTTCGCAGCCTAATTAATGGGATATAGACTATTTAACAATTGTGTCTTGGTTTGATTATGAAGCTAAATACATACATTTTATTGCTAAATAAACATTCAAATACATAAGGAAAAATAAATTGAAGCACCGTGGCGATAACATGCAAATTTTGATTTTTCAGCGTAATACTGGGGAGAGCTTCTCTAGAACTTGCAACAAGAAGTCTGTGCAGCCTGTCATGGGAACACCCTTGATTTCAGAGCACAGACCATCACAGCACTTCACAAACGCTCCGATAAACCAGCATTAAACAACGTGCAGATGAGCGAGCTGCAACACAACTTTCTGTGCTCTATCCAAAGCAGCACTTACTGGGAGCAGCGCCCACTTACTGGCCATGCACTGACCTGGAGCACAAACTCCCCTGCACACAAGCACCCGAAATGTTTCATGGCCCCAGTGCTGCACGACCCAGAGCCCTCGCAACAACCAGTGCCTAGGTGGCAGAAAGCAACACGCATTTCTGTCAGACCCTACCAAATCACGCAAACAGAAATAGTCTTACTTTCTGCTAGGGAGAGCATCAGCCAGCAATGCTCTGCCAGCCTGTTTACACACTTCGCTGTCACTAAAGGGTAATTCTGTTATTCCCCACACTTACAGTGCTATAATTATCAAAGTTTAATTGACCCTCTCCCCTTTTATTCCGTTTGGATGATCACCCTTGATTGCTGCTTAGCTGAAAGACCTTTATCCAAATAATAATGATCACCATCAACATCTTTTTCCATCAGCTAATGCTCAGCTGCATGAGATCAGGGCAGGAGGCAAAAGCAAGAGATTTAACCCCACCAGTCACAACTGGAAACTAATCGTTCCTCCAGCAACTCCTGCTGCTATTCTAAAGGAAGAAAATGCCCACAGAACTGTGGAGAAAAGGGATTTTTTTGTGTCTGTGCGAGGCAGTGTCAGGGGATGACAAGCTGACAGCGTCCACATGGATGCAGGTTTCTGCGTGCTTACGCCAGACTTTCCCCAGCAACTCAGGACGAACACAGCTCGTGAAATATGAGCTCCAACCCAAGATCTCAGAAGGTGTGCGAACTGTTTTACATGCAATGAATACATACATCATTATTTCTAGCTATGCACTGTAGCCCAGGATTGCAGCTCTCAGGCTGTGCAAAGGTGTCGTCTAAATCAAAGCCCAGAGATGGAGCCAGCCGACAGCCACGGGATGCAGTCAGCAGCAAACCCCAGCGCCCGACCTGGCAGCCTTCCTGCTGCATCTCTTACCTTCTCGTTCTTCTCAATGACCACATAAGAATTGCAAAACGAGGTCCCTTTCCAATAATGTTTAGATTTGCTAAGAAACATATAAGACATTGTACCTATAAAGCAATAGACTAAGCACCTCACTTTTTTCCATAAAACTTCATTCTTATTGGCAATAAAGAAGCATTTGGGGTCCATATTCTTCCTAATTTGATAGATGCTTGGAAAAGTAGGTATTTCTGTAACTCCCTGAGTGAGATTTAATTTCAATACGTACCTACTAATTTAAATGCAAAGAAGCTAAATTGAAAAGAGGCATCATATAAAATGCACAGGGGATCAATACACAGACAGATAGTCAGAACATCTGCTTATAAAAATGTCTGTGTATTCTCCGTTTTATTCAAAGTGCATCATGTTACCTCAGTAATTTTTCTTTGAGAAAGATGTAATTAAACTTGCCCAGATGGACTTGAGAGTTAAATAGAGAAAAAAATATAATGTACCTAATGATCTCCATGTAAAAAAAAAATGAGTGAATTGCATTGATATTGTCTCTAACTTTATAAATTGTAAAATTATGGCCTAGATCAGAGCCAGGTCACATCTAGCGAGGGCTTCGCTGCTGACAGATCAGGAGCATGAAATGGGTACAGACCCCTTGTGAGGCTGAGTCCAATCCTCTGCAATCACAGAAAAACTTGTCATATAATCCCTATACAAGAATACATTACACATAATCACATACATTTTCTAACCTCTCCTCTACAGCAACGCACAGCTGAGTGATACCACAGAATCCCATTTGGTGTCTAAAAGAGTTCTGGTTTCAATTTAAATTAATTGTTGCTCACTTCAGATTTAATTGTTCTTATCCCAGTGCCCTCTTAGCTCTTCCCCTCTCTCCTCTATTTTCCTAGTTTAAAATGAACCTTTTTTCATCTCCAGCTCTCCAGATTGCTGTAGCAGTTCCTCGTCCTGGCTTGAACACCTCCCTAACACAGTCAGGACTGCACATAGTACCCCATCTAAGACAGTATCAAGGTGTGAGCTTTCCCCATTTCTGTTGGACATCCCTCCCTGAAGCATGCTAGGACCCTGTTTCCTTTTTGACAGCCACATCACCTTGCTGGATCCAGGTCACGCGATGGCTACTGACAGGAGTAAATTACACTCAATTTTATTAAAAATATAATTCAGTCAAAGAAATTCCCAAAAGCCACTCATGAAACCGTTGTTCATCATATTGATGTACTGAAAAACACAATCTTGCTGGGCTCGCAGCCCCGGCGCACTGCAGCAATCACAGCTTCTGCCGTGGTGGTGGGTGCCCAGAGTTTTGTGAAGACCAGTGCACTCACAGCGCTAATCTCCAGTAATACATTTGCTCGGATGGAAAGGATATACGATAAATGCCAGTAAGTATTTAACCTTCAGTAGAAAACCCATGCTCACAGCTGGCACGCACGGCTCTGCGTGACTTCGTTCTAAACCATTTGAAAGTACAGGAGCTTTAAGTGTGCAACAAACCTCAAATAATTCAGAAAAAAAAACCCTGAAGTATTAAGTATAAGTATCAGATCTCATCTGTATAAACCTTCTCCCGTGAACTTCAGTGACATCTTACTGACAGCCACGAAGCCAAGGGCTCTGTCACAGTGGAGAAGCGATGATCTTAATAGGAGTCTTTCAGTGCTTTATCTATTCCAAGTGCTGTGCAAACAGTAATTAGGCAGCCGGGTACAGAAATGCAAAGTGTTGCAGAACTGACCAAAATATAAATTAATTAATTATAGAACTGCAACAGATTAATCGCTTTCTAGCTACCCACTAAAATCAAAGCAATAGGCATGGGAACTACAGAGCACCAGGAAAAAAAAAAAGCTGAACAAATTGAATTGCTGCATCATTTACAGAGGACCATCATTTAATATGTACTACTCTTCTTGGTTTAATTATTTATATTCAGACATGAAATTAGTAGAATTTCTTTTGTACATAACCTACATCTGTTTGGATAGAAGCTTGCATTTAAATTGGCCTGTGAATATTCATCTTTGTATGAATTTTGAATTTGTAACAGAGCTGGATGCCCAGATCTCATTGGAATTCAACGGGAGCTGGGAAAGAAATGTCCACATTTCTTGAAAAATCACCCTTCGTTTGATGTAGACTGCCATTACTGATTACGTTATTTTATGCTTCCTATTCATGTAGCAAATGTTCAGTGTTTAAACTAAGGCCTTGTATTATTCTGAAATTTCAAAGTCTAAAAATACAGTACTTTGTCAGTAAGACACCATGTGAATATGCAATATACAGTAAGTTTTCTTATACACAGATTTGCTCATTAAAGCCAGTTCTTTTCACAAGCTGCATTGATGTAAATTACCATCATTTTTGTGTAACAGTGGAACACACTTTATATATATATATATATATATTTTTTATTTTTTCCCAAGGAATTACATAACCATGCTCTAAATATTCTGCCCTGAACCACTGCTGAGCTATTTGGCTATGCTGTATCAGAATCTGACAAAAGGAGAAAGAATGTCAGGACAGGCATTTATGAGAATATTTTCCTATTAAAATACAGTTCTGAAAAAGTACATTGAAATTAAGCTCTGCAGAAATGTTTTTGTCTTCCCAACTTTTGCTCTCTTGTGCATATTTCTAGATTAGAAAATGGTATTTTCCAGTGGAAAATAGGTGAAACAATGCTTTTGTTTTGCTCCAATGAAAAATATGATAGAATTTGATATTGAAAAACATGATGCTGTGGCTGGATCTGCAGAACGAAGCTGGGTGTTGCTGGGCCACCCCGACACCATCTGAGAGCCAGCCAGGAGCCCATAGCAAACGCTGCTATATCTAATTCTGGATACCCAGAGAGTGGTGAAACTCCAGCTTTTCATGTAACAGAGCATAGCACAGAAATTTCAGAGTGACCCATAAACCACCCTGGAGGCAATGAAGAAATTTGTCCGTGTTCAGCATCAGCGTCAATGTCTTGTCGAGCTGCCAGCTCTCCCGGCGCAGCCCACGCGATCTGCTGCAAAACCAGGGCCTCCGCAGCATGAAGCCATGCTAGCAAGTACAGTGTTTACTTATGAATTCAAATAAATAAATAAAACAAACACTCCATCCTGTATTTTGGCTTTCTGAAGCCACTTCCATCGGCCCGGTCGGAGCAGACAGAGCTGCCACAGCACCTTCCCTTTGACAAAACAAACTTCTGGAAACAGAAGCATCATTACAGAGCTGCAGGATGAATTTGTTTATTGAAGCTATTGTGTTTATAAGGTGCTTGCTAAGGAGAAAGGAGGGCCGGCCTTGCTTGTTTTGAGCAGAGATCTTTGTGTTTAAAGGGCAAGAACAAGCACAAGGGCAGAAACCAGAGCCTGCGAGGCTGGGGGCAGGCGAGCAAGCCAGGTGAGCAAAGGAAAAGCACTGCTCAAGAGCTGCCAGCCTGCTCCATCCTTCTGCCAAAACCCGTACGGATCTTCAGAGGTTAAGTAACATTATAAAATATGCATATGCACATTCACACGGGTAATGCAACTAGGACTGCAGCTCATTAACATGCAAATAAGACTTCAACAGTGAAACTCATTGCCACAGGAAGGTAATGAGGCAAAGAATTGCGTAAGAGTCACGCAAACATGGGAAGGCTCCGTTCAGGCCTGCGCGGCCTATCCCAGCCACCCCACTACAGGCCGTGGGCACCGCCATGCTGCTCCTCACGGCCTGTCCTGCCTCTCCGCCCACCCTCTTTACTTCAAAACTGTCACCATTACAACTGATGCCTAAGGAATTTGACAGCCCTAACAAATCTGAGTTATCTGGGACCAAAGGAATAATTTGCAGTTGCTGCTTCCCAGAGCTGACACCTGAGGAAAAGACTCCTGAAAAGAAAACCAGAAACCCTGGTTTATACATCAGCTATCGAGTCAAAGCAAGCACGTTAGTTTTTATCAATGCATCTCCAAACAATGCAGAAAATTACCCAGAAAGACACAATCCCCAGTTGGGTGATGGATGGAAGGGGGCATCAAGCTCAGAAAGACCTTTAGCAATGCTGCCGCCTCTCCAAGTGCCAGATAGCTCCCAAAATTATGAGATTTGCACTTCTCCATAACTGGTTTAAGCTACGTCCTGGGATTGATCTAGCTTTCTTACCTTAGCCTGTTATCCTGCAGTGAATAACTAACGTCTGAGCCCCCAGCACATAAAATCAATAGCAGCATCCCTTGGAGTGCAGCAGCTCCAGCAGCTAGTAGTAGCTGGTAGCTCCACAGCACGTTTGGGTACTCTGTGCCACAGATCTAACAGCTGTTTAATGACGCAAAAGAGAAGGGTTTGGAAGTTCTCGTGCCATTTTCAGGGAACAGATGTTAATTTTAGAAACACGCAGAAAGCCCAAGCGGCTGCTGGAGCCCTGCAGCAGTCCCCAATGTCCCTTGCCTCCACGGGGAGTTGGGACAGCGCAAAGCACAAAAAGCCCACCCTGAAACAACATTCACCTACTCTGGAACAGCACAAAAAGGTCTGTGGACAAACTGGAGGCTTTGAAAGAAAAAAAAAAAAAAAAAGGAGGCTTTGCAAGAAAAGGAAAAAACAGATGTAAAAGATGAAGACAACCCCTGAACACATTCTGCTGAAACTTTCATTTTGCTGACCTTAGACTTTATGTAACAGGTGCCTTAAATATGGAAATCATGGTACAAAACTATTCTGTATGCTTTTGTTTTTCCAAAATTTTTCTTATTTGCTTATAATAAAGGATCCTATTTTCTTTACTCCTGCAGCATAACTTCTAGAGGGTTACAGTTCCTGACACAGGGACGGCACTGCATTGCAGAATCTCTCTGCATCCAATTTTCTGCCAGCTCAGAAACTGTCATAGCACATTTAGGAAGACTTGGAACCAAATTTCAAAAATAGGGACCAATAAGTACCGGAATAAAAGTGGCTTTGTGTTCAGTAGAGCTAAGCAGAAGAAAGTAAACACTATTTAAGCAGCTTGTTGTTACCTAATGCTTAAAAAGTACCCTGACAACATACACATATAAAATAGAAGAAAGCACAAGTTACTAAACAAAACTGAGCACTGAGCAACAGATAAATTAGAGCAATCAAAAACACCAAGGTGACAAACAGCAATTAAAATCTAACAGCCCCCACCCAGAACAAAACACATGTTAGTGAACCATGGTGACTGCACAGTTTGCAGGAGCAGAGGCACTCGCTTGGTGCGAGCTTTTCTGGTCCTTTGTAAATCTGAAGGGTCTTCAAGAACTGTTTTTGCTCCAGGAAAATGGTATACTCAGAAATTTCATTTTGCTCAAAACAGTGCAACTCTCAGAAAAAAAAAAAAAAGTTAAATAAGGACAGTTACAGAAGATGGTTTTATTACTGAAATATGTTATTCTAATTATTTGTTAAATGGAGCAGGGTCTTAGCTATAACACTCCTCATAACACCATTTTAATGGGATTTAAAGCTATATTCCACGTAGGTTTAATTGAGCATTGAAACACTTAGCACTGAGCATGGGAAAACAACGTTTGTCAACAGCAACTCAGAACAGGAGATGGGCAGAGCAGAGCTCTGAAACACGGAGCTTTTGCTGTGCTGATACCAATCAGCAGGAGAAGCAGCTTGCTAAGAGCATCAGTGTGATCTGCGCAGCAACCTTTGGTAACACCAGACATGGAGCAAGGGCTTATTTTGCTGTTTTATCATTAGCATATAAAACGCAGTACGCTTTTGCCTCGGTGTGAAATACAGCAGCATCCTTGAAACAAAAGTTTTGAAATGACACTTTACCTGCAAGGCACACCATGAACGATTGCAGCACGAGCAGCTCCCATAGCAACCTCATCTTTAGCTTCCCAGGTCAGAGGAGACAAATTCAGGAACTGCAGGAGAGAATGGGTCCTCCTTGGAAATTTTAGGCAACCTTTATTCTGTAAAAGAGAAAAAAGAGGTTATAAGGAGATTTAGGATTGCTGCTCCTTCCATTTGTTGAAGGCTTACTTTTCTTTTCAGAGAAGTTGCATCTTAAAACCAAAAGAAAGTTTTTAAAACATTACATTTAAAATCATTCTGAGAAGTAGTAAGACTAAAGAGACTACATTGATCTGAAGAAGAGGAGAAGATGATTGTCAGGAGAGATGCACAGAAACTTGCAGAGGAAACCAAATCTGCAAAAGCAAGGCTCTATGTACGCTGGGCGCCAGCTCAGGATGATGATGTAGCCCCGGATCTGCATCTTTCACCAGGATGTGGTGAGATTTCTGCAGGCTCTCCATTTTCTCACCAGCAGACTTGCTCAGTGCCTCTCCAGGGTAATCTTACATGTAATTCATTAACTCTGTAAACTATGGTTAAGAAAAAAGCCATGAGAATTACTCTTGCTCCTCTCAACAAATGCCCTCCGTGGGTGAAAGATCACCTCTGCAAGGCAGTGCTCTCTAGGAAGCGTTCTCACCCTGCTCGGGAGAGGGGGATGTGTTTCCCTTCTCACTCCCATTCTCATTGCCCTGGAAATCTTTTTTTTTTTCTTTTTTTTTCTTTTTTTCCTTAAAAAAAAGGAAAATAACCTTTCAAACATCTCCAGGTGAAAAACAATCTTTTAATGGCAGTCTATATTACAACTTGTATGTAGTTAAAGTTTCCAAGCAGGCAATCTGAAGACACACTCTGCGTATCACTGCAGCATATCCCCCCCCCAGTGAAATCCCAGGGTGAAAAAATGCCTCCTTTCATGAAAAAAAACAAACAACACCCTTTTCCAGCATAGGAATTTAAATATTAAAAAATAAATATATCAAGTCAGACACACATCGTTATAATTTATTCATATCACTGAGGGCTGGAAGTTAAGGGGCCTTCGTGCTTGCAAGACAAACTGCATGACTAATAGCATGTGAAGGGCCATCATTAGAGGTCTCCGCTTGCTTTTGTGAGGTAAAATTGATAGGATTCTTCTAATAAAGTCAGGTTCGATGCACTGAGAAGACTAAGAATCTATCTTCCGATCTGAAGATGCAATTTTGAAGGGGGTAGAGATTAATTGAATATATTTATCTGCTCTCTTGCAGACTGATTAGGCTAGCTGGGGTTAGCAGGAAGGCCTAATCAATGGAAACTAATAACACCTTAAGTGAGTGATTAGAGCATTAATTATTAATTTTTGTAGGAAAATGTCATCATAGACCTTTATATTGATTTACAAAGTTAAACAGTTTCTCTGTGTTTGTAGTGATCTCGAGAAATGTATTTGTTTCCACTGCGGGGCCTGCATACACAGACAAGCACTGGCTTTCCTCTCCGCACCAAATTCCGTTGGATATAATCGTACCCGGAGATTTCTGCCAAAGGCAAGGAGCTCTCGCTTTTACACTGGTTTAAGTGAGATGGGAGATAAATCCTATATTCACCAGCAGCTGCTGAAATTCTTTCATGCTCTTGTTTCCCCACGTATTAGTACCATCAATAAGCCCGTCGTGTCACTTATAAAGCTCCTCTTCATTACACTGCTGTGCAATGCTTTACGGTTACTCTCCTCACTGCAATAAGCTACGTGGGACTGAAACAGAACAATCACTTACAGCCACCGATACCTAATTAAAAACACAAGAGGTACGGCACTTATCAACTTAACCTACTGCCAGGAACCTGGAGCAAGCGGCCGCAGACCTGCCCGCGAGCTGCCGGCCTACAGGAGGGCCGCAGCACCCCCTCCGCCCTGGGGGTTAATAGCAGCACCAAGCTTCCCGCCTGCAAACAGTGCCAGTGGGGGGAAAAAAAGCATTATATCTGCCTCTTGGTTAAAACACTTGCAATATAAAGCCCTGGATCTGCCCAAAGTCAAGCAAAATGCCCCTGTTTATTCCATGGGCTTTGAGGATGGAGATGAGGAACCACTCTTCAGGGAGGGCCGCAGAGACGGCAGTCCTCTTTGCAGTTTCCTGACACTCCCTTCTCACTTTTATTCCCTATTTTTCAATAGATTCAATAAAATTCTCAGTCTTCAACTCATTTCTCTTCCCTACTGCAACTTCTCTTAGCAGAGCTCCCCCTGGCCCACCAGCCCTTCGGGAGAAGGCTGGAATATTCTGCTTACAATTTTTCTACTTACAGCTTTTTCTTTTTTTTTCTTCTTCTACTCAGGAAATCATGCTTCTCTAAGCATTTTAAAAACTAATACAAGACGTTTCAAAATTATTAACGTAAATTAGTTGTTAGCTTATAAGGGCATTAAAACCAGCAGGCTCTTTCTTTCCTACCATGATGATTTCACACAGTCATTGGGTCTTACTTTCAGCCAAAAATAAAAGCTATGTTAAAAATATACATTTTTAGTACTCAGAAGAGTTAATACTCAAGTCCAATGAAAAACCTGTAAGTCTTCCCTATCATTCAGCTGTTCAATACATACTCCACAGAACCAGCAAGTATCAGAGGGTCATGGATGCCCTTTGAAGCAAAAAAAAAAAAAAAATCAGATATTTGAACGGAAACAAATGCCTCTGATAGTAACAAATTGCCTGTCCACGGCAGCTGGACAGCCATTGGCATCTCCATCAGCATTAATGGCTATAAGTGCGTGGAGTTTCCAAAGTCTATAGCCTGTAACAATTAGAATACATTCCTAGAAGAGGCTCTAGCATATTCAATTTTCTAAATATATGGAATAATACCACATCCTCTGGTCATTCACAGGATTGCTACCACAGGATTACTGTTGAGGCTGAAGGGGCACCAGCTCCCCAGAGCTAGGAGCAGCCTGCCAGGAGCAGCACTGGAAACCAGCACGGAGCCCTGCCTCTGCCCAGTATTCCCCAGCAAGAGCCCTGGCTTTTACTGATACATCTCATAACACACATAGCATGCCACGGAAAGTTTCCTGAAGAGAAACGATGCCTGTCCTATCATAAAAAATAGTGAAAAGGAAATTAGATGATTACCATTACAAATATTTTCCTAGGGTTAAAATATGGTGGTATTCAAGATGCTGTTGCTTTTTCGTCTCTCATGATAGTTCCTTATTTCACATGTGAATGACTCCAATCTCAAAAATGTTTTCCTGTAAACATAGCTGCTATTCATATCAGTATGCCCATTGTTCAGAGCCGTGTAAAAATTGTTGAAACACGTTGATTTTTTTACGGCAACAACTTCAGGAAATGCAACATTTGTGTATGAGCAAAAGATATATAATTGAACAGATCCTTCCCATTTCTAAATGTTTTCTGACTATAAAATCTCAGGGGGGGTTGCTCTGCTTCTAAAGTGCCTGGAATGGGCCTGAAAACTAGCAAAGTTTAATATTTTATTTCCAGAAGGGAGTGTGTGTAGTTTCAGCCCTGTTCAAGTTATTTTTTAAAAAGATGAAAATGAGATAAGGGTGCTGCAGTTTGGAAGTGCATCCCATTAGAAAGTATAATGCCAATACACAGGTGCAGATGTCTTTTTAACTTTACTTTTGACAACGTATCCACTGCAAATTCTTTTGAAAGGTATCTTTGTTTGTAATTGGATTTTGACGAAGAAAGTTGACTCTAAGAGCTCTGAGTGTAACTGGGTGGGAAAAATGGATGCATACAGTGGGAATACTTGTCGTTAACTCCTCTGAGTGGGCACGGCTTTTTATCAGCAATTTCATGTGGGTTCTTAATGATTAGCACTTTTGAAAAAAATAAAATAGAAAAAAATAAGGCTAAGGTACATGAATGCATTCAACATGTGAAAAATGACTTTTTGGCTGGAACTCCCTTTTCTCACTCTTTTGTAGCCTTTAGTAGAAGCGTAAAAGCCCAGTTTGGACTAAATGAACTCCCAGAATGATCCGAAGGAAAATTTGCAAAACATGTCTCAGACCCCTAAGCATTGCAGCAACAGCAAGAAGCCTTAGCAATCATCTCACGTTTTCCTTCTGCACACCGGTGTGCTACACAGTGCCAATCCTGCTAAACTCCAAAATAAATCACTGTTAATGAAGCATGCTGCACA
Organism: Anser brachyrhynchus; assembly: GCF_964034855.1. NCBI lineage: Eukaryota > Metazoa > Chordata > Aves > Anseriformes > Anatidae > Anser > Anser brachyrhynchus. The sequence goes on from NC_137705.1 coordinate 2,489,282, forward strand.
TACAGACAGCAACAGGCATCTTTTAATCACCTAAACAAAGAAGAGCTAGAGGTAAGCACAAACCACTCTGAGCACGAGCGGGGGAGCTGTCAGGAGGTACAGCAGTGCCTGCCCCGTGATTCAGGGTGCAGAAACTTCCAAAGGATTACCTTTTTTTTTTTTATTTTTATTTTTTATTTTTTAAAACTGAAGTATGGTGTTGTAAAAATAACCTCGAGACTTGGGTGCAAAACAGAGAGCAGAGCTATGGGTTGCCCCGACCGCTGTGGTGACAGACAGAGCCTGGGGCCATGCAGCTTCCCGGCAGCACCAAGTGTTGGAGCACCCAAGCAGACAGGCACACTCAGACGAGTGCAAGAGCGCCCACACTGAATGCATATTGCTGGTCAAGTCTCGAGAGACTAGTCTCAGCAAGACCCAAGCACAAAGGCTGAATATAAAATCAAATTCATTTTGTCTACACAAGAAAAAAAAAAAGGGTAGAAAATAAGTCATAGAAAGCCGAGATCAAAATAAATAAATAAAAAACTCACCAACCAACCCTTCCCACTGAAATAAAAATACCTCCTTCTAATAAAAACATATAGCACCTATGTCCGCTAAAGACGTGTTTGCTTCGTGCTTTCCATGTCTTATGAACAGAACTAAAATTGATCAGTGAACCTACACCAAAATGCTGTTTTCCATTTCCTTCCCTTCAAATCCACCAGCACCTTCCATAAGTTTCCTGGCTTCACAGACCCAGCAGTGCAGGAGAATAAGTTTTTTTTGACAACTCTTCATTTAAGCAGACAGAATTATCTGTTTATTTTTAAAAACAGACACGTACACAGACCCCGCTGCATGCAAGTCCACATGTGCTCACAGCCCTATTCTCAGCACAGGTGTTTCATCTATTTAATCACAGGAAATTTTGAGTTTAGAGTTCACTGGAGTTACTGAAGGGCACGTATAACTGAGAAGTCATAGCTGGAGGGTAATTACTGGAAGCTCATTTTCACAGTGTGTCTGTCCTTGGTTTCATGTTTTCCAGCATTTTTGCTAATAGCAAGGATGGAAAAGGGGTGTGCTTATTCGGCCTGCTGGTGCCACAAAGATGAAGCAGATACCTGTGAGGATGTGAATGCAATTCAGGTTCATCTTGACCAACTGGACTAATTGCAGACCGAGACAGAAGGATGAAGTTGGGTAACAGACAAGTGCTGTGCACTGCGGTAAGCAGGATGCTGAGTCAAATAGCACAAACATACCAGGGGGTAAGCAGCAAGGTGACAGCTCTGGACAGACCCACGCATGGCTGGATGCCTGTGAACGATGCCACGTGGCTGCGAAAGCAGCAGAAACCCTGCCTGGGATGCACGAACCAGGCGTGCAGGTCCTCCTCATCTGCAACTCCCCGTTAGGTAGGAAACCTCCAGCACTGACAGGTCTCAGAGGCAGAACTGCCCCCAGGTTTGGTGCTGCCTGGCGAGGAAGGTTTGCCCCAAGCAGAAGCATGCAAAGGAGAATGCCACAAAGGCGTGAAGGTCTGCAAAACACATCCTGCAAATAGGAAGCGAATGGAGCTGCTTAGCATAAAACATATTGAAGAGAAAAATGCTAATGGTACTAAAATCTGTAAAAGACTGCTGGAAATAGAAGAAAATAACGTTCTCACGTGCAAAAGGGATGCAACAAGAATCAATATGCACAAGGGATTAAGGTTTAGACTTTAAGAATTTTGGTGATGTTAGGGCCAGCTCAAGCACAGCAATGGGCTGAGTAGGGTGCAGAATATCCATTGCTGATGTTCCTTAACAATCTGTAAGATAAACTTATGAATGATGTAGATCTTGAGGAGAGACACAGTATGTATTTTGCCTTCAGAGACACCAGTATCTGGAAGGGGAAGGGGAGAATTCCAGTCCGGGTCCCTGAGCCTCTGACTCCTCCAAGTCACCATCGGGAGACGGCACAGGCTCACTTTAACAGATGCAGCCAGTGACCTACAAAATTGAGTGTCCCAAAATAGAAGGCGCCTTAAAGATGTTTCTGCAAAAGTCCAAATCTTCACAGTAAGACTGTTTTTTTCATGTACGCATCCCTGATTTTTTTCAGCACTCAGGACACCGTTCTTTTCTGCTGTGGGAGCTGCTGTTATGAGTCCTGAGATTAATGTTGGCCTTCCAAAAGCGGCCCTTTTGCATCGACAAAAGAAAAGGGAATTCAAAAGGACGTCTGGGGGAGATGAAGGGTAGCGGGAGCGTGCCAGTGGCATCTCTCACCGAGCTCTCCTCGAGTCACAGCACGTCTGTCAGATCCTGATCCATCTCAAGCTTCTTTGCTGAAATTATCCCTTCTGGAGTTGTGCTTATACACAATTCATATATTATGAAATATATATAGGCGCATTGTGCCTGATAAAACAAATGACACACACACCATGTTTCTGAGACGTGCTTATGATGAATGGGAATGAAACGCTTCAAAAAATTAATTATCTAAAAAAAAAAGAATGAGAAGAGCAATGTCACTTGTTACATTTTGTTTCTTCCTTTGGGCATTCATTCCCACTCACGCGATAGAGATTTCATTTCACTCTATCACGGAAGCTACAGCACCTCAACAGATGCAAGTTCCCAACTCACTCCTGTCGTTTGTATCTGTCAGGCTCGTCGGGGCGCGCTGTGCCTGAGCCTTCAGCTCCCAGGTAGGCGCCTGCCAAAGCTCAGCTGTCACCTGGGGAAGGTGACAAGGCGTGGGGAAGCAGTACAGTTATACAAACACCTGCCAGACCTAGCCAGGCCACTCACGGGTGCTTGTACACGGCAATCGGATTACATCAACTGGACTCTGACAGTAAACGTAGTGCTAACCACGTTAGCAAAGATCACTGAAGAAATAACTCAGTAATCGGCCACTGCAGCGAATCGTGACCTCTAGCATTTAAATACAGCTTCTGCTGCCTTGCCAGGACATCAGTGCTCCTCAGCTCCTGCTGATGCTGTATCCCCACGGAGCTGGCTGCTGGGCAGCTCTGCCAGGCATGGGGCAGAGGGAAGCCCTCCCCACTCACACAGCAGAAGGTGCAGACAGACACCCATCACTGCCACCACCCCTTTCCCACCAGCTACCTTACAAACTCTTAGAAGCTATATGCCTCCTGTCCTTATGCAGAGATGCATAACGTGGCTTGCATGTTGTTTAGGAACTCTGGATTATACTAAAACAGACAATAATTCAGACACTCTCAACATTTTACTGTGCTACAGCATTCCTGTACACCCCTAGCATGAGCAGCAGCAACGTTACAGATGCAATGATCCATGCCCAACGCTGGTGTTCCCAGCTGCACAGCACCTCCGTCCCCTGCTGCTCCAGCCAACCAGAGTGCAAATCACCACTGAAGAAAAAAAATGACAGTAATTAAAGCCTTTTAATTACTACCTACTAACTACCACACATGACGCTCTTAGAGCCCTCGCTATTTGTCCCTTGCCCCCGCGCATTGCCCTGTAAAACCTGAATCATTTGTAAGCACAAATCACTTCAAGCTAAGGAGATCTGGGTGACTAAAGGAAAGCCTAAACTAAAGCTATCAGTGTTAATTAGGGGTCACTTTGTATTGTTCTGCCTTTACCATGGAAGTGATATACCAAAACCACCCACCAGGTGAACAGGCAGTACCGTTCCTGGACAGTGCCTCACTCATTGACCTTACAGCTCACCAACCTAAAAACCCCTCCTGACCTCATGCAGGGTAAGATTTTCAATGCAGGATTCGGCAGGTTCAAAAGGAATGGCTATCTTCTGCACCCAAGGAATAAATAATCAGCTCTGCATAGGATGCCAGCTTTAGGGATGGCAACGCTTTGGTTTTATACCTCGAAGAGCAGAAGAAACTTGGCTTTGTAGTCAGCAAGTCCAGCTCATCTCTCCTGGCCTCATCAGTACAAGTGGTACGAAGCCTATGACACATTCAGCTTTTGTTGCTGATAGCAGAAGACTGCGGGTGAGAGACCTGAGTGCCGCACAGCCTCCTCCTGGTCCCTCCGCAGCTTCCAGGAGAGAACGGGGACGCTCTGCCCAGCTCCGGGATGTAGCACCACAAAGATACACTGGTAGGCCAAGTGAGGTGTTCACCTCCATCTGACTTTTTATCATAAATTTCCCAAGGGAATAAGGGTTAATTTATTACTACCTCAGCTAGACAGAACATTGCCCCGAAGAAACAGGGCTCAGGGGACTCCGCCTGACAATGAAAAGCTTTTTATCCCTAGGTGACTGCGCCGCGGTAATGAATCAAGGCAGTTCACTCTAACAAAGACAGACAAGTAACGTTCAAAGTTAAATCCAAGCATATCGTTCACTTTTGAATGAGTCCACTTCAAAATAGACTTTATAAGAGAGCATAATCTGGTCTTAGAACATAAAAAACAATGTAAAAATATTAAAAGATCTTTCTATGATGTTTCTAAAATCAGCATCTTAATGACATCTTATTTTTGACTTCTGGAGCTTGTAGAATAATCTATTTTATTTTAAAAACTAAAAAAACCCTGTGTCTGTAGGACTTCCAGGAGGGGAATCAAGCACACTGGACATGCACACACAATGAGGCGTGCTTTGCCTGGCGTGCCGCCCACCTGATTGCCTCGGGTGCTTTTTACAATATCAAATCCCAGTGATTTTATTTCCATGTTTCCAAACGCAGTGCTGATGCCCCTGCTCTGTGTGTTTGGGCTGCTCTCAGCGGTTCCCATCAGCGCATGGCTGCAGCCTATTTTCAGTGCTCAATTTCTCACCATGGTTGCGTAAGAAGGCACAGTTCATGGTGCAAAGCCAAATGCTCGGCTGTTTATACGAAATTAAGGAACCCATGCAAGGAGGTAATACAGAAAAATATGTGTATTTAGAATTCCAACCAATTTTCCTCCTGGTACCAGTGCGGTATTCCTAGCAGTGAGGACCACATGCAGGATGTCCAGCAAAGGCACAGCGCCCCTGTTGCATGCCCTTTAGGGCTTTTCTTACTGCAGAAATAAATGGTGGTGCCACCATTTCCCTTTGAAATCTAAAGATGCTTCTGAGTCAAAACCTTGTCTGTGGTATTTTGCTATCAAATAGTCTGCTTTTACACCTAAACATGTTTGTTTCTAAATAAAATAAGAGCAAATCCCCCAAACCAACCGACCAAGCATCCAAGAGAAGACAACTGAAGGCTGGAAGGAGCCATTCGCTGCGGTGGCACTACCATCTGGGAGCAGCTCGGGAAGCAGAGATTCAAGAACCATGACTGAGCCCTGGGCGACTTGCCGTCAGGTAAAGGGAGGGCGGCAGAGCTCGGCCGCTGGGCGAGCTGACCCTCCCCAGAGCTGGCCCAGGCGCTGGCAGCCCCAGCCCAGCCAAGCAACACGAGGTGGCTCCGACGACACCTCCGTGTAATCGCTGCTGTTAGTTGGTACACTCCGCAACACAATCCTTTTGCTCTGATTTAATTACTAAACATAAAAGGAAATAAACTTCAGAATGAAAACAACGAAATTGCACTGCATGTAATTTATGGGAGCTATTCTTCAGCTGAATGCCATAAAACCCTGCATGTTTATGATACCCTATTAGAGGGCTGAAAACACGCTTGCATTTGCCTATATTGACTATGCAGATTATGTGATATTACTGCCTTTTTCTGCCTCTGCTATTTTTCATAGAAGCAGTGTATTTGTTTAAAGACATCCTTGCACTAAGTATTGGCTGCTGCTAGGAAAAAAAAAAAAGACTGGCTGCATGCTCCCTCGTAGCCACGGGCTATCAAGCTGGGAAGCGGCGAGCAGCTGGCGGAGGTACACAGAGGAAGAGGGCATTGCACATGGTTTTGTTCTCAATCTGGAATATCAATTACTGAGGAAGCAACCCCACGGCCAGACAAAACAAGAACCATCTCCGCAGCGGATAAGTATGTCAAATGATCTGAGCTGCGTGGCATTTCAGGAATGGCGGGATGGTAGCATGAGGATTTATTGAGATATCACATTAATCCCCTGGTTTTCTTGTCATAAGAAACAGATGAAAGGAAATAAGGTTTGCAAACTTGACTGGAGCATTGATTTATGTATAACAGCTTCAAAACACATGGACAGAAAAGCGTGTTCCTGTTATCCTCAGCTTAGGGCTCTGTGCAGCCTTCACTCCGCAGCAGAAGAGCTGGGGATTGTGCCTGCCGGCAGCAGGGCTGGCTCCTGGCTCCTCTCCTGAGCTGCTTTCCCCTTCCCCAGCCACCAAACAGCCCTGGAGGAGCTGTCCTCAGCTGTGCTCCTCGCCTGGGGACAGAGCACAGCACCAAGGGGAGGACCCATGAGAAAAGCAAGGGGCTGGGGGGTGTCGAGACCAGGTTTCAATGCATACGCAACAGTTTTTGACGCTGAAGACATCTCTAGTGTAGAGATTTTCAAGCCATTCCCTGAACAGCAGATTCTTCTTCCACCTTGCACAGATGGAGTCAGAATGAAAAACAGGATGAATTCACACCAAATTTAGCCTATTCTCTGAAGAGGTGGCAAGAGTTCATCTCTTGCCAGCTTGCAGATAGTCCCAACTATCTATTGATTTAAATATAAGCCGTATATCCTAGTGCTGCAGTCACAACATTCCTTTTTACTGCCTATTAAACCCTCTTTTAATATCTCCTCAAGCACTAATTGTCAACGTTTCAACCTTCATCTACGCCTTATCTTTACGTGCCAACTCTTTGCCAGCCGCAGTCAATATCTTCCACTTCTTGTTTTGCATAGATAGATCTGTCAACGCAAATTTAATACACTCAATATTTGACATAACTTCTTAGGGGTTTCTGGGACAACTTCTCTTAACACATCTTGAATTGAAAATAAATAGTTCAAAAAACCAAGGAGGAGTATGAAATTAGAAAACTAAGACTGAGAAAGACATGAAAAACATGTCTGAGGAAAAATATCATCTACTTTAGCTTCATAGACTGGAAGTTAGGAATCCATCTTGCTGAAACTGTCATCTTAATCATTGCCCTGGATCACTTCTGAAGGGAGAGACAGATCCCTCAAAGCTCAGCCTACTGTTTAAGGCTTTTCCTATTTAGCCTTTTCAGAATACTACCATAACACCAGGACTGAAAGCAGGATGAAAAACAAGGGTAACAGCTCAGGGATGTTCTTTTGGTTTTCCGGCCTGCAACCAAGGGTCCTAACGCATGGCTTCAGTTCTGTCCTTCAAGGAGTCCTTCTGGAGAATGACATCTGGCACTGTGTCATAGCCCCTTGGCAAGCCTCAGCAAGGCGAGCAGTCCCTCGGCGACCTGGGGATGTCGATGTGTAAGAGAGCAGAACAGCCACAGCACCAGAGGCAAAACCACCCCTACAGCTGGTGGGAGACATCGAAAACAACAAGAGCCCGCTCAGAGGCGTGGGTTGGGCAAGGAGGACAGACGCGGATTTCATTAGGGCTCTCCTCTGCCACACAATTAAAGAGGTCTTTGGAATAGCTAGATAAGAATTTAGTGCACACGATAAAACTTAAACTGTACAATTTCAGTTACAACAGTAGTATGTTAATTTATCTCCTGTTAAGACAGTTAAAACAATGACAAGTGGCTATAACCAGAGAGCAGAAATAGCCCATTTTACGGCCCGACTTACAGATCGTTGCTGTAATAGGAGCCTATTAGCTCCAATGGCTTTGGATAAGACCACACTGGAAATAAAAATGGTGCTGGACAAGAAATACTGCAATGTGATAAATACCCGCATCATAGACCCTGTCAGTTACATCAGTTCTATGTACAGGATAACTTGTGAGAAACTATTTACGTTATAAACCTTCACCAAAATTTAACAAGGAGCCCTTAATCATTTTTCTTTAATTAAAGCAACAGCTAAAGGCACAACCATTACATACCCCGGTATTTTACAACAACCATATTGCCAAGGGAAACACTATGAAATACCCAAAGTGAGCTAGAAGTTGCAGATAAAACAGGAGAAAGATAAATATTTCAATCAAAGCGATGCTTGTAAGAGAACTCGCTCAATGGCACGACGTGAGCCAGACTCCGGGTGGCAGGAGATAAGCCAAGATACAGCTCAGGCTCACGGAGATGTTATAAGCAATGCACATATGCTGATTTTAGCCTCCACAGTGAAAGGATGAGTGCAAGAAAGCTGTAGTTTCCCCGAAAATATGAGACAGAAGGCAAAGTACCAGAGCTGATAGTTTCAAACACAGCGGGAAAAATCCTATTTCTTTTTTTTTTAATCACTATGCAAGAGAAAAAATCAGAATAAAGGCACAGCAGGCACTGCTATTGAGTGCTAATCACAAGACTGAATTGCTTTGAGTTTGGAGATATAAAAATATTTAATTTCAGCTTATAAAGTTACTATTTTTAAATGTCCCTCGGTTTATCTGTCTGTGCCTTCTGTCTGCTCACTTCTGCAGAACTTCTCAAGCCAAGCACTCCTCAGACTTTTAAGGCTTGTAAGAATATTAAACTCTGTACAAAGAGCAATTAATACTACTGAGCTCTGCCTTCTTTTAAACTCAGATGGGAAATTACTGCTGTTTATGACGAACACGACTGTGGGTTCCTTTCACGTCTTCATTCACAGAAACATTCAGCTAAGAAGTTCAGAAAAACAATTTAAAAAAATCCACACAGAGGATAATATCAATGAGGATATTTAAAAAATCAGGCAACTCCTGAGCTGCAGTTTAAATTTATCACAAAGACTACCACCAGGAAAATCTTCTCCTGCGTGGAAGCGACGCTGATGTTTTGCGCCGTGACAAGGAGCGCGCTGGCTCCAAGCGGGGACCGAAGCGCGATGCTGCCCACAGTGCTGCTCGCCACCAGCACGCACTGCTAAAGAGTGCACGTACCAGACGGGGAAAGGAACTGAATTCATGGTGGCATTAAATACTTACGCATACTTGCACTGGGGGAGAGGCGGCTAACCTAAAATGCTGACCTTCCAATCAGTGCAGAAGTATTTAAATATACTCAAACAACAACAAAACCAGCAACTGGCATGCTCGTATAAAATAGAAGAGCCAGGTTCATCTCCTAAGCTCACATCATTAAACAGCATTAATGTGTGCTCATTAACAACTCTAGCAAGCTATATTCCCTGACAGAGTACTCCTTCCTTGCAGGAAGGAATCATGTCACAGCTGGGACAGGACTGCATGAGCCGTGCAAGTTATTGCAACACTTCTCCCTCTAGTGTCTTCCTTTGGCCTACATTTCTATGGAACGAGTTTAAATATGATAAATGATAAGAATTTCACCCTTGGCTGGGAATTCAAATTATCATATTGATTAGCTTTGCCACATATAATGGAAAATATTCGCAAAATTGGCAGGCTTTAAAGAATAAAAGTTGTCGCCTTGCAGATGCAGAACAGCAAGGCAGAGCAGAGCTAACCGAGTGGCAAAAACAACTTTCTTCTAACCAAGGAATAAAATCCCAACCTCAGATTATTCTACTGCAATACTTTGAGTATTGACCCATTTCCTGTGCGAAACGTGCCCTCAAATCTCATAGACAAAAAGTCAATTCCGCCGATTTCATTTTCTGAACCACAAGTGCATTTGTTAGGGACAAATTTTATTAGAGAGGAATCTCCAAGTAGCCTGGGAACAGGAGGTGCACAAGCAGGGAGAATTCAGAATGGCTAAACATTCGGTGGGATGTAAAGAACATTAGCTTTGTACAGCGTAACTGAACTCAAAAACCACTGAATTTTCCCCATCTGATAGGCACTGGCATCATACAGGGATAGTGGGGAAAAGCGGATGCCTTTCCCACAGCCGTCACTTGCAGCAAAGAAATGTGCAAAGCTGCTAAAGAAAAATAAGCCTTTTCTTGGGGGATATCCTCCTAGCAGCAACCCAGTCAGCTCCCAAAAAACACGGTGCCAAGGAGAATATAGGTTCTGTTCCAGATGGAACGTCTGTGTAGAAACAACTTGAAATCCAAAATCTTATGTTTCCACCATGAAGTGGGAAAGTGCAGTTTTTTTCTGACCCCTCCAGTAAATCTAAGGGTGTACTGCAGCCTGAGGACAGAGCGAATAATAAAGACTAGATGACTTCTAAACACATCAACATTTGGAACATGAACCCAGTGGTTATGATGGGCTTTTCAGCCACATTTCCCTTTACTTCTCTTTGAAGGATATCTTTCCTGCTGCCCCCAGGGCTGGAACGTGGCACGGAGGGCATGGGGCTGCACATACGGCAGGGGCAGGACGTGCAGGCTGTGCTCTGCACTGTTTCAGACCGACCCTCAACAGCAACACAAAATTCCTCACAACCAAAATTTTAGCTGATTAAATACAAATGGGAAATCTCCTTATTGCCTCCCTCAACGTCAGCCTCCAACAACTCATTAAACTTAACTGTACAAAACTTTGGAGAAAGGAAATAGCTAATATATGTTGCTTACATGATGCTGAACTGCTGTAATACACAGAGCACATTAAATTTGACATCCTGGGAAAATGAAAATCTATACTCAGGTGTGCATAACTCAGCAAATTGATGAAAAACTTAATTCACAAAAATTATATCTTTAGCTATGATGGAATGTAAGAAAATATACCTCAACCCTGAGATTTTAAGACCAAATATTTTTTTCTGTCTCCAGCTAAGACAATTTATTTACTTGTCATCCTGTTGATTCATTCCTAAGAAATATCATATGCATATATAGAGGAAATAGATTTTTTTTTTTTTATTTCTAGTAGTATAAAAAATGTTTCAAGCTGTCCACAGACTTGGAACAGGGGAGGCAGCGTGTGATGGATTAGTGAGCAGAGTGCAGGTGAAATGGTCAAACTTGCATGCCAAAGACAATTTATCATGGGACTTCCACAGCTCTGCAGCACCTCTCTCTCACATGGCTCTTAGCTGTACACCGTTTGCAGTATTTGCTTTATCAATATTTTTCACTGCAAACTACGTCCTCTTTTCAAAATCAAAGGGCTGCTCAAGTCATTTTTTCTTTCCCAGTTTCTCTCGGTGCTTGCTCACCCCCGCCTGTCCTCTGGGCACTCCCAAGGATCCAGTGTAACGTTTTCACCCATCCCCATGCAGGATGGATTCTCCATGCGTCTCCCAAGAATGGTCATAGCCAATAAAAGCAGTAATTAGACAGGGCCAAAATTAATTCATAGTGATTTTGATGACTTGCCTTAAATGTTACGTGTCATTTTGTGACAAGAACATGTCATTATGCTTATATATAGCTTAGCACATGTAATATCTAGGGAACACGTTGAAATAAACAGCAGTTAAGCGGTGCCTAATATCAAGTACGGAGATCAGTCTGTAGATTTCTTGTGGGAGCATTACACTAAACCCTAATATTGATGTAAGGTTAAAATATATTCTAAATCAATTGATATTTAAAGCTGCATCACTGTTAGTGTGTCTGGGTAATGCAAAAACCTTGTTAACCCTCATGTATGGATATTTAACTTGAAAACGTTACCTCAATTTGATACTAGGAGAAGACATTTAGTATTATCAGCAGTCTTTTAGGCTACTAAAAAACAGCCATATAGCGTATTTTCATCTTGAATAACATGGGCTGGAACTCAACACAAACTAACCAACTTCTGTTATTTTCAGTGGAATATGTTAACACTGGCAGAGAACCTAACTCTATAGGGAACACAATAGTTTTGGGAAAAAAGGAAATAATTTTCTCTATTTCATTACGTTTTGTCTTGATTCTTCATTTAGATCACAAGAGTTCAGCTTCGCCTGGAAAGGTTAACCCTGACATAGCTGTAACCATAAAGGAGAAAATGCTGTGGCTCAGGCAATGGAAAGCCATGAGGGAAGGGCCGGTCTTAGAGGTTATCAGCACAGAAAGGGGCAGATGGTTTGGTTTCATTCTTTCTGCCCTCTCTTATTCCACCCGTCCCCTTCCCTGTGATGAGCTGGGGGCAGCGAGGATGCTCACTGCCCTCAGCTGCCCCATCAGTCACTCCTTCTGCCACTCGTTTGCCCCTGGTACCTTTGATTTCTCCTCAGGGGAACAGCAGCCTACCTGCGGTTCTTGCTGATCCAGAGGGGGCTGGAAGGACTCAGAGGAGGAACGACTTCATTGTGCCACCCCAGTTTTCTTTCAAGGTCCCCAGCTATTTGCTATTTTCCCTCCCTGGCTGCGTTTGAGATCTGCAGCACACCCTACCTCCTCTGCTGCTTCACGTGGTGTTTACACTTCCCAGCCTCCGAAGAGGGTTTAAATTATTTCCTGTTTCTTCAGTCTGGGATGTGGTCACCCGGCTGTCTCCGATGCTTCCACTCCAGTAAATACCATTATGGTTTAATGACCCTCTACCATCCCTCTCTTGAGGGCAGATAGTGAGTCCGCACGCACGGAGACAGCTAAAGATACACAGCTTCATCAAATCTCCTCAAATCCATAATTTATACACAGGGAAAATCACCAGCCATCTAACCTGATTAGGTTCTCATGCCCCGCTTGCAGGAGACAGAGATATTTTGAGAACTATTCGTAAAAATCAGTGAGAGGTGAACCAGGCACCTGCCTTATAAAGGGGACTGTACCTGAAACAATCAGATGAGCCTTGAGGTGCTCGGGAATCTCAGAGCCGTGCCTAAATGTCTTTCTGTGGAAGAGCTAATATGGTGTGGAGCCTTTTGCTCTGTAACACAAACCTGATTTTATTAACTTTTTTTTTAAATTCAGTATTGAAAACATATCTCAAGCATTTTAGAAACAAATCCTTCGCTTTGAGGACGACTGGACCAAATGCTGAACTTCATAATTTAAGGCCTACAACAAGCTCATCATTATGAAGGTACCATGATTCATTGGTGAAGCCAGGTCTCCTGCCCTTTTAACTAAGGATAGAAGCTTTGTGTGTAAACCAGAAACTGCATTTGTCAGGATAAGAAGATACGTGAAACTTTGCATGCTTAAATATACACACTGCGCTTGCAGTGTTTTTAAAATCAATACTGCTTGAACTCCACAGTTCATGTCATTTTCAACTCAATTCATAACATTTTTTCAACACACAAGAAAACATTATTGCAGCTGAATACAGAATACCGTACGTTTGACTTACTTTGTACTATGCTTTTAAAGACATCATCTTGCATGAAAGGGAAAGCCCTGCAATATTGCTAGCACCAGTGCAAGGCGCGCTGCTGATTCTGCACAGCTCAGCAACTCTCCTGTCGCCTTCCCTCCAATGTCATTTCTGAACGCTCCCAGACAGTTGTGGGACTTGGCATTAACTGCAACTGCAGTTGCTCCATTTTACTTGAACAAAGAATTAGAAAACTCTTTGTAGGCTTTATCCGGTCTTTCACACATTAGACCAGTTCTGTCCCACGAACAACTTGCAGGTGACTACATCAGACAGTCTCAAGTCAATGTTCCTGATAGAAATCTAGGTCTGTGTATTAGCTTCATCCCATATTTCACGCTATAGCCCATAAAGATGAAAACTGCAGAAAACCAAGTTTTATAACACCTGCTATCACAAATGCAACATCTGACACATCCACTCAAATTTAGTTATTGACTAGTATCTCATAGTCCAGAAGATCTGAAAGGGAATAGTTTTATCATCACTACAGCTAACTAGTAGCCTTGCTTAGTATTAACCTTGCATACAGCAACCAGAGACATTTTGTTAACTACCTGCAACACTGAGACACTGCTTGGGCTCCGATTCCTCAGCTGGGAGTCGGAAGCCCAAGGTGTGGTGCAAAGAAAGGTCTCCGCTCAACACATCTACCTACCTATGGCCAATGCAGTCATGATCTGTGCACAGAGATGTCCTTGTTTGTTAGGACCCCACTTTTCCCTTATAGCCATAAGGGTAAGTTGCCATGCCAAACCTACTTTGGGTATGTAATTTCATGCCATGTACTGAAATCTACCAAGCAAATAACTCCACAGAAAAAAAGCAAAGATCAGTACCATCCTAGTACCCTTCCAGGCTGAACATTGCCACTTACTACAAAACACTATTTTTTTTTTAGCTTATGCAGAGATTTTATTAACATGCTTAGGCATCAACAGCAGCTAAATGCGACTTTTAAATCTCTCTTCGTGCTACGAACTACTCAAGTTCCATAATCATTCATACAGTAACTTACCGGTGCATGTGACAGCTGCTCCCAAATTCCTCCCCGTGGTCTTACACTTGATATTTTTCCACGTCCAGCACATCTTCCCTCCTCAGCATGAAGCTGTTTCTCTATTTGACCACAGTCCTCTTAGACGTCTACTGCCTTATTTACATTTCTTTTGCAGAGCACTTGAATTTCATTCCCCTGATATAGGGTTTCCTTCTGGCAAGCCTTAAATTTGTCTTCTTTAGTCCGTTTGCCAACTGCCTGGGCTAGTCAGCTTCTGTAAATTCTGCCATCTCCTTTAAAGTCTACAACACTGCATTTTATACCTTGCTATAAGACATACTTTATTTCTTTGGTATCCTTCTGACGCTACCCTTTCAACATTAAATCACTGGTTTTCCCTACCCAAAACCAGGTTGATACTGGTGCAGCCCGTGGCTTTATAGGCAAAACTACTTTATAGGTTCCTTGAGAATACGTATCTTTTAATTGTAGTGAAACAGAGCTCTAACAAAGGCTTTCTGTGCAATAAATACAGGCAGGGCTTACCTGTGATTTACAGCTTGCCTCCTACCATACAATAAAGCTGTCTGGTGCGCCATCAGAACTATTAACTAAGCAGCATTGAGCTGAACATTCAAAAATCCTCTGATTCATTTGTTCAAAGCCAAATGTATGATGTCGAAGTCAATACATAAAATTGCAGCTAAGGAATTAACAGCTTACAGAAATCAAAGATCCCTGTCACCTCCACACTCCGCACAGCAGAGCCTGGGTAGCTGAATGTATGCTTTGCTTTAACACGGATATACATTTCTTAGGGAAAAAGACTGCAGTAAAATAGGGCAGATCTTGCATCAGTGCTTTCTCTTAGCTGAGTCCTTCAGCTCATTTATTGATACTTTGAAACCCAAAAGCAATAGGACTTTCATTCAGCTCATAAAAACTTAACTATTTCATGGTTCAGCGTTATTCCATATAAGCTTAATCAGAAGTGACATCAAAAGTAAACTAAAGCAAAGCAAACTTGAAACGATATCTGTCGCTGGACAGTAAAAGATTCAAATGATGTGCAATAAAGCCTTTAAAGCATACAGAAAACACTGCTTCCCTATTACGTTCCTCAGTAGCTCAAGAGTACCAGTGATTACTCCGTGCATTCTTTAAAGAAACCTCTCGTTAAATCATTTTTACTTTGAGTACAAAACCGATCATTTCACACTTCATTCCACCTGTTGGGTGCTCCCACCCAACTCTCTCCCCTTCTCAATTTCTGCACCTGTAGAAGAAGAGCACCAGCACGACGAACCCCACACCAGGCATCGGAGACGTGTGACCGCTCACTGGAGACGACAGAGCTTTACGCAATGAATGCTGGAGCATTCACTGAACTCCAGGCCTGTAAAAGCATTTTCTTTCAGGAAAAAGGAGCCGTGTGCCTACATCACACTCACATTTCCATACTTTGCCTAATTTGGTGTCTCGCTCTATGTAAGAGCAGACAAGCCACTCCTTCGCTGGATCTTGCCATGCTGCCAGCAAGAGCAGTTGTGGTCTTGTTGCTAACAGCGCTGCTGTCACCGGGTTTCTCTCCCAATTCCTCATTGTCCCTAGCACACTTTTATGCAGTTTCAGATCCAACCCAAACTGGCTTTCAAATGTGCTTGTACATGCTGGGTTTGCTAAGAGCTTCGTGAGCCACCATGTGCTCAGCACATGGAGCACTGTCAAGGGATTCAACTGGTGTTTTCAATAAAGCCAGGCTGTTTTACAAGGGGCTTGCAACTGCTTTACTCCAAGGTTTTCAATCATCTTTAAACTTTTTCCTCCACACACAATAGCACAAGGCTACAACAATTCACTATTTTTGTTCTTTAGCTAACTAGGAAGGGAGGAGATACTACCCTATAGCTCATTCTAGCATCAAAACCAACTTGGATTCCCTGTTGAAAGTAAAGCAAGGTGAAGTGATGGATAGAAAAAGAGTATTCAGAACTCAAACTATTTATAGTGGCAAAATGATACCAGTAATTCTGCTAGATAAGTTTGGCAATGGGGTCATTTCACTATCAAAATGAGAAACTTATAATGTAAAAGCAAGACCTCTGCATGAGTTTATTTTTGTGCTATTAAAGGGAAATGTACATACTTTCCAAAGCCTGACACATTACTAAGTATGCTGTTTCTTTTGTTAATGTGATGCATGTTGAAGCAGTACCACATTTTTTTTTCCCCGCATCTGCTTATAATCGTTACAGAAATGCTGAAATTACAACATTCCTAAGGAAATACATTATCATCATAATGTTCACATCAGCCCTTTCACAACTGGCACTCATCGGGGATGCCTTTTATTCTGAAATGAGGGCAAGTTCTTCTTTCAATTAAGAAAAAATGCTGAAAACAAGAAACCTAAACATACTTATTGCACATGCTTAATTCGAGCTTACATTTTCCCATGAAAGCAGGAAGATTCATAATGAAACCCCAGCGTACCTTCAAAGGGTAAGATGCTAATTCCTTGGGGTATGGACCTAATATGCACTGATATTTCATCATCTCTTCTTGCTGTATGTTACACTTGTCTTATTCTTCTCCCTTTTACTCCTTGGCTGCAGAAATACCCCGAGTACCTGGGTAATCCACTATTGCTGATTTTTCCTATGCTGTTCTCCTCCGACAAACCTAGTGAGAATATCCTCTGTCCTCGCTAGTGAGACACTTCCATAGTTCACAGCCTGTGGTTTTCTCTGCTTTGGGACTTTTTGCTTATTCAGGAAAAAAAAAAGGTAGTTGTTTTTTTGTACGTACCACCCGCACCACAGAACATGCGACTCCTGCAGCTGCTCTGGCCCTCAAATAACAGCAGTTCTTTGTGACTTCAGAGCACTCCGGGGCTTTGAGCTCTAACCCGAAAAAAAACAAAGTCCAAGGACAGCACATTTAAACCAGTGTGCTACAAAAGCATATGCAACTAGAGTGGCATTTCCTAACGTGCTGCAATGCCCTCAAATCCATACACCTGGATACAGGCTGTTATCAATCTAAAATGTCACTATGACTCGGAAACCGCTTGGCCTTGCAAAAATCACAGCAGTACCCAAATGTGAGGTTAGTATTCGAGGTATTATTGACTCCTGCTCTTGGCCAAACATACTTCGGCAGAGCGAGGTGCGGATCAGTGCAAATCTGAAGTAAGCAGATGGGAACAGCCCAGCCCTCAGCCACTGCAGAAGTGCAGTGCCAACTCCTTCTGCACAGCATTAGCTTAACGCATCTTTATAAAGAATTTAAGTCGCTCCGAGTTTACAGTGATAGTAAGTGTTTGCAAGAAGTATTTGTAAGACCAAAAGCAAATAGCTAATTTTTCATGCAACTCTAATTTCAGTCTTTGTAATCCTCCTAGAAAGCACAGTGAGGTCTCCCTGAGCAAAGCGCAGGCTTCTCTTAACTCACTTCTCAACATTTAAATGAAGTAAATCAGTGCTGCTGACAGTCTGTCAATGAGCCACAGACAAACCAAAAAGTTTTAAGCCCAGTGCAAGGTATCAGATGCTTCGCTTTCCCACACCCTCCGTCCCAGCTCCGTGCAGATCACACAGCTGATGGCTGCAGCAAACAGCTGTTATGTCAACAAGTAATTTCTACATCCTAGCACAGCATGCAACAGACAAAAATTCTGCTTGTACTAAATAATTTTTGTCCTACTTTTCTCCCTGATACACCTGGCTAAATGGCTCAGGCTTCCTCTTAGAGAGTTTTATTGACGCTTGGCTCTGAGGCCACGCAGCGCTACGCTATGCAACAAGATCTTTAACTTTTACAGAAAGCATTTGGTCTAAAGAACAGATACCGTGCTTAAATTAATCAATTATATGCCTGGAAGAAAAAAAAAAAGGCAAAGGAAAGAGCAAGCTCTAAGCACTGCTCCATCTCACCAGTTTGATCCGTCGGCGAGCAGCAGGACAGAGGCTGGAGGCAGCCAGCAGAGCCACATCCAGGACAGCCCGCGCTGGCAGGACCACGCAGCGCACCGCCGTGCCGCCCGCTCCTGCTGCAGCACAGCTGAACCGGGCTCCGCAGCACCAGCAGGGACACAGCCTCACGGCTCTGTCCCTGGGGACCCCAAGGAGCAGCTCATGGTGCCAGCTGCACCCTGCGAGCCAGCCCCATCCGCTGCTCTCCACCTTTTAAAATTCAGAGGGGGAAAAAAAAACAACCACACACAACACACGTACTTGGTCACAGGCCGCAGCGAGGGCTATAGCCTGCTGTGCCCACGACGAGATGATTATAGAAACCCCTAAAACTGACTGAGATGCAGGCCAGCAAGCCCAAGCCACAGCTCTGCCACCCATTCGTCATGCCCAGGCTGCACCCGCTGGCTCATCGCCCCGCTGCCCTCTGCCCAGCTCCTTCCCTTCTCTGCTGGGTTAATTTTTGGGGAGCAGCCTTCCTGAAGTCTCCCCCTCAAAGGCACTAACAGAAAATACCTTCATGTATCATTACAATAATTCATTTCTCTCTTTTTTTCCTTTTTTTTAAATTTCAGTAAGGGCAGCTATGTAGCTGCATCTTTCTCCTGTATCTACTGCAGGTTTATTGCTTTATACATGTTTTATTTAAGCATCAAATCCAGTAGCTCATAAGGTCAATGTAACAAGCATGTAATTTCCACATTTATTATTAAGTAAACAGATTCCTTCCCCATGGCCACTTATGAATCAGTAAAGACTGCAATTGAACCTTCTAAACACAGTCCATGGCACAAACCGCTGTATTAGAAGTGTAATAACTGCGCAAACACATACAACAAATGGATGCTGAGAAATATTTACAGAAAAGTAGGAAGTAGATTTGCTGCGGGGCAATACCTGGAGGACACCTGCAGCACTTGACCCCAGGTCTGTGGATGCCCAAGGACGCAGATCCCAAGCTCCATCCAACCCCTCCCTGGTGGCTGGTGGAAGCGGGGCCATCCGTGTTTATGGAAACAACTTCCAGGGCTTGAGCAAAAGCTGTATTTCCTTAATGCAATATTTACTACAGTAAACCAGAGCCTTGAGATACAGGAAAAGATTGGGACTAAGACTGTCAAAAGCAATGGGCAATGGACCAACATCTAGCTTCCGTACAATATGCATAGCCAGCGTGTTGCCTGGGATTTATTGCATATCGCATATCAAATTCTTTGTAATGGAGACTAGAATACGTTTCAATTTTGTTTGCATGTCAATTATATATTTCTGCATTCAGTTATTATAAAGTAAAAATTATATTATTCCATTAAAAAAAATAATGTTCTGAAACTGCACCTTTTGAGGAGATAACCATGCTTTTATTATAACTTTATGTAAATTGCCATAGATCCATTGAATTCAATTAACTGAACTGAATTCCAATTTACGGAGAAGCCTAGTCCAATAATTCTAAAACTACATTTCTTGAACTTTTTTAATTGACCAGTGCTTACAAATCTGTCATTTCTACTTCCCCTATTGTTACACAGCTGTCAGTATACATATTTCACAGAAACTGAGATGCACACAAAAACAGGTTAAGGAGCTTTTATATGCCAGCCATATTAACAAATAGAGCCCATGAGCAAACAAAAATATTCTAAATATTTATTCATTAATAAAATGAAAATAAAGTCTTTAATTGCCTTTAAGTTCCGTTCAGTCTTTGTCTCCTTAGCAATCATGTAGACTTTTCTTTTTTAATTGTTCTTTGGGTTGGATTCACTCTAGTGCCCTGTGACTTGTGTTTGTTTCTAAATGCTGGTGGCAATTAGCAAACAATTCCCTCTAGTTCTGCTCATCCCTGATGGGATGTATTCCCTTGGAGACGGGCCATCAGAGAAAGGAAGGCTTGTAACTTTACATTGTATGATGTCTCAATGATTTGTTCAAAGTGGAATGCATTGCAATAAACACAATTACCAAAAAGAAAGCATGTATTCATTATTAAATCATTCCACACATACAGGAAGACCAACGTAACAGTAGCAGATAGATCCTGGGCAACAGAGCACTATCAGATTGGGCAATATGGGATACGAACAGCAAAATCTTGCTGTTAGTCTGCAAGGACTAGTAAACAGAGCCTTCAGCTGGTCTACCTTGACTGCTGGGATGAAAATACCATAGGCATAAATGTGGGCTCTCAGAAAGCTGCTTTACAGAAAAGGCCACTATCCTTAGATATTTATTTTTAAAATTTACTTATGAATTTATTTATTCACCCATTTTCTTATCACAGCCCACCCCAGGGAATTACTGTACTGTCTATATGAGGTGATGGCTCATTTCATCCTGGTCCCATCCTGTATAAGACAAGAAGGTAAAGACATAGAGCATGCAAACAGGAGGATAAGATACTTGCAGAATATTGAGCACTTTTTATGGCAATAATGGATTTAAAATCAGATTTTAAAAGCAAAAGGAGACAAAAGCTTTTTGCAATGCTATGATACACAAGCACCTTATGATATATAAATATATTTTCTAAGTGAAGAATCTACCACGTATCACTTCACCTTGGTGAAGCTGAGGATGCGGAAAAAGGAACAACTCAAGTGTCAGATTCCCTTCTAGAATTTTTTTTTTTTTGTATATGCCATTAAGGAATTACTTGTTAGGAGCACCATATGCAGAAAAATCATTCGAAGTACAATCCTTATTGTTTTTATGGTTTAGCTAAGTCATCCCCAGTAAACAAGAGAAGTAAAGAATAACTTTAATTACTCAACTTCAGCAAGTTCTCCCATAAAAGATGAGAGCTATCAACTGAAAGTATAAGCTGTATGATTAAAAAAAAATCATACTGCAAGATCCACAGAGAAGCACTTAGGTTTAGAATAAGTAGGAAAATTACCCTATGTGTTATTTCAGACTCTATAAAGATGACGGTCATGAAAGGGTAGATTTATTTTCTCTTACATCTTTGATGACTTACCAAATGGATCAAAGTCATCAAAGACAGAATAGTGATGCTTGGCAACACTCATTCTTTTAATGCTATCCATATTTTTCTTCCATTAAGACTTGAACAAACAACATTTCTAAGATTATCAGTAAATATTGAACAGTTAGGATAACCTGTTCATCATCCCACCAAGACAGAAGTGTATATTTTCAATCTGCAAATGTTCCATTCGTTAACTGGAAAATAATCTGCAAACCAAAACAAAGCTGCATGCCAAACAAAAGCTAATGTAAGTCAGCAAGCCTCAAGATGTCAATGCTAAGATGAATAGCTTGTCCCTTTTTTATTTATTGTCTTTTTTTTTTTATCTACAGTTTCCAAACTACTAACAGAGATGGTGCCCACACTCAATTTAAACAATATTGTGACAGTGAGTTGTTTCCATCATTCCTAAAAGCCACTTCTACTGAAGCTGAAGTTAATGAGCTCATATCAAAGGTAGGTTTTATGCTGCCTCCCACATACTCTGTAATTGTGTATGAAAGGAATGTCACTATGCTATGGAATTATTCTTGCTCATTTTCTCAAGCAAACAAGACCTTGAATTGCTAATTGTTAAGACCATGCATTTTAGATAATTGCTGATTACAGTATTTGAAGTATAAGTGATTGTTAAATGTGCTGTTTGGCTAATGCCCAGAAAGCCAATGTGATATCATGGATAATTATAGACAGTTTAATTGCTTTGGGTCTTTTAATTGTCGAAGTACACGGATGATGAGAGACCAGATGAAACTGAAAGGGTCAGCTGAGCCAAGGTGGTGTCCAAAACTGAATGCCGTGAGCTGACCCTCTGTGTTTTGCATTCACTGTTTAGGGAAGAAAGTAGAATAAAAGGACAATGTCATTTTAAACAGAAAGATCTAACCAGTCCTACCTGTACAGTTAGTCTTCACTTGTGAGAAATTCCTCTGTTACCTGCCAAAAGCTGCCTCCTATTTTCTTTTCGGCCACATGTGTGTTCTGCAGACATGCATTCCTGATGAGACATTGCCACTTGTATTACCTAACTTTCTTTTGGTGAGCTCTCATTTATTCTGGTAGGAAGGGTTCCTAAGAAGAACGGGTTTGAGTCATGGCTGTGGTTAGATGTAGAAAAGCAAGAACTCACCGTTTTCGTACATCCAAATTTTCCTAGATGGTAATGAGATTTGAGTAAGAATTACAGATTTTGGCTCATGAAGCAACTCAAGCCAGCAGATGGAGTGAAACAGCCTTTGTGATGTGGAGAACTTGATTCCAGCATTCACGACGATTCATGAATCTCCACCCCCCAAAATGTAAAATGTAGTGTTTATGAAATAAGTCATGTTGGCAGCTGTGAAAATACAAGTCCTCCTTTTACCCACAGAGAGGTAACAGTGCAAAATTAAGCCATGCTAATGTTGGCAGACATCAGATATTTAGTTTTTAAAACTTCACAATGACATTTTTATTTAAGGAATAAGTGGTCAAATTACATCATCCCTGATGACATTAAAAATGATTGTGTTACTCAGAATGAGTCCATTGGAAGTTCTTGCTACTGCTAGTTCCAATCTTGCAATATTTTTGCTGTAACATACCTGTAATCACTTCATTATAGGTGTTACTTTTTAGGAAGATAGTGAAAAGATGTTGCATTTTCAGGTCTTGAAGTTTGAAGAATCTGTGCTTTTTAGATGTCAGAACTCCCTGTGACTTCGTTTCTACTCGTAAAAGATAGACTCATCCACCTTTACTACTACCAGATTTAATTCTAGCATCTCTAAATTCAAGATGTTAGCAGTACTGCAGTAAATGTACCCAACAGGACGCATGCAAAAAGACAACTGAAGTATTCTAGCGTAGCATCCAGCAAAGATGTCCTCACATGGGTTAAAGGATCACTAAGTGGGGGCTTGGTGCTCTCCTGCTCAGGGACACATTCCCCCCAGGTATTCCTGCTGGAATGTCCCTTCCTTTGACATTTCTTATCACACTGCATGTCTGATAAGTCAAGGAACTTTGGAATATTGTGTTCTGGGAAGAAAACATCAAGGAAAGGGGAACAAAGAGTTGTCCTACTTCAAAAAATCCTAGGAGAGTTTAAAGTACAGTAAACGTATGACTTTTTAAAATCACTGTTTCCCAAATGCCTGAATTATCTCCAGCTATGATGAATTATGTCTTCTTGCCACCCTTTCACTGAAAATATCCAAGCAACAGACCTGTCACCACCCCCTCGAGATAACATCCTTCAGTTCTGCAAATCCTCCTCAGAAAACTTTATCCATTGTCATGTTTTCTTAATTACGTTTTCACCTCTCGCTCAGTTATACTCCTCTTTGTATGAGCCTAAATGGCTGTTTTTCCATCTAGCAGCTTTTCTCTGATGGTTCTTGTCCTTTTGATTCTCAAAGGGGCTGCTATTCCCTGCTTAGTTTTGCCTGTGAAATCCTGGAAGATCGTGGGGTTTCGCAGGTGTAACTAAGAAGAATTCATCCTGCGGATTCTTTATTACTGATGGAAATGTACAAGCCAGAAAGATCACAGCTTGAGCTTCAGAGCTCACGTAGTGTTGGCAAAGCTAGCAGCTAGGAGAATGAAAAATACCTTTTCCTTGTAAACTGAACAGATTGAGGAACAATAAAGCATGAAATCACACACTGTACCACTTACAGAAAATCCTTAGAAGCACATTTTGATATAAAATACAATATAGCTATTTTTCAATTGTCCTGGCTTGGACATTTTGTTTACAGCCGATGATACATAAAAGACTCTGAGCCTTGTTTACTTTGCCTGCAACAGTCTGTGGCAAAGCTAAAATTCTCTTCTTCATATTAAAGCAGATTTCCTATGGAAGCACTGGTGCTTCAAGCCTGATGACGGAAAGACAGGCTCCATACAGTTGTTAGAAACATTATTTGGAGATGAAAAGAAGGTATGGTCAACGCTGTAGGCTTGGGTCGACCTTGACCCACCTGTATCTGAATTGCTCAGTTCTCAGACCCAGACCTCAGCCTCTTGACTCTGAATTTTGAAAACCCTTTGCCACCCCAGGATCAGCAGCTTGTCTGTACAAGTTGAAAGCTTAAACGTAGCATATTTCAGGTATCTCCAAGCTGCTTTTGCTGTGAATTTTCACAGCTTTTTTCCAAATACACTTACCCTTAGACACCACCTACTTCCCAACCTCAGCAGAGCTCATCTTCCACTTTGCAGGTTGTCAAGTGACTGCTCAGAGACTTGGAAAAAACAGTCTCTGCAGAGTTTTAATATAAATGTTAGTGGGTAGCTAAGAATTAGTAATGGTCTATGGTTATGCAAAAGAATGAGAATTAACCCCTTACTGAGACTGCAAGCCTCCTAAAACCTTGCTCCTCTAGGTCGTTTCCTGTTCACTGCTACTTACCTAGCCATAGTTCCTACAGGCACTGTGTCTGTTAAAACAGCAATTCGTTATAAAAATGGGCAGAACTGATGCTACATGTGGGCAGAGTTGGTGAACGGGACTCTGTGACAATATCTGGACAGTAAGTCTACTTCTACCATCCACTACTAGTAGTACTGGTCTATTCCAGAAACAGTCACCCAACCTGTGTGTGTCTTCAACGCTGTTTTTTTCAAGCCTGAAGTTGAATACAGGACCACAAATTTATTTTTTTTTTTTTTTTCAATTCATAAAGCTGAATGCAACATCTCTGGATATAAACAGGCTGATGAGAGGAATTTAAAAAAATACCATGACAAGCAAACATACAATATAGAACCAGAGAAGCAACATGAAAAGCTTGCATTAATTTACTACAAAGGAAAGAATGTAGGAGCTGAGTACTACTGTTTGGGTAGGTCAAATGCAATGTAATTAGCACAGAAGTTAACATAAATACTGTGACCTATGTGACACTTCAAATTAATGTATTTAATCTGCATTTAGGTAAAGAAATGATTAAGAGATCTATTCTTCACAGTGTACTGAATAGGAATAAAAACAGTCAGTGGAAAAAATGGGTTTGGCAGAAAGTGTCTATCACTGGCAGCAGAAAGATGGGAGGGAAGGTAATATCAGAGCAAATGGAAAGCAGAAAAATACATCTTCTAGAAAAAACATGTGGGGCAAGCAAACCAACCACCCAAATCCTAAACAATGCACAACCTAAAAACCTAACTTATTTTGAGATCTTACTTAAAAATACTTTCTGTAATGTCACAAAGTCCCCGAATGGCAATATGTACCTAATTAATCGAAAAAAAAAATCACTGAAAACATTTAAGTTCATCAAGTGACTAATGCCCATTTGATAGGAGCATGGCACACCTGCAATAATTACCAGGAAGATATTAGCGAGCCTTTTCTATGCTCTGATGGCTTCATGGAGCATCAGTTTAGTGCACCAAAGTGCGTGTAATAGAGTGAATTCCCCAGTGTTTTTTGCAGACAGCCAATTACAAGCTACCTGCACACTCGATGTTTTTGACCTTGCCCATAAGAACGCCTGAACTGATGCACCGAGCCACTTCCAAGGGAGAAAATTTTTCAACAACCCACCCAACACTCAGCCCTCGAAAGAGCATGCAAACATTAATATTGTAAGGAGCATTAGGAAATTTAGACTAGAATATTTTAATTAATCCCTTAAACCTATACTCTTTAATTTAAATCCTTCTATCCCATTTACCCTCACTGTACTAGAAATTAAGAATGGGAAGGTATCAAGTAATTTCTTTAAATGCAAAAAACCCCTGCAGAGTGAAATTTACTTCTTCGGAGCCAAAATGTTAGCATTTCCAAATAGCTACGTTCACACACAGTGCCAAATTATACCTATGGCTTCAGCACAAACTAGACCAAAATAGACTCACTTTACCCACAGTCACACATTTCTGTGGGTTATTACCGTCTGATGCAGACTGCGCTTCTTTTTAGAAGCAGATGGGAGCTATGTGGGTCGCTAACATTTCTTTCAGCATATTGTCTTCAGAAAGCCTTCATTAGCTTTAAGACTGAGTACTGAAAGCCAGGCTTTCAGACAGTACTCAAAGAAAACACTATTTTTGTTTTATCCAAGTTGGCGTGTTTGACTGCCGTACCTGCATACAATTTCTGTTCTGGTCATATGTAGGAAAATGAATTGCAATACATTTATTCAGAAACATTCCCTTCCCTCCTCATTTTTCATTTTCCTCCTGTCAAATGTCTTCTAAATGGGAGTTATTATTGCCTTTATAATTTGTGACTTCTAAGATCCCTCAAGGTTAAACAGGAAAATTTATTTTCCGGTTATTATTATTGTGCCTTAGCTATTGTGCCTTTTGAGAACAATATTTCCTAAAGATGACTGCCTAAAATAAAAATAAGTAATAAAAATAAATAAAAGTACAAATAAAAAATAAGTCCTTCAATGGACAACCCAGTTATGCAGTCAGACTGGGCGATTGCTACAGTAGGGCTTTACGCAAAAGCAGGTTTGTGATACCTTACTGGGTGTCTTATATTCCTTAAAATCACACAGTGCAAGGAGGTGGCATTTTTACCTATCTGCACGTATTGATTTGAGGGTTAGTCCTCTAAATTCTGTACTTACCTGTTATTACGTTTCTTTTTAGGAAAAGGAGCAGGACCAGAACCTCAGCAGAGCTGCCCACAGGGAGCATTGGTCTAGGCAGTGGCCCCGGCTCTCCCACTCGGCCGCCCAAGGTCCCCAGAAACAAATGTCCAATTTTGCTTTCCAATTTTGCTTGCAGGGGCCCCACACCCTCAGGGGAGTCTGCATCACTGCTCTCAGACCCAGACAAGCTGCCCCTGTGGGCGATGTGTCCCTAGCAAGCCCACTGTACCGCCAGTTTTGGCTGGGCTACCCTAAATTTCTTTACCAGAGTCATCGCTGGATCCTCACAAGTGTCCATTAAAAGCCAGTGGGCATCCCATTTGTAGCCTGTGAAAACATTGTGCAAACAACAAGTACCCAAGAAAAGAGGTGCCATCACTGAGCACTACCCTGACACTTTCCACATTTTGGGATCAGAATCTTTCCGAGTTTTTCCTGTTTTGCCTACAATTAAGAAAAAAGCCAACAAAAACTACTTTTTTCACCCCTTCCCTGTTTGGTTTCTCCAGCAGGTAACAATGCTTAACATTAAAGCAACAAATTCTTTTATGTTTGAACCTGTCTTAAAAATGACTTTTGTATTGTGCCTTTCTCCAAAGGCACAGCACCACACAGCCTCCAAAGCCTTCACAGGGAATTACACTGGCTGCTGCAATGAATTTGGTCTGCAGCACGCAGCACAGCCTTTGTTCAAGGTTCACTTTCTTAAAAACCACAGCGCACAAACACTCTTGTTAACAGCTGAAACCCTAAAAGCCCACGGCAGCGAGCCAGGGGCTTACTGCATCCAGCATCCACGTGCTACACAGCTGATGAACTCCTGGAAAAACAACAAAAGAGCCAACATAGGCCACTCTTCCAAATATTTCCCACTCCTACTAACTGGACAGAGCCAGCACAGGGCTCTCCCAGGGCGCACACACATCAGGCACGATGCATGCTTGCAGGTCCAGAAGGTCGAATGAACGCAGCAGTAAGTGTCAAACTTTCTTATTTTTCACTTGAAAATAATGACATGGCCTTGGTGATGTGGCAAATGCAGTAACAGGGTGCCTTGAGAATGAATTGCATTTGAACGGAGATCACAATTACTGAAATTAATATCCAGACCCATGTAAACATGAGTACTTCTGGTATCCAAATTTTGTTAAAACTGCACGGACTAGCACAGTTTTACCTATATTAATTTATTTAAACAAGCACATTCTTAAGAGCTACACCAGAAGTTACCTGGTGTGGGATTTCAAACCTCTGTAAATACATGGAGACACTGAAGACAACTCCCTCCCACTGCAGGTGAAAGGAAAGCGTTAATGCACCTTTTTCCTTGAACGATAATCCCGCTCCTTTTAGACTCTTTTGCTGAGATTGCAACTCACTTGCCTTAGGTACTAAGCCTATGTAATTTTCTTAACCATGGGGTATCCATTTATCAGATTTGATGCTGATACCTTTTAGTTGTTTCAGCCGGAAAAAAGCGTTCTTTTCCAGAAAGGTTATTTAAATGTGACTAGGAATAACCAGAAAAAAAGCCACCTAAAGCTATCAATAGATCTAATGCAATAAAATTGGGTGACAACTGGAAAGACAATAGCCTAAACCAAGGCATTATTAGCTGGATTTGGCAATTTGTGCTCGTCCCCATGAGTTTATTTGCAATCAGTTAGTAGAGCCTCTAATGAAAAAGGCCAAAAGAAAAGTACTTTTAATTCCACAAAATAAAGTCAAGGAAGTTATGCTTTCTTTTAGTCCTAGTCCTCATAAGATAATTACTAGTACTTATTGATGCTGTTTTAGTGGGAAAAAAAAAATGTGGAAAATTCATTAACAAACTTGATTGGTTTGCTAGCATGGCCACAGCAAATGGCCACAGACTGCTAGGAAGAGGAGAAAAGGACAACAGCCAAATTTTTATTTATCCTCTTTTTTTTTTTTATCCTTAGTTTTAATGAAACCAGCACATCAAGGCCATGCTTGACTATTAAGTTTTAAAAAGTTATTTTAATTATAAAATAAATAGCATAGTAGACTTAAAGGAAAGATCTCCTTATAATGAAAAGCGTGCATTGCTGGACTGCTGGCCAGCTCAGCCTGGGTGTAATTCCACTGCCCTGAACTTTATTTTAATAAACATATACAGTCAGCAATATATTATGTAAATCAAATTCTTGATATTAAAAAGGCATTGCACGTTTCAGTGCATCAGCTCGCACAGGTTAATTATCTGTCTACAATTTGTACGGTTAGATCACCACGGATACACAAGCACTACCAATCCCCAGGACAGCACCTCCGTCATTTGTTTGTCTTAAAAGAACCCTGGGTCCTCCTCGGCTGGAGGTGCCATGGTGGTAAGGGAAGGTGCTCAGGAGCCCTGCCCAGCTTCCCAGTCCAGTTACAGAGCTGGCAGAAGACAGAGCAAGAGATCTTATTGTCTGAATAGTCCTTGCACTGGGCCCAGGTCCCAGAATAAATGCATGCTCTCATTCAGGAGAACATCAACACTCTTCGTTTTATCCCAGTCAGATCTCTAGGACAGGCATAAACAATACCTCTTGTATAGATTCAGTTATTTACACTTTGAGGAAAGTGATATTTCACATTTGCTGTGAATATTAGTTATAGTGTTAAGAGCAATTCCCTTCAAGATCTTCCCTGACATTATTTTCTATGCATAATGTGTGATTTATGTCTATTAACATAAATAGGCACTGGAAATGCATTTTGACATTACACTTTGCAGAAAGGAATTTTCAATGCATTTTCAGCATGCATTCCTGCCAAAGGTTTTGCGTGTGTGTTTTTAAACTGGATTTGAGATTACTCAATTAGCAAAGAAATCATGAATGATAACCAATAGGAACTGTGCAATGCTATGAAAAATTGAATCAAGAATAAGTGATATAGAGAGGTCACTGAGTCATTTTGAATAAGTACATTTGAGATAATTATGTGCTTTAAAGACTTTTTGAGAAAGAGGCAAAATTAATCAGATACATTAAATTATGAATTATTAACTCAACTCTATTAAATATCAAATAGAAAAGCTTTTTAGGATTAACCATGTTTTTAGAAATTCTACTAACTACAGAGTAGATTTCTTTGATTTAAAAATGATTTTTATTTAGACTTGAAGCACAGAGGAGTCCCTCTAGGGTGAGCAAAGCTTTCCAGAAGTGGCAGATCCCTGCTGGGACTGGGGCTTACTCTGAAGCTACGTAGATAACGACCTTAATCCTGCCACACCGAACCTCTTCAGGTTATGAATGGCAAAAGCACACAGAAAACAAAGTTTAGGAGTACCTGAGAACATGGGCAGACAGACTCACAATCTCGCAAGTGCTGAAGAACTATTTTGAATAAGACTTTTGCTGAATCTGCCGACCCCTAAGTGAGCAGTGGCAGCTCAAGTATTGCTGTATTCATCTCAAAATACCTGCGGGACTTGTTTCACATCTCCCATACTGCTGTGGGTATTTCCACCAGCAGATGCATGGTGGTTTTTTTATTTTTTATTTTTTTTCCAAATAACAGATTCCTTGGCAAAGCTTCACATGGAATTGTGCCAAAACTACTCATGAAACAAGTAGCCGTGGCCTTCAGTGAAATCAATAGCATTGAAGGAATAGTGGTTGTCACTGGATGCTGACTTTTCCTGGCTAATAAATACCTGAGCCACCAGAGCAGCTCCAGCATAACGAAAGGCAAAATTCGTTCCTCCAGCTGAACAGCCTGCTTCAGGTCCTTCGTTGTGCCACAGCCTCTCGCTTCCATGCCATCTATCAATGAGGTTGGCTTCTGTTTCTGCACCTGCCAGCAGATGCAAGGCAGATAATGTTTAGCAGTGCAGCCACTCTTAGATATCTATGGTGAAATGCACTGAAAACTACCCGTCTGTCCATTTCTAAATGGTTTACAGAATTACAACAATAGCAAATTTTGACCAAAGTTCAGCAGTACTGTTTTTGTTAGTTATTTAAAGGTGGTATTTCTATAAGAAGGAAATTCCTGGTGGTTAAATGCCTCGTCTCTCAATTATTTTGGTTTCTCCCTGCCTGTGACACGGAAAGGCAGGCCGAGCAACAGCACACCGTGGTGTCAGCTACCCGGAGTGTTCTCAGCCACCCGGCTCCTCCCTAGCATTGGCCCCGCTCCACCCACCTCTCACCATATGGAAACCCTTCAGCCAACGCACCCTTCATCCTTCTCCTTCAAAGCTTAGAAATAACTTCTTACACATCAGACACTTTCCTCGCCCATTCTCCAGTTAGCACTGACATTAAATAATTAGGCTGTTGCCCTCTGAATTTTCATCTTAATTTTCAGCACTGAATTCCTGCGTGGAGTTTGATGGAGGCAGTAAGAGTATTTTCACAGCACTCCAGACACTATTGCAAAACTTGCAGCAATTTTTTATATTGTTTGATGATTCTGACACAACTGATTCTCAGTGAGTTAATCATATAATTACATATTAGTGAATTATTCTGTACTAGAAAATTGTTTCATAAATTAGGTCACTGTCATTTATCATTATAATTTCTTTAACACATCTTATCCTTTGATCCGTTAACATTGCTGCTCTGCCACATCAATACATGCTCTCAGTCATCACCATGACGC
This sequence comes from Anser brachyrhynchus, assembly GCF_964034855.1. Taxonomy (NCBI): domain Eukaryota; kingdom Metazoa; phylum Chordata; class Aves; order Anseriformes; family Anatidae; genus Anser; species Anser brachyrhynchus. The sequence goes on from NC_137705.1 coordinate 2,520,602, forward strand.
AGCGAAGAAGTAAGCTCAGGGTTTACCAAGCCAGCAAAATGCAGTTTGCCTTCCTTCTGAGCAGGCACATGAGAACAGGCAACAGTCAGCACCAAACGTTTCCAAATCTAACCCCGAGAAACCACAGGTTTTACCCTGCGACTGCAGCTCCCCCTGCCTGGTACCTCTCCTCCTACCCATCAGCTCATCATCAGATTTTTGATCATCCCCACTCCTCCCCTCCATCTGCTTTCAAATTTCTCTGTGTCTTTCCTTGTTCCACACCCTTCACCTCTGAGTCACGTCCCAGCAGCAGAAACCTTGTTTGAAAGCTGCACTCCTCCAGCCAAAGACACCTTGCCTTAAAAGACAGCCCTGGCCGGATCCACATGCCCAGTGCAAAGTAACCACCCATAGCTACGCTCTTAAAAATCAAGGGTAATTTACAGATTTACAGGTTGAGACCTATTCTATATTTATTTAGGGAAGACTTACGAAGCTCATTCATGCATAATTAAAAAATAATTGAATCAACAAGTCAGGGAGGTTTACCTGCTGTACATGACAGAAAATACAAGAATTTCTGTCAAAGTACTGAAGACACTGGAAGTTGTATGCATGCAGATGAAAACCAGATGTAGAACGAAATACCTCAGACACTTAAAATTATTTCCTATTGCTTTTCCATGCATAAAATTATCATATCTCTCAGAGAGAAGGTAAGGTGGTCACACGAATGGAGATTTGCACACAATTTCAGTGAGCATATCCGAGTACACAAACCAACTCCAGCCTGAGCAATGCCAAAGTGTGCAGCTCTTCATTTGTCCTTCACACAATGCAAACTACAGATATCAGCCTATAACTTGTAATTAAAAAAAAGTGTATTTTGCAAGGATATCTTGGAAACATGTCACCAATGTGCCAAATTTCTGTCAGTGGCTTATTCTGGATAGCCTCTTGTACACGCCAGATAGAAGACAGACATCCCTGGCATGGGTGTTACATCTCTATTGTTTGACCCTGCTTAGTCTGAATTAAATTAGTCTGGGGATATTATCTCTACACTTCTCAGCTGAGATTTGTTTCAATGCCTGATACTGGATGAACTCCAATGCCTTTATTCCAGCCCCACCACAGCTGGTTCTTCAGAAAGTTCTGCTGAAGAAAATGAAAAAACACTGCTCCTAGTGAATTTCTACTTACATTTTTGACAGACAGGACAATAAAAAACCCACTACTTCTCTTTTACAATGGAAACAAAACAGTAGGACCCACTTTCCTGCAGTGGCACAGAGATGCACCGGGTGTGCAGCAGGTGGCCGTGAGCTGGCGAGGGGAGGTGGGACAGAGGCTGCCTGGATTGACCTGAGAAAGGGCTTCTTTCACATCATAACTGACTCCAAGTGTTTGGTCCAAAGCTTGTCTAACAAATGGAGAAACAAACATCCTTATCCTAAAAAGCTTTTAAAAACATTTTCAAGAAAACATTTTTCTCCCCGTGATTTAGCATGTGATAAACTGCATGACAACGGGCAGCTGCGATGGCATTTATTTATCCTATGAGAATGGCTCACGAGATCGAGATAGCATTGTAGACAAAAATACCTCATTTCAGTTTGTTTTCAGAGCCTACTGAAATGAAATGGATGAAGCTTGCTGACGTTGCCACTGAATTATATAATCCTAGAGAAGACATTAATGGCTGCTCTAAAAATCTAATTAAATTTTAGGGCACTAGTAATGCAGCCATAAGGCCCATGTAAGCCATTATCTACATTAATAAAAATTAAAGTCAAACAGTATCTATACAGTAATAATGTACCTGGATTCAAGGTCACTTAATTCGCTTACTCCCATCTTTTTCTTTAGTGTTGCTATAAATATTATTATTTAATCAAGACTTCAAATTTATGTACGTTTGTTACCCCAAATGCTCTCTTAATACATAGTATTAAGACAGGAATCAATCTAATTGTTTTTCTCAATTGTTTATTTTCTTGCCTTCTACATAATATAACTCTTGCCTTCAACCTTTTAAGCAGTTGGCATACCTGGGCACAGGTTCAATGCCAGGGGCTGTCTGTCAGAGACAGTGGGGATGAGCAGGGGGGCGATGGGGATAACAGCTATTCACTGAGTCCTGCTGAAAGAAAGGAGAGAGAACAATGGCTTTTTACCCGGGATAAATACTGAGAAAGTTTTTCTCATATCGCTTACTTACTTCCAATTCTAATCTGGCACCAAGGGAAATTAAAAAAACTCGCTCGCATTTATTCACTAGGAACCTCGCCTTGTGCAGCTGCAGTCCTGAGGGTAAATACTCCAGGGAAGGAGCGAAGAGCAAGGGGAAGACAGAGCTGAAGGACAGTGTGCTACTTTCTGCAATAGTTCATTCATTTCCGGCAAACATGTCACTTTCTACATTGCTTTATAACTATTTCTAAGCTATGGATAAAATTCAGTTTACACATCCAAATGATCTATGCCTTGCATATATTCTTATTGTTTGCTTTTTCAGAAGTGACACTGCAGAAACTCATGCCCAACCAGAAATATCAGCTCACCAGGGAAAAGGCATTCTCTGCTTTGAATTTCTCTCTAGCTTAAATAAATTAGTTAACTGCACAACAGCTTTTTATTTTTAATGAATGCAGCCCAAGGACCTTTCCCATTTGAAGAGAAAAATTCTGCCAGTGTCATTTCCTTCAGGCAATCGTTTCACCACAGGGTGTGTTAGGGAGGCAAGTTTTTTCTGCTATCAGTGACAAAGTATGTTTTCTAAGCTTCAACTCTTAGAAAAGACGCTGTGAAATTTATATTTAGAAATTTTTAGAATTGTTCTTTTGGCCCAAAATGTTTTGGCTGATGAACATGAAGTTTAATTTTGGTTTCTAACATCTCATTTATGGCTGGCCCTGGTGTGTGTGGGGGGATGCAGGGGACGAACAGGTCCCACCCGCACCGGCAGCATTGCAATGCTCCTACAGGTACGGCCCAGGAGCGATGATGTGAGAAATACTGAAACTGCAGACACAGTTTAGAGTGCATCCATCCTGAATTCTTACTTGCCTAATTGTCCTGAGTTTTGTCTGAAATGTACCACTAGCATGAATCCATAAACATTTAAGATAGAGAATTACTTTTAGAAGTTTCACGTGAAGCAATCTCTGTGATGCACTATTGTATTTCTAAGCTCAAACCCCACTGAAGCACTCTTTGTTACACAGGGAGCTTTTTAAAATTATCATTCACCTTTTATTTTTCCCTCACTTAATTCCTCATCCTTCATCCTTGCAGACCTCGGCCGGCTGCCAGCAGCACAGGGGACACAGTGGGGACCGAGAGCAGAGGAACCCCGCAGGTGGTCGTTGTTATTCCCTGCATTGCGCCATCTCATCCTGCCTTCGGGATGGGCTGCTGGTAGCTAGCAAAGAGCCTATAAATCAACTGCAGTGAATGGAGAGGTCCCCAAATAACATTTCCTTTGCATTGCACCAGCAGGGATTGGCCACTCGTTATTTATGTTCCTACTTCAAGCTATGTTACAACTTCGGCGAATAAATTGCTTCAGTAACTTTTTGGAAGAAAGCATTTAACTAAAACCCATACCTCCCGTGGTGCTGCACTTCTCAGTCTCCTTTCAGCCTCGCTGGAGGTTGGTTTTGAATCCCACTTTGGGATTTTAAAAAATAAAGGTAACAAAATAAATCCTGTGTGGTTGTGTTGTGAACTTCAGAGACGCAGACCTAAGCACCTGGGTACCTGAGGGGGCCTCCAAAATTGTGTGTGTGTGTGGGTTGAACTACGCTGCTGTGGGCTCCTGTGACTCTCAACTTCACAAAGGGGCTGGCTGGAAGCAGCAGGTATTTTCAGGCACACACGTTATTACGGGTCTTTAGTAAATTAGCAAATTTCAGGGTAATGATGGAAGAGTGCCTTAGTCACAACAGGTAATGCCTTTGATCCAGAATGTCCTCAAACTGCTTCCAGCTATTTCAGACCAATTTCATTATCATCTCAGGCTTAACCCTATGTTTTTGGCTATTATAACATGAATCTATCAATACAAAAGTGACCAGCATTGAACCCCAGCTGGCAAAGACCTGGGAGGGAAACAGACAAATAAACCCATGGTCAACGTTGGGTCTTGCTGGAAGCCACAGCAGCCGTCAGGTGTCACCCCTGCGGGGACAGGAGGGACCTCGTGGCAGGGCAGGACGGTGGCACAGCCCATGGCACTGCCACCACACTCCGTGGCACCACAGAGCCTCGCCGGGGCCAGCCGGGAGCGGGCAGCACAGCCTCCATCTCCCTCCTCTCCAGCAGCCCAACGAGCCCTGCCTCGAGCCACAGAACAGCGCTGAAGTGTCAAGGGATTCCCTGTTCGTTTGTAGCTGAGGTATAAAACCAAATCAGAGATCAGGAGATTACCTCAAACCTGTCTTCAGTGCTATTCATGACAGAATAAAATTAGCATAATTTCACCTGAAAAGAAAATTCTGAATTACCTCCAAATGAGCTGTTAAAGAAAAGAGATTGAAAGATCTCCTAAAGCTGCACTGTAACTCCTCGACAAGCTGCACCTCGGAGCCACCACCAACCCCATGGTGCCCATGTGGGCACTAAAGCTAACACGCTGAGGACACAACTGTGACCTGGCAATTTATTTTTATTTAATAAGTTTCCAACTTTATATCTGACAGGCTCCCTGTAATATTCCCTATTTGAAATAGATAGTAATGTACCAAAGGCATTTCGAGCACACCAGATATAGGCTATTTTCCCTTTAGCAAATGTAAAACTCTTTGAAAACTAGGGAAAAATACCTTCAGCTGTTTCAAGATGCGTGCTTCTGTACCTGAGATCCAGATTGGGGAATAGTTACATTATTCCCCAGAGACTACAAAAACAGAGCAAGGTTTATTTCTGAGCAATCATCCTCCTTGCCCCCACCAACACTCCTACGTGAGCTGAGCCCGGCCCTGCTTTCAAAGCAGGGCTCAGAGCCGAGGGCGGTTTGCAGGAGGCCAGACCCGCTCCCGCAGGCCGAGGACCGACCCGTGCAGGCTCCGAGCACTCCTGCAGGACGGTCCCACATCTTCCACCACAAGAACTGCCCCACATCGCTCCCTGTGCCTTGGTTCTGCCATGAGCCGCCAGCAGGGCCTGAGAGCCAGGTTAGGCGCTGGCAGCGCGTGAGAGAAATGCTCGGCGTGACTCGCTCTGTAAAACTCGTGTTTCTGGGAAGACATGCTACGCTTCGTCTGCCACATCAGCGGGGCTATTTGCATTTCAGGCCTCTCTCTCAGCCCTCTATTAGTCAGATAAGAAATGGAACATGTAATGTATTACACACACACCACACATCTTTCGGTAATTTGCTCCTCAGCTCTCCCCGAGACTCCTGAAATTCTCACACAAAGACGACACTGGAACTTTTCTTCTTTAAAGCCCTTGCTGTAAACGCTGTTCAGCAGCAGGTGAGCAGGTTCTGCATGCTGCAAAATCTCAGATTACAACAGCTGACCAAAATTTTTTAGAAACTAAACATGAATAAAACCCTCAAGAATCAAATATTATTTAATATTTGAGTATTATTGTATTCATAATCAATAATTTCATTTACTTGCTGCTGGAGGCTCTTCCTCTCACTTAGCACACAGAGGAAGAGGTTAGCCTCCTCCACAGGCTCGTTCCTGTACACCTGTTTCCCACAAATGAACACATGGCATTAAGGAGTGCGTGTAAGGTCTGACCTGTCTCTGGGCTGCAGATGAACCAGGAGCCTCCGGCTGCAGAAATTGAAGATTATAAGTAGAAGCCTCTAAGAATCAAAATATTTTAATATTTGTGTGCTTTATTGCCTTCTCACTTGACTTGACAGTCTCATCTACCCGCTGCCATGGGCTATCTTTATCAATGATTGATCTTTGTCTCCCCCCCAACCTTATGGGGAAAACTGGACAGAATACACACTTTTATTTTATATAATAACCAGGCTTACTGTAAAAGAGAGTGCCGTGTGTTGAACACTCCATATGTGACTTGACTCACTTATAGACATTTAATATTCCTCTCTGCCTCTCGCTATAAGCACTGGAGGGACCCGGGCCTGCAGAGGAGCAGAATACAAAAGCACCCAGCCACCAGCAGCCTGAGCCCGGGGGGCTTCTGTGGTGACAAAATCGCTAATCAGCTCCGCTAACGCAGGAGACAAAACCCATCTATCTTCCCCAGCTGTCCAGCTAGCGAGGTTTTCCTTGAACCAGTGCCTTGGAAAATCTCTGTTAAATAACGCTTCTAAAAGATCACTTTAATTTGCAAATACCGCTTTAATTTTTAAATCCTGCAATGAGAGACCATGAAGTGACCGCTGAAGGAGTTATCCCGTGTAAAGCAGCACAGAGACAAGAGCGTGGAGCTGCTGTGTGCACAGCTTCACTCGGGGCTGCCTTGCTTCGGAAGACCTGGGATACATCAGGAGGTTAAACACCATCGAGCAGTGGGAGAGGAATACGAAAGAACGAAGAATATACGAAAACAAGGAAACAGCAGCAAGAAATTCCACATCCCTGAGAAAGTGCCGTCCTCTCCCTGCTTGCTGGCTTATTTCACCGGCATTTTAACTGAAGGGCCAAAACAGAAGGTGCTGTTTACACCAGAACCTGTGCTGGAGCTAGCGCACATTCAGAGTCCTGCCCTGCAGAGGGGACTGTGCTCCCAGGCTTCAGTGAAAACATTTTGGTCTCAAACCACAATTATTTTAAGTAAAATATTAGAACACATTTACTGCTTTAAGTTGTCTTATGTGTAAAGTATAAGCAGCAAAGACTACAGAAGGAGGAGGACTCCTTTGGATTTTTTGTTAAATAAAAAGCCAAAACCACCTCAAAAAAAAGGCAATTCTTCATCCTTCCTGTCCTTTAACCTAAATACAATGCACTGTAAAATAATTCAAAACTACAGAAAAGCCGAAATTAATTTTTGAAGAACCTTTTTGAAGAGCTCTTAGGGGGAAAAAAAAAAACAAACTTGCTGGCTATCAGCTTTCAGCCTTACACCACACTGCAGCATTTTAAAGAGGAGAATATCTGTGGGTAGATTTCAAGTTTTATAAACTACAAGGATCATAGAAATATTTATTCTCACTTTAAAATTGTCAGGAATTTTCACTGAATAAATTATTTACTGATTTGCTCCCTGGAAAGCAAGTTAGCTCACAAAAAAAAGCCTAAAAAAAACATTTCTTCAAAGGAAAAGGACAAAATTTGACAGAATTCTGGTCATAGCTCTGACCCTATCAGAGTATAAATGCACTAGATACTGCCAGTATGAAGTTAGATAATTAGGATTATCATCTGATTGCCATTAGATATTCCATCTTCTGCAAATTCCAAGCCAGCTCAAATTCAAAAGGTTACTGTTAAAATTATTTGGGAAAAAAATAGGAAAAAAGCTTAAAGCATCACATTCAACTCTTAGTCCCTGAATAAAGGAAACCACCTATAAGTTTTCTACCCTCAAACACACAAGTCAGTTATGAAAGCTCAGCACCTTACAAGATCATTATGTAAATAACATTTAAGAGTGACTCCTAAGCTAATAGTATTAGCTTTATTCTTGCTGTAATGACCTATGGATTTCTTTTTAATATGGCCATCACAAATGCAGAGCCTGCAGATCAATTTATTTGGCTACAGACTTCACTTGAGCCCTTGGCTTAAAACAAACATTGGAAAGTTTTTATTAAGATCAACCTATAAAACATTTTTCCCACTTCTGCAGACATGCAGTTTCTTTCAGTTACACAACTTGCAATAAATTCATTTAAAAAGATTTATTTATGGGCTTTTCTTTTCCGTGACTGCAATACAATAAAGAATGCAAGCTTCCACAATATATTCTGCCATATCTACATCTATTTTAAGTATTTTCTCTGAAACAGCCCAAGCAGAAATGGATAATGAAGCAGGCTTTAGGAAAGGAGCACAGCAGTTTTAGACCCCATAATAGACTCCTTCCTGTGGGATTCCTGAAAATTATTTGTTGATTATGGGTTTCCCAAAAGACCGCACATTATCTTCATCACCACGCCATGGTTTCTGATGTATGCCTTACAGAATATGTGCAAACCCTGCCATACAGAGGAGGGAAGAGCTCTTAAAGGAGGACGCAGTTGCGGGGCTTTCTCGCTGGATGCCCACCAGCCTGCTCCCAGCGCTCCAGGGCACGGGCTCTGCTGATCCAGCAGTCTTGGCTCGAATTTGGCTATGCAACATTTCTATGCTCTGCATTTTCTACCACTTAGAACAGTTTTAAGCAGCAAAAGAAATCCGGATGGCCAAAGCATTCGCTCAAAGAATCAGAGATAAGCATTATTTCCCCAATTACACTGCAAAGTTCTGCAAGAAGAGCCGAAGAGCATGTTTGTTTGTGAAAAATGTTTGTTTTCCTCAAGGTATAAAAGGGATTGCTTAAAGAAAAAGATGTATTATTGAGGATAAGGTCTCTGGAACTAAATTTCTTACATGATTTTAAAAAAGTTATAGTATGCTGATAAAAAAGTTTAAATCGATCTTTGTGAGATGACCGAAGCGAATGTGCAAATCCCTTTTCCACTGAGCAATAATTCTTCAGAGATGGGAATTATTGGAAGCTATACATACTGCTCACTGGAAAGGATAAGTCTCTTAAGATTCATCCTAATACTGCAAAAAAAAACAAAACTTCGCACTGTTTTCAAAAAATTACTTTGCATTCACTTTATTCAAATAAACATCTGGATGAACGTGATCAGCGTTCATTAAAAGCTCCGAAGTGACAGGTACACAACCAACACTCGACATTTGCACAGCTAAGCTTTCACAGCTGTAATGAATAAATGGAGCGTGTGCTCCCACATGCAGCTGACACCATCCATAACTTGTTTGACACTTGACTGCCCTTAGGAGGGATCTGTTTTTCAAAAAGAGTTTATTTAGAGAAAAAAAAAATCATCAGAATAACCTCCTCAGTAAGAAGGCTTTGAAATGCAGTTATAAAGAAATGTCAGAAGGAAAATCCTTCCAAGTGGTAATATTTATGTGAGCTGAAACTATTGCTTAGCACACACACTGCCATTTAATACCAGACAAGTTATTTTAAATATTATGAAGATGCAAGCATTGTTTGGGTGGGAGAGCATCCTTCACGAAGCCCCTGCACACTCCTGTGCAAGCTGCTTCAAGATCTCCCCCAGCCAACAGCCTTGGGGCAGGAGGTAAAACAATTCCTGGTCATCCCCTGTTGGGTATCGTTTTTCTCGTTTTTGATATCCAAAGCATAGCGAAAAGCCAGGTAGGAAAATCTTAGCAGTTGGCAACTGGCACAGCCTAGAAGAACTAGAATATCAGCTCCAAATATCTCATCAAGTTTCATTTCAGGAAAACAGAATGAATGAAAGCAAGGGAAAACACATACCAACAAATCTCTTCTCGCTACTCCTACATGATCAACCAACTCCAACTGCCATGAAATCTAGCTACAGTTTCTAATTGCAGGAAACCAAACAAGCATACAGAAAACAACCAATGTTTTGGATTTGTGAAGAAATCCCAAAGCAGAGGGGAAAAAAAAAATTGTAATTTAACAGTCTTTCCTTGCCCCAGGCATATTATTGAAAACAGTAGCATGAAGCTCCAAAGCACGTCTCTCCCCGTCTCTGCAGGGAAAGCACTAAAATGGAATAGGGTTTATTTGCTGTTTTCTGTCCTTTTGAGGTTTATTTGTCCATTTTACTCACAAAATCTCTTTTGAGGCACTTATCTGGACAAATTTGCCTTCCCCCTTAGCTGTGCCCAGCCATGGGACACCCTTTGCTGTATCCCATCTCATTACATCGATCAGCAACTGAAGACAGTAATCGTTTGTGATGGACACCCCCTGTGGGCCCAGCTGGAGCCAAAGTTAGCCAAACCCCTCCGGGTTTGAATGTCATGAAATTGGACTCCTTGGAGATTTCACCATTTTGTCGAGGTTTGGCAGCCCCGGGCAGCAAGACAGACAATTGTCTGTCTGTCATTCCACAGCAGCCGTGTGCTCGGGCACTCTCCCACCAAGATACACCTCATTGGGAAGGAGATGACGAAATCTGCCAGGGACAGAGGCTGAGTAGCATGATGTTCAGTCCCAGGCTTTTAAAGAGAAAAATAAATAAATAAAAATCAATTTCCTTGTTTTGCATTTTATTTCTGCATTTTCTGGATATGACAAACATGGGCCAAAAAAAGGAGACAAATACTTAACTGTGAGCTAGGGTTTTTGCTCCTTTGAAAATCCTTGGAGAGGGATCTCCAATGTTTTTGAGAAATGAGAAACTCAGGAATATTTAAGTGGTTGATATCTCTGTAGAAACTGAGCAAACTGAACAATTATTGCAAGCTATTGTAAAACTCAGTCTAAACTATAATCAGATGTAGCGGCCAAGAGGCAGCACAACATCTTTTGCTGTCTCCACACGATCTGTATTTCAGTTTGAGCAGAATATTTATCAAGGGGCCATTATAAAGAAACCTCAAAGCACCAATACACCGCAGTTTTTCTCCTTTAAACAGATGTGAGCAGTTGCTCAAAACACCCACCTGTATAAATTTGATTATACCTAATTCAAACTATTTTTGGAAACTACTTAATACTGTCTGAAAAGCCACCACGTTCTTGCCATTAAGCCTGTTGACAAACCTGAAAAATGCACGCTGAGAGCAGGAGTGGATGGGTTCAAGCACAGGAGGCCGGGCAGGAGGACAGGGACGTAAGGGCTAGGTGCCAGAGCTACGCCAGATAAATCTGACACCATTTCATCCTGGTTCATCTGGAATTTATTGCTACCATGCCGCAATGGGGAACCTCCCAGGAAAGTACAAACACTTCACACAACTCCTCAACCTCCCCAGAAATTTCTCAGCAGGGGTCTATGTAAAATAATTATGCATTTTGCCACACACGCAGAAAAACATTTTTTCATATTCAGACCCACAGAGTCACGAAACAATTGGCTGGGGAGCTGAGGCACTGCTCAGCTGATCAATGCCGTGCTTTTTATATGCGCAAAGATGATCCAAGCCAGCCCGGATCTGAACGAGACCCAGTTCCCCTATGTGGGTAATGCCGAGCCTCCCGATGCCTCTGCTGCTGCCGGGGGTAAGAGGTGAGCTGCCTCCCGCTGCAGCCGGCCGCTATAAATACCAGAAGACAGTTTCGTAATTCTAAATCTTAATGCAAAAACACACAAATATTTCACATCACACAGTAAATGGTCTGAAGATTGCAGACAAAGTCAGGCTATGAATAACTGGCAAGAAAGTCTCAGATAAGCATACAAAATTAATTATGCCATACCCAGAAATAAATAAAACCACATCTCCAATGCTAACACAACAGTTGGTAATAAATAACATGCAAACATTTCAATGTACTTATTTTGGTAAAATTAAAATCAATGTTCCTGTAGCAATAACTACTGAGTAATACTTACTCTGGAACAAACTGAGAAGGCTAAAATCCAGCAATTTGAGCATCAGAAAACACCACACAGTGAGAAACAGCTGGAGCTCATCTTTTATACCATTTCAAGGTCTTGAGGAAAACGACAGCCAAAAAAAAGCAGCCTATGTACAGATCTTTGGGGCAAATTGATCTCAAAAAAAAAAAAGGATTAGTGGGTATGAGGGCAATCAAACTCTTCAGGTTGAATTACAATTCTACTTAATAAATCAAACTTCCACTCCTGTAAAGGTTCGTTTGATTCACCCATGCTATTCTAGTTCTATACTCATTTGATTAGTTACACTAAAAATAAATCCCACGCAACAGAACCGAGAAATAAATGATTGGCCTTCTAAAATAAATGCCACCATCAGCACGGAGAACAAGCCAATCCCACCAACTGCCAAACCCCCACAGCTCATTGAAAGAACATGGAAAACTCCTCATCGCCCAAGTCACTTTTCATTACGAAAACTGAAGTTTTAAGAACTTTTCAGAGCAGCACCCGCTCCAGCAGCCCCATCCTGGCTTCAGCCTCCACCAAGCACCAGCTCTGCAATCCCCCGTGCAAGCCTGCAGGAGAGGAGATGAATGAAAGATCTTCCAAATTTGGTTTGAGAGGATAACTATGGAGGATTATCATCTTAAAACCATCAAGAAAGGATTAATTTCCTATCATTCTCTATTTTCACTGATGTGTCGAGGTTGAATGAATTCAGTGGCATGCTCTTTACTCATGCAAGGCAATTTGAAGAGAAACCTGGTTTACATTCTGGTGCAGCTGTTACCATCATCTGGAGAATGAATAGCAACTGCTGGGCATGCTCCCCTTGCTGCCCAAAGTCTGCCATTACTCCGATTTAATTAGGGACCTCTGCGTTCCTGGGGTAATTTTTCCTCACAAGAGATGTCAGCTCCACACTCTTCTTATTTTTCTCACAACAACATCCATAGGTGACAACACGACTTTATAGCAAAAAGGCCAGGAAAAATGGTAACCTCATTTCTTTTTGAAAAATAAAGATAAATGTCTGCTCTGACAATGGTTGGCACCCCTCTGAAAGCCGAGCCCAGCCTTTGCCGCGAATAGTGGTAGCTCCCTACTTTGTTTTGACCTTTTCATTATTATGCGGCTTGATTAGCTATCTGAGATGACTGCTCACAGAAGAGAATGAAATCAGCTACTTAAAGATAAAAGATGAAAATGATCAAAGTAATGTTTCATGCTCTCGGAACGCTTTTTAGAAAAAGGAGTCACTGGCCCCCCACCAGTGAGGGGTGAGCAGTGCCACCAGGAGAGGCACCAGGACCCCCCCAAGCCTTCCAGGGGCACACAAGAAACCCACTGTGCTAGCAAAAAGACCTCCGCAAGCTCCAAGCCTGCCACAAGTGTACCTTTTACTAGAAAAACTGCATACATGCATATATACACACACGTATAGATGAACTTTATCGATGTATTCATCTATTTCCCTCCCCACCCCGAACTACTACAGACGTGACATGAGTCATGCTGTCCAAGCCTGCCGACAGAACCAGCACGGACATCCGCTAAGAAGCGACCATGGGGTCAAAGCAGCCTCTTGAAGAAGAGACAACAGCCTGCTGCAGGGCAGCCAAGTGCGAAGACTTTTGTCAAAAAACAGATTTGTCTTTGCTCGCCGTTAGCCTTACTGCAAGTCTGGCACCAAAGCATGAAAGAGCAAAACAGGTGCTCCAGTGAAAACTGCCTTGTCCGACAGCAGGTTCGTTCATAATTTAAACAGAAAGAGCATTTGCTTATGTATTAACTAAGCAGCAAGTGAAGGAATAAAATTCAGTAATAAGATGCAACATCATTAAATCATTACGGAATTTGTACTTGGGAATCCCTAATGCAGCAAGAGCAACGGTGCAGCAGGCAGCATCCCAACACGAGAGCATTTAGCATGATGGATTGACTCCATACAGGGCTCTACCACTCACGTTTCAGCTCCAAAACAACTGCATCATTAGGCTTGATTAGCTGGTGCTTAGAGAATATTTCGCAAGGACCACTTGAACCTGGAGACCCAGTGGCTGAAGCAGCAAAGCAGCGGAGGGAACGTGCCAGAGCAAGGACAGGGACAGGCGAGCATGGCTCTGCACAGCTGCCTTTTTTTTTTTTTTGCATTCAGATTTTATTACTCTAAGCCACAGACCCAGATATGTGCACTGAGAACTCCGTGCATCTATTATCTCTATTTATTACATGAAACCACAGTGATGCTTTACCAGTCCCTTTCACTGTGCTTCCATTAGCAAAATATTGGCCTGACTTCCTCTCCCACTCCCCCAATGACAATTATAAAATATCCCCCCCAACTACTTCTGTTTTTTAAAAGTACATTTTCCTAATATTTAATTTATAAATCATTTCCCACATGTATTAGTGATAAATGTTTAAAGGCGGCAGACAGGAATACAACAGGAAAGCATAATGCTTGCTGTTTACTAGGAGGCCTCATTAAAAAGGCATCAAGAGCAAGGAAAATAAAAACAACCTTGTGAACCTTTGTAATTGGTCTCGGGAGAAGCGTAACAGTAAGGACATCAATGCAGAAATATCCCGGCCCCTCCCAGGGTCAGAGACTGGGGGAGGAACAAGAAATGATTTTGCTATACCTTTTGCACTCCAGCAGTTCTTACAGCTCCGTACATACGGGATATATCCTATACATTTAAAACACAAACTTTTAATATTTTCTTATACCTCTAATGTCTCCACAGATCAAGTATTCGATGCTGTGATATGCAAAATCATTCTTAGATCATTCCCCCTCTGCCCAATAAATGATTTTATGTGCAGAGAAGCTACCTGCCATTTTCAGTTATTTTGACTTTTTGCAGGTTCTGCTGTAGTTTCTGTGGTTCTCTCCGCTGTGCTGCTCGGTGCAGCCTGTTGTGTACTCTCTACTAAGTCTGCCATCCACATTTGGTCTCCATTTTAATAATGATAATGGATGCGTTTGTGATTTTAACTTGCTGTTTGTAGAACACACGGGGCAAATAATTGCAAACACAATTTTAGCAAAAGAAAGGGTTAATCCACCTCTGAAATGAGCTGCTAATTTGACCAGCCTATCCCCCTGCCAGCCAGCTTCCAGTTAAACACAGATGTCACTTGCAAGGCTTAATTTTTAAACCAAACACAGCATACCATTTATTACTGAGCAGACTTCAAAATTCATATTTAAACCCAACAGGTCCCAGAGGCTCCTTTCAGATACTTCTGGGCTTCCCAGAAGACTCATGAAAGTTGATTAAACTAAAAATTGCATTTCATTTTCCTGTTTTGTTTGCATTTAAATTGAGAAACTTGCAGCTGGATAATAGCCATATATTTTCTCATGTACTTCCACTCCAGCAATAAGCATTTTGTCATGTTTTCTGTCACCTAAGTATATACTTGTTACTGCCTCTCCGAATACAACTGGTTCTTTGTGCCAAACTGCACCGCAGAAACCTGAGTAAGGCATTCCTAATAGGTTTAATTTGTGAGATTCAAAAGCCATCAAAGCACAATTATTTGTCACGTCTTCATTTGGAGATGCATTTCAACGCACGGTAATTTCAATGCGCAATAATTTCACTGTGTGATAACTTCCCTTGCACAAACTAATTCTGTTTCAGATCTCCAAACTTACAGGTCCCTGGGTGCAGCTTAGATGGATTTCTCCTCCAAAAATCTAGCTGCAAAAATGGCACGCGGGCGCCAGCTGGGGTGCACCATGGATGGACAGACGGACAGACAGACAGACAGGCGGGTGGTCACACGACGGAGCTGCGCGTGGCAGGAGCGGCAGCGCTGGGCTCCCAGCACAGCTCGGGGTCTTCCAGCGGTGCTGCTGGGAGCTCCCAGCAAACACGAAGCCATGCCCCCATCCCTTTCCTTGGCCATTTTAAAACCCCTCCCAAGGCTGACCTGTGTCACCTGCGTTGTGTTCTGCAGCAAAGCCCCGGGAACCTCCCTTAGCTCCTTCGGGGGAGCGATGTCCCCAGCCTGTACTCGACTGCAACGCACCCCGATGAAAGCATCTTTGTGCTGCTAGTTCTCACCCACACTGCACGGAAAGGGCCGCTCTGGCCCCGTGCTCAGGGCCATATCCCACGTCTGCTGCTCAGGGCACGTTTTCCAGCGAGCTGTGGCCAGCAATTTGAAGGTGGCAACAAAGGTGAATTTCAAGGACCCCCCAAAAAACTCTTAGGGCATATCCAAAGGCATCATTACCAGCACTGCAGCCCCAGCCCAGTGAGGCTGGGTACCAGCAGCAGGCTGGCGGCTCCCAGTCCATGATGGAGGCACTGCGGTGACTTTACTTTGGCAGCCACCAAGGTGACTCTGCTGGCGCAGATGCAGCCCCAGTGCCAGGCCAGCAGCACACATGTGGCAGGCTGGAAATCGGGCTAGCCATTACCACTGCTCTTGCAGTTCTCAAGGGGATTTATTTTGGGTGTAGTACACAATCGAGGTGGCAGGTAGCTGCCCCCCACCCAGCCTTGGCCCTTCAATTCCCTACCCTGGAGGAGCGATGCACGGCCCAGCCCCGCTGCTGCAGCCAGGGGAGGGTCACTGCTTTTCCCAGGAGAAAAACATCACCCCCCTAAAAACACTGATGAGAAAAAGCCATCCCAATTTGTTTTCATCTGTTTAAAAGCCTGTAAACTTTAGTGTTATTTATGGGCAGATCGGTCTGCTGCAAGCTGATGCTCTGCAGAAGGCTCACCAACACGTGCCTTGGTGTGCTCCCTTGGAGCAGCCTTAAATTGCTTTTACGACCTCCCAGCACCGTTCTGGTCAGTTCCGCTGCGCCCCTTCTGCATGCACCAGAGCCTCCACAGGGCGGGAATATCCTTGGCACTACTTGCCCAACTCCACCATTGCCAGTTTCCCAGAACACCGAAGATGAGCTCTCCCCGTGCCCTGTCCTCGCGGGTCCCTGCGTGCTCCACCACCAGCGAACAGCGATCAGCCCAGCACAAAGCTGGCCTCTGAAAAACAGCCGGGAAGGGTGAGGGGTGGCAAACTGCTTGCGGTGACTGCCAGACAGGAGCAGAGCATGCCCCCAGACCAAGAAGTTAACTCTGTTGGTACAGGAGATACTCAGCTTAACAGAATCGTGTAAGAGACTGTTATTAATTTCCCTTAGGAAATGAGCGTTTTGCAAAGATACAGTCCATAAAAGTCAGGAAAGGAGCAAGAAAATTAAAGCAACTTTAATTCACAGCATCACCTACCAAATTTTTCCCCATCATATATAACCATGAAAGCAAGAATGGGGGTAGGAGCTCGTACCCTCCCCGAAGCTGCGCTGCCCAGCTCATCGGAGCCGCACGCTGCTCAGCGCCCGACAGCAGCAGAGCTGCTGCTGTAAATCAGAGGCAAGTGGCAGCAGCGAGATTGTTTCAGTCCCGCGGAACCATCTCAGGTAAAATCCACATTAGAATTTCATTACGATTTCTCCCTGAAATATTGCTTTACATAAATTTTGTAATATAATGCTTATTAAAACCTCGGTGCAAAAAGGGACCTAATCAGTTTCTTATTACCCTCTCCCAATTTGTTTATAAATTAAAATGTATTTTAAAAAAATAGATTATGATATATTGCAAGAGAGACTCCTTATTAAAATAACTTTTGATATGGAAAACAGTATTGCAAAAATACGAAAAATGTTAAAATTAGATTTCCAAATTGGGAAAGTGCTGAAGTATTTCAATTTTCCATTACATCCACTTAAATTTGCAAGATGTGATTCAATAAATCACTACTTCACCCAACTCTGAAACAGCCAAAGGCAGATTATAACTGGGAAGGACAGAGTTTTGGTATAGTCCTAAAGATTCTTTTCAAACAGAGAATTCATTCAAACAAAAATACTTATCTTCCCCCCTTTTAATTTATTATTTCTCCTCACCAGCCCCCTACAGAGCACAACATGCTCTCTGAGCATCCCCCAGATCTGCTACTGGCACAGCTACTACGAAATTAACACCAGACTCGCACGGTACAGTACTAAATTAGAACACTACATTATTTAGGAAGGAAAATTTTACTTACAATACCAGATTTCTTTGTCTTTGGTAAACGCTACCTTTCACTCATTTTAGCTTAATTTCAAGCCTCCTCCACGGACTTCTCTTCTCCTAAGCACCCCCAGCAGCTAAAGCCTTTACTTTCCAAGCGCCCGGAGCCGCTGGTCTCCCTCGCAGTGACGCTTCACAAATGGAGCAGCTTCAGCGTTTCCCCAAGTCCGAGCCCCTGAGAAATCCACGGGTATTCATTTCTTTGAAATTATTTCAGAGGCAAGAGCAAAAAAAAAAAAAAAAAAAAGCACTGCTTCCTTACTTTGTGTTACATTTCAGAAAGTTTAAATGGTCTAATATCCTATTCCTTTTCAACATACCACAAAGTGCTAAATGGTAAGAATTACATTACTGCCACGGCTTAGATCCTGGCTGATAAGGTGAGCCTCTTACATTTATACCAACTTCTGAAAAAGCTGTTGCTATACTGGTCTAATAATTAATAATTCATGGAGCCAAATTACAGCTCTAGAAGGGTACAGACATTTTTACTAGTTCTTTCATATTCCTCTGATTTATGTATGACTAGACAGGAGACTGAGCAAAGGAAAAAAAAATTAAAACTTAACACTTCAGGTCTGAAATTAAATCGCTGTTCCATGCTCACAAAGGATGGATGGAGCAGGATGTAACAAAACTTCTTTTGAGACGAGCACACGTACAAAAATTCTGAACATCGGTTAATTTCATTACATAAAAATAACTTTCGCAGTACTAAAATTGTAGAAACTTGGAAATGTTTATCACTAAAGGGTCTTTTAGTATCATGGAAGTGTGGCACAACACATTAATATTTGAAACACCTCCACAATCCTCCTCCTTTCAAGTTGTCCTTGATGAACGGACTAATTTTTCTGCCCATCGTATCTACCCTCTCCTTGCTAAAGATGCATTTTTATTGATCCATGTATAGAACAAGATTCCCCCTAAAGACAAGGATCAGTAATTTATTTTATTTCTTCCAGAAAAAGAGATGATCCATAAAATGAGCTCTGTCAATGTACCAAGTGCATCTTAGCTGACATTTTCAGAAGTGCCTAAAACCTTCTAAAATCTTCTAAAGACTATGGGCACAGATTTTGATACTAAAAAAAGTCACCTAACGACGCAGGCAGGTACTGGGGCTATTGGAATTTCGTAGTCCAGTGTGACTTTTTACTGAGTTTTCCCCAACATTTCAGCCTGAGACCCTGGCACTGAGGAAATGCAATCCTGGACCTTGGGAGGTGAAGGAGGACATTTAGTGCACCAGGCTCAGGTTTAAAGCACCCCAAGCAGCTTTGAATATTTATAGGCGGTCTTGTTCCAATCAGTACCTTCACACTGCAACACTGGAAAATTTGAACTTTTGCACAGCTATTTTAAGTATGGTTTATTAGTAATATTTAAAAGATGAATTACTGTTACTTCATGGTTTCAGAGAATACCACCTGTATGCAGCTACCCCAGACTCTGAAACATTCACAACTATTAAAAACACCGTCCCGAATGCCGGTACCCCTCTGGCTCGCTGTTTTATCCTCTGGCACAGTCAGCCAGAGCTGGCTATTTGCTGTTACCCCAGCAGATGCAGACACACCACACCACCCGCCGCTGTTAGGATGCACCAGCTGACACAGGACTCCTGCAGAGCTAAATCTGCCTTCTCAGCTGTGGCTGGGCTACTGAAAGCCTGCAAGAAGCACCCATTTTTAATAAATAGTTAAAGCCAGGAAACAGCCATTTAACTTTCTGATCAGCACATTTTAATGCTACAAAATCTGCTTGAACAATCAGATTTTCAATGGAAACTGTGCTTCCTGGGAAGCCATCTTTTATACGAGATGCATTTGAAGTGCAGAGTTTGGCAGCGCTGGGGGAAATCATCTCGTGTCTAAAAGATGTCTCATTGTTTGTACTCATCCAGGCTGCCGATTCCCTGGCTATTCACTCAGCCTTCGTTTTGCATATCGCAAATACAAATCTCAGAAAACCTAATTAATGCCGCTAGACTGTTTCATGTGTTTAAGAACAAAATAAAATTAAATCGGTGCCAAGAAGAAAAACTTCTCTCTTTGGTTTTGGGGAAACTGCATAAGGGTAAAATTTTCATAGCTGTTAAAATAATTAGGTCTCAAATTGAGTTTAGTTTCCTAAGTTACTTTGAAAACTTAATTTTGTATCATACACAATCTAACAATTTCACATTGCCACTATCTATTTAGATCTTATTTTGTGCTTCTATATCTAATTATATGAAGTTATTTAAGCAGAAAATATAGAATTTTAGAGTCCCCATGTTTATCTTTGTTGTACCTACGTGTTTACGTCCACAAGTATATTTTAAAGCAAACAGGAAAAAAAAAAAAAAGAAGGTATTGCAGCAGGTTGTTCTACTGGAAAACAAAATGATCCAAGACAAATCCTTCACAAGCCTTTTGGAAAACAAATATACACCAGCACTTTCCAGAGGCAGTTGTTAGACATGTTAACTCTAACATCAACAGTAATTTACCTGATTTTACTCTAAAGATGAGAGCACAAGAACTTTATCATGAGTGTTTGTGTCCTCTCTGAGGCTGGCCAGAGCAGTGGCCTCTTCAAGGGACTCCCCCTCTGTTTATACCACACTTGGTTTGCGTACCTCGCACCTCTACAATGGACTTTTTACATATCACATGTAAATTTAAAAATTTTTAAATTTTTAAAATTTAAAAGTAAATTTAAAACCCCAGTAAATTTAAAACCTGCTGCTAGACCCTTTAATAATTTTACATTTGTTCTCAAGATTTTATTTATTTTTGCTACCATGGATTGTTAAAATGCAACACATCCAGACAGGCTGTAGAGTCCTTGGAGATGCTCAAAACTTTGATCAAGAAGTCCCTGAGAACCTGACCAGCTTGGAACAGGAGGCTGGTGTAGGTGATCTCCTGATTCCTTCCAAACTTTATTACTGATTTCAGTAGCAAAACAGATAAAAGCTCCCACAGCGTCAGAGACTGGAACCGGGAATGAGCAGAAGTGGCTGCACACAGGCACACTTCCATGTTTAAAGAAAACAGACATTCATTGCTGAGAGGTTCATTCAAAGAACTTGAGTTGTTTGTTAAACCTATTGTTTTGACAGAGAATAATCTGATTTGTTAATAAGAACTATCTTTTACTGGACTAAAAGAATGTCAACAATTCCTGTTGGAAATAAAACAGAAGTCTATGTTCAGGTCATGGAAATATTCAGCACCCTGGGGCACTTCCCCAAACTTGAAGCAAGCTTTGATATTTAATCCTGGCCCCACAGCTGGCACGGATCTGGTTGGAGAGCAACCACAGGGAGGTAGGGGGTTAGTGGGAACTGACCGCAATTCAGTTTTAAAACCAGTTCCGTCTCCATCAGTTCCTGAGGAATCTGAAACCTTGAGTCTTTCCAGAAGACGAACGCAAAGTGCAATGTAATTGTTGAGCCATCGTGACATAGAGAAAATGGCAGGAGGTACCTCAGGAGAAGTATTGCATCTTTTCGCAAAGCAGAAACATTACAGAAAACCTCTTATGAGAAACAGTGACCTTATCCTCAAAGCATCTAATTCAAGGTGAATTTAGATGTGTAAGTTTATCAAAGACTTTTTCACTAACAAGTTTATGCCTTTTTTTTTCTTTTCTTAGAGATTTAACAGCATTCCTTCCTCCACACGAGCTGTATCTAGCTTGTGCAGAGGGCAGTGTAGCTCCTCACTTCACACACACCAGTAATTAGAAGCTTTGCAACTGTACTTAGCTCCACTTAGGGTGATGAAAGATGCAGATGTTTGCTTTAAGTTCTGATAAGCATTCAATTTGATCAGCCTGCACAAACACCCAGCAACCCATACTGTGCAAAATTTCTTAACCCACTAGCCACATAAAAGCGCGCTCTCCCAGCGGTTAGACTTCTAAAGCCTGACATTTCTAACCCAAGCACGAGACCGTACGCCATAAACATTTCAATAGCTGAGGACACATTTGCCAAAGCCAGCTGGGACCCCAGTGAGCTCCAGCAATCACTGGAGCAGCCCAGCGGCACCTGGTGACAGCACCCTACCTCCTGCAGCAGCACCCCCGCTATTATCTACTTAAATTTACTCTTAAATCCTAAAGTCAGCAGTAGAAATGTATTAGGCTCTCAGCATGAAGAACATCCTAAATATAACCTACCGTATATATAAGCTAGTCACCTAACCAAGCTAGTTAGCTTGAAGTTACCGCCATCAGTCACACTGTCATTACAAGGGAGCATGAGGCGCTGTTAAGCACTTCTGCAGCTAGACCTTGGTCATTTTTGAAAATGTTATGACATTTCTTTGTATTATAATAAGAATTATTTAAGCTCCCTTACATTAACAAAAATCCTACACTAATAGAATTTTCTTTTCTATTAGCTAAATAGATCAGTGCAGTAAACAAAAACAAAGATATTAATTTTTCAGTTAGAAATTGAAGTCAAGTCGAAGTGGAGAACAGAAGATAATTGCAGATTTACATTTTAAAATGCAGCTAGCATTCTCAAACCCAATTAAAGCTGGTTTTGTCTCTCCTCCATCTTAACTGCTGCCGTAGCTTTCCAGCTCTGAGGCCATCATGGTGCAGAGCACGCAGGAGAACACAGAGGGAAACCTGCACAGCCCATAAAGCTCCACACACCGCTCAAACCCACGCAATGCGCAGCAGGAATAAATGACTTCCCTCTCTGGTAGCCTTACAAATACCAGCATCGCAGCAGGTACGGCTCCACCTGTAAGCTGCAGGTGAAGTCCCAGTTCTGTACTCCTACCACCAGGAAAATCATTTGCTGTCAAAGCTGAAGGACCGCGTCCATCCAGGACCTGTGAGCACACAGCGCTGCAGGAAAGCGAGCGTGCTGTCCTGTAAATATGTTTTAAATTAGTTAAATGCATTCATTTGTTGGAAATGCCAATGGATGCTTGAAGCACATGAGCGTTCATTCATAACTTTCCACCAACATGCAAGTTAAATGTGAGAGTCAAATAAAGGATGTAAATCTCAAGCTCAAAAAATACCTATTCCTTGACTAAGGACATGTGAGGGGCACACGTGCTAACAGGGTGGTTCAGAGCTACATCTAACTTTTATTTTTAAATGGGAAACCATTTTTTAGAACTGCTGTTAACTTCCATTCAACCTTTCTTTTGATGCAAGCCTGAAAATGAGACCTCAGTACTGTCTCCAGGACCAACTCACAGCACGGGCAGGGCTGTCCGGCCGCTGGGCCCTGGCAAAGAGCCACGGCTGGTTGGAAGCAGGGACTGAAAGTTTCCTCCCTCGGATGAATCTAATCTATTTATAATCTACAACGTTTCCTCTAAACAGCACTCCACCTCTTACCTTGTATCATTTTCCACATAAATGCCATGCCACAGAGCTAAAATGTATGTCCAAATAGAAAAGTGGATTTTTAAGTGAAATGTTTCAGAGACTGACCTTATTATAATCTAATCTCCAGTCATTATGACCAGAACAACTCAAAAGCAATTCCTCTCATCTTCTCCACTGCAGGGTTTTGGAAGCCAGGACCCCTGCTACAAGAAAGTAATTCCTTGCTTATTGCACATCTTTTGATTAGAAAACTGAAATACTGAGAAAATTACGCATTTTTGGACTTTTCTTTCCAGGAGTAAAGGGCTTCAACCCATGTTCATGTTAAATTTATTTTAATAATTAACATATTTTATATATTCTTCATACGTGAAGATTTTTTCTGGACCCAATAAGCCAGCCTCCTTTTTCTTTGCTCATCACAACGTCACACCTTGTCCTGTGCACCAGATTTTCCTTTCCCTGCAAGGGAGAGGGGAACTGGTGCCTCAGGCACGGGTTTTGAGGGATGTGGCACATCAGGAATCTGTTTGAAATGGGATCAGCCTTTTTAGCATCCCTTGGAAAGAAAAAAAAAGCATTGTGGATGTAAACGCAAACATCCGTGTGAGTCGCACTCGCACCTTGCTGAGGTGCCACCAGGGCGGCAGGGACACAGATGTTGGGTTCCTTGCATGTGCCTTCACTGCGTGTCTAGAACAGAAGCAAATCAGCAGACAGTTCGGCAGCTACAAAGCTTTTCAATACCTATTTTACTCTTGCCGTACAAGTACTTATTTTCACGTTTTTCGCTGTCATCTGTTTGAGCTGCACACACCACGCCAGCCGGCTTTCGGGGCTGAATTCTGTTCTCTTGGTGGCACCGAAACCTTCCCATGCCTGGGGATTGCCCAGCCCCATCACTGCAGGAACCATAGAGGATGCTCCGTGACCAAGAGCTCAGAACAGAAAGGAGGAAGCCCAGCTGTGACCGAGTCTCCTCGAGGTTCCCACACCAACAAAATGCGGACATGTTAAAGAAGAGGTCTTGTGAACAGCTGCTGATACATTATCCACTCATAAGACTATCTCCCCCCCTCGAAAAAAAAAATACTATCTTCCCCTTGTAAAAATGTTTTTTGACGCAATTCATGTGCACTCTAAGCAGAACCTTAATGCTGCTTTCTCTTAAAAGCAGTCGGATGAGGCACCAGCATGAGCAGCAAGGACGCCTGCCTGACCTCCCCCCAGACACGCCGCCCAGCTGAGGCCGAAAACTGCCCCACTGCGCAGCTAAAGGCATCAGGCGGGCCAGTACGACATGCAACGCGGGCAAAACAGAGACAGAGCACGGCCAGGACAGGCAGGCACTGCTGAGCATCCTACTGAAGTCATCTGCATTAAGGCACAAGCGGGTATTTATGTCCCTGATGCTCAGATAGCGAGGTGCCCCATCCATTTGGTGCCTATCAGATGGCAGAGCTATCAGTGTGAAATCTTTATCTGCTTCATGTCACACCGCTGGATAGAGTGTCTGGAATTCAAGCCTTCCGGCGGCCCTTTTTTTATTTCAGGACACGGCAATGCCCCGGTGAGGCACAGAAGGCGGGCAGAGGGAAAGGCAGCAACTCAGCAGCTGTGTAGGACAGCAGCAGCGATGTCTCCCCCGAGAAAGGCAGCAACGCCTGGAACAGCAGCAGCCCTGAGCACAACCTCGCTGCACCAAGGAAAAGGCTCAAGGGTTGTTTTATCTATTGACACTAAGTATTTTCAGTATTTACAGAGACACGATGCTGTATCTATTTCTGCTCACACCTGTGATAATTACACCTGACTGACACAGTAATTATTTTTTATGCTGCTGCTAAAACACTTTTTTACTGTGCATAAGAACATCTTCACTTTCTTGTGATTGACAGAAGTACACACTCCTGGAAGAAACATCTTTACACTGGTCTGAATCAACCAGGTTCCAAAGCAGTCCTGAGTCTTTCAAATCTTTTGGTCAGATGCTAACAAGGCACAGAGGAAAGGATAGAGCCGTGCTGACAGATGGGGGGGGGGGGCTGTGAAAGAAGACGTAGGTAGAAGTTTCTGCTTTATTCCAAAAATTCAAGAGTACCTTTTTCTTGTTATGCATTATTTGTTTTAATCTCTGCAACTGACATGTGGGTGCTTCTTCAGTGCCATTCTTACTGTAGGTCATATTCTCATTACATTTAGAGATGTTGTCTAAAAGATAACGCAAGCTTATTGCAGCCCAGTTACTTAAATATTTGGGGATCGGTGCTGTGTGACCCCCAAACAGGCCAGCAGAGAAGACCGGCAACAACCTGCATGAGAAAATCTCTGACTATGTAAGACAAACTGCACCCAGGTCAGGCACAGGTACCAGCCAGATGAACATCTGGAGCAAACCCAATGTAGTGAATATTTTCAAGGAACCCAGGTGCAGGAAAGATTTTTCTTCTACTTTGCAGTGGGCCATCTCACTTTATGATTTTAGAGGCAGAAAGAAACTAAGAAAAACTTATGACTAATATTCTTATGGATATGCATAAATGGATTTTAATTTTATAGCCTTTAAGGCAATGCATCATGAAATTTACTCTTTCAAAGTGAATTTAAATGCATCTTGAAATTAGAGAAAAAAGGCTTTTGTTCCCATAAGATGGCAATCAGGAAATTTTATTTCCAACATAAAAGATTCCTTCTGCAAAAACTTTGATTAATTATTTTGCATCAGGAAGAATGAATCGTGTTTTAATTGTAGCAAAAAATTTCATTATTGATTAAAATGTCATTTTAAGTAAGACATCACAGAACCAAAAGATCATTTCTGCTCTTTCCAAAATAAGCATACAAAACTAAATTTTAAACTAAGTAAAATGCCATATATCGCATTGGAATGAATTTCCAATAATAGTAACTATTTTATATCGGTACAAACAAACTTTATCTTAATTAGATTGACCTTTAAAAAGCTTCTTAGGCATTTGAGAAATGTAAATACTTAACGGTATGATTCATTCACATTCCTGTGTGCTCAGACAAAACCGAGAGCTTTAAAATACGGAGCCTAAGCCCGTTCCTGTGATTCGGACAATCGGGCCTGGGGATGGGTTTGGTCCCGTCTGACTGCACGGCAGTTCATGCCCATTTGCCACAGACCATGAATGCTCTTCAGAAGATTTCTAGTGCTTACCATGAGCATACCAATTATGCTGCGCCTCTTCCTGCTCAGATTTCTGTATTCTGTCCAGATTATTTCTCCTCTGTGCGCTGACTAGGGAACAATCCCACAGGGACGACCCCGCACACCCACACAGGGAACTTGCAGATTCTGTCTCAAAAGAGCAATTTGCTTTTATTGACGCTGAGCTTATGTCTGCTAGAATGAGGAGAGTTTGTTATCAGGAAATTTATTTCACTGGTTTACGAGGCTGTTTCACAGGAAGTGGACCTCACATCAGAGGGTAAGAGAACACATGTCTTGATGCTCGGACATGTCATCTCCTTCCATCTCTTCTTCTGAGTGACCACTGCACAAAGCTTGAGACCAGCAGAACAACTGTCAGATAATCTTTCTTAGCAAGTGACTATGTATAGGTGTAGAATTTGGCCTAAAAACAAATATAATTAAAACAAAAAGACTTTGTCTGAAATGAAAAAGATGGATGTGTTTTTACCAAGGTCTAGGAAAACGAGGGTCAAATCCATGGATGTATTACTTGTATCCAGTGCTTCTGCACACTGTTATAAAACCAAGACAATCCTGCCCAGCCTGCCTGCTCTGTGTAGGTATGTACAATCTTCCCTTCAAAGGTAATTTGTATCCTAAGGATTCACCCGTGCCAGCACAGCTCACCGACAGCGAGAGCATCGCTGCATCCGCCGTTACAACTCTTACCTGTGTCCACCGACAGCCTGCTCTCCCTCATCACAGTGTGCGCTGATTGTTCGCTTGAAACTGTCAATTTAAAACATTTCACTTATGAACTTCAGCTCTAACTAGACTACAGAGACTGTGAATGTTCCTGGCAATAAAGGAAGATTAAGGCTGGGAAGGACAAGCAAGTATCATAAAAATAACTGTGTCTAATTGGGTAGCCTACCATAGCTGGTGAAGAGAAGTGAGCAGGTCAAGCAATCGAGAACCAGAAGAAATGACCTTAAAAAGTTCTGTCTGGGGACAGACTGCCGATGGTCTCATCAGCATTCAGCTCCACCGCCACAGTCTGGAGGAGGAAACATAATGCAGAAAATGGAAAGGAGGGAGATAGAGTAGTGGGGAGAAAAACATCTTTCTTAATTCAGCCGGGGAGGAGATGGAAACCAGCCATCTGCAGCCTTTTCCCTTTTTTACGAGTCCTCTGGTCTGTGACCCACCTACTAATATATTTTCAGTATCACATATAATCTTTAAGAAGAAAGATTAGTGGCTTACAAAGGAAGTGGTCGGTAGAAAGACACTGTTGAATCTTTTCCTGCTTATTCGTATTGTTTCATGCTAACAGAGAGGGGCTTTGGGTGGGATTTTCAACAATGCTCAGAGGATTTAGGTGCTCAGTGATTTTCAGCAAAAGCAAGACACCAATCTGCCTTTTATGTCTTTGAAAATCTTCTTTCACTCGTAAGCTTTTCAAGGCAGATTGTGGTTTCCTAGGTGTTTACACAGCTCCTTCTGTACTTGGGCATTACTGCTACGTAAAGCGATAGAGAATCGGTTCCCTTCTGTCACCTAGCTTTTCCATCACGTTGGTACAGCTTTTCTTAATGAAAAGGGAGTTGGGGAAGGGGGAACAATTTTGTGAAGGCATACATAGTTTACAGGTTCGGTGAGGAACTGAAAACCTCCAGGCCTCCCCCCACCCCACCAGGATTTCCATTCCTCAACCAAGAAAATACTCTGACAAAAAGTATCAAGGAAAACCACTCTTTCTAAATTTTACTTCTAAGCCTTTCCAGTGGGAAAGAAAATAAAGTGTAGGTGCAAGAAGAAGTCCCATTTAGTTGACAGTACCTCTCCTGCTGGGAGGATGATGCCCCATGCTCGCAGCCCCTGAACAGCAGCCGTGAGCCACATCCCTTGCGGCCCCTTTCCAGGTGCCCAGAGCCCATGTCAGGAGAACCTCACTGCAAGAGACAGGGCAACGGTCTGCAGAAGTTAGCTAGCAAAACTTCTGGGCCAGCCTACCAAACCGAGTGCGCAGCTGTGAGACAGCTGCCTGCCCAGCAGCCAGCGCTCCTGCTTCTGATTTCCATTACTTCTTCCTTGCAACGGGTTCACGATGTGACAATAAGATTAAAGACACAAGACGAGAACCCCCCTCATAACTTGGATCACTTAATGGCAACGCAGGCAGCGCTGCTCATCTCCCAGCCCCTGCAACCTTTCCATGCTCTGGCATCAGCTCAGTTTCAAGCCTCCAGGTAAGGAAAGGTGCAGAGCCCCCGCACACACACTCATTCATACACTGAGGTCATTTCTCCAGACTGCTGCTTCTCAATGTCATTAGAAATACTAATTTTCAGCCAGGAGAAGCACCCAGTAAGAGAATGCTGTCCCCAGGTGAAATAAACATGCAAATGGCAGAGTCAAATAATCTCAGCAGGGGGGTTCCCTTCAACTCCTCTCAGGTTAAACGTGCAGACAAGCAGGAGGAGGTAAGCCCCTATCTGCTTTGCCATATGCCACCCCATCATACTTATCCTCAGACCAGTTAGCTCTTTCAAATGTCATTAAAACTGACTGTATTGAAAAATGCCTTAAGATCACTGCATCTGTGGTGCTCCTGACCCATGGTATTTCCGTCTATAAAAGGATTTCACCAAGATGCTATAAAAGAGCAGGCACACGCTCCACGAGCAGATATGCAAGACAGCCCTGCGAGGTGATGACAGCCCTCAGCTCCCATCAGCCTTACAGTGATGAAGATACTCAGCAACTTCTAAGGTCTGCCCTGCACTGAATAAAAAAGAAGCCTTTTCCCACACAACTTCTTTAACTTCTCACTGAAGCCAACAGAAACGTAAGACCTATGCTATCATTAATGCTACCGTACATTTTCCCATATCAATAAACAGTTAAGAAGTACTTGTAACACTGTTACCACACCTATTTTTCTGCAAGGCTTTTAAACAAGTCTATGGGCTGAAACCTGTGCAAAGCCTAAAGGAAAACTGCTGTACTATTGCTCTTATGGACAGTTGCATGAGATCTATTCTGGACTCGCTGGGTCCTAAATCATCCAGAACATCCACATCACTGTGGCATGTCCCCATGGCGTGACACACCTGTACCTGCCACACTGTGGGCACTTCAGCTCGCACTTTGCAGGCTAGGAGCCCAGCATTTCCACTGCAAGGTCACCAAACATCACTCTGACTTCATTCTTCCTCCCACAGTGCTCTGAACTTCAGGAAGTTCAGCTGAGATTCGAGAATATGCGATCCCGGAGGTTTTAGAAAATGAAGGGAAATCCACGTGCTCATTCTTACACTGACTCCTTGATGCTTGTTTTCACATAAGGATTATTACAGCACGGACTAATGATCTACAGCTTCGTGGTGCTCTAATAGCAGTTTGCTATCAAAGCCTACATTCGGCTCAGGCAAACACTGAAACCCTGCACAAACCCACCAGCAACATAGCAGTACAATTACACGGGAAAACTTCGGGTTTATTTTAAAGACATCATCCTCTGCTCCACATTACCAATCCATATCACCAAAAAAGCAAGCAATGAGATGGAGAGTTAAATTTCCCAGGTGAATTGGTCATGCACATCAGACTTTAGGTGAAATGAATCCTTTCAGCACCTAGTACAATACTGAAAACAGCTGCAGACCATCCCAGCACAGGGTACAGAATCTGGGTCGAGATCTCTAGCTTAAGGTTTTGGCTCACGTCTTATCAAAATTAATTTAATACTTCCACCTTTGCACCTGCCACCTCCAACTGAGTGAGTTTTCATTAAGTTACTGACTGCTAAATATATCTGTGCCAAACTACGAGACTTCACCTCCTGAGTAACATGCAAGGAGTCCCCTCCTGATGAAAATGTCTTTGGGCCAAAGGCATGTTTTACCTGTATTCATACAGCCTCATCAAACATAGGTCAGGCAGACTTACGTGACAGACCTATTACAAAGCACAATGTTCATTAAATAGAAAATGTTTAACAACAACAAGTTTAATTCTCTGACATTATATTTAAGAGCTCTGAACAAAACTACAAAGAAGGCATGCCATACAGATTCCCCATTGGGCTTGGTTCCAGATAGAGGGGTGGAGATGATATCTACTCCGCAGAAACTTGGCTACAGCAGCTATGAATTTCTTTTACTGGGAACTGGAATTGTACTAAGAAAGTCTTGGCAACTTACACAAAACAACGCTCTGTGTATCTGCTTTGTCCCACACGTTAGAGATGCGTACATCTCAATTATTTGTTTGCTCAAGAGACTTTCCCAAATAGCGAGTAAAGGCTGGCTGAACACTGCCTCTCAAAAGGCCGTGTTACTCAAATAACACACACGGGCATTGCAACACGAGATGAATCCACAAGCCATCAGCTACGTAAGCAGCATAGAGCGATGTACTTCATTAACCACACATCCGGCTGGATTATTATTGCTCCAGTAATAATTCCCTCACCTATTACTCACATAAAAAATCCCAGATAGAACTGTCCGAGGAGAATAAAAAGCGCCCTTTGCTCTCCTCTGCACTGTGGTGGCAAATCGCTGGCCCAGAGGATGCTCCGGTGATCAGCTTCTCGTACTCCACCCTCCCGTTGTCAGCAAGAATTACACTGCTCTTTTTCTCCAGCTAGGCCCTCCTGGAGCCCTGCAACTGCAGGGACCTGCTGCTGAATAAAGACTGGAAGCTCTTCAGTTCATTCACATCCTCTTTGCCTCCCATAGTCCCAGCCCAGCAAGCACTTTCACGTGGTTTCCTTAAAGCACAGACAGAGCACTGTTGAGTTGCTTGGTACTACTCAGATCCTTGCATGTGTTTTAGATGAAGATGTGGGAGGGCAAAATTCTCAAAGTTATTTGCAACATCACAGCTGTTTTCGCTCGAGAAACATGACTATGTCACTGTGGGACTAGAGCTGTATCTTATTTTCTGTACTACACCCACTAGAACATTTCTACAAGCCATGAATACATGAAAAAAATCTGCTTTTAGAGTTCCAAGAAATGTTTTCATCTGTACAGATGATGGTTTAAGTTGGTATTTCTCAGGCTACTTATGCCTCTCTACTTCTCTCAAAGACCTCAAAAACGCCCCATTGCTTTTGGAAGAGCCCTAAATTCAAATAGTTAGAGAAGCAAAACACTGCTAGACTTTTAAAACGATCAGGTTGCCAAATACAGACCATCTGTCACTGAAGTTCAAATGCAAAAACATTATGGTCTGAAAGGTTTATTACTAAGTTCTGTTTCAGTTGCACCCAAATTCAGGCCGGATTTTCAGCTGGTGCAAGCAAGTAGAGGAAAGGCAACCAAAAGCTAAGGCCAGATCCAAGGCTACTAAGTCCACAGCTAAGACTTCCACAAGCCACTTACGTGACAAATTTATTCAAAACATTTCACATCTGTTTAGTAGTTTTGTCCACGTGCTTCCTAAGGAGCTTAACAAGCAATATATGAAATATAAAACCTGCATTCCTTTCAGCTTCAGACTAGACTAATAAAAAGTCCACACTAGGTTTATTAGCATCCTCTTATCCCCACCAACAACACATCATAGACTCTTGACTCTACAGTAGAAACAGTAAAAGTATTAACAGTGACCTTCCGAAATTCAGACAGAAGGGACTGGATTCCATTAGTATTCCTATTAAGACAACAGAGCATCACTGTAAATTACTGGTTATTACCAAATTAAATGGTACAGAACAGATTGCTTCTGTGTGCAGCACCCGACTCCGCGCTGCTGCTCAGCCTCACTCCTGCTTATCAGGACAGGCTGCAATGGATGGATCGCGCAGTGCTGCAAAAAATAGGCCCTGGTGTTACCGAGCTTGACATCTCAAACACAGGAAGTACGAGTGCCTTTGCTGCTTCCAGAAGATGAGGACCTCCTGGATCTTCTCACTGTTAACAGTGACCTCAGCCTGGCACGCTGGGTGCCAGGGCTGCGTGACACATCCCTGAAAACGGTGCCAGTCACTTACCATGGCTAATTGCTGTGATCGTCCTCCTCAGAGGAGCTCAAACAGCTCCAAGGAAGAAAGCAATGAGATCAGTGGCACTGCCGCTCAACTGCAGCTCGTCTAGGACAGACGAAGTTACAAACCAGGAGAGGGACCAGCAGGCCAAGCAGGATGAGCCCTAGTCACGGAGGCAGGCAGGCGAGCACTGAGCACTTTTCCTACAGCCAGAAATAAGACCCTCTGTGGACTACAAGGACAACCAGCTGGCATGGCTTGGAGAGAGCACGAAGCCACGGGAACATCCTGAGGTTTCTTTTCCTTACTCAGTACTTTATTAGGGCTCTGGACCCCAGAATGCTTTTGCTATTTAATAACATTTGATTTTGTGAGAGCCCCAAATTACACTGCACAGCTTTTCAGTTTCATTGGCTCCCCACATACGGGTTACGGCCACATACGAGGACAAAGAGGAAAACCATCTCATACTTCATACTGTTAAGGGTTCCCTGGCATTCCCATTTATCAAGCAAAAAAGAAAAAAACACAGTTAAGTCACGCCTTATTCCACATAAGGGGAGCATCTAGAATGCAAAAATGAAAAACCTGCTTTAATACAGTAGTAATACATGTTTATGCAGTGGCTCACTAACTTATTACCTTGTTTCTGAAAATAAATTAGAGGATATGAATCAAACCCCCTGAAATTAATAGGAAAACTCCCATTTGCTTCGCTGGGCTTTGACTGGTGTATTGGAATGCTCTAATTGCTTTATAAAAATGTTTTTAATGTTTTTTTTTTTTCTTTTTCCCCCCACCCAACACTCTTTCATCACTGTGGTACTAAAAAAGGACAGCCAATTTCAGAGGGGACTACAGTTGTTTGAGTATTTTTATACGATACTAACATCTCCCCGGTTGACTTTTCCCTTCAGGTACATCTTTCCTTTTATCCTGTCTTGGTCCTTTATCATACAGTAAAGATTAATTTCGAATTTCTGCTGATTGTATGATCCTGGACTTCACGAACAAAAGCCTCTTTCATGGGAGACATTAATATTCACACCGACAGTCCTGAACATCTACTTTCAGAAAGGTTTAATAATTTTCTAAAACCTCTTGATTTTGTCACAATGAATTGTATTCAGGCTAACGTTTCTACTTGTCTTGGGCTACATCATTTACCCTGAGCCTTGTCTGGGCAATAAGCACCAGTCAAGTCCCTTATTCATTATTTCACTAATTGTGATTCTTTGTCTATTATTTATAACAGAACCTCTGAGTAGAGCAGAAACCTGGGACAGGAGAGAAGTGGCATGGAAGTACTTTTTGGGAACTTTTCAGATATAATGCCATACCTTTATTTCACCCCTCAAAAAAAAAAATCAACAAAAACCTTTAACAGTAGAAAAAGTGAATTAGAGGCTGGCTGTTCCAGCCTTTCCCACCAGCCTGGGATTATACCCACTCCAGTTATTCCTCTGGGAATCAGTGACAGGGAGGAAAACAGCCCTGCACGTAAATTGAAGAGCTGCCCTTGACTCAGGGCCCCTTTGCCAGCCCAGGCAGCGCTGCCAACAGCGGCATCTCTCCCCCACAACGTGGTGCAGACACCCCCAGCCCCAGGGGGCTCCTCACTGTGCAAGCCCAGGGTAAAGAAAAGAGCCAGAAAAGAGTTTCCTGGATTAAATATCCCATTTAAGCAGATCACAAGCTTTTGAAGGGAGGTAAAAAGCAGATGTGAACACGTATCACTGAGATGCCTCCTTGAAGTGTGAAAGGATATTTTTGTGAGCTGAAGAGTTTTGCTGCTTAAGATTAGAAAAAAATAATTTGGGCTCGGAGGAAAGAAACTGGCACATCCCAGCAGTTTCCTACATTTGCTAAAGCTAGCTTTAAAATACTTATTTACTTGCCTGTCCTGAACCTGCTGTGCATGATACAGAAGCAGCCACAGGAACTCCTGCCTTCAGAGCAGGGCAGCGGGACAGCCGGCGTGAGCTGCAGCAGGATGAGAGCAAAAACCGTGGGGATGCTGCGCACCCTCGGGCTGCTCTTCCCGACTGACCCTAGGGGCAAGGATGCTGCACAACAGACTAATACCTGTTTCTTCCCAAGCCATCTTTATTTCTGGGCGTCTATCAAATGAGTGGAGCAGCAACAGAATCAAGCTCAGCTGCTTTTTAGATGGCACAGCACACTCTGAACGCCACCAAGTCTGTGGTGATTTCATACCGAAAAGAATGCTTTGAAAAATGGTCTAAATATTTTGTCCTTAAAATATTTAATAATCCCCTAATTCATTATTCTGTACTGATCAAGAGATTTCAGAGAAGCACACAGGAAATTTCTGTAACAAAGTTGTTAGCAGAGGGCATAGTTAACTTTCAGCAGCACCGCTTCGATGGCTTTGATCTCCCTTTGTTTCATTGCCATTAGCAGTGCAGCCCCCCAGCCTGCTCCCTGTTTTGCCCTGGTTGAGCATCGATGAGGTTAAGAGGATTATTCAGTAGCTGCATCCTACCACCTGCTCTTCTGATCCCTGGCTTTCAGGGCTTTTAATACTTTGTACACATACCTTGGGCTCAGTTATTACAAACACTGATAATCTTCTACTTCCTCAAGGCTTGTTTCCATCTTATTTGAAGATAGCTGTAATTACTGATCTCCTTTTAAGGTCTAATTTCTTTTTAGTTAAAGTCAACTTTCATCTCATTACTAATCTTCCCTGTATTTCAAAGGAGACTCTAAAGTTAGAGAATGAACAATGACATCTGCGGAAAATAATGGCATCTGTGAAAAATATTTAATTGCTTTTTTAGTATAAAAAAAGATGACTTCCAAATAACTATAGCTTTATCCTGATGCTAGTGTTTAGCAGACCCTTCATTTCACTCATCTCCCCCTCTTGTTTCTTTCTGTTTGCAGACCAAAAATGCTTTTATATCCTAGTGCTGAAAGATCCCATCTTTTTCTCCCACAGATTTCACTTGTTTTTTTTTTCTTCTTCTCTACTGCATTCCCATGGACTGTTCCAGGTCAACGACAACCACTTCTCAGGTTACAGAACTCGTGCTATTGGGACAGAACTTTGGTTCAGGTTTTGGGTTGATCTTCACATGGAAGACAGCATCAGTTTTTTCATCGCTCAACTTTCCTCAAGTCCATGTCCAAATCAGATGTAAGAAAGTGTAATGCAGTTAATTTGCTGGCCTTTTTTTTTTTTTTCCTTAAAAATGTTCTGCTTCCACAAGGCAAATCATCAATTTATGGCCAAAGGGCATCCCTTCTGACAACAAAAATATTTTTCTTATCCTGGTTTTCAATCTAGTCAAAGTCTCTAGAGGTAGAATTGACATTCGGTA
Source organism: Anser brachyrhynchus (assembly GCF_964034855.1). Classification (NCBI taxonomy): domain Eukaryota; kingdom Metazoa; phylum Chordata; class Aves; order Anseriformes; family Anatidae; genus Anser; species Anser brachyrhynchus. The sequence goes on from NC_137705.1 coordinate 2,556,072, forward strand.
GCTGCTTTTTCCTCCTATCCTCTTTAATACCTCAAAAATACCTAGGTCCACCCTGGTGAAACATAGGGATAATAACTACATTGGCTCTCTTTTTCACATGGAAAAATAATCTGTAGACTATGTGCACTAATTACTTCATAAAACCATGTGTAGGTTATACAGAATTTAATTATTCTAACTCCAAAGAAATAGATTTCAAGAGACTTCTTATAGTTACAGCGCCTGACAAGCACACAGTGTACATACTGTCTGAAGGCCATCTCCCACCCCCAAAATGAATTTTTAGAAGCAAAGGTGTGAAATAAAGCAGTAAGAAAACCATCTAATCCATATGCAGAGCAAGACAATTTGATAAACTAAAATGCACTACTCTGTATCTATTTTACATTAAGTCCTAACACAGAAATTCAGTTTCACTTCCTCCCCCCCAATGCAGCTTCACTGCATTTCACCACAGATTCAGCCCCCACCCTCCAAAAAAAATAATTATGCACGTAATTTCTTACATTTCAATCCTCTGTAAGATTAGATGTGTCACATCAAGAATTGTCATTGACCTGAAGCTGACTGGTTATCTGCTACGAAGGTGGTATTTTAATTACCAAAGTTAATTACCATCTCCATGGAATGCAATTTCCTAACTTCATGCAGTCATAAAATGGGGAATGGAAAGTACAAGCAGTGCAGAATCCACAGAAGGTCTACACAAAAGCTTCTGTATGACTAATTGGTCTGAAATTTAATCAGTTAAATTTGTTTCATGTTCCTTTGATAAGATTATCTTAATTACTTTTTACAGTATCTAAGTAGGAGAAATAAAGAAAAAACAAATCTGCTGAAGGGGAAAACTAATTCATAAGCCTAAAGGGAGAAAGGAAAATAAGGGGAGGGGGAATACACATCTGTTGATTAGGCTATATAAAGCTCAAGTTCTTACACTTCCAACATGATTTCATGTTTCCAAATACTCATGAATATATAGAACTCTTCAAAGATTTGAACTTACACCTGAACAAATTGCCCTTTTATTTTTTTTTTTCCAGTCCTTATCTTCTTTAAAAGCCTTTGTATGTGAACTGGCTATACAAAAATACCGAATTAAGGGCAAGGATCCCAAGTCCCATCACCTTCAATACTGCCTTGTGATGTAGTGATACCATTCTGACCCTTTATGTATTCAATATTGCAGTTTATACAGTCTCTACCTATCGAGAGAAAAATATGAAACTTGAAACAAGGATTTAGAATACAAAACAGATTTCATTTGAAATACTGAAGGTCCCACAGGGACATAATCCCACCAATAGAGAGCTCTGCCCTGGCAGCTTGTCCCCATCCCCATAGTGCAGCCTCTTGGACAACAGCCTACATGTGGGGGACAACCACACATGATCCTATTGCACCATTTCTGTATTATTTTTTAATGAAGTTTCAGATCATTTCATCCAAATTGTTTGGCAAACTGCAGATTTATTTAGCCACAAACGAAGCGAACAGAAACCACTTCTCCCACGTTTGTAGAATGCTTTAAAAGACCTCTGCAGACTGATTCCTGTCTCCTTAAAAACCCAACAGCTCTCTACAGGTTCTGAATAGAGAAAGAAACCATTTTTAAAAATCATATATGGACTCCTAGTGTTGGAGCCAAATCAAGTTACTTAGTGGGGTGTAAAAGCCGTTTGTTTTATTTTGATAGAGAAGGTTTCCATTGTTTCCAAGTGCAAGTTTTAGAAGTGTGATTTCTACGAAACTAAAACTGAGTAAAATGCATATTTTTAGTTTTGTTTCAATTATGTCAACTTCATTTGCATAAGATATAGTTTGGATTCCTCTTTAGTACAATTTAAAATAAAGCTTTATTATCTAAATGGAAAAAAATACAAAGATTCTGCAGTAGCTTGGAGAACCTTTGTTAAGAGTAATTTCAGGTTTGGTTTCATTTAGCAGAAAAATAGAAGTCTGATTTTTCAGATAACAATTTAATATTTTTTCTAGGGCAAATAGTAACCTGAAGTCTGTTTGTTCAGTATTACTGTACGTTTCATCTTGTTATCCTCTGACTTCTGTAGTAAAAATACCTTACGTTAATAGTAGTGAGATAATGTTTCTCAAAGAATAGACGAAAAGAAATGACAAAAGTAACCTTATCCAAACCCTCTGAAGTCAAAGAGCTATTTTCACCTACGTACATGGATGCTGAGCAAGGTCCTCTTTGAAATGAACTGAAGAATCTGAGCCGACTACGGTTTAATTACACATCAGGTATGTCCACAAACTGGAAATGACACGAGCTCCACTGTGATTCCAAACTTCTGCTCCTTCAGTCCTGGAAATCCAGGAAATAGGCAGACTTTGAAGTGTTATAATATTTGTTCAAGAAAAACTGAATCCTAGACACATTTGAGCTTCAACCTCATGGGATTTCTGATCCCTGTGATAATTAACAAAGAGATGGACTTCCACTGGAAGACACCTTTCTCCCTGTTGTCCACAAGCTACCTGTGAATTGGAAATAACTGCTACACCTAAATGCTCCAAATGAGCTGGTAATCCCACTGTTTTCTACAACTACTCTCAGTAATTTTGATTCTCCAGACACATAGAAGACAGGAGTTATGCATTAATTATCATCCAATATTCTTCATCAACTTCAAGTATAAAATTCTTAGTCAAGCTCTTGATCACAAACTTAATCATGCCTAGCCCAAACTGATTCACCCTGTTAAGTGGGACTCATTAAAAAAGGCTCCGCTATCACATCAGACTTTTTTAATACGATGCTTTTTTAGTGACAAACAAAATCCAGTTGAAGCACTCACTGCAGGGGCAAAGGCAGCATTTAATTAAATAGGATGGACATTTGGCTTTGCCTGAACTAGACAGCTGCGCAATAAATAGGAACGTAACGCTCCAGCTCCACAGTTTATGTTATGAGCTGCTTCTGAAGAACCTCACAATACCCACTGGTTTAGCAGAGAGAGTAGAAACCTGGTGAAGAAAAGTAATAATGAAAACTTAAAATGGATTTTATGCAGTTGTAAAAGGTAACAAGTCAGGGTAAATAATGAACAGAAGCGTAATTACAGCGCCCTTGGGATGTTTATGCACATTGCACTCCAGCCAGCTTAAACATGGAGAAGACGGTACCTGGCGCACAAAGCTCCAGCACCCGTCACGTTGCACAGCCGCAGCGCCTGGGAGCTCCTGGGCACAGCATCCCGCACAGCCCAGGCAGCTCTGGTCATGTTTTCCACTTTAGGAAATTCTCTGGTGCCTCCATACACTGCAACCAAATATCCTGGATTGAAATACGACGCAAGCCTGTTACGTGGGATCTCTGGGATACGGGCATGTTCCAGGAGAATTCACTGTGAAATAACTTCTCGTTTCTCCCTAGATTTTTATGCAGCCACAGAGAAAATGACAGCGGGGGGCATTACTTTTGATCACTTGGTATCTGTAAGGATGAAGTCTGTGTTATTAACACAGGGTCAAACAAAATGCACAGGTAGTCAAAGTGTGCGTTTGGGGTAGGAAGAAACAGTCTTTTTTCTCTCTATCAAATGCGAGCAGATAACTCCTCTTGATAGACAGCTTGGAAATCCAGGCTGACTGTTCTGTAAATCACTGCAGTCTATAAAACAATACGAGGATAAGGTATCCACTATGACAAATAAGTACTTAATAAAACTTTGAATTGTTTTTTCTACAACTCAAGAAAAGACAAAAAGGAACTGGGAAAAAAAAATCACAACATGTTGACAACTGAGAAATTCCCATTCATCCAACACATGATACATTTTAAAGACAAGTGAATTCCTTGGACAATTATGAATGACTGCTTACTATGTGAGAAAATATCTTTTTAAAATTCATTAAAAGATTTATGCCACTGACGAGGTGTAGTACAAAAGGAACTTGAAGCCTTTGAAAATTAAATGCAAGCTCGTACCTGACGTATTACAGTGATGCTGTAATCAATAACAGAATTGAAGCTTAAAAGCGCAAGGTCTCATCTGACAGTCCCGCGTCATCTGTCCTGCCTGCACCAAACTTCTGATCCATTGCACCTTCGGTAACAAGAACCACTGTGCCAAAGAAGAGACATCTTTCCTTGATGGGAAGAGAGGTTTTCTTAAAACCAAGTACCCAACAGTGCTCTTTCACCACTTCATACACGCGTAGCATCTACTTTCACATTCCAAGGTGTCTCCTCTCAGAAGGAAAATTGTTTTGAATTTGCACTCATGAAGCAGGAGCACAAGCATTACCTCCAAAAGCTCATCTCCATCACTTTGGTTAATGAAGGCACCTTCTGTATTGATGACAAAACCTTGCCACTTTGATCTTTTAGGTCCCAATCGGGTCTGTACACACTGTTTTTGTCATTAAGACATCCTACTTGGTAGGGCCTCACAGGACCTTCAAGCTAAAATTCACTTGTGTTGTGCCATTTGATTTTGTCCAGTTGCGTTTTACAAGTCAAGCAGACATTTCGCTTTGAGCACAGCACAGGTATGTTTGCATGCTACGGCCCCGTTCTCCAGCCACTGCTCTCTGCTGTAGCTGCAGGAAGGGCAGTGCTGTTACCTGGGATGCTGGAGCTCCCCAACCCCTGGGGGATGGACCCCAGGGCAGCAGCTGACATTTCCCTACCTGATAACAGGGGATGGCACGCATACAACATTTTCCACTCTGAGCTAACCTTCATGTAAGACTCCAGGAGCAGTGTGTGTCACAGACCTGCGGTTCATCAGGTAATGTGCTAACATTACGTGAACGGCCCGAACCAAAGATTATTGTGTAGAAGAGAACTTCTGTTTGCTGGATAACTGACAGTGGTGGTGGCTACCTTTACATCAGGAGTCAAACCTCCTATTAAAACATTTGAAAAATAATACTTTAGGGAAATTTTTGAAATCATGCACAGAATGCTTATGGGATAGGTATGAAAATTATTTTTAGAGCAGTGAATAAAACGAAATTACTGCTGCACTTTTCTCCATCAGAAGGAGTTCTCTAAGTAATACACCCTCTGACTATTTCATTTCAGAATTGTGTTGTTCAAATACATACACTGTGGGTTAAACTTTCTGCGTTGCCTCCATGCGCTATAAATAGGTGCACAGTGCACAGAACAGATATGTATATATAGGAATGTCTCATATCTAAACTTTCTACTAACCTCATCATGGGGGTGCAGCTTACATTTTAACACAGCCTGCTTCCTTCTCCATGATCTGCTAGTACTTTGCATGCTTGACATATATATATATATATATATATCATATATATATATAAGTCTACTGAGCAAAATCACTAACAGGTAACTCCTAAAAACAAACACAGATGTCAGTTTGTCATGTGTCATTCTGCAGCGCTGGCATATTTATCATTATTCAAAAGCATTCATAACTTGATGCATCAACAATTATTCATTAATGTATAATGCATATAATCATATATGCATTGAAACTTAATTAAAAGCTTCTAATTACTGTAGAAATGTCAGGACTTTTTCCTTTTTTACTCTCCCAAAGTAGTTTGGGCCTTCCTCCATACCTTCAAAATATCACTCAGTTTTCACACTGCTAACCAGTGCATTCTTATGTTGCACGTTCACCTCGTGTGTGTATTTTCAGTATTTGCTTGTGCAGCACTACTTACAACATCCTTCATATCTGAAATATTAATAGAAAATTTAATCACTCCCAGTAGATGTTATGATTTGAACCCAAAGTTGTTCCAAAGAAATAAATCTATGAAGCCTCCATGAATACATATATCACAATTTTGCTTAGACATTATTTGAAACAATATTTCATACTCAATCTTCCTGGTGTTTGTCAGATAAAGCTTCCACTGGGCTCTGAGCAGTGAGCACAGCACAGGCAGCAGACAGGCTCATATCAGCACGGTGTCGCACATTTCCTACCTAAGGACTGGTCTGACAGAAATAAAAGGAAAAGACTTCCCTCAATTCGTGCTCAGGTAGGTTTTTTCATTGTCAATTAATTTAAGTTCAAAAGGCCCCAATCACCCCAACAGGCACACAATACCACTACTTATTGTGCACAGTCTTTCTTCTGAAATGCGTGTCTAATTTGCTCTCAAAAACATCCAAGGCTGCAGCTCCTACTGTACCTTGCCTACAGACGGCAATTAGCCTATTTTCTCTCTGCTTCTGAGGGTACCAGCTCTTCCTGACTTCAGCCAAGGTCTCCCCCAGCGTTAGGTTAGACATGAAATATTTAATCCAATTTAGCTTCGCACAAGAAAAATTAAGTAATGGGGTAACAAAACATACAATTAAAATCCAAGGATAGGAGATGAGTTAACTGAATTTGCAGGGAACGAGAATTTCATACAAAAGCAGAATTTGACCTACAGTATTTAACTATGCATCAGCAAATACAATGTCTATAAAAGTACTTCTGAACAAATTACAAGTCTCCTTAAAAGGTTCACTTAAAGCTATATAAGCAGCAACATTCATACTTAAGTCATTAATCAACCAAATTATTTTATAGATCCTGTTCATCATACAATAATTAAGAAGCTGTCACCAGTCATAACCTCCTTGAGGATGAGAAATTTTTCTTATACAACATGTTTGGAAGTGCAGTTTGTTACTCAGGTAGAGGTATTTACCAGATCCTCAGCAATGCCAGCAATTTGTCAATACTGACAAATATTGCGTTATAACAGTAGGATAACGCATTTACATTCAAGATCTTCCTACATTACATTTTGTAAAGTCTGAACACAAATCATTTTCCTCTGCAGGTCCTACAAAACCCTGCCTGGTGCGATGCCCTAGCTTGGGTACCTTTAACATTGCTAAAACAGTGTATTGTCACCTCCAGTTCCAGGCAGCTTCAGAAAGTTCAGCGGCATTATATAGGTGTTAAAAGAACCAACCTAAATTTTGTAAGGGAAGGAAAGGTTATCTGGATATGAAAGTGTTTGTTTCCAGAATCCTGTTAACTTTGCCTTAAGACCAGCTGCACAGTAAAAGCTATTGAAATACAAAAGGAAGGAGATGTCATTTAAATACATTCTCTTTTCTTCAATAACTGATTTAATACGTTTTGGGCTTTAATCCGGCTGTCTGATACCAGCAAGCAAATGGTCACTTTATTCCTATCATTACCACAATGAATAAAATCAACCCCAGAGACTACAAATGCTTCCTCCACTGTAAGTAAACAAAGCTTAACAGGCAAGAGAGACATCCAGAGATAATCGCATCCTTGGGACATTTACTGGGCACAGTAAGTACCGCTGCCTGAATATGATTATCTTCTGATAACAAGAAACCCTGGAGTTTTGACACGGCTGTAGAAGACTCATTACTGGGATGAAAACATGAATTTATTGTTCCGGAGGATGGAGCTGGCAGCTGAGCGGTTCATTTCGTCGCATTGGCTCGAGGCGACCAGCTAGGTGCCAGGCTGGCCCCTTGGCTACCCTTAAGCTAAAACCACCTGGGACACCCACAACCTGGGACACCCACAAGGAGCTGGCACATCATTTCACATCCTTCCCATCAGCTCCCTTGACTGAGGTGCAACTGCTTTCAGGGAATATGAAATTTTATGCGCCCACCAAAAAAATCCAGACAACAGGCAAGTAAAATGGTCTTGTGAATAAGGCAAAAACGTTCTCACAAATATTATGGCTGTATTTGCCCCTAGAGGCCTTTGGAAGAAGAGTGGAATCTCTCAACCCCCTTGTAATAAGGACATAGATAAGACTGTACGTGGAGTGGTTTTCCTCTTCTGCCAACACAGCCTCAGTTTTGAAAGGAAACCCAGCTCCTGCCAACACACTCCCAGCTCCAAAAATAAAGCCAGTCTGTTTTGGGATAACCTCCTCCCCCAGCAAATTTGCTGCGAGTGAATGAAGGTCATCTGTTACAGAATAGCCACTCCATCAGATGCTTTAAGCTATGCTAATGATGCTTTGCCAAAAAAAACTGGCATAGAGAATATTTCCCAGTACTGGAGACAGGAACATACTGGAGCAAGACCTGCGAGGGCACATTACAGTGGGCTGGGGGATTGGAGCATCTCGTAGGAGGAAAGGCTGGGAGAGATGGGGCTGGGATGGGGAGGCTCAGGGGCATCACATGTAAGTGCCTGGTGGGGGGATGTAAAGATTATTCCTAATAAAAAAAACCAAGAATTTTCACATGGAAAAGTGTTCGGGTTTTGACTAATTTCTCATTTTAAACGAAAAACATTGCCAAAGAATCCCCAACACAGGCATTTAAGCATAGTGGGAAGCATTCGGGCAGGATTAGGCTTTCCCCACCTGTTACCGGGCTCACCTACGGGCACTAATAGAAAGATGGCCTAATTCACTGCCTCCAGTTTCTTGCCAGAATCAAATCAAGTTTAAGTACTGGATAACTTCCACACAGTCACTTCTGTTTTGTTCTACCAAACCTATTTCGCTCAGCAAAATGTCAAGTGTATCTATCTGGACAAGAGGTTTTTGCATCATAATTTTCTCCTGTAAGCACTTGAGAGCACTTGGACTCATACCTCTGTGTGCACCAAAGGCACGAAGGTACCTGCAGAGAAATGCCCGCTCCTTTTCTCCTTGAGGGTGTTATTCCCTTCCCGGAGCTCCAGTCTACTGAATTGGTATGATTAAAGTGGTATTATTTTTAGTTATAAGTGCTTGATTTTATTTGTATTTGTTCCCAACAGTTATCCCGTCAACCAAAAGGACATCCCCTCTGCAGCTCCAGGGAAACGGCTCTTCTCTGAAAACATGGAAAAGAAACAAACGGGGCTTTGTTCACCAGCAGTGCAGAATGCCTCTAAGAAAAATCTGTCACATTGCATCTGATTTTTCCCACACCTGTGTCACACCACTGCTGATTAAGGTGTCACTGCACACGATACAGAGATACTGTGAAGTGGGAACATAATTCTGCAGGTATCCGCCCACCCTATCACGTTACAAATAGCTAGCTTGATTTTCCCACAACCAGCAAGCTTAAGTAAAGCTCAAACTGCTCTCAAGGAGCACCAGCCAGATTTCCATTCTGAATGAGACCATTCAGTTCTCCATTACAGATTACTTCTCTTACTCAAATTCAGGCTACCCAGATTTAGCCCAAAAACATAGACAAAGATCTGGTAAACAAGTCTAATAAACCTTTGATTTTTTTTTCTCATAATCCAAAAGCAATTTTTTATAATCCTAGAGCATTTATGTTTTAGAACTGGGACATCATTTATACTTAAGATTAGCCAGAAACATCTCTGAAAATTCGTATGCAGTATACAAAATGGGTTTGATGCTGGTTGTACCGAAGAATGTATGTCATCTACTGTAGCTTTATTCCTGATCGACAGAGGAATCAATCAGCAGCACAATTCTTCTGCCATCCAACATGCTGTATTCAACATTTCCGTAAATTTTAGTCTAGTTCTCATTGAAAACATGCACACTATACTTTGCCACAATGTGAGAATCTTTGCAGTTCAATTAGAACACAAAGTATTCTTTAGAAAAAGTGCATGATACAGAACTCTGGTTGTATTTCAAAGACCTGAGATACACCCACGCAGAGCAGCAATTTCAAAAGTGGAGCCGAAGAAGTTGGCTTGTTCCCTGTTCCTGTAAAACATTTTCGTGATTCCAAGTGAATTACTGCTAATTGCTGCCATGAAGAACACAGATAGGCAGAACTCTGCCTTTGTTTATAGAAAGCTCACCGCACTAATCCAAATGACAAATTAAAGTTTTCCACAATATTTTAGAAAGATAATTGTGCCATCTGGGAAGCCATGTCACAGCTGTAAAAGAGTGAGCAGGCCCCAAGATGTGTAACAACTCCTTCTGTGCTGAATTAATTTCCACTAATATATTAATTTTGGATCTTTTTTTTTTTTTTAAGAACATCTTGGGATTTGTAGCATTTTAACAGGGCTGTCTGCATAGACATCAAATGAGTTCTCTGCAACAAGAATACACAAACATCATAATCACAGCACCTGATTTATAAGAACACAAAAGTCCATAGCTGCATTTGCAAATACCATTTAGTGTCTTAGATGAATCAAGCAAGGAATGAAGCAGGCAACATGGTTTCCAAGAGAAATATAGCCAGGATCTCCTTGATGCAGTAAACTTTTCCACAACTCCACATACAATAAATGCTCTAAAAAAATCATATCAGAAGTCTTCTGTATTCTTCACAAGATCAGGGGCTTTATCAGGAAACTATGAATAGCAACTTATTTCATCAGTACCAGTTTCTTCCCTCTTGCAGCTCTGTGCTGTTCTACGCTTCATAAAGGGGAGAGAAGAATTAGAAAATACATAGCATGGTTTTGTTTCCCAGTCAAAGTAAATGGCCCAGTAGGTACAGACAGCTACCATATTGAATGAAGTCTAGTACCAATGAGAAGTTCCATATTTGGATAGAAATATTTGAACAGGAATATAAAATAGAAACATTTTAGCTTTGAAATAAAGCTTAAAAATGCCACCTCATGCTATTTTTTTTTGCTCAAGACCCAGTTAAAGAGACCAGCAGCATCTCTGCCAGTACCCACACATGGTCTAGAAGTCCTCAAAGAGTGCGGCTTGATGCTGCCATCATGGAGACCTGCAGAAAGCTCATATTCAGAATGAAAGCTTTCAACACCCAAGTGCCTACTCTCCAGCCCCAACAGTACAGCAGCAAACAACCTGCCTCTTAGAGACATTATTAGGGTACGAACACCTGAACAGCTTTAACCGGAGGTTAATGGTTCACAGCCACAATGTGGTTTTCTTTCAATTTTCTCATACCAGTAGAAAACCTCCAAGGACAGTTACAGCTACTAACAAAAGAAACAAAAGGGTACTAGAAGACAGTGACCTTTATATAGGCTCCACTCCCCAAATGTGCTGGTCAGCTCCTAAAGTACTAGCAGCACTCAGAGTTGGTCAGAACGGGCTTCTTGGTCAACCAACAGACCTCATGCCACATTGAAAGGGTCAAGTGAGCCTCAGAGAATCGTTTAGGTTGAAAGAGATGGAAAATGTTTTTAATTAAAAAAAATCAAATTATTTCCTTTCATATGATTCTTTATAGAGATACCTTCAAAATCACGAGGGACTCCAAGGCAGAATTAAGCATACAGCATGCACAGTTTTCTTTGAGCAGATTCCCAGAGAACACCACCGTAAACACCAGAGCTACCAGAACCACTTCTCTGAAAGCTGGATGACAGACTGTAGCAGCAGATTTGTTTTTACAGAAAAAAAATATACAAAAATTATTGAAGTTAATTACTTTTCCACTTACACAGATTCAGCTTATGATCTAGAAATGAAAGTTATTTGCAAACCATATTAATCTAAAATTCTCGTAACAGATAAGCCACAACTTCTCTCTGAAAGATTCCAAGCATTAGTACAAGATTAAGCAGTGAACATTATCCCCAGACAATGGCAAGATAGAGCAACACCAACTTCAAAAAGGCTTTTGTAGAAATCAGTAGAGCCATAAATAGAGCTCTTGGCACCACCTGCATCTGGATTTTCTCCCACAGAAAACGTTGAGATTTCTTTATCTGAAGCAGCTTAAATCTAACTAAACCAGACTTTAAAAAAAAAATCTTTCTACCTGAGTCCAAAATCAGCAAGTTACATCTAACCAGGCAATCTCAGCTACTCAGAATTTGGCTGAAAGTCTTAGTGGGGAAGTGCCAGAAGGGACTTCTCCCACGGGCTTATCTTCACTATTTCCTATTGAAACAGAGGGAAAGCCCAATGGCTATTAAATACTTCATCAAGAAAGCAATACTGTATTAGAAACTACAAGGCATGAAAAGCTGCTTTGATCCAAGGACATGGTTAACAGCGCCCTGTGCAGGAGCGCATAAGAAGCCAGGGACACTACAGTGTGAACAACAAACTGCTGTGAGGAGCTTAGCATTTACATTGAATTCTTATTAAGGCAAACCCACAGCAGCTGGGATGTATCAGCACACGACAACAATTTGGTACACACGAGAGCAGGAGGATAGCCCGTCCCACCAGGACTGTGAAATTTCCGTACTGGGACCTTTAACTTCCCTTTCAACAGCGCTGCTTGCTTTAATTCATTACTGTCTATGCTGCATAATGCCAAGGCACAACGAAGCACTGGTGCTATGCTTCCAGGGGAAGACCTTAAAATTTCCCAAGCCGCTTGGTCCAAAGGGGCCAAACTGTAGGAGCACGGTGATCCCTGGAGCCGGCTGTGCTCCAGCCTCCCACGGCCACCTACGGAGGCAAGAAGTCCCGTGGGGGGTTGGTGGAAAGCTTGGAGTGAATGCTGGTGAGAAGCTGCTCTTCGTTATGCTGAGGAAATTCATTAGTGTAACTACGCATCACAAGCAGCCCAATGCAGACAATTTGCTTGTGCTTGTTTCTTTTTGCCTACCTGGACTTGGGGCCAAACTGGAGCTTTTGGGTTTAGTTTCACAGTGGGCTTTTTCAAAACCAGATCCTAAGGAGGTGCAATCAAAACTCTGAGTTTGTTGAGGCTCGAGGCTCTTTGAGCACTTGAGGCTCTCATGAGGGCTGCCCTGACCAGGGTCTCTGCTCCTCGAGCCCCAGCTCCTACACCCTGTGCAGCCGTGTCACAGCTCCGACCCACAGCAACCTTCTGCAACCTGACACGCTGCACAGCCTTCAGCCCCACTTCCTCCCACTAGGACTTTCTTTCCTCTGCATTCTTCAAAAACAGGTGCAAATAAAACATGTAGAAGTGTGACAGCATCAGAATGAAGAAAAGCAAGAGGTGAGGGGCTTAATACGTGTCTGGGAGAGCAGGGCTCACCTGTCTCCACTGCAGAAACCTGCAGAAGTCACCCACAGCCAGGACAGGACTGTATGAAGTGAGAAGTCTGTGGAAAATATGGCATTAAAGATACCATTTTGCACAAATGTACTGCAACTGAAATAAAGTCATAAAGGCAAAACTTCTAACTTTTGGGGGGTTTTGCAAATCCTTGAAATTTATTTTGACATTTCTTTGTGTACATATAATACCTTAACAGGGGAAAAAAACTCTTAATTCATGCAGAACAAGTAGGTAGATAATGTTCTTATCTGTTCAGGAGGAATGTTTAGTGTCTTTTTTTCTTCAAAAAAACATGCTCAGAACATCCTACAGAAAGGACCAATTAACTGCAGATTTGTGCATTTTTTCTGAGCAGCAGCATTAATAATTTGAAAACAGTGGTATGCACAGAGCTGAATTCATACTGATAATTGCTTCAGTGTAATTTATGTCAGTAGGTGCTACAGAAGGAGTATGGTATACTAGCAGATAACAGTAAATTAAAAATAGAATTTGCATAAAATTAATGTACCATTAAACTTAATATTGATAGAAGTACACTGAAGGTCAGCAGCAAGAACTGGAGCCCCACGCCAATTTACTGGCACATGAAGAGTCACCTGAAAACTGCAGTATGAAAGTTCCAGAGCAAAAACGAACAAGAGGTTACTGAGAGTGACCAGAAGTCCAGCTCGGTGCTGGTGTAATGTCACTAACTTCAGGGAAATTGCATCAGGCTCCACCAGAGACCCTGCATTTGGCACCAGCTCCGTGGAACGCACCCTCAATAAACACAGAAGCTGCTAACTCCTGCGGGCTGGGGCAAGCTTTGATCTCACTGAGCTGTCACAGAAGTCACTGCGATTTGGATCTGGGAGCCTTAGAAATTGATAATACTGATTTAAGATAAAGAATATTTATTCATTAACCTATAACACAACCACATATTTCTAAAGCATTATAAAGTTATTCCTGTTTTTCCATTGCTGCACTTGAAAAAATATTATGCAAGTCTATTGAAACACTCTTTGAAAGGCACTTTTTTTTTTTTTTTTAACCCCGCTGCCCCATCCACACCTGTGAACGCCCACACCTGGCCCCTTAGCCCCGCATTGGGCTCATGCCCCAGCCCAGCTGCACCCTCGCTACAAGGCAGTGTGGGGCTGTTTCTTGTCTCCCCAATGAGCAAAGCTTCGCTCCCCACACGGGGTCATTTGTTCCCAGCCCACAGAAGCCCTCCCACATCAGGCCTTGCTACCGGATCTCCTTCTCAGATCATTCCTCAGTCACGAGCTACCACTGCTGAGCAGTTACGACATCAATTTCCCCTTTGATTGCAGCAAAATACCAAAATAACTGAGAAAGTTGCAAGACATTATAAAAGGTGTGCATGCAGTCTTGAACTATCCTTCCTCAGAGATATATATATACAGTATAACTATGTATAAAGTTACAGCTTTATGTATAGAAGTATAGACTTTGAGTTTAAATCCACCATTTCTTATTTCTAATGGTAGCTTTTTTAATAAGAAACGATTCCAGCAATTCCCAGAATACAATTTCCTCATAAAGTGTAGTGACAGATACGTGAAATTTTCACCCTGATCTTCCAAAACATTTCAGAAACAAGTGAGAATAGCAGACAGCTAAATAAACCGCATTGTTACGTGTGACAGTTTAAGCATGCGTTCTGCTAAATAGCACTGAACGTCAAGCGTGCAAAGCTGAGCTGCAGGACATTGCAGCTGGCTAGATTATAAGAAACGCTATGCTATCACTCAGGTAAATAAGAAACATTTTGTTCAAAAATCATAGCTATAATATCAACACCAATACGTCGTTCCATTCTGGGAACGATTTCTAGGAAACTTGGGTAATTTTCTAGCTAGCCAAGTTTGCACTTGGGAATACCCTGGCACAGAGCCTTCCATACCCCAGCGACAGATTCACCACCTTGTGGAACTCTGAGAACTTCTCATTTTCTGCATTTTTGAGAAGGAAATGCGAACAATGGCAATGGCATCCGATTATCCATTACATTTAATGACTACAGAAACTGATACTACAGATTACAGACTACAGATACTAATGACTGAAGGTTGGGTTTTTATTTTTTTAAAAAATATTTATTTTAAATATCTGAGTTTTGTAATAACCTCACAGGTAACCCCACAGGCTTACCTCCACGAAGGGTAACAGCCTCTGCCCGCTGCTGCTTGGCCAGCGATGTTCCCACCGTCATTCAGAACATCACCAGCCTGTGTTGTGAAATCTCTTCTGGAGCATGGAGCAAGGCAGCTTCTTGCTGTGAAATGTTTGCTGTTGCTCATAAGTATTGTAAGGGATAGATCTCAACGTGAAGAATATTTCCAAGATCAATTAATGCAGTTATCACAGAAGCTATGCCTTCAACATCCAAAGGGAGGACTTGGACTTGCACTACCAGAGACAAATCAGACCAGGTAGAGCAGAAAGTCATTAGGAACAAGAAACTGGGTGAAAGCTTCTGAGCACCGCGGAGTGTATTTAATAGGCAGCACCAAAATGTCAAAACAAATGAAAATGAAGCATTTAAACAACGCGATCCTTTTTGATGAGGCGTGATGACAGCTCACTAGGACAGAGAATCGCAGCGCTGGAACATCGGCAATTTTAAAGAAATCACTGGCATGCTGTGTTTGGTTTACTGTCTCCCACCTTGCATTTTACAAACTGCATCAAAGCACGCAGTATAACAGCTCCAATTTCTTTCGCAGCAGCTACACCATGTGAGAAAAATTGACAGATTAAATGGAATGTAGCTGCCAAAGCAACTGCGAACTGTGGCTGCCCACGAGAAGAAAATGATGTTCCTGAACATCACGTTAAGAAGCGCTTTTGTGATCAAATGCAACAAGAGTCCATTTCATTACAGTACTCCTGGAAAAAAGAAAGGAAGTCTTCCTTCACCCCCCTCCATAGGCATAAAACATCCCTGCAGCTCATGTAACCTCTGGCCTGCTCATCTGAAGAGGCTGTTGAGTAGAAGTGCCGCAAGAAATGCATGTACTGAATTATTATTTTTTTTTGGCCATGCGTGCTTTTATTTAGATGATTTCTCAGATCTGTCCTGTTTCAAGTAGGCAAAAATATCTGGTCCTAACAGAAATAGATGATGTTGTGCTAAATGAAGTCCCACTGCTCCACTGAAGAGATGAGCGTTAATCTAGTCCAAACACTGGAAGTTCACTACTTTATCAACGCTGACATGCACATCCTTAAGTGCCAGTGACACAGGCATACACGCGTTATTTATCTTGCTCTGCATTCATAAGTGGACAAATTGGTATCTCAAGCATTTTAAACTCCTGCTGTCTCCTCAGAGCGTTACGGGCTCAGCAGAAGGGGCCACTGCAGCTCCAGAGGCTGCGCGTTGCGCGGTTAGCTGGACTGGATACACACAGCATGAAAAGGTGGAAGACTCCTCATGATATTGCAATAAGGTAATAGCAGATGACGTCCCACACCAGGGCACTGCCCTGCGTTATAATGAAGATTTCATTAAAAGGCCAATAGCTCCATTTGGCCGGTGGAATAAAACTTACAATAACCCATTTCTAGGCTACGTGTATCTGCATTCCTGTGAGTGCAATTTCCTCAGCACTTACTGAAAAAACAAGCAGTACATAAAACACTGGTCTTTTGGGAGCTCTGACAAAGGTGAGCAAGGGGAAGCTTTAATTCTCCCGAGGGGTAAGAACCCAGCTCCCGCACACGGCCTCACCTACCCACCAGAGCCGGTGGATAAGCCTGGCCAGGCAGCCCATTATTATTTGGCATCCCAGTCTCGACAAGGAGGAAGAACAGGGTATTGGAATGAACCAGCTGCAGCATACAACTTCAAACTGAGCCCAAGTACATACTGAGCCCAAACTCATAGGTTTCAAAGACTACGGCTGTTTACCAGCACAATAAAATGCCAGAGTCAACACAGAGCATGCTTAGGGGAAACGGTCCAAATCCCCTGGGTGTCACTTCACTGATTTTTATTGACTGCAGGTAGGTGTGAAACCACCCAAACACCAGCCACCCAAGCCAGCAACTAACCTCCCTACAGAAAGGCAAAACACAGATCAGCTTCCGTAAACCTTTATGCACAGAAAGGCAGGTGTTGTAACAACTATATTCCTAATTTAAATGCACGTTAGGTGCTTGAACAGAAATGAGGCACTTGCTAACCACGGTCTATGACTAATTCCAATCCAGGCATGCTATTACTCTGTATCTATCAAGAAAAGTACCAGCTGAAGCATTGGCTTCATGTTGCTCAGTCTTTTTTTTATTTTTTTGGCCTTAATAAAGAAAAGATGGACAAAACTTCCCCCCCCTTCTATGACAGCAGCGTGCATACATCGTCTGCAGAGCAAATGTTCCTCTCCTCTCCCCTCCCTCTGTATTTCTCCATAAGCTCCATACATGTGCCAGAGGATCTGAATTTCAAATTGAAATGTAAACATTCATCCAGTAACTAACTCTCAAGGTCCTCTGTCTTGCCAGGATTTTGCAAATTATTTCTAACTAATGAGTTTTTTCCATTGTAAATAAGAGATAATTGGCCAGGTCATTAAACAAAACAGCATGAAAAGGTTAACTACCACTAAAAATGCACAGCAACTAGTAGAATGCTCAAATACTTGAATTATACATTAATACGGCAAGCCAGTCAGTACAAACTCAACACTGAAAAAATATTAAGCAACTGATTTTAGATGACAAGAGCAAGGGTATTTCAAATCAAAACAGACAATTCATTATTAACACAACCCTCTGTAGCTATGTCCTTCGAGCTACAACAGGGCATGCTGAGGACGGCATGAAAGCTAGAAATTCCTCGCTTTCATCAGTTCCAGTCAGAGTTCAATGTTATTTTAATGGAAGCTTCTTGTTTTGACACTTGGAAGTCAGTATTTTCTGCTTTGAATTCTCGCCATGTCACTGCCTTTATTCTGTTTTTGGCCTCTGCACTTCTTAAGTGCAAACCTCTCTGTCAGAAGATGCCCACCCTGTCATGGTCCTGTAACCCCAGGGGCAGGAAGACAATTCAGCAGCTACATTTGTTTTGATGGTGCTTTGAAGTCCTTTGGAAGACAGTAACAATTACGCAAAGTCTTTATGGGCATTAAGAGCTCAGCCTGATAACACCTTATTTCTCGCTTATCCATAAGCAAAATGGTTTACAAAGAGGAGGTCCAAGTGTACCTCTATATACAATTACATCAAGTGAAGTCAGTTGTAAAGCATTTACATAGCCTATACCGTAGTCAATTGTTTCTGAAAAACCCATTAAATAAATTCTGGAATCTGTCCTTTTTATCACTTCCTGTTGCTTTTTGGTAACAAACGACTGGAAGATGAACCAGCCTGCCCCGTGCTAACAAACTGTTGGAATAGCACTTAGAGAACTTCACTTCTGTATGGTTCTGATGCAAGCTAGGTGGTAGGGCTTCTACTACCACAAAGTCTGGGAAATAGCCGTGGCTTGACAAACGAACCTCTTCTTACACCACAGTCCAGCAGTAGTTTCACAGAACTTGTATTGACCAAAACAAAAGCAAGCCTTCACAGCCCCCTCACAAACAAATCAGTCACTTCTCACAGCTTACCATGCTGGAATTGGACATGGGTATTTGGTTCAGAGTCAAGAGAACTTTTCAAAAATCTCTAGAGCAATCTTATTTCAAGACTGCCACACGCATAGAAATAAAGCAAACTTCGTTTGCACAGGCTCTTCTTCATTTTCACTTTAAGTACTGGAATATGTAAACACACTGAAGATACACTGACGTTCATCAGAGAAGTGAACCAATGAACATTAATACCAGTATCAGCAGAAAAACAGAAGGAAGGAAAAATGTTAGGTAGGTCTTGCCAGTCATCCCTCTGAAAAATAAAAGTAAGAGTATGACAAGAAAATTCAGTTGGTGTTTGGTTTTGTGGGCAATGCAGTAAGCAGGCAATCAATGCCCACTCTTTCTCTGAGATAAATGTCCACACAAAAGGTTTTTAAACTGAAGAGGACATTACTCACAGCAATATTGAATGATGGACATTTTACATTATGTCTGAAACAAAGGGTATTTCTTTGCTGAACTAGTCTACTGAGAAGCATAAGAGCTTAAAAATATATGCTTATGACAACTACAACTACTTCAGAAAGGATAAAACTCCAGGATAAAACACATTTTGGGCTAACGATGTTTCCAAGTGCAGTCTTTATTCAAAGCTGAACTCTACCCAAACCCTCCCGAGCAGTGCTCTGTTAGCGAGCTCCATGCAGCGTGCACCAAGACACTGTGAGACATCATTTTATAGGTCAGCCCATACAACACGCCTGGTTACACCAGCTCATTACTTCCCTAACTGCTAGGGTCGCCCATGCAAAATATAAATTATGCTGTAATCTGAAGCAATAAGAAGTGATTTGCACCCCTTGTCCCATCTTCCATGTCAATTAAACATCAAATAGTTATGAAACAATTTCATGTAGGGACTATTGCATATGGTTTCTAAGTAACAACAAAATATCAGGGTGGATCCTCAGACACCTTCCTCCTCAAGGAGGATGGAAGATGCCCAGCCACCAGCATTGCCCTTCGGTGTCTTGTTTCTGATCCGTGGGTACACACACAGCAGACAAGGAGGCATTTGTCTGGGCCTGAGCAGCTCGATATCCTCAAATGACTACTCCAAGCTAACAGAGATCAATGTCACCATTTCTTGATTACACGCAATCCACCTCCAGAGACAAGTTTTTGTTCAAGACGTGACTCACATCCTTCTGCCTGCTCCATTGCCCTCAACACAGTTCATACTTTCACAAACACGTGGAAGTCAGTGGAGCTTTCCTTGTTCATACCAATGGAGCTTGCTGCTCCTTGTACTGCCCAGTTCCCTGTAAAGGCAACTGCACTGCCTTGGGGTCTGGTTCATTCCTACTGCACACCAGCAGTAACAGATTTTAGGCTAACAATCCCTTTGTGTTCCCACTCTCCACACTTTGGCCCCACATCATGCATTCACTTCACTGCTCAGTTTCATCCTTATGCCTTTTGAAAAGATGTTTGAAGTTAATCTGATGCTTCGACATTACTGAGCCTGATGCTGCTTGTAGCTTTCATTTGTAATGAGCAGAATGAGGATTCGCCACCTAAATCTGACTTGCTGCCATCGGAGAGCACATTTATAACACAGCCAAGCTGCTGCTCTCAGCTACACAGAGCTCCTCAGCCTTCAGACTCTCAGAAGGTGTTTTGCCCACGTGGCTAGTGCCAAGGAATGGACACGGGACTAAGATATCAATCCAGAAATAGTTAAATCAATGCATCTTCATCCAGAAAGATGTTACACCAGTTTTAACTTCAACACAGGCTCCAGATTAGGTACCATAAAATCAGGAAGTGTTTGTCTGCAGTTAATGAGGTCACTGTACTTCATTAACAGAGAAAAAATAATTGGGTTCACAAGAAAAACAATGTGTTAAATTAATCTCTTCCTTTCTCATATGCACATTGAAAAATCCACCCAAATAAGACAGTGAATGTTATCAGCAGCAGCCAAAAGCCTGCAGGACATATAAAGGAACGTTATAAGCTCAGTGTGGCACAGGAGGCATAGAGAAGGGAAGAGGGATTATTAATAGGAGAGGATGAACTTTAATAAAAGCATCTTCTGAAACCAAAGAGTGAACAAGAAAAATTTAACCTAGAAAAGTGTTTTGGTGCATCCACTGCAAATTGTCTGAGATATGTACTTTATTTTACTTTTAGGGGAAGGTTCTCCTTTAAGAAACCTACTTTAAGGAACCCAACTTCTGGAATCAGATTTTTCACACTTTTTGCAAAGTTTGTATTTAATTTGAGGTTGTTATTGCAATAGATGGAAGAATAGAAGGAAAAGTTAGCATATCTTTAGGAGAGCTCCCGCATTTGCAAGTTTTGTGGAACCAGGATGATTACAGCTTTGTCCGGTGTTCTCCAAGCTCTCCATCTTGCAGCACAGGAAGGTATTTTTGTATGATCCCCTAAATGGCTTGCCTTCTCAAGGCAGATAATCAAATTTCTACAGAATCAAAAAGAATAAAACATAGGTGAAGCTGTTAAGAACAGCCATCAACAAAAAGGTCAGGGCCTCTGGCAAGGAAAGAAAAAAATTACTCCTGTAGTCTTCAAACAGATTTATTCTTGATATAAAGCAGGACCATTTACAGCTCAGCAAAATTTTAAAACTGGTAGTAAAGCACATTACAAGCTTTCTTAATTCAATTTTCTCTGGCATTTATTGTGGTTAATAAAATACCTAAATGTCATCTAGATTTATAAAAATGTATTTATAGGTTAATAAATGCATAAACTGGATTATTCACAAAACCAGCTTACAGAAAGCCTAATAACCCAAATTGATACAGATTTTGGTTTTGTTCCCTGTCAGGAAGGTAATTAGTGTTTATTTACGAAGTTTTTATTTTTATAGCACCATAAAAAATCATCTGCTGGCTTCCACTACTCCCAGAGGTCAAATTCAGCTTCACGGGGTCTTCCTTACTTTTAACTCTGAACTTTTATTCACCTACAAAAAAGACTAAAAGCTCAACAGAATATGCTTTGTAGCTGATCATTTCTGAAATACAACCTTACTAGTCACCAAAATATAAAGGGGCCTCTGACAGTCAGCCAGTTAAAACAAAGGAGCAATGACCCTGTCCTGTTTGCAGACTATGTTGATAAAATTAAGTCAGAGACGTGAGGACGGATCCAGATTTTAGGACTGACTAAACTATGTGGTTTTTTTTTCAACAAATAAGGGTCACCGCCTAACATGAGAATGTACAAATATTTTTTGAAGTTTTTCCCTTGCAGTAGAAAGGGCCCCTTGTAATGGTGCTGGCTTCTCTGGAAGTGTCTGGCAGAATACTGAACAAGGGGAGAAAACTTGCCTAATCTGCAGTGGCAATAAGTGGCTGCTTACTGGGGGAAAGGGGCTTCATTCTGAACTTAAGAAAACCACTTTTAGGGTAAAAAACTTTAAAGCTGTTGGAACAAAACTGGCACTGCTAACAGGAGGGAAAGCAGTCTTTGCATACACGTTACTGTAAACTGTTGTCAGCAAACAGGGTTTCTTGTGCAAGGCACAAAAACTACTTACTGGCTTGTTACAGCTCCGTCGAGCTCAATAAACTGCTTTGGATAGTTCAGTCTGTGTATGTATGGACAGAAATACCTATTTTGGTGTGTATGTTCTTAAATGGAAATGAAAGCAAACATACCAGATTACTAAGGAAAAAATCCACCAGAAGATTCTATGTATTCTACGTATGTAGGGTATTTGCTCTAAGTCCACATACGCTGTACTCATGCCCCAAACAGCATTCTGCCTGTATCGGCCTATTTTCCAGCTCTGTGAACCTCCTCGCAGGCTGTTAGGCAGTTGTGCTCACAGCAGCGGGCGCCTTGGGCAGCCCCACAGCCACCTCTGCCCTGCCCATCCCTGGGACCCTCACGGCCAGAGCCATCAGCTCAGACCAGCCCTCCCAGAAAGTTCTGCCGGAACCAGGGCAGATTTTCTTCTTCCTCCTCATCTGGCATAATTTAAGTTCAGCCTTCCCATTTCTGTTTTCAGGTATCTGCCTTACCCGGAGTCAGAACTTCCTTCAAATAAACATTAATGTTCTTTAATATCCATGCTAATGATGATGATTGGGAAGGGTCTGTTTTTAACAAGTACTTGAACATTTAGCGTAACCAAAGCTTTTATATGTAATTAGTGCTCTGAGCTGAGTTCTGGTACAATACCATTTATATCCAAATTATTTTTAATGAACATTTGGATGTACCAGACTAAAGGACTACAGATTTAAAAGAAATATTAATATTTTATTTTAAAACCCATCTAAAATGCATTTCTGTAACTAATAAAAACAAAAAATAAAGTAATTGCTAAGATAATTGGCTAAAAAGATCATTTTGTAACTTATGAAGCACTGCATGAAGTTTCTTGCTGGTTAGTGCAAAATCGTAGAATTGATTTATGTACAGAGATGTACTTTCAGGAAAAGAACAGAGACCAAGAATGCATATATACAAATAGCACTGCTAAATAAACACATTGCTAACTTATGGGTGCTCTGCCGAGCCTTTTAAGCACTGAAGCATTTTGAAGGCACTCATCCTAAGAGGTATTTCATGCAGCGCAGAAGCAGCGAGCTTCCCAGAAAGCTTTTACATACAGGTCATCTCTTTATCACAAATGCTTCCTGAGCCCTCCCAAATACAGTAAATTATAAAATTCTTGGAAATACAGTTCTTGTTCCAGAAGCTGCCATTTTTTTTAAATGAACACTTTTGTATTATAGAAATAGAAGTAAAGAGCAGTGCCGGTTTTTAAATGCCTTGCATTTCCCTTGAAACCTATCAGTGAATTACACAGACATTTCCAGGCATCAGTGTTAAAAGACATTAGCAAAGGAACATTTCAGCTCCTTAATGCCACAACTTGCAGCAGACATTGAGTTCTCCAATGCCAAAGTAAAACTCAAAAAGGCCAAAAGACTAATTTTAACATTAAAACCAAATCAAACAGTAACATGAGGCCTGTTAGAAAATTTTCTTGATACAGAAAATAATTTAGTCCATTAACACAGTCCAAAATTATCGGTCAAGGGAAATGTTCACAATTCTGTCGAGCCCAGCACCGTTTCCTAGTAGAAAAAACACCTCATATAAAAATTTAAATGATGCAAGAAGTTGGAGTAAGGATCTTCCAATATTTATGAAATTTTGGCTATTTTTCCAGAGGATTTAGTATTCAGTCAACACAATTACATTTTCTTAATGCATAATTATAATTCTCTAGGTTTAAATATTGAAAAATATTAGGCTTTGGCTTCTTATAAAACAAAAGGTTTATATAAATTTTGAATACTTGATGAACTTGTAAAGGCTAGAAGTGAAAAACATCAAGAATTTTGAAAACAGAAGACTTACAATTGTTTTATACCCCTAATTGCAAAAATATGCAAAAATATACTTGTCTGCTATAATTTACACCTTTCCTGTTGCATTATAAACAACACTTCTTAATTTGTCATCCTATTAAGTACCTAAACAAAGGCATATGGTACAAATAACAATGCCTTTTCATCGACTTCACTGGGGTTTGGAATGATCCCAAGGTGACTTTTCAGCAATTCTAAGCAATTTTAACGAATGCATCATTATTGAATGAAGATTTAACCAAAAGGCGCAAATATTTTACTGGGAAAAGACAAAAAAAGAATACCAGCTACTCAAACCTGGATTTTTGCAATCAAGTCTTTAAGTCTTTGCAATCAAATCAATCATGCTCTGAATGCTTCTAAATCCTCGTAGAGTCAATAAACAACTAAATGTCAGTATTTCATATATTCTACCATCAGCTTTATTATGTGTTTTTGTTCATGTTTAGCCAATAGTCTGCCAAAGCAAGTGTTCGTAGTCAACTTAAGCAATCCTTCCTTTGGAGAAAACTCATTAACAACTATTTATTAGCAGCATCCTATGTTATTGAGCTCAATAGCTCAGGTTCTCATTCACTGATATTTCATAGCATGGAACAGTTCTTTAATGAATTTGTGTCAAGCTTGTTAAGGTCTGCCACCAATTCACAAACCGGGTACAATAAATGCAAAGCTTATTAAAATTCTTCCACCCTCTGATCCACCAAGTCTCAGTCTTCCAGGATGACCCATGCTTTGCAATAAGCAGTTTCTGGCAGCTTACAAATCAGAGGATTGCTGTCTTACTGTGTTTCATCAGGTTAAGAATAGGTACTTCATGATTTTCTATTGCATTTAATCTTATAATCATGCAGCTCCATAAGGAGCTACTTCTCCCCCCATAGTTGACAGTAAACATATTTTGTAAAATCTATTTTATTCTATTATTACATAAACATGTACAGGACCGCAAAAGTGCCTCTTCACATAAAAACCTTCAAGATCCAGTACGTCTCAGTGTCAAGGTTTCCCTTTCCAAGATAAGACAGACAGCAGTTACGGACAACAACTAACATCATTACCACACTTCCTGTCAAATAGCAGAGACTTTTTTTTTCCAGTAGAATTAGACTATCAAGCTACCCAGCTGTCAAGGATGAAACCAGTTTGGTTTGCTTGCCCAGTATAGACATCCCCAGACAGCAGGATTTTAATTTGTGTCCCCCACCAACAGCCACCCTGCCCAAAGCACCAGTCATTGCTGAGCACTGAGCCTTCCACGTGCTGCATCAGAGCAGCTGTTATTCAAGCATCCCTTTCCCCTTTCGTTCCCTGAGATTACCCTTCTGGTACTTTATGAGAAAGAAAGATGCAAGACCACGAGGCTGCCACACACATCTGGGCAGCCTGTCTTGCCTGTATGGGAGCAACCTCCCAGAGCAACAAGCCACAACATCAGACAAAGCTGCAAGAGCCACATTTGGGAACAACTTGGTATTAGAAGTGACATTTCAAATGCAGTGTGATGCCTCACAGACTCCTTCACAATTAGAGCCAAATACTTAAGATTCGAGTTCCCTTCCTCTTTAATAATAAGTAATTTGCTACGAAAATCATGACACTGTTTTAGTTCATCTAAAAAACTACAGGAAAAAAAAAAACAAAAACCCAAACCCAAGGCTAACTAAAAGAGCAGAAGGGGCAGGAGCCAGGCAGAGCACGCAGCTCCATACTCGCTGCAGTCACACAAAGCACTTCTGCTCTCAGTGACACCCACACCTCTGTGCTGCAGCGACACAGGTGAGGGCCCCAGGAGTTGCTCCTGCCCTTTACCAGCCCTGAAACTTTGCAGGGGTTGTGAGCTGTGAAAAACAAGTTTCTAGTTTCCCTGTTTCCCCCCCATCTCTATTCCCAGTCTCTAATCAGAGTGTTCTGCCTCTTACTCAACCATTTGCAAAGGGTTCATGACATTAAATTCCTTAAAATAACTGAACTTAAGACAGCAGAAAGGATGTGTTACAGATGTTTGCTCAGGTGTAAGGATGTCACACAGCATCACACGGGTGGTATGTGCACAGTGTGCAGCAAGCTCAGAGCCTTAGAGCAATAGTCAGTTACAGTAAAGCCATACAGAGCAGCCTATGTATGAGCGAGAAAATGTCCTCATTAGCTTTAAACATAATTTGTATCAATAGCATTTGGCATCTTTACTCTGGGTAAATATGCCAATTCACCCTTCTCTTGAGGAATACAACGCTTTAGTGATGACTCGCAGAACAGTAAAGACAGGCAGATTTGCTCCAGAAGAGTGCCCAGAAAATTCACAGATCTGTCAGGAAAAGTTACAATTTATTCAAACCCTTTTGATACAAAAAAAAAAACAGGCCTGAGATTCCACAAACTTTTCTCAGCAGTTACTGCCCTTTTAAGTGACAGCCATTCAAAAAACAGTCAAGCAAATAAATGTTCATTACGGTCTCCCTTTCTCAGTGAAACATTTTAGCTGCAGCCTGCAAACTGAATAAGGAGCAACTCCATCACTGCAAACTGCACTTCTTTGGAATGGCTTTGAAGAGTACAGGAGAGTTGTCACATTTTTAACTCATTCAAAACATGGCTTAGCCCCTTTTTGGCACACAGGGAAGGATTATCAGCTGTATGTTTAAGACAAGCCCAGTTTCTATGTGCTCTCTGAAGAGCAAAAAATACCTGTTTCCTATGGCTTTATAAACAACATTCAGAGGTAGAGCTCCTTTTTTACCCTGTTTCCCAAGTTGAGCAAGTTTCCCAAAACACCTGAGCAGGGGTGGCTATCCCACTTAACCCTGCATGATTCAAAGAGTTTGTACATCTGATAGCACAGCACAGCCCGTGCTTAAAAAAACTTAATCTAAAGAAATAGAAAAAGTTTAATGTCTTCATTTAAAGTCCATTGGATCCAGTGGAAAAAAACAGCCTCATTCAAACATGGTGGTAAGTGCAATTTGCATTATTTTTAGGAAAGATTATCTTAGAGCAGAGATGCTGAAACACTTAACAACTCTGAAGTACCACTCGAGACCCAGTCACAAAAGCTTTATGCAGACAAAATTCTCATTACAATCAGCAGGGGTTTGCTTTCATAATGAATATTTGAGTCAACTGATTGGAGTGCTCAACTTCTGTGATGGTTGGTGCACAAGATATTCTTGACTGTATGATTTCTCTGTAATGCTCCATAATATACAGCTCTGATTTCTTAGAAACAAGCCATTTTGACAGGGCTGAAATGGGCGCAAATGGGTAAAGTTCTTACTAAAGTAGACTGCTTAGATGTTTAGCATTACCTCTCAAAGTTCAAATTGTTCATACTTAAATGTCACAGTTCAAAGTTTCCATCAAGTGCATGATCCAACTATTGCAACTCTCTGAACAGCAGCTGGGCCTGAATTCTCACCCCTCTCATGCAAATAAACCCAGAAAAAGAACTTATGGAGTTCTTGTCCTATTAAAATCCAATTTAATTTACACAATAAGGATACGAACTCTGCCGTATATAGAGCAACAAAAAAAAAAGGAAGTAGAGTTAGTCTGTAGTAAGTGAATCCCATACTGAAAGTTCTTACAGATTATATCTCAGTGAATCATAACATCTGTCTACTGATTTTAATGAACTAAGAACAAATTGCAAGTGTCCAATAAAAGTATTTCTAAAACCATTGCTGCCTACATTCATATTTGGCCACCTAAAATTCTCAGCATATAAACCAGCCACACAGAATGCCATTGCAATGAATTTTACTGGTTGCATTAAACCATTGAACTGTTTCAGGATTATTCTAGAAGCCAGTTGTGCCTGCATTCAGCCAACCACCCAAAGCTTTTAAGCATATGCACATTACCTGTATGACTCCATGCAAATTCATTTACTCCTATGGAGCTAAAGTAGCACAAAGATCAGGATCAGACTTTAGAGGTTCACAAAGTTTTAGCACAAGAGACCCCAGTAGAGACTTGTGGGGGATGCTCTCTTTTAAATCATTGCCCTCCCCTGAATTGCTGCTTAAATATTTATAATCCTGACACACTCTGGAATTGGCCACCTCTCAATACAAGCTTGACAAAGCTCTATGGGATATTGCAAGTGGTACAGGATAGTTTATCAATTCAGGATGGTGGTGGAAGAGAGGATTTAGAGCAAAGAGAAGACCCTACCTTTAAACTCCTTCCGTTGATATCACAGCTGTGTTACCACACATTCACAGCAATAGCACAGTGAAAAGTACTCATAAAGCCAGAGTTTGACTTACACAGAAGTCAAGCTGCTTAACTACCCCCATCCCTGGAAGTGCCCAAGGCCAGGCTGGATGGGGCTTTGGGCAGCCTGGTCTGGAGGGAGGTGTCCCAGCCCATGGCAGGGGTTGGAACTGGGTAGGCTCTGAGGTCCCTTCCAACCCAAACCGTTCTGTGAACTAGCACAGGAAAACCTCATCAGTACATGCTGCAGTGAATGCTCCAGGCTCAGGTAGCTTAATACTGAGGATCTCAAAAGAAACAATCTTTCAATGGAAACATGTTCCCTCCTAATTCCATCAAATTAGCACTAAGACACATTCATGCTTTTGCTTTTGACATAGCTACAGAATGTAAAGGAAGATGTTCTCATTACATGTACATCTTGGTCTTGTACCATCCAAGTATATTAAAACATCAATGAAGAAGCATTTTTTTCCTACCCCCATTCTTTTTCTGTGCAAATGAATACTGTTTGCATGGTACCAGATCACTTCCACAAGTAAAACTGATCCAACATGGAGCAGTATTACACAGGGCCAAATATTTCCCTACTTTCCTTCTCTCCACTGTAGAATTTTTCTACTTTAGCTGTCAACCTCTGCTCTTTGCAATGGCTTCTTTCTGCAGGCAATTCCCTCTACCTTTGCCATACAGCCTCCTTCTCCCACTCAAAGCAAGTCAGTCCTTCCAGCCTACCCTTCTCTACCCAGGATTTTCCCAATTTTGCCACCAAGCCAGTGCAAAATGTTCCCATCTCCTCTCCCATTGCTGTCTTCCTTCTCGTGCTCCAATTTATCTCCTGTTCTCCTACAGTGGCCTGCTGAGCTAGCTTGTCCATGGGATCACTGAAAACACCTTTTCTAATTACTTTTAGTTTTACTTATGTAACTAGTTAACTTCACTAGAAAGCTTGCATATTCTTCCTTTTTTTCCCTAAAACAGAAAATATTCCTACTACATAATTATATTTAAACAAGCACAGCAGATTAAATAATGTATTTGGGTCTCTGGAAAGCTGGTAAGTTCTGTCTAGCAGGAAGGAGGCATGACATTTTTATTTTCCCATAATTAGGCATAATAATTAGCATAATAGTTAGGAATGTTAACAAGGATATTATGTGCAACTAATGCATCAATACTTCCTAGAACGAAGCCAGTTACCTTTTGTGTCCCATCTGGGATCATCTGCATCCCCACGGGCACAACACGCCAGTGTACTGATTGCTGAGCAAGGACAGTACAGGAGCCAGCCTGACATACAAATCAAAAGGGAGTAAAAAATTATTAAAAGTAATAAAATAGCTCCCAGCCAGGCAAAAAGTATTCAATAAACCCAATGCATCAAAAGCACCGCTGGGTTCCTCAGCCATGAAGTTTTGCACTTTTTCTTCTGGACAAGCCCTGCTCACTAATCAGCTCCAGAACTGGCTCTTGGTTTTGCCTTGGGTCTGACTACACGAACTGAGGGACCACTTACATTTGTACTGCATATTGCCATGTCACCAAGCTGTTCAGATCTGCTCTGCTGGGAGGCTGTCTCATTCCAGGAATAGAAATTAATTAATCAGTATATTTTCCACCCCCGTGCCAGGAAAAAACATCTCTGATTAAAATGGTGTACTGAAGTTTTTTTTTGCAATCACTGCCGACACGACTATTGATTAAATGAAAACCTTCTGAGCACTTATTTTATAGGTGTATTTATTTCATTTCTCTCAAGCTCCCTTGTTTTAATTAAAGGGTATATATTCTAGACATGCTATGACTATTATACATTGAAAACAACTTTGTAAATCTAAGGCATCTCCTTTTTGAAATGACTGCTCTCCATACATGACTGAAGCACTTCACTCCCAAGTTTAGATCCTTAAAACTTCAGTCCAGTGAAAAGTTAGCTTTGGAGGTAAATACCAAAACTTAGCTCCAAGTACATCCACAACATTGCTTCTGGGCAGGAAAAGTGCTTCATGCATTACTATGCTGAAGAGCTGGCGCATCCATACGTAAATCCCACCACGACCGCACACTTGGCAGCGTTCCCCATATCCCGCTTGGACTGGGCTCCCCATTTGCAGAAGATTTCTACCCAGTAAGCTATGCCTACAGTGAACAACGGGTGCTATTGCCTCCCTTTGAAGACACTGATATGAGAGCCACACTAGCTGAGCCTTCATAGAAAGACAAAGCAAGTTGAGATGTAACTCATGAAATGAGTTGGTGAATTCAAGGACCACCGATCACCCTTTCTGCTCCAAAGGCACTGGAGTACTCAGTGCTAGAGACTGGGCTACAGCTTGATACATCCTCAATGTATAATGGATACATCCTTCTTGACTAGTTTCTCTATACAGCCTGCTGACAGAGACCCCTTTTCTTCAGACTGTGGTCTGACTCCCATCAGGTATGGGCCTTAAGAAGACAGGACCTTAAGGGGGCCTAAAGTCTTCAGCTGCCTGTATCAAAGGCATTCCTGACAGGGACAGTCCACCCCACACTCTATCCAGAGAGAGACCATGTTTAAAACTCAATGCTAACACTATTCCACTCATTAGTTATTGGGGGGAAAAAAACTAATATGAATGGTGTAATTAAAGGCCTGTCTTGCGTACATTTGCTGCCACAAACTGAACTCCAAGACTTTCTGTATTCCCTAATGGTTCATACATCTAGAAAACACCAACTTTATCTGCTAGATTATCTGCTAGACATGCCAATCAGTGTCTGTTTCATTAAAATATGTAGTGAAATTGCAGTATTGAGGTCAACTTTTGATATTCACCATAGGTACGATGCATTCTTGGCGCATTTCAGCACCAGCAAGCAGGGAGCTGCTGGGCACTTGCTCCCACACTCACAGTGCAGGATGCAGAGTACATTTCTCCCTGCGTCACATTCCTGTGCTTTTTCTAAAAAGTTATTTGCTTTCCCACATCTCTGCTACTACTGATTCATGAAAGTAAGGATTGGTGTTTCCTATCGTATCTTGCCACAGAAGTGAGCCATTAACCTGCCAGCTCTTCTCATGTTTCGCGCTCCTAGGAGCGCTGGACACAACCATTTTCTGTGAGGATGAAACCCTGCTGCGTAATTCAGGGATTATATCTCTAATTAGCAGAATAAAAAAGATTGACATCATACTTGTCCATGCCTTTTCGTATCTCGCTGCTTTTCTCCATATCGCTACAGAGACAGATGTTCACTGATTCATTTTCAAAATAAGAGATTAATTATCACACATTGTTACAATGAAATCATGGTAAATTAGCCCAATAATTACAAGTTGCAAATTATCTGGTCAGGTCTGATAAATGGAGATCAGCAGGGAGCTTTATACACTCTTCAGCCTACGTACCTGACACTGCTTGGTACTCCTCCTATTACACATCCTTTGGAAAGAAGCTTCATGTTCATGTAACCCTTCAGCCAGTTTGCCATTTTCCATTAACCTGCCCAAACTGCTCATCTTCTAAAGAAGCCTAGAACATTTTCAAACCTCAATATGCATAAATTAGTGGTACTGTATAAGGCAACCCTAATTTATGCACTCACTATGGACCCAATTAGTTCTTCTGTAACAGAACGTCAAACAGATTTTCTTAATAAAGCAGAACATATCATATCTAATATTTATATAATATGCAGAGTTTTAACTTTGTCACTTCACATTACTAACCCCAGACTGAGAAGGGGATTCTGAAATTGGCTTTTTCTCCATGAGGCACTACTGGCAGAGCATGAGACAGATGATCGGTTTGGACAGATCAACATCACTCCAGCGCAGCTAATCAAGTGGCATGGATTTACATCAGCTGAATGCACAGCACATCCAAGATGCTCTCGGGAAGGTCCTACAAGCCTCACAGACAAGAGCAGCCAGAAACTTGCAGGGAAGGCTCCAAAAGTTTACCCTCCTCCTGCACATAGCAGTCCTGCTCACCTCTTTGCACATGGGGCTACACCTTGGTGAGCAGCAGACAGCTGCTAGGGATGCTGTTGACAATGCTGTGAATATTTAATTCCTTCCATCCCAGATGGTTTACTTACATGGTTAAAGCTGAGACATGCCTGAATGCTTGCAAGCCGAGGCTCTATTAAGATAAGTGAGGTGACATGGTGAACTGGGAGGGAAAAAGTGATCGCATTTGTGCTTCTAATATTACTCAATTAAGTCAGCAACCAGAAACCTTGGTAGATTTCCACATGTTTTGATTATGCATCGACATACCTATATCTGCAACCTGCTTTGGCTATCTCACACATTTTGTCACTTCAAGTTTAGCCTACTGTGACCTGCTCTGGTTGGACTTCACGTAAATCCATTTGCCGAAGGACCATCAGCAGCCTGCTTCCATTTATGCTAAACCTCCTGCTAGTAGGTTAACGGCTGTGATCCCAGAATGCACAACTCTCTGCAGGTCACCACTGTGAGTGGTGACTAAGTCCTTCCTGGCTGGTTTCCTCTGTTTGAGGAGTCTTTGAAAGCTTCCCAGTGAAGGGAAATCTCCTGACAACCCAAAAATAAAGGAGAAAAGATCAACCTTTTTTTTTTTTTTACTGGGACTGAGCAAGTATGTTTTGTGACTAAAGCCCTTTTAGCTCCATAGAAGCTTAAAGGGTTATACCTTTGTTGATAAAGGTGATGCCTCTAAAAAGGTCTTAAGAACTTAACAGCCAAATGTAGCAATATTTGAATGGAGTTTTTGCCCGTGTGGAAGAAGTCTTCCCCCCGTGCAAACAGCATCAGAGTGCAGGAGGTACCACTCCCCACTGACCAAAACTCAGGTTGGAACATGAGTGAACTCTGGTTTGTACAGTTAAAAGTAAACAAGCATTTATGAGATAAAACCCAATGCTATGTAGATAGCCTAAAAGATCAAATACTTTGTCTATGAAGTGTCCACAAGCTGGTCCCAGGAAAAAGAAACGAGTGGATGACTTTCTCCACATCCTTTCTGAAAGTGACAATGCAAGATATTGCCATCCCACATGAAATACGCTTACAGTTGCTAGGAGTAAAAGCAACACATCTGATGTATAGTGGCAGAATGAAGAAGTACACTAAGTCACTTCAGATGACAAGCACAATATTTGTCTTTTTGGTATTTATTTCAAGCAGATTAATCAAGATGAAATATTTTGATATTGATGCATATATTACCCTCATTCTTCTGCCTAATGACCTCCCAGTTAATGCTCTTATTATAAAGTAAAATAATTACATAAACATTTTAAAACAGTAGCAAAAAGCTTTACATTTTCATACCCGCAAGGAAAATCCCACAACACTGGAAGGGCAACAGGATCTACCTGAGATGAAGCTGATCCAGGCAGAGCTTGCATTTTCCATTACACAAATACCAGGGATCAGCCTCCCAGACCTGTATATGATCCAAAACCCTGAACAAAAATGTACCTTTTGCTCACGCACATTTTGTTTCAAACATACAACTATACTATGAAGTTTGGCATTTCTTAAGCAGAGGGCAGTATTACATCAGTAAATGGTTATTAAAGTTACCTAATCTACAGTACATGAAGTTACATTTCTGCAACACAAGGGTACGTGTTCCAGTTAACTGACTTTAGATATATACATAAAGTTCCGTAAACTGCAACTATATTCAAGTTACTGCAGGAAATGACACAGAATAGACTTCCAGTCTTCTCCCCCCTCCCCTTTGCTATGGAACAGTAAAGGAATAAATTGACAAGAAGACTTTGACCAAGTCCATCTCCTAACTTCTTTCCCAAACTTACTCCCAGAAGGTTTCCTCATTGTACATCACAACTACCAGTTCATTAAATATAGATGCAAGATGAACACTGTCCACTATTACTCTTTAAAACTGCACATTCCCCTGCTCCTCATGGACCTGGCGCTCCACTAACAAGAATAACTACTTTGAGTCTCCCTTTGATTCCATGATACTCTGGTCCTTTTGGCTCCTATAATCCCAAAGCACTCTGCTGATGCTGCCCCTCTTAATGGAAAAGTTGGAGCTGAAAAACCTGCCAAGAGATAACATTCACCAGCAAAGCCTCAGCCCTAAAACTTTTCCTACTGCTTTGACATTTGTGTAACATTCAGAAGCTGCTTGCTCACACAGAGTCGTTATTCTCCACCAGTGAAGTACTTCAGACGGAAAGTATTATCTATTCCTAACTGACATCTTTCGCTAAATGGAACATTTAATTAATTTGGTCCGAGGCCAGTCTGATCTCTTCTGCTTGCATGAAGACAAACACAACTTGCAACTCTTTGGCACCGTTCCTTCTCCTCCCCCTTAAAAAGAACTTCAGTTGTTTACAGAACAGATACAAGAAAATCCAAGCTGGTACAGTGACACATCATTAGTTAAAAATACACCACGGCATAAAGAGCTTTAGTACAGAGATAGCGCTGGAATGCAGAATTATGCAAAAATGGCTTAAGAAAGAAAATGAAAGTTCTCTGGAAAGTGATGATTTTTTGCCATGGGTTGCAGCATAGGAACAAAACGACTGCAGCCGCTTTGTGTATAACTATAGAAAGCGAACTTGCTACAATTAACTGAATTAAATATATAATACAAGGGGTTATAAAATTATTTGAAATGTACTTATCTATAAAATGCAGATAGTAAACACATGGGAGAAGGGGACAATCTCAACAGAAAAAAATCCAAAAGCCTACAGAAGTTGCATGTCACTAACCAGAGACAGGCTTGCATAATGAGTGGTTTGTGCGGTTTACAGCAAGTTGCAGAAAACACTAAAGACGATCAAATGAAAATCCAGCAGAGTTGACAGCATCTCCTTGGGAGACTCGCTGTGCAAAACCAGAGTTCCTTAACATGCACGCCACATTTACCATCAGGCAGATGTACATGATGAATTCTGACAAGACAGTGTAACACTGGGATGCCCAGACTTACTCCAGATCTGCAGTTCTATCTGAAAACTGAAGCAACTTCCAGATCTGAGCAACACTCCACTGAAGAGCATAGTAGCACACTGTCTGAAGTTATTTGCAATGCGGCACGACTGCAAGCAGCTGTAAGAACAAGCAGAGGTCTGCATTTCTGAGAGGAGAAAGATGTGGCCAGAGGACTTTCCATAAAAAACACTTATACCTGGTTAGAAACAAAGTTCACACTAATTAATTAATTGGGTGTATAGTAAAAACCAGCAGATGAATTTTAATAAGGTAGCACCCCTCCCTTCAACACATGCCACAGCCACAAGCCCTTCTGGCCTGGTACACAAAGTCACACATTAGCTGGGATCCTGTCTCTGCAGGAACAGCTGAGACTTCAGGGCCTGCATACAACCACATCTATCCCCAACTTGTGTAGCTTAATTAAATGGCAATGGTAATTAGTG
The DNA here is from genome assembly GCF_964034855.1 of Anser brachyrhynchus. Lineage (NCBI taxonomy): Eukaryota > Metazoa > Chordata > Aves > Anseriformes > Anatidae > Anser > Anser brachyrhynchus. The sequence continues at coordinate 2,591,555 of NC_137705.1, forward strand.
CACAACACGCAAGTCTCAAACGTGCTGAAGAAAAAAAATACTACTAAGTGCTGGTAGATCTTCAGCTTCTTAGCACCTCGGTGGGGCAGGCAGTCATCCCCTTTCATCATCCTTGTTGAAAGGGAAGCCTAGCCAGGCTGATCAACGTATCCCCATTACAAATTGATAAGGAAGAACATAGCCAGCTGTAAAGTGGTAGAAAGCACAACCAAAGGCAATGATGAGGCAGAGACCTAAAGAGAGACACGGGCAGCTTTCATATGTGGTGGTGGGAGCCAGGAGCACATTGGTGGGTCTCAGAGCAAGGTTGAGCTGAGTCAGACTAAATATGAGCTGGCCCAAACAATTTAGGATGCTTGGATGCTAATGATCAGAGAGCATAAGATCAGGAGGTATAGAAAGAAATTATGAGCAGCATATTCTGTAGCATTTACAAAAAAGAAAATTACATTGTCATTGGTGAAGGCCAAAGTTCATGTTGAAGTGTCATAATGCACAGCCTACTGCATCCATAGTAGCGTATACCTTTTGAAAAAAGTCATCTAGAAAAAAATGAAAGATAGCTATAGTGATATTTTACAGAGGGAGGGAAGAGGTGGCTCTAATCAGCCTCTGACAAGGTGTTTTGATTTTAGAACAGACTGGCAAAACCTAAACAAAAACCTATCAGGACGCATGTGTTCAGCATGAAAGTGTTTCTCCCCCCATCTGCTTCCTGTGGAAGAAAAAAAAAGACTTCAAGGGGTGTGCTGAAGATAACACGTTGTGTATCAAAGCAGGTGATACGGTAGAATCGTGGCAATTCCTGAGGAATGGCAGGAACGAAGATTGAGAGGAAAATGTGAAAATAAGGCATCTTTAAACTGCTTTGAAGTGGGGCCCCACAAAGCTGATCCAATTCCCGTGAACTTCACTACTGGATGAAATACAGTTTACTGGCTGCATGACTCCATCCTCTGGAAATATTGGTTAGTCAAACTATTGGAATAACTACATTATAAGTTACAACTAGCATATACCACTGTATACTCAGAGCTGGTAGTAAGTCACAAGCACAAAGGAAGAGAGACCTAGTGGTAAGAGTGCTGCAGGAAAGAACAGAAAAAAAGGAACTGTTTCATGTGAAGAGGAATGAAAATAGTGGTTGTGAGAGAAGTAATAACTCCTGAAAGATATATGTATTTTTTTTTAAGAAGTGGCAAGGGAGCTGAAGATGAGAAGTGATAGAAACAAAGACCAGAAGGGATTACACACTAGGGGCAGAAGAAGAAATGATTCCTTCTTTATGCTGCATGGTATATGAGCAGCGTCTGTCCTCAATAACTACTGAAATAGCATCTTACAAGAAACCTTGGAGCAGGGCAGTTGAACTATATCTTTACAGATTGCTCTACAAGTTCTACCATTTAAAAAAGCAATTATGAGAAATTAAAACAATATGCATCTCAAAGTAAGAATACAAAGATGTTCTTCCTAAGATGATATTTAATATATACAACCATCAGGTTCAATGAATTAAGGAAACAAAGACCTTATTTTCTTTTTCAGTGAAGACATTAACTTCAACTGTGCTCGAATAAAAGAATCAAAATTCAAAATAGACTTCCAAACTTGCCCTAAGGAATATTTCTCATTCCTTCAGTTGGCAGACTGATCATTTGAAACAATGCATCAATTCACCAAATAACTTGGTTGGGGCATGGGATGCAAAAACACACCTAAGACCAAGACAAAAAGATTTCAGTAGTAGAGTAAGCCACACTAACATCTTTTTGCAAAGCATCATTTATATTTTGTATGGATAAAGTCACAATTAGGTTCTGGTAAACTACACTGAATAATTTAAAATTCATTTTTTGTTTTGCTGATTATGGTCTTCCAGAAGCACCTTAATTTCTGTGTTTATTTCCCCCCTTGAGAATCAAATCTTTTAAAAGATGACAAAACAACGACGTGCTAAAAGGAGCCTCTGCTATTTCATCCAAACATTAGTTTGGTTTTGACTTTCTGATTTCTAGCCAGAGATTTTTTCCCATAGTGGTCCAGCACCATGAAACTGAGCAGAGAACTTGCATAAACTGGTTCAGTATCAAAACTGGCTGCAATCATTTCTTATTTTTTAGTTTCAGCATCAAAACTCATCCGAATATTTGCTGACTCTACTATTTTTTGCCTTATAAATATTTGGCTTAAGGGGCACACGAGATGCAAAATTGGTGTACTTCATTTGCATTTCTGTAAGTAAATGTTTAACACTCTGCTAGTCTGAAATGAACTTCCTAAATGTTAATTGATGCTATTGAAAGTTGCTAAGGGCATATTCAAGGCATTTCAAACAATTAACAAAAGATTTGATAGCAAATAAATTACTTCTGTAATGGCCCAAGTTATTGCCATACCTGTTGTACCACCTGTAGCAAGAAACTTTTACTTATTGAACAAGTATAGTAAATTGTGCAACTTAATGTGACTAGAGGCAATGCTCATCTCAAACCTGATTTTTTCTCACTGCAGGACAGGACTCCTTTTACGGGTGTTTCAGACCATTTTTGATTTCTGCCTTGGATCTCACTGTTGAAAGGAGTTGAGGTTATTCCAGCTGACGTGTCACTCAGCCCCTCAAACACCAGAACCACATCTTGAAATAATTCAAACAAAATCTAAAATGAAGCTTATGCTTGGCAGCTCCCAAACCTGTAGGCCAGGCTGCAGAAAGCAGCTTGAGATGACCCCAAAACCTGGGCTGGGGGCCCTCAGGCTCCTGGACACACTCATGCCAAGCATCCAGAAGTCCTGCTGTCCTCCCTTCAGTGCAGCAGGCCCCTGGAAGACAACCATTGCCAAAATCCTACGAACAAGCTAACAGGAGGTAGAAAAGGTTTTAAAGAAAATTGGCTGACAGTTATTTCTTAACATCTGCGTGGATGGAGCTCTCTGCAGTCAGATCACTAGCCAGTTATAGAAACAGGAAGAAATCAAGGAAAAAAGAAAAGCATTTCAAAAACAAGTGATGTGCCCTGCTTACTCATTCTAGGCAGCACCTGAGTGCACTGAGAAGCAGCAGTTATTCCATATTACAAATTCCACAGGACAAAGCTGCTCTGCTCAGACACATCCGTACAGTGGAGCACACACCATGCCTCCCTTCCTATCCTCCTCCCCTGCCTCCCCATTTATCCCAAGCCTTCTTTCCAGTCCAACCTCAAAATGTATGGAAAGCTGGGTTGAAAAGGAACAGATCAAGTCTCCTTTCTACAAATCTGTTTAATGCTTACTGCACATGGGTTGTCATTGCATTGCCATTGAGGAAGGATCACTGCAGCTGTCTTGCTAAAGCTGTGGCTTACCTTCTCAGCCTTTCATTCCTGTGTGCCGCACACCTTCCAGTAGGCTGCCTCCAAATGCTCTCTCCCTTGCATTAAAAGCCTGAGAAAATAACTTTCCATATTTATAATTGCAACAGCCATTGCTCCAACCAAACAACAGATTCTGCTTTCAACTTTGCTGCACCACAGGGCTTCTGCATGGTTGTGTTCAGACCTCTAACACCTGAGGAAGCTCTTTCATGTTCATTTTGATGCTGGATGCTGATCAAACTGCTTGAGCTGAAGAAATTCTCTCAAAAGGGCTTTGTAGCTTACAAATGCTTTTTGCCCTTGTTAACTACAAAACATTGAGTATAGAGACATGGAGGGTCTAAAACTTACTCATCATGATATGAATAGTGGATGAATTTGGAGTTCCTCAATCCCAAGGAGGTAGATACGATCTTCAAATAACAGAGACTGGCACAGGTCCTACAAGGAGCTATTCTCTGCCTTGTAAACCCATGCGTTCTAACAAAGGGAGGCTTTTCTAGCATAAAATGCTTCCTAAAAGGAAATTTTTGAAGGGGTAAGAAGTTGTTTTTGATTTTAAAAGCCCAACCTACATCCACAGTATCTGTAAGATAAATACGATAAGTGTCATTGAACTAGGTATCTTGGGCATTATCTTGTTAACAATTATTTATCCACAAGGAACTTTATAGTGTTCCTCTTCCTTTTTGCAGGATAATGCAATGTGACACTTGATTCAGAATAACAATCTACTAAAAAATGCAAAATGCATAAAGAGCATGCAGAAGTCCAAACTCAATAGGTGTGTTGGGAAAAATGCACATGTCCGCGTAAACAGAGGATCATGTTCTGCAGAACTGTCATTCCAGCATTTTTGCCAGAGCACTACACTCACTTAAGTATCCCCTGGGGCATCAACCATCAGGAGATACAGGATGACAGATGTACCATCCCAAACAACAAATCCTACTGTGATTTTAATTGAATTGCAGCAGCCATTTTATGTTTTGCAGAGCCTCTAAGACTCTGCATTGCTTACTTGCTTCCAGTGATTCAGCAGTTTATTTTTCAATACAGTAATCCCTCCTTAAGACAGTTTCTCATTCCTTTTAAGCAGTGCTTTGACAGCAGCTACCTATATCTTTGTTGTTTAAGGCATTCTGCCTTTTTTTTTTTTTCTAAATAGAAGTAGTTTATCTCAGACATACTTTTATTCTCAGACTCAACCATTCTTGCATCCATTTGAAAGCTCAGTCTTCTAGCAGTTCAGGTACTGTCTTCACAACACGCTGTTCCTCTATACATAAGCTGACCTGACTACAGTATTGCAGAAGTTTAAAAAGAAACTGAAGGAAACCTAAAACCCAGAGGACAAGAAACAGTGACACCAGCCTACAAATATAAGCTGTCTTTGAAATGTTCACAACATCTGGAAAATAGATTTATTCTTCAATTTACAGGGGACTCCAACAAAACTGCCAAGTGGCTATTTTTGTTTCTAACCAATCTAAAGGGTGCAGAAAGTTCAGCTAATAGGCAAAAAAAAGACAAAATAGGCAAAAGTGACTACCTGCTCTGGAAGACGCAAGTCCTGGCAGTGTGGAAGTATCAGTAACTCAGAATCAAGGCTGATGCATCTTGACCTACACTAGCAATCGCTTAAAGCTTCCTGTTCAGTTTAGGGACCTTTTATTCAAGTAATGAACATTTTCAAAGTAGCATCCTGGCAGTAAGGAGCCCAAGGAAGGAGAGTCATTTTCCTTGGATCTTGACAAGCAAAGTGATGCCTGGAAAGCAGACAACTCCTGTCTTTGAAGGAGCAATCTAAAAATTAGATACAGCAAGCCTATATTTGAGTAATTGAGTAATTTATTTGAATAACTCACTTAGAAACAGACCCACAGTTCCTCCAGTTGAACAAGTTTCCAACTGGAACAGTGGCAGTTCTTCAGATTCATATAGCCAACAGCTACAAGACAAACATGCACACAAGACAAAAAGGAAACTATCACTTCGGTGCTGAATGCCACTGGAAGAAAAACCTTAATTTTAAGCCCTTGCATAATTAACTGCTACATAGACTATGAGGCAGAAGTTATACCCATTATAATTTTATTTCCTAGAGCTATTGCCCATCCAGCACACTCAGTATTCTTATGCAGAAAAGGATGTTTCTGCAGCACAACCGTAGACTGTGTCTGCTGGTAATATGTCTAATTAAAATACACTAAGCCTGGTTGGTGAATACAGCACAGATGCTGCAAGCTTTCTAAGATGACCATTTGCCTGTAGCTGTTTTAATTACCTTGACAGGTAATAAAGTAGTATTTGATAATTACACTATTAAAACACACAAATGTTTCCTTTCAAATCTATACTTACTGAGTCACTTACATACACATCCAGTTCTGATTTCCCAGACAGACCAGAAAAAGCCTTGGCTTCCTCCTTGCCTTATGGCTTTGCAATGACCACACACTGTTAAGAGCATGGATTAGAAAGCCCTCCCCTCCCCTCGAACTGAAAGGTGTAAAAAAATCTGAATTTACAATCCTCATAAAAGTACAAGTGCAGGAACATGTAACCCCCCACGCCACTTTTCTAAAAACAACAACACACTTTGCTCAGCTTGTTGAAGGCAACATGCCTGTTCTCAAGGCATGCTGCTAGGCAAAAGCCCTGCTTATCCTCTTAGCATTTTTAATACCACTTCACTACAAATGCCACACAGGTTACACCACAGAATTGAGGTATTTAACACATTTTGATTACATTTTGCTAATGAGAAGTGTTTAGCAAATAGTGAGTTCTGTAAACAGAATGCAATTTCCATTCTTCTGTCTGTAGTGGTGACATTATTCACAAGCCATCACTACTATGCATATAGTTGCCTGCTCCAGTCCTTCACACTTACTATCAAACTGGCATTTAAGGATTTGGAATGCAGAACACAAGCCTGCAGCCTAAAAATAATATCCCTAGATCTGATCCTGCACTTCTTATTCAGGTTCAATTAATCAGGGTTGCCTAACTCTTCAGAGGTACTTTTCATCTGCAGATTTTGAAAAAGCCTTCCAAATGCAACGGGTATCAGAACCTCCTGTTTACTATGGGAGAACCATAAGCAAGATTTGACCCAAGAAAGGGCTTTGAGGCTAATTTAGGAGGACTGTCCAAAGGTATGAGAAGTGCATTATTCAAAGTTATCTTTTATATAAATAAGCCTTTCCTTGCAGACCACTAGAAAGCGATATCAAAATTTATCAGTCTATGAACACCTCACACAGAGAGCTTTGCAAGTGTAAGTCCCCTGTTGAATAATAGCTTACTTCATCTAAAACAGTAGTTCAGTTTGCATTGCAAACACCCAGCACTGAGATACCTCTGAATTACTCAAAGAAAAAGAATCAAGATACTATTTTGATAAAGCATCTGTAACCTCTCCAAACAGATAGACCAATAACATCAAAAATTACAAAGGAAACCACATTTTTAAATATTTCATTGTAAACTCTGGAAAGGTTTTGTTCTTTTGTGATAACAATATAATTCATTCTCAAACATATGCTGTTCTTTGGCAACAATTTTATCTTGGAGATCAACGACGTGGAGCCAAGATTTGAGAGGCAAAGGCAAAGTAGCAGGGATGCAAAAGAAAGCCCAGTCTTCTGCTCTTGCCTGGACCAGGGCTAGACTCTGAAGCACAAACTATCACACTTAAATTTGTGTTTAACACTCATATTATTCCAGAAAATAAATAAGAGCATTCAGGATATATAGGACAAAACCTACCTCAAATAAAAATATTGATTCCTTTGTACTTTCAAACAGATACCATTAAGATATTTGAGTTTCAAAAGTGACAGTTTTGATAATTAAAATTTGACAGTCTTTTGATAATTTAACTGTAGAGTCATTCAATGATTAACTAAACACCAAGTTTGAAAAAATCTCATTACAAAAAGAGACAAACCTGAAAGTGCTCTGAGATACCAATCTCCTTTTGTAAACTGTTTGTTCAAATTAGATACCTTGTTTTAAACAATGGCATGTTTACAGAAAGTTTTCTGAAGGCAAGCTACTCCATGTTTTCTATAAATCTTGAAATATAAAATTGCCTAAATGCAATATGCATCCGGAGGAATTTAAACAAAAATTTCCACCGACTGGTGGAAAGTAAAGAATTCAAGAATTAAACAAAACCTACTCTCAAGGTACCGAGAAACTCAGGGACAGATTCTGTAGTCTCAGGCACAAACAACACAAAGAAAATCCAGACATTTAATGCAATTGCTTTAAAACCATATAAAATAGTATCAATAAATCAAAATTAGTATTAAAGGACTGTTACCTTCTCCAGTGCATGATACGTAGTCTTCAGTCAAGTTTCCAATACCTGAAAGAAGTAATTGATATGGAAAATCACTTATAGAGATACGTTAAGTCATTACATTCTTTCTCATCCACATTAACTAATTTTGCAAAGAAAGAAGGCACCTTTGATGTTTAAGTTTGCTATTTTCAAGGTACCCCAGGACAGAGCAGTGACGTGGTTGGGTACTCTGTAGGACGTTTCCACTCCTGCCTCGCAGCCCGCTGAGCGCCCTGCAGCCCAGCGCTCCCTGAAGGCACCCCACAGGACACCGAGGGTCAGCAGCTCCACCTGGGGCTGTCCGAACCTTCCTTCTCAGCTCTGTCTTCTACAGCCAGAACGCTTTCAGCCTGCTAAAGCCTCTCAGTGAATCCCCATCTTCCCCAGCCACACAATGCTATTGGCCTCACAGGTGGCAGAAACCCCTAGGTGCTCCCCATTTCTGTTGAGGGCAGAAGATGACAACCCAACATAGATCCCAGAGAAAGGGCTGAAGCACAGCCATTTCCCACAAAGTCCCAAGTAAAACCATTAGATAATCCAACTGACTAATAACAATTTGAAAAGTGGAAAAACAATGGGAAACTATTTCAATACATATTTTTATCATTTTGGTTTACACATTTGGTAGCTGGCTATGAGACAAAATACATACAGCAGAGTCAGGTGTTTATGAAACCACAATTGTGTGAGCATCATAACGGAGCAAGAATACTAATACAAGCTTTTTTGCACTATTAACACAACACAGATACAAGAGGGACAAAGAAGTCTGGCATTTTGCCTAAAGACAAGTGTTTGGACACCCATTCTCCAACGCAGTGGTTGTTGGCTGTACGAGAACCTCGTCTGAAGGGTTCACACCCAGCAGAGGACCCCTCCTGCCTTTGGTAAGTCTATAAGAGTTGCTGTCAAAGTCCCTGAGAACACAAAAACCTTCCATGCCACATGCCCTTATGAGTTTTGCAGTTGGAGACTGCGCTGAAGAATTTTATCACTGTTAGTCTACGGGCACATTATGGCCTCGTTTAACAAATACAGACCACTCACAGGCAGCTGGGAGTTTTCAGTAGGGACCCGGCGCACCAGTTTTCAGCCCACACTTGAGTTGTGCTCACAAAGCGAAAGGAGTTGCAGACCGGCTCACCGCATGCGGCACAGCACTCGCTGCCTCTGGGATTTACTGGAGGGAAGAGCAGAGGCCTGCCGAGCAGCACCTGGGATCCAGCACCGGGAATGGGGAAACACATTCAGGGGGAACAGGCTCCAAGGCAGGCAGCGCCAGATGGAGCCCCGCTGAAGCGGGCACAACACCGGGTGGAGTGGATAAACATTTGACATCCGGAGCTACGCAAATTAGACATCGGGAAGAGTGAAGGGTTTCATACCTATCAAAATATTACCGTATTTACTGTGACTGTTCAACTCATCACTACAGTTGCAAAGTTTAGAACAACTCGTACGAGAAGTTCTGACACCAACATCCCTGTGTATTTTTTAGATACCTAAGAATCCATCCCTTGCTGCTGAAAACCAGAAAATCCATCCAGTTTTTACTTCAAAAATTCTGACACTCTCTATACTTGCCTATCCATCTCCAGCGTATCCCTCAGCTTGTGCGAGCATAAAGGCACCGAGCCAAAGCAGAGAAGAGGTTTCCTTCAAAACACCTGCCACACGACCTTCAGAACTGCATTTGTGTTTTTTAAATTCCCTGTCATGCTTGCATGCGTAATTGAGCTCAGGGTTTTTTCGGTGCTCATGTGGGAGACTGGCTGGATAAAATCATTTCTCTTCCCCCACAATCCCTGTGCACTGAGCACCCAGCCTCCCCTGCTGCTTGCTTCGGTCGGAGCCATTCACACGCGATGTTACTCAGGCAGGACACAGGACCTCCGATCTGCCCACCAAGTGCGTTGCATACCGAATAATCTGAGGTAGCACAGGCAGGTGACACCAGTTAAAATCTGCATTATATCTTCTAATCCTCTGATCAAGCCAGCAGCATGTACATGCTCAAAGCCTTCAGACCTTGCAGCTTCCAACAACAGAAACACTTGCGTGGACAATTTCTTACAACGTTTTGCATTGGCACAGAGGTGTAGACTTGAAAAACAGGGAATAGGCAAATTCAGGACGTTTTACTTTCAGTAAAGTATTTCATCCTGCAGTAATTGCACAAAGCTGAACATGGCTCTTTGTAGTCACGCATTTGAGACTGATTAAAGTAATTGTACTTTATCCTCACAAGCAGCACTGAACCTGGATTTCCAGGCTTGAAAAGCTAAAGCATTTAAACTACATTACCAGCAACCATTCAGCAGTGCCCAGGCAATTTTGCTGAATAAAAAACCTCCCACAGCTTGGGGGAGGGTTGGCCATAGCTTCCAATCAATTCAAATGCACACTTCCAATTCAGGTGAAGAACAGACTGAAACAGGTACCAGGGGAACAAGCAGCGCTCTCCCCTAGGTGACGCTATGGAAGGCAGCATGCTAAAAACTGGATTTAACAGCTTCAGTATTTTCTGCATCCCTTGTCAACAGAAGGATTTGAAAAAAAGCATCGGAATGCAGATATGAAGTTGTCTCCAAAGGAAAAAAGCAACAACCCTCTTTTAATGTGGCTCCCCAGTCGCTGCTCCAGTTGTTCTCAAAGCTGAGACTTCCAAAAAGCCTAAAAAGAAATCCAGCTTTACACTACCCTCATTTTCTGTAAAAGAGCAGCACATACTTCAAGGGAAAAAAATCACTTAAGAATAGAATAGAGGCACCACTTCGTTTCACAGAAATACTGCATAATTGCACCAAAAATCTACTTTTGCAGGTAAAGACAGTTCTCTGGGAGCTGGCAACAGAGAACTGATGAGAGCCTGAAGAGCTGATCTCATCTGCTGCCTGCAGACAGCCTCACACAACACTCCACGCTTAGCCTGACACACTAACAAGACTGAGCTGAAAGAAGCTATCCCAAAGAAAGCTTAGGTGCCTTTCACACCTGGAGGTTTATCATCTTAATACACAAATACTGACATTCCTAATGCACCTGTCCCCAGAGTACTTGCACAAGACAAGACTACACAGTAAGGGTAATAGTTCTGCGGGAGACAGTCAGCCCTGGTCAATGGCAAGAACATTACTGATGCATCAGGCCCTGAACCCCCAAAGTTTTCCTTTGGTCACTTCAAAAACACAACTTATATGGTGTTTTTTCTTTTTTTTTTTGTCCCCAGTTCTATTCTGGGTTGATTCAGCTAGCCTACTCTTGCACAGTTTTGCATCGCCTGCCAAACCAACAGACTAGTCTTGTCCTGTTTTCCCATCTTCCAAATTTACTATTTTTAAGGAAAGCTTAAATTGGGATACTATAAGATTTTGCATCTGTCTCTGCTTCCTTCCAATCTCAAATTAAGCACTCCAAAAACTCTGCCTGCAGATCTGTCTTTACCCCAAATCCTCTAGGTACTGTTTAAGAGCTTTCCCTGCTTCTGTTTTCTAATATGAATTTGACATCCTTAAAAGTTTTCGTTCTTACTATAAAGACAATATTCTTCACTTCACAACAAGCTAAAGAAATGTGATAACCACAAGCCTGCTAGCCCACGGGCTTATTAATACAGGTTATTAAATAACCAAGTGCTTCTGAACCTGCTCTCTCATCCAGCGGTGCCACCAACCTTCAAAAAGAAAGCGTTCACTGCAACTGTTCGTATTGCTTTCCCTATTCCTGCTCCTGGAAGGCACTCAGAGCAAACCCCATGCCACCCTTCTTTGCCCTAATCCTGGCTCAGCTGCCCTCTCAAAACCAAAGAGGACATTAACTCTGAAGTGCCACCATTTTCCTAGCCGTATCACTGGGCAAAAAACCTCTTTGTGGGACCACTTGCTATCAAGCATCAGCCACATCATTTCCTTGCTGAAGCACATCTTGCACACCAGGAAACCCGGCTTGATTCAGCCTCATCTACCAGCTGCAGCTGCTGCAAGGGGCAGCCCTTCCTCAGCAACATCTGAATCCTTGGCTTGCCTCCTGTTCCCGAATTCAAACATTGTTATTAACACAATAGATTGATGACAGGAGCTAAACAGAAGAGAGTTTTCTGAAGCTGAAATATAAATCCAGTATTCATTTGTCGCAGAAACATTTCCTGTGCATTTAAACATTGTTTAGCGAGTCAGCCAAAAGCATTTTTCAAGTGTAATCTATCTCATGCAGAAAAACTCAAAAAGCCTAATCACCATCATAGCTCTCCCAGGATTTGATAGGTTTAGCTTCAAAGTAAAATGCCATCAAAATAGAGATCTCATGTAGTTTATTGTATGAAAAAAGTGAAAATTAAATATTTCAAAGTGTTATTTTTAGGTAGCAAAATACCTTGTCTCATCAAGTGGAGAAGAGCATTACACATTTATATTGGATTTCTAGGCTTTAAGGCAATTTGTTTGATGCCATTTGCTTCACAAATGAAAAGAACATGACCTGCATGACTGCATATTGATAATAATCTTTAGACAGCAGAATTCTTCAGAGATTGTCAAAGAAATCTCAAAACGATTCACCAGCTGGTTCATAAATTGAGCTCCTAAGCTGCATAACCCTTAGGATTGCCCGTTACTTAAAGCAGCCTTCCCTGCTCCATCAGAATGGGCTCAAAACACACAGCTTACTGACCCCACACAGGGAAGAGGCCCATGTATGTAAAAATACTCTTTCAAAGTCACATAGAGATGCAAGTGAGTAGTCCATATATCAGTAAAAAGCCCTGGATAACTACAGGAGACTGCATTTAGAGAGGATGATGCGTTCATCAACTTTCTACTTTAAATGCAAAGCAATGAAATGCACGAGGTTGTTTTGCATTGTCTGAACTGCTGATTAAGAGATCCTTTGCTCATTTGCGTACAGTGCATCAACCGAGTCACTTACTGAAGGTTACTAACAGAACACGTCAGGCTCTGATGACAAAGGGAAAATTCACTGTGAATAGTTGGTTCTTTTGCATCTGGTTCCTCATTACCCAGAGGTGTAGCTTTGCCTCCGCAGTCCTCTACAACTTGTTTTCCAAGCACCAAAAGGGGATGGGTTGTACCAACTCTTTGCTGACAACCATGCTTTATTCACCATCATTGTAAACTGCAAGTGTATAGTCTTAATTTTTAATGAGATGTTAAGAGCCCATGCAGTAGCTCTAATGCTGTACAAGGTCCAAGTTTAAGCCTTCACCCTGATGTTTCTCCCCAGGGAATGGAGGCAGGCTGAGCTCTCCACACCACGTCACTCCCTGGTCACTTTTAAAGATCAGCTCTGCCCCAGACTTAAACCAACAGTTTCTGAAACACCACCGCCAGTCCACCGCAGCTTTACAAACACAGATGGGAGCTTCTGATGCTTCTGCATTTCTGCGCTTTTCCAATTTCCACTTGGTGACTTGTGCAGCTGCACCTGGGCAAATACCCACACAGCTGAAGGACAAGGCAGAAAGGACATTGTTCAATGTCATATCTGAGCGATTCCTTGCGTGAAAGAGCAAGCTGAAGTTAACGGGCTATTCCTACCAGAGAAGGGAGTGGACCATTAGTTCCCCTTCATTTCTTGCTCCTATCACTCTGTTATATTAAATCTTCTTTTACTGGGATTGAAATGCCAGAAGCCAAGATCATCAGTCTGATCAGGAAAAAATCTCTAATCACTTTAACCAATTACAAAATACCAAACAAGAAAGGTCAGTGATGAAAAAGCATCATGCACTGAGTAATTAATATCTATAAAGCCCGTAATAATTAGCAGCCTTGATTGTTGATTTCTGCTTTGCGTGTTTTACCATTTTGTTTTTATTTGAGGTGACAATTTAGTGTTTATTTGCAAGCTAAGGGTGTATTCACATAGTCCCCTGATTGCTGTAAATGAAGGCCTTAAATATTTACTGCTAGTAAAATATTTTAAACTTTTCGCAAGATTATCTTCCAATATTCAGCAGTGTGAGATTTTATGACCTTGTGTATTGAGGAATAATCCTCTGCAACAAGACAAAATGGATGCACGCCCACAGTCTATCCTTGCTGGAGCTACAGCTCCATCACCGTTAAATTGTTTGTTTTCCTTTTTAAATTTGTTCCTCATCCTTGCAAACCAGAAGACATTTCAGATCGCCTACATACTCCGTCAACACCATGTTCTCCAAAACAAGGTCTTTTGCTTTCTAAGTTGCTTTCTTATACAAATTGCCAAGTTACGTAATGAGGTCACAGTGCACAGATACATGGAGCCTACACAGGACTCTGCAGTTAAACATATCCACACGAACTACATAAAATACACATCTCCTGGTGCTTAGCTTCCATTCTCTTATAATAAAGCAACAGAAGACAGCAAATAAAGTCAAGTATGAACTAAACACCTAACAGCAGGAAAAAACACAGCGGTGAAAGTAACTGAACAAAAACTTCCAGCTCTGAAATGAGCTCAGTGAGTACATGCCAAACACAAGACAGAGATCAGACTGTCTCCCACCTGTGACAACTGAAAGCCATATACAGAGTTAAAACTCCACAGAGGTGGAGAAAATCTATGTTTAATGCACACCTTGCATTTTTTTTTGAGGGGAGGAAGGTATACAAATAGGCAAGTCCCAAAAAATAAGCAAGACTGAAATACTTTGGAGCAAGAGATGTACATGAAAGCCTCATAGATGTATTACTTGTAGCAAACACACTAAATACTAACTGTAAAAATCAGAGAAAAGCTTAACATACAGTAGTAAATCACTTCCTTTAAATTAATTTTATAACTTGATTTCTCAAATCTAAACAGAAACCATAAGGGACCATGACAATTTTTCCCTCCAGCAGGCAGGCTGCCTCTTCCCTTTTAAATTCCCACTCCTGCAGCAACGCCATGCAAAAGAACTAGGGAATATTTTATCAATTAATTCTCTCAGAGTCACTAGGTTATGACTAGGGGGAAAAAAAATCTGTTGCAATGTAATCTATCTACATTCAGAAGCACAGAAAGCTATTAGTCTGCATCCTAGTGATACCAAGCCCTTCTCATACAAACAGTAGAGCAAGCTAAGCTACCCAGACTTGACATCTGTCAAAACAGACCAGGTCTCAAGTAGTAATTTATATGGGTAGCTTTCTTCCTCTCCTTCCACTGGCTCAATTATTGCAGCAGTATCATGAATAAATGGTATTATGTTCAGGGGAAATTAGAAAAAAGGAAATATAATAAGCTTAGGATTTGCCTAAGATCCCTTCCTTTTTTATTTTAATATACCTATAAATTGCTCTCCTTCCATGCATTGTATTCTGCTGCTGTAAACTTACCAGTTCACCAATTTCCTCCTAATTCTGATTCACCTATTTTGCCATAACGACCTCTCCGTTACTGAGCCCTGTTCAGCTTAATCGGACAATTAACTTGACTACATTAATAGATGTACAAAACACAGGAAAACAGCACGTACCCTACACACTGGGTAATCTATGATTATTAATGAATTTAGCTATAAAAACTAGCATGTGAGGAGAAGATTGTGTCCTTGGTGACCAAGTGAAGTGTGGTCATGCCTTCACATTATGTTTGTATATACAATTTTTATTTTTTAATTTTTTTTTGAACAAGAAGTCCTTTGCTTGTGGACTCAACAGTCCACCTCATGTAAGCCAAGCAATCGCCTCCTTCCATGGGCACCAAAGCTAACACCAATGGAAAAAAGGCTGAAAAGTTCCTCAGCCATTTTGGTAACAACACCATTTTAAATGGCAGCGAATATAAAGCACAGCATTTTTCATTGCTGTGCAGTTCTCTTCTGTTCTTAGTAACAGGTACTTCTGCCTTGATCCTTTGGCACCTGACACTAAAACTCAAGCAAGAGCTAAGGCCGTACTTCAGTAAGAAGAGCACATTAACAGTGACATGCTTTTCAAAGGCTAATGCTCCCAGCAGCTTGTTTTGATGGGGTGACAGTCTCTTAAGCTGATGCAGCCCACAGGGTAGAGGAGGGACATCAAAGAGGTGCAGCTGGAAGCCACAGCCAGACCTGCTCGAGGACCGCGAATAACCCCAACGGAGAAGACAAAATCCTGTTCGTGAAGGTCACAGCTGAAACGTGGCAACAGTAAATGTGTGAACCGGGATAAAAGACTCAGCCAAACACTCAGAATTTCAACCGTGTAGGCAGAACACCTAGAAGAGCGAGGCTGACCCTGAGCAGAGTAAAGCAGCGCTGGATCTGACTTTGATCCCGCTGATCTCATGTTCTCTATGTCGGCCATAGGAGAATTACAGCACAGCGCTACTGGTAAGGGCAAAGCATCCAGGACCACAAAAAGTAAATTAAAAAAAGAAATTTGGATCAAATTCAAAACAACCAAACTTTAAAAATAACAATGTTTTAGGGGAAAAAGTACAAGCTTGCAAATTCTTTCTCACTAGGAAGCAGAAGGAAGCCACTGCCTCCCATAGATGAGTGGAAACATCACCACAGCAGGGCTCACGCTAACAGAAGTGCCACTGCACCAAGATGGATGAGCTCAGGAGGAACAACAAACGAGCTTTGCTGTTTTTGAAACCTGTACAATTGTTCTCCATTTAGTTGGTACAGAGCTTGAAACATTCTCGCCGAGGCGATCGGCTCCGGGGCAGACGCTTGCTGCAGCAGAGCGGGGGATCAAGGTGGGCAGGGTTTTTTTTTTTGTGGCATGGAGGCCTCTCGAAGCAGCTGAGGGAGCCGCCAGGCTCCGGCAGCCCTCGTGAGGGAGGTTGAGGAGCTGCAGGCGGAGCCATCAGCATCCCTTCCCCAGCCACTCAAAGGCAGCCCCTGGGGAGCGCAGCAACCAGGGCAGGCAACCAGTAGTTTGCCCTCAGGCAGGGCAGAGCTTCCCTCCCCACTCCGAACAGCTCATCTACCAGCTGTCTACCTATAGACAAACCACCATGGTCTCCGCTATGTAGAAAGCTCTTTCTAGAAAAAGTCTTTGGTGACCCAGATTGACAGCCCTCTCAAAAATGCAGCAGTTCGGGTTTCTGGTCACAGGGAGTGCCTGAGCCTGTCGCTGCCCTCTGAGGGTGGCAGAGACACCGTGTGCGCAAGGTGTGAGCAGGTAGATGACCTGGTCAGCCTGGTGGCAGAGCTCAGGGAGGACGTGGAGAGGTTAAGGGCTATCAGGGAGTGTGAGCAGGAGATAGACTGCTGGAGCAACTCCCTGCCAGGCCTGAAAGAAAGGCACCGGGGGGGTGACACCCCAAATACCCGTCCTGAGGCTTAGGCAGCCAGCAGAGGCTCCACCGATGATGATCGGAGGGCTGGAGCACCTCTCCTATGAAGAAAGGTTGAGGGAATTGGGCTTGTTTAGCTTGGAGAAGAGAAGGCTCTGGGGAGACCTCATTGCGGCCTTCCAGTACTTGAAGGGAGCATATAAACAGGAGGGGGAATGCCTGTTTATGTGTGTTGACAGTGATAGGACAAGGGGGAATGGTTTTAAACTAAGACAGGGGAGATT
Organism: Anser brachyrhynchus; assembly: GCF_964034855.1. Taxonomy (NCBI): domain Eukaryota; kingdom Metazoa; phylum Chordata; class Aves; order Anseriformes; family Anatidae; genus Anser; species Anser brachyrhynchus. The sequence goes on from NC_137705.1 coordinate 2,608,768, forward strand.
TAGGTTAGAAGTTAAGTGAAAGTTTTTCCACTCAGAGGGTGGTGAGGCACTGGAACAGGTTGCCCAGAGAGGTTGTGAATGCCCCATCTCTGGAGGCATTCAAGGCCAGGTTGGATGCAACTCTGGGCAGCCTGCTCTAGTGGTTGGCAACCCTGCCCAGAGCAGGGGTTTGAAACTAGATGATCTTTAAGGCCCTTTTCAACCCAGGCCATTCTATGATTCTAAGATGAAGGAACTTTTGCACATCACACCCTGTGCCCCAGCACACCGGCGGTGCAGGCAGCAGTGGGCAGCACATGGCTCCTACAGCTGCCACCCAGCAAGATGGGCAGAGCAGCTCCTGGCCAGGGCTGGGGGAAACCAGGACCATTCAGAGCAGGATTTGGGCTTCTCCCAGCAGCTCCACTTCCCCAACTGCAGCCTCCACCAGCATAACAGCGAGTTGGCTCATTACATTGTTTCACCAAACACGTATTATTAGTAAAACAGATTTGTTGCGGCTGCTGCACCACAACTGATGCGCAAATATGTTCTGAAGAGAAAAAGTAGAGCATCAACTTTCCCATAACATAGAAAAATCTGAAAATAAGCAGAGATGTCCATAGTAGATAAAATCAAATATGTTGACATTCAAGGTGTATACATAATGTACAAGTAATCTACATATGCATGTATGTTATAGAATCTTGCAAATAAATATTATTGATCATAAAAGTTCAGACTCCATAGGATGGTATAAATCTATTTTGTATATCTTGTAAAGTGGTATAATTATATTTCGGATATATTTTTGTATCCCACATTAAATATTCTAAGAAATGTAGCCCTGTCAAGACAAGTTCTTGCATGCTTGAAACTTTCAGAAATCAAAGATTTAACAAAATGGATGTTTTATTCTTTTGTGTATGCATTATACTTATCTTTTAAACAACATACTTATCTAAAGCCTTGGGTTAAGCACAGCTCTGAGGTAAACAAGTAACAACACTATCACTGCATCTACTTGAATCAGACTCTAGCCTTTCCTCTGCAATGAAGTAGGCTAGCAAACATTTGGGAGAAGTTAAACTAAGGCTACTCTATGTTTTTCTACCATCATTTTAAGGAGTATTGAATTTTTAATATAAGTTCTTTTTTTTTGGGGGGGGGGAGGGTAAAAATAAGGTTACAATTTTCTTTTTATAAAAGAAATTTATTTATTTAGAAATTCAGCAAGTAAGACCATTTATCTGGATTTGTTTTTCTAGGCAGTTCTACCAAAAAAAGGTGTCTAATTTAAATTTCGCATCAGTTTCAAAACCAACCCCATCTCTAACTTTTAATTCTACTTGAATTTGCTGCTCAAAGGTGGCATGTAGTACTAGAGATCTTGCTGTGATCTAGCTGGAATCAAGTGCAGTGATTCAGCTCCCCACCCTGCTCCTCTTGAAAGGGTTAAGCCCAACATCTCTATCTTCAAAGTCATTATTCTATCAATAAGCTGAATAATTTAGTAGGCAGCCGTTTGACTTGACATTTTTATGCAGGTCATAAACTTACTAATACACCAAACCCTATGCCTTAACTAGTATTTCCAAGGGGGTAAAGCTGCTGGGGGACTAAGCCACATATATGCTACTGCCAATTATACACCACAGCTGCCTGAGTTTCACCCAGCTTCCTTCATTTTATGCAAATTTTGATGACCAAGACCAATTCCCCCCCTACAGAAGCCATAACTTGTGTTATTTACTCATTTGTATATTAACACTGAAAACATGAACTTTAGACTATCTGTACAGCATTACAGATATTAATCTTCAAAGGCTAAGCAGCTTATGATTAGCATTGGGCTCTCAAGTAGGAGCTATGAGCATAGCCTTTTTTCTGCTTTTTGGCAACAACTCCTGGTCATTCATCCCCATAGCTCTGAGACACTGATCAAGTCACAAAGGAATTAGCTAAGTACCTAAAGATACTGCTACTTCAAGATAGCTATGTTTTCATTTAATTTTATTTTTCTGCATGTCTAGCAGATTTATGAGATAAGCTATTCCTATTCTTTTTCAGTATTCCTTTCAGACACTTAAAGTCTTTAAAAATATATAGATATAAGAACATAATTGGAGGGGTGAACAAGCAGAGAGAATGAAGGGAAGAGATAAGAACAATGCAGAAATCTCCAGTGAAAAAGATCCGATGAAGAACACAAAACTATGCTGCACAGAGTAACTATCTACTACAGCTCAAGTACAGAAAACAGTTATCTCACAGTACTTTTACGTAGTTTGAGCTGGAATCAACTGAACCATTCTCTGAGGTTTTGAGCAGCTTTAGACCTTAATTGACCGCTATACATTGTGTACAGCTTGCAATGTGATCATGCAAATAAGTATCCAGTACGCTGTTAAAGCCGAACCAAATGAGTCCAGTGCAAGCCCAGCTCCTAGATGTTTCCAAATATAAATTAATTCTATTAATCCTTATTTAGATCCATGAGAAAAACAGTAGATACTGCAGACCACCTTCCAGAGGACAACAGCACACAAGATGTTTCATAGGAGTCTCATTAGCTACAAGGCTTCTCCAGCTGACGTAACGGTAACTACTACTGCCAACACACCTGGAGACCTCTCAGCACCTGATGTTTGTTAATGCTTGTCTTCACATCAGCCCTACAGCACACCTATCAGGGCTTACACTTGCTATGTAAGAGTGAAGGAAACATATTTGCAGGAAACTAAGCAGCAAGTCAAGTAATTAACTCCAAGCATGTGCTCACATCTTCTAGAAGCCAAAACATTATCTACATAATAGCATTAGTTTTACAAGGGGGGATGCATAAGATATACCAGGGTAAAGAAAATAAATACAGGAAAGCTCTGAGAAGAAGAGTCAACAGAGGAATAACTAAACACAGGCCAAACCCTGCTTTCTGAGTAAAGCCACATACCCAATCCCATACAATAATCCTTAGAAAGACTGACACTACCCCCAAGCAAAAGCCTTACTCCACCGTGCTCAGCAGCTCCTACAAGGTTTTGCTGTCACCCCAGGCACGGTGGCCAGACCTGCAGCATCACCCCAAGGGCCAACTCACCAGGAATGGGGCCTGGGGAGCCCCCACCTGCTTTGCTCTTCAGCATAGCACCAGCAGCCCACTTTGCCCTCCAAGGCAGAGCCAGCTACCCTCTGCATGTCACCTTCTTTAATAAGCTCCTGAGGGTCTCAGTCTCCTCCCTTTCCCTTCAGGTGTGCCCTCATCCCCCAGTGGCACCCAGCTGGGTGCAGCAAGGCCAGCTCCTGGGCAAGAGGAGGGGTGGGGGGCACACAGCCTGCTGTCGTTAACAGGCGTTAGTCCTGCCACTGGAGCTGTGGGGAAGTGCTGGGGTGGGGAGAATGTACCTGAGGAAGAAAACTGGAGTTTAAACATGGCTTTAATGCCATCTACCATTTGCTTCAGCAGTGCAGGAGAGGCTCCTCTCGGATCTCCTCTGCCAGCCCCAGCAGTGAGATGATTGCTATCGCATAATGTTGCCAGATGGTGTAAATCTGACAGCAACACGGCTGGGAGCTATTTTGTTAAATGCAGAAGCAGCACTGAGTAGTGAAAAGATACTGTCCCTTGAGCATAACTAAGATCCTTTATGAAAGTCAGGGGTCCGACCCGCCGGGCAGAGAAAAGCCCATCATTACCAAGGCACCCAGCAGCTCCTGCCCAAGAGCAGATAGACCATCCCACGAGATAACACCATCCTTCGTGCCACTCAAAGCTACTTTGTGAATCCTAAATATCTCACACATCTTCAGATTAGAGAAACGTGAATGCTGATGAGCAGGTCTGGAGCGAGCAGCAGCACGGGGACGCCCCAGCAGCGTCAGACATCTCCTTTGCCCCCCAAGGCACCTTGCAGGATGCATAATGAAGCACAGACTTGTCCCAGAGCTGTTAGACCCAAGGTTTCCCTTCCATTACATGCCAGGCGGACAAAGGCCCCTGTAACAGAGATCCTCTGTTACAGTATTTCTTAGAAAACAGTATATTTCTTTCAAAGGATGAGTACTGTAGGCTGGGGGATGTGACGGCAGGAACAGGCCGTGGCCTTGAAGTCTGACATCAGAGTGACCGTCAGTGGGGTGATGGAGGAGCGAGGAAAGTAGCAAGGGGAATAAAATTACCATCACAAGTACTGGACGTGAAAGCCTCCGTTGCCCTTCATGCCATTCATAAAGTATACCTTTAGTAGGTATTACTGTAATAGGGTAATATTTTTTGTTATAGCTGCTCCATGGAAAGCATTCATCCATGCCAGGAACGGAGGTCACTGTCTCACCGCTTCCTCACGGGATTTCTGTTCGACAGACGTGACACTCTCTCCTTACAAGTTCCCTTTTTAAGGAGGAGGAGCAAGTTAGTACTGGGAGATAGGGAAAATATTGTAAAATGGAAAATGAATACAGGCCAAAACCCAAATGCAATTTTGCATGCCTCGGCTTGCAGATAGCTAACCTAACCCACCCAACTTTGTCTAGACAAGTGAAATTTTGGCCATAGAAACTGTTAGACACATTGAAAAGGAAGAAAAGTCAAAAGCTTTGCAGAAAATGCCCCCAACTGCAATTATTTTTACTACATACAAATACATCACTTTCTTTACAAGGTATAAATAACTATATGCAATTACATGCTAATTACTTACAATTAAATTGCAGTGTAAATACAACAACGCACAAAGATAATCAGATGGTTACTTGTACAATGTAAATTAATTGATAACAGGAGATTTACAATTGCAAATTAGAACGATTACATTTTGAATACTATGTTAGATGTTAGGTATTACACGCAGTTAATCACCGAGCCATTTTTTTCCCAATAGGGTAACATTGTGCACGACATGGGGCAGCGGGTACCCCACTCTGGGGTGACAAAGGGAGGACGTAGGTGACAATTCTGTAAGTCAGCACGTACAACCTTTGCTGTTCTTTGCGACATAATTATCCTACATAATTTCCATCATTATCTGTTATCTGAAACGTTCACCATGCTGCTGGCAATAGGATACTTAGTTCTGATTAGCTTTGGAGAGAGAAATTTCTACAACCTTATCTTTCTCTTGCATTTCTGATTCCCTCTCCCTTAGCTCCATCCGGCACTCAATTTAGTTTCACTTGTGTGGCCGTCTACAGCTATAAACACAAATTGCCTGCAATTTTACGCCTTCAAAATCCTGGGATTTTTTCATTATTTCACCAACATGCAGAAGGCAAATTTACCATCAATTCATAAAATAACAGCAGTGGGTGTTTTTGCTGCTTACTGGAATTTGTTTGTCCTTTTCTTAAAGATTGTGCATGCCTCTGTGTGTGTACTTGTGTTATCCTAGAGCATCTGCATGTTGTCCCTGGTTCCTGCTAGAAAAAGGATGTCTGCAGTATCAGTTTGTTGATTTTCTATTGACTTCTGTTTGAAACTGAAGGTGGTTCTCATTACTTTCTTATAATACAGTGAGGATATCAATTTAGCTACATTGACCTTGTAATTATATTTATTTCTTCTTGTATTAGTGCCTGTGTTGAGCATAGGTTTTATTACTCATTCTGGATCTGTGTTTTGCTGATCTGGGGTTACGTGATGCATCAAGTAGGTTGGGTGTACCTGCTTGCATGCACGCAGCAGCCTTGAATTAAGTCTCAGTTTCAGCCCTGCTATAATGACTGAAGGGATTTTGAGATGTAGCTGAGTTTTTGGGACAGTTTTGCTTAAATGTCCCTAATCTGAAGGTTACATCTCAGACAGATAATTTAACACTTCATCAGTGTCAAATCAGGCAGTGACATGACAGTAACCTGGCCTCAGTGCAGGCACTCACAACATCATGACCAACCTCAACCACTCAAAGTAACTTTCAGCATCAGTTTGTGAGAGTTGACATTTTTTGCCTTCTGGCTTATGACACTTTCTGTTTCATTGTATGATTAAAGTCTTTCAAACTTCGTCCTGCAAATAGCAAGAAACTTATTTCAAATGGGAGGGGAAAGAAAGTACACCATGCTGTGCCAACAGAAATAACGAATTCCTCCTAGGATAGTTAAGGCATGTACTGACGAAAACTACAACTGCACATTTGTACATTGGAAAAAAAAAAAAGAAAAAAGAAAAAAAATTGGTAGCCCAAATGGCAAAAAAAAAAAAAAAGGACAGTTTGGTGGTCCAAATGGCTGAATTTTTATTATTTTCTCAATATAGATAAAAATGGTGCCAGAAAAATTACTAGAAGCCATTGCCTCAGTTCTCTCTAAATTAGATTTTTGTTGTGAGAAAACTTGTTATTTTCAGGTGATAATTGCGTAACACTTTTTTTCCTCTAAAATAATTTATAAATCCAAAACAAATGCCCCAATATCTTTGAAAATACTTCCTAGGATGTGAATTTTTTCCCCCACATCACAGCTCTTACATCTCACTGTTGCAAGCCAAATCCTGGTGTGTCGTGGTGCTACAGATAACTGAACTAAGCTCAAATGCAGAAGAACCTGCAAAATTTGCACTGCAGATTCTCACCCCACCGCGGTGCATTTACTGATCTACCTATACAGGTTCATTTACCTTACTAGCATAACAGTGTAATAGTTACATTAGTATTTGCACTGCAATGCTTAGCAGAAAGTGAAACAGTCGTTCAATCTACACTGGTGTTATCAAATTAGGCACTTTTGGATTAATCTGCTTCTGGATCATTTTTTTGCCCCTACTGACTGCTTAGTTTGCTTTCAAAATAGTCTAAAACTTCATGTTATCCAGGGAAATAGAATTTCTGTCACGTAAATTTTGAAAAGGTATTTTCTGTTGAAAGGGGTCCCCTTCCAGATCTCCTAGTGCATAAGGCATAGGTATACAAATATGCAAAAAAGCTTCAATTTCTGGGAAAGGGCCTTTTTAAGGAGGCTTTCTCCGAAGAAGCAACTTGAGTGACACCTTCTACCATCCATCTGAATACTGAAGGGAATAAGCAGCACACCAGTAGGTGTTTGAGGCAGAATTTGTCCACCTCAAACCCCTAAGCCTATGTCTCCCCACAGACACGGGAGGCAAGGAGCAGGCAGCTTGCCTGACTTGTTCACCACAGATGGCTGTAGCAAGTGAGACACCCAGAGCATGCAGTGAGATCTCCCAGTGTTCATGACTGCAGGAAGGGAGAAAGTCAAGGACAAACCTGTTGTGAGCAGAGTACTAGGTCACCTGGAGCTTGGTTTGTGCTAATATGGAAAGGCAAGGCCCAAGAGCGCTCACAAGCAAAGTGTACTTCTGGTTTCATTTCCTCAAGGGGTCAGGAAGAAGACCTGTCAAGAGGGACAGGAGAAGACCAAAGCATGGTGGCCCACGTAGGTGAAAAGTCCGTTTTCTGTGGTTCAGTTAGTAGCTAAAGTAGGGGCCTGAACGTGTGACAGCCAGGATAATTCCACTCAAAATCTCTATTACATTCTTCGCTTACCAAATAATAGATTAGCAGCTCTGTGATCTGTAGGTCACAGAACGAGCAAGGCCACGTAACCTGCGGGTTAAACATGCGTGATTATATATGGCTTGTTAGAAGTATGACTGAACTAATTGATGGAAAAATCGTGCTGCACCAAACTGACCTTATTATTGTTCAGATTAAGAAAAGGTCCCCGAAGAGCAATGACAGCCGCAGCTTCAAAAGTGTTCTCGAATATAATGCAGTATTTTGCCAGCACGCAGAGATATTTCACGCTGCAGTCACCCCTAACAGCATCCTGTATCAGACGACAGAAAGGACTCGCCACCCATCACAGGGAGACCGCGCGGTAATCCTCCAAGAGACGCTGTACTGGCAGCATCATTAAAATGCATGACATACAGTCTGGCTGCTATCAGATCAGCGGTGCATGGGAATATGATGTCTATAATAGGGAACATACTGGCTCCAACCTTCATATTCATTTGGGATACCTTTACTACACCGGAGTCGGACTGACTGATATCATAAAGGGGAATGGGCCATATGTACAGGTCTCCAGTTGGCAAGCTTCACGAGGAAATGAAACCCAGGAAGCATGTGAGTAGCTTTTTACTGCAAGTCCAGCTGAGAATGAGGTTATGATTTTCAGTTTGCAAATTATTAGTGTATGCATATAAAGGCTCCCTTGCAAACAGAATAGAATGAAACAGAGCACATTTTACTTATTCTTCAGCTCTATTATATTTTCTCTGTAGGAGGTGAAAACTGGCAATTACTCTTGAAGATGCAGAGATAGGAGGATAGAACATAAATCAAAATAAAAAAAATACAAATATCTTCTCCAGTTATTCAATGGATATTTATTCAACCAAGGTGCTTGTGAAAGACTGTTATAGCAAACCACACAGTACAGTACAAGGAGTTTCTCCGATCTGCTTGGCGTTACTTGGCAATCAGAAGAAAAGAAAATGAGGAGAAGTGACTATATTGTATGCAGCATACGATCCAAATAAAGCCATTTGGAAAGAAAAGGTCAGTAGTGGCCAGGCTGACAAGAACAGTATTTCTACAAGACGCAGGTAGTTCAGCGTAAGAACACAGATGAATTTTAGGAACACACACAACACTTCTATTCTTGTACTCTAACGGGTTTTTTAGGGATGAGAGGAAGACATTCATACAGACTGAATAATTTTAAAGACCACAGTCTTGCTCTAAAAAAGCATTTGTGTATTTGAAGGTCAGCATTCAGATGAACATGCTGGAATTCATATTCATCAGGAAGAAACAAAATAAGTCCTGGGAAGCCCATTAAAAAAATATAATGTGCTTTTTCCTCAGGAATTACTCTGAAATTGGGTGTCATGTATCTGACTTAATGCTCTAATGGTATGACTTGAACACTAGGGGAGGATTTACAGGAAATATCTGTTCCTTATCTGATTATAGAAGGAAACCAAAGTCTCACAGCGTGACACTCCAAGGTGGCTTGCTGTCAACCTAAACCTCCAAAATTAACTATTTATCATTGGATTAAAACAGGGCCCGCTGTCGATCAGATGCATTGTTCAAGCTCAAAGACTATCAGACCCCAAAGGAACAGACAAAAGACACAAAGGCAGGCAGGAAAATAGAGAGGCACAGAAAAAGGAGGCGACCTGCCCACCATTTCGGAAGAAGAAATGCAACGGCAGCCCCTCGGGCCAGTCCTACAGACTCCGCTGCTCTCCAAGCTGTAGGCTGGTAATTGTGACAAGCCAAGCTTGGTGGCAGTTGTGACCAGAACAAAACACCTTTAAGAACAATTTCTGTATAAGAAATGATTCAGGAGATTGCCAGCTATCAAGAAATCATTCAAAAAATCTTTTGGAAAGTCTTTCGTAATGGAAAATGCAGAAGCTCATCACGAGAGCCTCACTTTTCAAAAAGAGCAATATGGAGTTTTTGTCGAGGTTAGAGCTTTGCAGGTGTGATTTTATCTTAAAAGCAGATCCTTGAAAACAACTAGGAGCACGCCAAGGAGGCACACGCACACTTCAGGGAGCTTGAAAAGGTATCACGGCGTACAGCGGGAGATAAATTGTGAGAGCAGTTGGGCGTGCGGGGTGCGGGACTCGGTGCAGCGCCTAACAAACCCTGCAGCAGAGCAAACACCTCGCAGGGCTCGTGCTGCCTCTGGCCAGCCCTCAGCCTCTGTTTCTCTCCCCAGACCTGGAGATCACATGCGGTGTTGCTGAGAGTAGTCTGAAGGATTTATAACGCAGTTGCTACACGCAACTGGATTACATTCAGTTGAATGAAAACGGTAACATCAACAAAGTATATGCCCACAATTCACAAAATCTACTGGTAGTCATCAAAATGGATTATGTTAAAAGACCAAGGGAAATCCAGGAAAATCACAAAAGAGTGGCACTTTTGTGTTAAAAACTTCAGCAGTGCACTAAGGGTGGAGCAGAAAAGGAGGAAGGTTAACTTTTTTGTCAGAGTTTGTCTGCCACAGAGCCAGCTGCAAAAGCAAAGCCAGGCAGGGACATCTCTCATGGGGGGTGACAATTATTAGGAGGCAATTACAAAAAGCCAGTGTTGGGAACCAGGCACTTCGTCTGTGGCAGGACCAAACAAACCTTGTAAATGTTTGGAAAAAACTGGGTTTAATTGGAAAAAAAACAAAAAAAAAAAAAAAAAAGAAAGAAAAAGTGGCTTCTGAGGAGAACTTTTTCTCCTTGAACCGCACAGCCAGCAGCTCTGCCAGGTCACCGGACACAGGCAAAGGCCTCGTGAGGTGCCAGCACAGGCTGGGTAGCACAGAGACAGGAGGCAGGGAAGAAAGTAAGAGATGTATTCAAGCATGCATAGCTTCCCAGATGGGGTATTTCCCAAGCAAATGTGTCATAGACTGAGGACTAAAACTGCTTTTTTAGCAACTGCAAAACTGAGATTATTTATGCATGAATGCAGCACTACAGTGCCATGGAAGTTAACACTGAATTAATTCCCCTGCCTACTGACTTAAAGGACCAGGTCACAGCCTTGTCAGATGCTTTCGCATGTCTGAGTGGTCCTCAGCAGACCAGCACCACTGCTCACTAGGGTTCGTGGCCACGCAGACAGCTCGCAGGCAGGGGCTGACAAACCTCTGCCCTCATTTTCTCTCGGACCCACAGACGTCTGAAGGATGCCTGCACTCTATGGACCAAGCACCTGCAACCTCCACTGCCACTTGCAGGGCTGCTAGAATCACCTGATCCTTCCTTAACGGTGTTGAAGAACCCATGGAATTGGGAACTTGAAGCTCCTCTCTACTCTCACCAGTGCTAGATTCCAGAGTTCCTTGATATATACCCAACAACCACCAAATACTGGGTAATGTACCATATGTACGGTATTTGGACACTGTGGGGAGCAAAGATCCCAATCCATCAGCATTTAGGTATTTATCTGTCACTCTGAAAGCTGGCCCCCCAAAGATTTTTTTTTTTTTTTTAATCTACTTAATTCCCAGGAGGTTTTCACATTTATTTAAAGATGCTTCATCTTGAGTACAGAAGTCATGTGTCTTTGCCCAAAACAGTATGCACATGAAGGAAATTCAGACTGACACGATTTCAAGACTGCAAAGACAAACTGATTTAGCAACACTGACAGGCATTTATAAGAAAAATAAAATGCGAATCTAATTTCAGCCTACCATACTGAAATAATATGCAACATGTTTTGATGTCAGAACATGAATATTTCATATATGAACAGCATCTTGTTCAGCTGCGGGATGCTTCCAGACACCAGCGAGAGGAGGTCCTGGGAGACAGAGGAAGCCTAATTGCTATTTTTGAGTGAGCAACCCAACAGTACAGTAACTTTCAGATCCTTATTGACTTCTTAACTGCTTTGCCAACTGTCAATATGTAAAAGTTTAGAAGTAAAAATCATGACTGGACCTTTCCTTCTAATTAATGGCTGTATTGATCAGCCAGGATTTCCTCCTGCCTCAGAAAACACTGGATTTCAGAAAGGTCCCTGCCAAATAGATATTTGTACTTATGGCTTGCTAGTAAAAAGCAAAGCCTGAAATCTCCAGCATGCTAACAGCATCGTTTTTTAAAAGTGCACTGATAATGAACATCCCAATGAACTAGGGCAGAGCTGGGCATTTAAGGTCTCAAGAGCTTTTTGTTTTGTTTTGATTTACATTGAGTTTCAAGGTTCAGCAGTTTAATAGCCAGCATGGCCACAGTTTCATTTCCTTCATTTCAAATTTAGAAAAAAAGAATATCTCAAAGTTACATCTCAAACAAGAAATCAATCCCAAATTCAACCTGGCAGTTAACCAATGTGTGCAGAAAATAGAGTCCAGTTACTGCTGAAGTTGTGCTGAATTTTGCTACAAAACATTTGCACAGCCCTTTAAGTTGCCCAGTATCTCCCGGACTGAAAATATAAGCAACGGAAAAAATGCACATAATTTAAATGACACTGAATATTCAATAATGCTAATGACCTAAATATTAGAACCTCTTTGATGTGTATTTCTGGGAAAATTGGATTTATCCTTGACCTTTGCTTACTCATTATTTTGTCTACACATAATTAACACATTCATAATATCACATAAATGCCACTTATTGATACTGTCCCAAAGGCAACTAGTTATCTGGGAAGAACGTGGACACATTAGCATTTACTGACTCATTTAGCTTCTTTTCTGCATTACACTGAAGAAATCTATTTGTTAAATCGCATGGAAATGTATATTAAAAGGCAATATTTCACCAGGTAATGCTTTAGGATCTGTCAGACACCAGCTACAGTAATTTCCAGGGACAGCCCCGAACGAGGGCAGCCGCGACCCCTGCGTTTTGCCAGAGCTGGAGGAGCTCGAGCACCCAGCCAAACAGGCTCAGACGATGGCACCGCTGTGAGATTGTACTTAAGGCTGTAACAGATAGTGTTTACTTTCTTAATTTTCATAAACTCTTCCGGACAAATAATAAAGATGCAAGCAGAGAAAGTTGCTGTGTGTACTGGATAAAATCTGCAAATTTCTCTTCAGTGACTTGAGCCTACCAAAAAGAGCAACGTATTGCTCAGCAAGGTCTGGGGTCAGTCAGAAGTTCAGGTATTTATTCATGTAACGTAACGTCTCCTTACCTCCAGATTTCACTGTTTTGTGGGATGTTGAGTATCTCCCTGCACTAAAAGTCTGGCAAAGAAGCTAAGCAAAATGAGTGATAATCTTGAATCCTCTTTTATAAACCTGAACACCTTCTCCATTATTCGTCAACACAACCAGATATTCAGGGCCACAAAAGACTACTTTCAGCGTTTTGTTCACTGTACTTAGATTATTTTTTTTTTCCTGAAAATTATTTTGAAAGACTTTTGTACCCAATATCTGGTAAAACACATGTCAACACTTTGGCAGGGCCGGCAAATTTTGAGCAAGCTCGAGTTAAATTTAAAATGGAAACTGGACTAATTAATGACTTGAGATGGAACAAAAGCCTGATTTCAGCATTTGACTAAAATGCAACAAGGCAAAAAGCAAGAAGCTGGCACAATTGCTGCCAGGATCGGGGCTGTGCTAGCAGATCTGAGGGCTCCCCACCTGCGGCCGTGCACAAGTGTCCCCGTGTCACACCCCAGGGACACGCGCAGCGCTGGCTGCAGCCGGAGCAGCAGCACAGTCCCATCCTGAGGAGAGATGCAGAAGGGGATGCTGGAAATCTGCACCCCGGATACATGACGAGGCTACAGGTGGGGCTCAGCATAACGTGTGGAAAGTTTGCCGCTTCCAAGCCAGACTCTTTCTGTTCAAGAAAAGAAATAGCAAAAAAGTGCTTGGTAAACAGGCAAGGAATACACCACATGAGGCACCAACGTATAAAAAAAAAAAAGAAAGAATAAAGCAAGTAACTGCAACTAGGTTTTTGCTTTGTACTTTTGTAATAGAAAAGGGAACAGAAATGAAATATCACCTAAGCAAAAAAGCAGGTGATATAAGGAATCAATGCACAAAGTTACCAAGTAAGCAAAGCTGTGTGCCAGAAGAGACCCTTCTGACAGATCCCACTGGAGGATATTCTGAGCATTTCAGCATTAAAAAATAAAAAAATCATAAGCAGCCTTGGGCAAATCACAGATTTTTTCTCTGCTAATGTTGATTTAAAATATGTAAATGTATTCACAAGCTAGAAGGTGTGGATAATGACTGTTAAACATGCAGAACAGTGACCATTAAAAACAATAGCAGCAAATACACAAAAGAAAGCAGTTTTCAAATTTGATTTTTTCTACTTTCACCATGGAAACCTCTCTCTAAGCACTAGTATCAAGTTCAGCTGAAGAAACACAATAGGCAAAGTTTTACCCTCCTTTTTATTTTTGTAGCAGATGACAGAATCTAAATAGGTGCATTTGTAGTAAACCATGCCTTGTTTTCCATACAAGTAAACCCTCAAACTCCTCACAAATCAGGAATTATCCATTACAAGTCCTCAGGTTCTGTTTCGGGGGAAAGTATTGAAAAGGGCTAACCTGAAGATGAGCTGAAATAAAGCCAAATTGGATCGACTTCGTGGTGTGCCCAGCCTCCCTGCACAACATCCCTCTGCTCTGGCAGGAGCTGTACACAAAATACATGTGGACGTGTCCAGGGGCTCTGACAAGCTACTGACAGGTGATGGATGGATCAAACCCAACATCTGGAATACCAAATGGTAAGGTTCAGAAGCAAAGGGAGCGAGTGACACAGGCGGAGGAGATGAAGGGACGGAGGAACCTTGGCAGCAGAAGGCTGAATCGCCTTTTCCTTCGTGAAGAGGATAATGAATGGGTTGGCGGCGGCAGGATGCCCTTTCAGCAGTAAATATTGGTCTTTAAAAAAACCTTTGCAGTGCTTTTATATTTGCCAGGAGTGTCGCTAACACGAGGAAGGTATTTCAGACTTCATGAAACTTAACCGTGACCAGTGATAACGGGTGTCTGAGTCAAGGTGCTATCACATCTGAAATGCTCTCCCAGATCAGGAGCCCAGCCCACTCATATTACCAACACTCTACCACTTTATTCACTTCCTAAAGCCGTGAAGGTCACCTCAAAGGCAATTTTATGAGTTCTAAACATGTTCACATTCAGAAAAGGACAAAAAAAGTGTTTCAACACATAATGTGACTCAAAGAGTAAAAGGATTAAAAGAAGAGAGGGAAAAAACATTTTGGATCAAAGCTTATGTTCTGCTACGAGCCACTCTATCCATGCAGGTTTTAGAATTTTTAATAATTTGGTAGGTTTTATCATTAGCAAATATAAATGGTGTTATAAATTAATTCTCAGAGGTGTCCTACTTCACTGATATTTTCCACTGGAGATAGAAATTGCTCAGAGGGAAGTTTACAAGAAGTAACACTTCTGTGGACTAGTACACATCTTTTTCTTAGTGCAACTTCCTCTCCCCGAAGCCCAGCGTAACTGCTCTTTCTGCCATGCTTCTATTTTCAGCTAATATATTTAGCCATTTGCAGAGAGTGGAATATGAGGAGCCATCCAAAATGGACACACATTTCCTGTTTGTTTTTCAACAAACTAATTCCACTTTCTTTCACATCCTGCCTGTACAAACGACATCCTTCCTACAAACTAGCCTACAAGACCACAGCAGCATTTAGCAGTCAAAACATACATGCTCATTATCTGCTTCTCCTTCTGCTATTTACGTTTATTGTCCTCCATTCTCCTTTTCTTTTCAGCCGACATAATATTTGGGTCAGTAACTTTGAATTCTTTTGCTTTTGCAATCTGTCTCACGCTGCCAGGTGTGATGGGAAACACATCTATTCTAGTTGTGTTATTAATTTATAAAAATTTACAAAAATTATACAGAAATATACTTTGCAAAACCACAATATCCTTGGAATAGATGGCCAACTTGGTTCATAAATACTTATCCCAACTTTCTCCTTCCTATTTTCAGATGTTACGTTTAATTTAAAAGTGCCTTTTTTTTTTTTTTTTTTTTTTAATCCTAGAAAAGGACTTTAGGGAAAGAAAAAAAAAAAAGATGCTTGGTTAGCATGAGGGAAAGAAGAAGGATGAAGCTGAAGAAGTTATTTTTCCTGCTCCCAAGTTAATCCTGTGGGAAATCAGTGCAATTCAGGGGGCTTTTTTTTCTTCCCAACCAAACATCTAAGTCAGCTCATGTTCATCTGAAACTCAGTTTACTTTAGAAAGGCTAAAGAAATGAAGCAGTCCATCAATTATTTAAAGTGTTTGGTCCTGATCCTGACAGGGCTTAGGTACACGCTTAATTTCACTGCAGTCTCAAAGCCAGAGCCTTCCAGCCAGAGGCTCAGCCCGCGAAGTGTCTGGAAAAGAACATGCACAAATCGGCATTTTTGGCCAAAAGCACACAGTCGTTCTCGCCGTGCGGGAAGGGTGATGGGAGCCAGTGAGGCTGAATTCACACCGGGCTGCTCAGGGCATGGTTCCAGCCACCCTGGCGGTGCCCCCGAGCTCAGCCACGTCCACCAGTGACCATGGGGGCCAGAGCTGGGCTCGGGGTGCGGAGGTGGGCTAACGAGTGCCAGGGGAGGGGGGCCCATGGGCTGCACCCCAGGGCGGCTGAGCTGCGGCACCGGCACACGGCCACAGGCAGCCCCCGGGCCTTTTCAGCAGGGATTCAGGATACTGGTCTATGAGTTCAGGAAAAGGAGTTATATAGATAATATGTATAAAAACATAATACATATATAAAAATAGAAGTGCGGATGATACATACCATCTTCGAAGTGAATCGCAAAGGAGAAATGCATTCATCTGTTCTACAGAACTTAAATAGCTACTAAAATTAGATATTGTCAGTATAGTTATAAAGGATTCTCTGCAGTTGGATTCAAATATTATACAATATTTTACATTTTATACAATGGTAATGGACAGCATTACATTAGTATAGGTATTATCAGGTTCTCCTATATGAATGCTTATGTCTACTCAAAATGTTTTAGCTAGTTAAATCATACTTGTACTTGGTTACATTTTCAAAAACACATTGTCAATTCTAGGTACTTTTTGTTTTAGAGCAAGTATTCAGAGAGACCTTTTACCCTGACTATTTCAATGCCCAGAAATCAACAAGGCTAGGGAAGGACTGATCCACAGCTAAAATACAGGTGCAAAAAAAAACTAAGTCTGTTTTAAGCATGAGACTGACTTATGATGCATGCCATGGGGGACAAGAACTCAGTGTGAAAATTTCTCCTCTACCATAAATGTATTGTTTTGAATAGCCCTGTAGCCCCAAATTCAATGAGTTCGGATAGACCTTCTCAGAAACTGAAGTGCCTAAATATCTCTGTGTCTCTGACCATCTCCAAATGCGTGTCTCCGTTCTTCACCTCTAATAAACCAGCACACTGGCAGCCCACGAGACTGCCACATGGATAATTAAAGACCTGAAATTTTAGGCCTATTCAGAGTCTCTGGTAATAAAGGTCAAGTAAGTTCCTCAGTTTGATACAAATTACTCCCACTTCACCCTGCAGAACTTCACAAGGTGTTTTCGCAGACTCACACCATAGTTCAGTTGGAAAGGATCTGCAAAGATCATCAAGTCCAACCCCCTGTCCACTTCAAGGATAACCAAAAATTAAAGCATTTTATTAAGGACATTATCCAAATGCCTCTTGAACACTGACAGGCATGGGGCATCAACCACATCGCTAGGAAGCCTGTCCCATTCTTTGACTACCCTCATGGTTAAGAAATGTTTCCTAGTATCTAGCTTGGGCCTCCCCTGGCACAGCTTTGTGCCATTCCCACACAGCCCATTATTGGATTTGTCCTTAGCAGACATCCATGACAACATCTGCTTTACATCCCTTTAATCCTCACCCAGAGGCTCCCTACCACATCGTCCCTAACTTTTTATTTGCTTCTTTATTTTTTTAACAGACTCCTGCAGCTTTAACTGCTTCGCAAGCTCTGTGCCCCTGCAATGTATGGGGCTGCCATCTCGGGTCTGCCTGAGAGAGAAGCTAAAGGATCCAGGACCAGAAGTGCCATTTTAAAATGTGACCCTGAACTTTATTTTTGACAGATGGATTTTCTAGGTACAGAACTGTGTTATCTCTGTAATATCTGAACTCAATTTAAGTTTGATCTATAAGATTATTTTCATTTCAACCCCTTTGGACACTTGCAACAACAATATTTCCCTTCTCCCTACACGAATCTAATTTGGTCTTGCACTGCAACTCTGCTTAGAAAGCTGTTTAGTGGCAATGTTTCAGAAATATGAATCAAATTTTCTTGAGTGAAATAAAATTAGCTACCCAGGAAAGGATAATCCACTTTTCTAGGGGCACTGATTCCATATTTTAGGTAATGGTTCTAAAATACAATAATAATCATCATAATAAAATGGTTTTGCGATACAGTGGGTGCTGATAGCAAGCAGGCTATCAGAAGTAGCCTTGCTGTCTCTGAATATGCCAAAAATGACTGCAAGCATTAGCTGGCTCACAGAGCTGTGCACTTACACCACAAATCTCAGAACTTCCTGACATCAGAAAGCAAAGGAGAAAAAAACAGCAGCCTAATAGCTGAGGGTTTGGTCCCAGGGCTGGCTTTAATTTGCAGAATGCTCCAGTGCCACATTAAATGCTTTTAAAATGTGATTTGAAGGATTTTCCTCTTGGAGTTTTTTCACGGTGCAAAAAATATTTCAGCGAAAATACACAATACATCGCGTTGGGCACGGGCTGTCTGGTGGAACGCCCAGCTGGGGAGCACTGAGGTTTGGTGCTCAGTGTCCTTGCAGGGGTAGGCAAGGGGCTTGGTGTCCCCAGCCCAGTGAACCACATGGCCTCTCCAAGACTATTCATACAGTGACACGAACAGATGCGCTATGTGGAAACGTGTGCTCGCTGCCTTCTTCAGGCAGAAGAGGCAACCACTTCCCCCTGGCAGCAAGGAGGAAGCTCCCAGAGGATGGCAGAAGATCCCGGCGGGCTGGTCCAGCTAACTGCTGTCAGCCCTTCCTCTTGCGAAGCAAGGAGTCTTCCCTGAATTGTGCTGCCAGAGGAGCACCCATAACTCAGTTTTCTAAGGGATGTTAGCTACCACTAACTGCATGAGTGACATTGCATGACCATGTGAGTGGAGCCGTCATGTGAAAGGAGCCACCACAACAGGACGTGACACGAACGAAAGTAGAGGATAGAAGAAGAATCAAAAGGAAGATTTTTTTCCTGGCCTTGTGAAGTTTTCCTGCTATGCCCTATGCTATGCCCCCTTTTTCCACCTTCTCTCTAATTCCCATGGCTTTCCTCTCCCAAAGCAAAGAGGCAACAGAGCCTGCAGATGTCTGGTTTCTCCAAGTACCTTCTGATCTCCTTCTGAGCACAGACTGCTCAGGAGGAAACTCAGAGGCATGGCTGGTCAGGCAAGTGTTTACAGAGAAACAAATCTGAAGTAATTAAATAAACAGCAATACAAACATTGCACTGCTCTCCATTTATGCTGGCTGCTGCAGATTGGGTTCCTTCGTGTAATGTTTGCCCAGGAGCTGTGATGTATCACTTAATCTACTGTAAGGACTCTGTTCATACACGCTGAGATTGGCCAAAGGCTGCCAGCTCTCACTTACACGGGACTGAACAAACTGAGAGAAGGTATTCCTGGGCTCTTAGAGGCAGGCTTCGCCTATACAGGTTCTAACTTCAGTGGTCCAGGAGATTGAAGTAGAAAAGCGATCATGCGGTATGGTTGGACTTTATCCTTACGCTCTTGAAAAATACTGACCTTGAAAGCTGCTCTTCAAAGGAAAGAAACAGGATTGAAACCAACCAAAAAAAAAAACCTTTGCTGGAATTGGATTCATCTCTTCTTAAGGGTGTCAGAATTAGAAAAAGAGGTAAGCTCAAAAATCAGGGCCAGGAAGACGTGGAGCTGCAGACCCCTATGGCCAGGTAAGTGCCAATACCTCTAAGATGTGACTGCTACTGAGGATCAGGAGAAAGATTTACGCTTTAAAATAGCCTGCGTAAATTCAGACATGGACAAACCTCACTTGCAGTAGCCCAGACTCAGAGAACCCTTCATCTGAAGGTGATCAAGTATCTCCTCACACTACATACCCCTTCTCAGTGGCAAAACGCCCAGTGATGCTATCTAATAATATTGTAAGTATTACTGGCATGCGGGTCTTGTGGCTTCAAGTTCTCTTTTGCCTGTGGATGATACTGAAAAAAACATTTCTGTTAAAACAAATGCATCATGCTCCCATAACTGCTAACAAGTTTGGTTTTTTGTTTTGTTTTGTTTTTCCCTTTAAAATCCTTCCTAGAGAAGTACTTCAAAACCAAGAAGCGCCAGTCCCAGCCTGTTGGCAGGAGGGCAACACTTCCAGTATCTGTCCCACGGATGAAGGACACACAACCCCCTAACCCACACACTTGTTGCAGAAAACCTTCAGCCGGTGAGACCACACCATTTCCAGCTTCCATTTAGCTGAGCAAGCAAAGCCAGGAACCCATTAATTTGCTGCATGAGTTATGGTTCCCTGCAGCACCTTTTGTTCACTGTCAAGGTTCTGCAACAATGACGAATGCAGCTACATTCAGCCCCAAACTCCAGGATTTGATATACTAAATCATTCCAGATATTAAATGTCTCGGTGATAAGCCTGGCAAATGAATTCCTCTGGAGCCGACACTTTGTGCTGTACACGGGGCAGGAGAGACTCCCGGTACAGTCCCATGTTGTCTCCTAGAAAACGAAGCAGCTTGGTAGCACTGCTGCTCCCAGGAAAGAAAGCAGAATCCCAGGAAAATTCACACAGTTTCCAGTAGCCACTCAAAGAAGCTGCAAATCTGCATAAATAACTGAGGCAGCAGAAGGCAGTGTGGGGAATTAGGAGCTCACCACTTATTCCTATTTTAATAGCAGGAGCTGTACATGCATATAAAATTTCCACTTTCCCTAGTAAATAAACAGAGAAGACTGCAGCAAAATAAACAAACAGAACCCAGCCGGAATGCCTAAGCAGCAAGACACGGGCAGGTTTTCAGCCGTATTCTCATCAAGCTAACTATTAATCTTCCGTGTTTAAAAAAGATCTCCCTTCAGCCACGGCACACCAAAGCCAAGAGAACTAAATAAATTTAATCTCAACTAATTTGTAAAGAACATGTAACTTTTCCAGGGAATCCTAAACCAAAACAGATTAAGGCATACAGAGGGTGGAACGAGTGATGCTTCATTTTTAATTTCTCAAAAATCACCAACAGATACATCACGGTGCTTAACACTGGGAAGATTTTGCAAGCTTCATAAACAGTCGTGGCATTAGCCATTATCACCCAAGTACAAATTAGTTTGACCTTTTCAGCTTTCTCGTACTGGGCTTTCTTTTTTCCACTTGACTTGAGAAAATATCGAGTCAATCCTTGTTTTGCACTCGTCATTCTCAGATGTATTTGACTACTGTTTTTCCCTCCATCTGCAATTACAAGAGATCCATCAAACACTGAATTCACCTGAGCAATTCTCGCACTCCAACCAGCACGTGACTGTGGCTCTGCAGGAGGGACCCAACCTTGTGCTTAGCATTGCACCGTATTTGCTTTTTCCATCTCTGCCTCCCTAGTAAAATGAAGAAAATGTGTGATATGTTCCTTTAATATTTATGGTGGGAAGTGCTGGCAAAAAAACACGAAAACCAGGTGGCAATTGAAGCAGAAACACAGAACAGCGTGTATGACCACGGCCCTGCTCACACAGCTCCGTGCATGCAAGAGGGGGGACAGCAGTGCTTTAGTTCAGCACTGCACGTCACTCCATGGAGAGAGGGGTAGCTTCCTAAAGCATCTTCCACCACTCCCAAATGAAGGAGCTGGGAGCAGAAAGTCACCTTGTGGATGAAAAGAGCATGACAGGGTGCATATGGAAGGGTTAGCGGGGAAGAACCTGAGGGAGCTGTGGAGGCAGAGGTCAGAGGGAAGGATGCTCAGTGCCTGTCCCTCCTGCCCGCACACCTTACCCTGCCACCGACAGATGCCCAGAGAAAGCAGAGCTGGCAAAGCAGTGTGGATTTCCACGTGGATTTCTGGAAGCCCAGACTAATGCTGAGCATCCTTAAGACACGAGCACTTCCCCAGAAAGCCTTCTTACAAATCATCAGGGGAAAGCTGCACACTGACAAAGCTCCCTGACGCCGTGCACCTCCCGGGACAGCCGCTCCATACCAGCTGGGCACTCAGCACCCATGGTCACTGATTTCTGCCAAGTCTAAAATCATCCCTCGTGAATCATCGGCGCTTTCTTACAGTACGTCTGACTGCACTGGCTCCAGCAGAGGAAGCCTCGTGAGGTCTCAGTCATCTTGGGTGGAAATCAAAGGAGCTGGGGAGGAGCAGGGAGGGCAGTGCTGGGTGAGAGGACCTGCTGCATCGGGCTGTGTGAGTGAAGACAGATAGCAGCAAGTACTAAACTGCGGGGCAGAATGGCTCTGTGGGTTAATAAAGAATCACGGCACCGATGGAGGAAACAAGTCGAGAAGAAAAACGATGCGCTCGTGTATGCATTCTGCAGAATTATGAATCCTGAGAAAATTACACCAGGGAAATTGTGTGCTGGGGGCCGCAGGCTCCTGCAGCAGCTGGGAGGGGCAGCAGCACCCTTAAATCCCCCCAAATCCCCCCCCCCAAACCTGCGAGAGCGTGAGGGCGACGAGGCTGGGGGCTGAGTGCTGCCCCCGCGGGATCGGGCTCAGCCCAGGGTGGGCAGCGCCGCGCCACGCTCAGCGGCACAGTCCTGCGGGGGGCCGGGGGGAGGAAAGCCCCAGCGAGCTGTTTGTGAAGTGAAATGCAGTGAAATACAATAGGCCATTTATTCTGAGCAGAAAACGTTTAAGACGTGGAAAAAAAAAAAAAAAGTTACTGAAATGTGGCTAGAATGAGAACAAATCTAACCCCAAATAAATTGCATGGAGAAATCACCAATCTGATGTATTTACACAATTCATATTTACTCATGCATATCAAGGCCTGAACTGAAATCCAGTGTTGTACACTGCTAAGAGCTGATTCTGTCTGAAATTACTCTTCTGCTGTACTTCATACTTCATTCATTTCTCCTTCGAGCTATACATGCACAACAGAGGGCATTATACATCTCCCTAATTGAACAATACAGATCAATTAAATATGAAAAGTCATTCTTGGACTAAAACCCTCTTAGGCAAATGTTCTGCTCTTATGCTAAGTAACTCTTTTTAGAGCTTGGAGTTGAGTGCTGTTCAGAAGCTTTTTTCAAAAGACTGGGAGACAAAGACCAAGAAGATTCATTCATTCATTCATGACGAGGACACAGAGCTTTTGCCTCCATTTCACAAGAGCAGGGTAGTAGTGATAAAAAAATATTATTTGATGAAAGCTATTCGGTACTCTGTAAGGAGGTGAAGCACCCTCATCTGCTTAGCACTGAACATGCTTCTCAAACACATCTCGTGGGTCACACCAGTAACACAAAGTACAGTTATTCAAATAATAATATGGAAAAGGAACCACATGAAATGAATTTACGCATTGTTTGTAGCCCACCAGCTACAGGTTCCCCACACGTATGCTCTATAAAATGTGGTAGTCCCACCCAAGATCCAGGAGCAGAAGATGCAGCACATCAGCAAGTAATTCACACTTGATGGTATCAGAAACCCAGATGTCAACAGGCGGTGTAAAGCCTCCCTGACAGCAGCTCAGCTTTATGGCAGTAAGCCATAGGGAATGGTTATTTTGCCATTGACCCACCAATACGTGTTCTTCACCAATGTACAAAACTGGACTGTAAAAGGTTATTGACATAAACCTGGTACAAACCTAGAACAGCTAAGGTAACAGAACCTGGCTCAGGGTTGGGAGCAGAATCCAGTTTTTCTACTGACTACTAATTAGCAAAGCCCAGAAAGGGGGAAATGGCCCAAAGCATGTTTATGGATCAAACTAGGAAAAGATCTCTGCTCAGGGTTTTACAGCTATCACCAAAAATAAGTGCAAATGGGAGATCAGAACCATTAACATACAGCCATGAGCAGGGAAAGCAGCAGTCACTAAATACCCTGTTGACTTTCACAGATGGCTAGTTGGGTTTTCGCATTCCTATTACTGGAAGCATAGAGATGGAAATGTGTTTAATTGTTTGAGTATGATGTTGTTTGTGAGCCTTCCCAAATAATACCCTCTTATCTGCATACGAGTTTAATAAACCATGCACTTACTGTTTTGTTAAAAACATACTGATAGGTTATTGTTATTCAGTACTCAAAAATTAAATTACCATTCATAATACAGGTTTTTCCATTACAAACACAAAGTATGGTACTTATTCCCTTTCTTAGTCTAATTGACTAAGATGACCCGCTGAACCTTATGTAGATTGGGTTTAAATACTGCATCTCTTCATTGGCTAAACATTTATGTAAATAAATTGCAAACACAAATTTTGTGTGAGGCCTGCAAAGTTCTTACACAGATATGGTTTAGAGAGGAGAAAACCAATCTGGAGTTTGAAGCAGGTCATCTCAGGACTCACTTGCCTCCTGACCAGCTACAAATGCCCACTGCAATAACATCTTTCGTCCAAGACTGGTCCTGTACATGACCCTGTAGGGAAGCAGGTCCCAGCAGCTCGGCAGCAATGTCCCTTTGCTGGGTGCAGCCCCCTGCCACCCCCAGCACGTTAGTCAGGGACACTGGCGGAGGTGTGAAGGGCACAAATTTGGGCCGTGCTACTGGTGAGCAAGGTTTGTGAAGGGAGAAGGAACACCACAGCACATTGGCTTACTGACTTAAAAAAAAAATGGAAAAAGCCAAGCCTAACAGTTGGTCTTTCAGCCACATGCTACTCTGCAAAGAAGAGTGGGAAAAGCCCAGATGAGATGGCTAATAACAAGTGTGTCCAATGAGTCCCACTGAAGCCTGGCTCAAAGCCTCTGGAAAAAGCAAGGAGAAAAGATGGTATTTTACCATAGTGGTAAAATTTATTCGTGTTCTGTTTGCACGTCGATGCTCAAACCCCTCGCCGTACCGCTATAGTAGCCCTGATGGAGATCTGATTCTGCTCAACTGCCTTTTTTTCCCCAAATAAATATGAAGTCATTCCTCAGGAATGTTAAATTTTCAAAAGTCCCACAATGCATTTTAGGAGAGCTTGGTGCTGGAAATATCAAAACATTTATTCATTAATAAAGATGTTTGGCCATATCTGAGACATCTCCAGCCAACTTTCAAGTAACAGAGCATCAGCTGCTGATCAACTGGGAGCTTATGGAAGGATTAACAGAAGAAATAAGTGTTGTAGAAGCACATTTTTGAAACTGATAGTTGTTTAACACAGTTTTAAATAAATCCTTGTAAAGTCAATATAAAAAACATAATAGTAGTAGATTATTTCCTTGAGTCCCCATCACATTTTTTTTAAGTGGTAAGCGTGTCACTTACCTTACTGAAGTCCACATGCTGATACAGCTATGCTGTGATTAGATATCACAGGGGGAAAAAAAATCACATTGCAGAGTCGAAATTTGCTCCTTATGCTTTAACTTCCTAAATATGAATCATGAATATGGATTACAACACTAGATTAATTGTTTTTAAAATGCTTTGACCCTCTTGGTCCTGGAGGTCTGACTTTCAGTGATTTAACTCAGCAATTCAAAGAAAGAAAACTCTTTCTTTTCCTTGCTGTCATGCTGAAACAGATTTTTATCCTACAGATTAAGATAAAAAGTGACTGCTTGTATCTAGGGAAAAGCAAAGAATGAAGTTATTTCCCAAGTACAACACATACAGTACTAGAAACACTGTTTGGTGCAGAAAATATTAGTCTTAGCTCATAATGAAACACGAACCTTGTTTATGCTAAGACTGTAAGCAGATTTGACACAAGAGTTTTTATTTTAATATCAGCATTTTGGGTGGATGATTGTAGGGGACAGGGAATAGTGTATTCTCATGAAACATTAAATTGGGTGGATGGCATCATCATATATTTGCTTTGCTAATAATAAAAAGAATGAATCACTACTGTCATGATATTCATATTTATATTTGATTAACCACTGTAGCAGATAACAGTAAAGATGTGTGCAAGTTTAAATCTTGGCAGCACGCCTGGATTAGAGCTCCGGAGTTGACATTTGTGGATTTCGTGTGATTCATGTTACTTCCCTGGGTTTGTGATTACCTTCCTGTCAGGGGCTGCGCATCACTCATGCAGCAAGCAGCAGACTCACAATTTCTGCATTTGAAGGAAAACTCCCACCTGTTGCACCAAGCCCTGCTCGAAATAAGCCCGTCCTCTGTGTAAGAACAGGTCTGAGCGACGGGTCACAAGCAAAATCAAAGGCAGCGCGAAAACAGCTTTTACAGGGACATTACTGGGTCATTTTAGGCCACGGACGGAGGTGTGGGAAGAAAACCCAGACTTGCTCTAATCTAGCCTGGCTAAAAATAGAGCTGTGATGATTTATGAACTTTCAAACGCAGCAGAGGACCCGCACGCAGGAGCAGCCTCTCCTGCGGTGCCCGGGCTGGGGGCTGTGGTCGGGGGGAGGATTTGGGGAGGCTGGGGGGAGCTGCCCCGACCCCACCTGTGCGGAGCCCTCTGGGGGCAGCGCCGCTCCCAGAAGGGTCCGCTTTCGGAGACCACGAGAGACAGTGAAAAAGCTCTGCTCTGGCTATCCTGGGACTGGCGTCCCTCTGGCTCTGCCTCATCTCTACCTCTGGTGTGGGTTTTGTTTGTTTGTTTTTAAATCAAGCCAACTAAGCAGAACTGTCAGACAAAGCCAACTCCCCGATTCAAGGGAAATAAATTACTTGGTGCCAGAACACAAAAAAAATATCCTAAAGTTTTGCATCTTTGGCAAAATTCTACAGGAGCTTGACAACGACACCTGTTTTCATAGGTGTCCCCAACAGGTTATCACAGACACGTATTTTAAATCAAGGCAATGTTAATCCCACAAACTGTAAAGGCTGAGGATCAGATGTGGATATCAAGGAGAAATACTTCTCTGTACAGCAGGAGGTGGGATTTGGGAGCCAAGGGGGGTTCTCTCACCAGCCCCTGGCTGTCTTGCAGTGCCACTGCCTTTGCCTCTGGAACAAACACTCCACAGCTGGTGCTGGAAATCGGTACTCGGGGAAACACACAGTGGAGGGATTAACACTCAAAATGCACCTACGGCCACCACAGGAAGGTCCACAGACCATCCAAGAGGGCTTGTGCCACAGCGCTGCCAAAGGGATCCCTATGGTCCAGGACGGGGATGTGCCAGCACCCGCCACCTCCCGCTGCCCAGGGCACACCAAAGGCACACTGCCCCTCGTCTCAACCCACGGGGACCTCGGACAAGGGGCTGTGGGGCTCCAGACATCACGGATAACGCACCAGGGCACCGGCCATGTACAGTTCAGGTTAGGAAGAAATAGCGTTTCATCCTACTTAGTGTTTGGATGCTAATGGAGAAGTGAGGTAAAGCAAGGTAAGCTTCTCTTCTGCTGTCCTTCGCATCCAGTGCATACAGCTCGTCTGCAGGTAGATCAGAACAAGCTTAAAATTCCGGGAGCAGTGGATGAACTAGAAGAAAGCTCAGCTCCACTGCAGCAGGTACACACGGGGAAATTCCCAAGTCACCCGAGTTTTGGCAGGATCATTCGACTCCAGCTCTCAGCAGGCACACCGCGCTGTACGCCTCCAGGCTGGCTAACACGCGGGGCAGGAGCCCCCCGGGGAGCCCCGGGATGGGTGCTATTTACAATGACACACAAAGCTTTTGGTGTGGCTTCCTGCCAGAGGATAGTTCACTTGGTGGGAGCTGATGAAAAACCTCCCGAAATCAAGCAAAACCCTGGCAGACGTATTTAGCTCAGCCCAGAAGTGAGCACGGCGAGGAAGAGGTTGCTGCACCCAGCAGAAGCCATTGTCTAAAGCAGGCTGCTCTGGGAAAATTAGCAGTGTGCACACCCCTAAATGAGGCTGTACAGCGAGTAAAAGAGGGATTAGCTGTGTAAAGTAAGTCCTTTTGGTATTAGATTAAAGGGGGGGAGGTGACTTTGAAGGATTATTCAAGAGCCATTTAAGCAGTTTTCAGGGACTTACAAACGCAGGGTAAAAAAAAAGAGCTCGCCGGGTCCAGCAAAGAAGCCAAATGAGTGTCCTGGCCGGGAAGGCAGCAGCAGGGGCTCCAGGAGGGGGCTGGAGCGGGCTGGCCCCGAGAGCAGCAGCGGGGCCCCGCTTCCCACGGCCGCGTGGGGCGCAGCTGCGGGCGGAGCGGGGCCGGAGCGCGGCGGGGGGCGGCCGGGGATGCTCGGGGCCGCCGGGGGGCACGGGGAGGCTCCGGCACCGGGCGGCCGGGGGCTCGCGGCGGTCCCTGCCCCCGCGGAGCCATCGACCTGCTAGGACGAGGGTCCCGAGCCGCGCCACGTAAACAGGGGGATGCGCCAGAGCAAAGACGAAACCCGGCTCCTCTCCACAGCCAAATGTTCCCCGTCTTCCCCGCACCTCGGGGCGCCTAATCAACATGCTGGCTCTTAATCCTTTGCCCACATTAATCCAGCGAGAGGAAATGAACGCGCTGCTGCAAGACATCAGCCTGCTTTATTAAACCCTCGTCGCAGAAACCAGCCCCTGCTTAGTCTAAAAGGTGATGGATAATTAGTATGTAAGATACAAACTATTTCCACTTGTTATGCAAGCAGCATCGTTTAATTTGTAGTTTAGAGAGCAAGTCACTCCTGTCTGGGATAAATAAAACAACATGCTGCATTATGTTGCTCGCGACACGGAAGCAACATCAGCCTGGAGAAAGCAAAAGAAGCGAAAACTCGAGCAGGAGAACGCTGGCTGCATCAAGCAAAAAGTTATGCATGCATTTCTGCCAGCCTGCCAGGGAGCATCCCTCCGGCGGCAGAGCCGCGCACACCCCCCCGGCCCCAGCCCCACGCTCCCCACCGCCGCCCCCAAGCCCCCCCAGGGCCGGCTCCGCCCGACCCCGGCTCTCCTCCCGCATCCCCGCGGAGCATCCCCGGCGGCGGCGCTGCCCGAGCCGCTCGGCATCGCACCCCGCAGCCGCTTCTCTCCTTCATCCCTGATCTCACTTCCACCTCCCCAACCTGCCTCCCTCCTCCCGGCGCAGAGCTGCGCTTACCTGGCCGGGGCGGGGGGCATGCTGGGCTGTGCTGGGCTGTGCTGGGCTGTGCCGGGCTCGGTGGTCGCCGCCTGCCCGCCGTGCGCGGAGCCCCGAGGTGCGCGGCTCCCGCAGCAGCCCCGCGGCCGCAGCATTGAGCGGCAGCGGCCGGGAGCCGGGCAGCTCGGCGCAAACCCCACCTCCCAAACCTGCGCCGTGCACGGGGGGCGGGCGGAGGAGCGGCGGGTGCGCGGCCGCCCTTAACCCTTCTCCCGCCCCGCTCCCCGCAGCACCGCCGCCGGGGCTCGGCCGGGCACCGGGCGGCTCCCCCCGGCCGAGCGCTGCCCGATGCAGTCCCGGTGCCAGCAGCCGGGGAGCAGGGGGTCCCCCCGGTGCGGTGCTGGGCACCTCACTGCTTCTCCGAAGCTGCCTCCGGTAGCTCTGCCAGCTTCGCCGTGATTGCGCTCACTCTTCCCAAGCTGCCTCCCTCCATCTGCCCAGTCCGCCCTCTCCTCTCATCCCCTCGCTGACCCTCCTCGTCCAAGAAAAGAGAGAGTTTTGGGCTTGCTGAGCCCGCAAGCTCCCACCCGTGCCCCTTGCAGCCCCCTCACCGCCGCTCCACCAGCAGCCGTCCTGCGCTGGGACCTTCCCCAGGGTCGCTGATGGGGTCTCCAGTTGTCTCTGCGACGCAAATAATGAGCCACGAGCTGCTTCGAAACTCAGGGTTCGGGCTTAATGAGCAGAGTGATTTAAAGGCAGAAAGAAAAGCAAAAATTGTATGCAGAACTGAAGGTGGGACCTACCTTTCCCCCTGTCCTGGAATATCGTACGGGGAAGTGCTCTTAAATGACTGTGCAAAACGTGCCTTTCGGTGCAAACAGGGTACTCAGCCTTAACTGTGCCTCCCCTGGGTTTTGAGGGATTAAGTGAAACCCTTATTATGTTTAATTATCTCTAGAGTTGCTCTCTGTGCTTGCTGCCTTGCTTTATGGTTTAACAAACTGCACATCGATATAAACTGAATGACAATTAACATTAGTGCAGGTTGGATTCGCGTTTATTGCTGCTCACAGGTTCGCTCTCGACGTGCCTCCGCTCGGAGGTTTCATTGCCGCCTAGCAGCACCTCTTCATTAGCGCAGCTCCCAGCTCCAAAAGGCGGCTGGAAAACACCCCCAGCAGCTCAGGGGCATGCAGGGACCCCAGGTTCAGCCCCTTGTGCTGGCCTGTGGGTCTTGGGCAGCAGCAGGGCTCCTAAGGGAGTGCCTTGCACCAGCCCAGTCCCAAGCAGCCACCCAGTACCACTGCCCCCAGTGCCTTCGGGACGGCTGGCTCCCATATGATGGAGGATGGCCCCAAGAACAGACTGCTGCATGCAGAGGGGTCAGGAAAGGTGCTGCCTTTCCTCGTCCTGGTGAAGCTCTAACGTCGGATCCAACAGCGAAAGCAGAGTCTGGAGGAACCAGGAGTGTTGTACTTGAGCAGCGTACGAAGGAATCCCGCGTGTTATGAAACGTTATATAAATGTTATGTGTTATTTGTGTAATCTCATTCTCATTTATACAATGGTGGAGACTGCTCAGTAATCCAAACTAAATATATTTCAAGTTTAGCTCCGAGTGTTTTCAATCTGGGAGTGCCTGTGTCTCCAAGGTCACCTCATAAATCCTGGCGCCGTGGCATGGCGCTGCCAATCTGTGTGGGGTGTAATAACTCTTGAGGGAAATCAACGCTGAAAATGCTGCCGAATTTTTCAAAAGGAACATGCGTAGAATACATCATCACAACCCATCTGAGCATGCAACAGCCGTACAAGCGCCAGAGAAAAACATCATCCACTCTCAACTGGGTGGCAACCAAAAGCAAATGAGATCTGAAAGGTAAAACCATGCAACCGGTGTGTGCAGACAGATGGCTCCCCTGAAAAGCCTCTTGGTCGTGCCACCGTCTCTGCATACGGTGTAACTCACCGCCGAAGTGACGAGCAGACGAGGTCACCTGCATCGGTTCTAAATGAGTCCACGGACAAGGCCAGAGGTGGAGAAGTCAGAAATGAAAGACTCTATTCTAAAATTCAGACAAATTCTTTTTAGCAAATAGTCTAAAATACTTCATAAATCCAGCAAGAAAAAATGCCTTGCAGGTTTTTAAGATCGCTCAAAATAATAAAGCTGACACGTTGAATAAAGCCTTACAGCGCGACCTTCAATGCACGCCGCTGCGCGACTGCATGCGGGCTAGGCAATCGGGATATTCGTGCCAGAGCGCCGCAACGTTATTTAGCGTGGTAATATTAATTACGTGAAAACAAACTACTTTTAATTGCCATGAAGGTTGTCGCGCAGGCGTGCGAGCACAGCCAGGCGGAAGGCCACACCAGCACCATCCCTGATGCGTCTGTGCTGCCCTGCCCGGCCGTCGCCGTCCCGCGGTGCGTCCACGTGCTCCCAGTGCTGATGGAGGTGCACGGCCCTGCAGCGCTTCCACACCGATTTACAGGGATGAAACAGACACGGGGCCAGGCTGTGATTTATGGATGCTGAACTCGCAGCCCGAACTTGGCAGAGGCTCCTTTGTTTAGGCACCAGTTCGTATAAATCTTGGAAAGGGTTTGGGCATTGTTTCCCTAATACGATAAGACTTTGTTAAGCAGCTCCTCTTTAAATGTCTGATGCAAAGCATCTCCAAGGTTTACACTGTAGTTTTGTCTGACCTTTAATTAAAATACCAAGAGCATCTTTACAAGGTGATGGCTATTTGGAAAGTTCTTCGAGGGGCTGTTTAAGTCTAGGGCTGCTTTTACCTCAGTGATACAGACAGCGATGCAACATACAAGGAGTTTTGTAGAAATTTGCCTTTCTTTTTAACCATTACCAGCCTCACGTCATGAGTTTCATTTCAAGATAATGCAATAAATTCATCATTTCAAAGGCGATAAAGCAAGAAAAGAATAATCAACAACTGGCTGCGAGTTATTTGCAATGTGATCTGTAAATATGCCCACATCCACAGTTAAGTGACAGCACAGATGGTGAGATGTGGGAGAATAAATCTTTTAGACAAAGTTGAAGTGATATTAGTGCTGTGGAAAGGTGGTAGATGGATGGCCTCAGAGGCTGATGTCCTATCGCCAAGCGAGGAAGAAACTGAAGCAAAACCTGTGTTTTACCAGTACAACCCAGCGTGTGTTTGAGAAACCATGGCTTGGAGCCACAAGGTGAGGTTTCCTCTGAACTGATTCAATCCTTGGCCACTCTGGTGAGGTCTCTGCCAAAGATGCCAGTGAGCAGCAATTTCAGTGAAGCATTTTGAAGAATGTGGATATTTATTCATAATAAAATGGTGGAGAACCAAACATCCAAGCCTACGAACTTAGTGGCATTAAATAGTCTTCAGATAGTACCTTCAACAACTTTACTGTACAAGGATAACGTACAGCACTAGGCTTTTCAAGATGCAGAATTTTTGACAGAGTTTTAATTTATTTCACTTAATTCTAAATTTGTTAGGTCCATAAAGACTCTGGATGGCAATGGCACTTCTGCCTACCTCAAGGAGCACCAAAATGGACTGAAAAATAATTCAATAATTGCTGGAAAAGAAACTCTTTTGCAGTCTAAAAAGCTCAGCTCAAGTAGCAGCTGAGTTCAGATTCTTTGTGTGTTGTTCATTGGACTTCTGTACCAAACTCTCCCTGAACCTTTATAAAAATCCCTTAGGGCTTACGTTTCCTAGTCACATTTGATAATAAAGCACATTTTTATGACCAAGTTACCAAATAATGAAATTCAGGATTTTTGAATGAAAATGATGCAATCCTCAAATGGTAAAACTATAATTTATTACTCTAAATTAAGGCCTTAGGTTAAAAAGCAAAGAATTTTAACATTAAAAAAAAAAAAAGCAGAAGAGGAAGAGCCTGAAGCTTCTCAGTCTAATAGTTATAAATTATTTTTGTCATGATTAAGATTCCAATGTGACACCCACTGCTACATTTTAGTAGTTAGAGAAACACATTAATATAAACTTCATTATCTGCAGCGATTTTTTTTAGATTAGATTTGAAATGCAATAATTTAATTACTTCAGAAATTAAAAAAAAAGCTCACCATATTTCTATATCATCACAAAAGAGAAGTTTCAAATGATGCAACCTTAGTAATATAATATGTATGTTAAAAATGTTAAAAATAAGTACCTTTAAAAAGACAAAATTCAGAGTGTGTTGCCACGATAAGGTGCTGACATTTATAAATGCCATGTGATTAGCATGTGAAGAAGAGATACACATTCATTGTATGCTAAGACCTATTAATCATCCGTCACCTGATAAACATGCAGCATAATGCCCTCCCCGTTCCCTTTCAAAGTCCTAACAGAGATGGCTGTGGGCACCGATTACTCAAAAACTTTGGTTTGGTTGGTTACCAATGGGGGTCAAAATTAAAGAGTGGGTGAAAGAAAGTGTTAACCAGTGGCCTCATCAACCACTGTGCTGGGGTTCTTCTTCCAAAGGTAGCCTACAGCTTTCTGGTGCATCTTCTGCTGTGAATGTTCTGCTGAAAACTTTGCTTTTTGGCCTTCAGGGAATGAAGCTTCACTAATGAGCACGCCAGGCAGGTGAAGCCCCACTGATTCCAATGTATCCCTGCATCATTCTCCATGAATCCGACTGTAAGAGCCGGGGAGAAGTGACAGCTTTTCTTCGCGCAGAGAAGCCTGCCTCTGGAGTCAAGCTCTCCAAGCCAGATAAAATTCCACACGTCTAGAGGAAAGCCAGCTTGAGGCACTTAGGAGTTCATGTCCCAGGACAAGAGTTATGAAGTTAAACATGCGGTCCGTCTTATCTAGCATCTTGTCTCAAATCATGGCTGTCATGACATAGTCCAGGCAGAGGAGCAAGAAATGCCTCCTTCCTCTAGGACACAGAGCAGTTGAACATCCTGTGTTCATGCCACCAAATGCAGGTACTATAATGAACGCTTTTGCACTGATGTGGTAGCTGTTGACGTGTACGTCTCCCACAAACACAGGCAGACCTGTCTCCTTCCACCAGCAGAGCCTCCAACTTCAGAGCTGCCTCAGGGCCCCAACGAGGACCTCACACAAGCCACCCATTGAGCTTTCAGTCATTTAGAGTTACACGGTTGGAGTTGTAGGTCGCTAACTAAAACCCCTTCAGAATACGAGCTGCTCTTCTCAGTAATGAGAACTGGAAGGCCATTAAGGCTTTCCTAGAATGGGAGCCACGGAGACAATTTCGAGCAAGACATAGTCTATTCTTAATGTACAGATAAGGAAGGACAAAAATAGAACTGGACTAATTTCAGCACAGAAATACAGGGAAAAATATATTTGTGCCAAGAAAAAAGAAAGTAATAAAAATTTTTATATGAAAGATTTCTATAGAGGCCATTAGAAACAGCAGAGAGGGAAAAAAAAAAAAAAGAGCATAGGAAAACATCTCTCTGCAGCTTATGAATAACAGATAAACTTCATTCCAGTAATGATAGGGCAAGGATTTATTTGAAGACTAGAAACCTGCCAATAATAAAGATAAATACTTTTATAGCCTTTGGAAGAATAAAAACAAAGCTGAGTTTCTTTTTTTGTTTTTAATTGAAACAATTATTTTGCCTAGGACAGTTGGGTACATTCGACAGATAAGTTATTAACTATCATTTTGGAATTTTAGCACTGTACAGCAGTTACCAAGCTGCCGATTCTGCAGAGATACTTTCCTAAAAGGGATTGTATTATTGTGGAAGTCATGTGGGCAGTACGTGAACATGCATATTCCCATTTAAGTCACTACCTGAAAATAATATCCTGGATTGGGTACATCTTATGGGATAAAACAGAACCAAGCCACTTTGGCCCAAACGTTTTTATGATGTTTAAGTACAGGAGCGATTTTACATATATGATGAAGCCAGAAAAAAAAAGTCAAAGCAGTGTAAGAATGCTGTAGAGCATTCAGAATGCTGCACCATCAACACTGTGAGACATCCAACAGGTGCCAGGCAATGTATTGCTTAATGTTGTTTACCCACGAGTCCATATCTCCCAAACTAGAAAGTACCACTGCTTGTACTTTACGTGTGAGATACTATCCCCATTTTGGGGACTGTATTAAATGGAGCAGTTGGGGAGCTGCTGTATAAACCCAATCAGAACATAGCATTTGCATCTTGTGCTACAGTTGCTTGATGGTGCATACAAACTGACTGAAATGTTTGAGTTTATTTCACGAGCAGTTGCAAAAGCAAGTATTGCTGTAATCACAGATCTCATTGGAGTTACCTCCCCTGCTGCCCCACAAGAAGTTTGCTGTATAACTAGAATTAACACATTAAAGCTGGTGCGAGAAAACAGAGATCCAAGGACACAAAATTATTTGTCCTGTTCAAAGAAACAACCAGCAGCTGAATCGTCCTCTTCCCACCTCGACAGCTCAGGAGCTATACCACATCGGAAGCCATGGGTGCAGCTGCCACCTCCCATGGTCTCCTCTGCCATTGACTTGCCTGCTGCTCTAGATCCCCAAACTCCTGTTTGTGCCCTGGCAGGCACTGAACCTGCTTGTTCCTGCTCTTCTCTGATAGTGACAAAGAATTAACCATGTATTTTCAATGCCTGGATTAGATTTCCATTCTGAAAGCCAAACCTTTGCAGAGAGATCACCAAAAGTGTCCATAGCCTCGTTCACATCCCAGGGGCTCCAGCCCATCACACCCCTGTGGGCTATGGGGGCTTCAGCACAAAGGTGCCACGGTCACCATGTCTGCCATTGGCCATGTGAGCATACTGATCTCTGGGGAGGAATGCAAGTTTCTGGTGTGGTTGGTTTCACCTGAGCTGAGTATTTATAAGGTGAAGGCTTCCAGGATGCCTTCGTCTTCAGGAGAAAGAAAAGCATGGAAGCAAGGGGTACATTAGAGCTAACTGATGAACGTAAATGCTTCCAAATTTTGTTTTTGTGTATTCTGCAAGCTTTATGGACCTTCCTGTAGTGGCAGAGCTGCTGGTCATTAAATAAAAGGAAGCATAAGATAACGATGGCTGAAATTTTTCAAAAGCTAAGTGTTGTTGTTTTTTTCCTTTTTTTTTTTCCCCCCTAAAGAATGGATTTAGCTCCGCAAAGGAAAGGCAAGTGAACCATTTGAAACCCTAAGGAAATGCTTACTCCTTTCTCTGCAATGCTGAGATGTTCCACTAAGGCTTACATTATTAAGAGTCTTCCAATGGATTTATGAACAGAAGATTACATTCTTAATGCTGCTTCTCAGAAATTGAGTGAATAATTCAAGGCACACCAATATACTACGGAAAACAGAAAAGTACCTTACAGCTTGGTACCATACAAAGAAAGTGAGCCTTAAGCTCACTCAAACTATATAAACGTGATATATGTAGCCTAAAGACCACTGCGTATGAGACAGCTGTATGAAGTGAGGTGGTATAAAGCACTGAGCGGGAGCTGCAGAATATGTAAACAAATGCTAGCAATAATGCACAAGTATAACATAAGACTGATAGCACTACTCATGAAAAACATAGTAGTTGGACCATTAATAAGATCCTTTTGTGCTTCATATTGACAGATTTAGAGCATCTGCTCATCAGAAGTCAAAGAAATTAGAGTGATAGCCCAGGGCGGTGAGTCAGCTACCAGAGGAGGTTCATCTTTGTGTCAGGAGGAGGAAGCAGCAGCAGTTGGAAGCTGCCTCTTTAAATACCTGCACTGTACCCTTTAACAACATTTTTTTTCCCCTTTAAGAATGCTCTTGGCAAATAGGGATAGGCTTCCATCAGATGTGCCAGGATGGGAAGAAGCCATATTATGTATGTGAGATATTAAGGCAGGGAATGGTACTGTTCTGCTAGATTTGACAGGGAGCTGCTAAAATGGGTGGTGGTATGGGGAAACTTGAAATGGGAATGGTTTGATTGGAGATTGTTGTATGCAGCTCAAGTCATTCTGAGGTAAATAGTAAATCAGTTATCCCTACACATGAATTCCTGCTGAGGTATGAGAAGAGGCCTATATCTGATGACCAGTGGAGGTAAAGGCCAATACGGACCCAAGTGAAAAGAGAGGAGCTTGAGATCGTCAAGAAACTGTATTGAGGTATTCAAGGAAATACCTCTTCCCTTCTTGCCCCTTCTCTGCCTAGCAGAAGCTGGCATCACCCATTCCTCCTGGCCCACCCCAGAGGCTGGTAAGGGACCTTTGTCTCCATGTGGAGAGGGGAGCTCTGCGGCAGGCCAGGAGCCCATGCCACGTGCCGGAGAGGCCCGTGTGAGTGCGGCCTTTCCCGGAGGTAGGGGCTGCTGCCCCCCGAGAGCCATGCTGGAGAGGGTATGGAGCTGATGCAAGATGCAGTGAGCCAGCAAAGTGATCTCTGGGGAAACCTCTCATCCAGGGCTGGCTGTTTAATTGTGAAATGGGGACTGGTGTTGATTTGCCCGTCTGTCCCCTGTGAACACTTCTTCTTCCACAAGGAGCCAGCCTCCCCGAGTGCTAACCCAACAGCGTTTCCATCAAAGTTATTATCTGCCAAATCCATCCTCAAAATGCTTACATGCCTGCTCAGCTGCTCGTTTGAGCAGTGCACAGGGGACACCCAGCCTGGGATGCCAGGAGCTTTCTGCGAAGCATTTCCCACCAGGGCTGGAGCTGCTGGGGAAGTGCCAGGGCTTGGGCTGCACCCTCCAGAGCAGCTCAGCCCAGCCCAGCAAGGAAAAAGGATTTTATCGGGGTACTGGTTGTAAGCTTTCTGATTCAGACTTGGTGCCTGGGGGACTCAGTGTTTGCACAGTCCCACCAGGAAGGTTCCTCGCTAGGTTTTACGTCTGCTAGAGCCTGCGTGAGCAAAGTGGGACACATATCTGCTTTCCCCACCTTCAGAATAACCTCTGCAGGAGGAGAAAAAGATGGCATAAAAGAGCAGATCTGAGCTGCCTTCATCAGAAAGGAGCCTTCCCCTTCTCAAACACGCACGCCTTGACACCTGACTCGATATCACAGTTAAAATTTATCCCTGTGTAATGTCCCAAAGGCAATAAGGGTGAAGAATGTGTGTCCTTTACTACTGTTGGGTACCTGCTCCCTATCTTTATTTTAAATTACTGATGATAAATAAAAAGAAAGAGCAAAAGAAGCCCATAAGAACAAAAGATCATAGTCTTTTCTGTGCTGTGGAGTGATCCAGCTGATTTAACTGTGTAGAAACATTTGATGCTCGCTGCAAGTTACTTTGTTGTGCGCTCAGATTAACTGTATGTGGTTTGTCTCACTGCTGTCTTTGTTTGTGGGCTATTTTTAGATCTGAAAAATGTTCGGCAATTAGCTGCTTTCTCACTGTGTTTGTTCTTCACCAGACGTTGCAGGTTCTTTCTTTCCTGCGGTAAGCCTAGCTGTAGCTGCTGCACGCTCGGCTTGCCTTGTGCCATGCGCTCAACAGCGTGAGGCTAGGAGCTGATTCCTGACCTGTTTGCCATTCCCAGCCTTCTGCTTCTTCTTGGGTAATCTGAGCACTCAGTTTTGCATTACACAGGCTGTGCTGCCTATGTAGCCCACAACTGCAATAATCGTTCTCTTTAAACATTGTCATTTGCTACCCAGAGGTATTAGTGGGGATAAAGTCAGTAATAATGAGTTTTCTACTGTCAAGTAAAAGAATCAAATAGAGGTAAAAATGACACCAGAACGTTAAGTCAGTGCTGTTTGAAACTGAGATAAATTTTGTTTTGTTGCACAATCCCATCCTCTTCAGCTTTTGCAAAGCCTCAGAAGATCTACCCCATCCACATTCACCTGCCATGAATCCCTACAGCACTCATGGCAGCAGCAGACCAGGCAGGTAGCTGGATATTTGTTTAATGCTTTGGCAATATTCATGACATTCTTATTTAATGTCAACTCCCACTTGATTTTACAGGCAATTATGGCTCAGTTAGGGCTATTGTATCAGCCTGACTTTTCTTCCTCCCTTTCTCCCCTTCCTTTTTATTCCTGGATATTATACCGTTCAAAATCTGTGTCAAAACCTGTTTACACTCATTCATTCCCATCTACCACTTATACAGGCTCTTTGATAATGTGCCTTTGCTGTAAGCACATAACAGAGGCTGCTTCATATGGAGAGTGACACAAATAATGAGTAGAAAACATGTATTGCATTCTATGGAAGTAATTTATTACCAGCCAGAAAGCCAATGAAGGTCCGTGCACTATTTTTGCCCTACTTTGAGCTTTAGGGTGTGAAGCTGATACAGTGACATGTCTCAAAGCTGGCTCCTGGCAGAGAAATATTTCATGTTTTGGTTTGGTTTGTTTTCCTTAGCATTAGTTGAAGCATAAATTCTTTATTTTTTTTTCTGCTAGGAAAGGAGGGGCCATGACAATAGAGGATAGAGTCCCCCCATCAGCATCCATCAAGGCTGGTGGCAGTGAGGCTGGGCTCTACATCTTGTGTCCGTGCATCTGCACTGTGTTTGCCAAGTGCTTGCCGTCTGTCTGCTAGGAGAAGGAGGTCAGCGAGCTGCTCTGGGTCACCTCCACTCATACTTCCCACGTGTACTCCCTAGGAATGCGTAAGAGAGAGAAATCCTCTGAAAAGTCTTGTTTCACTCAGTCTTGAACTTCTGCAGTTGTGCCTCGACAATATCTCCTGCAAGAGTGAAGCCATCACAGCTGAAGGAAAATAAAATAAGAAAACTATGTCGCTCTCTCATATCTCCTGACTTTCACAGTTTGATATTCACAATCAGATAATAGCAGCTCAGATCTTTTCTGTCATTTTGCCCAGCACGCACTTGGAATAGCAGTGGAATTTAAACTA
The DNA here is from genome assembly GCF_964034855.1 of Anser brachyrhynchus. Lineage (NCBI taxonomy): Eukaryota > Metazoa > Chordata > Aves > Anseriformes > Anatidae > Anser > Anser brachyrhynchus. Next base: position 2,648,264 of record NC_137705.1, read on the forward strand.
CTATCTGTAATATTTTTATTGAGAACTATATGTGAAGAATGGTATCTCGCTGAAATAAGCACCTTAGCCATTTCTGCATTTCAGGGGGGTTCATTTTTGATGACACACACTGCATATGAACCTTCAGGATATACTGGCTAGGTAGTGGAGAGCAAAGTCACATGCAGACAACGGTGATTTCCAATATTGCTGATATTTGTAATTGAAGAAAGCAGATGAACAAGACTTCCCTCTCTAACCTTCCTGACACATCAGCTGAGCCCAGGATGACATTCATAAATAAGTGTTTTGCCCAAGCTTGTCTGAATCTGCAGGCTAGCTTATAGTATTATCATCAATATCCACGAATCTCTGTGGCTTCATTTTGTTAATTGAAGACTTATTTCAAGTTTAAACCAGACTTTCTGGAAACCTATCTTAATGCTTCCTCTGTCAGAGGTGGAAGTCTCATTTTGCAATTAGATGCCAACATTAAAAGCTGTGACTACATCACCGATGGTCATGCAAAGATATTGTAAATGTGTGGAAAAATTGAAGCCTCAGTTATGCTCTTAGAAAACAGCAGCATCTTATTCTCACTACTTCCTGAGTCAAAGCAACTCGATTAATGTGCAAAACAGGTTCTTAATTTCTCTTTTGTTTTCTGCTTGTTGTAATTGTTTACTTTATAAATAGGCAGCATCTCTCAACATATGTTTGCTCTGCTTTGTTTTTAATAGAGCATACAGGAGTAAGGAAAAAAACATATACGGTAAACAGGATGGCTGTATTCCTCTGGGAATTTATTTTTCTGTTTATTTTATGTTTCCTAAGACACCTTTCAGGGTCCTGAGCTAATGCCATTCCGACTTCTCTACTTCAGCTCATTGAACCCTCTCTCCACTGTCACACCACTGGCAAGAAATGAGAAATTCTGAGGGTCAGTGAACAAAGCAAATTTTCCCATTACTGCAAGTGAAACTATTTAGTTTTGGACTATTTGTATCTGTGATGCAGTGTGCCAATACACTAACATGCACTAAGAACAACACTTCTAAAATACAGTTTTCCTTGTTTGGCATTGCCATATAGATTTCTGTTGTAAAAAACTCATAGCTCAATACTCAGGAGAGGATATTTTCCCTTTCAGCTGCTGCTGTTTTGGCAGTTGACATCTATCAGTTGTTTTGACTTTATTAAAAACAAAGAAACAAACAATCAATCAATCAAACAGAAAACACTAACGACCTATAGGTACCACAGAGACAAAACTCAAAGATCAAGTGAGCACAGCTTTCCAGTCTGACCTCTCCATCAGTCTGTAGCCACATGTGTTACCTCCGAGCCTTACAAAGGCTGGGTAGGAGAAACGAGACTGATCCTGCCATTCAGCTATGGATGCTTCTGTTTCCAAAATTTGCACTGGAGTAAATATCCCCCTGCCTACTAAAATCAAAGAAACCAGTATGTCTGTCAAGAGTCAAATGTGTCAAGGCTACCTGTCTGGGTTGAGAACAGTTTATTACACTTATAACATTTGCAAGTTCTCCAACTTAGCTTAAAAGTATTTCTTAAAAAATATGTGCAAGATTTTGGCTGTACAAAATAAAACTGCTAAAAATCAGAACAATCATAAGCACCCTGTGTAGTGCAAGAAGTCTAGAAAGCAAGTAAATAAATCACGCTAACACATGGTCAACAGAAGACTTATGGCATAGCTCCTTGTCAGGTGCCAGTCTGTGACCCTTGCCTCAGAGGTACTGTTTGTTATTTACCTTGTGAAATGGGTGATCATGACATTAAATCCTGCAGGCCTTCCAACTTACTCTCTCGGTGTGTGTCAAGAAAGTAATAATAGGTAAATTTTTGAGCAAAAAAATATTGAATCATTTCTAAGGTAAGGTGGTAGAAATACAGAGACTACAGCAGCAAAACAGCAGGGTGAGTATCTCCATAGTAATCGTTTACACGACCAGATAATTCAACAGCTTGGAAACAGCAGTCAACAGATCTCATCCTATCCATCACCTGCCTTGGAAACCCTTACTGAATAACTATGTTTGTACTAAGTGCTGATGCAGCGCTTGTATTTCTTCCAGAACCAGACATGCAACACTTCAGCAAGCATATGATAGCACAATTGTTTCTGATGCTACATCTCAGTTTGGTGCGAACTTCAGCATTTGATAGGGATAAAATGAAGTCCTTTACAGAGATGTATAATATGTTATACCAAATTTGTACTAGCTTAAGACCAGCTGCTGAAACAGGCTCCATAATTTATCTTTCCTCCTTTTCCACAAAGCATTATGGAAAATATGACATTTAACTAACCACAATTCACTTAAAAATACTATCTGTATAAAAATTGATCACACTTGACTAAGAATCTCACATTAACCATCTCTGAATTAAAAAAAAAATAAATAATAATCCTGCAGCTTGATAGCAATTGGTTCTTCTTTTAAACTTGCCCATTTTAGCCTTGATTTCATTTTTACTTATTCCCAAGTGGTTTTAGACTTCCATCAAGGGGTTTCACTGTTTTAAGGTCCTTTTTATGAGCAACAAATGAAAGGAAATGCAGATGTTGATTTGGAAACCTTTTCACGTTACCTGTTGACACGGCTGTCAATTACTGCTCTCTGTCTGACTAGCACCTACACTGTATACTGGCGTGGAAGGATTTTTCTTGTAGTTATTGCTATTTCATCTTCCTAACTGATCTGACCCTACCTTCATCAGTTTAATTGGGTGAATCATAGAGAAATGAGTTTTGGTTTAACTGGAGTGAACGCCTCATTTCAAATGTAGCATGTTTGAAAAGTAGAGAATTTTATTTGCTGAAAGATCTTTTTGTCTCTTTCTTTCTTTCTTTTTTTTTTTTTTCCTTAATACTGTAACATTTTTTAATTCATTTGGTGCAGTGCCTTCTTTCTGGCAACAGTGTCTAAGTATGTGAAGAGAGAAAACTGGAACGAGACTTTGAATATTTGAATATAAATTAAGCTAGAGGGTCTATTGAGGAAAACACCCCAAAAAGTAAAATCGCGCTTCTTGTTTTGCTCTTACTGAGAAATAAAACACAAAACTGCAAGAAACCTGAGCTGGCATGGGAGCTGCCCCGGCTGGGCTTCAACACCTTCGCTGCGCTCCTGGGTCTTCGTCTCAGAGGGGATTTGGGTTATTACCACACATCCCTCGGCTCAGTAAGGGCTTCATGTCTGTCGCTCTCTGCGTTTTTGCTCACCAGAAAAATGCACTTGATGCATAATACTGGTCTTCTGATACAAAGGATGGTAATAAAGGGAAACCCCGGTGTGTTACAGAGAAAGGTTACCTTGAGCCATGGGAACTGTCCACATGTCACAGACGTGATATTAAGCTGCTGGTTTGATTCTCTCTCCCTTGCAATTTGCACTGAATTTTTTTGCTCTTGTCCACAGAGTCTCACTAAGAAATTTCAGCAAATTAGTGAATTTTACTTGGTTTCTTTATAAAACCATGAGACCATGAGACCCACAAAATGGTGATTTGATTCAGTTGAAAATTCATTGCCTATAACGTTGTAATAATACTTTAATGAAATTTACCCCGATTCAGATTTCAATAGAAAAAATATGCTGTAACCTAATTCTCATCATGCTAAAAAGCCTTACCCCCCAAACACAAGCAAAGAAAACAAATGGTTCCAGTAATTAAATTCTACATAAGCATGGTTTATTGGTGGTGATTAATAAAATAATGGCACTACGTAGCTCCTGAGGGCTGACACAACTGGCATCATTCTGCTGAAGTCGGTAGAGTTACAGCCTGAGACTACAGTCCAAACAGTGCCACTAAATTAGCTGCCATTAAAAATAACTTTTACCATTTCAGACTTCATTATCCTTTTTAAATTTGGATGTTCTCCTCATGTAATCCTCGGGGTTTAAAACACTGCTTGCAGTGTCATAAGTATGCTATTTCATAGTACAGGTGGTACATAGTACAAAGTATGGCTCTTCAGGCTGGTCTCGTGAGAGAGAAAGCAACTTTAGGAAAATCCTTACGGTAGGGTTATATGATATATTTTTTAATCCACCTATGAACAGAATTAGTGAGAACTTTCTGAAGCAAAAGGCTTCCCTCTGGGGTGTTTGGAGAAAGCAGCCACAGCCTGCCCACCCACGAGCATCCCGGCGCTGCTGAGCTCTCTCGCTCCCCAGGTCCATTGCCCAGAGCCCCTACGATCCCCTGAGCAGCCCTAAGCTCCTCTGCACCTGCCTGGCTGGGAGTCCATCCTGCCTGCATGTGTGACCAGAACTGCAAAACCTGCGAAAGGAAAGCACAGAACTCTAAGATAAATGGGGTGCATCTGGTAGAGCTGCTTCAGACTCCCTTAATTTGCTCGACCAGCACTGGCTCAGCAGATGAGCAAAGGTCTGCATCACCTTGGCTGAACGGGCGGGCTTGTAGCGCCTCGTGGACGGGCACTCTGAAAGAGTTTCACCAGAACTGGCTCCCGCCAGTCACCATTTCTCCTGCACAGCTTATTCCCCCTCTCTCGAGGCGGTGAAGGCAGCATTACAGCACTGCTCCATTTTATGGCCAGATGTACGCCTCTAGAGGGCAAAGCGTTCTCCCCTCAGCACAGCAGTGCACTCACCGGACCCTGCTTCCCCCCCTCCTCCTACTGGAGTGCTGCTTTGGCCGTACCTGCGCTTTTGAGGAGGGTTGTGTTCATTTGGAAAGCTCGGGTGATGGGGGAGTTCAAACGACCATCTCCTCTATTGATCTTTCATATTTCTGAAGCGAACCGAAGGTGATCTTTTCACTGCCTGCTCTAATGAGACCAATAGAATATTTCAGGGGAAAGCACTGGATAAAAAGAGAAGTGATTACTGAAAGTCTGCTCCTCAAAAATATCCCGCCTATATGCAGGAACTGTCATTAGACTAATGTATGTTTTATAATTACCGAAACACTTTTCATATTATAAAAGCGACAGCACTGAAACCAGCCCCGTGCTGCCCAAAGCATCTAATATTTGATTTGTATGGGTTCAGCCTTACAACACTGTTAATGAGAGCAAACGAGGGAAACACAAATACTGGAAATAGCTGAAAACAATTTGGAAGCAGCTAAACAAAGGATGCATCACTTTGCAGCGGCAATCTGGAGCAGATTTCGGCAAAGCAGGAGCTGTGCGTGCTGGGTGGCCGCCGGCTCGCGCTGGGCTGCCAGCACCCCGCGAGGGGAGGCAAATCCCTTCAGACCCCCGCCTGGCAGCCCCACCTCGCTTTGCACCCCCAGCAGCTGGCTGAGCAGAAAGTGAGGAGAAATAAAGGCTGCAAGGCTTACACTGGTGGGGAGGGAGGCAAGGCTGGATATCTGGGTCCTCAAGCCCCCTCTCTCTGCTTGTGGTGATGTGCAAGGGCCACCCAGCTCCAGGGGCTCCACAAGCAGTGATGGAAAGGGGGAGCCCGTCCCCCAGCAGCTCTGTGGGCCTGGGCGGGTGGGAAGAAAATGAGCATCACCCTACTCCATGTCAGAGACACGCTACGACAGCAGCAGAGATTGCAGCTACAGGATTTACTCCTCGTGCACACGCTGTGTTTGCAGGAACAGGCTTCAGTCTTCCATATGGGATTTATATTTAACTGTAAAAGAATTCCGCGGGAGATCTATCAAAAGTAATAGGAGACGGAATACTTTTTAAGAAGACGGTATTTTCTACTTGCACCAGCAAATGGATCTGCAGTCAAATAAAATAAAATAAAAAAAGGCAAAAAAACTGCAAAAGTGCAGCCGTACACACAGCTGGGGCACCAGGAGCTGCCTGGGGCACGAGGAAGGGGCTGGCACTGCACCCGCCTGAGCACCAGCTCCGGGTGCCTGAACTTTCCTCTCTCTGGCTCCTCCAACCCTGCTCGTTGTAATTATTTATTGAACTTCATGCCCCAGGACTGCTTTTGGAGGCAAATCATGGGGCGCGAAAACATGCCGGATTTCAGGGAGAAGGATGGAAAAAGCACCTTGCCAGCTGCCTGTTGGAACTGCTCAGGCAGAAGCAGAGACGTGGGGCTTGAACCCCAACTGCACTGGAGTATTTGCATGCCTTTGGACTCATTCTCCTCTAGATTTCCTCATGGAGCAATTTACATGTTAATGAACCCTAGAAATAATTCCTGAATCAAAACACGTTTCCGACGGAAAAAAATCGTATGGACCTTGAACAGAACTATGTGAGAGCTTCTGATTCAAACACGTTAAAGTTGAAAGGGATCATCATAATTTGTCACTTTAAGCTTTTACTCATTTTCTTGGGGTCTATTTTGAACAAACTCATTCCATAAAGTCCTAGTGTTAAGAAAGAAAGAAAAAAAATCAAATAACATGGCATATTTAGCATATTTTGAAGCCAAGAGGGCTTTGGGAAAGGTGTCTGATCAGACTGTGCTGCATCCACCTGTGCTGTACCTCTCCAGGCAGATCTGGATCTGAATTTTGTCACCCACTCTGATTGCCACTGAATGTTCCAGTATAGCTCCAGGTGAGGAAGGAGAAAGGTGTTCAGTATTAAAATGGACTTTCTTCTGTGTACATTCAGGTTCCCAAACCAAGCACTCCACAGTCGTACCCAGAGTGGACCCAGAGCCATCAATACCCGCACAATGGCTTTCACTCTGACTTTTCCCCCACAACCATGAAGATCTCTGTGATTTTCTTGATGATGTGGCCGCTGGTTCATGAACCCTCCAGTGAGTAAAACTGCAGTTTGTTCCACCCATCCTTGCTCTTGTGGCGAGGAGAACTGAACCTGGGGCAACGTCCGTGCTTAGTGTGATGGGGGCCATGGCATCTCCAAGCTCAGGCACAGCATCAGTAAGCTTAAATTCAATAGTTTGTGCTCTGCTGACACCTGAGTCTGCAAAAATGAGAATATTAAACCTCTCAGCTCAAACTCCTGCAGGTGTGCTGCAGACCTTTGGCTAAGACGGTGCTGTTTGGAGATATATCCATGTAATGATATCATAAATAATTGCTTCATTTTTCTGTATTCTTTTCTTGCCATTGGCAAGAAGTTATTAGAATAAGCTTTAAATAAGATCATCTAAAATTACTGGAAATGCTAAAAAAAATCCAGAACATTACTTTCATGATCTTGCTTGCTTTTTTCACATCCTGCCTTTTGGTCTAAGACGTGAATTTCGTTCACTGGAAAAACATTATTTTTCCTCTTCTCTTTGCTTATTTAATTCAATAAAATAACCTACAAGAAAAGAACAATTTCTAAAGGACAAATGTAAGGTCACGTTTGATGTAGGATATCCAGTGCTGAGGACACGGGAAGAGCACTCCTTCTCTAAGACTGAGCACAGCTGTGTCATGGGGTGCAGGGAGGAAACAAAAGATGTTTGCTTAGGCTTCCCTTACATGGAAGTGAACACAGAAAGGGCAAGCACATGCAGGAAAATATAAGCCTGTTCAGGGCATAATTTATCTTAGTCATGTATCAATGGAAATGGCCTTTATTTGAAAAGCAGCCTAATTACCGAAATTACTGCTGCTGAGGTCCTGCTGCACACTGAAGGAATCTATATATTCTCTGCCATTAGAAAGTTTCACACATTTTCATATAAGTTTCTAACAGCAATATTGATCAGGCAATTACCAGACTAAAAACAGCAACAAAGCCCGTGAAAACAAGCAGAATCTCTCTCTGCCCAAAAGCATCTGAAACACATTTGTGTGTGTGTGTTTTCATGTAGCTGAAAATTAAACCAAATCACATCTCGTGTTCCAGCAGGTTTATTTTTCAAATGGGGGAAGAAAAATCCTTGTAAAGAGAAAAGCCTCCCTGATGCTGTTCAAAAGGCTTGAGGCAGTTTCTACCCCATTTATTCTTTTGGATTTTTTCTCAGCCCCATCTGTTTATTTTCTGTTGAGCAATCATAGCAAAGCAGATAGCCAGGCTATAAAGATCTGAGAGCAGGTGGGATTGGGAGATAATTCGTGAGGCACAATGCTATGTTCTCTGAATATAGCATCTCTGATTTGATGACTCGACTCGTAACCTAATTTGTCCACTTTTATTTATTTATTTTAAAATAGATATACTTTGTGTGTCAGGGAAACGTTTATTTGTGATTAAATACAGAAGGGAGATCACACAGATACTATGCTGGGCAGCATTTCCAAAGGACCAGACCTCACAGTTGCACACAGAAGCCAAAAGCAACCTTAAATTCCTCTCTGCTCCCTGCAACAATTTACTAAGTGTCATTTGTGCACTGCAAGCTATTAGATTGCGTGGCAGAGCACAGGAGAGACACTGCTTGCCCTCCTTGTGGGACATGTCAGAGGCAGACCAGGTAAGGGCAGAAGTAGGTTCGTGTGTGCAGCTTTACAAGTGTCTGTTAAATATACATGTAAATATATATATGTAAAGACGGATTTATGTTAAATGACTTGCTGCTTACATTTTTTCTTTTCAGTGGCAGAACATCTGGAAGGCTGGGCAGGTATCCTTGTGCACCTGGCCTGGAGTCAAAGCGTGCTTCACGTGCATCTCTGTTCCCCACAGCTGCGGGCAGGACCATGCTGAGCTGCAGAGATGTCCTCTGGACTAAGAGGGTAAAACCACACGTACACCCCCAGGCAAGGCAGCTGGCAGCACTGCGAGTGCTAACCATCACCCTAGATCACCCTAAAGGAAGGGAGCCTCAGTGATTGCACCTTCTTGGCTCCATGAGGGAGAACTTATAGACTCTGAGTTGTTTACCAGATTTTAAAGTTGAAAAGCACTAAGCCCACCTCGTCTCATCTTCAGAGTCTCATAAAATTGGGACCTTAATTACCTTTACCTGATCAATGTACTAATAGAGCAACTACGGTGCTTTTGCCTTTACTAGAGCCATTGGTGTGGTATGAAAATTTAATACTCCTGTTTCTTCTATCTAAATTATACCTAATTGCTTTAGCAAACAAGCAAATTCCAACATCCTGTCTATATTTTTCCCAGCAAGACAATATAATGTTAGATGAAATTGTCTTTCTCAATAATTGAGTGAGTTTCAGAATGATAATAAGCGATACAATCTATAAAGGTGCCTATGTGATGCAGGATGCTTCCTTCCATGGGTACTGATGGAGAGGTTTCATTTTTTTCATTTATTTATTAACTAATATTTCTCCCTTAGGCAAAGCTAGTCCCAATTAAGAGCCATATTTTCAAACTCTAAAAGTAAGTATTCTAATAAAGACACTAATTGGCAAGTATGTGCTTTAAAGATAAACATAAATTATAGTATCTCATGGCAAGTGATGCCACTTCTATTAGCATCTCTACAATGAAAGACAATTTCCCTATTATCCAGGTTTACATTTTACAATGTGGAGAATGCCAAATGCAAATATCCTCCAGGACATCAATAAAGCAGCCATGGTTATGAGCTAGCCAATGGGTAGCTGAGGCATCGCTGATTTATTATTCTTCCTGAATCCACAATTAAAAAGCCAATAGAAAAACAACGTAAACTCTCATAATCCGAACAGTTATTGAGGGATCAAGCACAAGCCAAAAAATATGCCTGAGAAAGGACCAGCAGAAAAGATTTATACGCAATGATTTTTAAAGATGAATATCTATAGATTTGAAGCACTGGGAAAAAAGTATTTTGAACGAGAGAGATGTAACAGAATAGAAGAAATAAGCCCCATTCACACTGCTTCAAGAAGACAGACCCAGCGAGCTTTTTATGTGCAGATCTTGAAAAGCTCCTTATAACTTCACGGAGCTAGAAACCCACGAAATGACAGAGCTGATCACTGGAGTTATCTCAGTGGGTCAGGACCTTCCCAGGGCACGCTGCCCTCGGGGTCTGGGCTGGCAGCACAGCTGACGGCTGGTGCTGATGTCCGGCAGCATCCAAGCAGCTCCTCACACGCACCACTCCCACACTAGGTGTTTTGGAACAGCAGTTGAGGTAGTTGTGAGCAACTGGATTCATAGTAATCAATTATACCATGTGGGTATTTCTAGTCAGGCAAGTGCAAAGATCACTGAGGAGTGGGAGCTAAGCACGAGTTTGAACTGAATTTAAATAACAAAGATGAAGAAAAGTTAGGGAATGCTTGCAGAGACGGGAATGGCAGGTGTATTAGGAACAGCTGCCCCCCCCCAGAGCAAAACTGACTTAAGACAAAGCAGCTGTACGCAGATAATTACTGAAAGGTCTGCTCTTTCTTGTTCTCTCTTGAGCAGAAAGCCACCCTCAGAGCCCTTGCCTGCCTGGTGCTGCAGGAGCTTCCTGCTGCAAGGGAGCTGCTCCCCTCACCACAGCTCTTGCTAGATTTGGTCACACTTTGTTTGTGTACGCGGGCAGCTGGAGATCCTAGTGTCATAGCTACTCTTCAAGTGACAGAACGTTTCTCCTATTTTCTCTGCCGGTCCCTTCGCACAGAAGAGGCGCTGTGTTTCCTGAAGAGCCCAAGGAGCTGAGGCGCAGCGGGGCAATGCGCTGCCCTTGGAGCAGAGCTGAGCCTGCCAGCACAGGGGACAAAGGGCAAGGAGGGCCTTCCACTGACGAAGAGGGAAGACTTTTCCTTTCCTGTAGAGTAAACGCAACCTCTAAGTGTCCTGCACGCTGTACTTCTGAGCAGGCAGGATGCGCCCTAGCAGGGTGAGGATGAGGAGAGGAGGATCAGAGCTTGGTCCAGGGGAACAGGAGGAAATCATGCACACCTCTGCTCTAATCCGTCCCCAAAGATGTTGCCTTGGGATCTTCTCACCCAGCAGTGACTGATTTAAGAAAATCTGCAAGGTGAAGGAGGAGCAAATAAGAATGAAATACAAAAAGCTGGAAAAACCTTGATGTACTTCTTCAGTAGGGTACAGCAGGTTTAGTAAATATGTCAGGCTTTACTGGCTGTCTGCAGGTCTACTTCAGATAAGCTTTTATGGTGGTAACTAACAGAATTGTTTCAAGTCCTGTTTTTTTGTTTTTTTTTTTTGTTTTTTTTTTTGCTAGTGATATTGGGAAAGGAAACAGATTTGCTTCCCTGTAATAAAAAAATATGACTTGTCAAGTCAGGTGTGCTAGTGAGCGTGCTCGCACCCGGTACTTAATAGGAATAACCTGACTGATGCAATCTGACATCTCAAGTAAAACAGATGGCTGTGGGATGCGTTGCCATCCTTAAAAATGTTTGAGACAGTGCACTGAGAAGTGGGCTATCAATAGACACTTCTTTAATACATCACATTGGTGAAATCTCTCTTTGCAATTCAGAATCTTACAATGCAGTAAATAATCACCGTATACATACTGAAGGTCTTTGTAAATGAAAACAGGTCCATGTTTATCTATTCTGCTGTCACATTTCCTACTCTCCCACCTCATTTCCATATTGTCTAAGTATATCTCTGTACTCAGATTTATCAGTTTTATTTAATACTTCCCATTCATAAATCTCAAAACTTTTCACAAGGCATGGTGAATATTAAATTGCTTTGAATTGCTTAAGAAAAAAAAAAAATGCACTGAACTACCAAAACACCAAATACATGACCCTGAAGTACAAATGTAGATCTTTGTGAACTTTGTGAGCATTGTGAACTTCGGCTTTTTGACCTCAAGACCACATAAAACAGTTAATCAATGCTTTGTGGCCTTTGCATGGAAAAATCTCCAAAACTGTAGTTGGACTTACAGATCTTTTCTTTTTTTTTTTTTCCTTCACAAATATCAATATTTTCTATGTATATATTTATAAAACAGTATGAAAAGGATCAAATCATTCTTATGTTTAATGACAGATTTCATGGCTGTTGGATCAGGAAAGCTGGAGCTATGTTACAAGAGAGAGCAGCGATCTCAGATGAGTAGAGGAGCAGTTGGATTTATATGATCACTGCCAATGAGATTTTGTGGAATTGTGTTACACTTTGGTACAGATGAACGACCTGCAGCGTTACAGAATTTGTGATGCTCTGCCTTTAATTAACCTCCTTTACGAGCGAAGCCAAACAAGAAAGAACACTCTCCTTTATAAAGGAATACTTTTACAGTCATTAAATACAGATTAATACACTTCATAGTATATAATTTTGTGGGTGACATGGGCACTATTTTTACAGCTGTTCTTTAGAGGAAGAGTAAGTTTCTCTTCATTAAAGACTAATAAGTGATATTACATTTAAGTGCTTGCATTAGATATGCTTCTTTGAATTTAATGATGGGGCAATGAGGCCTTTAATTAAATAGTCAAAAAATTTCTACTGGGAGAAACAAAAACAAATTTACCTACAGGTTTTCTTCCCAATACAAAAATAAAACAGAACCCATCTGGTAGATAATCAATGCTTTTATCCCTAGAACTAAGCCTCACACTGTTTTGTCTTTAAAAATGTGGTTTTAGTCTCTGAAATCCATATAATGGGCTGAAGAAACTCAATTCGTTGCTGGATGTAGAGCTATATTCAGTCATACCTGTCTCAAATCTTTACACAAAGTTTTAGGGGAAAGAGGTAGAAGGAAAACACATCTATTCAGACACTTTTTATACACACACAGCTCTCTGACATAGAGCAGTGACTGGTAAGAAGCAGTATACCAGCATATTTTCTGACATTCTATAAACACTATTCATTTGAATTTCATTCATTCAATTAGAGTCCCTGTAGATACACAGTAGGTGTTATCAGAATTGCATAAGAGTCTAAAAAAAATCTAAAATCTTAGTCTAAAAATCGGCTATGTTACCACATTATGGTAACCAGAGACTTCTGTGATGGACTTGTCATTTGAAATAAAAAACAAGTTAGGTGACTCTCATTAATTTTTCTTGGTAAAAATTTCAGGATTAAAATAAAAGTAACAAAGTTTTCTGTATGCTTAAGCATGAACAATAGAAGAAAAAATAACACCAAATGGAAAATATATTTATTAGGCCAATCTAAATTTCATAACTATTTTTTGTGTAAATTGTTATTCCTTAAAATATAGCACTGCAATAAATTGCACTAAAGTGCAATTTGGAAGCTTCCCAGAACTGTCACCAAGTGACAGTTAATGAATCCTGAAGAGGAATTTTCTCTCCCGGACACAACCAGTGAACAAACTCAACCTATTTCTTCATTCTACTGTACTTTTCCATTAATTGAAATGGGATCCTGCTGTTTGCTTATTTTTACCACATTAAAATTTATTTAATGAAAATGCAACAGATGTTACTTAATTTTCTCTCACAGTTCCCTTTTGCAGTACAACCAGCCAGTTGCAATACAAATTCCAGTATTTCTGTATTGATTAGTGGAAGTTTTGAGTGGCAGCCAGCAACATTCGTTAGGTGAGTCTCCCTATGCTGTAATCTCTCATCCACAAACATGAAAGTTTGTATAAATATGTGCAGGTGTGAAAGTTTGAACAAGAGTGCACGGATAGTTCTCACTAATGAGAAAGGAGATGGGACATCCCTTCAGCTGGGGTCCTGGACCTCAGTGTTTCTCCATGGTTAGAGGGATAAACATTGTGACTACTTTCAAACTAATTCAAAGCTTGATTTTGCTGAATACTGAGCAGCCAAAAACAGTCATTGAAATAGCTTGGCATATGAAAATCCAGTATCTCTTTGTCCTTGAATACCATTTACCCTGCCTCTGAGTTTGAACTTCTTGAAAAAGACCAAAGTTCTTGTTTTTCCAGTCTAAGTGTCGTTAGTGAGAAAATAAAGAAACAAAGCAACACCATCAGCCAGAACCAGAGTACATTATCATGTGGAAAAGTGTTCACAGCTCACTGCTCCATCTGTTCTACCAGCGAACATTAATTATTTTTATATAATTCTCATCAATTAGAAAAAAAAAATATGAATTTAGTTGGTGACTAAGGAATTGTTTCATTTTTAATATCATACTTGAAATGGATTCTTATTGCCATAACATCCAGAACGTTACAAAAAGCGCATGAACAAATAGTAAAGGGATGCTGAAAATAGATGCGATCCAGGAAAGAATCACATACTCACAAAAATATATGCACACAACCACTTGTAAGCATATAGATTCCTCCCTGAAAATGCATATAACCATATTGGATTTTAACTTGTTGGATAGTGACAATTTCAGTGTATCACCTCACAGTCATAATCTCCAGCATGCATATATTTATTAGGCACATGGCTGAGGCTCTTCCCTGAGTTAGATTCCAACTGACTACTTGTACCCCAAAGCTCTGGGACATGATTGCTCTGCCTGAAAACTAATTTTCTGTAATAACTAGAAATTTACCAGCATTCCGACAGCTGTTAGCCAAAACTGCTACACAAATGCATTATTATCAACAGCTACTGTCACACCATCAAAATATTGTGCAGATGTGCAGCTACCACAGAATTAAGAATTGGCCACACTTGAAAGAAAATTTTAATGTCATGAATTTGAAGTAAGTAGAATAAAAATAATCAGAAATTGCAGACATCTGATAATAGCTCTAAAACATAAGGAAACGTACAGAATGTAATAAAATAAGGAATCACAAAATGAAGGCTTTTTTAGTTGTAACACAGAGCATCATAAGGTCTGTACTTTCCTGCTTCACATCCAGATTATATATAGGTGTGATTAATCTGCACCTGGGAATCCAATAGCTGCAGCTGCATTTCAGAATTTCTGTGACTTTAAAGGCCAGGCTTTGAAATGCTATGGTTATTAAAAAAATGACAAACAAACCAAGTAGAATGGGTGCATTATGTGGAAAGCCTGAGAAAGAGCTCCTGAAATTCATAATGTAGATCACTACGCAAAGTATTGGAAAACTAGAAATTTTATTTCTACACAAACTTACCATATATTCCCAATACAAAATAGTAATACATATGTTTCCATGTTGTATGTAGCTTCCCATGCTAAATATATATTTGCAACACTACAGGAATAGACAACACACGGACTGTTTTTACTATTTTATGAATTGGTCTAATTTAGAGTACTCAGCTTCCTATAGGTCGGATTACTGCTGAATTGCTATGTGAACATTTCTTTCCCTAACACTTCATGGGGTTGAAGACTATATGGAACCCGCGATAAGCATTGAAAATAACCTGGACTGAGAACTACTGAACAAATTATCAAAAGCTGAAAAACATGTTTAGGATCTGAGGGCACACAGAACTCTTCTGAATGAGAAAATCAGGCCATTTCATATAAGACATGGATGTATCTGCTGGCTTCACAAAACCACTGGTATTCTCCCCTGGAGTTTCCTTGCTGCTGTGCTTTCTGGCTAAAGAAAAATTTAGCATCTATCTGATCCAAAGGCAATGGCCTCTGCTCTGGCTGCTCTCTTTAAACGTTTCAGGTCATTCTCCTGCTTGCTGCTCTTGCCAACTCATTTTCTGATTAGGAGATACTGTTACGTTTACACTCTGTCGTTATCTTTTACTAGCAAACGTTGTCCAACGGGACGTTCCCTGCCAAGGTAATGCTGTGCTCACAGCTCATCTTGGCTATAGAAACATCCTGGACCTCTGCTTAAATCAACGCTAACAGAAAATCTATTGTGCTTTGCACTGTAAGCTTGGTTCGGTTCTTAGCATTAGCGATGTTAGCAGCATTAGTGAGAATAAATCAGACCAGAGCATATGGACAAAGAAAACGATGTCTGAGCTACATAATCTATAAAACATTGTGCATGAAAAGAGATTAAAACCATGGTATAACAAAACATTCAAGATTCAATAATAATAAAAGTGTTGCCCTCCCCATTACTCTGCCCACCTTCCCAATCAGGATTTCTGTATTGGCACCTAATTATCTAGCTCTTCATTCACCTCTCCAACTTTCTGTCATGGTGGAGTCAATTGAGAGACTCCCTTTAAAGGCAAAGTATGGATCTCATTAACTTTACGGATGCAGGCACACATCCATCTCTTGTGCACTTCATTCTCTGTCATCTATTCATGTACTGTATCTTTTTTTTCCTGGTCTTGTTGTCCTGGTTTATTTAAAATGTAAAACATAAAGAGCAGTTACTTTGTCATCCTGGGTCTTTGTACAGTATCTAAATCAACAGTGTCCTGCTGGGTTAGTGCCTCTATCACTGCAATACAAATAATAATAATACTGATCATATCTTCTCAGCTCTGCTCCGTATAGAAGAGGACACTTAGAAGCCAGTTGCATAATAGCAATAAACGTGAGGTATCGTATAATAGATCTTCAAAGATACATCAATAATACATTTCAAATCACTGCTGCTTGTGCAGTGTTACTGGGAGGGAAACTGCTGGGGAAGAGAAACACTCTGAAAATATCCATCATCTTTTAGTGTCTGTGTAAATGTTTTGAAGATAGGCTGTAAAGCTGCATTAAGTTTACAATAAATTTTGAGGTTCCTAACCTGTTACAAAGTGCCAAAAGCCAGCATTCATCCAAAGGGGCAGAGTCTATATGTCTGCAGTTTCTGTAATGCTTTTATGCTTGCTTCCCTGAACAGTGGAACTGCATTCCACTTTACTTTGCTATTTCCAGTTGCTGCCCAGTGGCAGGCTGGCTTGGGAGGAGAAGTAGGAATGTCAGAAGAACGTAACTGCAGGAGAAGCTTCTTTGGCCAAAGGAAGTGAGTTATCTAGTAAATATTTTGTGTTCTAAGTTTTATTAAAGAAAAATAATTGGAAAAAAATAGCTTTTAAATTATCTTTGTGTGCGGTCTATCTGAATAGTCCCCTATGGAGACTGGGAGATACTATACGTGAGGGTGCAGTCAATTAGTTTTGCCTAAGTTATTTATAAATGGGGGAGATGCATGTACCTACCTCATCTAGAAGTTAAGTCCTATCTTACTGCTGATTTCTTAGAAATCTTAGTCAAGATTTTCAAGGCTTTATCATGTTGCACTGTGGGGAGCCAAGAAATATCAAGATCATCTAGATAATATCTAGATAATTGTATAATAGTCTCTCACTCTCTCTCTTTTTTTTTTTTTTTAAAGGGTAAGCTAGCTTTTGTACCTTTTGTGCTCCCCAACCCGTACGATCCCCAATTGCTTCCCCAAACAGCAGTGCTGCACAATCAATATTCTGGTTCCTGTAGCGTTCTTCATTATTTTCATTATTCCCCATCATCCCTTTTGAAGCAATTCTTCTACCTCCGAGAAGGATGAAGACAAAGTTTAGAACTTAATTCTTCTGCTAACATGCATATGTTTCCAGGAAAGCTGAATGCTAAGGAAGCCCGCTGACCTGGGAGCTCCTGCCTGCTGAGGGGAAAAGCATGGCCATGGGAGCAGAGACCACCCCAAAATTGGGGAGGGCAGGCGTAGTAGGGCTTGGGTGAGCATGTGGAGCTCCTGCACAGGAGCTGGGGCTGTCCTATGAGAGCCGTCTGGAGTAGAGGTTCATCTTTAGTGCAGATAACTGTGTCTTTTATTCTTTTGTTTTTATGCAGTTTTTCAAAACCTTAAGAGACACTGTTCTCTGTGCCTTTGCAAATATGGGTAAGCATACAGAGATAGCTAATTAAAAGTAAACAGCCCTATATTTAAGGATGTTTAATTTAATAGGCACTTAAATCAATTTTCATAATATTTTCACTTGAAGGTTGTGTCATTTAGAACGGAGAGGGCAAACATTGAAACCTGACTTAAAGTAGGGATGGTGCTAAAAACCAAAACTACCAGCATTATACCTAAGTCCAGGGAAGTATGACTCAGGCTATTGTACAGATAGTAGAAGTGAGTCAAGGTTGGATAATTGACCATTTTGTACTTTTTTTTGGCATTCAGTGACCTCCTGTTTTCTTTGTGACTTAAACCAGTAGAGAGCAGATAGCCCAAGGCTAAGAGGTGAAGTTTGAAATGTAAATTAGACATTTGCCCATGAAAACATTTTGCTGCCCTCTAAACTTTCTTGGAATCTCAGCTTGTTTAGAAGGCCCAAGATCTCCTTATCTTGACCATGCAAGAAGAAGCAACTTGAGACAAAGCATTGAACTCCATTGGACTGCAAACATGTTAGCTTATCTGGGGATGACAGTGGGTGATAAATCACTGAAGGCACCTAATAACTCTCTCAGTTGCTGTTCTCAGCAAACTGAGAAGGCTAAACCCAGCCCCCCATACCCTATCCAGTTTGGTTCTAACCAAGTGGCAGAAATTTTCTACCAGCTTTCTCTCATCTGATACGGATAGATGAGCACCTTTTCAGACAAAGGATAGTGGAAGAACTTCCCAGCTCTTCTGTAAGTCATTTTTTTTCCCCGGCTTTCTCAAAGTCTTCCTAAAAATCTCTGATTTCTTAGAGAATAGATTTGCCACTGAAAAGCATCGATGACTGAGCTCAACAAGCAGGTCTGCAGTTCTTTTCCT
The DNA here is from genome assembly GCF_964034855.1 of Anser brachyrhynchus. Lineage (NCBI taxonomy): Eukaryota > Metazoa > Chordata > Aves > Anseriformes > Anatidae > Anser > Anser brachyrhynchus. The sequence continues at coordinate 2,666,593 of NC_137705.1, forward strand.
TAAATTAGCCCAAAATACAACTGATCAGACTGCATACGAAAATTTTGTATCTGCCAGCATGTTCTCAGACACATCTGTGTGCTCCAGTGCAGCTACAGCCACCTCCAACCCTACGCACCCTGGCCTTGGCAATGTGCAATCTCCTGAGCGAACCTGCAGTAATCTTCCATCTCTGAGGGGAGAAGAAAATGAAGGCAAATAATTCCTCAATAATTTCTTCATATAGTCTGTATTTAATTTTGATCTTTAATTACATCTCAGTTACATATAGTTAATAGTTCGCATGCACTCAGAAAATAAGCAGAGATGCAGTCTCAGAGAGTTCCTTTGCATTCCAGCTACTAGTTTTGATGCCATTACTGACTCTGAGTGATGCTCAGAACTCTGAAGGGTGGGTTGCTGTCATTGTATGACTGTGACGGTCTTCATTACTCAAGGCATCCTGACCCTTATTTCACTTGATATCAACTTTGTGATCAGGAATAACCCTGCCCAAATATTTGCAATGAGATCATGAGATGCATGAGACAAATTTTCAGTGTTTCTAAAGAAAGAAAGAGACCATTAACACTTTGTTTTCATAAGTTAACTAAATATTCAAGTGAGGCAGGTTGCATTGCAATTTACAATTGGATGAGTTTTGTCATTGTTATTTTAAATAAAAGCAAATAAATAGGAGATTAAAGAATATTACAAGGAGTGCTGAAAATAAGTGAGGTTTTCTCATTTGATCTGCACAAGTTTGTTAAGATTTTGTTTACTGTGCCTTTTTTATTTTATAACCCTGTTAATTATAAGCATTTTGGACAGATACACACCGAAACCTCTCTGCTCAAAGTTTCTGTTTCGGTCTTAATTGTCACAAAAATATTGTTGCTCTATAGCTTGAACACTAAATCATTATTTTTCACTTGGATGATTGAAAGGATAAGTTTTTTTTTCAGTAAAGAAAGGTGTTTAGAAGGAGTTTTCAGAGTAATTGTCAGTTTAAAACCGAGCTCTACTATGCGAAGCTAATGGTGGGCTTGTTTTTACCTCTTTCTAGGTAGTACCAACTTTGATAATGATTAAAAACGTATTTAATTGGTGTCATTTCTGTTTCTATGATAGAATCTAGTTAGAATGAACTTCTGACAGATATTGGTGGACCAGTAATGAATACTAATATGTCCCACAACATGGTTTGGATTTAAAGACCTTCTGGAAAATCATGGAAGAAGGAAAGCAATCATTCATGCCAGTCACAGCAAAGGCTAAGCTTTTAATAAGTATGTTAGATCTGTACTGAAATTTAGCCATAAGTCTAACATAATTATGCATAAATATCTTGATCTATCCAATGCATTCGAAACAGTCAATGGTGACAAATCACATGCACGCCCATTCTGCAAATGGCTAGATGCGTGTTGTGAAAATTATTTACTTTCTGGGTAGCATCATTGTAAAAACAACTAAAGAGATATAGTAATAATAATAATAATAAAATATAAAAACATTAAAAACATTGCTGTCATTGGAGAGCATGAGTATGCTTTCAAATTGCTTCATACTATTCATTACAACCCTTCGCCAAACAGAAGGTTTTTGGTGGAAATGGAAACACAAAAGTGTTATGTAGTGCAGAATAAAATTTTTTATAAACAGTTTAAAAAATGAAAATAAACATTTATTGAAATGAAACAATGGACTTACTGATCACTTATAGACTTGCAAACAATTTGTTTATTTATTTATTTTCCCATTCTTTCTAGAGTACATCAATCTAGTATGAAAGATTAGATAGCCCTTTTTTTAGGACATCCAAGGGTTTCCATTTCCATTTATCATTCCTTTGAATACTACTGTATCCAAATACAGTATACTACTATACTGTAGTACGTACTACATACTTGAACCCAAGCGCATAAAAATCAGTGGAAAGATTCACAGAAGATTTAATGGATTAGATTTAGACTGTTCTTATTGTGGAGAAGGGCTTGGTCCTGGAAGGTGTGCCTATCTGACTTCAGCATTATTTTTTTTTTCTTTTTAATTCAGTGAGCAGTTTTGCACTTGGAGCTCAATCCAAAGCCCATTGAAATTAATAAGAAGCTTTCTGTTGACCTTAACAAGCTTTGTATTGTGCTTTGTGTGAAAAACAGTTCACTGACTTAACCTAGGAATATTTATAAAGTAAAAGCCAAAGGAAACTTAGAAAAGAAAAATCTTCCATTTCATGTAGTATCAATTTTAGTGCCAAAAATATAATAAAAAATCCTGCAACATTTTTCTCTTTATCATCTTTCCCTTTACAGGCTTCATGAACCTCATCTAAAAGGTGCTCTAGGTAAAAAGTATTATCATTTTGATGAATGCCAGCCCTTTGACATGAGGAAGAAGTCTTTTATTCTCTGACAATGTCCCTGCCAAGCTAAGCAGAAGATGTAGGCAGAAAGCTTTGGGGAAACCCTGATGCTGATGAATTAGAGCTCCCTGCTGAGCAGCAGCCTGATGATACCCACCATCTAAACAGTTTAGTACCTTTTCAGCGGGTATAAGAATCTGGTTTGCCTTTTTGTTAGATTTTTAAAGGCTAGAGTCTGAACCTGAGCCTGGCTCTTCACAGAAGGAATGAAATCTGTTTCTCAGGTATGTCTCTTTTCCTGTGTTTTCACTCTTAAGCTTTAGAGCACATATTCTTTCGTTGCTTGTCTGAGGAACAATGCAGCGAGCTGTCACCACGCGTTGCCAGCTGTGCCAGGGCTACCAAAGACAGAGACCTTACGTTCTTAGGAGCTGGGGACTTACATAGCCCATCTAGACTACATGGACCTCCAATAGTAAGTCAAAAAGTTCACTTTTGGTTAAGCACTTACAGTGCTTTATACTTCTGATTAATTGGAAATACTGTTAGGATGACACCTACCTTAACTTTTGTTACATTTTTGCATTACATGGGCATCCAGAACAAGACAGGAGAAAAAGCACTAACAGAAAATATGAGTTGGTATGGTAAAACAAACAAAAAGCAAAACACACACACATACACACATCACCATTTAGGATTTTTTTTTTTCTTTAAACTGGAAATTGATTACCTCTATCCTTAAAGAAAATTAAATGCAACAGCTATGTATTACAGATTATTTCTATGAATGCAGAGCCTGAAGACTTTATATCAAGCTGGTGATACATCATGGCACACACTGAATACACTTACATTCCTATTAGGAAAACCTTACATGTATAGCCCAGCCAGAGAAAAAATCACTGTTTCCATCCTACATGAATAGATCAAAAACTGTGATATGTGAAGCAGATACAATAAATAAATAAATAAAATGAGGTGAACTTTCCAAAATATCAAAACACCCCTAAAATATAAGACAGGCTCCCTATTGAAAATATGTGGAAAAATTAATTTCATGTGCCCTAGTGGTTGGAAATAACTAAACTTTTTTGTTTCTGGTCAACCAGAAATTACTACTAAAAAGAAAAATAAATCAGGTAATCAGACCTGTCTCTGTGTTTGGCCCCACATCCAAGACCCTTTTGTCTGACCTGAGTGTCTGGGGTCTGGATTACCTCTTAGTAGAGGGAGGCTTGGTGACATTTCAAGTAGTGTGGTATATCTCTTGGCCTGCAAAGCAGAGTACTTATTAGAGTTTGGTATTAACTATTTTGGCTGCTCTATCTGTGTTTCTTGTTTTATCCCCAGTTTGCTAACATGTCGCGCATGCTATATTATCGCTGACTTAAAGCACAAAACAAGATCAAGCCTTGAAAGAACAGTTTCTTTTTGGAAAGTGGAAAATTGGCAGGAGAAATCACTTCTGCTTTCAGAGGCAATGGCAGGAGCAGATGCTGAGTGCATATTGTGTAAGGATAGCGAAGCAGAAGCAATTGAAAGAGAGAAACTAATATAGAAATCACACATAATCTGGAGAATTTAAGAAGCAAGAAATACACACTGCCCAGCTACTGCTCAAAGCACAAACTGAAGCAGACAAGGTGAAGGAAAAAAGAGAGCAAGCTGAATACTTTAATCACTTCATGTGAAGAAAGCTTAGTATATGGGTGCCAAAACCATAGACGTTTAGAAAGTAGAAAATTGATTATGAAGAGATGAGAGTGTGCTAGCTTAAAGAAGGCAGCTTGGATACAAATGAAACAGGGGAATCGCTGGTATGAAATTGTTTGTCATGGCATGGAGGAGAATTTGCACAAGGTAATGAATCAAGACTTCAAAGTCAAGGACAAAAACAAGAAAAGAAGTGATCAATTAGAGCCATCAAAAAATGCTCATTAGGAGAGCTTGACTGTATACATCAGAATTTTTAAATCTGAGGGTTTTGACTTGGCGAGCACTTGGCCAGCTGAACTTCAGAGTCATTAGGTCTTCCAAAAGATTCGAGCACAGACACCATGCCCATGCAGCTGCCTTTCCTCTCATTATCAATACTACGAAGCACAAACAGTTCCATCTGTGATAAGAGAAACATCTGACCCAGTATCTGGTGGGTCACAGAGATGGCCGAGAAGGAAATGGGTGTTCTCCTGCTCTACTTTAGCTGGTAGGATTCCTGAAAATACTGATGCGGTGGAGTAGACAGCAGCTCACACCAGCACTTTCACCACCTCTGCAGGCTCAACTCTATGTTTACCACCAGCTGGTGTCCATGGTGATATTAGCTGGGTTTCTATTATCTAGAATTGATAATTACATGCATTACCTAACTTATGGAAAAATAACTACAAATATCCTGACCAGCAGACGGTCCCCCTAACTGAACCTCTTGTCCTCAATGGCTCCTCAGCATCTTTGTCCAGTGGGAATCCACACAATTGCCCAGGTGGAGCAGATTGTAGATTTATTTTTTTTTTTTATCAGTTTCAGACAAACCAGTCAGATCTGGGTGAAACTGGCTTACTTCTGCATGGGTACTTGGTCATGGCATGGGAGGATCAGTGCATTTGTTAAGTCTGGGATGGCTGCATCCAAAATGATAGCTTCCAACTAAAGGCATAAGGATTTATATAACATTGGAGTAACAAATACAAAATGGCTTGGTATGCTTAAGTTACAGGTGTAGCAAAGCTTAAAGACATTGCAAATTTAGGACTGAGGAAAAGGTCAGCTAAATATTTTAAAATATTTTCCTCACAGTTTATAATAATCCTTCTAGAAGCTTGAGATATGTTTGCTTACCAAATATTCATTAGCCACTATTTATACAGTGCTTTGAAAATGTAAAGCACTAAATATGTGCTAATTATAATTACTTATTATTATTATCAAACTCTTTCTTCTCTTTGTTCTGTGTGACAGTATCTATGGGGAGGCACAGAGGTTGCTGCCCTGGAAGCATCTTTCTCTCTTATAGAGCTGAATTAAAAGCATTTGTTTCCTGGGGAAAAATAACAACCAGGACAGGCTTGCAGATGGACGGGAGAAGCAGCAAAACCGTACAGTGTATCAGATTCACCGGGGCTTTTTGTTATATTTGTCTTTACAAGCCTGATCCAATGTGGTACATATATCATGTTCTGTCTGGAAGACAGGCAGTAGGATTAATGTTTTATTTTCCAAGGGACAAATGATGGCCTTTTGAAAGGCTATTAAGCAGCCCATTTTTGCCCTGGTCCCACTGGGAGGATGCTGTTAAGATGCTTGTTGGGTGCAGGATTGGTGCCCCTGCCCTGGTGCACCCTCCCCACACGGCCTGCACAGGATCGCTGCCTTACGAGCAACAGTCCAAGAGTTGCTCAACACCACCACCTTCCCCACACAAACAGCAGACTGCATTGCAGCTGTCTTTCTGATACAGTATAGAAAGGGGGGGAAAAAATCCCATTCTGCTAATGCTAGAATCCTTTTCAGATTGCTTGGCAATGACACACATGGGCCTGTCCTCCTCCTCTCACTGCTAGGCCTGCTTGCTGCAGCTGTGTCTGCAGGCCTTACTTCTTCTGCAGTCCCTATTTCCCCAGGTGATTCAGTGTTTTTTTCTCCCAATATCTAAAAATTAAAGTTCCCCATGCTGCTGCCAGCACCACACACGCTGCCACTGTCCCCTCGCTTCCCAGGGGCTTAACTCGAGTGTCTGGTGCGTTACTCCTCAGGCATTGCTCTAATGAAGGGAAGGACTGGATTTTAATTTGGACATCCATACGCACACCTAAGAAAGAGGACAGACAGACACTGGAAAACGAAGCCTTTTACAGGTTTGTGGGATGGAGGGAGGACAGAGAGCTTTTTCCACATACCACTGAAAGCCCTGGGAAGATTTGCCTTCCTGCTTAGGTACAGCCTAAGCTTAGGTACAGCCGGTATCATGCACTCTCCTGCCAGCACATCTTGGAAGTGTGGGGAGGTTTTTTTTGTGTTTTTTGTTTGTTTGTTTGTTTGTTTTTTGTTTTGGCCATCTTTAGATGGCAGTTCCTTGTAGTTCCTAGCAGAATGTTAAACAGAGCTGCTTGGTGCATGCATTTCTATGGTGGTGCTTTCCTTCTGTCTTGTCTAGCACAAAGTGACACAAGAGCAATACTTTCTATAAATAAAGTCCAAAAGAAGCTACTAATTATTAATGCAGAGAATTCCAAAAGAGAAAGAAAACAGTGTTTCACAGCAAGAACTTTTAATGAGAATGCCATTAAGGCAATCAGTCTGCAAACCACAAAGTGAATTGCAGGGCAACCTTTCAATTTCTTTCCTCTCCACTGAAAAAACAAGCACCTTTTTGGTAATGTCTCTACCAGTGATGAGCTATGAACCAGAAAGATGGTGTCAGCTGCTGGACAGCTGTCAGCACGAGAGGTTTCTTGGATGTTGTGGGAGCCCAACAGGATGGGTAAGTGTAGGGTTAAATTTTGACCCCCATGTAAGAGACTTGCAGGGGAGAAGACCCATGGAGAACTTTCAGCAAATATGGTCTACATGTCAGTCAGCTTAGAGCTGCTCCAGGATCATGCTGGTGGTTTTGGAGTCAATGGTACAGTACACCAGAGGTGATGCAGTAATCGGGTAAGCGCCAAGTATACAGGATGAGACCATGAAGCAAGAAGTAGCGTACCTGAGCGCAGGGAAATAACCCAATCAAATGGGAAACAAAATTCCTATTGTAAAATGTTTACTTGCAAACTATAAAAACTGTCCAGAAATATATTTTACCAGTAAATTTATTTAGTAAATTCTAGTGTGAACACATTTGTACTCAAAAAAAAAAAGGTTTTATATTTGCTGTCTAATAAACCATCTGATTTCCTGTGTTTTAGTGTTAGATATTTGTATTAAGTGCGTTTTTATTAAATATCTATCTTTCCAATGATAACAGTGGTTTATCAAGGTGAGCATTAAGCACAATCATACTTTAAAACTCAAGCATTAAGCAACGATTCCATCAGCTTCAGGGATTTAATGTCCATAAGATACGCAGAGACAAAAGCCTGTTTTACCTTTCTAACTCAGAATTGAGAAGGGGAAAAAAATGTGGAAAAAATAAACTATGTACACAGATTGGCATTACATGAAATTAAATGTGTGTGGTAGTTTGATTGTTAGCCTGGCATGTTTTACTGTAGCTTTTCAACCAAGATAGAATTTCCAAATGAGAAAATAGAAAATAGCTTCGTCCTACATACATTAAATTTTTAAACACTATTTGCAAAAAATATATATTTTTTTTATTTTCCTGTAGGCATATGAATACTGAATCCTCTGCAAGGCAGCTGGTCTGGCAGCTGATGATTTGTGTCACTTTTGGAGAGTCCAAATCTTTGATTTCTGATGTTCTTGTGAGACTCTGTTGCATTAAAGCTTTCACCTCTGAAAGTGATTTCTATTATTAATATTTCACAGCTGAGGTCTGAGGATTATGAACCTTCTCTCATTGTGGTATTAAACAAATATTTTAAGAAGCATGGTGGTTTTCCCAAGAAGTGTGTAAGATGATAAATGACTTAATCTGACCCTAGCTATTAAAATAGAAGTCACATTTATTTGGAAGAGAAAACTGTAACGGAGTATATGAATAGAAGAGATCTAGAAAATCCAGAGAAGTCTTTACTTTTTGGATAAATACTGTACAATGGAAAGGAGCAAACTCCTAGGGCTTTGAATATTAGCCCTAAATCCTAGAAATCTACCTTGACAATGCTGGAGAAGTGCTGCACCAAATGAGAAAACATTACAACATTTAGTGCCTTGTCAACTCTACTACTTTTCTATTTTCAAAAACTCAAAAGTTTCTTTTTTGGTCATCTCTACAACTGGATGATGCTTTGCTTTGGGGGTGAACAAGTCCAGAAAAGGAAACTTTACAGTGTGGTGCACAGCCTGTGTGTAGTGACTGTCATTCCCAAGACAGCTTTTTGTTGGTGAAGATGCCAGCCTTCTGCCAGAGACTGCGTTTTTTGACTACTAGGGCAATAAGTGCCAATAACTGAAGAAAAAATTGTTGAGAGAAAAAGCCTTGAAAGGAAATTTAGAACAGGTAAGAGAGACATGAGAAAGGAAAGTGAAAACAAAAGATTAGGCTTTTTTTTTTTTTTTTTGGCCTTTCAACACATAATAGAGAAGCTGCAAAGCAATACAACAGGTTGGTTGGGTACATTGCCAGAGGAATTGAATTTAAATCAAAGAAAGGAAGCTTTGTTACCAATGCAGTTTTCCTAGGGTAAGTTATGAATTGGTCATCACAGAATATCTTGCTGATAACCTGATGTTTTTAGAAAAAGAATAGTTTTATCAGAGAAACAGTATGTCAGAGATCTAGGTTATGTAGGAGATGATAAGAAAATTAATTGCAACCTCACTGCTAATAAGAAAAAAAGGATACTTCATAATAACTTAATTAACTGGTCATAAATAAATGATGAAGAAAGTATATATGATCCGTCCACAATTCTTATTACACTGACACCAAAGCTCTAGTGGGAAAAGTGGCTTCCATGCATACACCTGAAGCAATGCAAGGAGATGAAAAATTCAGGGCAACTGAATTGAAAGCATCCATATTTCTGCATGGACCTCTTTACAACGATCACAGAGCCAGTCTCTGTGTTACCTTCCAAAACCAAAAGATCCTTGTGAAAGAGCTTTTTAAATAATCCTCACAGAGAGGATCAAATCCATCTTGTACCCAGTCAGAATTATCCAGTTACAGGGAAATAAGAAGCTTTACATACCTTTGGAATAAAAACACACTGAAATGTTATTTATTTATTTATTTATTTTCTGAATCTTTGTGGTGCTCTGATAAAATATTTTGGTAAAATGTTATGCCAGAATTATGCTGAAGAAGTATACAGTAAGACCGAGAATGGCTTAAATTTAGGAAAAGAATCTTGTTAGGAACAAAATAAATAAATACCTCAGTTTTGCAAGATAGAAATGACAGTCACAACCATGCTGGGAAGCAATCACATTATGATCTTATCACATTCAGATTTAACACCTGAGTCCCAACATTGGCTGTGTATCTCACAGTGCACGAGGCTGCAGGAACGCATCCAGAGCAAGTGTTCCAATTTCACATCTGAGCTCCACCAACCATTTCAAGTCTAGCTTTGCAACTTCGGCAGCTCAGCTGAGAGTACAGACCCCAACTGCACAAACTTTTTCTGCATGGACACCATGCCCTCACATTGCTGAGGCCCCATAGACGATAGACATGGGCTTGGGGGGAGAGCAGGAAGGCCATGGGATGGCCTTCCCTTGAGGTGGGCTGGAGAAGGCCACCAGTTAGGGAGTCACAGAGAAATGAGGCTGTGGAAAGGAATCAGCAAGGTTATTGTGGGGCATCCCACATGTAAAGGATGACAGAGAAGAAATCAAACATGTCCCTCATCCCTGCTGGCAATGGCTTGGCAGCATGCAGTGTGCAAGTTTCTCCAGCCCAAAAAGCCATTATGCCTTCACAGATAGCGCTCTCTGTCCTGCTCATAATGGAGTTCAAAGAAACAGTTGTAAAAGCGGGAGACAGTGCTGAAATGTATTGTTCAGATTACAGAAAGAATATGAGGTGTGCCTGTGGTTGCAGGAATAGTTTCATCTGCACTTAAAATGAAAAGTTAAAGATATTCAGCTACTGGCTTCAGTTACTGATTGCAGCGAAAAGCAATTATTGTAACTATGCAACCTTCTTCCCTGGCTGCTCTCAAAACTGACCAGTGGAAGTACATTGAGCCTTAGGATAAGAAAGCATATGCTTCTTTTGGAAGAGATGAAATACCCCTTGTGCCGTCTTTTTTGCACTCTTAAAAGTGTCAGTTAACAATTAAAATAAGCCCATATCTAGTTAGTTTCTCTGTTTGTACAGGTTAAAAGATAGCTTGGGGACTTCAAAGAAAAACTCTACTTACTCACTCTTTGGCAAAACAAACAAAACCACCACAAACAAGCCAAACTCTACTAATTGAATAAATTTAATCTGATTTTTATACAGAAGATTGTTGATTGTTGACTGAGATCCTACTTCTGAAGCCCAAAAACCTCTACCAAAAATAAGCAGCTGCAGCTCAGCTCATCTTTATTTTATTGCACTCTGGCTGGACAACTTCACTACACTGCTTTTAGGTATAATCCTTGCCACTTTACATTTGTTTTCAAGAAAACTTAGACTTGGTAAATTAGCTTTTTTTTTTCCTCATTTGTCAGCTGACTGTCATGAGCTTTCATCCACACCAGTAAACACTATTTAGTGATGATTTCATCCCTAGGTAAAGAATTAGAAGCCATGAGAAGGCTTCTTGCCTTTTAATTTTAAGCTATCATCTTTGTCATTGGTTCTCAAGTGGATTTTTGTCAGCACGTGAGGTCACAGCAAAGGTGGTCTTTGCAGTTTTCACTCCTGGGGTATTTTATTAGTGATTATTTGGAATGCTCACTATGGTTGTCATACTTGAAGTCCAGAGCTGTTACAGTCTAGCCTTGATGGCCTTTAAAGAAATATTGTTACCACCATCACTACCCTGCTTGGGTAAGCCTGAGTTGCACTGCACGCACAGACAGGAAGATATTCAGTTCTTCCCAGGTCATACCAACACATTTGCTCCAAACAAAGCAACTAGCCAGGCCTTGGGCTATTCTTTTGATCCATTTTTTCACTTCTAACCCTTACTCAGATTCACCACTTCCTAAAGGAGAAAAAAGCTAATGGATGGTCTTCATCCTGGCACTGGGCTGGTAATGAAACATATGGCCGTATTCACTTTGTGGTGTCTGTGTAGTCTTATCTCCTCAGTTTGTAAACAAATTCACTTTATAGGTGCATGTTTCTGTGAACACAGCAGTCACGCAGCACTGCCACCTCTGTGATCCACAGCTTCAGCATGGATAGCAGGAAACTAAACCATTAAGATGTCATAATGTTAATGGAGTTAACGTTGCGAGTTGCTTTCTTCAGTGCAATGAGGAATTGAATGTATACATGTGCAGATGGACCTAGAGGTAGGAGAAATGAAAAGACATGGAAGCTCTAGGCATTTTTTTCCTAATTACTATTAATCAATTATTTGCTCTTGTAAGCTTGAGCAGCTCAACTGCACATTTGCCTTTACTGAATCTTGCTGCTTGCACTTCATGCAGTTATATAAATCAGGGTATGTTTTGCTACATTGCTTCTCAGCTGGTCATATATAAGCGTGAAACAGTAGAATTTGAAAGGTCTCTTACAAAACAAAGACGCCTTATGCTCTCCAGCTACCACAGCACTTGCCTGAAATGACCAACCCAGCAGTCCATGTGACGGTTTTCTGGCTGTGGTTCATGCAAGAAACAACTCAAAAAAGCGAATGTTCTAGTAGGCTGAATTCTTTATGAAAGTGTCTTATATTTGGAAAATTCCTGATGGTCTACTGATATTAAAAAATTGAAAACACTGATTTTGGTACAACAAGGACTTTAGCAACCAGAGAAGAGTGGAAGAACCTAAGCATCTATGTAGAAACTACGGCAAGCTTCTTGCTCAAGGACTTGGCTCTTTGATCATCACCAACGTAGTTTCCCTGAAAAATCTATAAAAAGACAAGCCAGCATGCACTAACAGAAAAACAAATTTAGTTGCCTCAAAAGCAATAGGAAAGTGGAAATAGAGAAAAAGTAGCCTTTCTGCAGAACTACACATTTAGACAGATGTTACCAGTGAAAGCTTTTAAATGTACAGAATGCTTTTTTTTTCCCCCCTTCAAAGTAATCTAGAATCTCATGTCTGGATGAAAAATGTAACTTCATGATAGCATTTGAAAGAAGATAGGTGCTCATGAACATTGCAGAGTATTGGTTGAATCAAAACGCCTTCAGTTAAAGCCAGTGAGTCATACAGATAATAGACCTGTGAAAACGAATGGCAAACCGGTCCATCCATTCAGAAACAATCTGTTTTCTACACTTTCACACATGGCACCATTCATACAAGTCTGACTATTACTGAAATGCTGTAAACAACAGAGCCGACAAAACAAGCTGATAGTGTCATTCTTAATTGGACCGAAAAAGAGCAGGCTTGCCAGCCTCCACTGCTGCTGTAATGTTGTATTGCTGTAAAGAAACTACACCTCACCCAACTCTTATTCCTTAGCATTTAGGTCAAATTGTTTTGACCATGATTACCCAGCAGAAGTTCAGAGCAAGTCCATTGACTTCAAAGTTTTGAGCTACATTGGAGTGAGGATCTCCCGCAGCTAAGAACAGATTCCCATTTTCCACCGACTACACAACCAATTTCTTCCCAGATACCCAATCTGCTCTCGTCTCACCAGCAGCTGCCCAGCCACCCTCCCTTAGTGCTGCTCTAAGGTTTCTGCCAGACAAAGAAGTAATGATAGAGAAGGCTGAGTTTGGATTAGCGTGTTTTGTCTTGAGCAGAACAAAATATGTTGAGATGGTCTTTTCCTTTTGGCTGCTCAGCGGATTCCATTTATTTCGCTTTTAGAAAGATGTTCTGTAAAGACCGCAAAAGTAATTTAAGGTTACTGCTACTTTCCTTTGTTGTGCTGTTAGAAAGGGAATGTATTGACATGTGCAAACAAAGAAGGAATAAGCTACCTGACGCTCCCATCACAACAGCGTGCTCCTTTCCTGCTGGATGTTATCCTATTATCTTTATCTTCATCTACTCAATTGTATATATTTGGGTGTTGTCATGCTTAATCTCTAAATTGTAATATAAATGGGGAAAATTCCAATACGGGCGAACAGTGTAACTGCAATGAAAATTGATGATGCTTACATGAGGTTCCTCCTTACTTATCTACAAGCATTGAAACATGGCAAATACAACTTCTACTGTATTAAGGTGTAAGGGAATGTGTGTTAAAAATCCAGGTGGACCCTTGTCTCTACCTCTTTGACATGTAACTCAAAACAGCTCACACAAAATGACCGTTTCATGGTTTTCCATTTGAATGACTACAGAGCAAGCATGCTCCAAATTGAAAAAAGAGGCACAGATACAGCATTTCCTTACGTTGCTTTCCATCAGCTGGCAAACAGAGGCTCTGTTATTTATTCAATATAAGCTCTAAATACTATTTTAGACAGCGACATTTCTATCATGTGTCAACATAAAAAAGAAAAAAACAGTAAATTAGAAGTGGGCATCATCAAAATACTGAAATTAGAGACCAATCAATTACTTCCCAGGAGCTATATGTACAGATACTAATGCAATGTACTTCTGCTAATGCTCACAAAACTTGTACAACTGCAGGGGTATAAAAATTAATCAGGTATCACTTCACTTGTATTCAGAAAGATACTTATGATACTTTTGAAAGGGAAAGTAGTTTACTGAATTTCATTTAAATATTAGAGCACAGATTACATATCTATTTTGTAGATATTTCACTTTGCTAGTGCTAAAAGTTTTATGTGGTAATAAAAACAAAAATATAAAATGTGTAAGTACCTTTCAAAAAATGTTAAGTTGCCAAGAACAAGAATAATCTCTCATCTGGGCAATTCTATTAAATATTTGTGACAATGATGATGGAAAATAAAAGTATATAATTACCTCGCAGGCTGTGACATAAACAAATACATTATAAGCAATTGTTGCAATTACATGTATACTACAGTATACATGCCTTCATGGATTTTTTTTTTTAAATTGAGGTTTAACATAGGAAAATGAGTGCTTTACTCTGGTTGATTTACATTTTTTTCTGAAAGGTTGTGTATGAACTAATCGGCCTGAATGAACCATTAGGCACTGAAATATACATAAGATTTTCATTAAAATGTTAGGTATTGTTTTTGCATAATACCCGTTCTAGTTTGCAGTGGCTTCCCTAGGAAATTATGACCGGAGTATGGGTTTTTATTTGCATTCGTATAGTCCAAACACAAGATTGTATAAAACTAGCCCATTATTTGAATAATACTGCACATGGACTAGAGAAATCCAACACTCAACCCCATGGCCCTAAAGCAATAGTAGCAAATATTATTTACAGGATGCTTTTTCCTTTATTCTTTCTACTGTAGGTGAACTGGATAATCACAGCGATGCCTTGAATGCTTAATTACAGGATGCAGGTGTTTCTTCTTTTCAGGAGCTCACTTATTAAGGTCACCATTCTGAAGATGAAAGTGAGACATGAAACATTTTCTTTTTTTTTTGTTGTTGCAAAGTCTCATTTCTCAAGAGATCATCCCATTTTGGAGGTGTCTGATTCACTATAAATGATAGCCCTTTGCTTGAAAGAGAAACACTCAGGTAAGGGGAAAAAGGATTAAGAATAAAGAAGGCATATAAAGCACAGTTCCTTTTATTTTAATTAATCCGTATAAAAATTTATGTAGAATTTAAAGATTGAAGCAATCTAACACGCCAGAATTAATAGATACAATCAGATAATTACTGCATTATCATGAATATTAGATTATCTAGTATTCATGCCTTGAAGTTCACTTTATTTCTACCGTTCTCTTCTGACGTTTTAATTTCTGCTGTGGGAAAGCTCAGTGAAATGCATTCAAGTGCAGAAAGCCAGCAGCTAGATTTGTAGTATCACCCTGGTCCTATCTGAAATCTCATAGAAAGCTTAGGTGAGAATTTAAGAGTTACATGAATTTGCAGTCATATCTGCAGAGACATCAGTTCCACATTTTATGACAGCGAGCGCTTGCCTCAGATCCTTAACCACCATCTTGTGAATCCAGGCAACTGTACCTGAGCCACAAGGACACCTGAAGAAGCAGTATAAAAAAAACTATTACTACTCTTCCTTTCACAGACTCTCCCTCCCCAGATTGGCCCCTTACAGGTTTGTGGAGGTCAGGACTTCTGTTGGTGCATCGCTTCAAGAGCCCAGCCAAGATGCTGTGCCAGCGCTACTCTGGAGGAGCTTTAATTAGTCTTCCTTGCTAATCCAAAAACTCTGCTCACAGCTTTATATACAAAAGTCCGTATAATAACTTTACAAAACTGAATAGCTTCATTTTTTTTCTTAAATTTTTATTTCTAGAAATCTCTTATCTGCAGGAAAAAAGACAATATTCTCCCTGTATAACTGTACCATATTTTTCTTCTTTATGAATTTGCATTATTAATTAACAGTGCTATGTATTTAAACCACTTAAACGGTGTATATCTATGGTTACTGACTTCTGGGTAAGCAGCTTCAAGGTTTTATTAACTTCTAATTTGATAATTATTTCTACCTATTTTTTTCAGCCAATTTACCACTGAATAATTCATGAATAGCAAGGAGTAATCTCAGATACTCTTTGCAGTCATCATGCTTGACACCTAGCTGCAGAGGAAAGCTCAGAGTGTAGCAGCGGTGATAGGAACTGCCACACGAGTGCTGTGCAGGTTCGATGGAGAAAGACCAGTTATATCCCTTCTAGCTCTGTAACTAGAAACTAAACCTGTGATGACTGATACAAACAGAAGTGGTAGAAAAAATACCATGACACAACACCTCAAATATAGGATGCAGCATTTCCTACCATGTGACCAGCCTGCACCAGTAGTTATTGATTTCATCACTATTATGACATGGTTAAAGTCTGAAATATAGATATCTTGCATCTCTATTGTTCCAATAAAATCATAGATATTCCAGGATAATTTTCCTTTCCCTGCCATCTACCTGCCTTTTTCTCCTACTTCTTAGACTGAAGAAAGACAATGAAGAATTGGTGGTAGGGGGATGGTTGGACCAGACGATCTTGGAGGTCTTTTCCATCCTTACTGATTCTGTGATTCGAAGAAGAGGATGTGGAATAAAAATAGAGCAGGAGTTGGGAAGAGAGACAAAGTTTAGTGCTGTCCTAGATAAAATGAGCACAACAGCAACAACAACAATATTAACGTATATACATTTCTTGGCCTTCCACTCAGCCATATTACACTTATAAAAGTCAGAGTTATAAGTGTTAAATTATCAAGGATATCACATTCAAAGAATTCCTCTCTGCTTTGAAGTCTGTCACACAATCTGCCATTTTAGCCATCACTCATCACTGCTGGATGCGCTGCTCATTTCTGAATCTATAAATGGCAGCAACAGCAACGTTGTCCACATCAGCTGGATTAAAAGTCTTATTTTTTTTTGTTTGAAAATGTCAAACATGTTACATCTATTCTTTTCAGTTAATGAGTTCTGTGCAAGGAGGCAGTAGGATTCCTGTAAAGATCAGGCATTTATATGAGTAATGAGAACAACCACTCCTTTGCTATTTAGGATATTAAAAAAAAAAAAAGATATATAAAGAATGACAGCATTTAAATTTTAACAACTTACTGAAGGGGATGGAAAGTCATATCTTTGTGAAGTGCAAATACTGCAGACATGGTCAGGATAATTTCTTTTTCTTGTTACCTTGTTGGTCCCTATCAGTCAAATAAATGCAATCAATGCATCTAATCCTCTAGTACTGCAGAATTTTCAAGAGCTGTATCTAGAGAAATGCTGATTTCCAAACCACAGGATATTTTCTGTCTGGACCATCAGATGGTACTACGTGAGATATTTGCCTGTAACACTAAGCACTAGAAATCAGTCCTAGCCTTAGAGAACATCACCACAAACCATCTTTTTTTGTTGTTTCTTTCTTCTTCTTTTTTAAAAGCATTTCCTAGCATTTGAGTATTTCTTTCATTGCTCTGATATATCAGACATACCATCCCATAAAACAGTATAAGGCATAATCCAAGTTAATTATCATGAGGAAAATATTGAACAACTGTTCTTTGAGTTACTATCTGTAACCTGTTTATAAAATACCATAATTCCTTATACTGTCCTTGACACATATTGTAGCACCTCAATTTTATTAAATTATTTGAAATAAAGAATGGTAAATGTTAGCGTTTGAACACTTAATTGCACATGGGTGAAATTTAGCAAGATTAGCAGTGAAATACTTAGGACAGAAGAACAGCTTTATTTATTCTTTTCCTGGGTGGAGTATTAAGCATCCAGAATTGTGCAGATTCTTTCTGAAAATTATTACAATGACTGTTTCCCATGGCAACAAAACATGATGAATCTCGAATAATGACTATATAATGACCAAAAAAAATACAGGGGAGAAAAAAGTTTTAAATAGCTGATACTGTCTTCTCTGGATGCTAAACATTTCCTTCACGTGGCAAGAAATGAAAAAGATGTTTCAACTGCAGAACAATTTAGGTTGAAAGGGACATAAAGGGACATCTGGAGGTCATCTTCGCCAACCCTGGCACTCAGAGAATGGCCAAACCCGAAACTGGATTCATTTTGGCCAGGAGTGAAGTGGTATGAATTTTGATTATTTTCAGTCACAGTTTTCATAGCCTCTCTGGACAACCTGTTTCAGTAGCTGATTATCAGAGTGACACCCCTACCCCCCAATATTTAATGAGAATTTCCCTTGCTGCAACTTTTGTCTGCTCCCCTTCGCTTCCTTTGGTGATATGCCTCTAAGGGAAGAAATCTGACCCTGTCTTCTCTAAAGCCACTCATTAGATAGCAGCTTCTTGGCCCAAAAGGGCTTGCATTCTACAATAATTGTATAAGACTTGTATAAGACTGTCACTCTTTTAAAGTATTATAGTTAGCAGCTGCCTTCAAGGACAGGTGCCCACTTCCAATGACTGAAAAGCGACCACCGGCTATCCTCTACAGAGTCACTGTAATACAACCAGCAGTTTCTCCTTGTTAAAAAGTGATGAAAAAGAACAGCCTATAAAAAACAAACAAACAAACAAAAAACCCCACAAAAACCCATTCCCCAAATATTAAGGAC
The DNA here is from genome assembly GCF_964034855.1 of Anser brachyrhynchus. Classification (NCBI taxonomy): domain Eukaryota; kingdom Metazoa; phylum Chordata; class Aves; order Anseriformes; family Anatidae; genus Anser; species Anser brachyrhynchus. The sequence continues at coordinate 2,684,810 of NC_137705.1, forward strand.
TTGAGAAATCAGGAAACAAGAAAAAGGAAAGAAAATTTAAGAAAAAAATCCAGACCTTTTATACTTTGAGAAACTTAACTAGTTCTGACATTTTTGATCATCTCATCTTTTCTTATCTGAACTTTGTACCCTTGAAGAATTCGATAAACCCACTTTGGCAATTTTACTTCAGAAAGAGGGAGCTTGTGTCATAGCACAGTGTTACGTAATGATTAAAACCTGGGAAAATACATGGAACCTGGAAGGAGCCCAGTTTTCAGCTGCATCCTTGGTGCTTATCTATAACAAACACATAGCTGTAATAAAAATGAACTGGATGGGAATGCATGAGTAAGCTCTTCAGATGTAACAAACTGACTTGTGAAAAGAAGAAAATACAGCGGTACTCATGAAAGAGTACTTTCTTCTGATCATAACTTTAATATGTGGTAGAGGAGATGGAAAGCTACTGACACAAATGTATTCCCAGCATTGTAATTTAAATAACATATCTGCACTGCAAGACTGTATCTACATAGACATAACCAGCACCATTGCTTTTCTGATATCAGTCACAGGGAATGAAAAGGGCTGGGCTGAAAGCATCATTTATTTTCTTTAAAACTGAAGAATAAGGGGCCATTTATGCTGCAAGAACTATGTAAGAGATGTCCGGGGAAAGAAAGTTGCCTGTGAGCAAGATTCTCATTAAAGCCGATAGTGGATTGTCTTGAGTTGAAGAGCATTTGTATTTTGATCTCTTACAGTGCTTCCTCGCTCTCTGCTGCCTGGTCCACCCCACTGGAAGAAATGGGTGATCCTGCCCCAAAGCAAGTGTTCAGAGCAGAGTGCATGCCTTCAGCCTGGCCTTGCTGCTGATCTCATTTACTGATATGCAAGTCAACCTTTTTCATAGCAACCCTTTTCGCATGGTTTCAGTGGCTTTTTCAAGTATTGTAGACAGGTGTGTGGTTTTCTTATTTACCGCGAAGCTTTTCAAGTCTTGTTTTGTTTGCATTAATTGTACAGCATACTGCATTTTCAATTAATAGCTAGGAGTGCCCAGAGCATATGACAGGTGATTCTCACTTTTATAAACTCAAACAAATACATAACGAAATGCAGAAATAATGACCTGTAGTAAATATTTTTAATTTTCTTATGTGCGACTGTAGAGAGCAAAAAACACAGATAGCTGTTCTATCTTAATATAAAAATATTGTAATGTTCCTTTTGCTGGTCTAGAAGGTTGATACATCTGCAATCCAAAATAGCAATCCCTGATCTCTCACTCAACTGCTGCTTATCCTGGAACTGACCAAACCCTCAGAGAGCCTTGGTAGCCCTAGGAAACGTTTGCTTTTTGACATCTTCAGGAATGCTTCAGCGTTAGGCGCCTATTGGTAAGGAGATCTAAGAGGTCTTCATGACCCTGCTGTCCAGAGCCTGGATCACTGTTCAAATGGAGCACATGCTACGAACGCAGTTTTCAGCTGCTTATTACAGCCACAGATAACCTGCTTGCTGTTACTAGAGCTGTATGCATTCATCGCTGAGAAACTGAGTCAAAATCGATCTCTGGAAGGCAATGTTCAACTCAATGCCTGTCTTCAGCATAACTCCCAGAATAGCAACAAGATGAGGAAGGACTGCACATTTCATCACATCTACAAGGCATTGAAAACTGCCACCAATCCTTCAGAAGATTTGGCCCACCTTATGGAGAGGGTTGGCAGCAGACCTAGAACTCTTAGGTCTCCTAAGTCCAGGTGTGACACCCCATCTTCCCAGATACTCAGATTCATTTGTGACAGAACACACTTGTAATAAGGAGTTCTGATTTTAGAATTAACCATTATTTTTTTGGTGGACTTTAATACCAGATCACTTCCAAGGATATTTTTATGAACTAATTTGGATTATGACAGCTCCAATTAGAGTAGAAGAGTGCTGTTACATTTTCCTTAATTGTTTTCAACCAGCATTCTCACTGCTGCAATAAGCAGGTACAAGAAACAAAGGCACTTACTGCCCCTACTGAGTACAGCCATAAAATTATCCCCAGGAAGCAAGAAGATGGAGGGACAAAGCCTGTAATTAAGAGTGGATAGCACAAACAGAATGTGAATTCTTTTAGAAATTTTAAGGCAAAACAAACCACTTCCTAATCCCCCCTCCCCCCGTGCATATTATGTCTGATAAATTCTTCAAGAAAGGAGAAGGAAACAAGCTTAATATGCTGCAATTTTGTCTCTCACTTCCTCTGTTAGCACAGCGCAGATAATGAGCAATCCAATATAAACTATTTGTACTAATCAGGGGAATAAGCCAGTGGCATGAGAAGTTACTTGCCAGAAAAAAAAAACCAAACAAAACACTTTTACAGTAGGACAAGCAGAAGGCAACCTATCTTCCTGTTTAGATCGTACCAGGGCTCCAGAGAGACTGTTCAATAGAGTTAGTACACACTTTTGCTAAACCTTTGTGGGTTGGGCTGTGACCCTTTGATTTCAGTCTTTTAAATATGCATGCAGATAGAGTTATTCAGATTTTTCCAATTTTCTCTATCCCAATGGACATTTTTGTGAGCAATAATCATGCTCTTCATAAGACTTCTCTTCCTTACAAAGGTAAAACTATGAAATAAAGTGTTCACGAACATCAGAAGAAACTAGTATTTCTATTGGTGTTTCAGCTGGTGAATAGAAGCCTTTAATAACTTCTGGTGCATTCACTCACATTAAGAATGGGCTGCGGCATGGCTCTCTGCAGGCAAATCCAGTTCTGTCCTATGTTCGCAACATAATCAAGTACTAAAAATCCCTGCACTTGCTTTCCAAATTCTCTTGGGAGATATCTCCCAACTATTCCCCCTTTCCTCCCACCCCCATTTCTTCAAGGAAAAGCATGCTGGAAGAAAAAAGTTTAAGTTCTTCTAAGCCTTACCCTATAATATTTTAAGGAAGGGAAGAGGCATGGCCATGGACCTGTATGAGTTGGTCCATCAGCAGTGGTTGAAGCCTGAAGGAGAGAAAGATGAAGGAAGATAAGGAAGATAGCAAAGCATGGAAAAAATAAGCGAAGGTAAAATTAAAATGAAAGATCAAATAAATATGTTCAGCAGGTGAAGGAACATGGGATTGACATCGGTGGTTCAAACTGACCCACACAGCTAGCTGTAGAGATGTGGTTTAAACAGTGGAGGAGAAGGAACTGGGAAAATCAAAACTGCAGTATAAGGAAGTCATTAACCAGACAACTACCTCCAGCATTTGTTTATCTACCTCTATTACTGTTTGCCTTGTTTATTAGGATTATAAACTCAAGAGGCCATGCCAACTCCAAAGCAACTATACTGTATTTCTCCCAGCACAACCTCAGTTCCTGATTACAATGCTCCTCTAGGGTGCTACTCTAGGCAAATAAAATAATAAATAATGGAAATGGACCCAGGAGGAAACTTAGATGTTAACTGTGTAGAAACAGCAAACCTGAGGCTTCATTGCTGTATAAATTTAATGTTGGGTTTAAAGCTCATGCTGTTTGACGAGTAGGTTTTTAGAAACCTGAGCAGGAATAAGATGCCACTTTGAAAATGAAAAGCACTGAGATTTCCATTCTGTCTGCTGCAGCATTAGCACCAGCTCTGTCTCTTCAAAATGTTTCCTGCTGGTTCTCCTAGAGCACAGGAAGCAATGTTCTGGTGATTAAGCAGCAATATCATTATAAAAGCCAAATGAATAATCATTGTGTTAATGAACTTTATCTTAGAAAAGATTAGGGTTTTTTTTAATGTTAAGCCTCTTTCCATATGAAAGAGGAAATGCACTCTCATTCCATTTAATCAACCCTGAGATGCTCATGATCTATACGATTTAATTTTCTATCTGCATGTATTCTTCCATATCTGCATATCCAGTTACTTAAGTGATGTCAAATCGTTTTAATACATCAGGGGAAATGCACTTTCTTGTTTGTATACACAGCAAGCAGTCTTTGCTCTGTACATTATTTGCAGAATAATTTCTTTTGAAGGGATGTCAGGGATGTCAAGAGGCCAGAGTGTCCATTGCCCAAGACCACTGTCAGTCTGCTTTGTGGTAAGAAGTTAGTTATCTAGCTCATAAGTAATGGTGAAAACCATAGAATAATTGATGGTATTAGTATTATTATTATCACTGATGGTGAAAACCATAGAATACAATATAAAGTTACAAAATGGTTTACTTGCGAAAAGATTTAAGAAAAAAACATAGGGGAAACAGCTAATATAGTGAGATCCTGTCTTCTAGTTTGAGAGCACCATGATCACTTCATTCCTCTGCCTGGGAAGAGCTGAACCTCATTCCTCAGGAGAATGACTCCCAAGAGAAATCACTTCAAAAAGTGTTTTGAGATAAAGTAGCCAACTTTTAGCTTTGACTATTTGTGCATGTCTGATATCTTATTTAAAGAAAATGAGGAAAAAAAAGGATGCGAGCGACAGGTATCACAGCGTGCTGTTGCTGCAATAGAGAGCGATGGGCTGCATTCAGAACCACATCAAACACTGGTTTTAGCTCATTTCCACAAAAGCTCCTATTCAAATGATGCCCTCAACTCATGGGAAAATCCTGCAGCAGTCCTGGAGCATGAGAAAAAGCAGAATACGATGAGAAGGCAGAAGAGGAAAGCCCTCCCCAGGAGCTCATCACAGCTGGAGGTGTCCAATTGCCTCTGCTGCTGCCTGGGAAGCCAAGTCTGTCCAAACCATGTTACTGAGAAGCACAAGGCATGTGGAGAAAGAAAGCATTCAATAGATATATGCTTACTGGATTAATTCTGAATGTAAACAGCATGAGGTCATGGAAGTGGTTCAAGGGACAGAAGAATCTTTTTATAGTGATGAAAAGACTGAGTAAGCTTCATTTGTTGTCAGAAAAAAAAACTACACACAACAAAAACAAAACAAACACTTCTACCAGAATGTAAACATCTTGAATTCCAAAATGGCTTTAATACAAGAAAGTAGCTGCAGTTGTAGATTCAACATTAATTTAAGTGAATGGTTATCAGTCAAACCAATGCCCATAACCACCAAATCTCATCTTCAGAAAATGCATTGTGTCAACTGCTGGGTAAATATAAATTCTTTATTGGTCACAAAGGTACCTTTATTGGAAATATGAAGGTATGAAAAATTAGGTCAAGGGAAACATTTGTGATTCATTTTGGGTTCTCAGAAAGAACCATTTCTGAATCAACTTGCCTAACACCAGTAGCAATCACGAAGCACATAACATGCTTTCTTGCACACATTTCCTCAGATAGCAAACTTGTATCATCATTGCACTATTGCAACTGCTCTCTTTTTCCTTTCTTTTCATAATGCAGGAAGAGATAAAGTTGTTGAGCTAAAGTGTGTCTTCAATTAGTGTACGTTCTTCAGTAATCAGTACATCATTTAATTATCTGTAAGCATAACGTCGTGTTGCCATGGTATTTTTATCCATGCAGTTTAACAAATGACACGATAAACAAAGACCACACCGCACATGAAAGAGAATAGTCATGCAGTCTGACTCCGCATAAGTTATCTTTTATTGGTTTGTAATAGATTTGGGAAATAGATAGCATATGCTACAGAGAGAGAGCCAGACACCAACACATGCTAAGAAGTCCAGAGGGAAACACTCAGATAATTACAAGCTTTTTGTGGATTAATCAGTCTGCAAAAATGTTGGAGTAGTGTTAAGCACCCAAACACCAATTCAACTCCCACTAAAAAAAAAAAGTTGTCATACCCCTAAATCATCCGCAGTGTAACTGCCGGTTGCCTTTTCTCTTCTACCAGAAGAGAAGGGTGAACATACACACCGTAAGAGGAGACCAAATCCGTTTTCAGAGCTGCACAGCACTAACCTCCCCCTGGTAGCACTGTGGTGTTATTTTTGCTATAGCCTCTGTGCAAGGCACTAATAAAGGAGGCAGCATATGGAACCGCCGCATCAGCACTGTAGCAAATATTGATCCCTGCTGTGACAAAATGTGACAAAAAGTTTGCAAATGACAGCATGGTCTGACATGAATGTGTGTGCCTGTGTTACTGGGACAGTCAAGTATCACATTTGCAACTGGATTTGGGTTTCACCAAACTGACATTTCCCTGCCAATTTTCAGTTCATGCATAAGTCTCCAAATCCAATACTTTTAATTATAACAGAGAAAATGGATGTCACATCATGATTATAGGCAGAAACCAAAACTAAAATCCATACTTCCCTTTACTTTACTCTCTCTCTCTCCTGTTTTTATTTCTCCTTAACTTTTTACCCATCTTCCCTCTAACTTACAGTTAACAAGTTTGTTCTTTACCATTTTGTAACCTAAAACAAATTGGGTTGGAAGGCATGAAAAGTTTGAGGAAAAGTACTAGAGAAAATTTGACAAACAGACATAAAAAGCTCTATATGTAGGCAGATGAGGTGAGCCAAAGGTAACAAAGTCAAAATAAAGATGTGAAGAAATATAGAGGAAGAGCAAAGAAATCTGCCTTTTTATTTTTAAGCACTTTATATTGAAATAGAACAACAGAGTGGGAGAAGGTATTAACCCAGAAAAGAGAACAGATTGGGAGGAAACCAGGCAAGGGTAAATGCCATCTGTATTTGTGGTATTACATACCTAAATAATAAAACTAGATAGAAGTTTTCAAAGGAAAAAATAAAAAAGTGATTCAGATAATTTCTAGGAATAGTGAAAGTTATATGAGAAAAAAATAAAAGTTTTTACTCAAAGTCCTCATACTTATGCAATTTCTTCTTTATTATTCTCTTTAAAAAGACATTAAAATATTTGTGCTTGGATCAAACCTGACAGACTGTTTAATTTATTGTGGAATTAAAAAATATTGGGGTTTAATCAGAAATCCCAGATTATTTTTCACCTTGACCAGCCCCATATAGATGCTTGCATAAGTCTGCTGTTCCATCTGTCAGTGGGTTGTGAAGAGGAGGTGGAAGGTGGTGGGACAGAGCGACTTGCACTGCCCTTTGCTTTTGCACCCTAGCAAAGACAGCACTAGCACATCTCAAAAGTGACCTCTAATTTCAAGTTACTTATTAACCACTTTACCAGACTTTTCCTTTCCTTTACCTTTGTTGCCCAACAGTTTCAGCTAACATCTGATCTGATGCTAACGTAATTTATGGGCTGTTTATTTCTCCCCTTCCCTACCATTAATAAAAGAGGATTGCTACTTTTATAGTTACAGTTAAAATAAATCAACGTGTTAATTGAGATTCAGGTGCGTACCTACAACAAACGGAACAGAGAGGAAAAGATCTTTAATTTTAACTCTAGCCTTTTACATTTGAAGTAGGAGTTTACAGCTGGGAGAGCGAGGTCAGGGGAAGACCATTATTCTTTAGACTTGTCAAATTAAAATGCATCCATCTGCCTTGCCCAGCTCCAACTCCCATGCATACATTCACCAACACTCCACAAGGTGCTCTCAGTTTTCAGGGACATTGCATCACTGCCTCATCCTGTGGCACAGCAAGCACTAAGCCCTGTCACGTCTGTCTGTTGTTAATAGACATTTTATATGCGATTAACACACACAGTGGTATTGAGCCCAGATACCAAACATCCACCATCAAGAAACTGAAGAAGCATCCCCATAGTTGAGATAGTTTCATTTTCTTCAGCACTCCAAACAATTAACTGAAAAGACTTTGAGTCTTCATAAACTTTATGCTTATCTCCTGGTCCTCCTGAAGGCTGTTGGATTATTTTTATAGCACATTTGCAGAAATTCCCAGTGATATACACACCAAAGCACCCACCCAGATTTAAGAAAGGTTTGGGAAGCCAATAGCTTCCCAGTTTACGTAGATGTTTTTAGTAGCTTTAAATCGTTATGTGAAAGAGTAGGCAGTGAGCTAGTATTCACTGTCAAAGGGCTCACAGGACCACTGTAAGAAGAGGGTTTTGGAAGAAATTGTCTTGTTTGCAGGTTTTTCTTTGAGTGTTAAGATTAAATAGAAATGACTTGGAAAAGCATGAGGCACCAGGAGCCATTTTTTCCACATTGCCTTGTCCAAGTAATGTATGAAGAAAATAAGTTGTAAAAGACTATTAGAAGTTAAATATATATATATATATATCTCCAAATCCTAGCACCTTCTTATATAAAAGTACGAGGTCGCACAAAGTTTGGAAACACAAGCAGCAAATTGCTCAAGTAGACACACTAACACTTTACAGACAGATGTACCAAAACTTTCTGTGCACACAGAGAAAAATACATACTGCAAGAGCAGGTTGCACCAAAACACTTACTAGTAATGCCAAAGATATAAGACAACAGGTTTTCCACAACTAGTAAGCACTGTTGCTTAACAACAAATTGCCATAAGTCTCTCCAAAACCCACACAGTAGAAAAAATCAAGAGAAGCACTAACCTCAGTAACACAACTACATAGAAGATGCTTGTCTCCAGTGCTTTTTTTTTTTTTATTTAAATATTTCAGCTAGTAGCTGTCTCAACAGATCTGCATTTGGTGTCCCTCCCTCCCAGCCCACCCTGGCACCTGCTCTTTTGGAGCTTACCTGGCCACCTGATGGATTTCCTCTGTGCCCAGCAGCAAGGGGAAGTCACAGCTGGGAGACGCTCACAGCCCAATCTCTGCCTGCAAAAGGTTTATGAGAATCACCTCATTGCTGAAATGATGTAGATGAGGATTTCCTCCCCCTGCCCAGTCATGAATAAGTATTGCCCATGGAAATCAGGTGTCTGTCAAAATATTATTACACCTAGCTAAAAAAAAAAATATCAGTATGCCTTTGATGGGAAAAAGAGACATTTTTCAGTAGACCCTTGCTACAGATGAGCCCATTTCTCTTTGTTTCTGTATATTGCTGAGAAACATATAAAAAGAATTTAAACTGTTTCATGCACCCTACAAGGTTATTTGCCTAAGGAGTGAAAGATACAGTTGGGATAGACATTGAGCTTTTTTTAGAATGTTGTCTGATTTGATTCCTGCTAGTGGACTTGGTCTACTATTTTCTGGGCATCTTAGTGTCAGATAAAACACATCAAAAACAAATTATTTAAAATCTGTTAGAGGTAACTTAGCTATGTTTGTAGTAAGAATTTGACACACTGCTGAATCCTAAAGTTTGCTTCTGCTCCTTGAAGGGAACACAACAGACTGTGCTTCAATGACACCAGACATCTTCCCTTTTGTATGCTGGGGTGGAGCAGGCAGCAGATTAATAATTCAACATGGATTAAAGCGTACAACATGCAGTAAGCAATCAGATGTAGTTAGGTAAAATATATACATGAGTACAGAGTGAACAAGATCTATGAATCTATTGTAGGTGAAACTTCATAATAATATCTGTATGAGGATCAAGAAAGAACTGGAATCCTATAAAATACCTAGTTTAAACATACCTTTTTTTCCTTATCATCATTTAACCATTAGAAAGATTTTTCACCGGGACCATACTGCAAGTAAATACAATGTATTCAGACTCACCCCCATTTTCTTCTCTTTCATTAAAACTATTGAGAAAGCATGTTTCTCCTCAAGATCCTTATATCAAATCAGCGTACCTCGAGGCAAGTATATGACCACATAATTGAAGCAGTAAATTGATGACAATTAGCACATTAGCAGTGAACAGCAGCAAGTGATAGTCCTAATTGACAATGCAGTGGTTAGTAATTGATGTTAATGACTCACAAGAAGAGGAGAATAGTGACTAATAGCCACAATGTTTAGCTGCTTTCCCTGATTGTAGGCCTCGTACGAGGTAGGGGCAGGTGGGCAGAATGTGCAGAATTGCCACCCAGCTGGCAGTGCACAATCTGGAGGCCGAGGATGCAAGCAGGCGCTGAGGAACATATACAGCTTTCTACAGCTTAATAAAATATGTTTCAAATTGCTCTAGTGTTCAGCTACTTAAAGAAAGTTAGTAGTATATTCACCACTTCCACAAACCACACTTCTCAGGCATTTTCAGAAGAGCTGTGCTAGTTCTGTAAATGCAATCCCTGAGCAGGGAATGTAGTAATGAAGGGGATGTTCTCCCCCCTTTTAAAGTGAGTTAATACATGAGGCAAAAACAGGCATAAAAACAAAACAATGCCTGTTTAAAAGTTTAAAAAGCACCGGGCAATATTTTCTGGACAGATGGTAGATTTTGAGCAGCCTGCCTTATCTGGGGGCTCTCCTGTTGCTATAAACAACCCATAGAAACTAAGACCTCGATGTCATTTACTGGGCTGATTTGCACCCAGAAGAAGAATGGCAGGACTAGGAGCTTTATTTTCTAGTTACTCAGGAATTTCTGTGTTCATAAAGATGTATTCACTACATAAAATACTCATTGTATTGAAGAAGAGGAGAATTAATCATACTTCACAGTAAAACGTATGGATACCCATGTGGACGGCAACAATTATCTAAAGATACTTAACATGACAACATTGAGGGATACCTAATTATAGCCTTGGACTTCCCTTCAGTAGGTGATGTACAACCACGTATACAGGATAATACCTACCTTAAAGATCGATGCCAAGACCCAGTACTGTGGAGTTTTCTACACATAAAGTGGTTTCCTTATATCAAAGCCAAAAATTCTGAGAATGAACTTGCTATGAAGCTCTTTGTTTTTAACGTCCAAAAAATGTATTTTTAAATCAGTTTTGAGAAAGATTAAAAAGCAGTCCATGGCTTTAACAAGGCTGGATTCTGTATGAGAATTATAATCTTCAAGGCAATCATTTCCACTGGAGTTTGAATGAAAAAGCAGCCCCCATAAATTTGAGCAGAACTCAGTTCCCTTTATATTCCTCCTCAAGTGCCTATTACTCAGATTCAAATCACAGGGAGTGTATCTCTACAGCCTTGACAGACCTTCCCATGGCCAGTCTTTAATAGAGAGAGCCAGATTCTTAGCTGCAATGAATCAAAGCAGTCAATCCAAGTCAATGTCTTGAGGCTGATTTACACCATCAAAGTTTTTTCCTTGCTCTTAGGACTGCTGATGGCTCCTTATAGGAGCAGCAAATCCCAGGTGTCCCCCTAGGGAACATACAGCAGGTTTCCCTAGCACTGCTAGTGTACAGTGGTTCACCTTGAGATGAATTCATGAGACATGGGACTTCTGCTAGTACCATACTGTTCATATTTTCTTTCCACTAGTGCAAGAAGAGATTTTTTTTGCCCCTCTTTGCTGCAGTTACAGACATAGAAAAAGAGATGGAAATTTGGCAGACCTGTAGGGATAAATATTCATTTTATTTTTTCCTTTCCCTAGAGGGATCGTCCCTGTGGGCATGCTGTGCTTCTGTGGTTAAATAAGAATCTGGTGGCAACAGGTTTTATTGCAGTATGTCTTTCTGCTTGGATTTGGAGGAAGGTGGCTGAATAGTCTGTTAATAAAAAGAGAGAACAAGAATAGCTAAGGGTCCCCTCCCAGTGGCTGAGGCACACAGAAAAGACAAAATGCAAAAATCATTCAGGTGTGTTGAAAGTTCTTCATAGTGAGAACTTTTTTCCTGCCTTGGCACAGTTTGTGTAGGTACCTTGCTACCATGTAAGACCACAGGTGGATGCATTAGTGAAAGAAAGTATTAATTCCCAAAAAGTGAAAAGTAACTTGGTATTTGGGGAATATTTTAATGACTGAAATATCAAGGTCTGTTTATGTGCAGCTATTACTTCTTACAATAAAAATATTTTAAAGAACACTTTTTAATAATGTTATGTTCATATCCTGTTATGTAGTTTCTTCAACCACAGGGCCTAAAGATGATTACTGCATTTGTCATCAGCAAATGCCTTCATTAATTTTTTATTTTACAAGATCAGTCATTCATTATATAGTACTCAAACATAAACTTGTTTGTTGTGCATGTTTCCAGGTACTGGTACAGTATTCTCTTGAACTTCCAAAGCTTGTACCTGTGATAGCCAGTTACATTTTCACTTCTCCAAAAATTATGAACTACCAGGTGAGAAGGGCTGAAGACACAGTGCAATAAGACCCTTCCAACCATTTTCAGAAAGTGGAAGGTTCTGTAGGAGGTCCTGGATTCCAGCTTGTTGAAACTAAAGTGAATGTTAGGGATGCTCAGAGGATGCTCAGGCGCAGACATAGCTTTGCTCCCATTATAGTTAGAATTGAAAAAAAATATTTTCAACAGAAATCACAGGAACGGTGTTTCCAAAAAGACGTGCATCTGTCACAGAGAGGGAAAAAGGAGTTGTGTATCACCCAGCTATAAAACTCCTGCGTGGTGTAGGAACCTTTTTTTTTTTTTTTTTTTTTTTTGGTCTGGCTACTGGTATAAACACAAAGAAATCTCAGTTTTCTCAAGTCTGCCATGTAACAGCTGTGACTGAAGTATATTAAGGAGATGCATTCTCAGCCTTTAAAAGAAATGATCAGGGAAACAAGAAATCATCTGGTGTTTCTCTGACTTTATTTTGAAATTTTATTCTCAGTAGCGGAATCCCGCTGGGGAGTTGAGAACAGACTTCCTCATAGCTGCTTTTTCCAGTCACCAGTAATTTTCTCAACCTATTTAAGGCAGAACTGTGAAAGGAGAGAAACTTGTTTAGCTAGGAAAAGGAAAATGCAGTCTTCAATTTTTCCTTCTTTGGTGTATTTTGCAGAGCACCTCAGCACCCAGCCAGCAGTGTGGTGGTGGGCTTCGTGTGGAGGACAACTGGGCAGGCAGGATGCCTGCTCTGTGCATATCAGAGAGGCCACATGCCCTAAAGGTGTCAGCCTGATGGGACAGATCATCTCTCTGTTTGTTTAACAGCGATCCTGAAGCACAGAGCCCCTCAGTAATGAGTTACAGTGTCTGGGAAAAGGGCTTGTGCCAGGCGGTCCATCACTTGCAAATCTTATGCTGAGGACAGCCACGAGGGAAGATGCTAGATTTCCACTTGGGGTAATTTACTGTTGGTCTTTTGGCCTCAAAACAGCTACGTGGGTCCAGGCCCTCTGAGCGAGTGTCCTGTAAATCTGAAGACTGTGTCAGAAAGCTCCACCTGAAGCAATGGACCCTTCCCAGTGCGATTTGCAGCTATGAATTGCTTTCCTCAGTGCCTGTGACAAATTTTTATTGATGTCAATGTGAGCCAAGGACCCGAAGCAAGTTCTGTTTCTGCTACTGATTAAAGGAAAAAGAATGAAGGGAGGAAGGAGACATAAAACCTCAGAGTTTAGTAAAGTTTTTAAGTACTAATCTTGCGGTGATTTTATTAGCTGTATACTGATAATAAACACAAAATAATTGAAATATATCTCAGTGACATCTATTTCAAATTTCTCTCTGCTTGTTACATTTTCCTGGAATTATTCATTTATTTTGATCACAAAAACATTTAAAGTAATTTGTAGAGAGTTAAATAAATACAAGACATTTGAATTTGCATATTACTTGAATTTATGAGCTTTTATAAATCTATTTCATGCAAAACTAATTATTATAATGATCATAGAGTAAGAATCAGCACTGTACAAGACTTAATTCAAACTACGTTTTTGTTATAAACTCCTGTTTTAATTCTCTAGCTTTGCTGAATAACTAGAATTTGCAGCTGTAGCAAAGTGCCTCATATATAATGTATAGATCACATCCTCTTGCCATTTTTCACAGGTGCCTGGCTATTATACGGTTCAGAATTCATTCATAGTGCCTATTAGAGGTCTTTATATGTAACTGACTTCCTTTCTTGAATATTTATAGCTTTTATGAGACATTTATGGGTAGGCCCAACAAGAGTTTCTAAGGAAATACTGGGAAATAGTTCTGTATAACATCATTAATATACGGTTCTTTGATGGTAATGGCCACAAATGTCATCTAATTGCTATATTCTTGCTTTGTCTAAGCTTTGTATTGATGGAGAGACTGACACAGAGAGCTTCTCCAGTCTAAAAAGTCTTCTAGGAAACAATTTGGCTCCCACAGAAGGAAACACAATTCAGTCTAGAAATTAACCATTCAAGTCAGGGTGTCTGCGCCTGTGATTACCACAGCCTGCATCCAAGTCTGCAAATACTTGAATGAAAGTCAAAACAGATAGTTTATGTTAAAATACTTGTAAACCATATAAGATTAACTCGTTTTATGTTGTGACAAAGACAGTCCTAGGAGAACAAGCTATATTACGGAGACTAATGACACATTGCATAAAAGAGAGAAATTGTTTTGCAGAGTTGTAAGTAATAGTGAGATTGAAATATTAGATAATATTTGCAAGCAAATTCAGAAAGGCAATCCTCCTTATCAGAGATACCTTGAGGGTTTAAGACAACATCTGCTCCTTCTAATAAAGTTATATTCATCAGTGTGGTCAACAAGGTTGTAAGAAAATTACACATTTCCTACTCTACTGTCATTATCAACTTATATTAGAAAAGAGGATTGAAAATGTATGCATATATATGCATATATGATTATATGTTATCTCTGGCTTTGTTCCCTGTGGGCTTAGGGGTTTACTTCTGGAGGTAGCTAAGGTTTAGGGGACCTTACATCAAAGAGAAAAACAAACAGTGTAATTAATATTTCTGTGAAAATGTAGAGTCATATTTTTCATTCAGAAGTACCGCATTGAGAACATTTTGTATGGGAGGAGCTGCTAAGCCAACATGGTGTAAAGCAGACAGTTACAGCATCCATGCTATTTGAATCCCAGAGCTGGCCAATAATAAACGGATTATGAGAGAAATTTGTGTATGTGCTAAACCTTCAATATATTAAGCAAACAGTACTTAAAGAGTTTCTGTGGGTGGAAAAGTATGTACACTATAACACATGTACACACCTTTCCTTTTGTTCTCTCTCACTTTGTCTAAAAATTATAATTATCCTTCTATATTTTCTAGATAGGTAATTAATAAATAAGGTGTGAAATTTTGTGTAACTGCTGATACTGGGGGTAAGTATGTTTACTTCTTTTAAACTCATTATTCATAAGAACTAAGGAGTTCAAAATAGTAGTTGCTTATTTTTTGGAGGCAAATATTAAAGGCTTTTTGCATATTCTTGCCTTTATCCCTAAAACTGCTCACTGTACTTTCATGTCACTCACTGGTGCTGGGTTGAGACTCCTCTCTGGAGTAGCTCCTGGCATCTGGAACAGCTTTTCTGCAACTTCCATGCTTCACCAGTTCCATCTATTTTTATATCTCATCTCTTCTCCCTTGACTATCTCTTTTAATTTCTCTCCATCTGCTTTTTATATTAACTTTATAACTCCATATAACATTTGTGATGCAGTTTGCATGAAAAACACCAGCTACCCAGAATAATGTTGAAGCTTACCATTAACCCTGTTGAATAGGTTTGCTCCTGTGGAAGACTGGTTCCTCCTCTGATGCACACAGGAGCAGCTCATTGACAGCAGTCAGAGAAGAGAATCTGAGTATTTTGATATTTCAGTGTTAATCCTCAAGATAAGGAGTTGATTGCACTAGCTATTGGGCAAACATATAAAACAAGAAAGTAAAGCTTGCAGTCGAGGATGTAAAATATTTATGTGTACACCGGTGGCAATGGTAGAAGAAGCAGCATAGAGAAAGCCTTTTATATTTATCCAGTACAGAACTGTATCTATAACATGGCTAACTAATTGCATTGGATCTGCCTTGTGTTTCCTGAAGAGTTAATGGAAACTACTTAAGTTCAGTACTTCATTATTCAGGTTTTTACCTACTCTAATTTGGTTCAGCACATGTTATAGATTTTGATATTACATGATCAAACCCCTCCTTATAGAGAAAAAAAAAAATCCACATCTTTCCTTTTCCTGAAGAATGTGTATGGGCAAGATTTACAGCGGGTTCCTGGTAGGTCGTTCACAGTTTCCAATACTGCCTGTGATTTAAGGCCATTAAAATAAATAAAGAAGAGTGGACTCAGCTGGCCTGTTTTATCTGCCCTGTCAGTTATGAAAATAACATAGCAAGATGTAAAATTAACCTAGTCAGCGTAGCCGGATTTTTGCGTGTTTTGGAAGTCCTTAGTGTTTCAGTTGGAGCAAGCTGCACGTATTCTTAAAGATTTTGCACTTTTAGCTGGCTAGTCCAGTGACAATTATTTACTACAGCTAACAACTCTTCAAGGCTGTGTAACCTGTGTTTCACCTATACTGACCTATCACACAACATATCAAATGCAGTGTAAAATGACATATTTCCTTGTGTACTGCGAAATACCAATTTTTCTTTTTGATGTTGCTGAAACTCATTTTATCTAGCACCAGTATATTAAAAATCTATTAATGTTTCACACATAAAATGAACCCAAATTGAGCTAGTGGAAGATTTATACTACAACGCACAAAGACCTAGAAGTAACTCTAGCATTACTACACCACTTTCTGTGCCAAACCAAACTTCTAACACTATTGACAAATGTCCCAGAAATTCCCATGTATTTCTTCCTGACCACTCTCCCAGCCACGAGCTCAGAGCTGTTCTCACTGCCAGTCAAGTCAATGCATTAAAAGTGCCAGAGCTGCTTTCCAGTCCTGCTAAGTGATCTCCTCACCTGCTGAAAGAAAATTCCTGATGGAAAATTAGGTATACTCAGAATTACTTCACTAAAATGGGTATAAATATCCCATGAAAATCGGACAACATCAGCCTTGACATTATTATTCTCTGCCTGCCTTTGGAAATACTAACATGGAGTCTAAATACCAGTTCTTTGGTCTTCCGGTCAGGTCTCTTCCAATGATTTCTTCCTCTATGTACTCATGACTTTAAAACTTATTTATGCTTCTCCTTTTCAAAATACCATGGATTACAGTTTATTTTCTTTGCTTGCATTTTTTTTTGGCCGTACTTCAAGATGTCCAGCTTAGCCTGTTCTGACATAGTTTATGAACTTAAGCAAGTGGTAGAAGAAAACTACTGAAGCTGAAATCACTTAGGCTAAAGAATTAAGGAGTTTTCAATGTTTCTGGCCTGACAACAGTAGAAAATTTGGCTCAGAGAGATTCAGAGACCATGCAATCATTCTGTGCTCCCAGACAGGACAAGCTCTCCCTGAATCAGCCTTGACAGATGTTTCTTTGATCTGTTCATGAGTTCCATGGTGGAGAGTCCACAGTTTTCCTTAGCATTTATTTTTTTCCCAGTGATCACCTTTCCAAATCATTACAAAGATTTATTTTTTTCTTAAACTTTTAAATATCACTTTTGAAATTTAGATTAATTATTTCTTTATCACAGCAGGCATGGAAAACAGCCTAATCTCTTCGCTGAAGTGATCTTTTAGGCATTTGAAACTTGTAAGTGCTTTCAGGCTGAGATATCCTGGCAGAAAAAAACCCACAATCTTCCTATCTTTCCCTATAGGTCATGTTTTTCATAGGAAGAGAAGAAAGAAGGAATACTATGTGGTAGTTGCCACTCAGGTGCACTGTTCATGCTGTTTGGGCATTGCTTGACTCAGAAAATGGTGGGCAAGTAGGCAAACCCTCACTGCCTCCCCCTTTCATGCAGAGAAGGACCCATGGCTTCCGTAGCAAGGGCCGTGTGTTACACCAAGGCTATTTTCTTTTTAAAAGCTCCCACTGTTGTCTTTCCCTAATGAGTACATGTTTGGACAGTATAGCAGATAGAACAATGCATTCCTCCTATACAGGACATCTGTTTGTTCTGTGCTCCCATCCCACCCTTTGTTGCTGTTCTTCATATTGATTAAATCTTCATTTAGCTTCATGGTTTTTCTTCGTTTTCATCTCACATGCTCACTACACCTGGTTTCATAATCTGTTGTCATGGAAATCAGACAGATGTCAAAAACATGGCTTTATCACTTAATTGCATGATCCACACAGGAGAAAAAATAATGTAGAGAACCTGATGAGAAGTTTTGCAAGCTAAAGCAAAACAAGAAGATAACGGCAAGTTAAAAAAAAAAAAAAAAAAAAGCCTTTCATATGTAACAGTGCTCTCATTATCACCACTAAAAAATAAAATATACAGGTATTGTTTTCCTTGCCCATTTTTGAAACTTAAAGGTTCCTGCCTTACGTATAAAACAATGCTGCTACATGTTTAGTGTAAAATTAGTGTGATTGTGTAAGGAGTTTTGTGTTTACTGAGCTCAACACTAACAAGTAGCATGAGAGGTTAGTTACACATGTTAAACAGGGAAAGTATCATTAAATTATCATTAACAACAAAGCAGGAGTAAAAGCAAATGTCATTCCCTGAAATGTCCAGCGGGGCCGGCAGAGATGTGTCCGTTGTCTGGGGGATAGAGTGAAATTCCAATCTAAAGGTAAAACGGCATCAAGTGAAGCCAATGCTAGAGCTGGAAACGAAAGCAGATACAAGACCCTGTGCTTCTTGTTCAGTACAGCCCTCTTACCACCACAACATCCACGCAAACAAGATAAAGAATTTTGTGCTTTTAAAGCCACTACCTTGCTACTTCTATTGAGAATGTCACCTTCCATGTGTAGGTTAGTACAGCAGTCTTCCAATTAGCTAATAATATTATTCATTTGTACTTTTTTATCGAGTAGATACTAAGTGTAAAATGTGATTTTTTATGCTTCTTACAAAAGTAGTCCCTTGATATCTGCTCATACATCTATTCTGAAATATCAGCCAGCCAAATTAATCCACCTAAAATAAGGCTAGATCTAAAGAAACTTCCTACCCATAAGAAATGTGCAGTCCTTCCTTGCTATGTTGTTTTTCAGAGGGGATACATATATTCTGAGGATAATGGGTGCCATCTGATTCATAAATAAAGCACATCAATTCTAGAGACTTAATCTCTGTAAGTAGAAGCATAAAGGTTTTCTAAGATAAAACAAAACAAAACCAAAAACAACCCACATCTGTACCTTTGTTAGCCTGGATCAAATAGTGGAATTAAAGATTGACGTCAGAATGGGAGGCAGAAGGGAAGGAAGAAATAAAGGATGGAAGGGAAGAAGGAAGGAAAGAAAAAATGAATGAATGAGCGTTTGAACCCAGCTTGAGCTTCAGATCTTAGGATGAATTTGCTGAGTCTGGCTCTTGAAGAAGCAACCCTATATTATAAATTGAACACATCTGTACGGGAATCACTGAGAGTCAGCGCACATAAAACTCTGCCACCACACTTTCATGCAATCACTTTCCAGATGAGAGCAGCATTTTCCATAGTACAGGATCTGCAAAATAGGCACTGAGACCCTAGCTGCAGGCTATCTGCACTGGTGTGTGGGGACCTGCTTAATGCCAGCTAGCTACCACTGAAATTGCTTAGCTTCAAACTGGCGTAAGCATGATGACAACCATATAGTTCCTACCAGTATTTTAATATTTTATACAACAGAGTGACGTGTAGCTTTTCAGTATTAATTCATATTGCAGCAACAACATTATAGTCAGAGAAGGATAAAATTAACATGTTATTTATGCTGAAATTACATTGAATCACAAACAGTGTTCCTGGAAGGATGAAAAACTGAATAATTTTGAATAAATTATTGATGATTTTAAAAGCCTTTCTTATTGATTACAGCTTATACTCTGAGATTAAAAGAGTGCAGCTAAGTCCTGTCAGAGTCTTTAAAAGTCAGAGTTCATCAGAGTAAACAAGTGACACTGTGCTGCAGTAATCCAGGTCAGCCAAAGAGGAGTGAATGGTACCAACTGCATTGCTTTATAGTTTAAAACTGCTCTGATTATTATTTTCTTGTTCTCTAAAATTGCCCTAGAACTGTACAGAACAAAGTTAAGTAAAACATCTAAGGTGCTGCAAGGTTTCTTCAGTCCATGCTCGCCTGGTTGAGCACTGGTGCTGGGTTGAGCACTGGTGCTGGGTGACACCTGGGTGACACCTGGGTGACAAGGAGCTCCTCCAGGCAGCAGGCAGTAAGCAACGTGACCAGCAGATGCTCTAATGACACTTAGCTCCCAGCCCTTGCAGCCAGCTTACCAACTGGTTCTCTGACAGTGCTGCATTAGCTCTGCATTGCTATAAACATACTGGCAGTATTACTACAGGCTGTTCCCAATTTACTTCTGGATAATTGAAGTATCCTATTACTAACTGCGTTTTGTTTCTCGTTCTGTTTCTTCACACAGTGTGCTGTGGTCATGTGCATTTCACCCTAGAGGTCTTTAGCAAATTCCTGTAATTACTTCTCCACATCTCTTATTCATTCATTCCAACTGAAATTATCTCTGAACATTAGTTCCATTTGCTAAATCTGTTCTTGCTTTATTAACTTTAATCAAACTAATATATACTGCTAAATGAAAGGTGGTCTATGATGCCCATACCTGGCTCAGCCCTCTTCCCAGGGGTAAACACCCTCTTGAAACACAGCGACACAAGTTAATTTTCCAAATATCAGCATACAATTTGGCTGCTGTAATTTCAGTTATTGAATAGTTGCCATTGATGCCATTCAAAAGCTGTATTGCTACTGCAAAATAGATCTGAAAAAGATTCTATGTATAGTTACTCGAATTTCAAAGTAAGCTCACTCTGCAATGGAGATTGCATCTCCATTAATGTTTGCTTTTCATGAAGTTTCAAATGAAAGAAAATTCAATTGGGCAAAGTGCACTCCCTACTCATGGAGAGGTGTGATTAAAGAAAGGAAAGAGAAAGAGTTTGGCTTTCATTTCTATTTATTTTTAGAATTTGTGAGGTGCACAGGTTCTATGGTATTGAGAAAACACAAAAGACTGGTTGAACATTTTATAACTCACATAGCTGTTAAGGAAAAAAATCCTCATAGAAAAAAAAAAAAGAGAAGTAAGACAGCTTAAAAATCCTCATTAAAATCAACCTATCTAGACCTCTAAAACCATTTTGACTTCAATTAGTCTGCTTTTCTATGTCAAATGCACATTAATGGCCCGATCCTATTCCCATGGCAGTCAGTGGAAACATTGGTCCTTGCCTGAATAGAACTGAACAGGAGTTCAAGAGTCAAGCTAGAGATCACTGAAGAATGGATAAAAGCTGAGCCTCAAGCTCAGGTTTTCAGAAATTGTTCAAACTAAGAAGATAATTAGAAAAGTTGATTTTTTAAAATATAAAAATATACGAAATATATAGATCAAGTAGATTTACAGAGACATTGTTGCTGTTCTTTGTCTAGTGAATTATTAAATACAAAGATGAGGGGAGGAGAATATCCTTTGTGCTATGATAAATAGTATCAGCTTGAAAGTAATTGGTTGTATTTTTCTCAACTATAAAAGCATTGCTAAAGCCTAGTAATTGTACGTATATATAGTGTGGATTAACTTCAGTTAAAATGGAAATTTTGTACAATATGGTAGATGGGAAACAGCAGAGGACAGGTATCTAGAAAACCCCAAACCTTGCTAGTCTTAGTCCTTTTACTCCTGTTAGGTACTGCAAGGTTTCTCTAATCAATTAACCTAGAAATAAGCTGTCTTAAAAAATTACCTCTTTTAATAATTTTGTTCACTGTACTATTTTTGAAATGGCAATTATATTGCAAATGTTTCAGTAGGAGTGTTTATATATAGCCACATGAACTTGTGATGTTCTATGACAAAACCATTTTCTTTACTTTCATAAACAATTCTTCTGAAACACGTCTAATGTGTGTGGCAAAACTTGGGACTAAATTCAGTATTTGCTACTTGAAATTAGATTGGGACAAGCACAATGAATCATGTTAAAAAAAAAAAAAAAAGGTTGTCACCATTGTGACATGGCACTACGAAAAGCATGGCACTACTCACAATTCATAAATCTTCCATGTCTACAAAAAAGCAGTGGAAAGTCCAAAATAGATTCTTAACGTGATTTTTTAATCATGCTTTGCCTAGACAGCTAATGGTCAGCTTTTATACTTTGAGGCTATCCTTGCAATGTGGATGAAGCTGGTTCTGCTTTCTAATTGGGGAACAAAACCTGTCAAGCTCATGCAATAGCACCTAATAGCCAAATATATCAAATACTACTTTGAAAACGACTGAACTTATAGTTCCTATGGAGTGACCTATTTCAATAGCAGAATATACATTGTTAGAGAATTTTGCTGAAGCATTATGGGTAATAGACTGAACTCAGAAAATTCCCTGACTTCTGGGATAACAGCAGGGGATATTTATTGATGTGTTTTGAAGTTATTGCAGCTTTTTGGCTTAGCCAGAGTGGAATTTGTAATCTTACATACTACTGGGGCAAGAGCCCACTGTGTTACCCCAGCAAAGGGCAGGACTCTGACTGCCAAGTTTGATTCCTGCTTTCCTCACAAGCATGCTGCATATACTTTTTAAAAATATATATATTTTTAAAATTTATTTTTATTATTATTTCTTTTTTTCTGGCACAAATAACTTTTTCTCTGTGAAAATGTTGTCACATGAGCAGATATTGGAAATGTGTAATTGAAGATTGATCTCACTTTAGTCTCCACTCTGCTCGAGCCTTTCCTGGACTCCTTTATGGGTAGGAAGACTCAGGATAAAGTCCCAGAATAGCCTGATTCAGTTGGGCAGGAAAGTTTTAGAAGAACTGGGCAGAAAACCAGATTCTTTTGCAGAGGAATATGGGCTTACCAATTAAAAATTAATAAGGAAAAGCAACAGGGAAAAAATAATGGCAAGAGTAAAATTTAAAAAAAAAAAAAGGAAAAAAAAAAAAAAAGATGTTTCCAAACCTTCTGAGTCTTCAGCTCTTTATTTTTTATTTATTTATTTTTTTTTTCAGGCACATCTACAATCCTCCCATTGCCTCCCAAAGACAGCTTTCCTGACCTGTAAAAGTTAGCTAGCTGACCTTTTTTGTCCTGAATTTATCTTTATATGAGTCTCCTTGCAGGCTTTCAAATTAATAACAGCACAATTCTTGTACCTAACCTGAGTGAAGTGTCTGCTATTTGGTGTATTTCCATGCTGTTCATCTTCAAATATCTGGCCTGGTAGTTTCCACTCTCCCTTGAGAGATTTATACCACTCAGTCACATACTGTGAACTGAGTTATCATTTTTAAGGCTATATTGTAAGACCTAGGCACTTGCTGGCCTAATTATATGTTAGATAAAAACACAGAAGATATACATCGGTTGTCCTGTAAAATCAGATATCTAAAACAACCCTATAAAAGCTGATAAACCAAAGGGAAAACAAAAAAAAAGCCAGATAGCAAGTAAGAACAAAACAGACCTACATTAATGTGTGTCTTTTGCAAAGTCTAACAAATGATGAGAATAAGGAGAGAGTTTTTGACTTCTCTGAACTTGTTCCCTTAAAACTGAGACAAACTTTATTCTAAGTTTGTAACAGATGGGTCATTCCTAAAATTTTTAAACATTGCAAAAATTTAAATCACCTTGAATCTACATTTCTGGTTTTATATTATATAATTTTCTTCTCTTCCCGTTACCATCTTTATGCTATCATTACCATCTTTATGCTATATTTATTATATATATATATATTTGTTACCATCTTTATTCTATATTTATTATATATATATATATTTGTTACCATCTTTATGCTATATTAGGCTGAAAATATCAAGATCTGCTAATTATTGTCTGAAAGTGTTTGATGAGTTATTTTGAGTTATTTTGATTACTTCAATTTTATAGCATTTAGTTTTCAAATGTACACAGGTCTCTCAATCAATAGCTGTATCATTTATAGAAAAAATATTGCCATTTCAGGATCAGAAGAAAATGACAAAGCATGGATTATGAATCCCTCTGCGGCCCAGGCTCCTTGGAAATACTGCTGAATGCTGTATAAGGAGCACTTCTCATAGCCATAATACAGAAATATCTCCAAGGAGATTAGGCCAGGTTGTGGATGAAGGAACACAGTTTTCTAGCTTTATGAAACAAACAAACAACCAAACAACAACAGCAACAACAAAACAAAACAACAACAACAAGAAAACCCACATGCCTATCCCGAACTGGCAGCCCACTGATCTACAAACACGGCTCCATTGTTCTTCCATTCACTTCTTGCCTGGCTTAAAAATAATAAGAAATAGAATTGTCTAGAGAAGTAGTGTGGGATAAATCAAAGGTGATGGAGCTACTGCTAACTGAACACTGCAGGGTTATCTGGGAGATGGGCTGCCAAGGGCTGAGTGCCACCCAGGGTTATGAAAGACTGGCTGAAGATCTGATTCAACATGTAAGTAAATGGAAGGAGATCCACCTGACTTACGTGGGTATTGAATGAGATCCCATGAAAAGAAAGTCTCAGTGAACATATTTTAATGTCTTGCAAAAGTCTTGTGTTCAAAGAGAGAGCAGACCTGATCTCTCTCTTTGAAGAGAGCAAGGTTTGAGTCATCTATATTACAAAAATATCCAAATGAAGATACGCAATGCAGTTTGCCTGGCAGACTAAACACAGCTATAAAAAAGCCTCAGTACTTCAATAAATGCCATGCCCCAAACCACGTTACTGTGTTTGGAGTATGGTTTTCTTTATGAATCCTCACTGAAGCTCTATAAATGGGCATAAACTTCCCTCTGACTTTCCCGCAGCCCTGTTCTTACCTGCAGCCCACGATAAGCAGCTGGCACCAGGCTTTACTCAACAGATGGCTGGCACAGGGGCTTATGCGCATTTACTTGTCTCTGGCACTAGTCAGGGATGGGATAAAAAAATTCTCCACAGTTGTTGGATGAAAAAATACAGTCTGGTCCATCCGAGTGGAATCATTACTTTGTATGAGTGTGGTTTTGAACTTGGTACCTTTTCAAAGGTTGGGTGAATCTCTTGGGGATCTCTGAAAAGAGATCAAGAAATTATCTGATATGTTTTCCGTATCGTTGTTATTAGGATTAATAACGGTGATGTTGGTCATGCTTTTAACCGTTAAGGATTCCTCTGGCTCTTGCTTCAGTCAGCAGTTAAGAGAGCTGAAAGCACGTTTCAGGGAGAAGATTTTCCCTGACACACGTTTTCTTAGGAACGCTCTATCTCCATTAATAGAGAGAGATCAGGTTTTAATCATCCTAACCAATTGGTAGGAGAAACAAGAAGGGGTAGTGGAGTAGCAGGCTTGATTTTAGCAAGTGCCTGTCTAACCGGTGCCTCATTAGACTCTAGTATTTGGATGTGAGGCTATTTCAGAAAACAACATTCCATCTGTGGTCTATGCACATTTTATATGTGCCCTAAATAATATGAAAAAGAGAGGAATCTTCAGGAATGAGCTCATGGGAGAGTGAGGAAAACACAGGACTTTTATTAAGCTTCAGAAGAATGAAAAGGGAGGGAAAAAGTGGAATTCAACTAGATCTGATCTTGCGCTCTGTGATGTTCACCATTTTTACAGACTGCTTGTGTACATCCATGCAGGATGGCTGAGAAACTGGTAACTCTGTGGGAATTGTGTGTTCCCAGTAGGTAAAATAAATTTTAGTCTCTCTGGAGTAGAGAGATCACCCCCAAATCAGTGCTAACTGCAACTATTTGCCTAATTAAAGGGTCAGGAGAAGTTCCAAATTTTGATTTTACCCATGCCATGCTGCCATGCAGATGTGTCTGTGAAGCATACAGAAAGTCTTAGCTGGCAGGCTGAAAGAAGAGGTCTTCCTTGTTTTCGTTTTTCTTCTCATTTTCATTCGTCTTCTCATTTTCAGCATGTACTTCATCAAATGCTGTAAATCTGATGATTTTTCTTTTGCCTACTCAGTATACGTATCTGTTGTTATCTACTCCCAGAGCATTCATTACCCTTAGAAACCTTGACAGCAAAACACTCTCATTCATGCCAGGCTGGATTTCTGGTAAAGGTTTTACACAAAAAAATAAAATAAAATAAAAAAATCAACAATTTTTATCTCAGTGTAGAGCTTCTGCAACATGCCTAGGGGGTGTTAAACCTGCAGTGCTGTTAGGAAGATCTGGGCCTCACCCTGGTCTGCCTTTGGGCTGGCCACAGACTGACTTCACCAGCAGCCAGGTGATGTGGCCAAGCAGATTTAGGTCTGTATAGTGCCTAAAAGCAGAACTTTCAGCCTTCTATAATGGGAACATATGAACTGGAAACCTTGAAAAAAATGACAAAGTATGTAATCTCTACATCTAGCTTGTTTTCAGACATAAAGTACATCTAGAAGCCATACTCAAGGAACTGAATTAAAAAGGAATAATAAATGTAGCCATTTAATTGGGACGCAAAAAACTACAGATCAGTAGAGCAACACAAATGCAGTGGATAGAGGTCAGGGCAGCATCTGCTTTCCTGATCTTGCATGTATGCAGAGGCAGGTATAGCAGTTTGTTACCCTGGAGCTGTTCAAGCATACACTATGCGCATTTCCAATAAACGGAGACCTTCTGCTTGAGCTTATGTTGCTTTCTTCCTGCTGCTGTTCTGGGATTTATCTGGAGTTCACAGACTGGGTAAGGTGTCCACTAATCTTATGGCAGCAGACTGAGAATATTTCAGCAGCGAAGCTGGCAGAGGGGAAGCCATCCATAACCAGGCACAGCCCGTGCAGAAGAATGAGCCCCCTGGATTTGGGAGGATTTTTCTGAATGCACAGGTGAAAGCAGATTTATTTTCACCTAAAAATTTTGGGGAGCAAATTTTTGTCTCACTTTGAATGTGGATCCTATTAGGAATTAAGCATAAACACAAACTTAAGTTTCCAGCTTGCTCTTGCTGCTAATACTCTTATCCTGTTAAAGGAAGGGATTTTGTGTGTGAATCACATTACTACATCCTTGATATCTGTGAGAAAACCCATGCACTGGGAAAAATAAAAATAAAAAAAGAAAAGAACAACAACAGCAACAACAACAACAACAACAACAACCACCAAACCCTCTGCATATAGAATAAACCTCTAAGAGAAATCACCAGAGAAGGAGAAAATGCTTTCTCAGAAAAACCTGGGGAAGGCAGGCTGAAATGAGAGTTGTGTCGAGTGCTATGGAGTGTCATTTAGTGCTACTGAGGATATACTGCCTGCTTTGTAGGATGCACTGAAGTAAAACACGGAGAAGCAGATTCCTGATGAGGCACACAGTGTGCTGTGCTGCCGATCAATTCACCTCTACACTGTCTTTTACTCCCAGTCCTTATCTATCTATGGTCTTAGGCACTTGTGTCTAGACACAAACTTTTTAGGTCAAAGATAACAGTTTCCTGTAGCTGTTTTGGGCTTGCAGGGCTGCTGGATTTGCTAGCCCTTCATCTGCCAATGTCCCTGCAAGAAGGTATTGCAATACAAAGTCAGAGTACGGAGCCAAAGGGCCGTGGGAGAGGACTGAGGACCAACAGCATAGGAAAAGTCGTGGCTTTGCCATTGAGCTGGATGTTCCTTGTGGGTGCAGGAGAAGGGGAGCACTTTCCATTGCTTGGGTTTTGGCAAGGGACTTCTCAGATGTTCCTGAACTATCTCCAGAAAGATGTTCAGTACCTTTAAAACATCGCCAGCACAAATAAATTGAGAGCAAAAGTTCAAAATCTTGGCTCACCAGCACATGCTGGGGGATGCACCTGTCTGCAGGGGCTCAGGAGTCCTCAAGAGAGCCTTGAAACCCCAGGGGGGCAAATCCTGAAGCCTCAGCCCATGTGTGCACAGAAAGAGAAACCCAGGTTTCGGGGGAATGGGCAGAAGGGAGTTTTGTCAGCAAAACCAATGCACCTCCTGATGAGGAATGTGAGGACGAGGTTTGTGCAGTCACCCAGGGCTCCCTAAGTGTGGTGGTTAAATACGCTGCTGAGAACAGCAGAAACCAGGTGTGCTGAAATAATCCCCCCTTCTGCATCCTGGTTGCCTACAGTTCAGCATTCGTTGTAGGCCAGTCTATATTTAGCAATGGTAAATCAGACATAATGTAATTAACCCAGAATGTTCTTTATTTTTCTATTGGAAATGGCAATAACAGTAAATTATCGCAAATAATTATGGACTGCTTACAGAATTTCCATAGACAAGACAATGCACTTCTTTATGATAAGATTTTATAACCATACAGCCTTTATAGCTGTAGAGGTAAATTACTTTTCCTGTGGTTTCAACATAATGGGCTGTGCAGATAAAGTATTTTTGTGAAAACATGAATGCTTCCAGATGTTTCACATATTTTCTCTCATTGATTTAAACTTAATCTTCACATGATTGTGCACAGGGAGCTCCTGCAAGGTAAGTATAAAAGGCACGAATGCACAGGGGTGGGAATTTGGAACAAGAGAATGTAGAATTTTATACCAGTTCTAAATGCAAATGATGATTTGATTGACTTTATCTAGCCAGGAATGTTGCTGGGTTTGAAACTTTGTGTTATTTCTGATATCGTGCCAGGAGAATTATAATCTATAAAAAACAATAAGCTAATAAGAATTGTGCCAGTTTCGATATGTGTACTCTAAATTAAGCCTGAGGGCACTTGATGTCCAATTTTAAGATTGGCCTTGAATTTAAAATTTACTAAGTAATTATTAAGATATTTGTTGGGAAATAATCCAAAAATTTAATCCAAAACCAATTTTCAAATAATAGAGACATGAGGACTCTCTCAGGGCCCAAATACATGTATTTGGTATATACGTGCACTTGTGTTAATAGATAAATAACCTTCCTCTATTACAGAAACTTACCACAGTCTATGGATACCTGAGTTTAGGATTAGAGGAAAGCAATTAATAGGATGGTATTTTTGTCCTTTTTTGATTTCTAGAAATGTGAGCAATAAATCATAATGCCAGAGCATCTTGCTTTGGAAGAAGGCATTTTAAGGGAATAATACCAGCACCAAGCCAATGGCTGAATTCAGGCTGCAAGAGCATGGCACGGAAATACTTTTCAGACCAGATAGCTGCATTTTGGCAGCTGCAAGAGGTGAACCACTACCAAAGAAAGTTATTTTCTGAGATAATTTCAGTCTGCTTAGGACAAGAATATTCACAATTTATAAGCCTGATACTGTACAGTGCTTTACTGTGGGTATTTTATTACTGTATCATGAATATTTTTTTTCCTTAGTTTATTTTGATTGAGGAAAAATATCTTATTCTTTTGAGATATCCTTGCTCATGCACGTGGGTTAGTAGCTTGGTACCAGAAACCATTTAGTCACAGACTTACCTTCAAGCACACACTTAAATCCTATTGAAATCAGAGAGCTTTAGAAGTGCGATTAAAGCTAAGTATATGTGTAATGCTTTGCTGAGAAGGGGCCATGAGCTTCGGAAAGTGTTTAATGTTACATATAACTTGAACCAGACAATCAAATTTTATGTTGGCATTTTAAGTCTATTTTAATGTACATTCCCCATCCATGTTAAATGGATTATCCACAACAGTCTTATAAATATGTGTAGCAAGAATAAAGCAAAGTTTTCAATGAAAACTCTGAGCCAATCACGATTTCTGATAGTAATTGAATTTCTGCATATTTGGTCCTAATTCTCATTTAAAAAAAAAAAAAAATCAAAAGGATGTCATTCCACTAAATTGCTGAAGGAAAACATTGCAATGTGATTTGAAAGTTCATTATAAGCTTTGCAAATAATTTAAAATGAAATGTAAATTAACCCGTGATAGAAAAATGGTCTTTAGTGACTTTACTTGCAATCCTCCAGCCCTAACTAAAGCTGGCAGCAATGTTTCGGGGAGCTGGGCTGCGCACTGACATCTCCGTGCCCCGCACTGCCAAACCGAGCTCCCGGTAGAGCCCAGCAGTTCCTCCCCCGAAGGCGCTCAGTTCAGTTCTCATCATACCGCTCCCACCAGCAGCGCCACAACAGGACTGCTCACTTCAGCAGTTTTCAGATGTGACCACAGAAGCTGACCGGCTAATTTAGGGGAACCTGCAAGAAGGGGCTTTACTTCTAAATCGGTTTTCAGAGAGGTTTGTGATGATTCTTGCAATCATTTTCACGAGAAGGCTTTGATAACTCCAGGCGGCAGTTTCTGATGAGGATGCCAGTGTGATAATTCTGCCTTAAAATAGTGCAAACTACTTTTGAAGCTTCATGTTTTGAAAGGTTTATTGAGAACAAATAGCAGTGCAAGAGGAAAACGTTCCTGTGCAGAGGTCTGACTTGCTGATCTTCCAGCCATCGGTTAGCCACGAGCCAAGAGAATATTGGCAAACATTGTTAAGTACAGAATAAAGTAATAATCTTCATAAGAATGTCCATACACTTGTAAACCTGTAGGGCCTTAAAAACCACAAAGTGGCTGTGAATATTAGGCTCCTGGGTTAATAGCTGGAAATCAAATGCATTAGGAAGTCCAGCCGGAAGACGCTGATAAGAAATATTCTTTGTTCCTTTGGAAATAGCAATACTTAAGATAAAAGTGGAGTACATTTTAGAGCAGCGATGAATCTAACTTCCAAATAAAACATGAAGCGAATATTGAAAAGAACAGCAGGGAAAGCACTTTTGATTTTCCTCCTGAGTTCAATATATGAACTTTAAAAATTATTTTTTGTTTGTGTTGATAGCTCTATTGTAGAATAAAAACTCAGGTTTTCCAGGGTTTGTATACCCTGCATTGTTCTTTTGTATCTTTTTTTTTTTTTTTCCTAATCAATGCTCTCTGTTTCTCTGTTAGTGACATAAACCAAAGAATATCTGACATTCCTATGTACGTGCTGCTGGGGAGCTGAGCCAAACCCTGCACTCCCCATTACCTAATCCCATAGTGACTTTTAATTTCAGATTGTACAGAATATGCCACGCCAAATTATTCAGCAAGTAGCTGAGCAGTCCCTGTGGTGTACAGGAACTTATTTCCTTACTACATGTATGTAGAGATGGCGCAGTAGGAAATGGAGGCGTGCAGTCACTGCGTGCCCAGCAGGGCAGCAGGAGAGGGCTGGGGACAGCACCCAGGAGCTCCGTGCAGGGACCCCGGCATGGGGACAAACTGAGACCCTGCCCATGTGGGTGTAACGCCACTGTGCCATGGTCTGTACAACCCTAGCAAGCCATACTACACATATATCAAGCCTGACCAAAACATCGTGGAGGAATTTGAAGAAAATTCACTATTTCTTCCTGCTTTCCAAAAGACCGGGTACTTGCAGTCCCAGTCTTTGCGTTATTTCTTTCATTCATAAAACTAATTCACAACAATTTCTTTTCCCACCTGTCTTCAGTCCTCTAACTGCTTCGTTTACCTGTGCAGCCACTTTGTTTCACTTCACAAGGAGGATTTTAGGCATCGCAAGGTGCTCAGAATACATGGCGTGGGAGCTAACCTATCTGTCTTCTTTGTGTTCATCACATCGGGATATTAGTAGGATTCCTGAGGTATTTAAAAGAGGCACTGAAACCTCATTTGCTCACAAACTGCATCAGGTTTTCAGTGCTCACTCTGCTGAACACTGCACATCTCATTTTCAGTGAAAGATAAGTAAATGGCTCTTTTTGACGGAACGGTAGGTGAAGAACACTGCATGTCTCACTGCCTGGTGAATTCCTACAGCTTCATGGGGTTTCCATGTAGCTGTTCTGAAAATGCCCTTCAGAAGTTAGGCTGTAGTTAGCGCATACATAGGCGTCAATAAATAACAACATCTTGATTCTGTAAGTCCTGCACATTCAGTATTTTGGTGAAATAAGAACAGGAAAAGACGGAGAGGAAAGAACATGCAGAAATGACAGCTTTGTTTGTTGTTCCCCAGCCCTCACCTGCTCAGGTTTTAAAAATCATTCTGTAGGAACCAACAGATAATCACAGCTATGTGAATCTGTAGCAGTGAACATTTCAGTTCCCTTCAGTCTCACAACCAGACATGGGTGGGACAGGGTAGGGTCCTTCATCCAAAAGAAAATTTGCTTTCTTGTGTACAGAGTGACAGGCAGGGGTCTCAAGTGCCATTGCCAACTCAGGGAGGACACCACTATATTGGTCAACTACTAATAATAACAGTGCCTTTTTATAGAGAGCATGATACGTGAAGCAATAAAACCTACCTTTATTTCAGTCATTATATTTTCGATATTTTTGTTGAGAGATTTCAAAACCATTCTCTTTCCAGAGTGGATCTCAGAAATTAGAAATAAATTCTGATTCAGCATATCATGATGTAAATGTCACAATGAAACATGATGTCATTTAAAGACTGGTACTGTGGTCTTTGGTATCGTGGATAATCTTATTATGTTAGAAATGTGAAATGTGAGTCATCTTAGGCCTATGAAAGCTGAGAAAATATTTAAAAATAGTGTCTTCATTATTTTGCTCTTTAAAACATCTGGCCTTTAACAGGAAAAGCTGTTGATAGCTTCAATTAAAATAGAATTTCATGGTATCAGTAAAATAATTTAGAAGACGTGACTGATTTCTTGGCAGTGACTTATTGCTTTTCTCACTGTGGCAACACTGTAATGATATCTGCCACAGAGGTAGAACTGGACAGTTACTGGTTCCTCGATATTAGCTATTTTCTTTTTTCTTTCTTTCTCCTTTTAGTCATTTATTCTAACAGTTGGACTTGATCTTTGAAGTCTTTTGCAACCTAATTGAGTCTATGATACTATTTTACTCCTTTTTTTTTTTTTTTGTCTTTTTTTCAAGTTGGTTAAGAATTGCTGTCTTCAAAAAATGAACAAAATTATCTCTAATGAGTGGTGTAAAACTGAGGACACAGAGAAAGTGAGTGTTGCTTGTTCAAGCCAGGGGATTTTATAAGTTCTTTCTTTCTCGGCTTCATGGAAGGAGGAAAACACACCTCTTTCAAGCTTGGCTGGATTTGAAATTATCTATTGTCATGCTTCCTCTAGCTCAGCATCCTCATGGGCTGTTCATAGTAACATCTTCATTTTAGGATTATATAGTCTATTTAATGCATATGCAGCAGACTTCTAATTGCCTTTGTTGCTGCAATCCTCGGTCATCAAATTTCTCGCTCAAAGGCTGGCACACGCTCCTGGAAAAATGCTTTTTCCATGGTAGGTTCACAAATGGAGCAGGCATGAGGAGCTGCCAGAGGGTGTGGGAGGAGGGGGAGAAAGCTGGGGCATCTCCGGTGGAGCTGGTGGATGGGAGAACACAGCTTAATCCCTGCTCTACACATAAACAGTTATCAGAAGGAAAAAAAAAAAAAAAAAAAAAAAAAAAAACCAGGAGATGTCTGCCAGGCCTGAAGGACTGCTGCATCCACAGGCAGAAGTAGGTCAGATATGAAGGGGGTTTTGATTTCAAGCATTTATGAATCACGAATGCAGCTGTTGAAGATGTAAAGTTACTAAAGTGAGAAGTTTCTTGGCTAAGATGATGTTCCTTTCTTTTTCCTGATGTATTATTTCTGGTGGGATCAAACTGGAAGTGCAGAAACCCTCCGCTGAGGTGTGGTTTTGAAAGCTCAGATACACGTAACACAGGCAATTCCCCTGCTTCATTTCAAACTGTTGACCTAGCTTCCCTAAAGCAAGCCTTACTCCCACTTACATCACGCACTGTAAGAGCATCATTCATCTTACGTCAGTTCTACAGCCTGACCAAGCAAGTGCTGTAGCAGAAGGGTAGTATTACAGCAGTCCGTACAGGTTTGATTATTTAACTTTAATAAAAGCAGCTGTGAAAAAAAAAAAAAAAACAAGCTTAATTCAAACACAGGAAAAGAATCACAGCCTTGTTTTCTTTCTTTAACCAGCAAAGAAGAGTCACTACAACCTTTCCTTAATATAATCCTATTAAAAAATATGTGGTCACCATTCTCCCCATAATGCAACTCCTGGCTGGTAACTATCTAAGATCCCTGTATTCCTTATTTTTACTTTTTTTTTTTTCTTTTTTTTTCAAAGTAAAAAATCTCATCAACATCAAGAAAGAGTCCTGCGAGACTGGACTATTGGGCTAAGGTGCGAAATCTGTATGTTGGAAATGTCTGCACCAGATGCAGCGTGTCAGGCTCGCTTCTAGTTGCACGACTTTTGGCCAAAAAGTAGCCAGAAGGTGATCAGGTGAGCACAAAAAAGCCTTTCTGGGACAGTATCTCCCCGTAATCACATGCACGTACTCATCACAGGAAATACACAAGGAAATTGCACTTACCGAGGAACTGGTTAACAGAACAACTGGAGCCTGTCAGCCCCTCTGATCCACAGGGATGCTCACCTGCTGCCTCTCCAGCGGTTCTGGCTTTCATATCACAAGCTTTTATGTGAATTGTGGGACCTAAAAGATGGTTACTTATCACCTGTGCTCCTCCCTGAAGAAGAGTAATATCAACCATACGCGCCGAGTGGCAGAAGGTCACAGCTGTAACGCTGAGCAGCCGTGTTTCAACAATAGCTGAAATGTGTCTCTCCTGTTACCCTTTCTCCCCAGAGGTGCTGTTTCTAGTTTTTGCCAAACTGTATAAATCAACGACTACCACATTACTGCATCAGCATTATTCAGCGTTCTTACACTAGCAAGAGGTGCCATCTCTAAGAATAACCTCCTGTTAGAAAGGACTCCTTTTTCTCATCAGTATCAATGCCACCAAAGCCTAATTTTTTGCCACCGTCTTTTAAGACAAGATTTTAAAAAACATTTTCCCACTGAGTTTTAGCATACCCAGCAGAATCAGCTTTATGATGAATTAAGCTTGCTGCAGTGAGGTATATGCAATTGTTACCATACATATTTTGCTAATATTGTGCCTATTTTTAGCTCATGACCTATATTTAACAAATATATGCAATGTGACACATGCCATCAGAAATTAGAGTCGTCATTATGAAAATATAAAGAACGTGACACACACCATTAACACGTGTCAAAAATCATTAGACTCCTTCTCCATTAAAGCCACCCAAGCACTTATAAAATGAGGAAGCCTGGTCTCCTTATAAACACTTAGTTTAGCTGGTACACCTTTTATTTTGTCTTATAAAGGCTCTGGGCTACATTCTGTGTCATTATTCTGTACTCTTTGTTTGCCCACATTACATCCAGTCTTTCCCGTAATATACGGCCAGAAATGTGACAGCACAGAAGCTGCTCTCTGGTAGCACTTGGCACGTGCTGATTGCAGTTCTGTAGATTAAAATGCAAAGCAAGTTGATAATCTAATGCAAAATATCTTTCAGACCTCAAACAGAAGCAGAAAATACACCAGACCTGTTTTCCCTCTCCATCTTTCAAGAAATCTTGAACTTTGCTCTTCTTCCCCATAAAAGCAGGTGATCCATTCCTCTCTTTCTCCGTTCTCAGTAAAAAGTAAATAATTAATTCCTAGAAGTGTTAAAGGGGCTATATCTACAGCATGTGTTAATACTGCCAGTGCTATCAGAGTCATCTTCACTTAAGAGGCTCTTTGTTGCTGGGAAAAAGTGAATGAAAACCATTTTCAAGCCAAAATAGCTTGTCTGGAGGGGCTGCGTTAACAACTTAGTTTTTTAAAAATTCACCTTTGCAATTACTCAAGAGTTTATCAATATGTATACAGTTATTAAGGCAATAATAATATACTTATATATATGGGTACATACATGCTTTTTACTTTGAATATAGCCTCTTTTTAAAACCAAATGTACCCATGATAATCCTTGTTTGGCCCTGTCCTCTCCCACATTTCACTTTTGAAACTTCTTCTTTGAGCTTGGGAGATTATGAAAGCTATTTTTGCTCTTTCCAAATTGAGGGGCGAAAACAACAGGTTGCAAAGAGAGGTCACAGCTTTTAGGGCTGCTGCAGAATGTTCTCCCCTGCTCAGTCAGTACGGCTGGAGGTGGGGGTCGCAGGGTAGCCCCCAGGGCAGGTTGGCACCAGTGGGCTGGAGGAAGAGGAGAAAGGTGGGCAGCAAACGTGGCCCTTTGTGTAGAAAGTGGTGGAAATAGCGACATCTGGCCAGTCTAACTACCCGGTGAGCGGGTAGGTAAATTTTAAAAGCTTTGTCAATGTCAATTTGATTTCTGCCTTCTCTGCTGCACAGTCCAGGGTGTCTCAGGAGCCATACTCAAGAACCTCCGGTCCCGAAATCTCATGCTCTACTTGTCCCTGGTGCTCGCTGGCCTTTGATTCATCAGCGCAGACAGACGATTTCAGTCCGCCCCTCCCCTCTGCATCCCGTGCTGAGGATTCTGCTTTTGGGTGCACGCAAAAAAAAAAAAGTCCTAGGAAGACCTAAAATGATAAATGTTTACACCACAACTTGCCTGTTAGAAAAGTCTTATTCTCTCCTGACACACTGATCTTTTTCACACTGCTTTTGTTGCCTCGTTAGCATACACAGCTGCCTGCATTATGCCATGCAGAACGTAACACACGCACGATGTGCTTGTCAGTGTGTCAGGCTTGAAAACCTATGATTAAAAATTATGTTGCTCATTAGTCACTGCAAATCAAACTGAGAACAATGCTCTCTGGCCAATTTGTAAACAAGCATCCTGTTCAACCTGTTCCGTGATTTCTCTATTTCTCTTTAAGGAAGAGAAAAAGAGACCAGCTCATGAATAAATAACTCACTAATTCTGCTAGAGACACATAACACAGGGCAGCTTCCTGGTTGGATAAATAGTCCTTAATTTCATTTGCTTCAAAATTGCCTCCTACGAATTTTGGCTTCAGATATCCCTAATGCTGATAATGATTCATAAATATTGTATGAAAGGCGCACAGTGTGCATGTGTGTGTGTGTGAGATGTATGGCTGTTCTCATGTGGACAAAGAATTACCATTACAAGCAACAAATTAGTATCCTGAGAATAATGTCAAGAACATCTCACTGACAAAAAAAAAAAACAAAAACAAAAAAACCCTCAATCTAAAGACAAATGCATGTTCCTCTTCTGTCTGTAAGCATCTGAAACCTATGTGAAAAAATGTCAATATCACAAAAAAGAAATTTCCTGTAAAATTCCTGCATGTTTTTCCCTCTGCTAACACTTCAGTTCTCTCAGGCACTGCAAGGTCTAGGAAGAGTTTTGAAATTGGTGGCATAATGCCTCCACGTGTGCATACTACGGCCACGGACGTGGCTGAGGTGCCAGACCATGCCTGGGAAAAGCACACTTTTTACGCTTCCAGCAGAGCTGGAGAGAGCTGGGGATGGTGCAGTGCTGTGGCCCAGCCTGCTCTGTGCCCTCAGCTGCTCACAGGTGGAAAGAGGGCACAGAAAATGTGTGGTATTGTACATCAAATTTAAAATTGTTCTGGTTTTGTTATTACACATGTAAATGTAAAGGTCTGATCCTTTACCTAGTGTCACGGAGTCTGGTTTATACTGCATAGGTGGGTTTTTGGGGACTTTTGCAATGTAATTGCAGTGGGTGATGGCCAGTGAAATTGTTGGCATTTTGGGATGGATTTTGATCCATTCTGTGTTTTGTGCAACAGGGGAATTTAAGAAAGCTTGGGGAAGAGGCCTCATGTCCCTGCTGTGGGGCTGTTTCTCGTATTGCGATTCCAGCCAGCGCTTTGGAGGCAGGGCCATGCTCCCAGGCCACCCTACAGCATTGCTTGTAGGGGGAATCGCATTGGGCCATTCCAAACTTTTCCCTGGGGTAACTCAGCTTGCAAAGCAGCCCTTTCCCCTCAGATTTTGGTTCAGAGCACAGGAACATGAAAACAGCCAATGTACTCCCATGTCCTGGCCCCTCTGGAGGAGGCCAGAGCAAACTCGGCAAAAATGTGCTACCAAATCCTCCAGCGCAGTTACAAGATAACGTGCTCACATCGAAAAATCCGTCCTTACCGTGGTTAATTAGAGGTCGTTTAGTACCCTGAGGCATGATATTGCTGAAACAATCCTGTTTGTTTTAGTTGTTACTGGACCCAATGAGCATGCTGTTACAATCTTGACTTAATGTTTGATTGATTTAGTGACATTAGTGTAGCTGCAGAGGGATTGCAACATGGAGGCCAGTGCAAGCTGGCATGTAGCTCTAGCCTAAAGACGAAGAAAATACTCGTTTCATTTTCTGGTTGCTGATTTTGTTAGGAGCAATAAGTGCTATATGATTGATACCTTGATTCTTTTTTAGTTCATCAGGCAAACATCTCCTCTGGTTTGCCTGTTAATTTTCTGAAATGGTGTTATTTACCCAGTGGACCACAATAAATAATCCACTGTGTATGCCCTTGCATTTTCTCCAGCAATGCATGTGTGCTTCTGCAGGAGCTCATTTCCAGCTCTGCGTGACGCTGCAGGCTGCATTCCACGGGACGAGGTAAGTGCCCCTGCCTGCATGCCCTGATTCCTCACAACAGAGCAGAAAAGAAAACATTTCTGTCAAATCTTGTTAAACGGTGCACTGTGGTGTTTTACTGCAAAACATCTCTCTGGTTTCAGCTGAAATGTGTATGAACTAAGTATACTAGCAGAAAATCATTTACTTTTATAGTATTAGATCACTTACTGCTCCTTTTGCATTCCTGCCTGTAGCTCCCAGGTGGGCAGAGCAGCTCTGCTCCGGCGCCCCATGTTCCTCAAGGAACCTCTCAGCGGAGACACACATCCACCTGGATGGGCACAGGGTCTGCTGAGCAGAGACAGACTTCCCACTCTGAAAGGACAAAGGTCAAATTCTTACAGATAAACCGACTGACAGTGTCGCTTGCATCTTATGCTGCGCTTTTTACCTCTGCAAGAGCTCAGGTACCAGACCAGTCTGCAAGCGGGCTCATCAGAATTTCTCTGCAGTGTATTTTTAAAATACTGAAAGAAACAATCTCGGTAATGTTAGTTTTCCTATTCA
Organism: Anser brachyrhynchus; assembly: GCF_964034855.1. Classification (NCBI taxonomy): domain Eukaryota; kingdom Metazoa; phylum Chordata; class Aves; order Anseriformes; family Anatidae; genus Anser; species Anser brachyrhynchus. The sequence continues at coordinate 2,723,446 of NC_137705.1, forward strand.
AGATTTCTCATGCTGTTTCTAAACTTGCTTTTCAGACAAACAAGCATTCATCCTATTTCCATCAAATTCAGTTCAGTAAATCCTCTGCAAATCTGAAGTAGCTAAAATAACCAAAAATAAGAACTTTCCCGGCTGCTTGGAAATGTTCCTTTGATTTGTAATGTTTTCATAAATTGCACTATTTATGTAATAAAAATGACTAATATAAGCGGCAAAAGATATTATGGAAATATATTAAGTACATATAAGTCATAATACAGTTATAGAAAATGAAAGCTGCACTACAAGTGTGAGGTTAGTTGTATGAAGGCCATTTCCGAGAGGCGTATCTCTCCCAGGGGGGAGAGCCCAAAACCTTCACAGACCGTCCATTTCATTGCTCTACTGCTCATTTCTTTAAATAAACTTTTTCCTGGTATTTAACCTGAATTTCAGGATGCAACATGGTTTCCCGTTGCCTCTTTACATGTGTCTCTCAAACTACACCTTCAAGCCTTGTTGGGACCAAACCAGTGCTCAGTGAGGTAGGAAAATTACTTCACGTCTCTGATTTTTTTTGCCTATACACCCTACTGCGCTGTTTTCCATGTTACCATCATCCTTATTTTCTTTCATTCTGATTATTTTAGGTATATTTCATCAAGGTCATCTGAAACTCAAGTTTTATCCTCCAAAGTACTGTCAGCTCTACTAAAATCACAAATTTAACACGATTTTCTGTTCGGTCACCTAGGTAAATAATTAAAATATTGGATACCTCTCCTACAAAATCCTATTTGGTTTATCTTTCACTTTTGAAAAGGAAGGAAACATGAAAACATGAATTCTTTTTTTATTTATTTTTTTTTTCTAATGAGTTTTGCAGCCTCTTCTTGGTTCATTAGGTTATGCTCTCTAAAACATAATGATTATCAAATTGCTAAACTATAGAAAAGGTCAAGAAATGGTAAAATTATAGGGAAAATGGAAGTTTACAATATTTTCCATAGCCCTGATTACTCCAAGACCTATTCCTTTGCTGAATTATCCTCTCAAAATGGTTGTTTGGGTGCTTTAAGGCAAGTCCATACATGAAACAATTTTAGGCATTAGCCCATCATTAAGGTTGGAACATTGTGAGCATGCTGCCTAAACTCTAAGGCAAAATACTTGGTTACAATCGTATAAATAGTACTGACTGTACACTAGTGATTTCAGTAATGTTAACGGTGATGCTAATTACACTAGCAAACCTGTCCTCGTGTCAGCCATGTTCATTTCCTGGTCTTGATGTGGTGAAGATTATATTTTGAAGTATGTATATAAAGACCTATTACATCTATAAATAACAGTGGATCAGATACGCGCTACGCATGCTGATAAGCTCCTCATTAAAGCAACTGTATTGATGGTAGTATTGTTTATTAAGACCCTGTAATATATAGACAGCTGGATCATATATAATTTAAACTGTTCTCACTTTACAAACCTGACAACTGAACAGATATAATTGATTCATGTATTGCAATATTCATTCCATTAGTTAGAATATATATCCAAAATTGAAGATGTCAATCAAATAAAATGAATGCATGTTTTCATAGAGCACTGTGATTCCTTTTATTAAACCAAGAAAAAAAATCAATCACTATTTTTGGATTCAGATTCAACGAGAGTGTGACTCCTTCAAGTGATGTGGCAATAAATATACATGTTTATTTTAGTCATGTTAGAAAATTACTCTGGATACTTTGATCTATTTAATGTGTAGGAAAATAAGCTATTTATGATAGCAGTGTCTATAAACACTTGAAACAAATAGTTTCGCTGACATATAGGTACAGGAGATGGCACTGATTCTCACTTACACCAATTTTACACTCCATTGGCTTCACTGAATGTTAGTCTTGATTTACACCAGCGCAGAAGAGATGGGAATGGGCCCTGTATTTTAACTGCTGTCTTTCACATGCTGATCTGCGGCTCCCGAACTGCTGGATGAATAATGCGGAGGCAAATATTACAGGTTCTGTCTGCATTTTTGTGGTAATTTACTTCTGAACCTTGGGAATAAAAACAGAGATCTGTCATCAACAAAGCATTCATTTCCTCCGTTCGGAGCTCTGCCTGTGCTCACAGAGCAGATCTGCTCTGCGCCCTGTGTAAAACATGCTGTAAGGCATTTTCTTTTTCAAAAAGGATGCACAATTGCTATTTTAATAAGTGTAAAGTTGCCGGCGCCTGCTCTCAGCTGAAGGCAGGCTATGAGCCACGTGTGGCTCTGGGAGCTGCTTGCAGGTCAGAGCCCAGCAGACGTAGCGCAGCGTGGGCATCACAGCAGTGCCGAGGTGGCGTCCACAACACATCCCTTATGACAGCGGGCAAGAGACGAGGGGAAAGAAAATGGGAGGGAGGGAAATTTGCCGTGAAACTGAGAACTGAGAGCCACGGCTTGTCGGAGTCTTGCAGTGATTTTGTCTCATCTTATCGATCAGGGACGTTTTCCTTTTTCCACTATACTTGTCCTGCAATAGTTGCAGTCTGTGCAGTGCCTAAAAAAGAGAAGAGCCTACGCAGCTTTTCCTAAAACAACAGTTTACATTACTGTGGCTCTTTGGACATTGTTTTGGAGCACTTATGTTTTGACCACTTTCTGATATCCATTGCTGCCTTGGACATGCACACACACAGAGTGCATCACTGCGGTCCCTCCTCACACATGGGGAGATGAAGGAATGGAAATCCACACATGTGTATGCTAGAACATTACCAGAAAAAAATATATTAGATTTTATAAATATGTTATTTTTATATAGAAATATCATATTATTAAATTATCATTGTTTAGAATATGCATTATGATGTTCCAGTGTATACCCTCCTTTATGGAAATAAATGGAATCTAAATTCTAAAGCTCCTCCAACTGGAGTCAAACCACAGGCGTGCAGCGCAGTCCTTCTGGGAAGGAGAGGATCATCCCTGCCCCAAAACGGTCCCTGGTCACCTCTGCTCCTGCCTAAACAAAAGCAGCAATGTGGCATCACTGCTATGCAGGAGGTCCAGGAAGGATGCTCTGCCTTTGAAGAAGGCAGAAAATAAACACATTTGGCCGAGCGTGATAAAATATACGCACAAAAGCCTACATAATATATACCTAACCACACCGCAACTTTTAAAAATTAATACTGTTTACAATTTATTTCCTAAACTTTAACCTGTGGCAATGGGCTCTGACATGAGTAAAAGTGCTCAGTACCTCAAATAATTTTTGCCTGCAAAATTTTATACTACTACTGTCTGGTTCTCTGGACAACTGCATAAGGGAGTGCAAACAGTTTATCCCATGAAGCACTCCACGGGGTCAGTGGAGACTTTGGGGCCCAGGAATCAAGGGTGCAGGGTCCTGGCTTCACCATCAGCTAGGATGAAGTGATTTGAATGGTTTTAAAACTGGCGTCATCTTTTTCACATTAAAAAATGTAGTGTTAGGTGAGATAAGCAGCCTACTTATCTTTTCTGTCTGGGAAATACAGAAATGTGCAATATTTAGTTATCACTAGAGACCGAAATCTTATGCTATGATACGACTACAGAGTCTTTATGTGAAGACTAGCAGTTGTGTTACAAGAGAGAGAGACAAAACCCTCTTCATTACACCAGATTATCAGAGGCATCGATATGCTTCAGCACAGGAGCCCTTTCCGTACCGGCAGCTCAGCTCAGCCACAGGCTGTGCCTTGGCCAGGAAGAGAAGCAGAAGGGAGAGATGCTCTGCAGTCCTGCACTCCAGCCAGACCCTGAGAACATCTCGTCGATCCGTTTTTCAGAGCTGAAAGACCGTCCCTTTTATGTTCCCTCAGGGAATTCAGGGCAGCACGAGTGATGGCATTTATCAGATGTCCGAGAGGGGACATAGCTTTGGAGGGAGTCGGATAAATCCTCGGGAGGCACCAGGCACAGAAAAATGTTCCCTGCCCACAGGGCAACATGGACTTTTTTTTAACTGGAGAAAGTGCAGGTGGCTGGGTGGGACGTGGCCAGCCCAGCCCAGCGCTGCCAGGTGATTTCCTGCAAGCCCCGCGCAGCTGCCCACGGTGCCGCAGCCACAGGGCACTGGCAAGAGCTCCCCTTGTCCCCTCCCAGCCGTGGTTTTCCTGTAAAACACAAAATCTGCAGCGCATATATGGTAAACTGTGAACAACGCAAACAGCTCACTCATCCGTCACAGCACCATATGGCCGGATGTAAAAAATAGGTCCTAAAGATTATATTATAATGAACTGAAATGAGAGGCTTAACTATTATAAATAATTAAAACTTTATATATGCATAGTTATATATATATATGCATATGTCCACTTTTTTTTCCTGTATGTATACAAATTCAAACCTAAATCAAGTAAGTGATTTAATCTATGTTTACAAAGAAGAAGAATACAGAGTACCCACAGGAATACTCTTCACACAGTCACAAATCCAACTGAAAAAAAGGAAAATAAAAATATTTTAGTTTAAGTGAGTCTATATTTAAAAAAGGAAAATAAAAAAAAAAGAAAAAACCCAACTCATCACAAATGTTATCATCTGCCTGAACACACCTGGGATATAGATTTTTCTTAGAAAGCAGGAAAAGAGCTGCAAATCCATTCCCCATGCCCTGTGCTGGTAGCCAAACCCTCTGCTTTCTTTAGCTATTGTAGCTCAGAAAATCCTCCCAAAATGGGCTCTAATAAAGCACTGCCAGCTTGCTTCTCCCTAGGCAGGCTCCTTGCAGTCATCTGAATTGTTTGCTTCTAACTAGTGCTTTCTTAAGAATTCAGGAGTTGGTCTATAATAGTGCTGCTGATGAATCCCACTTGTCCTGCTCTGCCTTCTTCCCAAATGGTGTCCAGATCTACTTCACTTTGCTTCTGCAACACCACGAGAACTTTCCTGGCGTACTTCCACCAAATGCTAAACAGCAAAGAAATCAAGTCCCCAGCAGAGAATTTACCAATTTTGTCAATCCTGAGTGACATTTCTAACTATAAATCTGATATTGCTGTGCTGTAAATAGGGAAGAACAGACTTGTTAAGGCACAAGCCAATACTTCTCTGAAGGCAACCAGCTCCCCACTCTTCAGCCCCACGTCAGATTCAAAGTGCAGACATTGGGCTATGACCCATGCTATGAGTGCTATGAACTCTCCTCTTCCTCTAGAAAATGAAAATAACATATATATATATTTAATCATATGGATGTTTATAACCCCCAGCTTTACTGGTAAAAGCTAATAGAAATGTTTATGTGTGGAACTAGACATAGTTTTGGGACATCATTTTTGGTGAAACTTGGTCAAGTTCTGCAAACATATTTAAGTTAATAATACTGATGGACCACCCATAGTTAAAAAGTTACTCAGTCACAAATGTCTGTTTTATCTTGATGGGAACATTTTTTTCTTCACTGTGGGTAGATATAACTGACAGAAAGATGTAGGATAAAACACAGGAAAAACAAAACATTTTATCAGGAAAGCCCATTAAGCAGTACAATTTCCATTCTAAAGCTGTGGGATCTATATCATTGGAAATTTCAAAGGACAGTTGTGATGTGGTTAATCCTATCTCTGAGTGGAATAAAATAGATGGCTTCTTGAGTCCCTTCTACCTGCATTTTCTACGGTTCTGGTGATCTCAATTTTATATCTCAACCATAAGGCTATGGCTCTTCAGAGGAACTCTTTTCCCCTCATATTTCAGAGCACCATTTCATCCCCAATAGGAACGATAAGGTTGCTGACATCTCAAGACATAAAGAATTGCTGTGGGATAGGAAATAGCCTTTTCCTTATCCATCTGTATCTAGATTGCTGGGTTTTCATCTCTAAAAAGTCCGTTTGGACCAAAATGGCTTAAGTGATAAAAATAGATAATATGTTCTTATCTTTATGTCTCCATCTTTCTATATTTCTGGTGAAGAAAAAAAAACAGAAAAACTCTCAGAGCAATTGTTGGGGTCAGATCAGGAAAACATTCTGGCCACACAGCTCCCACTGCACCCATGAATGTTACTTTGCTAATTAGGAGAGAAGAAGCTTGAGTCTTGTACTAAATTCAAACAGTAGACACATTTTTGAAAAACAAAACAGGAAAGCATGAGCTCATTGCAGTTCAGCATGGCTATTTATTTTTTTTTCTTCTTCCTTTTCCCCCATCTGTAAAGAGCTAAGTTTTCCTCTTGGCACATTTTCCCTGATACCTATAGCATGTAAACCTGTTTGAAGGAGCTCCGGCAATGGACTAATACAGTGTAATAGAGTTGTTATCCTTTATTCTGCAGCAGGTTTACAAGTAAGTAAAAACGATTTATGAAGGATACTGAAAAGTAGATGTCTTTTCTGCTTTTTACTGAATGTGTAAACGGAGGAGCAATCCATGAGCATAGACAGGGCTGCATGCACTGTTAATGTATTTACAGCCCAATTTGCCCATGGAATGCACAGACAGAAGTGATGAATGCAGCAATGTAACAGGAATCAAAGGTGTTGAAATGCGGTGTGAACAAAATAATCAAGAATATTAACTTAAAATATTTCTATATCAACATATGTCAAGGCACATATCAAGAAGTCACTTTTTTTTTCCAACTGAAAAGAAAGGAGCAGTCAGGTTTATCCCATAGCATCAGTTTAGTGCAGGATTTGTTTCAGCTTCACCTCTGGACAAAACAGATCTCTAGCACTGAAATAACCATTCATCCTTTCCAAGCTCAGTGCTCCATGTAGATTTTTACTTTAATCTTTATGAAAAGGATGCATTTTTCCCATCAAACTCACGCTGAAGTTTCAGTGGGAGTCCTTATTGGCATCAATGCTATATAGGCTAATAGTAAATCTCATAATCGCTTATAAAAATAAATGTATTTTCCACAGAAAAAGTAGATTTTTTTCTTGTTGTTTTTCTTGTTGTTGTCATCTGGGAAACTTCTAAAACCTTGCTGCCATGAGAACAGAATTGGCTACGGACAAGGAAATTACTTCTGTGTGTGTAACCTACTGTTTCCCACAGCACATGGAGCAGGAACTCACTTCTAAGTCTCCATTGCAACACGAAGGCAACCTGAAAGATCAGGAGCCTGGAGGGTAATTAGCACAGCAGTGCGATGGGGTTTGTTTGTGCACTTATAATTGTTCTATGAAGCCTGCATGGTAATTTGAAAAGCATTTTTTAAATGGAAGGTTTTAAGAAAATTGCGAAGACATTACTGGCTGGAAAAGACTAATTTACTTCAACTACTGTAACGCAAAATTGTCAAACTTCTCCAAGAGGCAAGGGCTCCATTTCTTCATTGACCTATGCTTCATCTAATCAGGATCTGGTGAAAAGCAGTCTGATGTGCTGGTGTGTATGTTAATGATGTTAATGGCTGGTAAATCAGACTGGACCTGATTTTGCCTTATTAATGCTGCATCCTCACTATGGCCTGGATTCAGGTGCTCCTGTGCATGGGCTGTTCCTCGCTTCCCCAGGGAATCTTCTGCCATCCGTGTTCTCACAATCCCATGCAGTTTCTTCAGCAGTTCTCCACCACCGGCACCTTCCCATGCCTCCTGCAGGATTCATTGCTTTGATTTCTTCCTCAAACTTCTCCCTTGGCTAGAAGCTTGCTCTTACTAATCTGTTTCTTCACAAATTGAAGCCTCAAGTTCTTTATTTTAGAAGGGAATTTGACCACTGTAAGGAAACTGAGCGACAACAGCTGGCTGATCAAATATACATAAGGAAGAATCTGCTGCCTGCTCTTTTATAGCTCTTTTTCCTGTAGTCATCGTCCAAGTCTCTATTTCCCTGGTACAACATTATAGCATATTACATGACTTGTCTGTCAGCGGCCTCGCCTGAAACACGCTCTCAGCATTGAACTGCTCCTGACTTCCAGATCGCTGTTGTTCAGCATGGAGCATTGAGCAAGATGTTTGTTAATCAATAGGTTTCAGATCTATGACAACATACAAAAAATATCTGGAGAAATAATAACGAGATTGAGCTAAAACCAAGTTTTGCCACAAGCCAAGGAGCAGCACTCAGCTGTCCTGTCCTGATGCAGGGGCTGCATTTTTAGAGACTCTGCCCTGCTGTTTTTCACAAATTCAATTTTGATGATTTCTCCTAAGAAAATGCTCTCTTGTGTGGGGTGCAGAGGATGAAGCACAATTTGTCTAACTGCTAGGCTCTTTATCCTATCTCTGCAGGATCTGATGATCACATGTGATGTAAGTAAACAGTTTAAGAGGAAAGCGGGTACTCCACATTTTTATCCAGAACGCAGGATATTGCGATAACATCAAACATTCCATAAGACCACATTCAACACTGCAGTATGTCCTAAAAATACCTATAATCTACTATAACATAATAAAAATATTCTTAATATTTCTTTGCTAACGAAGATGGAAGAGAAATTTGAAGACTTCGCTCCAGGTTGACTGTGAGTTTTGCACCACTTGAATCAATTTACATTATCCCAAATTTAATGTACTGTATATGCATTAATTTAGAAAATTGAATGCATCAGAATGATGAGCGGTATAGTAACTCACTTTATATGGTAACTGAGTTACCTGAAAACCAAAATTATTTCATATTTCCAAGTAAAAATAATCTGCACATTTATGGCTCTTAATGACTAGATCAAGTGGAAAAACTGAATGCATATCCATCAGGAATAGTATGCATAGTTAATTAAGTTTGAAATAATAAATGCCTGATTTCTACAGGATAGAGTAAACATCCAATTAAAATAAGATGCAGTATACACTTTTCTTTCTCATTAGTCAAAGCATAAAGCATTTTAACATTTCCTAAATAATTTACTTGTATTAAAATAAAGTGAAATGCTTAAAACATTAATAGGGTACTTTACAATGCTGTAGTCAATAAGTTGCTATATGAAGGTAATGTAAATAATTTATGTCTCTATTCAACAGCAAGAGTCTGCAGTTCTCAGCAGAGCAGGGTCCCACCAATGCGAGGGAACAGGCATCTGGCCAAGCTATGCTAAAATTGCACTTAAACCCTATAGACAGCAGCAAAACCTGTTGGCAAAATCAAACTCGGTGACCCCAACCTGAATTCGGGGCATGAACCACCCTGGCTCACTCTAGCAGAGACCAGGACCGGCCTCTCAGCAAGTGGAGCTTACACCATGCTGTGCCCTGTCTGCTGGGGATAACATAAAAAAATGGGACAAGCGCTTTTTGAACGTGGAGGAAGAAAGCCTCTTAACCCAAAGAGTCCAAAAGGACTGAGGAACAGGTGCCTCCTGGTGTGTTGCTGGGCCTCCTCCATAGCACTAACCAGCGGATCTCCACAGCACATCAGGAGGTAGCCTGAGCACTACAGGTGATCTCTGACACCACCTTACTTGCATCATGTGATCCCCTTAACTGCATAAGTGGTTTATTTCTAAAATCATGGATTTATAATGCATTTGATCAACTTCCATAAGCACGTGCGGTGTTGACACAGCCCATGTGTGTTGGACCGTAACCCTTCCTGGAACTGCAGGCAAGGGCAGAATTCTCAATTTTCTAAAGCCAGATGGACACAAGTGGTTTTAAAGCTGTGAATTTGAATAATCTGGGTTATGATATGCAAAAGACAGCAGGCATTTCAGCTTCAATTTTCTGCTAAAAGTCAAGGTATGGATGTTAAATCTGGGCTCTCTGATGAGAAAAACATATGTACTGACTATCCAAGCAGATTGCTGGATCCAGTGAATTAGGACTGCAGTACATTACCAGTGAACACATAATAGGCCTGTGCAGCTAAACTAAATTAACAAATCTTTCCCATAGATCATTTTGCAAAGTAGAAGAAATTTCCCTGAAATGTTTTGTTACATACCTATAATAAATAAAAATTAATTCCGTAATAAGAAATTATTAAATACTGTCTTTTACCAAGAGATATAAGTAACAGCCTACTAAAACTCAGAATTATAGCTAGGAGATAATATATAGAAATGTGGCATTTGGCTGGGACAGCTTTTAAAACGTTTCAAATGTTAGAATCACTTTTCATTAAAACTGTGACAGAAACTGAGAAACTGGCATAGTGCCTTTTCTTATATGTACATTAAATCATGCGTTTCACGGCAAGCTTTTTACATTTTTTCTGTTTATAGAAGTCATGTACAATATCTTCTTTGAGTCAGACCAAGATCCATCTGTATAAAGGGAGATATATTTGCCTTGTAAAGAAGAGAGTTTTAAAAATGTACTGCCCCCAGAATCCTTCATTGCACGCGCTCCTGGACTCCCTGGGGCTGCCACCCAAAATGGCCGCTCCGCTCTGCTCCCTCTTCTCTTCCCTTCCCTCAGGACTTGCTGTGCTGCAGCACCTTTTCTTTACTAGTATTGTTATGAGAAGCTGCTCTTATAAAATGCATTTTATGGACCTTTTGTAAACTGAGTAAGCAAGGCAAAGAAATTAAAACCAGGCTTTAGGCCTGAAAAGACCTTTGCCCCAGGGAACAACTCATTATTTGAAAATAAGATGATTAGCCCCAAACAAAGCAACTCAAGCTGACAGGTTCTGTCTGTGGTCTCTGGGGCCTCTGTCAGGTGTGGGAGGAGGCAGCGTGAACCATCCCCACCGCCCTCCACACACCGCCTGCTCTCCCCAGGCTGTGCGGCCTTCCCACCTTCGGCACCACAGAGCCCTGCTGGAGGCAAGGCCACGCTTTTCCTCACGATTATCACACACCTTTTTAGCAAGACAAATGCCAACTACTTCTTCAACTTCCAAAAGTACCCCATGGCTATCAAAAGGCAAGGACCCGCTGCCACCATCTGTGCCTCACTTCTTTCTAAAGAGTCTCATTTCCATGACGAGTTTGGTGGAAGCCTAAATTAAATTTGGGACCTAATTTTAAACAGAATTTCAACCTCCTGAGTAAACAATAGATGGAACCTGCCTATTAAATCATTGTGTTTTAATTAAATTCTTTGCAGCTTGTGAGTGCTTTGAACTGAGCTAGGTGAAAAATGCATTGTAATTTTAATAGGGTTATATTTTGTGCTAAACTCTCATAGAGCGGTGACACAAGATATATGCTGTGTTACCACAAAATAATGCATGGTATTTTGCTGATAACTGCACACTTGGTACATGACAAGGTAGCTTCACAGAAGAAACAAAGGCAACATGAAGTGGGCTATTTTCAGTTAGAGACTTAAAGCTTTGAGAACACATGAGCATTTGTGGTACTTGCTGAAGAAAAAGAGTAAATATTCGTCCTATTAATGATTCAGGCTTCACTGAAATCTGAGGGAAATCCACCTATTGATTTAAAAGGCTTTTGGGTCAGGCCCTTAGTGTGTTATTGAAAAAATAAAAATAAAATAGAATAAATAAGAAATTCACTAAAATGAAAGAGGCAAATATGTTTTTTTTCAGTAGTACGTGAAACAGTATTGGACCTGAATGAAAGAGATACACAGAAAAATGCTGGCAAGGTTGTTTTTTTTTTTTTTTTCTTAAACACCACCATGAAAGTTAGGAAGTTGATTTAAAAAAAAGAAAAAGTTGTAACTTTAAAATGACCTCCAGCACCATCACTGAATATCTCCGCTTCTTTATCACAGCCTTTGCGAAGCTATCTTCCCACAATGCTACTGGCATCATAAAGTTTCCCAGTAGGAAATATGACACACTCTTAAAACATATGTCAGAGATTTCCAGAATTGCAAACATGGTATTTTAGATGGTGAGATTCCTTTCCTCATAAAAGCATCTTTAAATTGTCTGACAGAGAAAATTCATATCAGGAATAAAAACCTGGCCCCAGCGGAGTCAATGAGAGTTTTATGCCTGATGCGAGTGGAACCAAGATTTCATCTCCGCTTTTTTTTACAGTTATTCCTATATGTAAGTACATGCTGATAGTGTCAGCATCTGCCTCGGCACCGAGTGAGGATGAATCAAAGGGGCCATGCACATCCCCGAGATGGAGCCCTGCGGCACCACTCGGTGCCAGGGCTGTGCTCAGCTCCCTGGCTGGCTGATGGGTGCAGCTTCAGAAACCTGGAAATAAACAAAGCAGGAACCTCTCACACTGACATGTGTGAGTGATGCTTAGAAACCGTAATATATAATGCCATAGTTGATGGGTTTCTGCTTGTAGAGACCTGATTATTCCACCTGGATAGTGGCTTAAACAAAAGAACAACCAGACAAAAGAAATATATGTGCAAAGTCCAAGAAGCAGGCTATTATTTTCAATGGAGTATTTCTTTTTTTTTCTTTTCTTTTTTTTCTCCTCTCCCTGGCATTAGCTGCAGTAAAATGAATCATGCAGAGCAACATTTTTCACAAACCCCAAACATCCTACATTCACATAAAACTGATGTACACCAGGAACGTTCACTGGGCTGTAGAATGGGAACAAAGAGGGCTGCAGACATACAATTTGTCATCCTGATTTTATATAATAACAGGATATAAGCATATAAATGGATAGGTTTGGCAGGTGAAAAGGAAAATTATAGGGAGAGGGGAATATTGTAGCTAACTCAACAGTGGCCATATTGCCAATAGATCCTTTTGCCATTTGACAGCTGTCTTAAGAAAGGGCTGAAAAATCATGTTTACTCATATCAACCTGATCTCTCTTTTGGTTATTTAGGACTCTACATATTCCATGAAAAACAAAACAAACCAAAACATTTTCAGCTTCTAACTTCAGTTGAATTACCATGAAATACACATATTTGTATGTGTGCTCCCTGAACCTTTGGTAGTAGATGTGAGTGATAAGGTACTCAGGTTGGCTCATTATCTTGCACATATGAGTTTACAATGTCACATAAGAAAAGTGACTTTTTCTACAGAGAGACAAGAATGAGCAAAGTTTAATTTTTCCAGCCTAATATCACTATTTCTTTTAGAGATCAGTGGGTGGTCAGTACGCAAAGGATGTCAGCGAGCCAGAGAAAATCGCTTCTGTAGAACAGATATGTAGAGAAGCCCACGAGGGCTGCCCTCTCTACCAGCGCGTGACAGAGCCCAAGCCCACATCCCTGCAGACATGTGCTGGGTATAGCAATGCGGGAGTGAGTTAAGGAAACGCTCAGTAAATATCTGACAGATTGCTGCTGCTGCTTCTTTTCTTTAGGGCTTGTTTTGTACTGTACCGAGAAACTTGTAATACTGGACTGAGCTGAAGTGGTGACATTAAACTAGGTCTTTGTGCTTCAGGCTAGGTCTAGTGTTTCATCCAAAATGAGATCATGAATAGTGCTAACTTTGTTGTTGACAGACCTTTCATTCACTATGAGCAGGTGCTTGGGGCAGTTTTCTTATGCTGACCTGATCATTGGCATTTGGGGTAAGAAACTTGGAGAAGGGAGCGTTATTTACTTTCACTCCACTGAGATGGCATTTCTCTGAGCTATCTTCTCCTAGCAAGATAGGATTCAGAAGAATGAAGGATATTATGTAGTGCAATAGAATTTCATTCTTTGATATTTTTTTCTTTATATTTTCCAGAGTTTTGTTGAGCAGTCCCTGTGTCAGGGAAAGTTTTTTAAGGGGTGTTGACCAAACTACTGATTTTGCAATCTCAAGTGTTCGTACATGCGTTATGGATTTTAGACATTCACCTACCTGACAAGCAAATGCAATCAGGTAGATTTGATGCTTATTCGAATTGAACCGGCTTTAAGTGGAAGAACAAAACTAGTGGCTTAAAAACCTTTCCTCTGTATGTGATTTATCCATTAGACTAGCTGAAAGCAGAGATAGCAAGCCAGCCAAATACATACATATATAGAGAGAGACATAAGGTCAGAGAAAGAAGAAATGTGAGGTAGCTATTACAGAGGGAACAATTCACATTTATAAAGTACCAAGTATAAGAATAATGGATGAACTCAACAAAAACCTTTAAAGCATCAACAGTAACCTCAGCAATAGTTTAGCCAGCTTATACTAATGAACTCAGAGTGGTTCACCTCATAATAAATGGATAATGAGTATATAAGAAATTGCATACATTAATATCTTTTAAAGTTTGTTTTGTTTTTTAAAGTAAATGGTTCCTAGACGTCTCTGTACTGAGAAATGGTGGGACAAGAAAGCATACACTATACCCTTATTGATCTGTGTGGAAGTACAGGAGTATTTTTGTGGTAGGTAATTTTACTTAGTAAATATGTTTGTTGGATCCAGATCCTCTGAAATTCTGTGTATGGATGCTACTTTAGCTTGATGTAGTTTTAAGCATATTTTTATAAGTCGGAGTATAGCTTATTCTGAGTCTTCTTTTCTATTTACCCATATACACTTCTTGTAACTGCTGCCAGCAGCAGGTCAATGGGCTTTTAGCTCAGCCCACAACCAACAAATCCCATATCTAACATGAGAGTAAGAAGTAAGGTCTGCCAGTGGAATGTCCATATGAAAATATATTTCTAGGGTAGATTTAGATTAGATATTAGGAAGAAATTCTTTACTATAAGGGTAGTGAGGCACTGGAACAAGTTTCCCAGAGGAGCTGTGGATGCTCCATCCCTGGCAGTGCCCAAGGCCAGGCTGGATGGGGCTTGGAGCTACCTGGTCTGGTGGGAGGTGTCCCTGCCCATGGCAGGGGGTTGGAACTAGGTGGGCTTTGAGGTTTCTTCCAACCCAAACCATTCTACGATTTCTCACACATGAAATTTAACACTTAGGTCAGCATCAAGTGAAGTGAATCCCAGTGTGATGGTGTGAAGTGGGAGTTTCCACAAACAGGTACCATAAGTTGTTTTTGAACAAGTATTGGGTGAGGCATGGAGGCGGAGAAGAATCCAGCATCAGCAGCCTCCAGAGGTGCACCATGAGAAGCCTCAGTTCCAGAAAGTGCAAAAGCACTAAACCAGATTCCTATAATTTAATGCAGCTGCCAGAGTGTTGATGCTAACAAATTTGAAGAGTACCCATGGACTTTCAGTAGATTTTTGTAGTATCTATACTTTCAGTCAGACTTTATTTTCTGTGCAAAACTGCCAGAATAAGTGCTAGATTCTGAAACACAGAATAAGAAATTTCCCAGGGAGTTATCGGAAATAAATATTACAGAGGAGTTCATTTTAACAGAGTTAATCCACCCAGAAATGGATAGCAGCAGATATTTAATCATGGCATATCCAGTTTAATCACATTTAGAATCCTCTGGAAATTAAGCTTATACAACTTCCTTAATTTAGAGGACAGTATAATGCTTAAGTATTTAATCTCCTTAGGATTGATATTGGACTCAAGTCTTTTGCAGAGTTTCATGAATAGATATAGCACTCTCCTCATGTTAGAAAACTTCAGAAATTCAAATTAATAAATCATCCATTTCTGGTCTCAACAAGATAGTGCCTTTTTTTTGGGGGGGGGGGGGGGGATGGAGGGAACAACTCTGTATCCTCAAATTTGTAATGATTTGCTTTTGTCCTTGAATATTAGGGCTACTGTATTCTTGTTGGGTCCCCCTAGGGAATGGATACTCCAACACGATGGTTCTTTTCATTAATTTACAGCTAAATTGAATAGTTTTAGACCTTCCCAACACCCTCTGGGGAACATTTTTATTTCAGTAACTTTTATCCCATGCTAGAATTCCTGTAGCATTTTAAGCTACAGGTTTATGTTAGTGAGATATAGTATGGATATGACAGGCCACAAGTTATAAATCATCCATTGCTTTGATTTTGTTTAGCCTACCCTGAATTTCCATCCTGCTATTAATTTTATCAGATAGTCCTTACAATATTTTACGTAAAATGCTTTGATTCTGGTAATTTATTTCCAAATGGCTTCCGAACAATATTTAGCCCTGCTCTGTTCTTGTTTCCAGGGAAGGCTCTTAAGGCAGAGTGATTGTTGTTGATGGTAAGTGATGGAGGAATATGGCAGTTGTAAATACAGTATGATTTCTCACCCTTTCCATTTTCCTAATGAGAAACCTGACTAGCCCACAGCTGCTTGTGTATACTTTGTATAATGGGGAGCCTGCAGACTGCACACACCATCCACCTCCCCCTGCTTGCCAAGAAGCGTAATTCCTGTAACAGCACGAGTCAGTGCTCATTTGCAAAAATAGCTTCCTGAAAACAGCAAGGCTGCACAAGGCAGCTACTACTCATCAGTATGAGTAATATGTTCAAATATGGATCCTAAATTAAAATAGCCAGTGCAAAGAACAAAAATGAAAGTACTGAAAATACTGAAAATAACAAACAGAAGCAAATTAATAGTAGTAAAAATATTCACTAGTAATGACTTATTTTCCACACCGATCCTTCAGTCAGAAAAGTCATTCCAAGTGACATGCATCCAGGGCTCTAACACCATTCTAGCATTGAACTATATCTCATAAAATAAGATGACACCTTGTCTCAAGATGTGCTTTAGTAATATAGTATTTGGAGTTTTACACCTAACAATAATTTGATTTTTCTGAATTTATTGATGAAGAACGGGCTGTAAATTCCATATGAGTTCTTTCACTAAAGGATACAAAATATTTCCCACAACAAGTGTAGGGAATAAAATTGAAATAATAAATTTCAAACTCATCCAGGCAGGCGAGTTCAACATTAAAGTAAATTCATTGGCAGATTTACAATTAAGTTCCATATGGAATGGAAATTATAATTATAAACACCTAGAAATGCTATAGCAGCTTGTATCTTGAAATCAGCAGGGAAAAATAACACATTTAGTTTCAATAAAGTCATAATTCCTGATATCTTCAATTACCTGAGAAGAGTGGCTTAATTTAGCAGATTCCTTGTGAAAGGGGGGTTCTGTTTAAAATCAAATACTTCTGTAAGCAGAAGGGAAGTATAAGCCATTTCATTTCACAAGAAAGAACTGCGAGCCTCACCTCCAAGAGCATCTTGTTGTATGATGCTGGTTCTGCAATGCTCAGCCCTGCCCGTGCTGGTGGAACACTTTTTGCCCAATATCAATCAGGTAAGCCAGCCCAGGAGGGCAGTTTTGATGATGCTTGCATGAACTGGCCCGTTATACACCTCCCAGAGGTAGATGTGGGTTAGCACAGAACCAACTCCACTGCAGCAGTTGCCATAGTACAAGGCAAGAGTCTCCTGAGTATTTTACTGCACTTTGATTCACTAGAGCATGTTTTGAGATAATTTCCAAGGATTAATTTGTTTCTTAATTCTTAGCATGTGAAGCCCCTGCACATCATAAGCTTTCCTTGGCTGCTCCCTAGCCTGTAGGGAGCTTGCTGCTAGCTGAAGTGGCTTATCAGTGCCCCAACATGAAAAATGATGGAAACCTCTTATGAAACAACTGCTTTGGCTGTAATAGTTTGGCTCAGATTTGTTTTCTTATCAATGTTTTATCAGAATGACTACAAAGAGTCACTAACCAAACTGTGCAAGTCTGTGCTCACGCATTTGTCTTTATAGGAGGTGCTGAGATGATTCCTGCAAGGCTCCAGAATGCAAAAAAAAGTGATTGTGCTGTGATTTGCACACTTCAACAGCCCAGTAAAAAAAACAGTGGAGTTGCATTAATTCACAGAAATTTATGCAGATAGTCTGGCAGATTCACATTTGCCTTCCATAAGAACCTCAGCTCACATCCATCGAAAGATGGAAACTTCCGGATTCACAGCAGATAAGTTTCCAAATTCTGATAGTGAAAACAAACCCTGCAACTGTTCTTCAGAGATTTTGTTGTAGTGATTTGTTTATAGCTAAGATTTTCTTAGCAAGTTGGCTGGATATGGCCAATGGGAATATTTTTAACTCTTCTTTTAAACTGAGTTTTTACTTAGCTCGGCGAATCTCAGACTTAATTTGCTTTGAAAATAAAGCTCCTACCATGAAAAATGAATGCTGTATCCATTTATGTTTTTCAATGGACAGAAATTGTTCATAAATACACCTGGACACAGCTTCAACTTTGATTCAGAGCATCAATAAAGCATTTCCCCTTTTTGCACCAATGATTTTTTTGTCATGGAGTAAGGATATGAATTTCACCTTGTATGTCTCAACGTCATGTTAGACCTAAGTTTTACATTTAAACCTACATTAATCATTAATAAGTAATTTTTTTTTTGAATTTCAGATGAAATACTTTCTTGGAACCATACTGCTTCATGAGAACTAAAATTGTTCAGAAACATTAATTTCAACAGATTTTTTATTTGAAAAAATCTAAGAACCAGTGTTTCCCAGTTCTATCCAGCTGGAAAGGATGAATTAGAAACCAGTTTATTTTGACTCAAAGGGGACTTTTAATTCAATGTCACCTTGCAGAGAAAAACTATTCAAAATCTTTTCTTTCAAATGTATAATAAAAAGTCTGCCTTTCCAAAGGAGTGGTCATCCTCCAGCCATTTATTTTGATTAAACCAAACCAGTCTTTTCCAAATGAAAGTGAGGCCTTTAATTAAACTTAATA
Organism: Anser brachyrhynchus; assembly: GCF_964034855.1. Classification (NCBI taxonomy): domain Eukaryota; kingdom Metazoa; phylum Chordata; class Aves; order Anseriformes; family Anatidae; genus Anser; species Anser brachyrhynchus. Next base: position 2,741,879 of record NC_137705.1, read on the forward strand.
TAAAATCACTTTGAATAGCTGACAGATTAGACTAAAAAAGTGGGGAAACAGTGAATAGACTTTTCTTCACCAGATTTTTAAATGATTTCAGTAAATATATATTAATCTTTCCAATGAAATGACGAAACTCAAATTGCAAAAGATCTGTACCAGGACTTCATTAACCATTTACTCCTCTCTCTCTACTGTTGGTAAAGATGAAGAATAGCTTCACTGAGTTATGTTGTAAAAAGCGTAGGAATTTACTCTGTTGAGAAAAAGGGGGTTCTCAGTTTCCAATTATTTTGAGTTCATGCAGATACACTTTATCTGCAGCAGTACTACCAGCAGTCTATTCATTCTCCTCTTTAGCATAGGGATTATAGATTACGCAGGCATAATCTGATGTAATGGTGAGCTGTTTTTTTGTATTTCCTACTTTAGTCATGTACTCCCTGAGTATTAAAATAATTCATTAGTTCAGTGCTACCATGTTCTGGACCCATTGAAGCCAATGAGAACCTTTCATTTCAAAGGGTCAACATTTCACTTCATGTCTGTAAAAGCACGTGAATGGAACTATTGTATGGTTCTGGATCTGCAGTGGAAAAGACTCATTTGGCTCTTAAAACTGCTGGAACATCAAAATAAAGAGGATTCCCTTTAATTCAGGAATTTTCCACTTAATTCAAATGATAATTTGCTGTACAAGATATTATTTAAAACAGAATAATCAAAGTGCGTCTAATGAGGTGAGAAATAATTTTTACATTTAATGACCATTTACACGTTTTTGACAACATTTTTTATATCAATATCAAACCTTTCTAAGCTAGTTGCAGAGCTGTGCTAATTTTTTCCTTGTTACAACCCTTAATATAGTATGCACACTTTTTAAATTGTTCTAAGTTGCTTCAGATATTTTCTCGAACAGGATAGATTTGCTGACACATAAAATACACAAATACTGGTGGTTTTCATGTTATGAAATCTGTGCACATATGCCAAACCAGAGTCTGATTTTGAATGTCTTCCTTTTCCTTACTTACAAGGCTGGATTGTCTGTACACTATCATTAGATTCTCAAGAAGCAAGTCCTCTTTCAATTAATATTTCAGTAGTTGTAACTTTTCCTGGTTTCACAGCAGTGAAAAACTCAGTGTTTCTTGCATGGGAACACAACTGGAAGTGCCAACATGCTTCTGGATGATTGCTTTCTTGCAGCACAAGAGCATCTGACAACCATGCAGGTGAGGTAACAACAGCAGTTGGTTAAACAAAGAGCAGAACAAACCATGAAATTTGCAAGTAATTATTGCATCTGATTGTCAGATGTCTGCAGGCCTGCCATACAGAAGAGCTAGATGATATTGCCTAATCAACCACCTAATTATTATTATTTTTTTAATTCTCGAATAGAAAATTGTTTTAATTGCTTCATAGAAGCACCCTTTTTTATCTGGCAGAGTTATCAATGGTAGGAAGAATTAGGCTACAGTGAAATTCTGGGCTGTGAGGTTTAAGGTATCATTTTGAATAGCCCCAAGACCACATAAATCTTACTGCAATTGCATGGATCCAGGATTAACTGTGGACTACAGCTGGAGTAACTTTTTGTGCTGTTTAGGGGAAAGCCTGACACTTCTTTCCTTGATTCTGATCTAATATGCTGTAAAGCATATTCACAAGGGACAATTTAAATCAAAGGGAAAAACAGAAAAACTAGTAGAACTTGGTTGCCTTGACATTCTATCAAAATTACTTTGCTCTGTCCACCAAAATGCAATCTTTTCTCCTCACAGATCATGTATAATCCCTTATCAGTGTTACCACTTCCCTTATTTTGCTGAGTCTTCTGGCAAATTCTACATTCTAGTATTTTAAATCCCGTTATATTTTCTGGGTCAGCCACGTGTCTGTTATTCTAATAATATTGTACTCATCCTTGAAAACGTATAGCTCCAATTCAGCACTTTCTGTGCTCCTAGCATTTGTTTAAAGAAGATGGAAAGCATGCAAGAGAGCACATACATGCCAAGGACAAATTTGCTTTCCCAGTCATCTTCTGCTATATATCTCATGGTACTTTTCATTGTTAAACAATTGATGCATTACCTCGAGAAGTGGCAAGTTACCTTGGACATTTAGTACTCTTCCTATCAACACAAAACAAAAACTAAAGAGATTGACCTGATAATTTTTCCTATTAGTAGTATGTCTCTCACTTCCTGCACATGAAACATGGAAAGTTCAAGGACAAGGCAAACGACTGCAGAAATTCTCTGTGTGTCATTCAAAGTACATACTGGTAAAAAGCAAGAGACAAAATGGATCATCTCTTTGAGGCCAACTCCAATTCTTCAACTGATGTTTAATAAAGCCCTATCATCTGTCAACTTCACTAGATATGAATTCATATAGTCTAAGATAATATTCAGTGTAAGAAATAACCATAATCCTCTGTAATGAGGACTTTAAAAAGAAAAGAACCCTTCAGATTTCACTTTGCCACGAAGCCCTTGTGCTCCTCGTTCTGTTTAGTGGTAATGTTACAACAAGACCTTGACTGACATATGGGGCACTGACTGGGGTTTCTGGTAAAGGCAGAGGAAATTATTTTCACTTAATGCTTGAATAAAAATATCATACATGCTTTGGACGATGGATGGAATTGAATTGTTTCAGGTTAAACACTTAAATGTTGGATCACATCTTGTAGGTACTACTTAAATCTCATTAGTATAGCAAAGTTTCACTTGGTATTGGTACTTTTTTGCCCCAGTAATTTCAGGTCATAACATGTAAAAAAACAGAAATGGTTTTGTTCATGTCTATTCCTGTTCACCCTAACTTGAACAATAAAGTGTATTTAAAAAACTTAGAAATAAGGGAAGCAAAATCGTTACAAGCAATTGCAAGAGAAAAATTTTATCCTGGAAATTATTATGCTTTGCTATTAAAATTAAAATATTATTTGGGAGGAACAAATCAAGAGAAAAATCACAGTAGACCAAGTCCATGATGAAGGAGAGATTCATTTCTCAAGAATAAGAAAAGCTGCAACTGAAGCTAGGACATAATTAGTATTCCTATCTTGAAAGCAAACAACAACAGTTTTTGCTCATGGCTTCAGGCATCCCCTGTGGGCTGGATGCCCAAAAAATTAAGACTTATGCCCATTTCTACCTCAGGAGTAGCAAGCATGAACACTACTGTTTAGGGTAGATAGAAAATAAGATGAGCTAAATATTAACATTTAAAGAAAACAAAAACCACAGGAGACCACTGATGGTCTCTTTAGCCTACTGAGTACTTTAATGGAGAGATTTACATAGTCTGAATGAATCACTGTTATTTATTGCCTTAGAGCATGATAATATAGTATAAGAAAGAAGGGCTGAGGACTTTGTATTTCCATTCCAGCATTTCTCTTCCTCAACAGTTGTAAAAATTAATACACTGAATCCTGGCATTAAAGACTCATCAGCAAGCAGAGGCAGCTAGAAAAAGGAAAGACAAATATATGCATTTATAGGTGAAGAATAGTCCATTCATGCCACTTATAAATGTAAATGTCAATGTCAAAAAAGTCAATGGCAGTTGCTTGCAACGAATCAGCTTTTCTTAAGAGCTCATTCTTTCATCAGCTCCACAATGCATTAGGCAGACATTTAAAAGCATTAATCTAGCTATTACTTATGAAAATCTGTCCATTTGCCACTGAGGCATAAAGCAGGAATTGTTCAATAAGAAGGTGATTTTTTTGTTTAATCACCCTTTTCTGACCTCAGTGACACGTCCATTTCCCTCAAAGCACTTATGTGTGCTAGTACTATAGATCTGTGTGTAAAACCTATTTTCATCTCTGAATAGAAGTATTTTGAAGGTTCCTTTTCCTAAGCTGCAGAAGTATCAATAGCTGTAAATAGAACAAGACCTGTTCTTGTTGGAGCTTTGGCAGCAAGCACTATTTCCAGGAGTAGACAGAGGCAGATTGGGGTTGCAAGCACCTGGCTGGTCCATGCACAGCAGTAACACCCTTGGGCAATGCCAGTAGCTCTGGCTTTAGCTTCTACTTCTTACTGCTTCCACATCCAAGATGATTCCGCCCTGGCTTGGTGTAGAAAAGCAGCACAGATGCTGACTGACCTCATTGACACACTCATGGAATGGTTTCAAGGAGAGTTTCAATGGGTACCAGGGCTGGAGCAAGAGGGTGAATAGGAGACCTTGCTAAGAGTCCTGCAGGTGCCACCCTTGGTATTACCCCTCACCAGCATTCAGTACCTGAGCCCTTGACATAAGTATGGGCAGGACAGTCATAGAATGGCTCGGGTTGGAAGGGACCTTAAGGATCATCCAACTCCAACCCCAACAGTCCGGCACAGGCTTCTTGGGACACTTAGATTTTAGTGCCCATTAATGAATCTTCAGCCCTGTTCAGCAGCACAGCTCATTAAAGACAGTACAGAACTAACATGATGCTTGTCCCTTTAAATATTTTGATTGCCTACAGCTTCACAGTTAAGATATCAGTCGAGTACACTTTAATTAGCCCAGAGGAAATCACAGTAGGGATGAAATGAGTTGGGTTGTTATTCTTCTGTTTTTACTAACAGCAAATAAAAGCATATAATTAGCCTTTTTTAAGGCATTTTCAGGATCTTAAGGTTATCATAACTGTAAACAATAGTATATTTATCTAATCTGAGTGGCACTTGAAGTATATTTTAATTCTGAATAGGAAACATTAAAATTACAATTGGTCTACAGGTTTTTGAAGAACTATGTATGGGTTGAAATATGCAGTTTAGCAGCAGTTGCAGGGGAGAAATTTGAAGAAAGTTTCCAAGCAGGAAATATATTTCTTGATTTGTTTTGACAGTGTCAAAATATTCCTTTAGCAAAAGTAAAAACCTTTTGTTTTGATTTATTCCAATTCATTTATATTAAAATATTAGTTTGAATAATGCATTAGTATATACAATATTCCATAATTCATAAACTCTGAAAGACTAAAATTTATCAACATAATACTCCAAATAAAATTTTAATCACTTTGAAATTATGCAATTTTTGTATAACTGAAAAAATAAATTTAGCAAATTGTTTTAAGATTTTTCCAGATTTTTACCCCCACATCAAAATTTCAATGCAAGCTCCTATTCAGCCTATTCTACCCTGCTCCTGTAACCTGAATTTCAGATGAACCCTTAAGAACTTGGTTTTCCCTTTGGTTATACTGATGTAAATCAGAAATTGTTCAACAAATTTACGTCAGTATGGTCAAAGGAAGAACTGAATCAAATATACCGAAATACAATTTATTAGTTGTAAAGCTTGTAAGAGGAAGTTTTCTGAAAGAAAAAAATCCCAAAGATTCCACCTTTTGAAGAGTCTTTTGGATAGATTTGCAATCTTTTTGGATTGATTTGATAGTGGTTTGTAATGGGAATTAAAGTAAACATCAATGGGAAACCACTGCAGTATCAAGCAATTATTTTATGGGAGATATATGTACTATTATCATCACATTCTCCATCAACTGGAGAGATAGCATACACGATCAGGGTCTGTTCAACAGGGTAAGAGCCTTTCTCCCAATTTCAGTGGAGGTTAGGTAAAGTGGAATGAGAGGAGCTTAGATGGGTTAGTTGGCATCAGCAATAAATGGATAGGACTATTCACTTCCCCTTTAGTGAGAATGTGTTCTCATAACTCCTTTACACAGGAATTTGAGATTACCTTTGAAATTCTTCACAAGTATTATGAATGAATTCGCAGATCATCCTTGGGAACACTGTAGGAGTGTCAGCTCTTACTGGTGAGATCCCAGAAGATATCAAAGTGACTCATGGTAGCATTGAAGCTGACCCTGCAATGAAAACTGTCCCTGCCCTGAGCATGATCAAGCCTACAGTGAGAGCAGAGGTACTGGAGAAAGGGACATCTTTAGGAGGGTTAAATGCCAAGAAAGTTTCTTTCACAAGAAAAATTGGTTTGCTATTTTCTAGAGAAAGCATGGTGTAAATTAAGTCTCTGAAGGAAAATTATCACTGGAGTTCCTTAAAGAGGAATGTTGTTCCTCTAATGGAAAAACCCTCTGTCCTTAAAGAATCCATATTACAAGCTTAATGGGACATGGAGAACGGAGTGCTGATCTCCCACTGGGTTCACTATTGGTTTTTGTCTTTGCATTTCATCTGAACCCCTCTACTGGATTACACCTGGCACTGGCCTTCTACCTGGTGCACAGCAGGAACCAGCAGCTGCACCTACTGGGGCATTCACTTCTGAAAGACCCAGGATTGTTAAAATACTTAGTACATTACTATTAATCACTGCAAAATGAAGTGTATCCATAAAACTCCCTTCTTCCATCTTGTATGCATCAGCATTACATATATCTATATTTACTGACTGTGCAGTGATTTTTACTGTTTTTAACCCCCACAGATACAACACATCCATAGCTGAATGAAGCATTCATCCTCATTTTGCTGATTACAGGTGAAAAAATCTTCATAGTTTAGATTATCCAGAACTCTTCCTACCACTGATTCACACAAAGCTTTCTCTTGTTATGTACAACCCCAGCAGTATGTCTTACACATTTATTGATTGCCAAACATCAAATTCTGAGAGAATAACCTAGTGAACTTTTTTTCCCCCACCTATCACTAATCTTTTCTGGGTAGATTCAGTAAAAACAGTATTATTTTTTTCTTCACATGTAAAATATTTATCTTACAATAACTGATAGCTGCAAGCTTGAAAGCCTCACAAGCTTGAGTTATCTAATTACTTTCTTGCAAAACATCACTAAGTTTCTGTTCCATCAGCATATATTGATACACCATGGCTGATAACACCCACAAGCCTGCAGAGCATACTCCGCTGTATAACCTTAATGCTGCAAATCATTATAAAATTCCTTTGTTTGCTATGTAAAAAGCTGCAAATATCAAACTTTTTGACTTGGCATAGAGAGAAGACAGGATGGAGTACTGCTGTTATCCAAAACCACAAATACTCCTCAGAGCTTCTGGAAAGTCACCCCCAGAGAGGACAAGATGAAGGCATCAGCACTGAAGGGGATTTCCAACTTCAGCAGATGAGACCAAATGCTACACAAAGCCAAATGAGATGATAGCTGCAGTGAGCCCATGTCCGGTAGAGATTATGCAACACAAACTGATATCAATAGGAAATCTATAGGTTTTGATTTTATCATTGATGCAGCTTCCCAATGAAGCATTCTGTTTTGCGGCACTTGCTTTTTAGATCTGTTCTCAGCAGATCCAGACAAAAAAGCTAAATGGACATCAAATATCAATCTCCCCTTGCCAGCAACGTATTGCCAGCCTGAACGTCTATTTTAAGTCAGAATAATGAGAACATTTAGCCCTTTCAAGTTCTGGTTTTACTTCAACTAAAGCAACTACACATCAACTTAATGTCTTTCTTTATTCAGTGACACAGAGGTCACTGCTGTGAGATTTATTTGATTTCACAGTTTGGCTAATTAATTTGCTCATTCTGAGCATACACCATCAGCATTGCTACCGGAGTAGTACTACCAAAGCAACAGATTAATTTACATGGTACAGTGCATCCAGAATAATTATTACCCCACAGAATTGTTATTGCTCAAAATCTGAGGGGAGAGGGAAGTTTCCTGCTGTGATAAAAGGGCTCTGTTGTGGCTTTATCAGCTGAAAGCTACGTGGACTAAATTGCAAAAGAAGTTCCTTGCTAATGTTGAGCAACACGAATATCCAAAAGCCCGTGAAAGCGTTACAATACCAAATTTGTTTCTCAAATTTCATTCTTATGAAATTACATTAACAGGCTCAAAATCCTCAGGCCACACCCATCCAACAGTATCAGCAGCCACTTCGCTTATCAGCGCCAATTAACACAACAGCAGCCTTCTTACCACTGAAGAGTGTTGCTCACCCCCTGGTTCGGGAAACAAGTTCTTTATAAAGATGTACTTGAAAACTCGTAGGAGCACAGGTACAGACAGGAAATTTTAAGGAGACTGAGATTTATAGCATCTTGCTTCAAAATAATTAACTAGTTTGAATTCTGGATGATGGATCGGCCAAGAAGGCAGCAGCTTCCCCCCCCCCCCCGCCCCCCATGAAGACTGATCCAAGTTCTCTAGTTCTTGGATATTTATTTGCTTTGACCAGTGTATTTGCTTCTCACAGCTTAGTGAAATGAACTATCTTTCTTGACTTCTTGTTGGACATCTAATTCCTACATCTCATTCCCATTTCTGTAATCTTCAGCAGCCAAAGAAAAGTCCAGAGGGTGGAGAGGCTGGAGTCCCAAAGGAAAAGTATTATAGGTAGGAGATCAAGTGTTAGGGCAGATCTCGCTAACAATAGATAGTAAATCAAGTTTTAAGTCTCCACATCTTCCTCTGGTACTCTGAACAGCTGACAATTTGGATGAAGTAAAAAGATGTCAATAATTATGCTTTCCTAATTAGCCTTGGGAAGGACTTGAATAGCTGTCATCTACTCAAGTGAGCTAAGAACAGGTTAAGACCATTAAGTCTTAACAGGTAATTGGCAGACCAGATAGCATGTAATTTGCAAGCAATTTTAAAGCACTCACATTAGCACAATGCTCCACACTACTTCTGATTTCCCCAGGTGACAAAGCAACAATGTATTGACCCAAGCATACATTATATTTACCCTTGCATCCCATTCCTAGCTTCTCAGAAGCAAAGATAAGTATTTAGAGTAGAAAACACTAGGTTGATGGACACCTCCAGTCCTGCAGGCCTGTGAATACAGACAATATACCTAAAGAAGTGTTTCTAGTGCAAGATGTTCAAACTGTTAGCAATGTGGGAGGTTTTCATGGCCTGTATGAACTTTGAAGAAGTCTTCCAGGATATTCTTATGATAAAAGGGTCCTTCTTATACACTAAAGGAGCCAGCCCATGATCCCTTCATCTCACAAAAAGGATGTGGCCTACGCTGTGACAGCCTGCAGCAAGCAAGGAGAAAAATCAAGCAGACAAGAGTTTTCTGTGTCAACAGTTCTTAGCGACAAGGATGAAAATAACTCTTGGATGTCTTTTAGGGATTGCAATAGCTACGGAAGTTGCAGGACAATGTCAACAGAGAAGCTGCTGCTACAGCCATAACTCATTGGGAGAGGCAATGTGGGTAACAAGAACCTTCAGCAGAACAGGCTAAGATAACCACTTCCATTTCTTCTCTCCCCCTCCATTTTGGGGAGCTTGTTAAGATAGCAGCATAAAATAAACCAAGATCATCCTGGAAGAATGTTTCTTTGATATCGGGTCTTCATGAAGTACATTGGACTTGTTGTAGTAGCACTAGGAACCGTTTTCTTCCTGATCTGTGGAGTTTACGCATCTACACCTCAGGCTTGAAAAGAGGTTATTTGCAAGTGTAATTTGTCCTATTTTGACCCCGTTCATAGGGTCAAAATAACACTGTGCATTTACTTCAGGGGATTTTGAACTCTATTTCACTACTATGATTTAATACTGCCACAGGGAAATCTACCAGTCATTGCACATCAGGAAAAATGCAGTGGTGACCCCATTTAAAATGAACTAGTCAATTGAATTGAAATGTTTGAAGATTAAGAACACAGAAATTTATTAACATTACTTAGATGTCATAAGACTGTCTGCACATAATGCTAACCCTGCAAATAGATAAAAAAGCATTTGCTCTGCATGGAATAGGTAATGAACCTTTCAGTCAGATCTTCTCTATAGCTTCCAGTAATCTTGATAGCTTGAAACACAACTGGAAAAAAAAAATCTCTGTTCTTGGGCATAAATGACCAAGTATTTCCCTGACACCAATGGCTTAGAACACAGTGGTCCACAGGGAAAGGTGGCTGGGTTACTCAGAGTTTGTATCTATTCTATGTTATGCCTGGACCTTAAGTATCTTCCTCAAGCTCTTTTCTCAAGACTTCAGTCCCCTGCTAGGCTCCTTCCCTCTCCTAGTCTCCAGTAATTGCTGTACACAAGACATTCACAGAAATCGCCACCTACCATGCTTTCCAAGTGCTTCCCAGGTCTGACAAACAGCCTGTTCTTGCTTGTTTTACCTAGAGAGTCAAATGAGCAAATGCACTTGCTTAAATAGATACCGATGGTTTCAGCCCACAGGTTCAGTGAGATTTGACAAAATTGAGGTGAATCAAATCACCTGTGTAACTCTGGGTTTCCAACAGTAAAATGAAATTAAAACAGTTGTGGTAAATTTAGAGTATATATAATTATAGCCACATGAAGATCAATGGCAGGCTATACCCCAAAGGACCAAAAATGTCACAGATACAGACATACATATATACATATATATATATAGGTGTATTTATATCAATACACACACACTCCTAGACACTATATTATCTATGTATGCGCATAAACATATATATAACATTTATATATGTACTTCTATATATATCTTACTATTTTTCAGCAGATTAGCTTCACAGAGGCAGCAAAACGAGCGGTTGTTCCTCCTGATAATTTTGTTAACTGATTGCTTACAAATACCTCCCATCCACTTTGCTAAGGACCATCATTAGACTTAACGCGGATTCTAAGGCTTGTCGTGTTGTTCATGGTTCTTTGCTTTCAAGTAGCGCGCCCGCAATAGACATTCAAAATCCCTGAATGCTAGATATAAATACCATATTGTAGCTGCATGAACCTGATTGAAAATGCGTTATCTGGTAATGGTACATGGAGCCTATTTCGCATCTCTCGCGTTCTCAGTCTTTCATTTGAGATCAGATCAGACCAAAAGCTGTGACCATTGAATGTACAAGTAACAGACTGTGTAGAATGAGGTGTGATATTGATCCACTGCCCAAAGGATAGGTCCCACTGTCACTAAAGGCATATATAGCAGTGCTGTACACAGTACTTTGAGTATATAAACTAGGACTGGGGCTGCAGTTATGGTTGGGTTAAATTACTGGGGCAGAATTGCTTAAAAAGTGATACAGTGCTATGCAAAAGTCAGTTTTGTACTCAGAGCTGTTGCTTCTGTTTACCCCCTATGTATTTGCTTCCAAGAAATTTTTTTTGGCTTAAAAAGAGCTGAGTCTTGCTGCAGGTAAGGCTTTGAAGCCTATACTGCCATCACCCAAGTGTCCTGGTAGACAAGAGACATGGTAGCTACAGGATTGTGCAGTTTGAAGTAGTCGGCATCTGGAAGAGCAGCATAAATGCACTTTTTAAAGAAGTCTGCACTGCACATGATCTGGACCTCTGCACTGCAAAGGAGTGGAAAGTCTGTAACTGTTAATTTGGCACTTCATGGTCTGAAGATTACAGTAATACCAACCAAGAATGTCTACAACAATTCATGGTTTGCAGATTATATACGACTTACAGAAGATGTGTCTGCTGCTCTGTCTTGTGTGAGTTCCGTCATTTAGTGACCTACTCCATTCTCATAGATATTTCTATTGGGCAACAAAATATAAATTTTCTCTTCCAGTGACAATCATCAATATAAATGTACTATGATTACCAGGCCGCTTATACACTTATCATAAAAATACAGGGGAACTAAACTGTATACTGAGCATTACACAAACTGTATACAAAGCACTGTGCCATATTTTTATTTGCTTGGTCTATTCAAAGTGTGGAAGGATATGAACTGAGTGCCTAATTAAAATGAAGTGAAACTCATAACAGTTTATTTGCACAGCAGTGCATTTGCCACATTAGTCATTACATTGCATTCAGTACCTTACCGTTTAGTTATAGTACACAAGAACTGCCACTTAAAATGAAGTGTAACATGTTCTTTCTTTTATTTGTGTCCAGAGCCTTAACCATCTGCTTTATGGGGCTTCATCAGTTTACACATCATGCTACTAACTGCAATGAAGCTCTAATTGAACATGTGCTTTAAATAATAAAAAAGATCCATGCTTTGTAGCAATAGGCAAAACTTAAGTGATTTACTTCTGATAAACATTCTACACATAAAGTTATGCTGGTCTTACCTTTTAATGAGTCCAAAATCAAGAATGATAATGCCAGTGTAAACTTTGTTCAGGTTGAAATTGTTCTTGTAGAGCCTTTCAACTGGAGGTGGAATTGCAGACTTGGGATGTTTAAGTATATACGTATCATATTTGCAGTATTTAAACAGTCTCCTCGCTGTAGAGTATTTGGTTTTAGCTAAGAAAATTGCCATTCATCGCGGCATATATCAATCTAGTAACACAGAAATGGAGGAAAGTGGTATATCTAAGTACAGACAAAATGATCTGCTTTTCAGGAGGACAAAGTTCCTCTGGTTCTTTTTTGGAGGTGTAGAGCTTGTACCCACAAGATGACCTGAGGAACCAAAGCCAAGATACAGTGCTTATAAGTCAAGGTTATTTGAAAATAGAAGCTAATGGCTCAGATTTGAGCCCAAATGCTGCGTGAAAGTAAGGGAGCAAATGTGCATCAATAAAAGTAAAGTTGCCATAAAAAGTAATGTTGCCCTTGTAAAAATTCACATGTAGCTATGCTTATATGTGAATTACTGATTTGATGAAAGTCAATGTGCATCATGGCATGATCTAAGCAGATTTTGATGCTTGCATCCTTAATATTGCAGGAAGATACAAGTCTGGGATAAACTTCATTTTCAGTTGTATTTCTGGGACTATGCACTTGCAGAATATAAATAAGCAGCCTGTGTAGTGAAATCTAGCTGATATGCTGCTTTGTAGATAACAATTTCTACTCAAGTGAAAGTTCACAACATTTACATTTGCCACGTAGTGGGTACCTACATTTTATGGGGAATGAGCCAACAAAGTGGGTGATAACGTGTCTGCTGTACAAGACTGGCACCAGTACAGGTTGCTTACATTGCCGTTTAGGGGTCAGCCTAGTCCAGCATGCGGGCACCAGCAACAGTGAAGTGGCGAAGTTTTTACATTCCCTTCACCACTACTGCAGCAGAGTATACTTCTGCTTAAAGGTGGCCTAATTACACATTGCAAGCATGTAGCAGGTATTCACTTTGTGCCTGGGAGATGGAGAAGCTGTTTAATGCTCCTCTGCGATTTTAGATGATGACACTGCTTTGCAGCGCTGTGCAAGCGCAAGTGGGTGTTGCGCAAGCAGGTGCTGGTCACTTGATGTGAAAAGACCACAACCACAGAGTCCCACAGTTTGCAGGAGCACCCAGGGACCAGATATGGAGAAGGGCTTGAAAGTAGTGAGAGGGCAAAAGGGTAATAGACGTCTCCCAAATGGTCTTTATACACGCATCAAGGTGAGCAACCCCAGAGCAACAGCATGCAGCTAAGGGTAGTTTGCTCACACTTTCCTCATCCCATAGTATTGAGGGAGCGCTTCAAGTTGTTCCTGGATCTGATAGGAAAACTTCCAGAGTATGGGTGGGAAGGAGACCTTAACATTGACTGATACGTTTAAAAGGAAAAGAAAACAAACTAACCCCCTTCCAACAACTTCTCATTGAATATGAAGATGACTGAAATAAAATGACAACTTTTTAGATCTTAATGTGTTATTGCTCAATCTGTGGTATATTTTAGCCATAATATCATGTAAGTAACACTCTCTATCTCCTTTTGGAAAGAGCAGACCACCTAATTCTTGTCATAAAATTCTGAAATCCTTACTATGACAACACCTTTTGGAAATCAATGGGAATTTTGCAACAATAAAACTGGGTAAGGACTCAAAGATGTGGATTACTAATTATTGAAAAATGCCAACGATTGTACTTTTTTTTTTTTTTTGTGGATGTATTTATGGGAGAGGAGATTACCCATTCTTCATTCACTTCCTACCTTGTTTTTCTCTTTGTGTGCATATGCAAAAATTTTGGTTTTGGGCCACAACTTCTCTTAGGAATCGGCGTGACATTGCAGACCAAGGTATACATACGCTCCATTGCTGACAAAGCCTATTCTTTCTATCTTTTTCGTGATATTTCTAGTCATACTTCAATTTCTAGTACTAACCAAAGGTAAATGACACCCATCCTCTGCAACCTGTAACTTAATGGTGTCATCTTCAGCTCCTGGCAGGTGCACAGTGCCTGCACAGACAGCTTGCCTTAGACTTATTTTGCTCTTAATTGCATCTGGTTATGACAAACTACTGAATCCTTACTCTGAAATTTAAACCAGGAACAGGCACAAGTACGAAAAGACAGCAAATCTGCATATTTTGAAGATGGACTGTCTCTGAGAAAAAAATAAAAATAAAAAATAAAAAAAAAATCAGAAATAAAAAATAAAAATAAGAATAAAAAATAAATAAAAATAAAAAATCGTAAATGGGCAAAGTGCACGCACAATGCCCATGCTGGCACACTGAAGGAGTCACAGCAGGATACAGTTCATAACTGTAACCAGACATTAATTTTAAAAAATACATTGATTACTGATGTAAAAACTAGAAAATGATGTGCTACCTCATTCACTAAACATCAAACACAAGCATTTTAGTTCAACATCAGAGATTGCATAAATAGTCTGCAAAAACTGGGTCAAAATATTTGTTAAAAAATGCTGCATATCTAAATAGGAAGGGGAATTGTTAATCCATGGATGGGATAGATCACTCTGTTGCAGCTGATTACTTTCTTCTAATTGTTTTATAATTGTTGCCATTGGAACTGTGCATAAACTGTGGGCTTAAATAATTCTGCTTTGACAGAAGAGGTTGGTGTACTGGAATTATCAATTTCATTTTCAGAATACCTTTTCCAAAAGCTTGAAAATATTCAAGGAAGTGCAGGCAAATTTTGGATATATCTGATTTATTACACATGCTTCTCTATTCCCCTAACCAAGCCCAGCCCATGCAGCTTGCACAAACCTGCTAGGGAAATTTATGCTTTCCAAGTTTTCATATCATAATCCAGCTTTTCTCAAGAAACCTATTTCCTAAAACTCCTAAGTCTACAGAGAGAAAATGCTTTTGTAAACTTGACCTAGATATCCACTTCGAGTGTGGTAGTGATCAAAATTATCATATGGTTTTTGCAGTCTGTTTTCCAAAGTTTTATTTTAAATAGATTCCTTTGCATTTATTTTCTTTAAATATATCTTTTTAGAATATTTATGGATACTATTCTCCTTAGGCAGAGTCCTTGCCCTTGTAAAGTAAGCAGCTAGTGTAGCTTAGGATATACGTCAGTATAAATTATTTATTGAAAGCATAAAGTATTGAAGAATATTGTCTTAAATTTTATTCTCTGACAATAGACAAAGAAAAAGAAAACAATCTAATTAAAATGTAGGCTTTATATGAAATAGAAAATGAAAAGAATTTGCTTTCTCTGACTTATGGTGTTGCAACCTTTGACGGGATTTTTTTTTTTTTAATAAAAGAGAAGTATGTTTTATAGAAAACAAAGCAAACAAAAACAGGGATGACTTATCCCTGAAGTAAATATCCAGCCTGTGAAATATAAATAACAAGGCTAATGTAAGAAGAATATAGATAAAACAGATTAACAGAAGAGATGAAAGAGTAAAAAGAATGAGTGTGCTGTGAAAACTCTCCTGGGTTAACTAGAAAAACTTGTCAGTGTGTGCACAGGGAGAAAAGAAAGGAAACATTAAAGATCAAACAAAAAGATCCCGAGAACCGGGTAACAGTTTCAGGTATTTATGTGTACTAACTAGGTAGCAACATATGTAGGAAGGACTGGCAGTAAGGAAAATGCTAACAATAAGTAAGGCAGAATGATCAAAAACTAGAAATATAATGCAGTTTTCCGTAGAGGTGTTGGTTGCGGGTGCTCCCACAAAAGTCAGCTCTCACCAGCAGGGGCGGACAGATCAGTGAGCTGAGGTCCGCATCAGCAGCTCCAAAGCAGTTGCCCAGGCTTGACTTTTAAATTAATTTGATTATAGCCTATTTAATTATTATGTATATTAGCAGTATGGATTTCCTGAGGCAAAATATGCACACTAGGGGACTTGGTAGCACCAACGGCACCAGCAATCTCCCACAGCTCCCAGTGGCCACTTGATCTTCCAGCCCTGCTCCCGCGAGGTCAGAGCAGGAGGGAGGAAAACATCCGTATCTATGGCTCCATCCTTCCCTCCTCTAAAAGTAAATGAAGGGCAGAGGTACGTGGTGCAACTCTGCAGAAGATAATTTCTAATACCAAATAGCACCTGTATGTATCTCTAAACCTTTTCAACTTTCGATAGAGCAAAACAAAGCAGAGCCACTTCATATGCAAATGTAATTGAAATTATCTGCATTCGTGGTTTCTCAGTTTCTGTGCCCAGGACGTGGCTCTGCTTTCTGTGCTGGGCTCTACAGATAGGACTTGAACTCAGGTAGGCCCTGGGTTCACAGAAGCACATTCCTATTTTGCTGATAAAAAAACTTAGTAAATGTCAATTCAGAATTAAACTGCGCTCCAAATATTTTGTAAAGCTACATTTAAAATGACATTATTGCAAGATTAATATCTAAGATATACCAAACTTTTCTTCAATTATTGGAGTTCAGTACGTCTGAAAACCTCAGAACGAGCTATTTCTATATTCTTGGCCAGGTGGCTGCAATCCTTCAATTCCTTTTTTTTTTTTTTTTCCTGTAGTCATGTTTTACTTTCTGTAAAACACTCTTTTTATTACAGCCCTAGTCATTCATCTACACACAACGGAGCTTAAGTGCCTGATCCTCTTAAATAAATGAAAGTCTATCTACTGTCTTTTGATCCAGCCCTTAAAAGGAAAATAGTAAAGGATGACTGGGTCATACTGATTTAGTTTCAGCCTCACCTAGCTAGTCGAAACTCATTAGAACAACTCAAATTGCAAATAGGCAAATAGGTTAGGGTCTGGAAATGCTAGGTTACCCACTTGCATTGAGACTTCCACCATCACATCCAGCAGGGCTTCTACATGTAATGAACACTCTCAAAAACCAAGTGTGAAATATTTGTACATTTTGGTAACCTTGAGACAGGCTGGGTGGTCAGTCTTTGTAAAAGCTCAGGCTGGGGAGAGCGGAATGGCTGTGACCTTAAGCAGTGTGATGAAACACAGTATACAGAGTATACCCAGATTTTGTACAAGGCAGTTCTCATCTATAAGAAGTGTTTAAGAATTTTCAGATCAAAGATGAGCCATTTGAATTCTCCATAATGGTCTATAGTTTTCAGACAATTCAGAGATAACTACTTGATTTGAAGCTATTAAGAAGCGTGGGGTCATTGTTGAGGTTTCCTTTCTTTACTGTCATTGTTTGATTAATTAGCTTATAGCTTAAGTTTCATCTGCTGCCTATGAGGGAGCGAGGTGGGCTGTGGGCTTTAACTATTATTAATTACTCTAAGCGCTGCCAAAAAGTGTTATAAAAAATTAGTCAGCACCTTGAAGGATGTTAGTCATGATTTTCACAGATTTTCTATTGTCGTTTTTGGCTAGTAAATAAATACAGCACTGAGCTGTAGCTGAGAAGACCTGCCCTGCTTTGTCAGCTTTGAGACTCACTGGTGTGGATCCGTTGTTAATAACAGGTAATATCAATAGTAATCAAACATTTTCACTCTTATCATTAACAGAGGGGAACCTGCCAGCTAACTCAAGCTGAAGACGCCTGGTTTTCAATGGGCTGGTGACCCAGATGGGTACTACTCAGGGTGAGTGAAGAAGGGCAGACCTGCTGCTTGGCTGTCATCCCTGTAATGCTACTCCTTGGACAATTATGTTGATCTTTTTATATAATCTCACTTGTCAAAGCGCTTCTCAGACTTCTGTGCTCCACCTACGGCTGTTTGGCTACATTGCTGGTTAAGCTCAGCAAACTTGCTCCATCAGCCTGCCCATCTGAGTAAGGACTTTCTGCGATGACCTTTCACAAACAGCTTTTCTGCAAAAGCCATTAAGATTTGTTTAAATGTCTCTTGCTTATTCTGTGAAGAAAAAAAAACACCCTTGATGCAGTGTCAGACGTCCAATCTGGAAGCCCTCCTATTGCTGCAGCAATTTTAGACAGCATTTTGCTTAGCCCACGGATTTCATAGGCTAAAACACTGTTGGAAGCACCACCTCTAAATAGCAAGACTGTCTGAGCTGGCATTTCTGCGCCACCCGTCCCCGTTTCCAGCACAGATTTGCCATTGCCCGCTGGCACCAGGTGCCACTCGGCGGAGCAGGGACCTTTCTCTGCTCGTGCCCCATGTGGGGAACTTGCTCTTCTCCCTGGAAGGGGTCTACAAAGTGGTCTGCTGGCAGATGTGGCCCCTTTCCAAGGGGCTTCTGGCGAACTCTGACATACTCTGTGCTGCCCAGGAGCCATATGGCCGCATTTATGCCAAGCGGTACTGGAGTGAACACACGGCAGGGCTCGCTGCTAGGCTAACCGCAGCCGCGCGGCTTTTGGCTGGCTCTGGACGTGGGCACGACAAGCTTACATCTGGCGGCAGGCTGCCACCAGGACGCGCCTTCGGTCTCATGGGTCCCCTGGGGGTTCAGCAGCTGCCCCTAAAACTGGTCCCGAATTCTTGTGTGCTCTCTAGGGCTGTGCTGCTAGGAAGGACGGAGTTAAGTCTGCATTATATATGGGGTTGAAGGTACTCCTGCCATGGAAAGAGGAAAGGTAACTGAGTGCTAATCCAGACTCTATGGTTAACGAAAATATTTTGGCATTTAATAGCTACAATAAAATGTAATCATGATAATCGTAGTACATAACACAATAAGTAATATACTGGGTATATATATATATATATTTCTTTTTAATTATCCATCCATGTACATATAAATATGCCAAGTGATAGATGATCATATCCTCATCTCTGGTGGGTGAGAAACATGCAAAAATGTTAAGTAAATGAATATGAACAGCCAAGCCTGGCTGCAGAAACGAAAAGAAATCCAGATTTTATGCATTGGGATGCTCAACACAAAGTTATTTAAAATTCATGCCTAATTAATAATAAATACATTTCACAATTAATATCAGAGGTCAATTGCAAAACTAAATCTGAGGACAAAATTATGTTGTGTGACCTCAAATCATCACAAATGTATGTATGGGATGATAAAGGGAAAACCTGGCAGAAGTCAAAGTCACTGAGGTGCCATATGATGCTTTTGACAAAGGAGCAGTAAATGAAACGTAGTGAGAGAACCCTGTTCGTTAAAAGGCTGGTAAAATACTGGCTGCCCTTGAAAACAATGATGAAATCCTATGTGCCACCAATTTGCTCATATTTCACCAGATAAGAATAAAAATGGTCTGATTCTCACTTTGGTCTTCTGTGACCTTATTCCTGGTGATATCAGTAGGTTCTCAGGTTTCTCAGGTTTATATCAATGTGGAATCAAACGCCATCCTGATCTAATCAGAGCTTCCAATTAGACATTTTAATATATTTACTTTTAAATAGTTCAGCTTGAAGTGGTGTAAAAATTCTTCAACAACCTAAGAGCACAGTACCCATAATTCCTGCACCAATATACCACTATTTTGTGAAAATATCAGCATAATTTATAAAACACGTTAATATTACCCATTATATCAGACAAGTCTTTCTTAATATCTGATATTTAATGAAATGTCATGACTATTTTCTGAACACCTTCTAAGATCTGGGTATTACACATAATATAATCATTAAAGCAGCTTCTCTAAAACTTAGAATAGTGCCTCAATTATGCCTCTGTTGACCCAAACTAAGAAAGGGGATTTAAGCATATTGTAAATTAAAATCCTTTCTCTTAAAGGGATATCAGAAAACCAGAAAAAAAATAGGAAAATAAGGGGAAAAAAAAAATTATTCCTTATAACTTGGAACCAAGAAGCCTCTGCCTCTTTTAGCCTGATTCACAAGACCTTTAAATACATTTGTAATTGCACACGGAGCGATCACGTTTAACCAGTTTTAGTCCTTTGTCAAATCACACCCAGCCAGAGCTGGTGCTGCTTCCAGGTAGGTTGGTGTCTATTTGGTGACCCCAGGCCCACCAGTTTCCCAGAAAAGTTTTGGAATTATCTCTGAGCCTGGCCTGTGTCAGGAACTCCTACGTGTTGCAGTCACCATCTGTACTGCAACACACAATAACCACGAAGTCTAAAGAAATGCAGTTTTTCCACTCAGATGCTGCACTTTTGTCCCTTCTCTTTGACATTATGTGGAAAAAAGAAGACAACTTCACGGCGTTGATGATGCTACTACTGCCTTGGTAATTGGAAAGCAAGGCTCTTTGGAAATGATACAGCTAATACACAACAGGGTTAATGAGCCAACCTGTCCTCTGCACTGGGCATTTGGGTTACAGAGTAGAACTTTGAATGTTTATAAGGCAAGACGTAGTGCATTACTCTCAACCAGTTATCAGCGATGGGAAGCAGTCATTGCTGTCCCTAGGCTTCCTTTTCCTCTAAGGAGAAAATTGCCTTTACTCAAGGGGGACACTGCAATGCCACGTAAACAGCAATATATGTTTTTATTCATTTCCAACTTGGCCTCCCAAGAGTAATAAGATAAAAATGAGTCGTGCAGGGGTCGAGTATATATGTCAGAAAGCAATTCACCTGTTTCCCTGCTTTGGCTGCGTTGAGTTTCAAAACCTAATGCTTTTTATTGTGTGACCTTTGGTAGCAACATATACAGGGAACGGAACTGAGGGTGCCTGGGAATACTCTGGGTTGTACTGGGAAAGAAGCTGTCTTTTTGTGGTGTGATTGAAAGACACCCTGCTACGGCTCAAACTGAAATGGTTCTTCATTGCCATACTGCCCTGACTCTTTATTTGAGATGATATATTTGTGTCATCAAAGGACCATCAGGGCAGAGTGAGGAAAACTTCATAATGATGGTGGTGGCAGGACCCTGCTACACTCCTATGAGTGTTTTGGGGACCTGCAGCATTGCTTTCATATGTCTGGGGTTGGCTGCACAGTGGTTGGAAAGGGTATCTCAAAGGTTTTCAGGGGTGACTTTGAAGCAACTTTTCTCTGTCTGGTTATGCTCTGTGAGAGTAGTCACTTTTTTCACATCGGTAAAGTCAGATGTAACAGCTCTTGCCACGATGTAGCTGACTGGATCCCTCCTCTTCATTCCTTGGCTTGCCATCACCAGTCCTGACACAGGATGTGTATCCCTTGCCCTTCCTGAGAACATGGCATGTATGAATCACAGAGTGAATCATAGAACCACAGAATGGTTTGGGGTGGAAGGGACCTCAAAGCCACCCAGTGCCAGACCCCTGCTCCTGGCTATGTAACAGCTTATTTCTATGGGTGGTGGCTTTGTCTTCAGCAGGCGTGTATGGAGGTATTTAGGTATATTGTAGACTGCTCTTGCTGGAAAAAAAAAAAAAAAGAAAAAAGAAAAAAAGGAAAAGACACCTGGAAATGTTGTGAAAAGAGACAATTTAAGGACATGAACATTGAGCAAAATGAGCTAGTAAGAGCCCAGGTGTGAAAGCTCATGACAAACTGTTCTTCTGGTTTCAGACGTCCTTTCTTACTGCGCAGCGCAAGCACGGACAGGAGTGCTAGCAGTCAGAGCTCACTCTCCTTTCACCACTGAAAATTGCTGTACCTAATGCTGAATGTCTGTTCCAAACTGCCTTGGGAAAAAAAATGATCATAAATACTATACAGCATATACAGAACATAAAAGGAAATGCTTTTATGTTCCATATTTCTGCAATTGTTTTTAATCTTCCTTGGTCTGCTCCTGGGTAGAGAGGAGACATGAATTTCTTCCCTGCTGTTTAGATGCGGAGGAGAAGCTTTCTGAAGTGAATTAGCCACTTTAAATTTCTATTCTTTAGAGGAAACCCTCTGTGATTTGGGGCTGGAGACATGAGAAGAAGCAGCACCCCATCAAGCTCTGTCCTTGCCTGTCCCTTCTGTTCCCTTGTGCATGAAGGAGGTGCTGCTGCTCCTTGGGGGTCTCCAGCAGCACTCACTGCACATTTTATTATAGAATATTTACTTTACGGAATTCATCCAGAGGTGGCTTTTATCTTCTTTCACAGATCTCAAGGATGGAAGTGGGGAAGGAGCAGAGGAGGTTTGCTGTGATGATCCCCACCACCCCAGCACGCCTCC
This sequence comes from Anser brachyrhynchus, assembly GCF_964034855.1. NCBI lineage: Eukaryota > Metazoa > Chordata > Aves > Anseriformes > Anatidae > Anser > Anser brachyrhynchus. Next base: position 2,763,963 of record NC_137705.1, read on the forward strand.
CTGCCCGCTGAATGTCCCCCTGTCTTGGGGACGTTAGCCCTGGAAGCACTGATCTCTTTTAGTCTGAGCTGAGATGACCACCTCAAATTTTTTAATTTCTAGGCATGAGTAGGTGAGCTGAATTCCACTCAAAGGAATCCCATTTACAATTCTGCACTTTTTGTCTTGAGCACTGTAGCAAACTGTCATGTTGTCCAGACATGAGCTAAATTTTAATTCCAGAATTAATGGCAAATCACTCAATACATCTTTAAAATTAACTCATTATCATAACACTGGAAAATAGAACATTGATCCATTCACACAGCAATCCAAGGGGTCCAATTTTATGGTCTTCTTCAGAGAATTTACTGAAACTTGTCACCATAAATTAAAATAATAATAATAAAAAAATGAAACAAACAAACAAACAAAAACACCCCACTCCTGAACACTTGCAATATTCAGAACAGAGGGGATAAAATGACTTACAATAAAAACACATGCTGTTTAGGCATACAAAATATTATAAAAGGCATCTTTCGTCAAATATGGAGTTCTACATCTTCCTTCACATTGTGTTTGTACATTAATGCATTATACAGAGAGAAACGGTTTTGATTGCAAATATGCACCCATTAAAAATCCATATTTAATTTTCTCCCTAGTTGTCTGGGAAGCAGGCTGTGCCTTGCAATATACATATGCACATTACAGATCGTGAAGTGAGTATTATTTTCTCCATCTTTTTGATCATCAGAAAGTATTATTTTCTCCATCTTTTTGATCTCAAGGAAGCGGCACTATTTTCACATGCAGTTTACTAAACATATCCATCCAGCAACACTATATCAAGTATTCATAAATCATCATATTTCAGATAACTAATTGACAGAAATCAGCCCCCAGAGGAGTCTTCTTGTAAATTCAACAGCTCTTTACAATGAAGGACTCTCTAACTCAAAGCTAAAATCCGCTTGAGCTTTGAACCAAGACCTGAAGGTCAACAAATGTAAGCTTAATCAGACCAACATGGAAACAGATTTCATCGTAAAAGCCTCTTTATTGAATAACGTGCTTCTCAGCTCTGCCTGGCTGGGAAGGCATTACACAGTGATGAGTGAGGGACCTAAATTACCCAAACCCAAGAAAGATGCACAGCGTCATTCAAACACAACCAGCCTCTGCAAGAAGAGGGTTGGTGCAGTTTAAAAGAGAGGCATAAGGCAATGAGAGCTGTACAGTGCTCCCGTCACTGTCATCGGGCAACCCCAGGCTCCCCGTGCCCTTGGCAGAGGTGAAGCCCTGGAGAAGCCCAGGAGAGCACCCCCCTGGAAATGTTAGAACCAGCTGTCAGAGCTGGAAGACAGACACCTGTAGTGCAAATGGTAGGAAAACTGTAAAACATGCTCACTTTTGTAGGAATTGCTTTTTACATCCCCAGGTGGGGCAAAAAGAAAGCCAACAAAATTACATTGTTTTGTAATTATGTTGAACAAATTCCAATCCCCTAATTTGTAGTGATGATTTTGACACCCTGATTTTTTAAAATTATTTTATTTCCTTCCACATACAACACATCTCAAAATAAAGTAAGACCTTTAGAGTGAAAAATGATGTCTTTATCAAAGGCATCACTGAAACCTGAAATGTCTAAATTTCCAGGGATGAAGAACATACCAGAGTCCCTTGGAAAAAGTTCAGAATGATTAATTGCAAATCTTAAAATGTTTAGCTTGAACTTCCAGCTATTTTACCTAGTTACATATTGGCTAGACTGCCGGTCCGTTATTTAGAAATTCCCTTCTCCAAATAGATGTTAGCAGACTCTAGCAGACTCTAGTTAGCCCTTGATCTTTGCTTTACAGAGAAAAAACAACAGCTCAATTAGCTCACTGTCTCTGCACTTGAGGGCATGTTTCCAATCCTTTCATCATTCAGTGGTACATACCTGATCCCATTCCAATTTATCAGCATCCTTCTTGGGCAGTAGCCAACAGAAAGGGACATAACACTGACATAGTAGAATAATCTGCTAGTAATTAAAATGCCTCTTTTTGCCTTATCTGAAGAACCAGTGTATGTTTTGGCTGCAATATCTTCGAGAGCATGTGCTCAGCCATTATCTATTCCGATCTCAATGTGCTTTTCAGTGACTGCTCCCAAGACAGGCTCTCCAGGTGACTTATTCTGAAGTTAAGTAAACTTCAGCATTAATTCGTGTCCTATTTATTGGGTTAATGAGTTGATTTAAACTGGAGGGAGGGGAAGGATGAGCCAGTGAGGAAGGAGCCTGGCATAGCAGCGAGGGTGTAAGCTTCAAACCAGCAAGATGTGGATTCAGCTTCCAACGCCTTCATGTTGTGACCTTGAACAAGTCAGATTAGCTTCTTGTTTCTTACTTCTCTACCCATGTAATGCAGACGATAATATTCCTCGTAGCACTGGGGGAGTTGGGAGGATAAATAGATTAGAAAGATGAGCCAGATCATAGCTTTATTTCCATTTACAATGTATAAATGTATATGAACACACTTTCGCTCTTCTGGCCAAGCATAAAATGAAACATTTAGAAGGTAAGATCCAAAGAATTTCATTAAGAATCCACTGCAAATTGCAAATGACACCTCATGTATTGGAATGTGAATTGTGAGTTGGGTGTTGCAGAAGTGTAAAATTATTCCATAAATTATCTATGACAAAGTCAAAAAATGTATCAGTCAAAAACTGTATCAGTAAAGCCATGGTTTATTTTTAGATCCTCAAAATGTGCACAGCAACATGTGTAATAAAGAAATAATTATTCCACTGCAACATGGTGAAATAAAACTAATGTTTAGAATAAAAAATAATATGAATTTGAATTGTGAAATTGTGAAATTTCTGCCTGATGACCTCCTGGAAAGCATATTGCTTAATGTTATATTAATCAGCCTTCTCTATCATGTGGAGACATTATGTGATTCTACCTCATATATTTTCACATTTTAATATTCATCTGAAGATTTCCTTCATATTTCAAGGGAAATGGTAGGCGCCTGTACAGCACTTCATCTATCCTTCATAAAATTTGGGACAGAATTGGCCCTGTTGAGTTTTACACTCAGCTAAAGTTCAGCATGAGATCCCAGGAAGCAGGTGAGAGAGAAAAGTCGATGATTAACAAGTACAGTTCTCTGCCTTTTCCCCAGTCCTTTGCTAGCTGGAGGACGAAGGTCATCCAGGTACAACTTGTGCATCCGATGCTGATTTGTGTTCTTTCACAGGCTGCTCTGCCACCTTCCCTCTGCAGGTCCCCTCGCTGGCCCGCCCCCACCACCTCTCTCAGCAGGCATGTTGGCCCTCTGGGTGCAAAAGCAGGTGGAGCAGAGCTCAGCGCAGGAGCAGCGCTCAGGCTGCAGCGGTGCACAGTGCAAGGGGAAAGCCTTGCGAAGTCTCTGGCCCTGACAAACCAACCTCTTAAATGCTTCGTATGCTTATGCGAGCCAGAAGCGCCGCAGGTGCATCGTGCTGTAGCAGAGCAGTTGTTCCGCTGAACTGCTGCGATGAAGGTCTCACTGGCTTGAATGCCTTATGCATAGATAAACAAATAATAAAAAACTAACTCAAAAAAAGCATTGATTGAAGTCTTGGCACCCGGCTGGTGTGTTGCTGGAAAAGAGGTTTGCAACAGGCAAAGCCAACAGAACAAGGAGGAGAAAACCTATTCCTCAGGAGACAGCAGTGGTGCCTCTATGTCTGCAGACACGTCCATGTTCTCTAAATTGTCACGATCCTCTTGTTAAATAATTACCCAAGCGAGCCTGATATCCGTGGTTTAAAGTCCTTTGAAGATACATTTAAACAGGAGTAGAGTACTAGGATATTGTTAGACCAATTAAATGAGATGGGTAATAATATGCTAAGTGATGTTTTAATTAATATGGGCCTATCTGCATAGACTCTCGTGGGTTATGAATAAGGTGTGGGTCACTCCTATTTATTCAAAATATTCTGAGGCGCCATCATACCATATCACAATGGGTTTGATGAAATTATTATCAGCTATCACCCAAATACTTACATACTTTGAAATCTCCACCAACAGATGTAAACACTAGCTGAATTCACAGCAACAGGAATAGGCTGAATGCCATCCTACATTTAAAATGTACTGTTCTAGTAGTTTTGAATTACTACACTAATGTTACTTAAAAGTATTTGTGTGTTTGTAGTTATTCATCTCCAATTTTCTACATTCCCAAGGAATAAGAATATGACATTTTTCCACATTAAGGTAAACTGAGTATGTTAGTCAAGTACTACAATTTTTGCACTTCACTGTTTATAATATTAATAGCTGTGCTTTAAGAAGTGTACTATTGAACTGTCAAGAATGATTTGTTACCAGGTGTTAGCATAATTTGCCAGCTGTCATATTTTAATCATTTTTATTTGCCTAAAATCTGACACTTAACTTTACTAGTAAATCAAGACATATAGCAGAAGTTATTTGATGCTGCGGTAGCTAAGAGGAAAAAAAGTCTGCATCCTTCAACTGGTATTTGTATTTTCACTTAGAGAACAGATTCTGAAGTCCACTTTCATTCGTAAATCACACCAAATTGCTACTGTTCTCCAGAAAAGCTTTTTTTTCATTTAAGTAGTTCAGTCAGATGCTACAGACTTTCACTCAAGTGTATGTTTACTCATGTGAGTAGGACCAGCAAAATTCTCTGGCTGTCTTTGTTGAGTAAGGTACTCAGTATATGAAAAACAGATATAAAAGAGATATGTTGTGCATACCTAACATTGTTCCTAAATGTAGGAAATTCAATGATTTCCCCATGAAAAGGATGTAGGTGCTTTAATGGAGTCCTCTTTGACAGAAAACAAAGCAAATTATAACCTTGATTTCCCATGGGGAGACATTTTCCTCCCCAGAGGAATTTGTAGCTTTTTATCCAAATTCTTTTCACCAGCACCAGTAGACTCATGGCATGGATTTACAACACCTGTGACCTCCTCACACCCACCCTAACCATGGTGACCGCCAGGAACATGCAACTGATTTTGCTCATGCATCCTCTCAGAGCTCGTTCCCATACTGCATGGAAAGCAAAATTATTTTCATTGGGATAATTTTCAAGGTACCTGCCTAAATTTAGCATATATGGCCTCATTCTTGATTTTTAGACTTATCTTTGAATCTGACTACATTAAAATATTCTTGTTTTGAAGGAACAAGTATAGTAAGGGATCCAGAATGCCCTTTCTTATTTCCCTGGTCTCATAATTATTTACCTTCAAATCAATCTTCATGTCATCTGAAACTTTTACAAGCCAATCATTACTGAAAATGATTAATAGCAGTAAGCAGACACCAGCAGAATACCAGCATTGCACTTAATTATGATTTCTCTCTGATGACTATGTTTCAGATCCATTAGCTTGCCCATTTTTAATATATTTAACCTGTGTTTTATTGCTATTGAGTAATTCTTATTTTTAATCAAAATATTCCCAAGACTGAGTCAAATACCATAAAAAAGTCAGAGTGTCTAAGAGCTGCACAGCAACCAAGCTTGTAACGTTATCAGAGAAACAAAATCAGGCTTGTTTGACATGAGCTGTTTCATAATATCACGGGGAATGACAATCATATTCCCATCTTTGATTCTTCATCACTTGGAACTTTCATCAGCTTTCATTCCATTTTTTATTTTTTTTTTTGCCCAGGACTCAAGTCAGGCTAAGTGATTTAGAGGTACCAAGGTTGTCCTGACTGCATATCTGGGGCACTGACACGACATTAATACTCTTCTAATCTTTTAAAATTTCTCTAATATTCTATGCTGTATCAAAAATAAATGTTCTTCCAAGATAACCTCAACCAGCTATGAAGGTCACCCTACGTAGAAGATATCCCGTCTGGCAATTTTAGAATGTTTGTTTTTATATCTGTTGTTTAACATCCTCATTAGTTACTAGATGACCCCTAACTACTTCATCCTCGTATTTCTTTTGAAAGGAGGAGACATGAATGGTTATGGAGTAATTCTCCTTTCTCTGCATCATTATTAACAACCTTATCACCAGTATTGTGAAGTAATAAACCCAGAATACTGCCGGGATTTATTTTGTTTAAAAAAATTATAAGTGCATCTTATTTTCCTCATCTGTTTGGAGTGGATTTATTTCTAAGTATTTTAGCTTTTCTTTTCAACTTCCTACACTAATACATCCTTCCACTTTTTGTTTATATGCTGCTTTTCTGCGTTGTCTCTGATTTCAGTTTCTGTGTTCCACAGAAGGGGATATTTTTGCTCTTGATTAACAAATCAACTTACTGACTTCCTGAAAAAGGCTACTTACTACCTGAATGTTGCATCTAAACTTTTTTTTTTCTTTTCTCTTTCCCCACTAATATGATCATTTTCCTGGATCTCTTGGACTGAGGGCCATCAGCTCATTCAGCCAAAAACCAGGTTTGGACCATTTCACATGATTGTTTTTTATAACAAAAATATTTTTATAACAAAATATTGTTTTAAGAACACTAATTTTGGGGTTTACACTCGTCAGGTAAATATTGTTTAAAATTAGCAAGCCCTGAGTGCAACTGCATGGGAAATGGTGGTGCTCAGAACCTCAGCAAACCTCTCTGCAGGATCTGGCTTCCCTTGAGTTAGATATAAGATTAACCTGTTGGAAACCTGAATAATAAAGACTCACAAAAGTGCCTATAAGTGAGTTAGAAATCAAGAATTATTAATGAAAAAAAAAAAACAGTAGATAATGTTAGTAGAAAATATAGCTGAGAAAGCTGTCAGAGTTTGGGGCAGTTTGTGCAAAGAATGAAAGAATAGATTTCATCAGATAAATTATCTGTTGTGACTGTTTTTCCAGTTCTACTTGTAACCAGCAATAGAAAAAAAATGGTTCCTTTAACATTTTCTCAGGTTGTGACAATGGTTTAGTTAGATACGTAGGAATAATTTCATAGCTTATTGTTTCCACTGATGTAAGACTCCCATCCCAATGATCCTTCCATTTGAGAGTTATTGCATTTTGAAGAAGTTGCAAAATCTTACGTAGCTCAGCTTGAGAGGAAGAACAAAGCAGTCTGCAGAGGCTGGAAGAGACTAAAGGGGGAGACACAAAAACAGGCTTTGTATCTAGGGAAGTGCTGATTCTCCATGGCTACCAGGAATAACATAAACAGTACTTAGCTTAAACTACAGAAAGGAAGATTTCTGGAAAACAGAAGGATTTATTTATTTATTTTTTTTCTCAGTGTAATACTGGTTAACCATGGGCGGAGTGTACTGAGCTCCTGAAACCTTCATAACTGAAGGGTCTTAGAACCAATTCTACAACAAAAGCTATCAGCAGTGATGAAGGTGGGGAAAAGAGGATAAATTAGGTGACCTCCGAAGATGAACCAAGGTCCCTTTAAGACTAATTTTCTGTGATTTCATGTTACATCTTGAACAGGTTTTTTTTCTAGACCAAAAGCTCTTGGAAATGAAACAGAGAAAATTATTTGAAGGCTCACAGATATTTATTGCCAGCTACAAAAAATGGCATGTCATAAAAGTTAGTGATTATGTTAAATGTCATTATATTTATTATAACAATTAAAATAGCAGAAGCTTAATAACTAATGAACCTGGAGAGAACTTTGCTTTCAAATAAATTTGGTGATAAAGAATTATTTTTGACAACAACATTTATCATGGGCTACCTAGTACTGTTGTAGCTATTTGTTGTACTTAATAAACAATGATAAATATATCTTCTTACAGGAGAGTAGCTTAAATGTGTGTTGTGCAATCTTTGTGAGAAATTGTAGCCAAGACTAATTAAATGATTCTAATTAAAATTGTGTAGATTGGAAGGAAATTAATGGCTTCATTTGTACTATTTGTTTATTTCATTGTCAAGTGTACTGGATATAATTGCAGTGCAAAGAAGAAATCATCAAAATTATTTTTTACTCTGTTGATTCCCTGTTACATCAATTTATTGCAGAGGCTTCATTTTCTCTATCTTTAGAGAGAAACAATGCTGGCAAAATGTAAAACCTCAACAAAGTTATTTTCTTGTTTGAAGCTGTTAGATGGAGAATACATTTATTGAACAAAATAAAGGTTAAGCTTCAATTAAGCATTCTAAATATATTTAGTGAGCTATTGAAAAGCCATAATGTCTCAGCCCACATGGTTCACCAAAAGCTATGAACAAAATAAATTGTAATAGAAGCAGAAGGAGTACTCAGATGGTATGCCTCTAACATGTGACTTACAAAGGAATGCAGAATTACTCCTACCCTCTATTATGCAGTTCGTAACAGATAAAGAGATTTTTATTTTATTTTATTTTATTTTTTTTTAACTGGTACCAGACTCCTATTTCAAAATAGGAAGAAAACTTTTTTTTTCTTTTTTTTTTCTTTTTTTTTTTTTTTTTCCCAGGATAAGGTTTAAATTTCACTTTTTCATTTGGGGCTCCCCCGATCCAGGAAGATAATGATTATACGTATTCTCTAACTCACACTAACTCCTACAGGTTTTGTTCTGTGTGCTTGGAGAAATTTGGCTGAGACACATGCAGGTAAGCTCTGGTTCTTCGAGCAGCTTGGAGCAGAGTTGCTTCTTCTCCTTCCTTACCTCCCCACCTTGCAGGTAACGTCCCGGGAGCCCCCAACAGCCTCCCATGCTCATCCACCTCAGAGGGCTGTGATCTCCACAGGCTTCCTCTCAGGGGACCCAGAACTACTCAGGAAATTGGTAATTAATTTTAATGGGTTTAAAGACAGGCAAAATTGTTTGGGAATTTTGTTTCAACTGAAAGAGGTGGAAAGGAAAGATTCTGAAATCCATGAGCTTACAGTATGTTTATATTTGGCTGAATTGTGCTCGTGAAATTTGTTTCTTTGACGTGTCAACGTTTTCTACAGAAAGCAGATGTTCTTTGTGAGAATTTCTGATTAATCAAAAATACAGTTTCCTTTTTTAAATTAGTTTCAGTTGAACAACTTTGACAACTGAACCATAGCTAAATCCTTTATGCTGAATACAAAATCTGTCTTTATGTTTTTGTCTGAATGTGCTTCTGCAATGCCATGCACAAACTAACTTTTATAGCCTTGATAAGTGGAAATATTTGGGAAATGAGAGTATATTTGAAAATTCTTCCATTAGAGACATTTGTTAGAGCTAGCTAGACTAATGGCTTATTTTCTGCCTAAATCAGAGAGGTTAATCTATAGCTTTAAAATCAGAACAAAAAGAGCTCTACTGAAATGCAAGGTCCTGAGTAAGACAATTTTCTTCAAGGGTAGGAGACTAATCATCCTTCTCAGTCAGTGTTTTTTCTCTCTCTCTTCTTTTTGGCAATTCATAAATGCCAGCATGCTCTATGAAACCCCCGAGTCCTGCTGGTGATGTGGTTATATTCACGAGGTTTCAGTCTGCTCCTGGGGATGGAGATAGCTACTTTGGGCTTGAAAAACATTTGGAGACAGGCAAAATGAACGAATGAAATACTTATTTACTAAGGGAATGGCTGCAACCCTCACTCAGGTGTTGTGGGCTCTCTATGAGGAGGTACCAGGTCATTTAATAAGTGTCACAACTCAGCCATGCTGGGCGTGCAATAACTGCCCAGCGATGCTGTTGTAGTGGTGTACACTGGGCATCCCAGGACCTCTCCCTGCTAATCCCAGTAGGTTGGGTCCTATGCTTCTTCATGGTCTGCCACAGCTGAGATCCTGGAGTACATCGTCCTATCCGTCTCTGCCCACAGGGATCCTTCTTGTGTACACAGAGTGAGCTGGGTGGTGAGCACGAATGACATGGGGATCTGCCTCAGATACACACTCGTGACCTCAACCGAAATGGTAATGTAGACACACACATGGTCCTGCATAGTTTCCACTTGCCTCCAGCTGCAGAGTTGGTAAGCTGACTATTTAATCATTAGTGTCATGTTGTATTGGTACAATCGCTGTGCTATCAGCAGCTGTAATGCTCTAAGGACGTAAGTAGAGCAAGTTCAGCAAAGACAATATTTTTTATTAGATCAGCTGATATAGCTGAAAGAAAAGCAGACAAGATTTTTATTCCCCATGGGAGACTCTTGGATGTGAAATAGAGGTCTTCTGTTTCCAGCAGGATCGTCAATGTGCTTCCTTAAGTTAGAGGTCCTAGAGGTGGGTGGGTAAGTGAAAATAGCTAAAAATTAGATAAAATGTGGAACAAATGCCTGTGGAAGTGTGGAACATTTCCTTCATAAAACCAGGACTGACATCTCTTTCCCTACAATGTGATGCTCACGTGCTAGTACCAATCAGATGTGTGGTGCAGGAAACCACCAGGTGCAACATAAGGCACATAATGTCGAGGTGCCAAGAGCAGAAAAAAACTCTGTCTGTCTCAAGAGAAAGACCATAGTTTAATGTTACTAACTCCTGAACACATCAGTAAAAAGGAGAATCTGAGTTTTCAAACCTGGTAAGATTCTACCATTAATTAAAACTACTGTGCTAAATTTCTACTGGCAAAAATGCAGAGGTCTATATTGTACACACAAAAAAGCTATTTTCTACAGGGTGTGTGGAATCATTGCTCAATAACAATGAGAAGATCTCATTCCTTGTTTGTTGGAGTAGCTGTGGTGAGCTGCAGTACCAGGACCATCAAACATTATGAAAGGTATCCAAATAAGCAGCACAAAAGCTTTACTACAGGCACTTCCTAGGCTGACTGAAGAATTAACAACTAATTCACATGATAAAGTTTTTCCCCTTAATTGTTTGAAAGCTGTCCAAAAATATGGAAATTTATTTTATTTTATTTTATTTGTTTTGTTTTTAATTTTTTTGGCTTGGCTTATTAATCTACTTGCTACTTCCAGTTCTTCAATGAATATTTCATGCAAGCCAGCTCCAACTTGGGTAACTTTTGGAATGATCTGCTGTGAGTACTCCTTCAAGCATTCATTATTCATCATTCAATATTGAAAGTGGTTGATTTGACACCTGGGTCAAATGGAGGCCTTAAAGAAGCCACAGACCTCTCTTTTCTGGATGCCAGTCATGAAAAACGTCCCCACTCCTGGGTTTGTGGCTGTAGGGGTCCAGCAGATGCTGTTAGGCTGACACAGCTAAGAATACTCTGCACTTAAAATAAACACAAAGCCATCTATTTTAGCGTGAAGAAAAGACCCCATTTTCTATAGATAGATCCGCATGAGGGTATCCTATAAGATAAAAAATACTTGGTATTTAGGAAACAAGTTCTGATGACCTCAGATACACCTGGTGGTGGGATCACCTTCCTTTGACCTGACCAGGAGTCATTCTTTGGTGTTCTGGCTTATTTTGCGAAGGGAACAAAGGTGCTTAAAAAGAAGAGTGGATTTCCTTAAGCCAAAGTTGCTTTTCCTGGCTTCATTTAAAGCATCAGAGGTAACATTACTGTCTACCTGGCTGTAAAAAGAACAGCAGGAATCAGATAAAAGGGGAAACTTCCTTTGAATTGTCTCCCCCTACCCCTTATTTTATAGCAGTATTGCCTAGTAGAATGTTGTTTTTTTTTTCTTCTTTATATAACTTTTTTTCTCTGATACTTGATGACAGAAAATAGTATATTATAAAAACGGTAATCTTTTCATTTTCCTATTGAGCAAGAGAAAATGGAAGGCAGGCAAAATTTGCAGAATTAGTGAGCCTGCCACTGTGACTCAAACACAGGCTTCTGTGTCACTCACCACGTCCCTGGGTACGTGCTGCCATGCGGAAAGGACAGAGGAACTGCTGGGGGAAACTGCTGGGTAGAGAAGTAGGAAGCTGCCTGAGTATTAAATAAGAGGAAAATCAGTGCAGTCCAAAGGTTGCCTCCAAGGGAACAAAACAACGTTTCTAAATATGTTTGTCTTGCTTCTTTTTGCCTGCAAACACTGATGGTTTTGGTATACCACCTACCAGAAGGTTGATGGTGGGTTTAGCCCGTGCAGGCTGCTGCTCGCAGAGCTGCGCGCTGCTCATTGCCGCCCCAGCCAGAGGTCAGCCTCTCCAGGTCCCGACCAGAATACGTGCCTCAGCTCTCCCAGCTGGTTTTGATCCAGCTGAGCTGACTTGGCTGTAGTGGTGGGCAGGACGTGAGTTGTTGAAGCCTGGTGGATCAGGGGTGGAAGCAGGGTGGTAGCACCGGGGCGAGCTGCCACAGAGGAGCACCCACAGCATTCACACGGTCTTCAACCATCGTACCCAAGGAAGGACTGGACAACAGCATGGATGGTTTATCAGTATCAATGGGTCCCCACATGCCACTCAATGACACACCCTTTTCCCTTTCAACACCTTCTCCTCCCTCCCATGCAGGGTAACTTTGGGTGTAGCTGGATGTTGTGAATCTCTTTTAGGCTCCAGGTTGCACAGTCTGGGCCACAGGGATGGCCCCGGTGTCACTCACCGGCCAAAGTCCACAGTCACGGGTATGCACGAGTGTTTTCCTACAGACTTGCCATGCGGGAATGAAGTGTGATGGCAGGAAAACAGCTCAGAATCATTTTTTCTTTCCCTTTTTTAATATTTTTTATTTTACTAGAGAACTGTTTAAATACAGATTCAAGGACTTTGAAGTCTTTCCTCATTCCTTGGACTCAGAGCAAATTTACATTTTTTTACATAGATCATATTTTTTTCTTTGGTGTTTATGACCATGGAGGGTGAAAATGACAGAATAAAAAGATGATGGCAAGACAAATACATAGGTCATTAAAACAGCTTGGATCCCATGGTTCAAAACAGGCCAAAATTCTTATGTAGTTCATACGTTAAACACATTTTCATAAGGATTTTTAACACACATGACATATCACCTAATTACATAATTACATAATGCTTTTTAATAGCTTACTGTTTTGGGAAAAAAAAAAAGAAAAAGAAAAAAGAAAAACCTTCTCTGGCAAGCTCTGTGTGATTGTAAGCTCTAAACTCCAGAGGGGACTGCAGGTTCTATATATGTTTTTGCCATTTTTTAAAATTTGATGTTTCTCTGAAATCATTTTAGTGTAATGGCCTATAAAGTAGGAAATACACTTTTTTATTATTATTTGAAAATGAAGACATCTAAAAAGACTGCCAAAATAAAGGTTAGTTAAATTTCATATAAAAGACCAAATTCATCTTTTTCTGTTGCATAAATAGTTCCACTATAGCAAAAGTGTTAGGCCAGAATAGATAAATTATGCTACATGGAACAAAGTCCATCCGAAGCAGAAATTAAGGGATAATGTTATGATACAATTTGGTATTCAACCATTTTAACTAAGGATAAGTGCAATTTAGAATGAGTTAATTTCGTAAAACTCATGCCATACCTTGTGGCCTTCTGGCTAACTATTAACTTGTGTGAATAACTGCTACAGAGACAGGGGCATTTGTTGTGAAAACTCCTAAGTGCTAGCAGAAGCAAAATCTTTATTGTTCAAATGTGCCCAAGTCCCTTTTGTAACTTTTAATGGCATAATAATGTTGCTTTTTCTATGCCAGGTAGAGCACCTCTGCAAACAGCTGCTGTTTTATAGCCCTAAAGATGCCTGAAGATGAGCTTTGTATACCTTACAAAACTTCTAAGTCATTAACTCTTAAATGGCACAATTCCTTCAAACCAATACGTTTGAACAAATACATATTTGTGGTGCAAGAGCCTACAAACATGAAACGGTTCTTTTATTAATATGGCATTCTGAGAATGAATAGAAGTGGGGTGTTGAGTATCTCAGGAAATTAAGCTCCTTGCTCTTTGTAACGAGCCCTTTCACCAGAGCTCTGTTACGCCTGGGTGGGCTGCAGCCAGCACCGCTTGACGTGTGCCGCCTGCAATCCTGTGCGAGAGGGGAGATAAATAGGTAGACAGATGTTGGCCTACCCACGTAGAAGATAGTTGTCTGCTTTAACTGATAGGTTAATTAGCACTGAAATTAGTGTGTTTGTGGTGGTGGAAGTGGAGAGTTCTGATTAATGGATTAATAGCATTGAGTTATATACGTCATTAGATACTTGCCTCCATGAAAGTCTGAAATGACCCATTAAATCATGCCTGATCCTAAATGATTGAAGTTCCTCCATGCTTTTGAGAGAATTCAAATGCAAGCTGGCTGTCGGCCTGACAGGCACCGTGCAAGCTTCTCAGCCCCTTCTGTCGCTGTGCTGTTGAGAAATGAGGCCGTTTACCGTGCAGGACCTCATGCAGAATTTCAGGAGTCGGCTTCCTCACTGCTGTTAGCTAGTTACCACTAAAAGAGAAGTTTGGTAGACTTTTATGGGATGTTTAATGGCAAATAGATTAAAAAAACCCTGCTACTTGGAAATATGTTTTCAAATGTATCAGTTGTATGGCGATTTCCTGCCTTAGGCTTCTCATGTCACCTTGTCCTGGGGTATGCCACCAGGAGGGTCAAAGGACAGAGATACTAAAACACTGACACTTTCATGAGAAGTTAGGGAAAGCGCATGCAATGAAGCAGACACAAGCTAATTAGTCTATAGGAGTTCAATTTGCTGATGGATGTGCTGCAGAGCCTCACAAAACGGTACCAATGCCTTCCACAGCTCTGCAAGAAGCTTGGTGCAAGTGGCAGGGTTGCACAATACCTTGTGCATGTGAACAACTGCAGCAGAGACTGTAACATGCAGGACACACGTAACCTTACCTCTGAACCATGGCAGCACTAGGCCCTTTAGAGAAATCAAAGTGAGATAATGGAAGGAGTTACATAACGTTCTGTAACCCTGATGTATCTACTGCATGTATCTACTAAACACGAGATAGAGTAGGCAGAAGCTAAGATTATTTTTCTAGCTCGTGATATTAGTATGTTTCTGAGTTGATTAAACAGGCAGGTGTTTGTTAAATTGGGTTGCCTTTTGTCCAGCTGCATAGTCTGATATCTTCTCAAGAAAGCTGAATTTTACTGGCAAGTGCATGTCACATTTCTGTGTCTCCATTGATTCTCCATTAATCTGCATTTCCTTTAGCACGTTAAAGGGAAGTTAAACAGAGCTATCCTGTGTCCACTTTGCTGTGTCCTGATTAACACCTGAGTGCAGAAGCATTTTTGGCAAGCTTGATTATTAATAGAACAAGCGTAGTTAATTGCATTGGTCAAACTGTCCCTGTCACTGCTTAATGATTAAGTGCACTCCTTGTATTTTCAAGTTATTCTTAGGCTGAAAAAGAAAAGCACAGAGAATCACACAGTATCTGGAAGGACTTTTTATGATAAAGGCAACTGGTTAGAGAGAGAACATTTTATATCTTATTATAGATTGTAAACATATACCATCTAAAATTAAACAATTTTAATCTTGGCTTTTGTTGCAGTCATAGAAATGTGTGACTGATGCAACTCAGTGTAGCACAAAGTGTTTTCTGAAAGATTTAATACAGTGCTTCTCCTGTGACTGAATTTAATCAAACTACATTTAAAACAACAGAGTGCCAGTCATAAAAAATTAAAATAAAAATTGTAAAATGTAGGAATTAAACCATTCTATAGGATGCATTTATGCTACAGCTCCTCATGAACCCTCCCTCCTCAATAGATCAGTATATGGTACTGTCCTCTCTCTCTTAATTTTGAATCTAGGAAAAAAAGGTGGGTAAGATTTCCGCAGTACTGCTGTTACTTTAAATCACCTTCATTCACATTTTCAACAATTGTACTCACTTTTCAATGGTCTTTATACAGCCCTGACAGAGGTAAGTACTTGTATTTTTAGAGTTGCAAAGAAATCAAAATAGCTATAGCAAAAACCTGAGTAAAGAGCATATAAGCCTGTGATGCAGGGCACTAGGTCTATGGAAAACACATGGTCTGCCAAATAACTTGATACATAATGGGAAATACACCGAATGAAGGAAAATGCAGGCCAAAGCTAACACAATTACATTGAAGCCACAGAACTAGCTGAAAAAGAAAGGTACCATTGACACAGCATACAAGATCCACATAATTCTTGATTTAGTGTATATTGACAGAAGAAAATAACAACCTCAGTGCTATACCTGCTAAATTTGATGGAAACATTTCACCTGACGGACAACGAAGCACCGACATTTGGCAGCAAGATCTACTTTTTCAGTGATTGCTTGTATGTCTGTGGAGGAGCCATTGTTTGAAATGCGTTAGCATTTATCTCGCTTCATCCATTTCAAATGGTAGTCTCATGCAGCAATTATCACTGCATCACTATATATCTTGGCCAGTGGATAATGGCCGGGGTAATCACTTTATCGATCAGGTGGCTGGAGCTATTGTACATGGTCTCCACGTAGGCAGGTCTCTTCCAAGAATATGCCATAGCCTCTTAGATCAAGCTCCACTGGGAATATACCTAATTTTCCACTGTTGAGGAATTGCTCATCAAGTGGTGAATCCTCGTAGCTGCAATTCCTTGGGGATTGCAGGATTCTGGGAATCCAGTGTGAGGTTTGGCATAGCCCTCAGCAAGAGAGTAGCAAAGAATGCCCTGTATTTAGGTCATACGGTGTGACACCTCCCTGCCCTAGCAGAGGTTCTCTCCTGGTTTATACTGGCAGCAAAGTGCATTCTTTTCCTCCTGTACATCACAGTGCCAGATGACAGAGCTTCCCTTCGCAGGAGAGGGATGCCCTTTGTGCATTCCCATGGTACTTTGTGGACTTGGGTGTCTCAGCAGCATGCAGTATTATGGAAGCCACACGGCAGCACAGAGATTCAAAATAAATGTCAAAAGCTCAGCAGAGAATGACTCTGAGTGTGAGTGTTGGAGGAAGTGGGTGGAGAAATACCAAGTTTCCACAGAGCTATCAGGCTTAGTCATAATCTAGCTGCTGAGAAGCTAAGACACGGCAAAAAATGGAAAAAAATGTAGGCATGTGAACTGCCACCCTAGGTGCCTCAGTAAATTAAAAAAAAAATTGAATGTCCTGCTTTGAAGCACAGGTGCAGAGAGCAGCAGAACAGCGGTATCTGAACATCTCATTTATATTAAGAAGACTAATATCACGGATCTGTCCAGGGCTGAATGAAGAAAAGTTTCACCCACTTCATGCTAGACCTCAGGACAGGGAGCAATAAAAGATTTGGTTTGATGTGGCAGTGACAAACTGACAAATGCTGGCAGCCACCAACAGCCCAATGGCAAATTAATTCTTATAGAAATTTAATTTCATATTGAAGAAAATTTCTATTCATCCAAAAAAGAAAACTTTTGTAACAAATTTCTCGGCATATGGGTTGGTCCTCGTTACTTTCTTTATATCTTTAATAATATTTTCATTGGAAAAGAAATCCATCAGTTTCAGAATGTGCTTCATTGCTGATGCATAAAACGCTTGCAGTGGAGATTCAAGGTAGATTTATTTGCATTTTCATTTAGACAGCCTGATACCCATAGTTCAGGTCTTTCCTGCATAAATCCGATAATTTATCCTGTTTTCATGTAAGCGATGACAGAATATGTTATACAATAGAAATTAAAAAAAAAATAAAAAAATCTAAGACCCATCAAGATGTCACAAAAAGACAGCAAATGATGTTTCGCCTTTTATTGGCCATCTGCCATCCTTGGGATGGTAGTCAATAACGATCTGTCAAACAATTAACGCAGCTAATAAATAGTCACAAAGTAACCTAATTTGCCAACCACTAGTAGCCACCAGTTGAAAATTAATGTACTGTAGCTCGTCGGTACCGCACCTGACACCCAGCCAGATGGGAAGGAAACATGGCACGAGAGATGATGATTAATGAGGGGAGCAACACGCAGCCTTACCACGTGTTGAGACGTGGAAACTCCCTTTCTGCCAGGTACATGGATGTGGTTAGTATGGGTGATATGTTGCCTTGCAAATGATGGAACAGTGCAAGAACTGCGGAGATGTCCCTTAAAACCACGGCTCTCCATGGGCTCTCCATGTGCCTCTGCTGTACGCGGTGAAGCCTGGAAAGGTTCTGGGTTTTCTGCTTACACTGAGGTTTTCTATCTCATCCTTTCAGCAAAGAGAGGAATGGTGCAGAATACAAATGATGTACATAGAGAAGGTGATGAGGGCTTCCCAAATCCTGCAGAATTTGTATCTGATTTTGGGGTGTGAAAGGGCAATCACAAGCACCCAGCTTGGCTTTCTGAACAGTGTGAGGTGCACCCAGCAATTCTTTCATCGAGCCAGTAACTTCCATTTGAGTGCAGTGTGATGTGACAATTTGGGAAATCAGTCCATGTATCACTTATGAATTCTGGGCTGATTTTTGACATCTGTGATACAACGACCACAATCTGTACATGTTCTACCTCCTGTTGCTTACCGGGGTCCAGCTGGGGAACGGCACATGCCTGTCTACCTGTGAATAAGTCAGTTGTTAAAGACACTGTGTGGAATAGACTTTATTTGGGGCTAACAAAAGAATAAAAAATTGTCTATATCGCCGCTTTTCTCTAAGCTCTCTGCAGGGTTCTGAGATCTGAGAGAGCATAATTTCCCCACATCCATGCAAAGAGATCAGGGATTAGTGTCAGGCCTTAAAATCATAAAGCCTGCAAAATTCAGAAGAGATGTTCGGAAAAAAAAGGGGAGTTTGAGCAGGAAAGAAAAGCAGCAGGTTCCAGTTTTGCAAAGCAGATGTCTTCTTTAACATTGGGATCAGACAACACAGAGACATTCTACATAACCGTGTGCTGGGAAAAGGACTGTTTGTCTCTTATCTGTTTATGAACCACTTAGGCTTCTCTTCAATTATCCAGATACATCAGTGAATGCAGACAAAAAAAAATCAGTGGCAAATTCAGTCTCCATGAAATGCTTTTTAATTCCTGACTCCTTCTTCCTGCATCCAAACACAGACAGCTGTGACTCAGTGTTGAAAGGACTCAATGCTTTTAAAATTCATGGAAATGGCTAAGAAATTCATGGGAACTGCTCCCTCCTGTGGAGCAGCTGTTGAGCAGAAGCAGCTCATCCACCATCCAGATCTGCAGCCACCATGCAGGGACCAAGGGACACTTTTGTCATCATCTCTGCATAATGGCTACGGGACCCTACTGTCATGGGCAAGCAGAAAACTCCAGTTCATTCCTGGGTAGGATCAGCAGGTCCAGGATGGAGCAGCAGCAGCACCCAACAGCAGGCAGGTGGTGGAAGAAGGTAAAAAGAAAATGCCAGTCACTGTGCTGCAGCAAAATGATTAATTGCACTGCAAGAATTACACAGAATTGTTGCATTCACTGAGCGCTGATGGAAGTGGATGAAGCAGTTTGTGCCTCTCAAAGCTGGGGCTGCAACTGTCAGAACGGCGTGGGGCAGCTTATGCCTTGTATTGAGTTTTTAGGTTGCTTTTGCCTTGTGAGAGGCTGGCTTTGAATTGCTATAAAATGAAAATATCAGATTCTGGAGTAGAGTTTCATGGCATGAAGCTGATCCTGGAAGTCACTCGGCTGAAACCTCAGGGAGAGGTGAGCTGCAGCGTGTCCAAGGGCACGGCCACCTGCATCTCCCAGCGGCGGTGCTCGCCTCGCCTCCTGTGTCCTCCAGCAGGGCCCTGCGCTGCCTCCGTTTGTGTTCATGAGAATACCTGATGAACTGGCTCAGGGAGCTGCCTAAATATACACTGAGTAAGAAAGAAAAAAAATAAATAAATTAACTCCCCAAATCCAGAGCATTTCCGTCCCTCAGCTCACACACACTTCCACGAAGAAGGGGCGGCCCAGGACCAGAACAGGCAGGGAAAGGGAAGCGCCCGTGGGAGATGCTGTAGCACAGAGCCAGATCCTCCACTCATTTAGTTCCAGTTTGTTCCTGAGAGCACCCATGCAGCAGACCGGTGCCAGCAGGGCAGCACCCACTTGCAATAACCCAGGTCAGGTGCTGGCACAGGACGAACTGCCCACGCCCTCCCCAGCTGCAGCTCTCCGTGCTGTGCTGCCATGCCAGCCTCCCTCCAAATACATCCTGCTGCAGACATTTCGCTTCATCTCTCACATCAGTGAACATCCTCAGAGGAGACTGTCCTGTGCTCATGCTTTTGCTGTTTTGTTTCTGTGCCTAGGGGAACATGACACTTGCTGAGCAGTCTGGCAGGGAAAACAGCAGCGAGTAATTCAGCTAATAAGGAGCCAGAAAATGCAGATGAGAGAGCGGCCACCTTCTATCTCAGCAGCCCAGCCTATCTTACCACATTTCAGACTGTACATGACACCAAATGAGACTGGTTCATGGGTGTAAAGGTGTTTCAGGGAGGCTAATGAATGATATTGAATACAAGACACATATCTAAACACATTAATAAATCATTATAAGTGTTAACCTGGATTTTACAGATGCTGCTAAGCCTCATCTCAATAGTTTCCTCCGCCCTAAATGTACTCAATTCTGTACAGGGCATAAGCAGAAGATGCCACTTAGGCAGGTTCAAGTGTAAACTGCTCAAGCTGGAAGGAAGGTGAGAGAAAAACAAGTACTGTGAGTTGAAGCAAGGTATTGTGGTTTTTAACTCATTTTCCAGATATTCTTTGCTCTTTCCCTCCCTTTCTTCTTTCCTTCCTGGGCAGCAGTTAATCAGCACCTTTGAGTATTCACACCCTTCCTTCCAGAAACTCTATAGAAGAGCAGAAGTATATAGGGAGGAAGATAATAAAAAGTAAAATATATGATGTTGTCATACCTGTGCCCAGCAGCATAATTTATAACACATTCCTGCTCTTGCCAGTCACAAGTATGCAAATTTAGAAAGATATGCAGGTGGCAGAAAAGATGAAAACTTAACAAAAATAACTCCTCAAAAGCAATGCTAGGGACCTTCATGGATATGTCCCATAGTCCAGCAAAATAGCCTAGATAAATAGAAAGCAAAGGGATTTTATATGCAGATTACGACGATGTGGGTGACTTGGTGGAAAGAATGGTGGCAAATGCACGTGCACAAAGCCACACACACACAAGTGTTATATAGTGGGAAATTTGACAGACCTCTGGGACAACATGCGAAAGCAGATGCAGGATTGAAAAAAAGTCCTGAATGCTGACTGAGGAGGATTTCAATTATTTTGACACTTATGAAATGGAACAGAATGATTTCACAGAAGATGTCTGTTCCTGGGAAAAGTCAAGAGCTGTCTCAAAGTGTCAGACAAATGCCAGAAACAGGCCTTTTTTCAGTGCTGAAAGGAACCAAGGCTCACTTTCTAGACGTTCTGAATGAAAAGATGTGATATTTCTTGTATCAGCTGCGAGTTTTGGGACAAGATGGACCAAAAATCAGGTGAATGAGGAGATTTTCATGACTTGAAATGGAGTATCTCATAACGTCCCTTTTCTCCTCAATTCTGGAAGATATACATTACTGCTACCCATTTGCCAGAACTGCTCCTAAAGAAATAATTTCTCTTTGGGCTCTTTAAAATAAATTGATAAAGAACCAAAGCATCTGCTTTCCTGAATGAAGAACATGGATGTTCACCAATGTCTCAGCAAAGCAGGGAACAGTCAGTGCAATAAGACACTTCACGAAGAGTGTGCGGACTGACTGCCCATTGAAGCTCAGATTCTGACTAGGAGCTTCCATGAAAATGAATAACCTAAAAGGCAATACTTAGACATTAAGTAAGAACAAAACCTGGGCAGTCAGATATATAAATTCACTGGAGAGATTACTCCCTGAGGACTGGAAAGTAGCTAGCTGACCCCATTATTTAAGAAAAGTCTTAGGTGCATGCTAAAAAAAATAAAAAATAATAATAATAAAAAAAGATCAGAAAACTTAGCATCACTTTATAGAGCTGCAAGTCACTGCAAGTTTTTTGAAGATCAAATAGAAAAAAATACAGAGGAAAGTGTACAGAATTAAACACAGTCAACAAGATTTCAGAAAAGAAAGGTCAGGCCTCAGTAAGTTTTGCAAATTCTTCAAAAGCATGAATTGCCCTGGGGGTTGCAAGGACCAAATGTTCAAGTTTTCATAAAGACGTTACCAAAGGCATATCCTGGGAGTATATGTCTAAAGTGTGAAACCATACAGTCAGAAAAATCTGAAGCAGATGCCATTTTACAGTGCTTTCCTCTAAACTGGAGGAAGAAGTAGTTACTGCTTTCGGCAGACAGACAAATGGCAAGAGACATGGAGGTGGGAAGCTGAACTCTCCAAAGCCCAAATACGCTGGCAAACAAATAACTTAGCAGCACAAGTTGTGTTCATCTAGACCGTAGAAAAATCAGTGAATTCATGTTTTAATGGCATTTGACAGGCTATGGGATTTGGTATAAATTTTTGAAGACCTATGCCCCCCTATTGATCATGAGCACAGTGATCAATGTTTATCATATAGAAAATCAGACCTAGGTTGTAAGAGCTGTGTTCATTCACTTTTTTTTTTCCTTTTCCTTCTGCACTGGATTGTGGCAGTAACGAATTCTAATTACATAATAACCTTGAAACAAAATTGGATCATGTCAAGAACGTGGTCCTTAATTTTAAATTTTCTTCAGTAACCTGATCGTTTCAAATTCCAAAAGAAAAGGCAATTTCAAATTAAAAAATGAAAAATATCACATAGAGTGTGGAGTGGGATGTTTCAACAACTTCAAAACCATTTTTTTTCAAGAACAGGGAGATTTTTACATTTTTTTTCCTCTTCCTTGTAGAGATTTTTGATTAATATTGAATTTTATTTAAAAAAAAAAGAATTGGTGAATTCTCAGTCTGTTCTACACACAAAAAAATCATGAAAGCCTCATGATATGGGTGGCAGTCATGGCATCCATTATTAGAGCCTAGCCTTTGACAGAGATTTGCTTCTAGATTTCTAGACACATGTGGAAACGCCAAGTTGAGAGAGGAATGTTTGATCAAAAGCAGGAGGAATAAACCCAGTGGAAGCCAGAATAGTGAATACTGGGCTCTAGGATGAAAACAGGTCCCTTGCCAAGAAAGATGCAGTAATTTGGGGTATGATGATCCCCCCATTTTGCCTGGCACCTTTCCCCCACCTGGGCACCTGGGTGAGCTGCTGTGGGATTTCCCTGACCCATGGGATGTGCACATGAAGCAGCACAGAGGTGGCTCAGCTTGTCCTGAAGCCCCTAGCTCCCCCGTGGTCTGGCGTGCAGAGTCACTATGAACTTGTTAAAGATTCTGCAGAAGTTGTGGCATGGTGTTTGTCATGCCATAGGGAGCTACAATCAGCCATGAACACCGTGGGCAGTGGGAGACAGGCGGGAACGGTGAAGATTTCCAGGCAGAGATGGTCTTCTACCCGCTAAATCACTGCCCAGCTGAGGTCAACAGAGTGTAAGGAATAGAAACGTGCTTTCTGAATGCTAAATAGTGTTTTTAAATGCTGAGATTCACAGATGGCAACACTAAGTGAGAAAATTTCAGATAATGATGTGCTCCTTGAACAAGGACTAAAGAATATTTAATTATCATAATAAAACAGACCATTGGAAACAACAACAACAACAACAACAAACCTTGTCTGTATCTAAAAAGGACTCTCATTTATGTTTCAAATCTTTCCAGTGCAAATATTTATCTTGGTAGAAAGAAGTGTAGAAAATATTTTGAGAATCATTTCCAAGGCATTCGCAGTTTGAGAAGCATCAGTTCAAAAGATCCCAGCGGGTGACCCCTTAACCTGTCTTTTCCTTAAGAGAAATAAAATAAAGTGAATCTTGCAAAATAAAACTTACCAGCAAAGTCCCTCTGAAGCAGGAACTGGTAAGAAATGCACATAGATAAATGCAGGGGAACAGACAAAGAGCTTTGCTGCCTCCTCATTGACTAGAGCTATTTTGAGTTTTGCTGCTGCCCTGGCCAGAGCAGGCTCGGTGCCTTTCTCCCTTTGTCAGACACATCAGCAAGTAAAGAGGAACCTATTTGCAGGACTCAAATTCATGCCCTCGCATGTAAAGGAGCATATCATGTCCCATCTACTACTCCAAGGAGTGAGGGCTGGCAGAAACGGAAATCTCCAGACAGATGGTGCAGCGCTGGCTGCTGGATGTTGGGCGCCCCCATCCATGGCATGGGCAACGCTCAGCTCGGGAGGAGATCCAAGCACTGGGAAGCTGGGAAGGATGGGGATGCCCACAGCCCCTGGTGTATGAGTGTCCATAAGCTGCCAGACAACCTGCATGGCCCAAGCAGCACTGGCAGATTTTTCTCAGGCTGCTGAGCTCGTATCAGTGCACAAATGTGGCAGGAGTTCGTGGCTGTACACTGCTGTGCCTCATGGGGGATGGAAGAAAAGACATTGGCCATAGAGCAGCTATTTGCATACAGGCCGCGAGCACTACAGCAAGGCCCTTTTTGTTTTTCTGTATTTCTGGCCCTGGTTCTTGGAGCTCTTCTGTTTGTGTCTAAAAGCTGCCTTTCTGTAGTATCTGTTGCAAGTGAAGCCAAATGCCTCCTTTAGTCAAGTCTGGGGGACTCAAAGCCCTCACCCGTAAGGTCTGATTCGGATCTCTCCTTACCTGAGAACTTCTGAACCCCACAGCCCATCCCTTGGGGGCTCCATGCCTGCATGTAGAGGCACCTGGTAGCTGTCAAGAGCTAGCAGTGGGACAGCCACCCTCACTGAGGCCTGCGGTCACCTCTGGGTTTGCCTGGGCCTCACGGGACCATCGCATCCCTCACCCGTGGGGCCTGGGGCTGCACTCTTGTGGTGCTCCATACCTGGCTCGAGCCAGAAGCAGAGCTAACTCATACATCACACTTCTACCCTCAAAACTCCTGCAGGCGTGTAATTTTGTCACCTACAGGAGAACCACAGACGTTCTCTTTTCCCGATATCTAACTCTTACCTCAACCAGCAGCAGGCCGTTTTGCCATGTTGTCCTCGAGATGACTAGAAGCAGATGGAGGGGGGCATGGAGTCGCCTTCATTTTCCATCTGGCACTGTCTACTTTTAGTTCCACAACTCCTTGGGAGGGTTTTTAGTCTCCTGGCTAGCACAGTCTGCTCTGGTGGAGCTGTACCCCCGGATGCGGCTGCCCCCGATGCCGCAGAGCATGATACGATGCACACAGCGCAACTCCAAAACTTTCCAGACCTTCTATGGAAATTTTTGCGGTAAAATAAAAGCAGGTGATGTATTGAAGACCACCACGCATCCTGTATTTATGCAGCACATAAAAAGTTATAGGAATTTTTGGTAGCTTTAATAAAATATATTTGAATACATGTGATTGTGGGGTAATATAAGACAATAAAAAAATCTTCTCATAGGGAGAATCTTGGAGAAAAACACTTTTTTTTTTGGCTGCCATAAACACAGGCCTACTGCGTTAGAGCATCCCATAAGCAAAGAGCTCACCCAATTGAGACATATGGATTTATGTTTAACTATTTTAGAAATATTCCAATCAAGTAAAAAATGTATAGTAACAGGGTGGGATGTACAGCTGGCATTTAGTAAACTACAGGGGTCTTGAAATGCCTAGTTTTATTTCACTATTGTAACCAGGCAGTATGTTTATTTTTGCCAGTGTGAGTGCATTCCTTTGAGCAAACTTTCAGTAAGTTCACATGTAAACTCGTTATTTATTTGCTCATTTATATCTTATTTACCTATTTATAAACTTATTTGGAAAAAGTTTAATACATTTCTACTGGCTTGTGCTGAGGACTGATCTTTATTAAGGGCAAATAGTGACAAAAGCATGCAAGCTTTTGTGTTTTTAATGCAGTGGAAACGTAGGCCATGAGAATAAAGAACATAACAGAAACACATGGGTGGAAGCAGCATTCCTTCAGGAGCAAACCCAGTGATGCTTCATTAAAAAGTCATTTACAATTCAGGACCTCAGAAGTGGGGAGGTGGGGGGAAGGGGTGAAGCAGTCTTACAGACATAAAATATGTAAAGACCCTCTAAAATGACCTCAGCAACAACAAAAAGCCCTAGCTGTAACTCTTGAGATGTTTATGAACAAGACTATATGATATGATTGACTGTGCTAGCAGACAACCTAATCTGATGACCTGCAAAGGGCTTCCCAGTCCTGTGACCTGTGTTACTACCATTATTGATTATTTGTGGCTAGTAATAGGTTTTAAGTCCCACCTTTTAAATTTTGATTACCATGGTGTTTGACACATGGTACTTGTATTGTATTTCTATGCAACTAATTAACAGGCACAATTCTTCAAGGAAATATATGGACAGGACTGAAACCTTTTTCTGCTTGTGTGAGTGGAGAGGACTGTGTGCACTACTCTGTGTCTTTTCTCACTGAAGTAATTGTTCCAAATATAGACGATATACTTTTGCTATGCAAAAAGCAGAACATTTATGAAACCTGGATCCAAAGTTTGATTTGACTTTAAGCATCCTCCTCAAGACGCAATTTCTTATGAAATTCAGATTCAAGATCCTCTTTCACATGGAATTGTTATTAATTTTACGTTGGTTTAGTAGACTTTAAGGTTGAGTTTAGCTTAGATCCTTTTAAGCATTACTGTACTCATTAAAAAGAAAAAGAAAAAAAAAAGAAAAAAAAAGAAAAAAAAAACCTGTTTACCTTGATCTTGCATAATGAGAAAGCACATAGAGTTGGGTGCACAGACTCAAGTGTCCATTTGCAGGCTTTCACTGCAGCACATTTTCCCCCATTTAATAAAAACTGCAATTTCCTTGCTGTCCCTGACACACACATCTGTTGCTGAGTCGTTCCCATTACAAAAGTCTGCAGTCCTGAGCTGGGAAGGGGGATCCAACATGGTGCAGTGAGTGCTCCCCTTAATTTTCCCCAGGGTCAGCCTGGCTGCTTTGTCACCTCTGTGACAGCAGAAGTTTCGCAGGAGCCTGACTTGGTTTTGCAGAAGGAGTCGGTATGTCTCCACACGTTCTCCAACTCACAGTCACCTTTTGTTACTCCTGGATGAACCTTCTCTTTTCTCAAGCTTGTTTAATTTAGAAACAATGTGTTAGGCTTGTCTAAAAGAAGAAGAATAATAAAAAAATAAAAAACAAGTTTTGACTTAGAGAAGTTTGAAGTGTGAAACTGTGCTCTCAGCTACAATATGACATAAACTCTAAAATTTTCCAAAGACGCATGGTGTTTTAGTTGTGTTAGTCCAAACAGGGCCACCAGAGACTCAGACAGAAAATCCTACTTTTTGCTAAATAAAGCAGAAAGGACAGCATCTGTTTCCCAGGAGGGCCTCTTTTTCCTCATTAAAAGGATAAGTCCACTTTTAATATAATGAGTTAGAGAAAAAAAATATATTTTTTTTTTGTCCAAATGTACATAGTACTGCCAAGATTTCTGTTAAACGTTAAGAGTTATTTATGTTTTTGATTTTAAAAATACATGTAGTAATGTTTGAGTCTTACTAGCAATTCTTAGTTGGAGTTCAATAACAGCAATGAAAATATGAAAAAAAAATTGCACATGGTGATGTGAGATCTTATTAACAACACATCTGTTTGTGATATCTCTCCAAAATGATTTTGTTATCAGGAAAATTCCTATCTGAAAATAATTCTTCCTCCTTATATTGATTTTTCCATCTGAGAATTCACAATTCCTTGCAACTGGGGTTTTGATCCCTAAAAATCCTTTGTGCAACTTCGGCATTTCCAGTTTCTTGTGATATATGGAAACAAAGGTAAAAATTTCATGCTCATAATTTTGGGATACTTGGTTTAAAAATCTGCTAAAAAGCTCCGAACGAAATTTTTCAGAAGAATATTCAAATACTGTCTGTGAAAACAGCTCTAACACAGCTCCAGGAAGAAACAGCCAGAGACACACTCACAACATGGTGAAGCCATTTGGTGCTTTCCATGCATTCCTGACAGTTTTTGGCCAAGCTCTGGTGCTGGGTTTTGTGGTAGAACTTTCCCTCGGAAGATCTCACAGCACTTCCCAGCTTTGAAGGAGCTTGGCCAGGTCTCTTTTGAGATGGTGAAGATTTCTGCCCATTTTCCTTTTCCTTAGATTCAAGCCGTGTGAGAAATCTAACAAAGATCTGAAGTCTCCTGAATGCATCTCATACTTTTATTGCAACCCCTCACTTGTTGCACACAGGCAGCAGTGCCCATGTGGCACAGCCAGAGCAAGAGCAGCCCTGGCGTGGCAGAGATGTGTGAGATTGCCCACTGAATGGTCCAGGATAAAGACAAATAATCCTGGAGTACTCCTGGAGAGTGAAGCAAATGGTGCCAGATGATGACTGCTAGATGTGCTGGGAAGTGAAAAGAAATTGAACTCCGTTAGATGATCGTTTCTAATGTTCATAAGCGATGTTATGCGACGGCTGGTTGGGCGATAGGCAAATGAAGAAGGATGGCTTCAGGCAACTCTTGCTGACAGCGAGTGAGAAGATCCAGGCTGAGCAATGTCAGACAACTACTGCTTAGTGGATATTTGGGGAATGAAGATGAACAACGTCAGAGGAAAAATGCTGAGGAAATGTAAGTCAAACAAAGATAAATAATATCAGAGGATTATTACAGAGACGATATAGGGGAATGAAGATGAATAAAGTCAGTCAGCTGCCGAGCAGATATTAGACAAACAAAGCTGAATATAGCAAGATAAGAAAGATATACAGCACAAATGATGCCTACAAAAGATTCCTTTAAGTTGGGTAAAGAAAAGAACAACTAATCTTCTCTCCCTACAAACAGATCTTTGTTTTCTTTCCCTCATTTCTTCTGCACAGATTTCCACTTTGCTCCTAAAATCTGCTAGTTTTGATAATTTTCTTTCTCATTTGCCCTCAGATATTTACATATTGTCATATTTGGACAGGAAAAGACCAGTAGCTTGGGTCTAGATGCTTTTCCCTCTGTAGTAGTGTCACTCTATTAAAATCATTAGAGAACAAAACCACTCTGATGTGACTAAGGATGAAATTTGGCACAATTTGCTCTGGACAGAAGTAATAAGCACCAGAAGATAATCAAAGAGCAAGAAATGCCAAATAATGATACCTTCAGAGAGGAAAAACAGAGAAGCTAATTACTTTAATTACAGAAGATTCTAAAACAGTTTAGTGAAACTACATGGCCCATCACTGAGACTGGAGTCACCAGTCCCTTCCAATCTCAGGGACAATTACTAATCTACTTGTGGGTTTTCAGGGGAAATAGGAAATCTGGCATTCTCAAGAAAAGGAGGAATTAGACTGTGTGAATTACACAATCAATTGCCAAGTGGGTAATGATGAATAGGTTGTACCTCTGTTCTAAAATGACATAAATAGTAAATAAAAGCCTTGCTTGTAGTGTTTTCTCAATGCAGAACCATATTTCCTAATTAAGTATATTATCACTGTCTTCCTCTTTCCATAATATACAATTGCCAGGGTAGTTCTATTGATACATTTGGGATTACTTAAAACTTAATTTGTTGCTTAGCGTGGGGATTCATGTGTGTTGTGTCTATGTAATCAAAAAATGGTTCAAACTATATTTCTGTACTGTAATCAGTGAAAATTAATGTCTTATCATTAGATATTTAATATGTGAGAGACTATGAGATGACTCTCAGTAATAAAATGTGTGGGAAAAAAATGCACTGTTTTGTGAACTACTCTTTTAAAGTTAAGCAACTTATTGGGAAATTTATGGAAAAAATACTTTTTTTCTTGCTATGTATTTGTTCACTTAACCAAGGTAAAATGTTGGCTTTGATATGTGTGCAAAGCCTATTACTTCAAATGTGGAGTTGTTAGCTATGGGCACAAGCTTATGGGGCAGGACAGTTTGCCAGTCAACCTTCTATAGTTAATAGCATGTAAAAAAAAAAGATTTATTTTCTTTGCAATTTAATGATGTATGTTTGTTATATTTTACCAACACGGGAGACATGACACATCAAGATTCATCTCTCCTGAACATACATCTTTTTCTATTGAGTTCGAAAGAAATCAGAAGTACAAGAAGCATAAGGTCACAGATTTGGGGCTTTAGAATTTAGCCTGAATGAATCTAGGCTAAACAGCCCAGATAATTGAGACAGAACATGAAGTTCTATTGTGCAGATAAGACTGAACTGAAATCAGAAATAGCTGCCTTAATCATGTATGGGCAAGGGGAAATATCTGCTATGCCAATGTCAGAATTTGTCAACAATACGAGGTCAGCAAAATGAAATGGTTCAATTATATATAATCATACCACATATTGCACTCCTAAGTGCAACAACCGAAAAGAGGACTATAAATGACACACAAAATAACTCAGGGCTCTCATTGGTTGCCCAAATAACAGACTTTTGGTTCTCCATGTAATTATTTAATCTGTTATTTAAGGAAGAGCTCTCAGTTACACGGTTGCTCTCCACAGCATGCTGTTCTGACAGTAAGTACGTGTCTTAACTTAGAGATTTTGGGGATAGAAGAGCTTATCATCATCATTTAATCTGACCTTTCATTGAACAAGGGGAAACACTCCACCTGAAAAAGAACATGGCTTGTACTGGTATAGATCATCACCATTGTGTTTCATTCTGGTCTTAAGTGATCAGTATTTGCTGTAAGGAAAGAGTTCAAAGAAAGGAAGTTGGAAAGGAATGAAGAAGGCCTGTATCATGGTAGGGGGAGTGCTGTGAATGAAGGATAATTGAATATGGGATCTAGGTGAGCTCAAAACTAGATGGATCCTACTTTTGCCTTAACAATACAAACTTGTTGAGCTAATCAATAGGAGCCCTAGAGCTTTCCTGGCAATTAAGAGCTCTAAGTTCAGAAGAGAGTAAGTGCTGCCCCTCATAATAGATGCATAGATTCTAAGATGACTTCAAACAAAAAGTCAATTAATAAGAAAGAATAAAGATTTTGGAGTGTAGGTGAACTGAATGCAAAATTTTTCTTCTACATTCATTCCAAATAATACTTTCTTAGAATCTATTCTAAGGCTCTATCAGCAATATAGAACGCATTTTTACACCAAAAATGCCACTACTATTTGGGCTGAAACAAACTTCCCAAATTCTCTTCCCAACAAAAAATACAGACTTCAGATCTGTCTCCTCCATGCTCTGTATTTTAAGATTACTCAAAAGGCATGTATATCCACAATCCCAAAGAGGGAGAGAAGAAAAGCTTTAATCTTGGCATAATTAAAAGGAGTCATCCTTGCCAAGTCTGTTTTTCATTTTCTCATTGTTACACTATTTATCTCTTAAGGACTTTCTCTTTTCTTCCTCAGCACAGCTGAAGTCTATGTAAAATGAACTTTTGAACTTCTGTTTCATAAAAAATAAAGAAGCTTAAGATATTCTCAGCTTCACTACAGGGAAGACAAGATATTTGTCAGTGCAACATGACTTACCCAGAGTGAGCCTTAGCAATGGTTCTGCCCTGAACAAAAAACAGAAGTAAGAAAGCAAGACAGGTTCAGGACTCGGTGGTTGAAATAAGATGGATGAAAACCCATTAAAATGAAAATATCTTTGGAGTTGCTCTCAATTCATAAAAATGAAAAAGAGTTCACAATTGGACCTACAAAGACTACTCTGTCCACTCTCTAATATTCCTATTCTGCAGACTCCTAAAACCAAAACAAAACTCAATCCTCCAAAACCCAAAAGCAGCAAAATTTGACCTTCTCTACTGTTGATCCTAAAAAAGTAACTTAGTGAGATGTCTGTGAGGACCCAACAGTTACAAACAGCACTTAAAGACATATTTAATACTCTACATAAAAATAGATGGGAGCACACAACTGCTTTTCAGATTTTAGGTCCAAAGACTCTTGTTGAAATATTGTGGCTGAATGTCCTTGAAGGGTGATTTTTATGTGAGATCAGATAAAAAACTGTTCTCTATAAAATAAAGCTTTTGATACACACAGTATTGATGCATATGGAAATCGGGTGTGGATTTCCAATCTTGAAAAAAATATTGTCCCTACATAAAGAAAAATCACAAACACTTATCTTAGTCATGATTCCCTTAGAGAGATACCACTTCTAATTTTCGCAAAGCATCCCCTGTCTGTCAAACGCCAGTGGCACAGTATTATGCATGTCATGATTATCACATTCAGTATGAGTTTCATTGCACACTCAACAAAGGAATGAATGATTTGCTAATATTAATTAAAGATGGCTGAAGGCTGAAAAAGTATCTGCATTGCTTGCCACGCTGACTGATGAGGCAGACTTGAGGTGTATACTTTTTTTACCAATTTGAACAGAATGGCCTAAGTAATTCATTAATAGATTATTTTTAAATGACCTTTTAAGACTAAATTTTAGCTAGAAGGTTTTTTGTTGTATCATGTATACTTCAAAGACCAATGTTAAAAGATTATGGAATTGCTGCACACAGTGCTTTGGTATTTGTTCACCTTCCTTCCAAATCTGCCTTTACTCCAAGGCTTACTTTCAGCCAAGAGTCAGATTAGTTTCAGTGAGTGAACCCACAAAGCAGTTTCTCAGATCCATAATATATTTGTTTAGCGGGACTCTATATTGGTTCTCTGCTGCAGAGCCTAAAAACCTAATGATCTCATTTTCCAGCTTGGGTGTCTATAGTTATGAACCTGGACCTCTAGTTACACAAGGAAATGCCTGGATTAGACTCTTAGGGACTGTTCCTGCATCACAAATATGAAATACATCTATATTCAGTTTTAGTGGGTGCCAAACCAAATTGATACTTCCCCAAAAGTATCAAACTATATAGTTAATGTCTTGATTACTTTACTTAAATTAGCCAATAAGGAAACACTATATTACAGAAGAGCAGCTATGGAGTTTCACAAGTTTCTTTTGCAGACAATGTGACTATTCTTTCCAGGTACTGCTGATGAAGTTTTCTTGACTGAGGAAGAATCAAAATAACAGATTTCTCCTAACCAAGTTTTATTATCCCAAGGATAAGTTTAGGCATTTTTCTTATCAAATGCTTCCCTCAAGGGCATGCTGGTTCTATGTATATCTATAGAGATCCATTTCATTTTTGGTTAGTCCGTGCATTAGCAATTGTTAACAATTGTCCTTTTAAATTTAACTTAATTTACATTTAATTTAATTTTTATTTATTTTATTTTTGTTTTCTGGAGGAGTTGCTACAGAAAACCTACAGCATTCTGTGGATTAGGAGAGCTACAGAGTCAGTAGGTCTGTAGGGTGGTTCATGCAGTGGCTTTGTAGTGAACTGGACTGGAGACTTGTCATTGTGCCAAATATTAGTACGAGAGTCAGTATAAGGTCTCATCCATGTAAAGTGGAATTGTATCTGTTCTCCAACCAGGGCCTTTCCTGCATTTCTAGAAGACCAATCAGGATTTATTTCTTTGTATCCTATCTATCCTAAAAGGATTACATTAACATGTCCCAAGGGATATGGGGGATAAAGAGTATTTGTAGCCATTCTTCAGCTGTGGAGCATAATTAATAGATTGTATGACAGTGTCATTTGTTCATTTCTTTTCAGTTAAAATAGTAAATCTTGGAATCAATTTATTTGCTTTTATTGTATACAAGGTGTTCTTCTCAACAAAGATGTCATTGAAAGATATTTGATAAAGTTACATATTGTCTTGTCAGCGTCCTAATCTCTTTGTTCGCAGGCTGTGCTATGACGGCAGCTTCCTCTTTGCCCCAACATCATTTGCCTTGTGTTGCACTGTTTACTTCTGCTTCATATTTTTTACTAAGCACTATAGAGATTTCCATGAGTTGGGGTAAGACCTTGAGATTTTGCTTTTGCCTGTTTAGATATAAGTTTGAATTATTGTTTAACTACTCTATAGCTACTTTTATATTGCAGGTATAGCAAACATAGCTGTCCTTGTCTTCCTCTCTTTATTTGAAATTTAACAGCTAGTAAATCAACTGACATTAAAATGACTCTGTAGAATGTACAGATTTAAACAAACCAATGAAAGCATAATGCACCTGATAATATGAAAACAAGTAATGAAATTTAAAATGATTTTATTTGGAAAGACATCTAGAGGTCAAGGATATTCCAAGTTCTGAAGGGCTGAGTGATTTCTTCCTTTCATGTTGAAATGCAATTAAAAAAAAAAAAAAAAAAAGAGAGAGAGAGAGAAAGTCTTTGTCATTTTAACTCCGTTATTTCAATACGTTGACTCTTAGTGAAATATAGAAAGCAGAAGAGCAGAGATGCCTGTTCACACTACATTGTATAGCCCCAGTGGTATGAACAAGCTCAGTTCAGCACAATACAAATCTCTTTGAAGAGTGTGCAATCCTTGTGACAGCATTTCTCTTCCCTGCTGAGAAGAAAATAAAAAAACTGGTGGCCAAAAATCTGTTTAGGGGTTGGGAGGTTGGGGGGGAATGGTTCTTATACTGTTCCTTATGGTCTCTAGGCAATATTGCACAGGAAGCATCCTTGGCATCCTCGTTGTTTAGAGTGCAGGAGGCCAGAGAATAACAGAAGCTGTTGTCACTTTTCTGTGCAAAGAGTGTGATTCAGACTATGCCATGCTGCATCTGCTGCTCTGTCTGATGAAGAGGTCGTGAGTGTCCTCTCATCAGCTCTGCTGAAGGCCGTGGAAAGGACAGACATTTTGTAGGTACTGAATTTTACCCAATTCTTGACAACCTTTCTAAAACAAAGGATTACCAAATGGTAGCAGTGTTTATTGTTTTAGGGAACACTTCACAAATCAGACTCTGAAACACAACTTTTGATCCCCCAGTTTGGATCTGTATGGCACTCATGTATTGGAACTGGAAGAAACTCCTTTTAGCATCAGTCAGTTTTGATCTGGATGGAGCTATTGCTGACAGTCCACATGGGAGCACAGCAACAAGCCACTCTGTTTGCGGTGTAGGTGACTTCAGGTTCGACCAGCAGCAAAGCTGAGTATGTATCCCAGGCACACACACACAGTCAGAGACAGGACACTGACACAAACAGTCACACAAGGCACCCCTGCCAAGGGCTGCCTTCAGCAGGACTCACATAAAACACAGACAGCTGAGAGCCCTTCCTTATCTCTCTCTGGCTGGTTGAGATAAGAAGTTCGCTAGTGAAGGCACATACACACTGTACTATTCAGGTTCACAAGCACACACTCATTCACGGATCCTTTGAGCACCTGGCATGGCTCCTCTGCCTATCCACCTGCCCACATGCTTCATGGGTCGCCTACTGACTGGCTGGTCCAGCCCGAAGGTCACTGCACACTCGCAGCACTCACACACTTGTCCCTCGTGCACACTGAACAAACAAGTCCCCCTGGGCACATCCGTATGGGCCCCCTGCCTGCCTGAAACCTGGCCTGGGCCTGAGGCCCACTGGTCTGGCCCAAAGCTCACCAGGGAACGCCCACGTGCAGCCCTGGCACACCGGGCTGGGGAAGATCCCTGCAGCTGGCGCACAGTTCACTCATGTTGGTTCCCCAGTAGCTAGTTTTTCAGGCACAAAGTCTTCAGGACCCTTCCTAGATCCAGAGCATTATGCCCCTCCAAGGGCTGACGCTCACTCGCTCCAGGAGCTGGCACCACTGGCTGCGGGCCTACACCCCTGGCCTGGCTCCAGGAGCTGGCACTGCATTCACCCTCAACACCCCCACCAGTAGTTGACACTTAATTCATTTAATTTACTTGTAATTCTTCGCTTCTCCTCATCCTTCTTAAGTACCTGCATGTGGACTCAAAGAGAAGTATTTTTCAGTTTGGAGTAGAAAGATTTTGGATATGAGCTTGGAAGACTTTAGTCACAGCTGAATGTCATCAAATAAGAAATTTACCATTTATTAAATGTGTATTACAACTAATACTTTCTGTTTTCCCAGGATTTTTTTTTTCCTCATTTTTTCCCCTTTACTCCATGGACTCCTAAAATGAATTTTTATGTAGATTAGTATTCCTTCCATGCTTACTTCACATCACACCAATGTTTGTTTTCTTCACTTTGCTGAAGTGCTTTCAGTCCAGGTTGGTTAGAATCAATCCAACTTTTGTCTTGCAGTTATACAGACATTTATTAAATGGCAAAAATTAGATGATCAATGAAGAAATGGTAGTGGGAGTCAAAGCAAACCCTCATAACCTTTGCAGCCCTTTACAGCAGGATTTTGAAATGAGTTTTTTAAAAAGACCTTTATAAAATCTTTCATGAACAAACAATTCAGATAATATTTGTTGGCAGAGGAATTTGAGAGAAGCAAAAAACTAAATGAGCTATCTGAGTCCTGATCCAGTTTCATGAAATGGTCAGTTGGCCTGTAGAACCAGCAGAAAAATTAACTTTGTTCTCCAGGACAACTTCCAGATAGCAAATCAAACTGCATTAAAATTGGGCTCATGAAAACTTGTAACAACTTCTCCTTTCCAGCTTATTCAACAGCAAGAGCTGTACAACATCTAAAGAACAAAATGCTACATTTTCCCCTTCCTTTCTTTTAATGAAAGCATACAGACACACATACACACAGCCATCTAGATTTTGAATTCTGGCTGCCAACAGAATGTGAGCGAAAAACATTTATGCAGATCACTTAGTGGCTCAAAAATGGAAATGGAAATCTCATCGGAAAGGAGAAAAAAAGATCATTTAAAAAGAAAATAAAAAGGATCAAAGAACAACAACAACCTTTGTTTCAGTATCAGAGTGCTCACCCTACAAAGTTCAGTTGTGTTAGTGCTGGTAACTGCACCTCCATCAGACAGATGATTTGTGGGAATGTCATATGCCTGTAAATCAAATTAATGTTGCTATAATCAGGGGCCACTTTTGAAAACTATAGCCTTTAAGAGTCAAAGCAACAGATCATTGAAAGGAAGCAGTTCAAACAAGGGCAGTTTAGACACGTATTAAGCCATTTTGCTAACTGCAACATAACAAAATTCTGGCATTGCCTTATAAAGATGTTGGCCTATAATGAGTCAGGAATATTGACTATATCACATAAATACCATCCACAAGAAGACAAAGAGGTACAAAGCATTGGAGTGACACCTAAAGAAATGCTATTTCTTAATCTTTGGAATGATATGATGCATTGCAGTGTCTCCCTATCTCCAGGAGACCATGACTTCAGAATATTTGATAGCACCATTAAGCAGCTGTGTAGCACTGAAACCGAAACACAAAAACTCGTGCTGAAACAGTGGAATTAACTGAAGAGAATACAAATTAGCTAACAGATTTATTTCTTACACTGACATAATAAACAAATATTGATGGTTTCCTGTGGTGTAATACATCCTTATTCACTGCTTCACAACTCACTTGGAGCTTCATCATTTTCTCTTCACTGCTTCTAAATGGGTGATTTATCCCATACTTCTCAAAATATTAGTCTGTTTACAGTCTTCAGATAGCTAACAGATTGTGCGTCATTAAAGTAACAATGTGGAGACTTGCAATAGTAGATTGTTGTGCTATTCACCTTTATTTGCTTTTTTTATGCATCAGAGTTTTAAAGAAAAAAAAAAAAACCTGCATCAGCTTTGTAGTTAACTGAAACATTTTGACTGTGGATCATCATAATACCTTTGGAATAACTTCATCATTTCAGAATACCTCCTACCTTCTGAAAATTATGATTTTTTTAGGTGCATAAATCAGAAAGAGAGCACAGATTTGCAAGAGACATGCAGAGGCCCTAAGTCGTAACCCGAAGTACAAACCCACATAGCGTGACACAGGGTGAAATTCAGCTGCAAGTTTCAAATGAATGGAGCCCAATTGAAATGCAGTGAAGGCCAAACTCTCTTCATGTTTGATGTATTCACAAGGTAGATGAGAATAGTGAGACTCTTTTATCTTGAGCAGATACCCAGGCCCCACCTCCATGTTTCTCAAAGGCAAATACAAGGAGTAATCACTACAGGAACATTGAAACAGCTGTGTACGATAAACATTATTTCTAGCCCTTTTCTCTTTACTCTCGGAATGAGAAATACTCTCAAGCATTAAGTATGTAATACTTATTTTTCATAACAAAAAACAAAACAAATATTGAGAAATGTAATAAGTATCTTGGCAGAATTTGTAGATTAAATCTTAACACATCTGAATTGACAGAATTTCACTATGAATTTACATAAAGCCAGCATTTTATTTGTGGAAATTGACTGACAGGGTGTTCACAGTCCAGATCTGGACGTGCCCAGTCCCAGAGACATTCAAACAGTCTGAGTTTAGAACCTTTAGAGAAGATTTGGTATTAATTCTGGGATTTAAAAAAAATAAAATCTTATGGGATATAATGTTATCAAAGTCTAAGTAAATAAAATGCCATAATGCTAGCAGTTTTCTGTGCAGACAGAATAGTACTCAGGTAGTATGTCTCATGGATTTTGATTAAAATCATCTGACAGATTTTCATTACATTGTTTCCACCTGATTGTGTAGAATTGCTTCCAGATTTGTGATTTAATTTCTTGACATAAACACAGAATATAAATTCGAAGTTACTTTATCAAGTTATTTCTGCTGAGATTTGAGAGTTCTGGATCAAACCATACAGAGATCAAAATATCTACAGTTTATTCTGTAGCACATGAGCTTTACTAAATGAGTTAAATGCATAAAAACATTTTGTCCACCCTTTCAAAACTTAAGATATGAAACACTACCTGACTATGCTATTTTGTGCAGTTTTCTAACATATCTTTTAAATTATTCTAGATTACATGTGAGAGGAATCAAAGGCTGCCAGCAGGTGAAATTTGCTTTTGGGGTGTTTGGGGGAGGAAATGTGTTAGAAAGTGTAATTCACAACATGCTTTAAATGAGTTTAAAATCAGATATATCAATGGAAAGTAAAATATTTTTGCCTAGATAGTTGATCTTATGAAAGCAAACATTGTAATTAAGTCTCCCAGTTGTGATATGATCCATTTTTGCATGAATGATCATTGGTATGAAATGAAGTATGTCTGTGAGAGGCTTTCAAATCACACGGTGTGCAAGCATGGTGCTTGGAGAACTGGGCTCTCTCATATCTGCCTGAGGAAGAATATTTATCTTCAAGAACACTGTAGGCAAGTAAATCTGCTTACAGTAGGTGAATCTGCCCTTAAAACACGCTAAAACAATCATTTAGGACACTGAAGTTGTATGGGCAAGAAGTACAATAGTCCAAGGAGCCTGTTAAGCAATCAACAAGGTCATTAGTATTGACGTTAGTCATACTTCTGAATTAACACGTCCTTGCCTAAAAAGGTAGTGCTTGGGTAGTATTTTTTAGATTTCCTAAAGCTAGCACAAACTATACCAGCCTCCACTCACCTCTCTTCTTCATTTTCTTTGTTCTGCTAGAACAGAATTGAATAGAAAGTAGAAAATATCTTGCGTTTAAACAGTGCATGTGGTTTGATGCTCACATCATACCAAAATTACGTTAATAAATTTAATGGGATTGCCAAGAGCCCAAATAACACCTACCAGCATATCTTCATGTCCTCCATTTGTAGGAGAACCTTTTCCCCAGATATTTTTGTCGTCTCTCCTGTTGTGGGATCTGTCGTGGCAGATTTACTTTGACAAGTACCATGTGTCAATGAAGGAGCACCAGCTGTATACATCCTCATCTGACCCAGCAATCAATGGGCACTTTGGTTTCTGCTTTCACCCTCACCCAGTGAACCATAAAAGATGCAGTGGAAATCTGTAAATTGTACTAAACAAAAAATGAACATATTATTCAAGCCTTTCCCTAGTCTTTTTCCTATACTGCAGGAAAACCAGTCAATTCCCAGAACTGCTGATAACATGAAACTCCTATGCGATCAAGTTCTTTCCTATTTCACTGAATTATTTCAAATGCCTATTCCTCTGTGTGCTTTTCCATTTCTGCATAGCTGTAGATTTCAAGTTTTCGAGTACAGTACTGCAAAACATAATAATCTTACTTCTCTCCATCCTACATAATAATATCTTGAGATTGGATAATAAATCTGATTTTTAAAAAATAATACATTCTCGATTCCTTTGATTTGCTTTCTGGTTCTCTAGATGAGATTTCTTCTGCTATACATTGCTATTTTTCTTTTCTACATATGGGGGATAGTAAAATAGCTTTTTGTTTTCTAATCCAAAACTGAGATTCACATGAAAAATCATCAGTTCAGTCTTTAAAGGAAAATATCACTGGAAATCATTAAAGCTGTGGCAACATTACAACAGCAGATACTATTTAT
Source organism: Anser brachyrhynchus (assembly GCF_964034855.1). Taxonomy (NCBI): domain Eukaryota; kingdom Metazoa; phylum Chordata; class Aves; order Anseriformes; family Anatidae; genus Anser; species Anser brachyrhynchus. The sequence goes on from NC_137705.1 coordinate 2,804,059, forward strand.
AGATTCACAGAAATCTTTTGATAAAGTGGTACTTGAACCCATCTGCAGGATCTGCTCAATGCCCAAATCTTTTAGTTTCTTTTCTTATCTAAATCATAAATGCTTGTGATTAGATCTCATGGATTGAATCTTTGCCAATCATTTATTCAGGTAGCTGAGCTCTTTTTCTGCTCATGAACTGCTGTGATCTGATCAGGATTGCTGCAGATGTACTCATTATTAACAGCTGCTCAATGAAGAATTAGGGCTAGACCTCCCTCTGCGTGTGGTTATTTGCAGTCCAATTGCATTGATTATTGAATACTCACTGTTTGCAACATGAAACTTGGTCACCTGAGTTATATGGTCCTCTTGTTGTCCAATGATGGATGCTATAGGAAAACAACTGAATTGTAGGAAATACACTTGTTGATATGGAATTAGAGATGTCCAAAGGAAGACCACTCACACCCCAAAGATATACAAAAAGCTATTCATGAAGGTGTTTATGAATATTGAATGATTAAATGCTTTGAATATAGTGAGAACCAAATTGCTCCCATGAACTCACAGGAACATATTCAGAATTTGTTTGCAGGAATCAAAGACCTGCATTAAGAAACCATTTGAGATTTCTTCAGTGTTTATCATCCCTTGTAAAATTAGTTACTGCATAAGTGTGCTCGTGTGCATCCAAAGGAGAGACTGAATCCTAAGTGAATACCTCTAATTCTCTGATTTACTGTTCTGTGACTTCTGTTACAGTAATGTCACTTTATCAGCAAACGATGTACCAGTACCAACAGTGGCGCCCACCAGCAGTCCCACTGCTTTCCCACCCACCTGCAAGCTCCTTCCTGAGCTGTCCTTCACTCCTTCCCTCAGCTGGTGTAAATCAGTGTCAGTGCTGTGCAACTGGCATCTGGCCTCTAGATTTTAAGATTCCATCATATCCCTGTATTTTTTTTTAGGTTGAACATAGAAATTGCACATCTATTTTTATCTGGTACTACAGCACTGAGCTGGAAGTGTATAGCCTGGAAAGGAGCAAATCTGACCTCAGCTCTGCTGGTATTTTCTCCTATGATTGTTCTGGGACTTCAATACAGTTACACTGCATTAATACTTGAAAAACAGATTTGGCTGGGATTTGTTTTCCTCTTTTGGGGGGTAGTAAAGAAGCAAGTGAGTGATTATTATAGTAATATTTGAAAGTTGCTAAAAATTAGAAATCAAATAACATCCCTTGAAATTGAGGGGCTGAATTTTCCTGAGGTTTACTGAAAGTTCTCACTGACAGCATGAGGTCAGAGTCTAGTCCTGAAAAAACTATTTTGTACCCCCAATGAATAACTGTGGTATCTGGCACATACAGGGATATAACCCTAGCAACTGAAGTTGTCAGATATATCTAATCTAAAAGCAGGAAAAAAAAAAAAAGGAAGAAAAAAAAAAGGAAAAAAGAAAGCAATCAGCATGCAGGACCTCTGGGAACAATTCCTTCCCATGAACAGAAGATAGGGGAAAAATCTTTACTTGAGCTATGTCTCTAAGCTAGTTTTCCATGGAAACCAATGGAAACCAATAGGTGAATACCACGAGCGCATCTCCGAATGGCTGAGCCCAGACCCATACAGTGCCTGAAGCCAGGTGCGATTGCAGGGACAGACCCAGAAGAGTCTGTCACCATGGATGTGACATACTGCTCAATAAATCTGTGCCCAGACCTCATCAGGGCTTTTCTATCCATATCTCCTCTCAAGACTGCCCATTACTATACAGTTCTTCCTTTATAACATTTTCTACAGTAGGTGTCCTGAGGAGAATCAGAGGAGAAGAAAGGGAGTAAAAATTGGGCAAAATTGGGCTACTTCTTGTAGCTGCTTGCCCATTGCAGTACTACCTACTGGCAGTACCCTTCTGCTAAATGCTTAATTGGTTTCAGGCTTGTTTGACAACAAAGCAACGCATAATCTGATAACTGGTATTTATCTAAACTACCACATCCATACAACCCCTAATTGGACTTCAACCTTATCTAAAAAGATGAGGGATTTTTTTCGTTTTTCTTTTTCCTTTTTTTTTTTTTTTTTTTCCTTTTTAAATGTAAGCCAGAATGTTTCTGGGTCTCATACCAGTGTTCATCAAAAATACTAAATATAAACTCTGTTCTTGAATGCATTTGAATGTGCTAAAATCAATATATTTTAAATCAATTCTTTCATTCAAATTTGAGCTTAAGTAATGTAGTTGAAGTTTATATCAGACTAAAATTTTCTCTGGTTCTTTTTTATTTTTATTTTTATTATTATTATTTAAATTAGCCCCACTCTTCAGTTATTTTATTTTGGTCTCTGCACTAAAAACATCTCAAGGTCCCAGCAGCCCTCCACAGCCATGTGCTTCTGTAAAGGAAGATAACAAAATCAGTGGATTTCGGTTCATAAAAGGTTATATGCAAAAAGTTAAAAGAAACAAATGAATAAAGTTTTTTTTTTTTTTTCTCATTCTGAATTACATACTGCAGAAACAGAAGTGATCCATTTATTATTTTTTGGATGAAATAGAGCTGCCAGCATTATCGAGGCAATACTTAGATAACCCCCATGAGAGATAAGCAATAAAAAGTGCCCTGCAAGCAATATTACCTACTAAAGCACCATGGCCAGATGGATATACAGCTGAATTTCATAGAGCATCAATGATAAATTACTTCCAATTTCATATGTGATTTATAAATATTCTTTGGAGACTAAGGAAATATCTTCTTATTTTAATTAACCAGTGCTTCTGTCTTCTCAAAATAAGGTGAAAATCTCAAGTGCATCTGATTCAAACCCTTTCACAAAAATTTTAGCTCTTAGCTCAGAGAAAGTCACAGTTATGCCTCCTTATCTTTCTCAAACTGGATTTGTTCTGGGCAAATTTTTAACAGATGGTTCCCAGTATCTAATGAATACAGCAGACCATTACAAATGGGACATGAGATACACTTAGATAAAGAAAAAGGAATTTGAAAGAGTGTTTAAAAACACTTCAGAAATTCAGGAAAATGTATATAAATTAAATTCAGATAATTCATAAGTAAGGTAATGACTTGAATTAAAACAGCCAGACTTGGAATGTTTTCAGTCAGAAATGAAACTCATTGAGCACACCTAATGCACCTTTGCCTTGTTTGTGAACTTTGCTAGAACTGGAGTAACCACATAGGCGATCACTCCCTTTCTTTGCAAAAATACTTTCCAAATGCTCTTTCCAGCATTTGGAAAGACATCATCAAACTACTGAAACTTCCAAACAGAAATTGTAGATACGGCTCAGCCTCCGTTGGAAGGACACTACACTGTCCTGTGATACACAGAGAAAAACCTTAGCATCTGTTTGTATTTTTCTCACGCAGACTTGTACACCTGTCCTGGTCCTGCTTCTAAGTGCTGTGGCTCATCAAAGACCACCAGCACTCGGTCTGCCAGCTGTGGTTGCTTGGGATTGTCAGGCTGAAGTTCAGCAGTGATGCAACCATGGAGATATCAGTAGTGACGTCAGTGTGACCCAAACCTAAACGGGCAGGAACCCTACTTCTAGGGACCAAATAAGGGCTTTGGGAATTAATATTGCTCTAAGTTTTTTAGCAAAGCTTGATTGACATGCCACCTCAGATCTTAGGGAACCACGTCATGCGACGGGGTGAGAAGCTGTTGGCAACACCTCTGCTGGAGGGGCTCTGGTAGCTGCCTCCTTTCAAAATGCATTGTCACTCCGCTGCTTCTCACTGCCTTCAGAGGACCAGCAAACACAGAAGAAAAGCTGTAGTTTTCTGCCACGGTCTGGAGTCTCTGCTGTGCAGAGGTAGGGGCAATACTACTCTGTTTTGGGTGGCTAAATACATGGCTGGGTGCCCTACCACTGCTTTGGACATTCTTGCTCAGAGGGTGGAAAAGCTGGGCAACTACATGCTCGGCCTATGTCTGGATCTTTTCAACGTAAGACATGCTAAAATTAAGAAGGAAGGTGGTAGGATTGCCAAGAACTATGTTTTCTTCTCTGCTACCTATCATTTTGGCAGTTGTGCAGTGCAGAAGCTGTTGGGTTCATTTGTTCTTCTGCTGTTGCATGGCCTTAGGCAAATCACCATGTTTCTGAAAGTCTTTGTTCCCCAGCCTTTCTCCTTCTATTAGAGTAAGGGTACCAGGGAAGTTGGATTCAGGTGGCCACAGTCCCTGCACGGAGTGCTCCTTGTTGGAGAGGTCCCTCCAAGGGCTCCCAGGCAGCTGGTGGAAAGTCCTAAACACGGGGCTGGAGGTAGAGAGCTTGAACCATCTGTATGTGCCACGAGGTGTTTGTGCAATCTGCAAGTGATACTGTAAAACTGATAATGCTTGTTCAGAAAAATTAATATTATGACAGCAGTTATTGTAGGGAGATGTATTACATTTTTAATGACAACAGCTGTAATTTTCTAAAGAGATGGCTGCAAAATCTGAGAAAGAAAAAAAGCCAATAGTGCCCTATTTGTCATTATGCAGTCTAAGACGTATTTACATGGAAAAAAATCCCAGTGTGGTGTGCAGGATTAGAATCTCATATGAAAGTGTATTGACACTGAAACTGTTTTAATCAGTTAAATTATCATTTTGTACAAAAAAGACAGATTTGCTTAATAACCTCACTACTCCAGGGAAGTAAGAAGAAATTGTCAATAAAAGCAATTACAAGTTAAATGAGAGAGGCAAGCACAGTACAGGATAGGTCTTGCTTTTTTAATTTTTTTTATTTGTAATTGCAAATAATTGTCCTCATACAAAGCGACTTACCCTATGTGTCATACAACAGATCAATACTGGTGGATCACCATTAGGATAGATTTTCTTTTCTGTCTAGCTACATTTAAGTGATGTTTCCAGAATGGGAACCTTCCCATATGTTAATAGGAAAACTCGTATTTGGCAAAGAGCTTGCCTGAATTGGGATATAAAAAAAAAGATCTTTATGATGACAAAATTAAATTGAATTTTGCTGTTCTCCCCCTCAGTATGCATATTCAGAAAAAGGCTCTCCAAAACAATTACATGGTAGAGAGAAGTCTTGGCAAGATGTCAGGCATTATTAGTAGAAGAAAACCTGAAAGATGCTGTTTTCACGTGGTTCATAACCACGCTTTGCCCCGTGAGATGGAGTCACGTCTCTTCAGCAGGCTCAGTCCCTCCAGTGCCTGGTAGGAGGTGGCAGGAGGGACCAGAGGTTTGTTCCGGAGAGGGATTAGGGCTGATGTGACGTTGCTTATGGTAAAGGGGGAAGGCCATCTGTAACCTGACATACTGCGGTATCTCAGAAATTAATAAACAACAGTTTAATAAACTACTGTTGTTGTGGGATAGTATGGAGAGGGCGGGAAGCAGTACTTCTGCAGACTGTACGGAATTTGAACTCTGTACATGTAGATGAAAGTTATACTTCAGAATCACGTGAGTTTCCCTTTTTCCAGACCACAGTCATGGCTGATTTCTGTAAGAGAAGACCAAATTTCCCCCTTGCTAACAAGTCACTGGGTTCGGTGTGGGAAGACTACTTCAGTTTCAGAAATCTCAAACTGACAAGTGAGCAGATGACGGAAACGCCTCAAGTGCTGATGAGTGTATATGCATAATGCACTGAAGTGCAAATAGTTAAGAATTGCACTGATCACAGAGTTTTAATGTAGCTTCAAAATGCAGGGTGAAGTTGCACAAACGCTCCTCTCCATTAGCAAAGCTGCTTTAAGCAGCTTGCAGTCTCCATGGTGCGGATTGCACTTGTTTGGGGGGCTGTGCTGCAAACAGGACAGATGTAATTATCCGGATTAAGGAACTCAAAGCACAACAAACCTTCAGGTTATATTTTTTTAACTCGGATCATTCTCTGATCCAATTTGCAGCACAGCCCTTGCGTTATGATGAGAACAAGGAGCCAAGCTAGCGGAGAGGGTAAAAGAGAAGTGCCAAGACCATTGATGTTTTTGCCTGAGAAAATGCTCTTCTACCTTTAGTGGTTGTGTAGTGCCTTGCTGGGTGCCACCCGAAACCTTTCTCCAACGTTGTCATTCAGACACTGGTATTAGGGATAATATTCCCTTTTGTGCAAGTGGGTTTAAATTGTCTTGAAAAGAGTAAAATTCCTCAAACAGCATTCAGACCGGGTCTCTCTTTAAAATGCAGAGGGTGTTTTTGTTTCTAGCTAAGCCTTTCAACAGATCTGTATGCACTGATTTTTAGAGGCAAACCTCCACCTCCATGGAAGCAGCGACATCTGGCAGGACTGGACGGGGAGCGATGGGGGAACTGGGGGGAATTTCCCAGCCCAGCAGCAGCCGAAGGAGTTGCAATGTGGAGCCATGACCACCAGCACTGAGCACCACGGTCTGTATTAAACCCGAACTGGTCCTGTGAAAATGTCCTTTTCAGGGCAGTCCTTTCATGTGGCTCACAGGAGATGAAAAGCAGCTTTGGACTTCCCTGATTCTTCTGTTTCCAGTTTATTCAAAACCACTAGAGGATTGCTTCAAATAGCTCAGAATTAATAAGTTACCGTTCCAGGTGTCTCTTGCTTTTTGATTACAAATAAGTTTGCAGTCCATCTGAACAGATCAAACATTATTGCCAGGAATTGTCAATGGGGCTTGGGCACCTCTCAGAACTCTGCCTCTGTGGATACTACGGGAACAAGGTAGCAGCACTGGCCGGTGCACTGCAAAACATGATTGACATTGTTCAACAGAAAAGGTAAAGATAAATTATTTGTAATAAAATTGGAAATGAAAGCTAAAAATGCTGCATGTCCCTCCAAAGGGAAAAAAAAAATGAAGAGAATACCCATTGTGGCAGAAAGTAATGAAAGTCCAGAATATTTGTCCCCAAAACAGAACTGATAAGCTGGCTCACTGAACTTCCTGATCTGTGCTTGCTGATGAGGGAACTGTCTGTTTCATTGCTTTGTTTTCCTTTTAACATTTAATAGCCTTTTAAATATATATTTTTTTCTTTCAGGGCAAGGAAAAAGTAATTAGGAAAAACAAAAACAAAAACAAAAAACAAAACACGCCTCAAAGTAAAAAGAACAAGTTGTTTTACCTTGTACAGGGTATGAGGCTAGTGTGGTAGAAAATCAAAGATGCTTTTTCCCTTCTGTGAAACAACAGGAAGATGGAGGAATTGGACAAAGTGAAAAGAAGTTTCCCCACCTCAGCTCCTGAGCAAAGCAGTGCTCTCCTCCCAGCTCCCACACGTGCTGGGAGCCCTGGGGCTGTTTACTGTGACGCTGGCCTGCCAGCTCCGCAGCGGCCCGATGATCCGGCGGTGCCGTTCGGCAGAAGTCGCTGCCCCTCTGGATCTTCCACACTGCAGCTGTAATCGTTCCTCAACCCAATTCTGTCAAAATGATCCAGCTAATTTGAGCCCTTTTAATAGTAGAGGCTTTTGGTTTCCTTTTTCAACCTGGATGATTTTGACAGACTGTGGAGCTGAGTGGGCAGGGGAATGCATTGCACTTGGACAGATGGTCCTTTAATGCACGGTGCTGTTGCTGCTTCCATGGTGGTGCTGCCGTACTGCGATAAACCTGACAGTGCTCACAGCTCTACTGCAGTAGGTGCTATGTGAACAGAGATGGAAATTAATCCCATCCTGGAAAAACTTGCTGCCCTGTAAGACAAAATACCCAAGAGGGGGAGAAGTTGGGCCTACATATGTGAAGTGACACATCTCCCTCAGCACCACAAGCAAGAATTTAGTCTAGTTCCTGTAGGGAAACCCCAGTAAGGACAGGAGCTCACGGTGGGTCTCCGGAGATTCAAGAGGTTTATGACTACTGTGGCTGCTCTTGAGAGTTAATTATAAATTTAGAGATAAATAACAAGGGGCTCCAGCCAGGCTCCCCTCTGAGGAACAATCAATGCAGAGTCACCTTCGAGTGGTAAAACCAGAAGAGTCTCTGGCGTTGGTCCTCATCCTTTTTCTCACTTTGCCAAAGGCCGGTTGATCTCCACTGCTTCTCCTTAAGTCAGGGCTCAGCATTGCTCACCGCAGAGTACAGACACTCAATATGACAGATTGCGTGGGGTGAAATGCATGCAACCCAAGGAAGCAACAAAGGGTTAGAAGGAAACACTGTTTTCCCAATTTTACAAAGAAGCATGGAGGAATAACAAGTGAGATTCTCTGAGGTGAATTCAACAGGTTGCCAGTTAACTAATAATTAGACCATTGCTGGCCTGTGCAGAGAATATTTGACAGAATTATAATGTCAGAATACAATTATACTTTTTTTTTTTTTTTTCAATGCAGTATGTATGACAGATCCCTGAAAACTCTTGAAGTCCAGTTAGTTTTCCTATTTTTCTGGTGTACGACAAAATGATCTCCAAGGTAATGCCAGGATACAAGCCTTAGGTAGACTTTCTGTGGTCTGGACCTAAAATCTGTTCCTGGTGACTGCAGTGAGGCAGGTGCTGCTGACAGGATCTAGCCTGCAGAGATTGTCTAGGGTCACAAAATGAACCTGTAACAAGACTGAAGACTGAACTCATTTTTACATCCATTGACGTAGTCACAAAACCATCATTTCCTGCAGGCAGCAGAGCTCTTCCAAACCCGGCAAAATTAATTTGATTGTATTAAAGGGAGACAAAAATGTTAATATAATGGATAATATTTCAATTATCTTTTTTTGTGTCAGGGAGTTTATATATTTTTTTCCTTTTTCCCTAGGCTATGTTGCCAACTATATTGAATTACCAGAATGTATAATCCCACCCTAATTACTGATAGATCATTTCTTCTTTATTCACAAATTGTCTGACCCTAGAAAATCTCTCTGTGTTATTGGGCACAAGGTTAAAACTTTGTTAGATAAGGTCAGTAATTTCTCCAGCATGTACCTCTACCTGGAATACCAGTCTAGACACAGCACTGACTAAAAGGGGCATGGGAATAATCACAACAAATATCACATCCCAACATCCACAACATCCCATATGGGTTCAGCTATGCTTTTTTCTCCTTGCATTTATGTTTAATTAAACTAAAACTATATGATGCTGTTAGCAGGACTTATTCTTCCTTTGATGGTCTCAAAGCCAGAAAATAGGCTGTGGTGCTTGAACAATTATGCAATTAATGGCTCAATGCGGTTGGCAAGTGTGTTGCCAGGGAGATAGTCAAAATGATTTTTTTTATTAGTACTGTAATTCAAGGTGGGTCCCAAAGAGTATTGTAGTTTCTGCCTTGTTTGCTGTCATCTCTGCTCTAGATGTCAAAGCAGGAAAACCATGTTCATGTTGTTTTGAGTGCATAAAGGGAGTGGAAGAGGACATTTTAGTGTATTGATTTTTCACTTTTTTTTTTTTCATCTTCCTAAAGCATTTTCTGGCCTTTTAAATTTTCCCTATCAGTCATACTCCTTTTCTTATTGTTGGAATAGCAATAAGATGTTCTATATAAATATCTCTCTTTTATTATATAATGCCCTTAGTCAGGCTGTAGTCTATAATTATTTTCTGTTACTGCTTTTGTCTGTAAACACCAGCCTGAGATTTTCTCTTAACTCCTTCACAGTAACACAGCTGTGATTTTATTTCCAAGGGGTGTCAGCTGGGCAGTTTTAAGCACTCCTACCTAGCATTAGATAGCACGTGTGTGTCCAGGACTGTTAGAAATCGTGTCCTGAGGAGCTGCAGACTGTATGTCCAAAGTAGGAGAGGTTTGGACAGTTTGTGGTTCATTCAGCAGCGCCTGGTCAGCTGTGCTGGTCATTACCTGCAGGGTAACACTATCACTGTGCCAGGTAGCCAGCTGGGCGTGCTGCTGGATGCCTGCGTGCAGCAGAGCCAAACACCTCTAAAGGGAGGCGATGCGTGACCTCCTCGCCCAGCTTGGTGTGGGGTTCGAACTGAAACAAGTTCAGGGTGTGAAGGAAATAAGGTAGGCAAAGAGTCCTGTGGATATGGATAGGTGACTGTAGGTCATGCCTTACTTAAAGGTATCTTAAAACACATTTCTACAGCATTGTCAAGTCACTTCTTCGTGGAGAAGGTTATCGAGGGAGCCCTGTCACAATGCAGGTTAATCTTAAAATTTGCATGCCTTGTCTTCTGACTGCTGGTATAATACAAGTAGTGAATTCATAGGGATGAAACAAAAGGTAGCAGATATCCTACAAACAGTGAGTAATGCCACTTGCACCCCATTCCAATTAACACGTCATGCTTCGGAGCATGGAGTCTCATAAAAGTAAAGCCTCCACATCGTTATTGGCAAGCCATTTTCACCTGCAGTGAGATGAGGAAAACAGACCTGTGGTCCCATGGAAGGACGGCTATCTGCTTGGATTTCCAGGACAGCTCTGAAGCCTTTGGAGACATCTACTTCCAAGCAAACTCCCTTTCCATTAACCTGCACTTTGTTTCCAATGCCACTCGTGCAATTAGCAGTGAGCCTCCTGGGAACGGCATTTAGCTTTACAGGCTTTGAGGGAATTGTGTGCTAGATGCCGAGGCTCCTATGCAAGACGCACTGTTATCCTGTGTTTTAATGACGTGTCAGAGTGGTAACCTGGGGCAACAGAAATCCATGGACATGTGGATTCTGTGCATTTAAGATTTTCACAACATTTGGGATATTCATAAAGATTTTCTTAAAAAATGTGTCATATTTTCCAACATCTAAAATTATTGCTTTTAAAAAATGAAATTTCCTGTTCTGCCTCCAGTCCTGGGAAACAAGCTTGAAAGTGAAAATGGATGTTTTTGGACTGTACAGCTTGGCAAGATTGAAAAAAAGTTCATTTCTCCAGAATAATAACAAAAAAAAAAGAAAAATCGAACCAACACATTAAATAATAAGGTTGTGACCCTGTGGTTTCCCCTCACTCTCTGTTCAGGCAAACCTCCCACTGAGTTTTACTGCAATCACACCTGTCATTTAGCTCTGTGGGCCAAGACTCATATAGGTGACAATAGCCGTTCCTGGCTTTCATCTGTCTTCTCATAAAGGTCCATATTTTGACAGCAGGTTTACTGAAAAAAAGGATGATCTGAGCCTCCTTCTGCTAAGGAACAACTGCGGGGATGGCTGCAGTCCCACGGACAGGACAAGTGCCACGTACTCCAGCGCCAGTACATTGGTGCTGCAGGTCCTCATGGTCCTACATGGCATGTCCCCTCTCCTATCCCACTATCCGGAGATCCTCTGCCTGGGTTTGGAGCACAAGAAGGAGCTTCCTCTGAAGATGATATCAAAGAGCTCATACTTGTCAATGTGTTGATGCTGTCACGTCGGCTGTCCTCTTGAAGGGCACAAGTGGGTGACATGACATGGTGGCAGACGTTTGTGTACATAAACTTCCATGGCAAATCCCCAGGAAGATCTGGAAGACACCTGGGGTACTTTTGGCAATTTGCTCTGTGAAATCTGTGGCTCTGCTGCCACGCATCCCAACAAATAAATTTGTTCTCATTTCAGAGTTTGTACACCACCAGAGCAGCCTCCTGTTCATGCTCTTGCTCTTCTGCAGCTTCATTAGTATGAGTTTAAATCTCGTCCTTCAGCAAAATCAGTGTGGATGCTGCTGGCTGAAGCACGGCGAGTCCCTGATTTAGAGCATTGCCTGGGGGTCACAGGTTTGATGCTTAGCAGATCATGTGTGATTAAATAAATATTCAGATGATGAGCAAAACCCTTGTGTGGATGAGCATCCCTGTAGGACTGAGTTAATGATGAGTGAGTCATATCATTTAGACTAACTGATCATGCCTTGTGTATCTGTTTATTAAGCTAAACAGCTTGCTTCTGCTCCTCTTCAGTGTTTATGTAGAAATGAAGTTACACGAGCTAAAGGCAGTAGCTCAGTCTCCAGAAAAGTACAGTGGGATACCACAAAAGGGCTAATCTTGAGGTGACTACAGTGTGGTTACATGAAGAGCAAGCTCATCTTTTTGGAAGGAACAAGAAAGGTTTGGGAGGAATTGGGCTCACCATTATCCCTTTTGCCCCTTTGAAAACAGATTGATTTCAGCTCATGAAGCCACTTCTGGAAAGGAAGGTTACACACTAGAGCAAGGCCGAAACTATCTGGCTCTCAAGTGTCTTATTTAATGAAAAGAAATAGCTGATTTGGACAAATGAAAGAAGGTGTTGTACATACTATAAGGCTTTATGATACCTTCATTATTTGCAGGTATTGGGAAGAAAGTCCAAAGAGACATCTTACTTATTGACATGGATTAATTAGACAAAAATCTACTGGAGCATAAAATTGAGGATGCAGCTTAGTTAGATACTTGAATATCCATCGCTGTCTCCACTTCAGGGTTTTTATTTTTGTTGCTTTTCTTTTTCTAAAGATACCATAGAGACCAGAAAGAGGAGTTTCACTGAAGGACAATTTAGTATTTCACTTACAGGGATTTGGACAAAGTGAAGATGACTAATGCAGCTATTTCAGATGCTAAGAAAATACATTCAGTATACAGGGAGCAACCTTACCCTTGATTCTTTCTAGCAGGGCTGAGTGGATACACAGATTGTTGAGTTGTTTGATTTTAAACGTATCTTTTCAAGAGCAGTGAACAAAACAAGGCCAAATCTTCAGATGTTGAACAGAATCCTTGTGTGGATGAGTTTCTCTGCAGCGCTGTGTAAATGACAAATGAGTCACATCATTTTGACTAATTGATCTTGTCTTGTGTATTTGTTTATTAACATGAAACCACTTACTGCTGTTCTCATTTTGCTTTTATATAGAAATGAAGCTTGCAAGCATCCAACAGTTAGGTTTCCACTAAACTATAATGCTAGAAGGTAACCACTCATTTTCAGGTGTTTTTGGGCTCATGCAATTAAAACAGCAAAACAGATAATGATTTTTTAAGTGGAAAGCTACATTGTGACTTGGTTCTAAGAGTGACCACTCAGGGTTACCAGAAAAAGTAGAGTTGTGGACATGTGGACATATTCTTCTTTCCAAGATTTTGGACTAGGCTTAATGCCATCTAACTTCAGGCAACTAATTAGAGCACTGCACTTGTTTCAAGCTGGTAGTTATAAACTCCTTTTTCAGTATGTTTCAGTATTTTCCTAAGTTTTGATACTGGGAACACTTTTTTCCTGAATTAAAATCGGTGGATCTACACTGGCCAAATGTATGTCCCAGTTGGTTCTTCAGCCACGTGTGCCTGCCAGGGCTTCAGGCTGCTAATGGAGGGCCTCCGTCTCTTCTTTTCCTTTTGCTTCTTCCTTTCAAAAGAGTGATGTACTTCAAAAAGTTCCAAAATGTTTTTGCTTTGTTGCTTTGTTTGTTTGCTTGTTTGATTTGTTTTGTTTTTGTGTGTTTTTGGTTTTCTTTTCTGGGCGGTTCCCTAGGAACTAAGGGAACTAAATCCTTCAGAAAACATAATTGGTTTTCATAATGTGATATTTGTGACCAAAGAGCTTTCAAACCTTCACAACATGTATTATATTTTCCAATGTGTGAAATGGTTAAAAAATAGCCATAAAGAAAAGTGAAAATAAAACTGATGTGTTTAGAGAGAACCAAAATTCTATGTAGAGCTCAAGAAGCAGAATTAAACAGTTGTATTTAACTGCAGAAGCAGAATTAATCTCAGTACATTTGAACACACATTGACAAGTGAATTGGCTATCACAAGCTAATGGAAAAAAAAATTGGGATCAGTCTTCTTTCATGAATTTTTGGACTTTTCTAATCAATTAATGAGTCCAGAGACTTAAAAGCATTTCCCTAGGTTTTGTAGCTAACTGAGTTAAAGGGAAGTAAACAGTTTGCAAAGAACAAGCTGTACATACTCATTTTCAAATTACTCTTTCGTCTATAGATTGTGAATGGAGAAGTGAAATGGACTTTGATGTCATATATATAGCAAGTTCATAGAAGAATGCAATGGGAGGAAAGCATAGAGTAAAGAACTGTGTCCTGTGCTGCTGTGAAGCACTGCAGTCCCTGCTCGTCTGGGCTGATTTGCAGCTAGAAAAGGCCAGCTTCTTGAAACATTCACAGCAGGCGCATGTTGGCTGCCAAGGTATTTCTGTAGCCTTGGGATGGGTTCATGCAACATAAAACAACACTCAACAGGTAAAGAAATTGCAGGAGAGTATGAAAGAGAAGTCAGAATGACTGTTTGAGTGGTTTAAAGAGGGTAGAACATTGCAGAGAATTAGCAGGAACAGAATATGTCATGTTGCTGATGTAGGAAATGTTTTCCTGTTGCCTGGTTTGTACCTGAAGGCAGCTGTGCTCCTTGCCAGAGCCAAAATCAGCTTAAACACATGCTCCTTTAACACTAGTGTTTACTCCTCTATCAGGAAAACTGCTGAAGATAATATTTAACTGTAAAAGACCAGAGGAATTATTTTCATCTCAGCTTTTGGTATCACAGGGAACATTCAATGCTGAATTAATTTCAGCATTCTGAGAAGGAGGAGATGTAAAGCAGGAGGAAATTACAGCCCATAGCTCGCCGTACTGTCAGGGTGATGCTCTCCAAAGCCTGGAAGATGTACAAATTCTCTGGAGGAAAACTTCAGTGGTACATAGCATCTTCTCAGAGGTACATCATCCACTCATCCACAGTGCCCTTGAAGACCTGCAGCATAGCTGGATGGACAGCTTACATGTTTTGCCTTTTTTTTTTTTTTTTTCCCACCAGTTTTCAATGATTTCTTTGACAGAGAGTCCTGGCAGGTAGCTTCCATCCTGCTTCAATATTGGTTTTAGCAATAGGAAGAATTTTACTGTCTAAAATATTAAACACCTCTTCAAATATTAAACAGTTAACATTCTTCTTTTAGTTGTTAAATTTGTCTGGAAGCCGTGGTGCAGGCTGTACGTGTGGCAGGGGTGCTGCTGGCGCTGGTTTTGCTCTGCGGTGCACGGACGGTCGGGAGCGTGCCTTTCCTCCCCGCCTGCAGAGGGAAGGGCTCTCCTTGCAGAATAAGTGACTTTGCTATTGATCTTGTAGGAAACAAATCCATGCCAATGAGCCTAAAGGGCCAGGCTGATCAAAAGAATAATAGACGGGATGTTGTTCAGGGTTTCTTTCTACCCTTTCTGTTCCAGTTTAATAAATGCGATTCATTAAAACTGGAAGGTAGATAAATGACAAAATCTAGTCTTGGTGATAACCTCTGGGGGCCAAATGCTAGCCCCGTTCATCCCCTGTGCTGAAAACAAAGCAGCAAACAAAAGAGCATTGTGAAGGGGGAGGAAAAAAAAAGATATTTAGAGGTGAGGTGTCCTCACCTTCCCTCTGTCCCCATGGCAATGCCCACGGGGATGCACAACCGCAGTCATTGCAAGCAGTGAACTGCACGAGCAGCTGGTTGCCCTGCTTCCAGGAAGTGGTGGGCAAAAAGCGTGAGCAGGTTTGCAGACCTAATCATAAAACTTGTGACATTTGTTGTCCCCAGCTGCAGACTGCAGTTTCTGTTGCTGCGGTGTGATGGTTGAATGCTACCGAAATGTCCCGGAGCTTTTCCAGATGCCACCAGGCCACCAAGCAGGAGTCCTTCTGCTCTGCCCATCCTTAGAAATGGGAGAGGAAAGAAAATGTTCAGTTCTGAGTGGCTATATTTCTAAGGGGAAAATGACATTTCATAAATACTCAACTCTGCTATTCTCATCCAATTTTCTATATTCGATTCATTTCTCAAATCTACTTATTCAGTTCAGAAGACTGCAATGTTAATCTAACAAGTTCTACAGTTTTAGAAGCACCATGTAGCTTTTCATTTAATCTGACAGTTGCATTTAAATGACCCTATCGCTTCGGGGCATTGCAGCAGCCATTATTTCATTATAACATTACTATACAATAACAAATAATTCTATGCATGATAACTTTTGAATGGAAATAACACGTATATGGTATGGCTGGTATCAAGTATTGAAAGAGAGTGTGTTGTTATGGAAATTTGTCTATGCACACCACATTTACGTCTGTTCCCAGAGGCCAGATATCAACTGTGCAGTAAAATTGAGCAGCTCCTCATGATAGTTTACTGCTTCCCTCATCCAGGGAGAGGCAGGACTTTTGACCCCTGCTCTGGGACTGCCAGAAAAAAATCTAGTTAATGACAGTCCTGGTAGATTTTAGCATTTGTAATTTCAGAGCCGGCTAAGAGTTTCTGGTCAGCGTGCCACCGAGCAGTTGTCAGTTGTTAATCAGCCGAAGTCAATTAGTGTTCTTGCTGTGGATTTGTTCCGTGTATGACAGCACTGGGTGGCTCTTTGGGACTAGAAAGCAGCTAAGACAGGGGGAAGAAAATTTTCTAGACATGCCTTGGTTTTGTGCTCGAAATTCAGGACACTTTTGCAAGTTTTCACCATAATTTGTAAACTGAATGCTTCAGCCAGTCCTGGTCAGCCATTTTATTTAACCTTCCAAAAGTAGCCTCAGTTATCCTATGCTCCTAAAAAGCTGGGAGGAGAAGGACATTTTATGGCTTTTGAAACTAAGAAGAAGAAACGTTGGGCTGAGTCTTCAACATAAAGCAAGCTGTGTTTTTTCATCTCAACTCTTCCTCTCCAGAGCAGCACACGGCACAAATCAATTAACTCAATTCCTTCTTATTTTTAAGGATGCATTAAGAAATTAGCTTTCACGTCTATACAAGTTCAATTTGTGTTTTTAAAACGAAATTCTTAAGGTTCTCTCAGGAGGTATATTCCATGGAGCATTGAATATATGCATGTTCACAGACAATGGCGATTCATTAACTGGATGAATGTGGGGACTTTTGTTTGTTTTGTTGACACTTCCTTTCATATGGAAAATCCAGTGCCAAGATTTTATCCATTCATGTTGTGTCACCTCTTGTAAAAGTCAATATGTCACTATTTTCTGTATGTCAGCTGAGACTGACGGGAGTGCTGACTTTAAAGACTGGTCAGAAAGGCATAGGGGAAAAAGAAAAAAAAAAAAGGAACAACCTTTGCAAGAGCAGAGTGATGCTAAATGTCAGAGAACAAAGATTTAGATGCAATTTAGAGAGCTGACATGCAAAAAGTGTACAATGTAGAGTTCAGAGACTTGGTTAAAATGTATAAAGTCTGTGATATTATACCCGGATAGTTAATTACTTCATCCTTCTCCAAAACTTCAGTTTTTTAAGGCAGAGATCTCTTTCAGCAGCACTGCAGGTCTGCACCATCTAGTGCAATGCTCAGCGGTGCTTTGCAGAGTGTTGCTCAGCCTTCCCACCACTTGGAATTGTGTCTACTCACAGCCATTGCAGGATATTCTTTCCTTTTACATTAGTCCATTAGCCCCAAATGGAATCAAACTAGAAGTTTGGATGAAGGCTGCATTTGTCTAGCAAACCATCATTAGAGCTGCCCAAGGGGAGAGCAGAGGCACCGACTGGATGCACTTCAGACCTGGGAATTCTGCATTGGCATCCGTCCTATTTCATTCCTTCTTCCTTGCTATTTTTCAAAATCGATGCAGTAAGATAATGGTGCAAAGTGCTACAGAAATCTGTATTGCAGCGTGCTGAGACGAGACCCTTATTCGCACAAGTAATTGTCACCACAAAGAAGTATCCTCGCTGCAGTGAACGGGATGGAGGAATTAGGATGCAGATATCTCTGCCTGTCACTCTGCAGAGGTCACTGTTTTGGATTGATGAACCATAGTACCTGCCTGTGTACAGTTTAAGCCTGATTTTTGGCTGTTCTTCCCTGTGACCTCTATTGTTCTGCCTGTATTGTTGCTTTGGTGCTGGAAATCAAAGGCAATTGCAG
Source organism: Anser brachyrhynchus (assembly GCF_964034855.1). NCBI lineage: Eukaryota > Metazoa > Chordata > Aves > Anseriformes > Anatidae > Anser > Anser brachyrhynchus. The sequence goes on from NC_137705.1 coordinate 2,821,831, forward strand.
ACTAAAAATACTGTGAGCTAAAAAAGGAGCTTTTATAACTTGGTCTTACCTTTGCATTTCAAAGGATCTACCACATCATTCTACGAACCACGTTTTGAAAGATAATGCCAACTAAACTAGAGACACTAGCTTATTCATACCAAAAATTATCGATTCTTTAACTGAATTCAGGTGTAAACACAAGTGAAATATATACTCTCAATTCCAGTAATGTGCTGTAGAATCCTTCGGTTCTAGGTAATTTATTTTAAAAAAATACATATGTATGTATTTATATAGTATTTATATAAAAAGTGTACAGCCAAGTCTGGAAATGACAGAGAAGCACTTCTACCCGGGTGTTGAGTGCCCAGTGTGAAATGAGTTGGCTGCTTTCCTCTGTGCTTGATGGAGACCTGTTCCCATCACAGATCTGTCATCACAAGTGTCATGAACTGACAGCCCTTCTGCAGAGAGGCTCGCGGGTCGAGGAGGAGACGTGCAGCAGCCTCTTGCTTCTCTCAGATGGTCCCCTGGTTTGAGTGACTCACATGGAGGACGTGAAGCCAGGATCCCTCCTGGAAACACACAAGTGGAGATCATCTCAAGCCCTGAAGCAGCTTTCTGGTCAGGTATGTTCAGATTTCTTATGCGAGGTTTCTGACAGATTTCCTTCACTAACCACGTTCCAGGGCATCTGTTTCTCTTCGAGTATTTTGGACTTCTCTAGGATTTGCACAGAGGTCTTTGTGCTCGTGGAGAAAGCATCATTATTTCACAAAGTTTTCCTAGATTTTAATGTATGATTTTATGAGATCTTATTTATAGGATGATGAAATGAAATTAAATGAAAGAAATCTTCTGTCACTTCTTTCCTGCACTTTTTGTGGAAAGTATGAAAATGACTTGAACCTGTCAAAACCCTTTAAAAGATTTTACTTTTAGCTTCTTCTGATATTATTCCAAGCTACTTCTGGGGAACTTTGAGGGTCTTATATGCAAGATCTTAAGAATTTTGATCGGCACAATGGTTCGAGTAATTGTGACTGATAGCCATAATTATTTAAACTATTGCACTGTGTAGTCCCACCTCCCCTTTAATGGTTCAGGGAAGAATATATGTATCATATTAGCATAAATTTAATTTACTGTCTCATATAAAATGCAAATCAATATGACTAAACTTTAAGTAGCATTCATTTAGTTTTTAATGCAGGGCTCTGCAGGGCAAGGATTCTTACCAAGGGTAAGGGATAAACAAATCAACATAAATCTACAAGTAATTTGAACTCATCTATGAAGATAAAGCACAGTCCTTTGAAGCGTCCCCTTTAGGGGTCCAGATGATGCTTTTTTAGGAATTCTAAATTGCTTGTTTTCTAATTTTCTCAAATGTGATGTAAAGAAGCCACCCTCAATACTTTGCTAGAAATCCTTACTGAAATATATTTCAGGGTCAGGTCTTTAGCAACACCAGCGAACACTAATTGAGGGTGCGAATCCACAGAATACTTTCAGTAGACCAAGGTCTTGCTTTTGCTGCAAGTCTGACTGATACCTTAATTCACCAATGCATGATGCATTGACTTCCTCAGGACAATTACCAGCAGTTATCATGGCTATGGTTATCAGCAGCCAGCATCATAGCAACATCTCAGATGCTCTTAGCCTTCAATTCTTAAACCACCACTGTAAAACACCGCTCCCCTGTACATGAAAGCTCCCCTCAGAGCCTTGTTTTCTGGCAAGACTGGGAAAATAAACAGGCTTTGATGTATGCCCCGAAAGTCTTTTCAAACTGTAAGTCAAGTGTGACTTTCTACAAGATGACAAGAGTTTAACATGATTTTATGTTTATGTATATATATATATTAAGTCAGAGTTCTTTATTTATCATAGGATTTGAGAAACAAAAGTCTCCTGCCTTTGATTGCCTAGGAGAAAATATTTTACAGATGCCTCTATAGAGTTCTAAGGGTTGTTTAAAGTCATCTGCTCTTTTAAGGATGGAAGTTCAAGGGAAATAATTTCAAAGAACCTCAGAAGAGAGAAACCGAAGTTGGCATATCTTCTCATTTGTATATTCCTTAGCTCTCATTTGAAAGAAGAAAAATTCTTGTTGTTTTGTATAGACAGAAGAACTGAGATAGAAAATGCCAAAATTTGAATCAGCTCCAAAGGAATGAAAGCTCTATCACCTGCTGAAGTCAACGGAATGTTGCCATTACTTCATTTCAGAACTGGATCTGGATGCAGATAATGCAAATAGAGTTGTAAACATAGGTTAATGGCAGGATATAATGATTAAACCTCTCCAACTTTACCAGTGCTCTATTAAAGATGCTATACAAGGCAAGGCATTTAAATAAAATCTCTTTAGAAAGCTTCAGAAACACTAGATTGATTAAGAAAAAAATGGTGGAAACATTGTTCTTTTGTTCCTTTTTTATGAGTTTTAACTATAAAAGTACCATCTGTGTTCAAAGAACCATTCTGTCACTATTAGCCTTTTTTGAAGCTGATGGTAGTGCCAAACCTCATCTAGGAGATTTTATAGAATTGGAGGATAATTTCTAGTTGTAACTTGGTTTATTTAAGTACAAATAATATTTCTATATCACAAGTAAAAAAGAGCCTTCCACAATCCCCTTCAATAGGAATCACTTGGTCTTTGAAACAGACGCTTTAAGAGTGCTGCTTCTCTTCAGAGCTCTGTTGAAAGAAAGATACTGCAAAAACGCTACACCTTTATTGAAAAATGTTTCTTGTATTCATCCACAGAAAAACAAAACCTGAACACAGCAAGAGTCTTTATAAACAGTTTGGTCATTTCTGCTTAGAAAATTATCTTAAATTGTTATATTATATTGAACACACAAAGATAAGAAAAAGCTTTAATTAATTAAAAGAAATAGATTGGTAGCCTTTCATTTGCCATTGGCATGCTTTCATTTTTTCTGATCTGAGGCACCTCCTGAGCTGTTCACAGGAATGTGACACAATAATTTCAAACAGGATAAAGTGATTATATTATCTAATTTGGAATACAGTTGCATCATGGGAAAGCAGATTATCAGACAAAATGGTGTGTCAGCTTTATTCAGGAGAAAAGGGAATTGTATAGATTATTTTTCCTTCAGATCTAATATCTGCTGTTCACAGTAAATGACTGTATTTTCTGCTTGGTCATAGTTAATTTTCTTTCTGTTTTTGACATATTTTCCTGATTTTCATAATAAATACTCTGTGTTATATTGTATATAAACTCACATTCTATTTCAAAATGCTCTCAATTTCATTTATTTGCATCTTCATCTAGCTCCTTTTTTTTTTTTTTAAATGTATTTAGAGTTCAGTGACTTAAGAATCCTCTCCAGAATGCTTAAACAACAGCTCATTTTAGTCCTCTCTAAGCTAATCCCCTCCATCTTGCACACAAGATTGGTGCTCCTCTATACCTTTTCTCTAACTGCCTGGATCAAGCCCGTCCTTGAAAGGCAGCTATGGTGTGAAGTGTCTTTGACAAACACGCAGTAATTTATTATATCATCATAATAGCAAATTAAGAATGATAAGTTTCTGAAGATCATCCTTAATTAGCTTACCTAATCATACCATCATACCAATACCCAAAGAGCACATTCACTGCTTACTGACTTTCTGACTCTCATACTTACCATTTTGCCCTCTTGCATTTGATGTTTGATCAATATTATCAGAAACCTGATCAGGCAGACATTGAAATGACTGCAAAACCTTCTTCGTTTTGACTGGAAACATGACCAGGCTCAGATTTTTGTCTTTTAATTAACGAGAGGTTTTTAAGATGAGTCTCATTATATGGCTTCATTTGATCTCCCTAGTGACCTTTTCTGATGCCCTCAAAGCTGCATTTTGGAGCCTCACCAGTGCAGAGGAGAGCCCTTTCTAAGGGGGCAAAGGGAGCACAGCAGCAGCAGAATAAAACAGCCAGCTCTAAAGACATCCCAAAAAGAACAATGAATAAAACTAATTAGATTACTTTATGGCAATGTTTAATCTTTTTAAATGAATTGAAATCTATTTTCCATCCCCCTTCCCTGGTGGCTTCTCAGAGCTATAAAGTGTATTCTTTGTAGATGTTGTTCCCTAGACTGAATAAAACCCTTGTGAAAATGCCTAAACATCTGACTTTGTTAATCCACTTTTGCAGATTAATGTCTAAACTGAACTGTAGTATCTGTCCAGCAAGAGTACCTAGCATTCTCTCTGCTGTTTTCAATACACCTTCATATAATCACTGGTCCCAAAGAAAGGATTAGTCTGTCATTTCTTACGATTAATTCATCTTCTTTAAATCCCTTTTCAATAAATCTTTGAAATTAAGACAAACGCTATAAATATGGGATTTAATCAACAACGTAGCTTTAGTATTCATTTCCTTTCAGGATGGTTTTGGTCTCTCTGCTTTCTGAAGCCTGTGGAGGTTATTCAGTTTCTCTTACAATCTTTTCATCTCATCTATATGAAATATTTAAACTTTCAGCATTTAATAATGATGAACAAGACCAAGACTGAAGCTTACAGCAACTTAAGAAAAATTCTTTTATTTCAGTTGGTGGTGGACCAAGAGCATTAAAGTTCTAAAATGAACTTTCTCCTGTTTCCTTTAAGATGGTTTTGTTGCTATCCATTTATACCTTGTTTTCTTTACTGTTCTTCTTAACATACTCTTACTGCATTTCAGACTTGCTGACCAAAAGATCCTAGCGTTCGTTGCATTGTCAAATTGTCTATAAAACATTGGTCTTCAGGTTGCTTTTGGGGAGATCTGGGTTTAGGAGTGACCTCAGATCTTTTGGCTCACCAGTTCAGCAGAGAACAGAAGCCATGTCCTGCCTGCAAGCCCTGTGCAGGCTTCCCTGAGGAGGTTATTAATAAGAGAAGGGTTGAGCAACAGGGATCAACTGTTCAATACAGTTGAATACGTGGAAAACTGAAGTGTCTATCACACATACTTCTCTAATCTCAATCTTTTACAAATATTTTAATGTTCAAAAATCTTAAAAGTTTGTAACATTACCAGTATTCATTTTCAGTTCACTCTTTTCTCTCTGGGACAATATTAAACTTCCATAGGACAGATATGCATGATATGAGTAGAAGCATGAAAGTGTGTGAGTGTGGGACTGAAAGCAGTGGAAGAAATTAATGTGACATCTTTGATGGCCCCAACAGTACCCTCTACCTATAGTGCTGATAGTGCCCAGGTCCACATAGATAGAAGTATGAAATTTGCATTTCTGAAAACCCAATTCTAAGTGAAGTGAAAAAGAGCGCAGTAAATTTTGTTGCAGATCTGAAAATATAGCTAAGTTCCTTAAACTAAACATAACTAAAACTAGAACTTAAACTAAAATATAACTAAGGTCCTCTGCATCCCTCTCTTAAACTGGTCCATTGCACTAATGTGAAATGGATTGGTGGTTGTACCTAACATAACTGTTTCATCTCGTTTCTATCATATCCTTCCTCTCTTCCCCTCTCTTCCCTTTTCTTATTGTGCTGTCGGTGGTTCTAGATGTTCATGAAATGCCTGAAAATAGATCATTATGCCAAGGTAAGGCTGAGGCTCTGATTCTTCTTTTCATCGCTTCAAAGCATTGTAAGGGTCAAAAATACGTAGCTACTGAAGGTTGTTCTTTTAGAAGAAGGAGCCTTCATTATTGCAGCTCCAAGGCAGAAAAGCATTGTAGAGTTTACAAGCAGTTTTAGTTTCTTGTTTGTTCTGTTTTGCTTTCATTTCAAAATGGGAATGTAAAAATAGCAAACGTCTTCATTTGGTTTATGCTAATTTGATCACTATGTAGGGCAAACTTCCTCCTGGTTTCATGGCTTCATTTCATATCTGATTCAACATTTTATTTTTTGATCTCTTTTTTGGTCAATAATAAAAGTAGCTTTGGTGACAAACTATCTGATCCTTACTGTATGCTATTAAATGGTCGTCATTATGTGGCTTTACTGCAGTTATATTAGAAAATGTACCATGGCCAAAACACGTCAGAACAATAACTCCAAGATGTGGCAATGTGAGCATCCTGAAATATTTTCTCTTTTCTGGTGTGGTCCTTGTCCTCCCTTCATTTAAAGAAATGAAACAGAAAAAAAAAAAAAAAAAGAAAAAAGAAGAAATGTCTTAAAGTTTCAATTTTTTCTTTCCTTTTTTTTTTTTTTTTTTTGGTAAACTTTGTTTCTCCCTGCCTGGCAGGAGGGAGAAGCAGCTAATGTCTCCCTGCTGAAAGCATTAACTGATTGCATTGTTGCTTGAGCACAGCAGCTGTCCTTATACATTTAGACTCCCAGTGACAACAAAATTAAGGCAGCCTCCCCTTCTGTCAGGCAATAAAATGATTTTCTCAACTTCTTTATTTCTTCTGAGAACTTCTTAGTGCCTGCCTTTCTATGACTGCAGTGAGATGCTACATTCAAACCGACCATAATGAAGGGGACCTTTTACTCAGTGTTTTCTGGAAAGGCAAAAGGAAAAGCATAAAATAACCCAGATTCCAGTGTGCCCTGAGGACTGATCTCTCCCACTTTTCCATTTGCTTTAAATTTGTTGATGTGTGTGGGTGTTTAATCTCATTTATGCCACCAATGCTGTGCTCAGTAATTGCCCATTGCTTTCTGGTATCTGATTAAATGGATCTTGCTATGACACCCATGGAAAAGCACAATTCCCCAGCAAGGAGGAAGGAGGGTGCTACTGCATAGTCTTAACTATGTAATTTTTGAGTCTGGAATGATCCTAATGCTTTCTGCTAGATGACAAAGCTAAACCATTTCTGGCAATCTTCCGCTGTGCCAGTGTTGAGAACATACCTCGGCAGTATGAGGGTGTGTATGCTGAGTTGAGTGTTTGAGCCAAATTCCATCTGTTCCTGCATCCTAACAGGCTGCTCAACACGAAGGGGGCAACCAGACCTTTGGCTGTCCTGCAGCACTGTGCTGGTCTTCTCCTATGGCTCCAGGCTCTATTAAAATTGAGGCAAGAAGGCAATTCAGGGTCTTCCACTCAAGTCAGAAGGAGGCAGCTCTGTGTTGGCTGCAGTGCTGGGGTGGGAGCGATGCAGAGTTCATGGGGCAGCAGCACTGGGTGATCCTGGATGCATGGGAACTCAACCAGTCCCACCGTGCCTTGAGCATTTCATGGTTTTCAAGGTCTTAAAGCATTTCATGGTTTTCAAGGTCTAGGTTTCTCTCCTCTGACTCACCTGAAGATTTGGGCAATTAGTTTCTGTTTGTGCTTTGTACTAGACCATAACATGAAAACGAGTTCTTCTCAAATGATGCGTTCCACATAGTTTCACATACCAGGATCTTAGGATGATGTGGAGGCATAACTGAATAAGAAAATAATTTTGAACTCAGTCCTTTCCTCTTTCAGTGTCCTATTTTGGGTACTTCTCTTTAAACAAACATCCTACCTGTGATGAAAGAGCAATAGGAATTGAAGCTGTATCTCTACTGCTGAAAACTGAAATACATTTCTGTTGTGAATATATCTCTATATTTGCATCTTTGGATTTTTTACATACTTAAATGTAAATATGTATTGATTTTAATGAGAAAATAACCCTTCAAACTTTTAAAGTTTTTTTTTTTTTTTTTCTGTCTGGTTTTGATTATGGCTGTTTATGTGCAGTTGCTAGTTCCAACTCAATGCTCTAAAAGCACTGACTCTACTATAACTTATAGATGGGGGGAGGAACGACACAGCACTAGACTAAATCATCCAAATTTGCCACAGCAGGATCCTTCACCTATTTTCTGAAACATTTAGTTTCATTTTTTCCTCTTGATCTGACCCTCGCAGCTCAGTGTTGGCAATTAGCCCCCTGCTTCTTCTGTAGCTACTAAAAACTGGGGAAAAATAAACGTTTCCATTTTAAACCATTATTGCAAAGGCAGAGCCATGGAACACTGGAGATATAAGATATATACTGGAGATATAACACTCATGATATAAGGGCAATTTTCATAAAATGACACTGAGGCATTTGGCTTCTAGTCTTCAGAAGACTAGAACAGTATTTTCTTTAAAAATCTCTAAAGACTATATTTTCTTTAAAAAACTAACAACAACAACACAAACAACTTTAGGAAGTTCTATTTTTGTGGTTTCAGAGTATGAACTCAGCTGTTGAAATCTCAGCTTGAGATGCTACTGTCCTAAGATCACTTATGCAGGGAATTCTGCTGTGAACTAATAAAAATTAGTATTAAGGTAAGCAAAGTAAAACACTTTGGGAATGTGATTTCTTCCCCCGTGGTACCCAAAGGAAATGGTCTCTATATGGAAGGATGGTCAAGTGACGAACTTTTAAAAAAATTGTTACTGCAGGAGTTCTGCAAAATGATTTACCATCACACATAGTTCTAATAGTGCTTGAGAGCTTTTCCGAGCAGCTCCCTTGACAAAATATCCTACCAATTACTGCTTCTATGCCACTCAAATCAAAATTAAAGTTTAAACAATCCAGCAAAAGGTTAGATCAACTGTTGCATGGCTGTTCAGTTCTGGACTTTTTGCAAACATACAATTAAGCAGATATTTCATTAAATCAGTAAATATCAAAACCAAGTAAGAATTTACTCAAACCTCCAAGGCAGTATTGTACCTTTCTAGCTATGAATCTGCTACTCTGTTTCTTGTTCAATCTATGGATTAAAATTTAAATCCTATTTTCCTCTTTCTACGAGGGAGGTATTAGAACAACTGTTATTGACTCAGAAGCTAATCCTGCAATGACACTGTGTCCAACTCACCCAATTTTCTTATGAAGTTTGATGGTTTTCTTTAAGCTCCAGCTGCTTGCATCAACCAGTTGCATAAGGAGCTCAGCCTTTTATTCCTTTAAAGAGGTCCATTGCTGATAGGCAGGGTTGAAGTCAGCACTTGGCTTGTGTACATGCCGAAGGCTCAAAAAGCCCTACATACGTAACTCTTAAAATTATTGCCTGTGTGGTGAAGAAATTGTGATTTTTTGAATGCCATTGCCAGAGAAGGTATTGAGTATTTCAGCGGGGAATGAAACACTAACAGAGAAACATCTCACAGTGTCTGCTGGCTTTGTTGGAGGAAGACTCCGGCTCTGAGCAACCACAGCAGCTTTGCAGCTCCTGATTCCCCCTGGCTCTCTCTTCTGCACTCCTTATGGTTCTCAGGGATTAATCTGGAAATTACGTTGCCTTTTTGTGAGTTTTTATTGAGTTCCCTGTTTCCTATAAAGGTTTTATCTACTGTTGACTTGATGCCATTCCGCTTCAGAAATTCTACTCAACCTCGACTTTCCTGGTAGCACAAAGGCAGCCTGAGAGCCCTTAAAGACATCATTAAAAATTTTATTTCCATGCCTTTCAAAGCCCCTGGAAATACATATTGTATTACATGCCATCATTGTAAATAGCATTTCTCTTAATGCAATAATCTCAGTCTAATCTTCCAGCAGTGTGAATATGCTAAAAGGAAGGCTTAAAGAGATAGATGCTAAATAAATTAAAATGAGCTACGGGAAGATGCTTTATAACCCTAGAAATATTGCAAGCATTATTTAAAGTAGTTAATATTTTTACAGCCTTGTGAATGCTAATCTCTGGGAAATCTCAGGTAGCAAATATAGTTTTAATTCTCAATTTTAGTTATCACAATCTGGAACTGTAAATTAATTTCAGCACTATAAAAAGTAATAGAGACGTTTATTTTCTTAAGCAATCTGGCTTATTCAGCTGCAGACTAAATCTGAATTAATGGTCCTGATATGCTGAATACAAAATTAGTAATAATGTGAAATGCACATAACGATAATATCTGCTGGAAGAGTTATGCTGGGGTCCAAATTTTTCTCATTAATATACCCCATTACTATTAAAAAAATGATACTGAGCTTTCTATCTGACACTTGAGTGCTTTTCTGGTGTCTTCTTTACAACAAATGACACCTTTTGCAGTATTGGTATAGCCTAAATATATTTCTTTCTCTCAGGGATGTATTAAATGCAGAATTATGGTATCTGTTGTATTTGTATAACCAAGGAACAGACTAAGGTAAAACCTTAGACAAGGCACTGAATGTGATAGGCTTCAGTCTGGATAGGTGGAAGAGGTCGCTAAGACCTTCTTTTAGTCAATAAAATATGGAAACAACAGGGATCAACAATGAGGCCACAAAGATGTTCCCGGAAAACATAAATGGTTCAAAGAAAACACAACAAATTGGTACTGCCCTGTTCAAAAGGAGAAGTTTCTTCAATTATAGGTTGAGGACTTGTATATATCCAAGTGTATGTTTGTATATATACTTAGAGAAGTGGCAAGAAAAGAGACAAGAAGCAGCCCAAAGGCATTCATGAGGTGAAAATATGATCAAGAAGGAAATGAAGAGGGCTAGAGGCTTAGACCTATGGGAGGAACAGATGGAGCCAAGAGAACAAGTAGCTGCGAGTGTCTGAACCTGTTGTGCGTCAGAGAACAGCTTTGCTTTTTATTTTTATTATTTTTTATTTTTTATTTTTTATTTATTTCACTAAGTAATAGGGTATTGCTGAAGAAAGCAATTGCTCATTTTTCCTCCCTAACAGAAGCAAACCACAAGACTTTCCCTGTCCATGACCCAGACCAAGTTTATCAAGAAATGAATATTATGAAAAACAAGACTATAATAGTGTTGGTCTAAACATAGGTATGACGACTGTATTCAACAGAAATGTCCAAGTGTGGTAGGGTGGTGTTGACCCCTGTGCAAACCCAGCAGAGGAGATGGGGTTGGTAGGCCCATGCCAAACCCAGGCCTCTGCAGTGAGCTCAGCCCACCTGTGCCTCCTGCGTGCTCAAAGGTTACTTGAAAACCCTCACAAACAGGAGGTGAATCACTCTGTGCTTGTGGCATTAAACAAAAGTCAAAGCAAATAGCAAAGCAAGAAGGAACTTATTCTCCAGGATTAAAGATCTTTAACTTGAGGACTTGCAGAGAAGTCTGTCCTACCACCACAGATGCTCAAGGGCTGTCCCCCCTCAGGCCAGACCCTTACTGAGGGTGCCGGTGGAGGGCTGCTGGCCTCGTGGTGTGTTTTGCAGATACAGTGAGAGGAATGGAAGTGGCTAATGCTTCCGGGGCTGGGCACCTGCAGATGTGTTTGTGCTGTGGGCAGCAGATGTGTTTGTGCCGGGGGGACACCGAGCAGGCAAGGCAGCCTGGGTTGGTGGCGTCAGCTCCTGCCAAGAACATGGCCGCCTCCACACAGACCCCTTCCTCAGAGGGGTTCTGTGGTGAAAGTAACAGGGTTTGTGTTCGCTAACATTTGCTTTGTTTTCTTTACTTCGGGCCAACAACCCTGAGTCAGGAAAGCAAGCAGGGAAAATCAGTATGCTTTCTGAGCAGTGCAAGCATCAATTTAAATCTACAAAGTTGCAGTGGGCTATATAAAGATTTATTAATCAAAACATTTGCAAAATATTGACGGCGTGTGTACGCTGTTAGGCCTGAGAGATCATCTGTGAAGTAAAGCTTGAATTAATCACTTCTTCTCATACATTAATCTCTGCAGAATAAAAAATATGTAGGAGATATTTGTGGATATTTTTCTAGCTATGTTTGGGTAAATGAATCCTCTAATTTAAAACTATTTCCACTCAACAGTTGTCATGTGGATGGTAGAAACAAAAACTGAGTGTAAGCAGCCAAAGCACAGCTCAGGGAACAAACGTTGCTCTGGAGCGAGGCCGGACGCTTCCCCCTGGCCACCCAGGAAAGATCCTGCGTGGGCCAAGCACGGCCACAAAGTACATTGGAGAACCTTGGCTTTTTTTATTATTTTTATTTTTATTTTATTTTATTTTATTTTATTTTTGACTGAAAACGCTCTGGTGAACACAGATCTACAAAAATCTGGTTAGGAGGATTTGGCAGTACCTTTTCCCTGCAAAAATAGAGTTGTATCAAAAAAAAATAAAGCAGAAGAAAATGTGTTACTGATTGAAAAAGGACAAAGCATACTTTAGTACTCAGGCAAAGAAATGCTCCCATTGTCCTTTTAAAAATTATTTTTTGTTTAAAATGTCTATTTAATCTTGCATTACCTAAATGCAAAATATTATGTAAGTATTAAAACATGAAAACAAACATTATTTGCTAGAAAATATAGAAATATTTATTTTTTGTATCAAAGGAAAAAAAAAAAAAAACTGGGTAACACCAAAAACATTTTGTTGCATCCCCACCTGGGCCCTACATTTCTGACAGCTCTTTAAAAACTTGCAGACATCCACAATTCCAGCTGAGAGCCTCTGTGAGCTACCTGCAGATATCTGTTTAGCGGCAAATTGCTTTCATGAAAACTTTGCTTGGAAATTATGTGGGTATTTTATTGTATTTAGGCCTCAAAAGGAATGTCACACAAATCAAGTATCTCTCTGATAAAGCAGTAGAGGACGTGTTTCCCAAGCTGAAATCTCCCTGCCTTGGTGGATGGATGCCTTCCTGCCAGCTCCTTCTTGGCTGGGAGAGGCGCATGGGTCCTGGCCACCGTGAGTGCTGCTGAAAGCCCTATTAAGCACTGATGATTGTACTGATTAAAAACCAATGGCGTAATTCAACCAGGGATATTTAATTTTATTAAATGCCAAGATATGTACCAGCATAGCCTGGAGTGCTTATGCATCAATAAGTGCTCATTTCATTTAAAGTTGTGAACTGCCACGAAGTGGCCATACTGTAGGTGAAATCTTTAATTTAGAAAAATAAATATATTGTTGGGCTGGTGTGATGGTAAGCAATGGCCATGATTGTAACTCACACATGCCTTTTAGTGGTTTTATTAAGATGTTTTATAAACAAAGTTTTAAAGTACAAGGCATGTTATCATTTTATTTCCTCAGAACAGCTAATAGGCTGGAGAGCTGGCCTTGTATTTATAGAGGGATGTATTTATAGAAGAAATCTCCCAGTGACTGGGGGGGAAATGGGGAGGCACATACATCCCATAATGTAGAGAAATGACTGGGAGCTTATACTTATGAATGTAGTGCCATAGCTAAATTAGATAAATTATTATAGGCCCTAGATACCAATGTCTGCTGCTATACCCTGCCTGCTGTTGCAGAATCACTCTTTTGATTTTCCTTCTCAAGGAGAGAGAGAAAATGAAAAATGTATTACTCTTTTCATAACACAGCTCTCTATTTTCTGTTCCTTATATACATACATTTATGTATACGTCTATTTATATAAACACAGTTACTAACCTCTTTTTCTAATTTTACTTTTACTAACCACACAACTCCTCCATGCAGCAGGAGGTGCTGGTGCTGGATGCACCTGCCACCAGGTACCGTCAGGCAGCCCAATTTTGGAGCAATTTTGGAGCTATACATTCGCTTTGAGGAAAAGAGTGAAACCTAATGTAAATTCATAAAACCAACCCCTTCTCTTCAATACTTAATTCTTCTCTTCAGTTCCATTATTTAAGGGTATAAAGTTCATCTTTTGCCAACCGACACAATAGGCACAGAATACAGTATTTCTTTTCTAAAAGTTGACTAAGATACTTAGATATGGGGAGAAAGGTGAGTGTATTAACCAGGATTACTTTGTGGTTTAGACTTTGGGAAAAAAAAAAATTCAAAAGCCTTGTGTGACTCAGAAGCTTGGGAGAATATTTCTATTAGAGAGCATCTCTGAACTGGAACAGTGTGGGTGTTTATAGACATTCTTTACAGAAGCTACGTCTCAAGCTATAATCATTCTACTTTACGTATTTCACTACAAAATGCATATATACATATAGTTAATAATACTGCCTTGGAAACCTCACACAGAACGAATTACATGAAATAAGATTAAAAATGTTCCATCTTCTAGATAATTCTGAAATTCCTTACAACTCTAAATGAGAACGAAAACTGGAATGGTTCAAAAATTATTCAGAGCTATTCTTTTTGAAAGTATAGGAAAGTCAGCTTTACTTCCAGTAATGGTGAAGAAATGTTATTATTTTCTAATGTAACACAAAGCTGTGTATGTCTGTGCTTGTGCACATCTGTGCATGCTGGAATGGGAGGGCGTGCAGTGAACCAGATACATCACTCGTTATAAAGCCAGCAAAACTAGTAAGTAAAATCTTTATATGAAGCAAAACAATGTATGCATCAAAAGCAAGAGAAAGCAGGGAAGAAGAGACACTGAAGAGAAAAGATACTCAGTTTAATTCTGAGTCACTGGAAAATATATCTTCTGGAAACATCAAAAATCAGCATGTTCCTGTAGCAATGTATTGCTCAGAAGAAGCGGTATTTGCTGATGGGAAACTGTTTCATAAAACATTTTCCAACCAGCTCTAGCACAAATACAGCCAATTGTCATTGTGCAGGAAAGTGAAGAATATACTTTATTTTAGGTTCAATTCCAGCAGTGTAAAGGAAAGTGGCCTCTTTAATCGAAGTCTTTGAGTCGGAGGAGTAGCGGTGAGGAACATTGCCCTTAACGGGAGACGAGCCCTGATGGGCGCCTGCCCCGCTCCTGACCTTGGGTGAGCAAAAGTGCTGTTATGAAATCCCACTCAGTCAAATGGTTTGTGTGTGTTTTGTTTGGTTTTTTTTTTCCCTCTTTTTTTTTTTTTTTTTTTATACAGACAAACTCATAACATCAAATCATTATTAAACTGCCAAGTTTCTGGATGATCAGAGCTGATAATTGCTTTCTCATTTTATTTATTTATTTATTCATAACAAGCAGGCAAAACACTGGCAAGTGTCAGCCAGAGCAGAACTTTGCTACAGCTGCCCACCTGATTTTTTTTTTTTTCTCTTTTTTCCCTAGGTCTTTAAGAATTGATCCGTCCCACTGACATTTCTGTATGTTTGCTGTAATTTAGCTATTTCAGCATACTGTTTGAAGATGCTTCTGGCTTTGTGGGGCTCATGTGAAATCAGAGAGGAAATGGTCATTGGCACGCCTCGATAGCTGGGGTGTGTGTGTGGCAGGGGAGCTGACAGAATTTGTGGTGGGTCTTTCACTGCAGAGTTTGAGAGAAAGTTTTTGCCCGGTTCGACAAAGAGCCTCAAAACCGAGAGAATTTACCCGTGAGAATATCCGCCGTTGAAGTCAGTTTGGTTTTCCAAGCTCTTCATTAAATAGAAAAACTGCAGCAATCCGGGATGCTTCGCAGGAGCAGCGGGGTGGCCCCGCTGTGGTGACCCAGGCGCTCGTTTGGAGGGGTCCGCATGTGGCTTTCCTCAGCCAGGGCGGCCCAGAGGGCAGCTCCGCCAGGGAAAAGGCCGAGAGCTGCTGTGCCGTGGCCGGTCGTGCGTGGCAGGGTCACGGCAACCTTTTTACCCCAATTTGGGAAGGCTTCACAGCGGGCGTGATGGATGGCAGCGAGACCCGCTTTATGGCGCTGTGATGCAGCACCCAGAGCCAGGCACAAACAGCTCCGAGGTGCTCTAACGTTGTTTGCTGCAATCTGCACATTTCCTAATACAGCAGGAAAAAAAAAAAAAAAAAGACTGTAATTTCACCCCTTTGGAGGGACCTTGGCAAGCCTCAAGCCTTTCCCCATTAGCAGCCCATCTGAAGCCCCCAGAATTTGCTGGATTAGTAGGACAGAGCTATTAGCGGCAGTGAACAGCAATAAGCTCCGGAAAATATGTTCACCAGCTGAAGTTAGCAGAGTGACAAGCAGTTTAAAAGACACTACTTGAAAATTCAAATTCTGCCTGTCTTTTTACCATCCAATTCTTCCAGCTTGTCACCTTGCTAAGGTCGTGGGCTGGATTTTAGCTCAGACAGGGTAATATAGTAGGAGTTAAACCTTGTAACTTCTTTCCTCTGCTCTGCATCAACGTCTGTCTCCTACTTTTCTCTGCTAGAAGCAGGAACACAAAAAAGTAGTTCTAGCTCAGCCAGAGCTAGATTTTTATCAGCTCATTTTAGTCAATAAAGAAAGAAGTCAATCACTCTTGGAAAATAGCACATTCCAGGCCTGTATATACCAGGCCAGTACAATCGCAGAATAAATCAATAACCACATTAATCAATACGATGTAAACTGCTGATCTCTGTGGATAAATTGTACCTGTGTAAGAAGGCTTTCAAATAAATTCCAAACCCACTCAAACTGCATAGGCTTTAAATCTACTAAGGGCAGTGGGACAAGTGAAAGATTTGTGTTGTTTCTCTTTAAAATCTCTGGGAGAGCAGGGCTGCAGAATAATGCAATTAAACCACGCTAGCAGTGCTCACACACTCTCACACAAAGTTCGCTTCGTGGTGCGTGGAGAGCTGCAGGAAACGTCCCTCAGCTCAGACGTGCCAGCCCCAGGGTGCTCCTCATCAGGCAATACCCCAGGAGGAAAGGCTGGGCTGGGTATCAAGGGCGTGCAGAGGAGGGACGGTGAGCTGCAGCTTGGTTGTTTTACAGCTCTGGCAGCTGTAGGACGTTTGCTCCTCCAAGCACCCCATTTTTTTAGAAAAACCCAAACCCAAACATTGTTTTGTTTTGTTTTATTTTATTTTATTTATTTATTTATTTTATTTTATTTTATTTTACATGCTACCACAGTAGTATCCCATGCAAGACCGCTGGCAGAGACCACGGACACATTGCTCAGAAGGGAAAACCTGGGTCACACCAACAGCCTCTGGCAGAGCAGGAGCAGGAGCAGGAGCCAGGCAGCCCAGTGATGAGCCAGTGCCTTGCCTACCCTGGCCCATCGCCCACGCTGTCGTGGAAAAAGCTGGATTAACTCAAGTGCAAAATGTCTAGGGACTCGAACATGCCTTGTGACAAACTTGCAAGGGGGTCTTTTGGTAGCCCTTTGTGTGTCAGAATTATTCCAGTTCATTCTCTAAGGATAGGAAATGTTTGGAGACATTTTTCAGTACTGAAATATACTGTTGTACATATAATAGGTTAAGCAAAGGAATGATACATAACAGCATTATTAGTATGACATTATAATTGCTACATTAGACATATTTTCAAGTGCTAAGTGCTAGAAACTGATAAAAGGAAGAAGTTCATACTAAATAAATAAATAAATAAAACTAAATGATTGAAGCCATTTAGAGGCCATTATTATACCATGCTGTCAAAACGTCCAAGTGACCTTTTCTGCATGGTAAATTTCTCCAAGAAAGATTTTATACAGACTATTTTAATAGCACTGTTCCTCTGCCTCCCCTTCCCTTTCCTCCCCGCCTCCCCCCCCCCCCGCCACCCCAAAAAAGACAAAAAAATCATAGTTTTTGTTTAGATAATGGTCAGAGCAAGAGAAATGCCAAATCCTTATACACACACTGAAGATGACCAGAGGCTTTATATACCAAGCGTTTGCAACCTTGTGTACGTTTTTTTATGTAGAGGGATATTTCTGAATGCCTACGTATGAATGCACGAATGCAAATGTAAAAGAATGGCATTCTTTGACATTTTTCATCCACAAGAATCCCTTGGTAAGTGGCAGCACTCCAGTAATCCACTCACAGTGGCAGAAGACAGCACGCAGACATCATCTCAGCCCGGTGGCTGGGGTAGGCTGAGCCACTCCTCGGGATAAATAATGCAAAGACCGCGAGGCTCTGCTCATTTCCGTACTATCTGTGCTTGGAAGTTCTCATATCCTTGTAGCAGAATTTCAGTAGTCCACTGTGAATATTTCCATACCTCAAACCACATTCACCCAGAGGCTCTAGCATGGCTGCATCCACACAGACCCTTGCAAGCTAGCCAAGGTTCAAGGTAAGCGACATGTAAGAGCACTGAGATGCCGGTAATGGTGCCTTGGAAATGTAGGAGTGGAGAAAAGGCATCAGGGATATTCAGGGTAAGGCAAGATCTGCCCCAGCTTTTGCCCAGGGAAGAGCAAAGAGCAGCTGGATGTGTGAACTGAAAACCGAATGGATGAAACCTGTGGGGGCGGAGGGAGGGAGGCAGCGCTCCCAGCCATCGGCCCACGGCAGCCCCGCGCCTGCCAAAGCCTCTCCGAGCAGATTAATTCTTGCTTCCACACAGCAAATCATTGTGGGAAATTCCCTGTGACTGCAGTATAGTCAGATATTAATAAAAATCTTTCTTTGCTTTTGCAATGTATTTATATGTAAGTGTGATTTAGAGCTCTGTGTCAAGTCCTCGCTGGCGCCGCATACCAATGACCTGCACAAAACACAGGGTGCTTCTGCACTTCAGGTTAATGCTGATTTAGGGGCTGGTGCAATAGCACACGCAGGCTATTTTATTTAGTTTCTTGGCATTCATATTCAAAAATTGCTCTATAAAGAGGGGGGAGGCATTAAAGAAAGTTTAAATGATCTTAAATCACAATGAAACATTGCATTTGGAACTAAATGAAACATTTGGATAGACTAAAAATTGCTTTTTTTTTTCAGGGAGAAATATTTTGTTGATGTATTAAATTTAAAATGAAAATCTCTGACTGTGACTGGTCTTAGATTTTTCTACTTTGCTTAGGTCATCAAAATAAAATAGGCATTACTCTTCCAGCTGTTGGAAAACTTAGCCTTGTCTGTGATTTGGTCCAGTACTCTGAAATGTGGTTCCCAGTACTGGGCACCTCTAGGTGGGGTTGTTTTTTTGTCTTTCCTTTCCCTTTTCCATTGTTTTCACTTTGAGTTCTGGTTTTAGGGGGGTTTATATTGTTCTTTTTTTTTTTTTCCTGCAACAATGAGTGACAAAACTATTTCATCTTTTTTTTTTTTTCCTTTTCATGAAAGCTGCCAGTCAGCTGAACCCTTGCTATTTCAGCACCAGCTGTGTTAATAATATTTTCTAAAGACATTAAATGAAACGATTAGAGTTGGCCACCTGGCCTTTCCTACACCATTCTGCAGTTTGACTAATCCAGCTTGATTCAGACATCATTTTGCCTTAGTGAAACATCAAAAAAATATGGGGGAGTTAAAGAGGAGGAGGAAGGGCCTCCACAATTTAGAGGACTTAATTTATTTAGAGAGAGTAGGGGGCTATCATCATATCTTTGTTTAAATGTAGTATCCTTAAGACTCCTTAGAAGTTGTGATTTAAGGCATTCTACTCTGGTTTGAGTTTTTCAGTGCTAGGCAAATCTACTTTAGGAAGCACAGCAGCAGAACAAAATAGTGAATTAGATCAATTTAAGTTCTGTTTGCTGAAGTAAACATCTCCTAAGGGAAAGAATGAAAAGATTGTTTGCTAAAGTTGCACGTCTCACTTGGTTTTAGTAGCTATGGTGCCAAACAGTTGACTCCTGCATGCAGAGGAGAGGAGAATATTTAGCCACAATGGTGGAACAAAGCTAAATGATGGCCCCTGTCCATCTGGTGGCACACGGCAGAGGATCTGATAGGAAACATAATGACCATTGGTTATCACCTTGGTGTTGGTCCATCCTGTGTGAGTGCCTGCACATATACTTCGACTGGCAGTCCCAAGGCAAAATAGTCACTTGGAAATCCACTTGTCGCTTCAGCTCTAAGGAAGTTCAATGAGAGAATAGCTTTGCTCAATTAGCAATCTTCCTATTCTTAGGGTTTTCCCTTACTTTAAAAAGGGCTTCTCCCATGGGAATGACAGAACAAGGCTAAGGTAGAAATTATGAAGTTAAAACACGGGAGAATTGAAGAGATTAATCTGAAAAACATCTACAGAGAGAAAAGCACCTTGTAATGAACATTAGTCATGTATACAGAAATGAAAACAAATGTGAAGAAATATTTCATTGTTTATTGTCACTGCAAGGAAAAATGTTTTTACTTCATTAGGGTATTATCAGGATTTTTAAATACCATATCCACTTCTTTCTAAACTGTTTTCTTCTGTTGAACGCTATGTTAAACCTCCTCCTAATGACTCTTGTGATTAGCATCTTTGTAGAAATCCCAGAGGACAGGCTTCTAAAAGTGGCATTATATTTCTAGAGCCTCCCTGTAATTAAGCATCTATCAGGCCTTCTATTCAGCTGCATATGACTGCTCACAAGAAAATCTTTCTTTGCTTGAATGAAAAGAGCTGTTTTGTTTAAACTTAGTGAAAGGATCACAGTTATGTTATAAAATATAAGAATCCTAGATTCAGTTTAACTGAAACAAAATGTACCTGTTGCATACCGGATACAAAAATTCTGCGAGTGAATTGCAATGGCAGCGACAAGTTGCGCTTAGAGACCTGCTGGGATGCAATGATGCAAAAACCTCTGTCAGAGCTCCACCAGAGGGGTCATCTCTTTGAAAAACATTGTTGAATTCAGTATGAGGATTATTAAATATCACCAGATGTGAGTAATATTTGCCCAAGTTTCTACAATAATTTCTTTAGTCTCTGTAGCCGCAAGAATATGAAACACATACTCTTTTGGCTTTGATAGCATCAAAAGAAAAAGCAAACGTTTAACAGTGGGTACAATTCCTAGCGAAACACGTTGTCCTAGGGATTCAATATCCTTTTCATTCTCTGGAGTGCTTAAATCAAAATTGAACATTGTTTCATAAAGCATGCTCTTGCTATGTTTTTATTATTTATGATTTCATTTTATATCTGAGCGTGTGGAGTTCTCCCAGGAAGGCAAGCACATGAGTCCTGTCAGTAACCTCAGGTATCGAAGTTTTGGTAACTTCCTATACAACTTCCCATTCTAAGACTCCTTCTGCCTATTTGGCTCCCATACCCATGGACAAGAAATGTGTTTTATTACACTCTTTGGAGAATTATCATTCACAGATGAAACTGCATTTTGCTTACCCATGTGCTTACACAATGCCATCTCCATTTGAGCCCTTTTCACATGAGAAAAGGGGAGGGAACTTCATTAATTTGTGGTACCAAATGGTTACAAAGGTGAGATAACACATATTTGACAGTGTTGAAAAGAAAATTTACTTCAGAATAAGGTGGGAATGAAAAAGATCACATCATTACAAGGTATCTTTTCATCCCCTACTAGTGATGTGAGACAACAAATACCTTTTATAGGACGCTGTTAAAATACAAAGCAGTGTGACTTCACATTTTGAGCTATATCTATCGACTTGAAAGCCATGATCACTCTGGTGTTTCATTTAACATTCTAATAACTCAATAGATTGAAGGATTTAATTAGATGCTTTTATTTATATTTCAAGATGATGAAAATCAATGGTCTTCTCATTTACCTTCACACCTAGCCCAAAGACGAATCTACACTTCCAGGCTACAGCAAAGAATAACAATGCCAGCTGAGAGAGTAACTGAACCTGCTGGAAGACAGATGTATTTCAATCTCCCCTTAAAAAAGGTATTCAGCATCTCTGCTATCTTTGTTGATCAGAACAGTCTTCATAAGACACAGTCCTTTAAAATGTATTTGAGAATATGTATCTCAAATTATAAAAGGTACTGTCCCACCCAGATCTGGTTCAAGGCTTGTTGATGCCACTGAAAGCTTCTCTATTGAATTCAATGGCTTTGGGTTGGTCCATATGACTCCTTTTATTTAGGTTTCCCTTTTCGGAAGAAAATAGTGTAGTACATTTCTTATAGTGCATTCTATGTTGTTCCCTGTAATACAAAAAAGAAAAAAAAGAAAAAAAAGTGCAAAAAGTAAACAAATAACTTTTATTTAATTGAAACTTGCGTGTTTGTTTTTGTTGTTGTTGTTGTTTTGAACAGGTTACAATGAAGAACACAAGATAAATAATGTCTATATCACAACTAATTTCAAGCCTCTTCTCAGTTACAACATCTTGGCATAGGTCTTTCACAAATGTCATACCATTACATTGGAGTTTCAGTGAGAATTACTGTTTATAAAAAAAATGAGATCAGTCTCCTTGCAATCTCAAGTTATATTTGGCACCACCCATTTAATTAATGCATATACATTTATCCACGAATTTCAAAGCTTTTTTTAAATTTATGTAGTATCGATATTTACATTTTCTCAGCAGTATTGATATTAATGTTTTCTTAGTAGTGTACATTCTCTATCTCCCTCCCCAATCCCCACTGTTTTTCTTTATTGGAAATGTTCGTTCTGGTAAAGTATTAAGATAAAATCTACAGATGGTTTACTTTTAAAAGTCCATGGCTGAACATTGCCTTAATCATCAAGGGAAAGAGTACTTAAGGACAAAACTCAAAAGCAGGATCCCAGATGTCAATGTATATTGCACTCTTTGGGATAATTTTATTTCTCCAGAGCTTAAACCTGTAAAGACATAAGCATAAAAAAATCTCTGATATAAGTAAATGTCTGTCCAAATATGTATTTCTATGCAGTCTAGCATAACAGTATTCTTTTTCAAACTTTCAAAATGAAACATTAGCCACAAAGGTTATTTCTATTTATTCATTTTCAAGTTGCAGCAGCAATCCCAGGGAGTACGGTTTTGAATCATGTTCCCAGTCTCTACATGAATATCTGCTTTCAGGAGGGTTTTGGTTAGTTTGTTACAAAACTGTGCTGCATTTTGCATGAATAATAAGGTATTCATGCAAGCAGAGACCAGACCCTGGGTACCCACACCTCAACCATGGAGCAGAGCTGAGGGGCTCTGTCTTGGCATATGCAGCAGCTCCAGATCTGATGAAAATTTGTGGTGAATATGAAAGCTGAAGCTTTGACTTCAGCTAGAAAGCTTATTTGTCTGTCCTTCCCAATGCATTCCAGGCTAGGGCTCATGGAGACATACACTAAAGATTAAGATCACACCTAGGTGTTGGGAAATTGTTTCTCCACTAATGAACATGATAAAACCAGAGACTAATCTACATTCATCCAGTATTACAAAGCGACGAGAGGGAAGTCACCTACGGTAACAAAAAGTCTGTTAATCCTTTGTACTTAGAGGCACACACATTTCTTATTATGCAATAATATTCAGAGAAGGATAAAAATTCTCACATACTTGATATTTTCGGAATCCTAATTTCCTCGCTGCTACTGCCATCCCCACCATCACTGACTGTTCTTATTTCTATGAGATAATCTTCTTCAAATGGCACCAGAAGTTCAGCTGAAGTGTTGTTTGTCTCCAGTATATGAGTTTTGCTGTGTCTGTTTTGTCTGTACAAAATCTAAATAAAAACGGGTTAGAAAACAAGAGTTACTTGATTTATTTAAGTTTTAATGGATTTTTTTTAAATGGCTGAGAATACCTTCTGTCATGTCCCAAACTTTTCAGAATTCTGTTAGCACCCTGCAGAGTATTAAATTCCATTAGAAAAACATTTTTTAAAGTTCAAGAAAGAACAGAAGTTTGGATAGCAGCACCTGGGTTTCCACTTAGGAAGCGTATTTCTGCAACTAAATGTGAGGGATTCAGGGACTGCTTGTGTATGGGTCTTTTCACTAAGGTGTCTCTGGGCCATGGTGTGGACTGGCCACCCTGGCCCCATGCCCAAGTGCTCTGGGGAGTTTGGATGGGGATCCTGCAGACTATGATCAGCTTTGTCCTCCGAGAAGCCTTTCTTCCTTGCTAGCAATCTCGTGAAGACAACCTTTTAATATATTTATGCTAAAAAGAGCAACTGAAGAGCAAAGCAGAAAGAGAGTTAACAGTGATCATACAATAAATACGCAGTGAGCACTTAAAGCACTCTTTCCACATCAAAATGTAATAGGAAAGTGTAGCCTGGAAGCAGGTACGTTAGACACAAAGGAAAAGAGCTTAATAGACTAGTTTTAATGTTTTTCCCGGCGTGTGGAGCTACTCAAGCACACTCACTAGAATCTAAAAGGATATGATCTCAAGAAAGATTGCAAGGTGGATTTTTTAATATTTTTTTTTCGATCCTTTTTTCTCCCTGGGCATAAATAACTCTGCATAGACACTAAAATGCTGAGCAATGCAAGGATCTTGATCCTAGGAACCTTTCCTCATGTAAGTGCTCTCCACAACCATTTTTACCATCCTTCAGGAATAAAAAAGTCTATCCTGAAGTCTTTTGGGGTCAGAGGCACTGCAAACAAACTTTAAATTTTACTTTCCTTAAAAAATAGATTTATAGAAGTGCTTTTTACTTCACTCACATTGATCTTTATGTGAGTGTCTTCCTATCTATTTTCAAAGATACATTTATGAATTGTCAGAGAGTGAGGACTTTCAAATGTATTTTATGCCTCTTTAATTCTTAAGAGACTGTTCTCTATTTCTTACAAATGTGTGAAGCTCTTGCCAAAAAAGATGTGAATGCAAGAATCTGATACAACTAAGATTACAAGGGAAATGGGATGAGAGTTCCAGTGCTAGGGACAGGATACCCCTGTGTTGGGATAAAGGCATCCTCCTCTGAATGAGATATTCTTCCATGTTTTGTATAAATGTCAGCCAACTTTCCCAATAACTCCAGAAAAATCACCTTTTTCCAGGTAATGAATAGTCACATTTCAACAAGTCACTTTTTGCACTTTTATAATAAATGAGTATGATTAATGAGATAAAGCAATGACTTACTTTGTAGCCTAGCACTTCTGATTCATTCTCCATTGTTTTTACGTGCTCCCAGTTCAAGCAGATTTTGGAATTTGTCAGTTTCCAGGCAATATTTGCCGGGGGTTGACTCGGTGCTTTAAAAAAAAGATGATGATAATCACAAGATACAACTGAATATTAATTTGCATAGTGTAATTGAATGAGCCGCTGACATGGAAGTAGCAAATGCATGGCTGATTCAAGTCTAAAAGAGTAAAAAATATTTTCCAGTCCATCATTGCTCTCATATTAGTCAGAATAAAGATCTATTCATAGCACAAAACCACTTACTGTGAGTTCATTTGGGAAATTAGGAAAAGCCTGACAATGTCTGACAGTTCAAGTTACATTTGATAGATTTTGTTTAAGCATTATGTTGTTCCTATCTATATTGTAATGGACTAGAGAATGTTTTGCTGCATGGAATTCAGGGGAAAAGAAAAAAAAAAAGCTAAAACTAAGAGCAGAATACAAAAAGCTAGATTTTCATCAGCCATGAGTGCAGGTTACAAAGAGTTACACATTAAAGTCTCCATGTGATCCATCATGAAACATTGCAGGATTTTATAAATTCTCAGCATAATAGGCTGAGAGTAGATTTTCAAAGGCTTTTTATGCCTAAGTGCCAGGACTTTGAAAATTTGCCTACAAGTGACAGAAATTGAATCCTGTGAGAACATGTGAAGTTGAAACTGTGCCTTTGAGCTAACACTGTCTCATATTTAGAACAACACATTATCTCCATCTCCATGGTGTGTCCAACTGGACCTTGCCTGGGAGGACAGTGCTGGAGGTATTAGAGGAAATAGGGACTTGAATAGAATTAAGAAAAGAGAGGAGAGATATGGAGAAATAGGGCTTCTGGGTTGTGAGTATCCCAGACCTGACTTTAAAATGTTAAACTTCTAGGATACTTCATTTCTCCCTGCAGTTTCTATATATTGATGACTAGCATACGTAGCTTAGAAGGCATGTTGATTTGGTAATACAGCATAATCTATTTCATTTCCTACAGAGAGAGAATAAATTGATTGTGTCTGTTATATTTGTCTGCTTCCTGACTATGGAGAAGCTTAATCCATCGCGCTGGTAGGGAAAGGAGGTGTTAGTGAGCCACCCAGGTGAATCTAAGCAGGCATCCTTCCAGGAGCCATAAGTCAGTGCTGGATAAATATTCATTTTTGAAGGTGTTTAAATACATTCATATGCGTAAAACCACAAATTTACTTTTTTTTTTTTTAAAAAAAAAACTTCCTTGCTGCTTTCAGCAAATATTTTAGATAAGGAATTCAATCACAAGACATTCACAAGAGGCAAAGGACGCCAAAATCTTTATTGATTGAGTACTTTCAAAAGTCTTGGAAGCCCTCAAATATCGTTCAATATCCACATAGTACTTAAAGCCACCTTAATTCATAGAATTTGGGCTGAAAAACCACCACTACATGACTTCCTAAAAAAAATTATCTGTTTTTCCTCTACAGACCAAGAACCAGAATAGGCAGCAATGGATAGCGCTTCTGGTCCTTTCCAACCTAAATGATTCTATGAAGCAAAACATGGTGAACAACTCCTTAGATCTAAGATGACTGATCCTTTCCACAACTAACTTCTTAGAATCAACATTGTCAAGAATAATTCGTAGTCCTAAGTATGTGTTTAAGTTTATTAATTTAATGAAGTTACTCTCATGTTGTAGGTAACACATTTTTTGTTGCTGTTCTACTGAGTCTAGGTTTATACTTGCAACTTATTTCTAATATCTACATCTATTGAGGTATGTATTTGTAAAGAAAGAGAAAAAGTGATGAAATTTCTGAAAACCATAACATAAATAAAGAAACAGAAGAGCTGAGCCTCATAACTGTTTTTAGTGGGAGCAGTATGCTCAAGGAAGGAGGACATCATTTCTACTTTCCTAAGTAGTAAACTCAAACCAGAATATCAACTTAGATCTTAAATTGATCTTAGACAAGTAAGCTTCAATCAGAATTGCACCTATCTGGCAGAAGGCCTATTTTAGTTTTGAGTTTTGCTTAGTCCATACAATAATGCCATGCACAGAACATTTTAGGAACCTTTGGCAATGAGTACAAAGACAGAGCTATTAGCTTGAAGCTAAAGCTCCCACTGTAGATGTGCATTGTTTATATTCTCTTGATGTATTACCTCTTCCCATATTGAAAGTGCCTGCATCTTTCAGAAACGAGAGCTTAAAAATTTAATATATGTTTTTAAATATTAAATGGGTTATTTGGACTTTAATTTTTAAATGAACCATTAGCACCATCCTGAGTTTGACAGAAGATGAAGACAATGTAAAGCAAAAGCAAATTCATTCCCTATATGTCCTGTCTCTTGACTTCTGTGTCTTTATTTTTTCTGTCATACAAATATACATAAAAATATAGAGAATCATTTCCAGAGATTAGTTCATTTTCCATTAGGAAGTTGTCTGTGAGAAGAATTTAGGGCATATGGGTACATAACAGATTACCAAAATTTTCTATTTTATGATTATTTTGCTCTAAGTGAGCATTTACTTTACAGGTTCAATCAGAACTTCCCTATTATCTTGGAGGATGGCCCCGTGAAATCATAGGTTTCATGAAGTTGTTTCTCACGAGTAGAGTAGCATATGTTTTTGCTTCTAATTGCAGGAAATTTAAACAATTACTCACTAAATAGTATTTATGTGAATGTATCACATACGCTATCGTCTGTACTGCACAATTTAGAGATCTCAGAAAAGCATCTTGAGAATTTAAGAGTTTTCTTTAAAAAAAAAAAAGCCATATTCCCGTACCCAAATCTGTGGTTTGACCTGTGAAATATCTTTCCTTTATTGACTCTGCATCTCATTTGAAATCTCGTGAAAGCAAGTGCCACACTGCTGCAATTCAAAAGGAAATCCTTCCTAATAGTTGCTACACTGGAGGAACACAAACACCTCTGTTATCTAGTTTTGCAAGCGTAGAGAATTACCTTAGTACATACACATAACAAACCTAGAACCCCTCCTATGAAGACAGGCTGAGGGGGTTGGGGTTGTTCAGTCTGGAGAAGAGAAGACTCTAGAGATATCCTACAGTGGCCTTCCGGTACCTAAAGGGGGCTTACAGTCCGAGTAAACTCAGTGGTGACCACAGAATTGTTATCAGGGAAGAGAGGAAGAAGTTTCTTACTCACAGATTGCATTGCTTCATTTGATGAAGAAATTTGGGACCCCATTGATATTGCAACATTTAGCAGAGCTGGTCACGGTAAGCTGAAATGTCACTATCCCACTTGGGAGCTTGCAACATTTGTTGTACAAAATTGAATACTCACGTGACTTTTTAGTAGTGACATTTACTGGGGTGCTGGAGGGCCCTGTCCCTGCCGTGTTGTAAGCCCGAACTGTTGCAAAATACACTGTGTTAGCCTTTAGTCCTGTGATATTTTTGGCTGTTACATTCCCATTGACTCTGACTTTACCAGCTGCGCTTTCCTTGGGATCATCGGTCCAATATAAAACCTGGAAAGCCAAAACAAAGAAAAGGCAATTCGTTGTTTTAAATCAATTAAGGAATTGGCTGGGAAGCAGACACGCTGACAATGAAGATTTCAAGGAATACAAGACTTTTCATATTCAAAACTCGCAGGAAAGAAAACCAAGCATGAATATTTATAGAGAAGAAATAAAATTTGAGAGACAGAATACCAATTAAGAAAGCAAATCAAATCCTTAGCTTTATAGATGTCCAAAAGGAAAACTTTGATAACGTGAGAAATTTTAAAAGCTTGCTTGGTTTTATGGTTTGAACATACTTGAAAAAAATTTTAAATGACATAAAGAAATATTTATCTCAATCATCTAAGGGGATTTTAATTATTTTGTATCCTGCTTCTAATTTTGATTTTTAGCATTTGATTTTGGAAGGCTTGTGTGTTGTATGTGCCTCCTACTACCTTGCTTTATACATTTGTAATGAAAGCACAGAACTTAAAGTATTTCTGACTTGGTTTACCCTTGCTTTATTTTATCTACAAAAGATTCACTGTGCAAATAAAATGCCCAGGAATCATATTTGAGATTACTTTGAAGTACTCCAGCTAGAAATATAAAACTTCCACCACTCCCCCACGCTCCGGAGGCACTGCTGCCCTGTCCTGGGGATGTCAGGTGCAGCTAACACTGGGGCTCTGCTCCCACCCGGTGCTGGAGACCTGAGAGAAGCCAGAGGCAGGATGAGTGCCACCGGGGTCTGGCAGCATCCATGTCCCCCCACAGCTCCCCCATCTCAGCCCCTGAAATGCCTGTCGCTGGATCTGGCCCTGGGCTCATGCCATTGTGCCGGCGGTGCACCCCAGTGCACAGGGCAAGCAGCCCGTCACTTACTAGTACATGAGCAGCTGCTCACTATGAACAGAAGTGAGAAGCCCAAAGCCTTTCAAATATGCCACAGCAGAAGCTTTGGATGGTAATGATGTGCATGTTCTTCTGTGAGAGGTGCTGTAGGCCACGTGCATGTCCCCTAAAGATCAACTGCCCCATTGCGCTCACGCAGTGTTACAGCTGTCTGAAGAGGGAGGATCAACCTTGTTTTATGGAATCAAGCACAAGTCATTTTACAGTGGTCATCACAAATGATTAAACTTGAAGTTTTAATTTACATTACAAAAAAAAGCTGGGACAGAACTATAGTCTGGGTCTATAAATGCTTGTGATTACCTCAGGTGAAATGTTGCTAATGAGAGTCAGGTGAAGAGCTCCATTAACTGCTGATTTGGCAGTGAGGGAAGAGGAATCAGGATATGAATGTGGCTGGGGAGGGGGTTTCTGTAAGGTGCCCAGCACCAGCTGCCTCACCTCGTAGCCCAACACTCTGCCCGTGAGCCTGTTCCACGCGATGGGCTGCCAGGAGACCTCCACCTCTGCCGCCGAAATGCTCAGTGCCGAAGTCCCTGCTGGTGCTATCTGTGGCTCTGGGTCATGGGAGAAAACAAAGCCAGGGGAAAAATTGTGGTATTAAAAGGGTGTTGTCTCAGAAACTTAATGAGATTGAAGACAAAAAGACAAGATTTTTGGTGGAAGCCGCAGGCAGAGGCTCAAGAACCCTGGTATGAATCCCTAGCTTTGCTGCCTGTTTACTGTGGAGCACCAGCAAAATTGTAATTTTTCAAAATTGATCATAACCTGTGATCTGGGACAGATTTTTAGAGGAGGTCAGCTGCATGGAGTGATCTGGGCCCTCTAACAGGTAAACTGTTTTCAATGTCTCCTGTTTTTTCCCAGCCCACTCAGTGGGAGCTCCCTGGGGACAAGTCTGTTGAAACATGCCACCTACTTAAAGCAGTTATGAAAAACTGTCCCTTGCTTTTGTTCACTTCATTTTCCCATCCTTTGTCTTGTGTCTCTTGAAAACCTGCAATGAGCAGCTTTGAGCTAAATTCTGACTATCCCTATAGGGATCTGAATTATCATACCTGGGACCTATGGGCTCTACACAGTCAGCAATAGGAGTAATTTGCTTTACCATCTTCTCCCGAGTAGACAATGGATATGGAGCTCAGGGTCCCTTCTCCTTCATTGTTGTAGACACCAACTTTCACTTCAAAAGGAGACAGAGGTGTAATGCTTTCATTCCTATAAATGTATTTGCTTGCTTCTGCTGAAGCCACCACTGCTTTTGTCCAGGTTGTTGAGCCAAGAGGACGAAACATAATGATGTAGCCAAAACTTTCCCCATTCTGCAGTTCTTCTGGAACTGGCTGTAGTGACAAGGCAGTCAGTCAATAAGCATTTGCAAGTATACACTCTTTTAATTGAATCTTCATTCTCTCAGTATATTTTAGTAGTATTGATTCAGTTGACTGTGCCTTAGAGAAGATAATAATGTTTGTTCCATCAGTCAATGTAATATTGAAATAAAAATCAAAATAATAAATCTATTGAGGCAATCAATTTAGAAACAAAAGATCTGATCAGCTCCATTAAAGTTATTCTCTTCCAGGCATGAAGTTTTCAAAATTAAAAGCATTTCACTCAGCACAGGTTGTAACTGATATTTTTTTCCCCCAAGGGGTGTAGGAATGCTGATTTTAAAGAAATTATTTTAAAAGAAAGAAAGAGTTGGGAAAGGAGCAAATGTGTATACATAGAAGTGCATGTCAGCTGTATAATTGCCTGTGCATGTGTACAGCACTTACATATTTTTTAGCACAAGTGAGAGTCTTGAGTGCATGAACATTTTCTCATTTAAGTTTGCTTAGAACAGAAATGTTATTGCAAGTCAACATGATAAAATTAAGGCTTCTATTAATAAAATCTCATGTCAAGATATGTATTAATGACTCATACCGAACAGGCAATTACATCAACGCTGTATTATTTTTTTCTTGGGAAAAACAACACTTCTACATTGGTTTCTCAAAGCAAGAGAACATTTGTGAAACAAGAAAAGATCAGTAGTACATAGAGGAGTACATAGCTTTTATCAGCAAAACTTCATTTATATTAGATGCTTGCATCAAAGCCAGGTGCAAGGAAATCAGCTATGAAAAATGGTGCAGAAACAGAGTGAAAAACAAAGGGGCAGAACTGCAGCTCCCGCAATGGTTCCTGGCTCCAAACTTTTCCCCTGTAGAGAAGCTATGAGGAGCACTAACAGTCTGAGAAGGTGGGAGGTAAAAAAAAAAAAAAAAAAATAAAAATAAAAAAAATTGAGGAATAAATCAGCAGATTTCAGGGCACTGAATGTATTCTTTCTTTCCTTCTAATTTAATAGTAAGATATTTGTCAAATTATAACCCTGATCTGACATATATAACAAATGTTGTCATTCTTTAAGTGTTTTACAAACATTAATTTCCCAATCTACCTCCTTCTATTTCTTATCCAGTCCCGAGAGAGTTAAACGTGAGAGATGAGGGTGCACTGGGGATTTATAAGAGTTCAAGCTACTTTCCAGAGCATTTAATTTGTTTTTGAGGCTTCTGTGACCCCAGATTTAATCAAGATGTTTAGTGAGTTCATCACAGAAAGCTGGAGAGCCCAGTTCAGTGTTGTTAGCTTGGCATAATTAGTATTTCTTCTGACTATTTTTCAGGACACACTATGAAGTCCAACAGGATAATTTGATTGAGATCTCTCAGGTTGTTTTTCAATTTTCATGTTCTGCTCCCAAAGAGTAGATCAGTAGAGGAGAAAATGAAAGAAAACAGTGAAAGATGCATATGGAGGAAAATTCAGTTCAGTAAAAGTGAAGTTTCACTCTATTTGGAGCATGCAAAGGGGAAAGCATTGGCAGTATTATTTATCTTGTCGGGATTTTTTCTTTTGATCTCATTTTTTTCTGTCACTTCCCTTCCTCCCTCAAAAGGTTGGTTAAATGGCAAAGTTATCAGCATACAGGACAACAGAGGTAACTCACTTAGGTGATAAATAACATTACTTGTAGTTTAAATTAATTTATTTTCCTTTCTTTTAAACCATATACATGAGCTTGGCTATTTCCCTGGAAAAAGAATGAAGTCAGGGGAAAGGGGAGACTGCTTTCCTTGCTTAAGCTGAACTAGAAGTATTTATTATTATTATTATTATTTAATTGAATAAATATTTTCCATGACTTATGAAGAGAGCACTGTGCTTTTGAAGCCCTGGTCCGAATTAAAGACTACACAGAGATTGTGTGCAGGCTCTGAGATATTCACACCTGTCCATAGGATGGGTAAGGCTGCCTGGGCTCTGCCCCGCAGGCTGGGTGACGCTGACAGCCTGGGACAGCTCCTGCTGTAGCCAGTTGTCTTCAGAGCCAGGTGAGATGTTTACCTGGGTGAGTCACGTGCATTTTTCAGCAGCAATGAAAACCCCTCAGTTTTTCCACTGTCCAGCACAGGTGGACACTGTGTTTTGGTCAGTTTTTCCATGGGGGCTGGAGCAGCTGCCCATCACTGCAGAGGCTTTGCACGAGGCTGCCTGCAGAGATGCAGATGGGTAGCTGGAGAAGGAAGGCTACTTCTCACAACACTTGCTCTCTGCAATGACCTGTGCTCACTCATTGCAACTTGTAGTATGGTATTAATAGCTCTGAAATTGCATATTCTCTCTTCTTGCTGGAGTGTTGGAGAATTAAAGGGCTCATCTCCTTTAATGCATAATAGGATATGTCTTGTCAGCACAGAGTTCCAGAATGAAAAACATGTAAACAAAAGTATGAAAAATGTTAATGCAGAAAATGGCCAAGCAGATTAGTGTGTTAAGCACATCCTGTACAATGGAGATAAGAGGGTTATACAGACTTCTAAACATCTTTATAACATGCCTCTTAAACTGTTTATTTTTATAAATGGTTTGCTATAACACAAGAAAACTTGCTATGCATCTTACAGACTGTTTTCTCTCCAGATGCAGGATGAAATCCAGGCTCAGCCCGAGCCAGTGACTGAAAGCCTCTGGATTTCAGCAGGGCTGTGATTTCACCCATAGACTTTTCCCCATTAGACAGCTTAGGTTAATTGAGCTAACAATTACCTCCCATGTGATGACCAGCTCGGAACGGCTCCCTCCTCCTCCACTGATGTTCGTCGGTGCCACCACAGGAACTGGAGAACAAGAGACATCGGTGCTTGCAGCAACCCCCTGCTGCTGCCTTGTCCACTGCAAGATTAAAGGGTTTCCTCCCAGCTTCTCTCACATGCAGCTACTCTGCCTTTCAACACGTTAGAACAGGGACTACATTATATAATGGTACATTTTAAACGAACTGAAATTATGTTTACACATTTTCAAGTTTCTAAGGCTGAAGCCACAGATGTATTTGATACATGAGTACCCTGGTTCAAAAAATTAATTAAAGAAGCTAGTAGCATCAAGTATCTGACATTATTATGCCTCATCAACTAATTGGCAAAATGATGTTCCATTCAGACTGTAGCTGCAACACTACTGATTTACTAATTATGCATTTGTTCAGTAAACATGTTGTTGGAGCAATATATTAATTTTTTTTAATTGGCTGTATGCTTTGCTTAAGAAATTCAAAACTTGTAATTTTTCTTCTCCTAAGAATGCAAGTGGCCAGAAGTGCATTAATTAGAACTTGATTTCCCCAGCATTACTCCAGGTGTATGGCCCCATAGGTCCATAGTCAAGGTCAAATAACATGCTGGTGCTGCAGGCTGAAGGGGCTTCTCGTCTGTCAAATGGCTCTTGGTGGAGAGGCAAGGAAAATAGCAGTATTTCCTGCTTCTTTCTCCATGTTTTGGGAAACATGCTCACCCCATTAGCCTATAAATATTTCTACTTTTGGGGAACTGGGTTGTGGTGTAATGGGTGGCATTTAACAAAGTTTTTTTCCTATTATATAATTTGCCATAAATTTACTTGCAAGGATGATGTCATGTTTTTTATTCTGTTGCTGGAAGAACATGAACAAAAAAAACAAGACAACTCTGTAACTTACAGATCCCCAAAATATATATGAGAGCATTCATTCTCTTTGCCATCTCCAGACATCTGCTACTATTTCTACAAGTTTCAAGATTGTTTTTTTGTTCCCTTCATTCAGCTTCTACTGCCTAAAAGTTGGATGTGTCAAGACAGGGCTGAAAACAGGGTCAGAAATGGGCAGGACAGTTATATCTCAGAAGTTTTTTTCAGAGATTTTGGCAAGTTCTGCCATGACTGCCTGCCCTTCCCCATATTTTTCTTCCAGTGTTAGTACAGCTGCAGCAGTAACAATAAAGGCAATAGCCCTCCATGCTCACAGAAATTTGTGTGAATCAGCTGTCACTTCTACATTCAAACTCACATCTAAATCTTTATCTGACTGCATTCTCTCTAGAAATGTAGAAATTTAAAGATAATTTTGTTTTGCAGTCAGAAAAGTAAATGCAAGTACAAATGGACTAAGCTTTTTTTTTTTGGAGAGTTTAACATAGGTATTTAGTTTTGCCACTCATAATCCATGTCTGTGCACATCAGAGGTAAATAATCTAAGACTGAAAAGAACATTAAAGAAAGAAAAAATAACAAAACAGATTTTCAAGCCTACTACTTCACTGTTTCATGAACCAGTTGATGCTCAATTAGTTCATGTGTTAAATGTGTTCAGTACTTAATACGTTTGCATCGGAAAAAAATTTGTCCTACTGCTCAGCAGAGCCTCAACCAGGTCATAGTTGAGAAACAGACAAAAATTTACGGTTGAGTGCACCAACAGAGGCTCAATTAATTCTCAGCTCTATTTTAATGAAATGAACAGTGGCTCATTTGCATCCGCAAATCTACTAATGCTCAGAGTTTAGCTGGCAAAATAGCTATTAAAACAGCTAAGTTCACATTCATCCTTCGCTGCCAGTCTTTGCTCTCCTCACTTCAATGCTGCATTCAGTTTTCTATGCTGATAAAAATTAAAGACAAGCCTTTATTCCTCCCACTGCATAGCAATGCTTTGAAGCAGACTGACAGCAGTGAAGGGGTTAAGTTACTAAAATCTAAAGTGAGTCTTTCTGTTTGTTTTGGTGAACAAAAATTGGGCAATACTGTAAGGAAATAATGTTATTATTATGCTACTGCCATGGTAAATATTATTAATTTTATTGTTTCTTTCTGGCTGTAGCCTTGTGAATCCTCCCAATACTGTATTTTGAGTTCTGTCTTGAAATGCAGTTTGCCAAACTTCAGAGCATGGCAAATGAGATAAAAGGAGAGGAGAAAGTGGACTGTAAAACCTGCTTCCCTTTCAGTGCTTTCCATCCTATAAATGCTGATTTTATAGGTGGGAGAGAGTTGATGAGCAGGGGGCTGAGAGAAACATAAAAACAAAGCAAAGGTTTGGACTTCAAATAAATTGTACCAAACAGAGAAGGTCAAACGACTGACAGTGTTGGTCATCCAAGAATGAGCCTTCTTCCCATGAGGTTCCAAGTCCCGGAAGATAAATGTGTAAAGGTTAGACAGACTGATAGCAAGGATCCTGTCCTGGAGTCAGTGGAAGCTATTAGCTTCACTGGGCTTTGGATGTTGTAATTTATTTCCTCCAGTTAAAGCCAATATCCTGTCCCTACCGATGCTCAGATATCAAACAACCTCTGCAGCAAAGCTTTATGTGCTTGTGCTAGGATATGCCAGAGAGCTGGCTTTATCATTTTCTATTCAAGTCCCGGAGCAGTGTATAAATGTAGTTATAATTGGAAGAAAACAAAAGTTGCTCCACAATTGCTTGAATGAAAGTTTGTGTTCAGGCATGGGCATTTTTGGGGACATAACAAAGTATGGGCCAGCTCCAGCCTTTATTGCTGGCCCAGGTGATCTTGAACTGGAGAGAAAAGCATGGGGTAATTCTAAGTCATGTTCAAGCATCCCTCGCATCAAGTATTGCAGGTGTGCTGTCAAGAAGACATAGGAGCCACAAGTTAAAATGCCAGACAAATATATAAGTAACCCTGCAAGAGAGAGACTCTGCTGCCACAGACCTTTCACATTGGGGAACTGGCAGTGTGTCCATGTGGAAAAAAAAAAAGAGGAGAAACCAGGGACTTACCTGCTGCTTTGGTTTTCAGTAGAGCTGATGGTCTGCTTGGTTCCCCAATTCCAACGCTGTTGCTGGCAACCACACGAAACTCATACTCAACCCAAGGGCTTAAGTCAACCACTGTTGCTTTGTGAGTCCTGCCATTAAGGACTTCAGGAACTAAAAGTAAGCAAATACGTCAATGAAAATGTATTTTGTATTAATGGTATGTGCAAAAAATACAAGACGACTCTCAAATTGCTCACCTGTTGGAACTGACTGCCATCCAACTGAGAAAGGAGTCCTTGTCTGAACACTGTAGATCTGGACTGGACTATTATTATCTATTCCAGACTTCCAGGATAACACAGCAGTAGTGCTAGAAATATGTTCGACTTTAACATCTTCTGGTGGACCTGGGGGGCCTAATTTGAAAATAATTTTAAGACAAATGTATTTAAAAAAAAAAAAAAAGACATTGCTGGACTGAGTTGTGCAACTCTTACTTACTCAAGGCAGTGGCTTTATTCATGAAGGTGCATTTTCATAAAATTAGCACAATCTCTAAATAATGGCTTCATGCCTGTATTACTTTTTTTTTTTTTTTAATTAATGGGGTGTTTTAAGTCAGCAAAAAATAATGTTTTCATGTTACCAAAAAGAAAAATACAAACAAGGGAATGATAGATATAATAATAAAATTTTTTATATAGAGAGAGACTGATAAAGTTTCCCAGTGTGTCTTTCATTGAACCATACAACATCTATAGAGTTCCTATGGAATTTAATGAAAACCAAGGAACCAAGGTTCAGCAAAAATGCAAGATGGTTCTTTATATAGATTTCTGATATCTGTTAGGGGTTACTGGATCTGCTCCCATCACAGCATTTCTCTTGCTGCTGGCAGTAAAAGGATTAGCAAAAACCTCAATCTTATCACTTAGTTGATCTAGAAAATGATCTTTCATATTATCTCCAAAGAGTGGAAAGGGGTCTGGTCTTTTGATTTTTCCGGCCTGCACTGTGACCCAGAGATGCTCAGCAATGGTAGGTGGCACCATTCTGCTGAAAGAAGAGGCCTTCCTGTCCTACCATGTTGAACTCCAAGGCAAGAAAAACTTACCTTCAAAAAAGGCTATGGCACAATTGTACAGATCTCCCATTGTGTAACTGAAATGTTGCATCATCATCCTAGGACTTTTCAAACAACAGCTGATGTTAAGAAATACTAATTCCTCCAGAGGATATAAAATCTACATTAACAGACATACCTCTTACAATTATATCTACTGCTGCAGATTGACTGTCTAAAGTTGTTTGTACCATGCACACATATTTCCCAGAATGATGTAGCTGAATATTTCTTATCATCAAATCCCCAACAGATTCCTGGAGATGCAAAGAAAGTAAACTAATCACTCACAACATGCTTTCCATACTGGACATTTTTATAAATTGCTCAATATTAATAAAAAAATTCAGCTTTTAAATTAAAATATTCATAGCTATCATCAGTTTCTTTCATGCGGACATTTTTATTATGGCTTCACAAATAACTCAAGTGCCTTTATGAAATTTAAGAAAGAAAAATAAATGGCTGCAGCCCTTGTAAAGAAACAATGATTTGCCATGCATATCAATAGCGATGGAAGAATTATGAAAAATGCTTATGTGGTCTAAAGACTGTGGCAAGTAGTTTCATTAAGCACTAAAGAGTTTTAAAAACTTACCCCTCCAATTCTTTCAAAATGATGTATTCCTCTTTTAAAATCAATTCTATTGCCATTGAATGACCATGTGAACGCCACATCAAGGGAAGGGTCATGAGACACCTGGCATGGAAGGACTATGCTTTCTCCAACTGTTACATCCATATTAGAAGGTGGAATAGTAATTGCAGTCTTTTCTGTGGAGACAAAAAAAAATCCTTTTTATTAAAATGCTTATAAAAATAGTAGATCTTGAATGAGTTTTGTGCCATTTGTGAAATGATGTAAAATTGGCCCAAATGTTCCATAATAAAGAAGATTATCTCTAATATGATGATGATTTGAGAAACTCTTACCCATGTGTAGCCTATTACTTCTGCAGTATCAATACAATGAGCACTCTGTGTGCTCTGAGAGCGAGCAGATGTCAGAGGCAACATTTTAAATTAGTCATATGTTACTTTGTAAAACCCATAGTCGATAGATATGATTTTGGCTTAAAAAGTGCAGAATTCATTATTAAGACTGTTAGAAATATGCCCACAGTTCTTCAGACTTGAAAATCCCTCCTTGCAGGAAACTGCAGCAAAAACAAAATCAGTATCTGTCTCTGCTTACTATATACATTGAGAACCCTAATCTATATTAATGTTAGCTGTACCTCACTGCAGTGTTTACATTACAGCTTCAGAGAAAATACCACAACAGACAGAAAAACTATCTGTGTAATCTTTTTTAACCCCTTACACTGGGAAACAAAGTTGCAGATCTTATTAAGGGAACTAGTAGTTTGCTAAAGGGGAAAGAAATGGATTTATATGACTTCACTTTTGTTGTTATGACTGGCAGATAGATTAGAGATAACAACCACTTTGTTGTAAGCAATTCCCTTGAATAAAGCTTTTGTGCATGAAAGTGTTATAAAATGGTGGGAACTGAGAGGCACATGAATAAAATGAGAGCAGAATCTATTCAACAATATTAATGCGTTCTGAAAATAATGTGAGAGGAGGAGAAAAAAATTTTCAGGAGCTGTATTAGTTTTGTGTTCATTCTGGCTTAACCCTGTGTGTTAGAAATGCACTTGAAAATTCGGGATTTTGGTTACCAAGGTCATGATTCCAAAATGTTCATGCATGACAGGGCACCCAACACCTTACCTTCAAAGACATTTTTCTTCAGACTGTTACCATCATTGTGTTAACTGATTAATATGTATGTACACACAGGCAGTAACCTGACCAGCTTCTTCCCAGCTTCTGAGCTGTGCTGGGTGAGTGATTGTTACAGCACTGGTCAAGTAGCAACAAGGTAG
Source organism: Anser brachyrhynchus (assembly GCF_964034855.1). NCBI lineage: Eukaryota > Metazoa > Chordata > Aves > Anseriformes > Anatidae > Anser > Anser brachyrhynchus. Next base: position 2,860,814 of record NC_137705.1, read on the forward strand.
AATGTTGCATTTTCTGCCAGCCTTTCAAAAATAATAATAAAAAATAATAAAAAATCACTGGTTTCAGTGTTAAACCTGCTGCAGACATCATGTACCATTATCCAAGGAAAGTGAACAAAGAGTTTGTGTGATTTCTATTGTTATAGGTAAATAAGTTTTGTGTTTTTTTTTTCTTTTTCTTTTCTTGTTCCAGAATCATTAAGAAGCTGGCTGTCTAGAGAGAGCGTCAGAGGTTCTAGAGCTCAGACTTGGAACACTTTCTCAAATTTCTGTCTCTTCTGATTGCTCTTCATGACTACATAAAACTGTCATCATGGCAGCACCATCAGTTTGTCTGAAGTCAAGGACTGCAGAGATGTGAAGGACTCAGATGACTGTCTGGAAGATACTTGATCATTAAATTAAAGCAATCTCTTCTTCTCCCTGGAAGCAGAGTGTCACATACAATAAATTCCAGATGATTCAAGGGCCATAGTCTCTGTTGGCACAACTCCACTGATTTCAGCACACATTGGCAAAAAACTTGGCTCCATAAATCTCAAGTGAAGTAATTCCATTGTGAAGAACAGGTAACTTTTATAGAATAATGTTGAAAAGTATCTGCGAACTACAGGACAATTCTACAAAGTTTTCTTTTCTTACTCTTTTTTTCCTCCACTATTATTCTCACAACTGAAATAGATCAACACGAATAACATAATTCTATGAAATTACATTACTTGTAGCAATGATGTATTATTTTTTTTTTTTGTAAAAAAAAATCCATTTATTTCTATGGAAAAGTTGAAGAAAAACTAAGGAAGAATGATACAATTAGGATTGTACATCATTTGTAATCAGATTCAATAGTTACATTCTGAAACCCATAGAATAAAAATAACAAATGATGTAATTTTTTTAATCGTGAAGTTTTTAAGACTTTACCAGAGCCCATTGTCTGTTGTACGGGAAGGGGCCATTAGTTTGTTGTGATTAAACTGGTTGGGAATTTTTGGAAAGTCTTCTTCAAGAGAAAGTTCCAATACTATTATGGTTGCCTCATAAGGTCAGTAATATTTTTGTGCCATTATTTGATCACACTCCAAAGACAGGATCAAGATCAAAAATAATAGAAATGATCAGAAATATAGATCAGAATAATAAAAAAGATCAGAAATAATAGAAATGCAATCCTGTTATGTAACGTTATTAGACAGATTCAAAATTTCAGAGATCATTTCTCTGTTAAAAACCTATTGAATGAGAAACTTAGGATAAATATTTTGAAGAAATGCATTCAATGGAACTCACTACTGAACTGATATTTTGGAATAACAGAACATAAAGGTTTCATCTTCTAACACGACAAATCCCAATAATTACATGCTTCTAATTTCATAAGAACTGTACTTCCTTATTATCAGAAACCTATTTGCCTCCACCAAATAAATGTTGAAGACTGATCTTTTGGGAATTATACTGAATTTGTATATGATGTGTGTTTTTTAGCAGTGTTAGAAAAAAAAAAATTATGAGATTATCATCCTCTTGTATCTCCTGTTCTAGCCTACTCATATCCAGCAATACTACTGATGCAGAGTGGTTCACTTGTGTGATAATTTCTGTTTCTTTTATGAAGTCGTCTTTAAGACTACTACCTCAAATACTTTTAAAAGCTTCTTAAAAGCTCTTGGATCTACATTATCTATCTATCTTGCTTAGCAACTTCAGACATGTATTATATGGCAAATCCCATTCCAGAGGAGAAAATAGATAAGATGTTGTGAGTGCTTGAGGTATAATAAAGACTTCTCACACAATGAATAAACAACTCAATGAGCAGCAATAAACTTAATTTGCACATTAGATATGCTTTTCGAAGTTCTGACATTTCAGTTGAAAATAATGCTGAAGCAATGAGGCCTATAATTGAACAGCCAAAACTTCTCCAGAGGGGAAACAAAAACAAATGTTCCCTGCAAACAAGATCATTTTTATACCATGTTGTTACTGAGTGTTTTAATAAACTTTGTAAATGCCAAACAAAATATTTTTTTCATTTTTTTTAATGTGATTTTCCCATATTGCTTCATTAGGATGTATATATGTGGTATGAGAAATGGTATCTAACTTTAATGAAGTCAGAGCTGCCTAAACCCTAAACTTCTTGGTTTATTCACTGCTAGCTGTGCTGTAACATCATCTCAGATTACACATTGCACTGCATCAATGCTAATTGCTCTTTCATAGTATGAGTATGAAGCAGTTTTAGACAGCTGCAGTAGGTTAGGAAGAAGGACATTCCTGCAGGCTACAGTAAACATTCTGAAGTCACGGGAAAAAAAAAAAAAAAGAAAAAGACAGAATTACAAATTGTATTTAATAACATGCTCTTCTTGTAACTGCAACCATTATTAATGTTAGCTCTTTTGCAAAACTGATAAATATGTTTACTATAATCTCACAAGTTCCACATTTTAACTTGTTCTTTTCATTTAAAATCAACAAATATGAATACATGTATAACATCTGCACTGAAAAGATCATCCAGGAACAAAGAGAAAGAAAACACGTTAAGTTTGTCTCTGTTTTTCTTCTTTTTTTTTCCCTCATTGATAAAACATCAGAGGATATAGAGCACATTCATTTCACATGCTGCTCACAGGAGCAGCTACACAAACAGTATCTCTTTTTATGTCCTCCAGCTCTGGACTAGCCCACCTGAGATATAAGTTGATACTAACACTTTTTACTAACGGAGATAGACCATCCATCAGCGTAGCAAAAACTTGAAGCAAAGGACTGCTTTGGATGTAATAGACTTTAATGTCTTCCATGATGCATTTATCTGTGTTTCAAAAATGAGTGAAAAACACTGCAGGGAAGACACACCCTGTAGAGCATCACTGCACTGGGACCAGGCCAGGTGAAGCTGAGCAAAGCCACGTGCCCAAATGGTGCCCACTGCAGCAACCAGGGACTACCACCCACGTGGGACCTTGCACAAAAGGTCCTTTTCTGCCAGTGCCCACCTTCCTGGATCATGTACTAACTTTGTAGTTATGCTATCCAGTATCTCATGAGTTCCCATCAGTCATTTTGTCTTAGAGGACTTACAATTTGGCTTTTTATAACTACCCATACTGAGAAGAGCTCACTTTCAAAGACTTTCAAAGAGACAAGTTGTTTTCTTTGTAAGGAGAGAATTTAAATTTTAGTCCATATTCATTATGGAGAAGAAAATAATGGTAATGTGCAAGGAGGATGTTCCTCATTCTTCCTTCAGAAAAAGACTTGCTTAGTTACATGGTTCTGTAGCTAACTGTCAAAATGGTTTAAGTGAAGCAAAAATAAAATGTAGGGAAATGTAAACAAAAAATCAAATACTTTCAGACTGTATCCAGGAAAACAAAATAGTCTAAAAGCAGAGAAGATATTCTGACAGATTCTTTACTTTATTGTTAATGCAGCAATTAGACTGGGGAAGGGCTGTGGAGGATGGACATTTTAATACTGAGAGTCAAAAGCCAAGTGAAGACATAAAGAATAGTTTTCACTTGGCTCTGATTTGTTTTAGAGTTTTTTTGCCAAAGTAGCACGCAGCAGCTGGGACGCAGAGGAGGAGTGGGTGGCTTTCGGATCTGCGGGGATGCAACATATGCAACATATATCTGTGCAAAATGTATCTGTGCTGAAGAAAATAAATCCACCTGATTTTGAGATTAATACATAGTGTCTTATTTCCTTTTTACACCCCAGCTTTAAAGTCTCTTCTGAATCTCAGATGGGATAGAAATTATAAATGAGCTGAATAAATTCATGTAAACACACTGCACAGGGGCCACCAAACTGCAACAGTGCAGCCCATGTCTGTGACATCTACATGGTACAGCAGTGCAAATATCATTATTAATGCTACAGTACATTTCTGTTGGGAGACCTTGCTGATAAACAAATTGATCATCAAACTGGTGTGGTCATGAGGTTTCCCTTGCTGCAAGCATTTTAAGCTGTAAACTGCACGTAAAAACCTGTCGCTATTGACTGGAATACTGACTGGCACAGTTTTGGGCATCCCACTGAAATAAAAATAAAAAACAACAGCAGCAAAAAACGCTTTCTAATATTCATAAAGCCCAAAGAAAAATACTAATGTACCTTTCACAGTCAGGCTCCCTGAATTTCTGGCAATTCCAAACTGATTTGTTGCTATACAGGTGTACACCCCGGCATCTGACTTGGTGATGTTGTAGAGCCTGAGACTGCCATCCTCAAGGAAGACAATCCTGGGAAAATAAACAAGGAAACACACAAAAAAATAAGAAAAAATACTTCTGTTACAGGAACTGTTACAAAAATTGAATGTTTTTTTCTAATATTTAAATGCCTCCAGTATGTTCTTTCTCTTCTACAGCATGCGGAATATGTATCAACTACTTTTCACCTCTTCTTATTATTGATTTCTATATTGGGAAAGTTGTATTGACATACTGGAATTGACCACTAACTTATCTAGTTCACTTGCAGTAAAATTAGGGGTCTCAAGAGAATGAAGGAAGACCCAACTTGTTACCTAATTGTGCTATATTTTACCATAGGGAGCTTTTTTTCCAGATCTCAATGTTCTGATGCTATACTAATGTTATGTCTGAGGCCAGCTGCCTGTGCAATTTTGTCAGGATTATTAAAAGACATTAGCAGACTAGCTGAGATGCTGAAATGCCATCTCACAAGCCAAAGAGCCAAATCAAATACACCGCTGTCTCACAGGGCCCTCAAATCACCTTGTTAGTCACTATGTTGTTCACACCAGTTTGCTGAGGATTGGGTAAATTGCATTTAATAGTAATTTCAGAACCACTCCTGGGTTTTATGGACAAGATTAATTTCTAAGCTTGTTTACATGCCTCTTCTTGTCAATGAGATACATTAGGATATAAGCCAGTGCAGTGTTCAGCTTAAGTTTTCTTTAGGTAGGCTTTCGTGGCATGCCAGGAACCTTTCTACTTTTACACACAAGAACGGAGCTTCAGGGTTTGGGGATTTCCTTCACAAATACACAGAACACACATCTAGCAAAGGTAGAGAGTTTCAAAATGAAAACTGAATTATCTAGGCAATGAACTTTAGGACAGAAAGTAATATTATCCCATAAAATTTTCTTTATTTTGTGCCAGTTCTTCCATCCACCTGTTGCCTCTGGTAGATGTTGAAGTTTTGGTTATTTTTCTGAGCTCAGAAGGACAGTGGGCCGAAAGGCATGAAGTTCCTTGAAGTCTCAAGAAAATGGGGTCAGGGTTTCCATGTAGAGCCCCTCCTGCCAGTGTGGCCCCTGTGTGAGCACACTGCTTAGTAGGCATCAGAGAACCTGCAGCTAACAGGGAAGAGCAGTGCTCAGACACTGCGTTTTCCTAGATCTGACAAAATCCAGATGTAAGTCATAAATCCAACAGAAAAGAGGCTTCATTCATTCCAGTGCTCACAGAAGCACTGCATTATTCTTTTATATTCTTCTTTTAATTGACATTTAAATCTAATACAAGAATCCTTTTATAAAAAGAAAATATCTAATTCATGCATCACAGCTTGGGTATTTAATATTTATTACTGACAACATAAGATTGGATGATGTAATGAATTATTAAAGGAAACGAACAATAACAAGAGCAGAAGTTGAAGCTGGCAGTACTATCATAGCTGTTAAATCACAAAAACCATCACAGCATCTTGCTGTATTCCACTCTTGTATTTATATGCTTGTAGCTATAAGCATAACACACATCAAGCCTTGTTCTGCTTCCCATTACCCTCTCCCAGCCTCGCGGCTGATGGAGGGAAGTGCCAGACTCAGATTTCCAACCCTGTGTTGAAACACTGAGGACAACCCGGCCCGCAGCCCTGCCAGGGAGCTGCAAAGCAGGGGCTGCAGCAGATTCACAAGGTGGATGGAGGGGAGCACACCCATGGGGACAGGACGGTGGGGATGTGCTGTTCTGGAGGTCGTGTGCTCCATCCCCCCTCCATTTGCTCCCACTGCTGAACCAGCAGGACGCTCCGCTGTGCCTCAGTGCTGATTGAATTCACCTTGCAATCTCCATGTTTCACCAGCTGCGATGCATGCTGCTTCTTCCCTTCATTTCTCTCCTTGTAAAGTCCTGACTCTGTAGAAGACTTGCTCCTGCTCAGAGGCAGATTTAGGAGTGAGGAGCCCTGAGTTGGGACGTCTGCATGGCAGTGAGGACACTCTCCTGCCCTTCCAGCTCCTCCAGGGTGCTCATGTGGCACCTGCTCCCTGCAGCGTCTCTCACTGGGGTGTGGAGCTGAGAGGGGATGGGATTCAGGTTTGAATGAAAAATCTTTGTTACCTTGGCAATAATCACCAGCTACTGCAGTGGTTGCTTGCCTGCAATTTGTAGTATGATGAGAAAATAAGTTGGGGTTTAATAATGTATCATGTAACCACATTAATGTATCCGTTTATTAATATCATATATCCAAATACATCGGAGAGGAGCAAAATACAAATCAACAAAGTACACTCTTTAACGTAATGATGTATCAACCAAACAACATTTTCAGATAAGGAAGGATGAATAAGCAAGAAACCTGAGGTTATAAGTGCATCTCCTTGGTGTGGGGAGACACCCGAGGGCAGTATTTCAAAGGTGGGTTTAAATATGAGGAAACACTTACAGGTTTTTCACTTCTGCCTTTGCAATGTTCTTTGCATTAATGATGCATTTCTTCGCACTAGTTTGTACCAGCCGCAAGAAAACACTGTCATCAAAAACTGCTGGTGATAAAATAGTTGATTCAATTGACTGGTTAGCTAATGTATGGTGGCTTTATTACGGTGCCAACAGATACTCAAGCGTGGATCAGCAAATGCTCATAAATTGGATACCTGAATTATAAGTTATAATGAGACAACTTAGTGTCTCTCCCACCATCAAATATTGATGCCCTAATATTTTTCCTGCAGTTGTACCTAAAAACTCTACGTACAGACTGGAATCTAGAAGTGGGTATGAGGCAAAAACAGACAATCCTAGTCCCCAGAAGCTTCCACTACAAGTAAATATCCAGGAAAAAAAGAGTCTGTAAAAATACACAATAATAAAGGGAAGAATCTTTGAATGCACAGGCTCTGTGCATAGCCCTCTAAGGATTACTGGTTATGGCTTTTTCACTGAAGTTTAGTGATGTCTAGTTTAGACTTTTTTTCATGTATTCTTTGTTAGGAATTGAGATCTGAATAATTCACAGCTTCGTGGTTTATTCACTAAGAGGGGTTTGTACCCACTCGAGTGCTGATGAGGTAATGTTTGATCTTTAGAAATGCTGTTCTGAAGCAATACTTCCACAACTGGGTGAGCTGGGGCTGGAATGGCTCTTTCAGCGGATCAAAACAGAGCTCAGCAAAGACAAGCCATGAGCTAACAAAAGCTTCAGAGCTGCTTGAAACAGAGGTCACGTTACCTAAAGACAATTAGGGAGCTAGCTGTAAATACAGTACTTGGGCAGAATTTATGTAAAAACACAATGAGATCTGGAGTAATTAGCTAGCAGAAAAGGGAATTAAAGGGAAAAAAAAAAAAAGTAATTTCCAGATGTACCAAGGTCTGTGTCAGGAGAGGGATGAGAAGGCAGAACACAGCAGAAAATCAACATGATGCATTTCAAATGCATGGAAAAAAGCTCTGCAAAATACTGACCCAGTTGCCATGAATGGCAAAGTTGACATAAACTTCCTCAGAGCCACGACTTTGTGCCATGGGTGGGTTCAGAGGGGCTGCACTTTGTCCTCTTCCATTTATCTTCCAAATAATGGCACTGCGATTCTGACGGTGATGGGAATATTTCCTTTAATGGGCTTCAGATCAAGCTCTTACAAACGGTTTAAAAAGAAGCTGTGAAATGCATGTCTCACCTGCTGAAAGGCTCGCTGAAAACCGTTACTTTTCACAACATTTTAGACTGCGTGAAGGCTATAGATAATAATTCTTACCATTTGCATCAGGAGACAAGGTAACTTCAAGTACTGTGACAAGACAGAAAAGTTAACTCGCCCAATATAGTGCAAGTAGAATGTTTTCTCTGCCAGAAAAAAAAAAATGGACTTTACTCCATAAGTAAATGAGTGTTTGTCAAGGGACAAACATCAAAAGATCTGCAGTGGAGCTGATAAATATGTCGCTGGTAAAGGAGGAGAAAGAAGAATGAAAGGAGCTACTTGGGACACAGCTGTTCACGAAGTCCTGTTGCAGCAAGGGATCGCGTAGGCATCTCCAACTTACAAAACGTTTCAGTGCTTATCAGGCTCGTGCTGATGCTGATGTTCCTGCCTGAATTATGCAGGTGCTACCTCTGGGTAAATAGCTCAATTAAGTAAAGACACTATGGGGAAATGAAGAGATGAAAATCCGGTGATATAAACTCATACAACGTTCCAGCACACACGAGCTGATTGGAAATGCTCTGAAATGCCATTCCATATGTAACCAGCCTGGGAACCTGCCCCACAAAGAGCTGGGTATGGTGGATGAAGTTCGCTTCAAGTGGATCATGCGAACGTAAGACAGCTGTCAAAGCCCAGTTTGAGGACACAGCCAGGCAATTCCCTACCTGGAGCCAGTGCCCATGGCAGAGGCAGGGCCTCACAATCCTCAAGGCACCAAGCGAGTACAAGCCCAGGGTTTGGCTCCAGAAGTGATGCCTTTCTGAGCAGGATGACAACTGATTTCAGGAATCGATCCAAAGCAATTTGAGCCTCCATGAACCTTCAGTCACACACCAGCTCGGGAGAAGTTTTTCCCCAGTTAAGCACGGTGTAAGTGGTGTCCTTTTGTTTGCTTTTAATTTGGTAATTTCATGGGATTGATCCATGTCCTCGTCCTCTCTGAGTGACTCCATTAATGTGAAAGATAAGTGCTACACAGGAAAAGGGAAAACGGGCTACCCAAGATCTGCTGGAGTCAAAACTCTGCGTAATGTTCAAAAGAATAGTTTGCAATGTTTCTGCAGAAGACATGAAGCTGGGAAGAAGTGAGAGCTCATTAAAATTGTCACACATACTTTTTAAGTAAAGAACTTGAGAAATCAAGCAGGGATGATAGGTACAGCTTTTAATTAACCAGGCCAAACAAACCATCTCCGAAAGTGTTGTCTCATGTGAACAAAAGACTGTTGATGGCTATTTGCTTTGATCTTAAGAGCATGAAAGAATAATATGTATTTAGCAAGGCCGATAGAAAAATAAAATCTGAGAAAAGAAAGAGGTGTCAACTCATTAGATTTTGAAGTGTTTTGTGCACTGCTGTATTACTCAGCCTATCTGTTTTAGAGAGGTACAATTTTAATTCATGGATGTGAATTACATTAATTCAATACAGCAAATGTCTTTGAAATCTCCATCAAAATCAGCTGAGCTACACTGGTGTAATACTAGGGGTGATTCAAACCTATGTCTGCAGATTTCAGCACTTCCAGTAGTACAGTTATCTTTTCAAGGGCATAAAATAATTCCTTTCAAAATAAAGTAACCCTGATACTTGATGTAAAGATTCACCCTTCTTTTCTCCTCTCTGCCTCTAACATCAAGTGTCTGACACCTCATAATGTTATTGAAGTCATCATCACGGCACTGTGCAGATAAAAAGGGAGTATGCTGGATCTGATGAAATCAGAGGCAAAGTAATTTTTATTATCTGAGAAATCCTATTTGAAACCATGTCTTCGCAGTCTCACTTTAGTGCTCAAGAGCAAAACCACTGTTGCTTTCACAGGCTATGAAAAGCTATTGTTTATAAATGTCTTCAGGTATGCTAGCAGATGCTGAGACAATAACTGACTTTTCTAATTTTGCAAAGATTGGTAAGCATGAGAGAGGCTGAATTAAAAAGCACAAGGAGAAGCAAGCAAGGGACAGCCACTTGAACAGAGATCTCAAGTGACTCAGAATTCCTACTGATTTATGCAGATGTAAATGCAAGTAAAGTTTGACTGAGTGAATGAATTGTACCTGCTGATGACAGCTCTGGTATTTTTGAAAAGGTCCCACTGAGTCCCATCTGAGATCCAACTGTCTGTATTATATGTTAATGATCTTTGTACCTGTTTATCCTATCCTGAGTGTAATTTGTATGCTAATACTATTGCCATTTAATAAACTATGCTTAAATGAAGATTTTCCTTATCTGCATGCTGGTATAAATGAGCTTCAGAGTTGATTGACAATTAACTGGAAATAAAATAAATGCCATTAAACTCTGTGTTAACTATTTAGATCAAAACAAAATTACATAATCTATCTGAATAGTCTTATTAAAACATTTTAGAAAAGAATACCAATAGCAATGGCAAAAGGTGTCAATAAAACACTGTTCCTTTCTATTTCCCCGAATTTCTAAAATGTTCCTAAACCTGAACATTATTTTTGCATAGAATCTTCGTAATTTGGAACTACAAATATTTATTTTATGTAAATTTCTACAGACATCTGATTTGAGTTTTACTCCATTGTGAAGCTTTGAGGCAAATTACAATATTTTCAGGAGACTGTACTCTCATTAACGTAAAACAGTGATAATTGCTATGCTGTCTTTAATATACTTGTGATAAATGTGAGGCAAATGTCTTTACGTGCTGGCCAAAGCAAAAAGTAGGAAAACCACCATGTTTGTAGATATGTGCCTAAACCTACTGAAGTATTATGTCTCAAAACTTGCAGCTGTGGAATACTGGGCAGCAGCATCTCTATGCATATGGGAAAGAAAGACTTGCCAACCAAATAGCTAGTTTGATAATGGACCAAAACAAAAGATAACCCCCCCAAATGTTTTAATCCCTTCAGCTTTCTAAATCACTGCAATAATTTTTAACAGACAAACACTGCTCTTCCTTTTCCCACATAGGTAACTTGGTCTCCTGTCGTATTTAGCAGATATGGCCCATTTATGGGTCCTCTCTCCCGTGTGTCTGTCCTCATCCTATCTGAAATCTAAACAGCTGATGTCATGAGATTTCATATAACCTAGACCGAGACAAGAGCCATACCTTAGCAAGTCCAGCCAAAAAGGTCTCTCTCAGTTACAAGTCTATTTTGTGGACAGGGCATAATAAAACATGGTATTTATCTAGCTGTACATCAACCAGTCTGAACATTCATAAAAGAAAAAAATGATAGTGGTAAAGTAATACACTAAGAAGGAAAGGATCAGGAGCCAGACTGCAAAATTCTGTGGTGAGAATCCAAGTAGAAAATAACCTGAACTGTGAGAGAAAAAGGTTGCCATGTTTTCTATTTGCCAACAAATTCTGTTGCTTTTATAAGATCTTTACAGCTCTGGTACATTAGAGAAAATTTCTTCCAGCACAGGATGGTATGCCCACACTACTACTATTCAATCTAATCCCACTATTAATCATTATTTTTATGATTTGGATATTATCAGGAGTTCAGAGGCACCCATTCATACATCCAAATTCACTCTAGATGTAAAACTAAGACCTTAATATGGGACTTAAGTGGAATTTAAACAGTACATAAGGCCCTGAATTACCCTGTGTGTGGGAGTTTAATTCACTTAGAGAAATCTTCTTCCCTATCTGCTTGTCAGAACGTATTTCAAAAAATAAAAGTACAATAAAACCTGCAGTTAACTTCAAATTGTTCCGTATATACTAGCAGCAAGTGACACCAGGTACACAGCGTGGTGCTCACTTGTTTTCAGAAACCCTGAACCAGCACGTTGCATGCATGCATACACATAAGAGATGTGCAGCATTGGAGATGCTCTTGCTGTAGGTGTATTCTAATGTTGAAGTGATTTTTTAACAATCACGAAAGGGATTTTGGAACAAGTAGTCCAAATTCCCAAGCTCGGGCAAACAATTCCTAGGAGAGCAAAAAAGGAAGGACCAAAATCCACGTTCTTCTCCACTCAGGAGCTCTCACTGCTGCTTTGCCATTGACTTGCTCTCTGAGCTCATCCCCTGAATCCCTCTGCTCTTCTCCTCAGCCTGACTGCATTCATCTTTGGTCATTTCAGCTTCCACAACGACCACTCTTATCTCTGCACGTGTCCTTGCTCCCGTGTCTTTAGGTCTCATTACTTCCAGCTTTCTCTACCCCTTGACTTGGTTACCTCTTGGTTTGCAGGAAACCCTGAGGCAATCCCCAGATTGTCTGCAGAATTTGTGCTTAACATGACCTATAATGGTTGGACTCTGTGTGTTTCACTGAAGCCTTAGACCCACAGCCTTTCTCAAAATAACACAGAACATTGATATTTTGTCATTTTTATGTATGACTAATATGCTACCTCTTCTATGGGTCCCTTAAGCAGCTCTGTCATTCACTGAAAATTTGAAAAGATTTTTAGTTTTCATAGAAAAGATGTAGTAAAATATTGGTATTTCTTTGCAATAAAATCCCGATTTCCAACAACTTCTCATGTATTCAGGCTCCAGCACATGCTAAAGCAGAGGTGTTAGTATCCTCTTACAAAAGCACTAGCCACATTTTCAAGGTGCTGGTTCCTATACTTAGTCTCATGTAGTTCTTCACACTAAGAAAAATCCCAGAAACTCTTTGTCTTTTCATTCACATCTAGAGTATAACTGGCAACAGCTACCCATTTACCTATCATGCTAATCAATAACATCCTACGGCGTCTTTTTACACCATATCCCCAATACACCCTGATCTAGCCATTGCCTCTCATGTCACTTTTAGGTCAAATTTTTTTCCCTCAGGAATCTTTTATTTGGTGTTTGTGCAGTGCATGTTTTTCATCCACTGCTCATATTTCTGTATGCTACGGCAATACACACAAGAATAAGTGCAACAGTAATGATGTGCATGGCAGTACAACTTGGACTAGAAGAGGATCACAGAAGGTTGCATTCTCTCATTATTTTTTGTGTGAACTCCTAATTAGGAACCTTGATTCAAAGCCTGTTGAAGTCAATGGAAAAGCTCCAGTGAGATTAGCTGGCTTTGGATCAAATCCTAAACATCAATCAGAATATGTGCATGAAGCAGGGACAGAACATGAACTGAAAGGGAGAGAGGGCACAACACTGACACTCACTGGGGCTTAGTTTATTACAACTCCATATGACATGGAAGAGTGACAGATTGCTTGGGACATCTCAGCATGTAGGACAGCCCCTCGGAAAGGCTCACCTTAACAAGGTTCCCAGGAGTTGACTAGGAACAATTTAAAATTGTATTACAGAGATGTCATACAGAAGGGAAACTGTAATAAATCCAGTATCATGCAGGTTGTCACTCTTCCTTAAACATGAGAACATATGGTTCATTTGCTTACTTGATGCTCACGCTATCTGATGTGCTAAACAGTATTACATTAAGTAGTCAGTAATACATGATGAAATTAGGTTTATTGGCTTGTTCCATTATGAAACTCTCTAAGGAGACAGAAAAAAAATAGAAGAAAAGCCCTTTTCTTATGTCTTCCTCTGCACTAATATTCTCTGTCTTCTGCCTGCCAGAGTTTCATGGGGTCAAGTAGCAATGGGGGGCCCCTCCTGCCTTCTCATTACTTTACAGTGGATTGAGTTCAAATGGAAAGATAACAGAAGAAGAAGAAAGGGGGAAAACAAAGGAAAATAAGATTAAGAAGAAAAATAAAATATTCTTTTTCTTCCCCTCCTCTGTTCTCATTCTTCCTTCCCCCCGTATCTCCTTCCTCATCTTTCACACAGTCATAAGCTTTCGCCTCCCCTGCCTTCAGTCTCCTCTTGGGGGAAAAGAGAGAATTAACTAGAAGCATGAAAAACACAAAGAAGGAAAGACTGAAGGTACTTCAGGTCAGTCTGAGGCATTTTCTAGCATTCCTTTGATTGTAAAACTTTTTTTTTTTTTTTTGTAATGCCAATTTTAGCAGTTTTGCTGGATCACCAAACATTTCTGCTCATTTTTACTCACTCTTCAGTGAGTATTGTCATGGTTTATGGTCCTGCTAGATTCAATGACATTATTGAGAAGTAAGCCTGGGAAAATGCTTGTATACTTATACTTACATGCAACAGTGAAAACAGAAAACCAGCACTGCTGTTAGCAAATAAATATTCAGGAAGTATATTATCTCCACCCTTACTGGTCTTTTGCAATATCTTTTCTGCTATCATTCATGAAAAAAAGGAAGACCATTCTAATCTGAATGTGAGATATTTTTAGCCAGAATACAGAATATTCCTTGCAGCTCTCAGCATTCCATTGGGAAGGTGTAAGGATGGTTTTTGTCCAGTTATCAACAAATACGTTGTACTAGCATGGCCTAAGAGATGAAAAAACAAAGCAATTCTATACAGTAAGGTAAGGTTTTGCAGGAGTTTTCGTATCTTAGTATGCAAACTCAGACCAACCACAGAAAGCAGACAGGTAAATCCATGTCTTTGATTTCTGTCAGTTTAGTTGTTAGCAAGGAATGGAACTGAAGTGATTAATCAAATTTAGCAGATGTGGAATCAATTCCATTGGTTCCCTAAGCAAAATTAGAAATTCATCAAGGGAGAAGCTTAATTTGTATTCATGTTGACTTACAGCGATGATGTCTAAGATATCTGGAATTGCTCTGATTGCTGATGCCCACACTTCAAGTGCTCTATTTAAAAACTAAAATAGGAAATGAACTTCTTTACAAGCACGCAGACATTGATAAGATAGAAGAGTTAAGGCATATCATCAAAGCTATGCAAAGCTTCTTGTGGTAGAAAAACAAGGATAAAACGGAGATACACTTAATCCAGGCTTCAAAAACTGGACTTAAAAAATAAAATAATAGTAATATTAATATCCCATTCCTATTCACCTCGCCATATTGCTGTAGAAAGCTGGGAATAGGATAGTAAAAGTTAGAATAGCATAAGAAAATACTTCACATATGAAACTTGCTACCAGCATACAAATGCCTATACTATCTTTATCTGCAAACAGTGGGTGCATAAATCAGGGTGGTTTGTGGCACAAAACAGCATGACAAGCAAAGCTTCTCTTTGCCTGTGCGACTCAACTAGTCTGACTTCAGTACAGGTTTCTTTTTTTCAAACACTGTAGGTGTTTCATTTCTCCTGCTTTGTTCATCTAAAAGTTAGGCATCTCATTTGAGATAGAGGTGCCTGCCAAGAAAAAGTAAATAACTACCTTAGACTGCATATTGACTTCAGCTAAATAAAACTTAAGTGACATCAATCTTCTCCTTTGTTAGTAGACTACTACAAAATTTGGGATTTTCAATCCATTTTGTTATGATTCCTCCCCAAGCAGGATTTTTATTTTATTTATTTATTTAAAATAATGGATATTCTGGAAGGTTTCAGTACAAGCTAAACAAACAATGCTGACATTCTGGTAATTGAAATGTTTCACTGCAGCTTGTTGAACTGCCCTGACACATTTCTTTTCAAATTGGTTCAAGCTGAAATGCTATTTCACAGTGCAATATGCTTTATATGTTTTATTTGATTGGTAGATTGAGGACTTCTCATGTTTATCAATTAATTGCCTTTTTTTTTTTTTTAACTCCTCCTTTCTGTAATTCCAACAGCAGTCCACAAGAAGACAGACTTTTTTTAAATTTTTTTTTTTTTTTGGTGGAGGGGATGATGTGTATGGGGTAGGGGAGAGACCTGACTCCAAACAGCGGAGCAGCAGAAGAAAAACACAAGTGGACAGCAGCTGTGCACTCTCAGAAGGTTGTAGAAGAGTGGTCCTGTCCCGGAGACTGACAGAGCAGCTCAGGTGCAACATACAGCTGTGAGAGGATCCAGCCCTTTAGCTAATGAAACCTGCTGGGTTGTTGCATCTCTCTTGGTAGCAGGAGAGAATCCCCCTGAGCCTGAGCCTCCAAGGGGCAGCTGTAAGACCTCAGCAATTACCAGATAATTTTTCTAACCCTTAGTGGTAGTCTCCGATCACAACATCTGCTCAGTTTTCTTTGCATGAGGTTGTTGAAAGACAGCTTTTCTTTTCAGTGCTCAATCACTCTGCCATATTTCCTTTGAGAAATGGCAATAACTTGAATGTAAAATACAAAAAATAAATTCTCTCTCCCGTGCCACACTTACCAGGTAGAGCAGTTTTGTTTATGGCAGAGAATCAATTACCATCCTTCACTGCGATGGGGCTGAAGACTATCCTACAGGCAAGACCAGGAGCCAACAAGTATTGAGCATATTTTATTAACCCCTAAACATACTTCTTGTCCAGTCCCCAGAAAAGACCTGAAATTATGAATATTTGCTTTTTACTGATTATTAATGCATGGGAAGTGCTGCATATGACTAATGCATTCTTTCAGCCTACCTCATTTCTTTGTTTTCCCTTTGCTATCTTCATTTAAATTCTGAGTGGAGTGAATCACATATGTTTATATGCATTCACTACAGTGTTTGGGGATCCTTGGTTCACGCTGAGGGAACAGCACCTCTCCCTGGTAAGTAAACAGGGTTCCAATTCCCATTTATTAAAACGTTTAAATCAATTAAAAAAAAAAATTTCACTGGTCCTGAATCCACTGAAGATGATATGACATACATTCATAATGAAATCAGTGTCTAGACTTGCAAATTTGCTTTAATATATGAATTGTTCCTTTCCACTCTTTTCCACTTTTCCTCAGTGGGTGCATGAGATGATAAAAGTGAGGTGTGAGATGAAGAAAATTCCCTTTGGATTTTATTGAGACTACATAACAGAAAAATAGCTCCTATCTGTGTCAAAATCCCCAGCTTGGGAGTTCATAGCATTACGTTTGTTCTTTCTCTCTGCTGCATTTAATCTCCACATTAACTAAAATCCAAAGCACATGCCAGGAAAAGGTCTTGCATTTGGCAAAGGGCAAATAAATCTCTTCCAACTTTGACAGAAGCCCATTGGACAAGTGGCATTGCTCCCAAAAGCCCATTTCACAAAAATTGGATTCAAAGGAGGAGGTTAGTTGCACAAAAGAAATCTTGAAGCTGTACTAGACGATATGAAGAAGCTGACTAGAGGAATCATATGAAGAGAGAGAAGGCATAAACAAGGATTAGCCAACGATGAGATGCCTTTTGATTCCTGTAGCTGATAATCTCACGCTGCCTCTCTAAAGTGGCCAGCTGCACTAGCCAAAAAGAAACACCACTATTCAAAATGTGACCCATATGAATGAGGGTGAAAATAAATTATTTTGGAGAAGTATGAAATAGAATACTCAATGCAGAAGGAACATCGAGAAGAGGAACAGTAAGCAGACCCTATATATGTATGTTTTCTTTCCCATTTAATGTAAAAATTGATTGGGGAATTTTTTTTGAAGGACTTGTGTATGATTCAAATGTAATAAAGCATTCTATAACAGTTAAGGTATACAAATAGAAGATCCAGGCAAAGATGTTTTTGAACTACAGAGAAGACAGAGGAGAGGAATGGGGCAGGAAGAAAACATCTTAGAAGGCTGAGGACCTTCACCCAAGTACTGCAGCTTCGTAAATATAAAAAGGCTTGGCAGAAGAACCCCAGAGGAAATCAAGTAGAAAGTATTTCATGGTGCCTTTATTAATAAGATGGATAGTCTATTAATTAACTTTTCCTAGTTAGCACATCTATATTTACACACTTAAACTGACATTAATATAAAGCAGTGTTATGTGATATTAATAGCTCAGAGGTTCAGGGACAGCAGTAACTATGCATGCATGACCATCATAAACTATTATCACAAGTGAAAGGAAGAAGGTGAAAAAGAACGAACACCCTTTTTCCCTTAGGGTGAAATAGGTCTACTTGCACTATTTCTGTAACAAAAGATTGAATTTGTCCAAATCATTCTCAGGAAGCTATGTGGTTTGACTTATTTTGCAGTATGTCCATCACTGTTTTGCTCTCAGAACCCTAAGGGACTGATATTTCCTTTTTTTTTTTTCCAGCATATATAGCCCAACCAGATTTTATAAACATAGAAAAGGAATCCACATAGACTATAAATGCTGCATAATGAAATGTGAGCAGATATAAGGAAAGCTTTAGTTAAAACAGCGCATCTGTATGGTACATGTCAGGATTTAATCATACATACAGAAAGACAGAGCAGGTTCTTTCTTTTTTATGAGCAAAGATATGTGATTTTAGTACTTTAATTAGCTGTGAAGAGAAATTACAGCCACACAGATCCTCATTTCATTTCTGCTTTCTATCAAAGATCTCTGGAAAAAATACCGTATAGATGATTTATTTTCTCTTCTTTAAAACTGTGGCATTATCTATTTTGTCATTTAATAATCAAAAAGCCTCATAAATTCTACTCCGCACCAGTGGACACACTGGTAATATTGTTTTGCGCATGGAGTGTTTAAAACCCCTTGCATTTGCCTCAGTGCAAATCTTGCTCCTTTTGTTTGCTTTTGCTCAGCAGCAGAAGGCCTTCTGGGATGCTCAAAAATTACAGCATGCTTATAATTGTTAGTAAATTAATACAGAAGTACAAGTAAATATGGCACGCAGTATGTAAATATTTTATTTTTTTTTATAAGCAGATCAGATGGGGAATACCATGGTGCTGGAACTAGCAAGGTCTAGGCTTAATTCAGTTATTTGAAATGCAAGTTCTAGATGGTGCTCTTCTTGCTCCTGTACTCAATGTCAGAGCTCTCCCATGGCAAGCTGCATAATGGGAATGTTTTCTGTGTCCTATAGGGGTTGCATACAATAGGAATGAATAGGCTTCTTTTGTGGAACAGACCATACAAACAAAATGCAAATAAAAGATTTGACTGAGCACTAGTTGGGAAAATATTTTTAGTTAATACCTGAGCAGTTAAATAGAAAATAAAACTGGCATTATTGACAGGATGGAAAAAATCAATGGAAAGTTCTCTACAGACTCTGGCACAGATTGCTTACCCATAGCTTTGTTTTACTGCAACTACCTATGTGAAATACCTCTTTCTCAGCTTTGCATTTTCCACATCTACTCAAATTTACTTTTATTAACAATGTATACAACTTCAACATGAGATAGGAAACTGTTTCTTTGGGTCACATTTTTAGATAAGGGTGTTTTAATGAAATATAAAAATTTTAATTCTTATGTCACACAAACATATCCTTGAGCAACTAGTGTTATATGCAAAATCAGGGTGTTTGATTTCCAGACCTTTATGAATTACTGATTCTGTTTTCAGTCTTTGCAAATGGGATAAAACAGCATTGCTGTTATATTCATGAACTGAAAGAGATAAAAAATTACAGTTCTTAGATGCTTGTCCATTTCACTCATCTACCAGCATTTCTACATGGAAATAATATCATGGTTACACACTGTTTACCGTTCACAACTTACATTAAAAGCAAGTTATTGACTTAAGTTAGTGCTTTCCTGTGTAACTGGCATTGGCATATAGTACTAAGCATAGTTTGTGGCAACCCACAAATAAGCTATCAGCCATGTTAGACCCAATGTCAGTAAAGTTCTGCCTAAGACCATGCAACTACACATTGGTTGGTGAGGGAGCATACTGGCATATTGGTCCAGTGGCTAAAACCTGCCTAAACAGAGAAGACAGGGGATCTGTAGGGTGATTTTTATATGGGTTATTGTACAACCTGTACAGCTGCTAAGCAATTATGCTGCAGCCTGAGGGTATATTCCACTTCTCTGAAGCCTCCACTGATGTCTCCTACATGAAGCTGATTCACTCAGGCTTTGCATGTGGTAAACAGTCAGCTCTGATAGTATTGCAGAGAATTAACTGTTGATGAACACGAGCTTATGTATCATACAATTACCCGAGTGTATTCAGTTTGTCTTTGTTCTCAATCAGCTTTATAGCTGCGGAACTGTATGGCCACTGCTAAAGAAGAGCAGGCCTCTGGCATCAAAGTTTTCTGTCAATGAGCTGTCAAAAGCAATACTAAGTCAGCTGTGTTTCGGTGATGTTTAAATGATATTAAAACAGAACACCCAACAATACAGCAACTGGTTTATTACAGTACCTTTTGTTCTGCCGCAGCACCTCTGAGCCCTTTCTCCAGTTAATAACTGCTCTGGGAGAAGCACTTGGTTTACAACCAATTGTAACTTCACCTCCAACTTGAACGATGGAGATTTTTTTCACGGGATTTTTTGAAAAATCAGGGGCTGCAGCTAAAAATAAAGAGCAGAATGGTATGCAGTTGACAAGTTATTAAATGAACTAGCTAATTTCTGAGTAACGTAGTAGGTGAATCCAATAATTGCTTTGCTTTTAAGCTTTCTTCGAGAGTAGATGTATCAAATGTGAAAAATATATTTAAATACCAAAGCACAGAATTCATTGAGTCTCATTTATGCTGCTGTTCCTAAAGTCTCCAGTCACACAATCCTTCCTCAGGATTCTCTGCAGGCTGGGAGAAGGGGTCTATCTGCAGAGAAGGAGGTTCCTGAGCAAAGCTACAACAGCAGCATAAATACTTTTCTGATCCTAGCCACAGGTATTCATCTGCAGAGTTTAGAGCATGTATTTACAATTTATCAATAATTTTCTCTTCATCAACTGACTCAAAGTGTATGCACAGATGTGCAGTATTTTATGGGAAAATTCTCCTTAAGAACTACAACAGTGAGGTACTCCTTAAGTCAGTGTTTTAGCACTTTCAGCAGTACTTGGCTGTAGAACAACCTTTATATTTGCATATTGATAGTGGAACACTTATATGAAAAATTTCTATTTTATGTGCTTCTCTGGTAATCGTTTAGATTATTTGTTGTATGTTATTTACTTTTATATACACATTTGCCACATTCTTTAATGTAAGAACTATTTTTCCCACTTCCTGAAATGATTTTTAAAACTTCAAAATAGCTATTAATAACTCAAAATATTAAGGGAAAAATAGTATTCTTTAAACTTGAGTGCATGTAAAAAAAAGACTACAAATGGGATTAGGATTTTCCCCCCCAAACCAGCCATGAAATCCAAAAACTTCCCACATGGCTCTTGAAGCACAAAGAAATAAGAACGTGCTTGAACTGCCAGGTGGAAATTAATCTAGTTATTTCTTAATTTCAAATTTTTGAAAGCAGTGTCCTACTATAATCAGTATCTTCATTTTAATGACATTTACTCACCTATCACCCGCAACTCGGCATTAGCATAAATAGTATCATACTTGTTTTCTGCTACACATTGATACAGGCCCGAGTCTGACATATTCAGCACCGGTATGGTAAGAGTTCCATTGTCTATTTGGATTCTCTCCTGATAAAAGAAAAACAAACAAAAAACATTGACAGAGCCAATAAATGTACAATCCCAAAGATTTTTGGTATCATGCCGATAATTCAGAAGTGGAAATATATTTTTGGAAGTCACGTAGACAAACGCATCAGAATTACAATGCATACATCAGTTATGATGGACGTGTTTTCAGACCCTAACTCTTCAAAGCTTTTCAAGGCACATGAGGCTGAGTCACTGCCTTGGGCAGGTATGCCCAGATGTTCCAGCTGTGGCATGTGTTTGCCTGCTTCGCCGAGCTGTGAACCTGGGTATGCTTCACCATGAAACAGACAGAAGCAGCTACCGGAGGGCAGGCACGGACTGCACCACGCTGGAAACCTGGAGCATCCTCCATATGGCTCCCGAGAAGCAGCACCTGCAGCCCTCTCCAGGGGCACGATGAGGCATGGTTTACCCTCCTCTTCTATTAGACAAATCTAACAATAATAATTGAAGATAATCAGAAAAGCTCCGCGGGAGACAGAGGTGTTCAAATAACTAAAGTTTAAAATGTCATCACATCCACATGTAACAGAAAAATGATCCACTGAAAGTTCTGCTGAAGCCAACGCTTAAAATCCTATTGGAAACCCACAGGTAACTGTTGAAGTCAGAAAACCACGTTCTTCATGGCTTGAATTTGTATTCACCATATATGGCTTTGGTGTAATTCTGCTGAAATAGAGGAAACTGCACAGTATGTAAATTTGGACCAAAGCTTTTTTTGTGTGTACTAAAAGGAGTTTTATTTGCTTTATCTTAAGAAATAAAGAATGTTTCATGTTGCATAACTTTAATCCAAATATTTTGCAAATTAGCCATTATTAGCTTCTGGAGACAATCATAGCTCCATAGCAAAGCATAACACTGAGAAGTAGGAGAGAATATGTTCTCCAAAACAGACTGGCGTGGAAGAAAACCACAACAGGGAATTCCATCACCAAGTGCACGCCTGAAAAAGGATATTACTATTATTATTAAGCTACATCTTTAGTCTGACTCTATTGCCTCTGAAACAGTAAGAGGAACATATGTTGTTACAGTAAATAGTACAGTCCTTTGCAGAACACCTGTAAGCACCTAAAACATTTGTGATCTGCTGAATGCGCACAGCCCAACTTGCTAAGCTGCCACAGGTAAGCCCTTTGCATCCCTGTCAGGGAATTTCTTTTGGTGTACTGAAGGGAAGAGAGTCGCCTACTGAGCCAAGGAACTGTTTTTCAGTACTCTGGCTTTTCCTTGGAGGTCTCCCAACCAAAAACTGACCCAGTCCAACCTTGTTTAGCTTGGAAATTTGATGAGCATAGCCTGTGGTTATATGGCTGGTACATTGCAAACTAATTAACAACATTACATTACTTATCTACTGTTAATTTTTTAAGGCTCTTGCTACAGATATATTCCACATACTTAGTTTTACCTTCAGGTTGTTTACTATCCTTTTGGTGCCCCCCCCCCCTTTTTTTTTTTTTTTTTTACAAACTTCCTTTGAATACAAAACCCTGTTCTGAAGCAACGCTCACACTTCATACACATGCCAAATTCCCCACGATTCTCAGCTGGCTCTTTTGAGCTACATAGACAAAGAGAAGAATAAAGCACACCATGTACACAGGCAGGAATAGTGCAGAGATGACCAACTAGGTGGCCAGGGAGAAAAGGTTTGACAGAGAGCAGACAATATCCTTAGAATAAGTCCCAAGGTGGAAAGCGTCTGGGAGGTATTCTTGCCATGATATTTCCAACAGGCAGGGTGCTGTGACAGACTTAATATTTTATTATACCTTCCTTGTACTTTCAGCTCCAAAATATCCATTTTGTCCACTGAGCAATAACATTCTGCATTTTGTTGCCTGAAGTATTCCATTTACAATACACCATAAGTACTGTGAAAGTGTTGGTTGAAAATGTTTCCATAGAGTGTTTTATCCTTTTTTTATTGAAACGATGCAATTGAAGAGCAACAGACTCTAAATATCACTGCCTTCAAAAAGAGAAACCAGATAATCTTGCTTAGGGACAGGTGACAATATGAGTAAAACTCCTGGGTTTTGAAAAATTGCAATCGAAGTAAATTCTAGCTAGCCTTCTCAGACACTATTTGAGCTCTGTTTAGGACTAATCCAGAAGAAAATCATAAGGAAGACTGGACCTTTCTCCCATTGTTTCAAATATACACTAGTGAATCAAACAAGTGCCGGTTTTGCAACCCAGCAGGTGTTAATTTATCCCATATGTTTTGGAAGTGCTTCTGTATAATGTTCCTGCTAGATGGAAATTAATCACGGTATTATTGTTTTCATACCAGTAAAAATGCATTACAGATAAGCGATGCCATTTTACACCCAATAGATGCTGCATAGATGCCTAATTAGAAGGGAAACTTGGCCTCAGCAGTACATAAACATTGAATCCTGCCACAGAAGACTTGAAGACGAACGTGCCAAAGCTTGGCCACCACAAAAGAATAATTACACTGCCCTGAAAGAGCCAAAGCCAAGTTCTCAAAGACCTAATGGCATAAGTAGCTGATCTGATTTCTTAAGTGTTTGAACTCCATTTGACTTCCCCTCTTGTACCCCACTCCTACCTCTCCATTACTTCTCTCCACTGTGGTCCTTTCTTTGTCCTTTAAGTGAGATTTTTCACTTGTTCTCCATTTCCTTATAACTTTATATGGTTTCCTTAGGTCTATTATTCCTCTACATAGTGCCAGATAAATATTAAACTCAATATTAACTGATTTTCAGATCTAATTCAGTTAAAGAATTAACATAGCATAAAAATGGCCATACTGCATCAGACCAAAGGTCCATTCAGCCTACGGGTTAAAAGCAGAAACCACAGAAAAGTGTAGGTTAACAGGCTGACCAGATTGCTCTGAAATACTCTTCCACAGTCAATTGGCATCCTACTGACTTCCCAAACTACAGACTGTCTACAGATGTGTTCTCTGTTTCGGGACAGACTCTTCTTTCACCAACTGTAATAGCTATTTTTAAACCCACCCATATTATTGTCATGTCTTGTAGCACTCAGATGCTCTGTAAGAAATCATAACTGACAATACTATACATTTCCAATGTATATGAATTCAAAGTACTGAGGCTTTGTGTCGCAAAGAGTTTGTGCTATTTATTTTCATATGTTAAGCATAATAAATTTATGAAAAAGGTAGTATTGTAAAGTGAACACTGCGACTAAACCCTGTAAAACCAAGATGAACAAGATAGCTAACAAGACAGGAACCTTACCTCTGATGTGAGAGGCTGGCCATTTTTTAACCAGCTGTAGGAAGGGCTTGGTTTTCCTTTTGCCTTACATTCCCAAAACAAACTGTCATAGAGAGACAGAAAGGCATTTTGGATTTTTTTATCCCATTCAGGGAGTGCTGAAAAGAATATGCAAGCCATTTTAAGCAGGAGAAATGATTTTGCTGGAGTTATACTACCATTAATTAATGAACTGACAAAAGCTAATTAGCATTTGACCAACACATTCATAATATATTGCAAGTGAATTCCACATAACAAATCTTTTAGCACTGAACTTCAAGACTAACTTGGGAAGCGGTCAGGAAATTCAGTTAACTATTATTCAGTTTTATGGCCAAGATTTGCAGAAGCAGTTATTTTAGATGGCTGAAATTCTGGGCATGCTTTCTGAAAGCAATGAGGCCCCTACTTTCTGAAAGATAGTCATCTTCTCCAGGTTCTTTGATCTGTGTACCAAAAGGAGAAATATTCAAGTTATTAGTCAGTAGTTAATCAAAATCACAGATACCAAGTGCTACCCCTCTGTTTCACTCACACACCTGAGACCAGGGTTTCCAAGCATATGTTGAAAGCAAGAAGTAACTTACAACAAGTACTACACGAAGGAATTAGTGTTATTCAGAACAGCTTCTGAACATTTGTGGCACATTAACAAATTCATTGCTGCATAAAAGCAAAATTTGCAAAAAAATCACACACAAGTTCTGTAAACACACAACTAAACGCTGAAGGATGGAGCTGCGCAGGAACTAGGATGAAGCAGACCAACGTTTTAAATAGTTGTCAATATATAGGTGAATGAGACCTAGGCAGAATGACTAACAACCACTTGGCTTTGGGATACACCAAAGCCACTTGAAAGCAAGGTACTGGCTTTCATCTCTGTCTAGGATATGTGGTTGGTGTCTGAGAATCCTGTGAAAGACTTTTTGCTGGGTTATTAAGTCAACTCTGCAGACTCCATGTGTGTGAGTGTGTATAAACACACTGTTCTTATAGACAATAATGTCATTTTAGGAAGAGAATTGTTACCCTTTGAGACAGCTGAACAAGGTACTAAAAAACCTCCCTCCACAGCATGACCCTAGGGGATAGCTCATGACTGTGGCCAAAACAAAGCACCCTGTGCTGGTTCAACATTAAATTACTACAATGCCAACAACCTGTTTCAAAGAACAGGAAAGTATATGGGATAAATCCCCCATGCTTAAGTGATTCCAATTATGTGTCATCTTCATTGCCCTCTGAGCCTGAGACACGGATCTAGATACCACACAAAACAGCAGCCAGTGCCCAAGAAACTACTTCCTAGAGACGAGCTGCCTACACAGCAAGCAAAACCACAGCAGCACAGAAATTAAGAGGAAGTAAATTAAGTAGGCAATATGCCAACCCATTCCTAATATGATAAAACCTTGTGCAAACGCTTCACAAGTGCTGTTTTATATATTTCACTACGAACTATTAATTAATTTACAAAGCACAATAAATAAGCACATTGTTTCAAATCACATTAACTGATCATAATTTTGTAATTGCTTATGCTGTTATCAATCATGCACAGGTAATCTACTGAACTTAATTTTAATGGAACTGCTTGATTGACATTCTGTGAAAATTAGTGGGCAATGAAAACAAGAATAACCCCCATAAAAGCAAAGAAATAAACATTCAAAGCAACAGCAGACTGCTCTGTTCCTGACATAGATCTTGATCTTAGCCAGGGCTGCAGGAGACTGGTAGTTTAGCAAAGCCTGTATTATTTCATGAGAAGAGAGTTCCTTAGAAACAAAAACTTGCCAAGGTCTGAACAGATATTAGTTATAGACTTATAGTCTAGCTCTCTGTACTTGTCGTCTTACTGCTATATTTTATTTTCCCTTATTTTGAAAGATTTATAAGGCAACAAAAGGATCTCCAGATCTCTTATGTCCAATACGTTACTTTCTGTGGTTATTAAGAATGGGACTAAACAGCATATAATTCACCTTGGCTATAATGGAGCATCATGTGTGACATGGATCATAGGAAATTAACATGTAGAAAGGGAAGAGAAATGAGAGAACAGTTTCACGGGTGTATTATTCCCCATTTTGGGAGAGGAGGAAAGAATGAGAGGCAGGAAGATGAGTTTCCCCAGTTTTGCCCTCATTTGTTTATGGAGCAACAAGGTTCAGCTAGAATAAAAGGTGAATAAAAGGTGAAAATCTTTTACACATATGAACCAAAATCTCAAGAATCCTTCCCTAATCTGCATCTGGGCCAGCACAGCTTTATGCTGCTGTGAGCTGTTGAGAGTAAATCGCTGCCTGCCGTTAATGTTTCATGTAAATGTACCAGGGATTTTTCTGCCTTGTATTAACCTTTACAACTTCATCACGGCACAGCCCACATTTTCAATCTGAGTTTTAATGCAAAATATCTTTATTTGCTGAGGATGTAATTCAGTGAAGGTCACTGCAGACCTCCAATCATTTTTTAATCAGCTTAACCTGAACTACATTTCATATTTCCAGTAAGGGGCTAATAGACTTGATATACAAAATATATCTGAACACTATCAAGCTCTGAAAAAAATAAATGAAGAAATTAATCCATCTGCTTACCATAGACAAATAATTGACCTCTTGCAATGTTTCTTCCTCGAATGTTTCCTGCAACGCATTCATAAAAACCTTCATCTTCTTGCTGAACATCCGGGATTTCAAGAACTCCTTTAGTTTGGTCATGTTTGATTTTCTTTGTCAGTGACTTTCCATCAGACCTCTTCCAGCTAATACTAGGGACTGGACTAAATAATTACATTTTATTAGAGAAAAAGAGAGCAATTGTTATAGCAGAAAAGATGACGTGAAATTCTTTTTTAAAATATTCTGTATAAAAGGAATCATTTCAGTTTCTAGGAGTGACATACAGAGGTTCATAAGACTGAGGTTTTATAACTCACCTAACTTATTTAGGGGCACAAGTCCAACTGTGGGGTGAAGTCCTCAATCAACTTTGATTGCTCGTAAAGCCAATTTGGATTTTGCCCACAGTAACTCTGAGGGTCCAATCCTGCCTTTTAACACTTACAGTGAAGGGACAACTCTGGAAGTCCAAATAAACACCACAGAAGCACTGAATTATTGACGGGTTTTCAGAGCAAACAAGTTCCCTCTGGCAATAAAGGTATTTTCACACCTCAAAATAGGAAACATTGGACAAGAATTCAAAGGAGCTAAAAAGAACAATAAATCTAAGTATAAAAAATGGGATCCAGGGTAGAGAAGGGCAGGAAGACAGCTGAGCAAGGAAATGGAAATTATGAGATGTTGAGGCTGAAAGGAGATAGAGACAAAAGAATATTTCTTATTTCATGTTTTCATAGCTTTCTATCATTTTCATTTATATTTGGATCAATGTATTCTATATGATAAAAAATAGTCAAGTGTGAAGAAGGCTATAAATACTTCTTGGATTTCTGGTAATATCGCAAACCATACAAGCCTCGCTTTCATGATCTATTATGTCACCAGAACGCTTTGAAATATTAATAGTCTTGGATTTCACAGTTGCTTTCTGTTACTGAAAACTACAGTAAGCTCCTTTTTCTAAGCAGGCGAGCAGTTACACTTCGAACAGCTTCTTACAGAGGCTTTGACTAAATGCTGCCCACTTTCCCATTGGAAGTAACATCAATAGCAAACAGTTGGTTCTAAACTTCAAAGATAACTATCATGGAAAGCAGAAGCGTGTATTGCCCTTGCCTGCCGGTCCCTAAGGTCTCCAGCCTGCAGCGCTGATGTACAAAGCATTTACTCCTTTTTAGCAGAGACAATAACGGCTGTCAGTTCAGGTGTAGCTCCCGCATTTTGAGGCTGCGTGCCCATGATGATTATGAGACCAACCGAAACCAGAAGGGCACGGACCAGAAGCGCAGGCACTTGGCAAATTATGTGGATTGAGCAACTGGCCTGATGTTAACCAGCTGCAAACACACAGCCACCAGAAAGAGACTATGTGCAGGGCAATTCACAGCTGGACCACTCTGATGTACAAGGAATAGCAATGCCATAAAGTGTGCCTTGTCGTGCATTTAAGCTCATAGACAGAACGGGTGCACATGAGAGACTCTGCCACAGAAGCTCAGCTGGGCAAGGGAGCCCCCAGCAGTCCTTCCTCTGCTCCTTAAAATGGAAAAAAAGTCAGTCCTGAGGCCACAGACTTAACCAAGGGATCTCTAACAGCTATTTACACAGCATAATAATTTCTCTAGCTACCTCATTTTCCATCATAACTGAACCGCCTGTGAAAGTGGTTTGTAACTATCTGCAATATGTTTCAGACTCTGGAGTTAGCTCTGCACTGATGTGTGTGTGTATATTGATATACACACAAATTCTGACTCTCATATGACCCCTCCAAAACAGCTGAACAATTTACACACCTGAGAGACTGGGATGTGTCAGACAGCATTAGCCAGCAGAGGAGCTGGAAAGAACAGATTTTATTCTTGCTTCCCATTTTGATTCAAGACCTATATATGGTGGTTTAAATCCTCAATCTTTTTGGTCAATAGTAGTTGCCATCACCACCGCCATTTGTCCTTCACTATGAGACTAGAACCTATATGAGACGCAAACTTGTTTAATATTATTTCCTGCTAGGAACTTTAGGGGGACTAAACTGTGTCAAATACACTGGTCCACCCACTAATAGGCACTGCCTTCCCACCAAACCTTACGTGACATTACTCATGCAAAATGTCTCCAAACCAAATTACTTTATAGATATTTAAAAGAACACAGCTCTTGTGCAGAACAGGTCTGTCCCACTGCTGCTGTGATCAAGTCAGGAAAACAGCCAGAAGTATTCTGCAGGCTTGCGATAGATTGACACAGACCGTTGATGACATGCAGGAAGAGTGTGGCTGGCTTTAAAATGCTATAGCATATTAAATAATTGGTGTATAGTTACTGTATAATGGAATCCTGCAGCACCCAGAATGCCAGAAGCATTTGACTGCTTACTTTAAAGGCACCTCTTTTTTTTTTTTTTAAATAAGAAACAGATTAAAGGAAGCTAACAGTTACGTTGGAGAAGACAGACAATTAGATGCATTCACTTATGCCCTGCTACCTGAAAATGTTTCATCTAAATATTTTGTATTCTATTAGGTTTATTTCTTACTACTGGCTCTGCATGCAGGAAGCCTGACTGACACCAAGGCCAGAGGCAGGGCTCTACGGAAAAAGGCCCCTTCTGTCAACTTGTCAAGTTTACCAAGGCTGGCATTGAAACTGCTGTCCTGTTTTCCTTCTCCTCACCAGATACTTATAATGATATCCTTGGGGATGTTTCAAGGCAAACTCTCCTTCTTGTTTGCCCCATCCTAACTAACAGGAGCGAAGGAAATGCACTGCCTCTGACGCTAACTGCGGCAAGATGACAAAACTGAGTCTGGGTTATCGGCTTTACCGTATTTAAATGCATACTTGCAATAAATACTTCACAGCACTTTGCTCTTCAGAGGATGCTTGCACCAAGTGGCCTCGTTTTATCAAAAGAGGGAATTCATTTGTCAAGAGAGCAGCTCCTCACCAGCCCGAGGTACGGGTTCAACGAGCAGGCTGCAGGAGGATCCAGAGCTCAGCCCCATGCCACCACCCACAGCAGGGCCTCTGACATCATGGGGGAGTTTAAAAGGTCTGCACTTCTTCATTGCCTTTGCTGATACCTTCTCACCTTGGGCTTTCCAGCATCTTTAATTATCATTTTGCAGAAGGCAGTTTGTTGGCAGAAACTAACATTCCAATGTTAGTTTACATTTTTATCACAAAATCTCTTAACACAACTATCACAGCAAGCCATACAAAACCTTTCACGGTAAAAGAAAACGAATGGCTTTAAAGAGACTGAACATAGAATTTACTTTAATGATTTATTATTATTATTTTTTAAATGAACAAATTGATGCTTTAGGTATTTGTAATCTTGTAGGTAAATGTATGCAAAGTTTAGTTTAATAAACACAGCCTTGTGAACTTCTGCAGAGTTATGTTGCATAATCATCCTATTGAAGGCCAGCACCTGACATTCCTACACAGACTAGTATCTTCCCATACAGATTTGGGGCACTCCTGAAACTTGTGGGTCTTTCTTTCTAGTTACTAAAATAACCTGATTAGAATAGGTAATTGCTTGGGGCTAAGAAGTTTTTGAATATCTAAACAATGAGAAAACTTTTCAAATTTATTACACTTCACAGACAAGTCTTGCTCTCACCTGAGTAAATAAAACAGTGCATAAATATGAGTGTCTTTGTACATAAATCTGTAGTTTATTTGAAACCTTCAAAGCACCTAGAAGTACTGAGCTCAGCTACTAATTTAATTTATACTCTACCATACAGACAGCAGAATCACAAAACCATAAGTTACTAACTTGGAAAGAAAAGGAGATGGAAAATATTTTTTGGTTGGTGACAAGTCTTGTCACACTGAACATCAAATTAATTCATCTGCAGCACTACACCCCACACAGAGATGAAGGTCCCACCCTTTTGCAGCAAACGCTCAGCTGATGCATCGCACCTGGGCCACCTCTTCGCTCTGTGCATCTGAGGACACCTCACGATAAAATTAAATCCCAGCTTCAATAATGAAGTCTATGCCTAGTTAAACAACTGTCACAGAGCTGAGGTATGAAAACTGCTATCGTGTCGGCATCAACTACTGACACCAGGAAGAATTAGGAACCAAGGGGCCTAATAATTAAAGTACTCAGACTCCTAATCATCCTGATATATTACTTGGGAAACACCAGAGAGGTAAAATTCTCTGAAACCTGATATTGCCTTTCATTCTGCTCTGGCCACAAGCCATTCACGTTCATGTAAGAGGATCTTGCAGAGCTGCTTGCTCATCCCTTAAGGTACAAATACTAAGATACTTGTTCTATCAGAAATGTGGGCTGAAAGTAGCAAACCACTTAAGGCAGAAAAACTGATTCATACATATCATTTGGAATTCTGTAATTGATACTTCTACAGCCTCCTGCATAAAATCTTGAAGAATATACTAGAGTAACCATCTAATGAAGAAGTGAAGCCTGGTGCTTTTATGTAACTTCAGTAAAGATGGTTATTTGGAACCCTCTCGTGGCTGTGTAATTACCTACTTTAACTCTAGAAAAACTTCTCTGAATACATTTAGAGAAGGAAGAATTAACATCTTCCCCTGGAAAAAAAAATATTCTGGGTTAAAAGAAATCCTGGTTTATACTATTTATATGTGCCCTTTACAGCCTCAGTTGGCAATATCACATCTCCAGGGATTCTGAGAATCTTAGAAATAAAACACAAGCACAGCTTAATAAATATGTGCATCAGATATGGAAACTACTTCACTTATTTTCACTTCAGAAACTATTCCTATTTGCACAACAGAAAGGTTATTTTGGAAGAAATCGATAGAAAAGTACAGTAACTCAACTGAACATATCTGTAAGCAACTCTTTCCATCATACTCAGTCCCCTAAGACACAGCAAACAATAATTTAGATATATTGCATGATTAATATAGCTTGATCCAAAACATGACTTAATATTAGCTTAGTATTAAACACTGCCAACATAATAAATATTAGTGCAGAACACAAAGTCTCATCTCTTCTATTAAATTGCCACAGGCTGCCATATTTGAAATAGTCACATTAGTATTTCATTTTTCAGTTTTCCCTTTTCAAAGAATTAAATTGTATATTTTTTTGGTCTAAATTCATAGAACCATAGAATGGTTTGGATTGGAAGGGACCTTCGAGATCATCCAGTTCCAACCCCTGCCATGGACAGGACACCTCCCACCAGACCAGGTGGCTCGGAGCCCCATCCAGCCTGGCCTTGGGCACTTCCCAATGACTGGGAGAAACTTCCACGGATTCTCCATGCTGATCACCATATAGATGCATGCTACTTACACTCCTTTTTGCCCAGTCATATTTCCATCACAGTGAGGACTAACTTGCTTTTCAAAAGCTTCTCCATTATTTGGGGTCTGTTTTGCAGGATTTGGAGGAGAGCTGGCCCAAGCACTGTGGGATCCATGCCTTCAAACCCTCTTCCCAGGGATAAACACTGACTCTTTGCCCTGTCATGTCATTTTCCCCCCATTTATTTCAAAAAAAAAAAAAAAAGCAAGGGCTTATAACTACACTAGAAGACAATTTGGATGAATCAGTTATGATATTTTCATGTAAAATGCATGAAGAGAGCTTTGCAACAGATTGAAATGGGAGGGACCATAAATGCTTCTTGATAGCAAGAGTCCAGTAAACCTCGAGCTCTCAAAAAGCTTCCACAGGAGGTACATGGAATGTACCTACACCTCTGTGCGTTCTGTAGTCTGGCTGGAAGGTACTTCTCAGTTAAGTGGCTTTGAGTTCCCCCAGGTAAAAAGGTCTTAAAACTCAGCCCTTAGTCTGGCCTCTTGTACATGTGTTTAAATGTGGAAGTGATTTTTTGAGCAACGTCCAAGAGGCATGATTTGCTGTTCCATATAGAAGAGAGATGCTATTTCTCTAAATACCATGAAAGTACTTTCATTTAAGACTTCTGGAGACCAAAACCACAGCAGGTTGCCTATAATCTGCCTCAGATGTGAAAGATTTCTGTTATTCATGGTGCAGAAGCAGTAGCAGCTGAAAGCATTGTCTGAACCAGTGGACTAACAGTATGAATATAGAAAATTATGGATAATGGGAAAGCAGTTCTGAAATCCAAGAGAGATAATAACCGTTAGTGCTTGTGGCAGATCAGAGGTATAGCTCAACAAATGTTGAGCTGAATTGATTTTAACATAAACAGACAATAGTAGAGGCTAGAGTTTTAGTGGAATTTAGGCATCTAAAGGTGCAGATGGCCACACTGCTGCACTTATATGTGCCTAACTACAGTTGTAAACAGCTGGAGGTAGGAAACAGATTTAACAATACCACTAATCACCTAAATACCTTTAAAAAGCCGGCCTTACCTAATAAGTGAAGAGTATTTCACCTGTAATCTGTTTCTCTTGGTTTATTCACATACAAATGTCAGTTCTAAAATACTTGCTCACTGATTTAAAATGTGGTTCAAGGCTCTGTTCAGAGACAAAAGACTGGAAACAGTCCTGTACAGTAGGAGACATCTAACCTATCCAAAGAATCTGGAGAGGAGAAATTTAACCGCTCCTCTCAAGAGCCTTTACTTACACACAGCACCCCTCCAGAATGTATACATTAGACTATGTACACAGGAACAGAATGATATAAAAAAATGTGGAAAAGATTTCTGCACTTGGATCACTAGTATTTACTTAGTAAAACTCCAGGGAAGTATACCAGCACTTGTTTCAGCTGCCATCCTACACATGGAGAAATGTATATTAAAGCTGTGTTAACCCTCTCAGCCCTTCCATTTTCTAGGCACAGCATTAGTAGGTACTGTGTACCTACACATATAGTATGTACTGTGCTTGCTGAGATATTTCATTATCTACATGTCCTTTCAGACCACCTTCCTCCTTCCCCCCAAAGGTTCTTAAAATGTTAATGCATCAGGCAAGCTTTGACATGACCTGTCTTTACCCCTTCATTAAGAAGGCAGTGTTTTGTACATATTTACTGGTTTTGAAATGCTTTTATGTAGTCAATATAGCTCTGTTAAAAGCTTTCCATGCAACAGATGGAAATATGAAATGACAACTTGAGATGTAAAGCCTGCACTGACTCACACACAATTAAAGAGGTATTTAAAGAGAAGTAGCTTGACAGTATTTGGAAAGGAAAATCAGCTTTAGCAGGACTGTTCCAGTCTGGTACTTGTTTGGGGCCAAAAAATATCATATTCCTTTGAATATGACTGTAGAAATATTCTCCCTCCTAAAATAAAAATTAGCCCTGAGATTAGTTTATATACAAATCTCATCTGTACGGAAAGGCCATTTCCCATCTTTTTAACTTTATTTATTTTTTTTTACTTCTCAGCATAGGTTCCAGAGGAACATTTGATTAATTTGTGCTGTCTACAAGTCAGGCTTTTAACCCCTGGGAAAGCTCTAAACACTTTAAAAGCTTACAGCCTTAAAAAGGATTGTCAAAGTGAACTTAAACTAAATAGAGGTCAACAACCAAAGGTTATTTTAGATTTTCAATGGAAAACGCACACTTACTGGAAAAACTAGTTTTCATAGGCTAGTTACACTTACTCAGTTAGCCACCTGCTCTTTGAATAGAGCATCCCTTTTTTGTTTGAGCACCCTACTGCTTCTGTAGATGAGTACACCAGTGTAAGCAGCCCAGGCACAATATACACCAGGTTTTAGTCAGGACTACTGTTAGGGCTTCCCAAGGCCCCTCAACATCTCTTTCGAGAAAAGGGTGCTGAGAGCCACACTAGACCCATTCTAGACAGTTTCCAGACCCATTCCAGCCTATTTCCTGAAATTCCATTCTTTAAGGTACCACACAAAAACATACTCATGTTGTGATGCAGACCTGATGTACATGTGCAGCTAGGTCAATGAATGCTGTGAACTGCAGTCTTGGTCTCACCCCAGAGAAAACTCAGGGGATTTAGCCTTTATTCTTCTCACCCCTCCCTCCATCTACAACCAAGTGAGCTTCAGTTCTGCTATTGCCTTCTCATTTCCTTGGGAACACATCACACAGAAACAAACCAAAATAAGTTTAAAAACATTTCACATTCATATTCTGACCAAAACACTCTACCTGCCAGTTAGAAGAAATGTTATTTCTCACTGTACAACAGTGTTAGAACCCACATTTTAATAAAAACCAAGAATCTTACTTTCCAAGGGCAAAGCATTCCAGTTTAACAGATGAACCCTTCGCTGCATATGTTGTTTCTGGAAAACGTACTTCAATCTTTGGTTCATACTCCCCCATCACACCTGTTGAACATCAAAACAGCTAGCACTCCAGTTGAGCCTCAGACCTGTCTAGTACAACAGAATTTCAGTGTAAAAGAAAGGATGTCATTAATACTGTTAGAGCCTTATGTTCCACCCATGGAAATCAACATGATGTCTATGGAGTAGCCTTAGGGTTTCTGGGTGGTATCCAACCTTATGCTGAAAGCTTACGTGAAATGTGTAAGCTCTTTGAGCATTTGAGAATTGAAGCACATAACTTTATACAAGTTCTGAATGTGCAAATTTGGTATTTGTGCATTAACATTTCAGTGAGGATTTAGGGTTCAGACCTCTTGTTAGCTGTTAATAGCCAGTGCCTATGACATTGGTCACTAAGTGGTCAGTTGTCAGGACACAAGGTAGTTCTGAGTGCAAGAGAAAAATCTGGGTTCTCTGTGTCCAAAATAATTACAGAACACAAAGCTCCTTAACACAGCCAAGTGGAAACTCCAGGCTTGAGTAAAGCTGATGTAATTGGATGTAATGATCACATTCAAAAATCTCAAACATCTGATACACCACAGATTATCCAGTATCAGCTTAGGACATTTGATCTTGCAACAGGTATGGGATTGCTTTAAAAATATATTTTTTTTAGCTGAAATTCTGAAGTGTACATGAACCTCTTAGTACAACTCATTGAAACAAGAATGACGAATACAAATCAGATTCTCCCTCTGTGTCCTAGCCCAGATCCCACACAGAAAATGAATGATTCCTATTTTACGTTAACAGGGACCCAGCTAATATTCCATGTGCTATTTTCCAGTTCCCTGGAGACTGCATGTTTAGTACCCAATCCAGGGGCTACCGGAGTGAACAGGAGAAGATTAAGACTAACAAGTGAGAAAAAGAATAAAGAAGTATGATAAGGAAGAAAACACGCAGAAGAGATCTGAAGCATTTATGATCTGTTTGTACAAAATAATTAACTTTTGAGCTTTGGAAATTATACTTTGTTGCAGGTGACCTGACGGAATAAAACAGCGGTCTCTTGCCAAAAGTTTTGTTTATAAAACTACTGTGCATTATTGAGTATTACAAACATAACGCTGAACAGGCTTTTCTTACTATTTGTCACTGATGCTTTGCAAACAGTGCAAGTATATTGAAATTGAGGTGAGCAAACTTATAAAACCAACTTTGTGTAATGCTTTCCCAGGTAGAAGTACGTGCTTCTCAATGTGAGCATTTAATTCGAAGCATTGCTAAAGGTATGTGTGTGTGTGCAGGTGAGTTTCTCACCTTAACAACTCACTTTCAACAGCTTTCTAGATTTGATATCTGAGCTAAACCTAGATTATAAATTCAGAAAGCTTTACCATATTTAAACCTCAATACAGGCGGCAGTTACAGCTAACTGGAGCTGGATGAGTTATAGCCTTGTGCTGCATACCAGGATAGCTTACCATCGCTGCGGAGAATGAGGGGAGTGGGTGGCCCCTGCACACTTTGCTCTGCATCGGAGTTGGTCACAACGCAGGTGTAATTGCCCACGTCCGAGGGCTCTACTTTAGTGATGTAGAGATTTCCTGTTTTTTGGGAAACAAAGCGCCGACTATCCTCCCGAACATACAAGGGATTATTGTTGAAGATCCACGCATAGGACAAGTCTGGAAAACACCAGATACACATCATGTATCCTTTCCAGCACTGCTTGCTTCCTTTTAGCATTTAAGTGCAATATTGCCAGCTGAAAGAGCGAGTCAGTTACAGCACAGACCACAGGGGATGCACAAATTAGCACAGGCAAGATAAGCATTGCTTCAGCTTTAAACTCATTTCAAGCCACTTCAGAAGGTCACAGAAGTTTTTGTCCCCTGCTACTTTCCATTTTCCTGCTTCAGCCTATTTTTAAGTAGGAATGGCAGTGCTGCAATGCCATGAGAAGGCTGGTTTAGTAAATAATTTCTATTTATAGCACTTTCCCTCTGAACATCAGGAGCCAACTGCTGATCACACAGTGTTACGGCTCCTTTCTCCACTCTGCATATGGAAAAAAGAAACAGGTAACAGAGCTTTATCATCAGATTCTCGGGGAGGGGAAGAACTCAGCTGCAGACAAATATTTTGGAGATTAATATTTGCTCCCATTGCACATTTGTTCCCTTCTTCTCCAGCTTTCTCATTTTCCACACTTGCATCTGCTCTGCGCTTCTTAACTAGCCCTTTTATGCCACCTTCTTCCGTAGTGTTTCATGCTGCATACCTTGATAAGTACCTCTATAATCTCGCCAGTTTATTTTACTTGACTAACCCACCCTGACAGGGCAGAACTCTGAGTTTACCATCCAAGGACACTGCTCCTCAGAAGGGCCAAGCCCGCTGTGCTGCCAGGGGTACCCCAGGCTTCCTGTGTACCCCACTCCCTGGCCGCTCCGCGTGGCTGCCAGCACCCGGTGCGGCATTCAGCAGGCTGCATGACTGAAATTCTGTCTTAACAAGGCGCAGTAAATCAGAAGTTTCAAAATCTACCAGTTTAGCTCCCCTTAATTAAATGTATAATTCATAAGCTAACAGCACTCTGCCAACAGCTTCATTTTTACACATTTCCCCCATCAACAATACCATTTGAAAAAGATTATTTACATTTCTTTCCCCTCCTTCAGTTGCAACATGGGTACAGTATGGTAGTAAGTCTGCAAACTCCAGTAGTTTTGTGGAGTTTTACGTTATCTTCTAACATTTTAGGTCTCTCATTAGAAATGACATGTCTCCAGGGAGCAATCAATGACACTCTATATACTTGGCTAAATCCTGTAATAGGCTCTGTTTTACTACAGCCTAATGCAAAGGTTTTTTGATGTACTGTACACCCAGAAGATGCAACAGTTGTTCCTAAAGTAGTGTAATACAATACACGTGTGTACATGTGTTTAAGCACAGGAAAGAAAAGCACCATGTTTTTGCATTCACATGCCCAAGGTACCTGGATAAGCATCTATTCTTTATAGATATCAAGTTCTGGAGACCAGGGGGGCTTGCCATAGGGTGAATCAGCCTGTAGAGACAAGTGATGTAGCTATATCCTGACAGGTCTTCCAGACGCATATTGCATTATATACTGGAAACTCTTCCATGCAACAAAACCGCTCTGAGTGATTGAACCACTGATAGCTGGACACCCATCGGACTTTCATGACAGGGTAGCCCAAGTAATTCAAAACTGAAGGTAACTAACAAGTGGGGGAAAAGAGTAAAAATGAATTTGACAGTTCCCTTCCCAAAGTCCTGTTCTGGTGCTGGCACTTAGAGGGCTGAGGAAAGCACTGACCCACTGCAACAGGGCGCCATGAAAGACTTCTAAATCATCCTATGCTATGCAATCCAAATCTAGATTCCTGCCATAGGACCTGGTGGTACAGCTAAATTTTCCATGTAGGATAAGTTATATGAACCCTAATAAAATCCACTGAAGCCAGCTTTATGCTAGATAGAGCTTCTTCATGAGGTTGGTCTATGAATTAATGGGTGAAAGAGAGCCAGTCCTTGTCTCATGATTCCAGCTCAGTTTGAAGTCGAATAAATCAGGTTTGTAGCAGACCTACTAAATGAGCAAAAAAAAGGAGTACAAGGCCCATGCCATCACTTGTGGGGTCACATTCATTTGCATAAGTAAATCAGCAGCTGGGAAGAGTCTGGTGAAAGTAACACTGAACAGAAGGTAGCAGAGGCATAGAAGAGAAATTTTTAAAAGGAGATAGTTGCCTGCTAATGAAGTCTAGCTAAAATGAACTTGAAAATTACTGCCACCAGCTATTTCAGTGAAGAACAAAATGTTACCTTTAAGCTTACTTTGCTTTCCATTTAGCCACAGGATTTTTGAAAAACAGTACTGTTGAGTTCACACTCCAATGTCCTCATCAGTCCCAGAACCGTTGAATTTTAGAGGCCACTATGAAAAGGCCTCAGCAAAAGTCTTGCAAAAATCTTAGCCATTATCAGCACCAATGATTTGTTTTTCTTTTTCCATTTCATTTTTTCTTTGTGCATTGCCCTGTATGTCTGCAACTTTTCCTCTGGGGTAACTGCTTCTTATATGATGTTGAAAATGAATCAACACGCCTGAAGTAAGGGAATACAAGTTTTTCTATAAGAGACCAATTAGTCCAATTGTTCTTTTCACTATAGTTAACCTGTGAAGTTTCAGAAAGGTAGGGTATGTAGATGTGTAGAAGGGAAAAAATAGGTTGGGGAAGGAAGGCCTTCTAGAGGCTCTTGCTTAAGATTAGTTTCTTCTGCAATATGTGAGGTTTATTTTTTCCCCCTTCACAAATGAAGCAGAAAACATTTCACTGGACCATACAATTAGCCAGTCCTTTCCTCATGTGCTAAAGCCATGTAAGTATATTTACCTATACCCCACTGTGCTTGAAAGGAATGAAAATGAGCTCTTATGGCATCATTCATCCTTGATACAAGTGTCTTAGAAAATGGCTTTTGCTACCCTGAAACGAATACACATACTCCAAAGCTTAGGTTAGATTATGCAAAAGACACTTGGCAAACATTGTTACTCCTTGTTATGCCTCATCTAGGACTTATTTGTGCCAAAATTAGTGTAAAGGTTCCCTGATCACAGGTGCTGCTGTGTGCAATGACAGACATGTTGGAGCAATTTAAAGTCAGTCCCTGCTCAGTAGTACTTTAAGTAAGGGCCAAATAAGTAGAATTCTCCCTCTCCCCCTTTCTTTAACTTGTTCCAAAGGCAGAAAGAGAACAGAGTATGACACCCTTAGGTTACAAAAAA
Source organism: Anser brachyrhynchus (assembly GCF_964034855.1). Taxonomy (NCBI): domain Eukaryota; kingdom Metazoa; phylum Chordata; class Aves; order Anseriformes; family Anatidae; genus Anser; species Anser brachyrhynchus. The sequence goes on from NC_137705.1 coordinate 2,901,037, forward strand.
TTCCGCTAACCTTATGACAGCATTATACCCAAAGAACCCCCATTTCCTGGGCCTACAGATAATGGCAGAATGTAATGTTCATAGCACTGTAAAATTTCAAGATTTTTGTTCATAAAACTGTAATGAAGGAGAATTAAGTATTATTGTTATAGTTTCTACCTTCAATTTTTTAATTTAACACCTATGTTAGCCTCAGAGATGAGCTTAGAAAACATTAATCACCTTCAGGTAATTAATTTTTTTAATTCTGTCTAGCTACTGCCTAATAAATATCATGCTGTAGCTCCTTTTCACATGTATAGCTGATTGGTCTCAGCCCAAATTAACATATTTAAGCTCTGAACGCCGGAAAGTGTTTACTCTCTCTAGACAGTGATCCCAGTGCTATTATTGACTGTGGAAGAAGATGCCTTGGAGTGCACAGCACTGCCTTTACTTCAAAGGGCCTACATGTCAGTGAAAGGATAATTACAGCAACATAGACTTCATTATGCATATGACAGAGCATAGGTTTGTGGTGTTTTGCCCCCTTTTTTTTTATTAGTGCTGTTATCCTAGCTTTTTTTATTATTATTTTTTTTTTTTTTCAGTGCAAAACATGTGACTGTGTGGTGTCCATCTCCCTCCACATCTCAGGGGGCCCAAGCTGTTAACCGCACCTCAGCTTCCAGTCAAGCACTGGGCAAGTCCTGGGCTCCAGCAGGCAGAAGAAGAGCATTGCCCACACCTGGCAGCTGTGAGCCCTTTCTCAGAGCACAGCTGGGAAAGAACAGCAGCTGATAATCACAGCTTACATACTAGGCTAGGGAATACAACATTTCAGTGCTTTTCTCAGCCCAAGCAAATTCAAGTCAATATTGCTGGTTCTGCAGGAGAAGAGCTCATTCAGACTGGTCTCAAGAAGGAGACACTCCCCCTCCTGCATGATCTGGCAGGGAAGGATTAAAGATTCACAGGAGCATGGAGAAAGAGGAGCAGAAAAGGACTCTAAACTAATGACCAAGGCACTCAGCTTCGTGAAGGGAAATATGCTTCAAACTACTGCTTTCAAATTATGCATGTTATCAGATGACTGTTTAATATAAAATGCAGAAGCAACATGAAGGAGTCAAAGACTCTTTCACATCATGTAGCCCTGCTTGTCCCCTCCTATCCTCTCCCTGTACCAGTTTCCTATGCCCTTCTGCTGGCTGAGGACTTGGTATATTCCCCCACTGAGCATGGCTATAGAGTTCTGACTTCTTTCAGAGCTGATTTGTTTCTTTTTATTTCAGCCCCACTGTAGTAACAGCAATACAAAAAAGCCTACAGAGTCAGCATCCCCGCTTCAAGCCCTGGCAGCTCTTATGCACAAGTAAATGCAAATATATGAGTGATCCTGCTGCTCCTAACAAGATTAGCAACTTTCTTAGAGCTCTGCGGGGAGCCAACTTGAAGGAAACAGGCATTATATCAGACTTCACTTCTAACAAAATAAATGAATAACAGCCTACCCCACAGTCCTGTGTCAAGCATTACTATTTAGGCACCAGTACCTTAATCACAGTCAGGTCAAGCTCATGCACAGCTACAGCAATGAGATCTTCTCCAGACTTCGTTCCTCCTCCTAGATGCTGTTCTCTACTTCCTAACTCTATACAAAGCACCTTTTTCTTTTAAGTAATAAAGCAATTGTATATACTGAGTATATAGCATGTGTGTATACATATATATATTAAAAAAAAAAAAAAAAAGCTGACCTAAGGAACCTCAGCTAGAGAAGAGAAATTTCCTAGAGAGAGAAATACAGCTTACCTCCCCACCCTTACACTCCAGAGCCTCACTAACAAGCAGAGGAAATTCAGATGCTGAACTTTATAAGGTGTGTTAATGAGCCTCATAAATAACAACAGCGGCGGCTGAGGAGCAGCTGGTGCATAAATAGGCAAGGAGGGGCTGAGGGAGAAAATAGAGGGGCTGCACTGGGCTGGGTCAGGTGGTGGGAGGGAGCTTTGTGAGTGCTTTCAGCTAGCTAATTGCAGGGTTTTTTAATACAGTAATTGTACTTTGATATGCAAAAGATATTAAATAAATTTTTATGAGGTGTGATTTTTCTTTGCAGAAAGTATTTTTTGCAATATCAACATGGAGTAGACTTTCTTGTGGAGCTAGAAGCTTTAACAATTAAGGCCTAAAATTTTAGAGTAACCTTTCTAATCTTTTCTTACTTCTATCACTTAAATTTTAAATGGCTTCTTCACAATCAGGATATTTAAGTATTAGCAATGTAATACAAAAAGCTGGCTAGTCTAATGATATCTGTGAAGCCTGCAGGAAGCTTTACTTCTGTCTATCTGTGGGAAGTGGCTGGAGAGCTTGGGCTGCATTGGGCTCTGCAACAAGAGCTGGGCTGCCTCTCTGTGGCTACCACAGGTGGTAGAAATACTTCTTGAGCTCTCATTCCATTTGCCTATTCCAAATTGGGGATGTCATATGGGAAAATACTTAAGATAAAAACTTTTGGCTTCCTTAGGCCCTTGTCTTTCTGTCTCCCAGTTTCTAGAAGAGACAACTATCCAACTTCCTAGGTTAGCAGGAAGGCGAGAGGCTTCGGCTATTGCTTCATGTTCCAGCAGCACTATAGTAATAATAACTGCACTAAACTACTGCCCCAGAGAGTTTTTTTTTCTTTTTTTTTTCTCTTTTGTTTGGAAGAGTGAAAAAAGCCTCTTAGACCCAACCATTAGAGACACATTCCTGCTTCCTGTATGGAGTACATGGTTAGGGCTGGGCCTGTCGACCTGGGGAGACAAGCAGCTGGTGTCAGGGCCTGTAGCCATCTGCCGTGGCCCTTTGGGTGTTTTTCTGCCCAGTCAGTTAACCTCAGTTTCCACATAAATGTTGATACCAGTGAAAAGTCTGCACTGGTTATAGACTGCATCTGATAGGCTGGGTGGGAAACTCTTAAGGGTATTTTTTTCCTCCTTGATAGAATAGTATACAACTTGTATTTTACTAATGTTAGTATTACAGGAAAGGCAGCTCTTTTCTTGTTGGTACAGTATATATTTCAAAATTTTAATAACTGCTTCTTGCATTTGAAATGTTTTACAGAACTCTTCCAATGAACTCAGTAGAAGCTGTAGCTACTGTTAATAGTCCTTTTCCTGTAGAGATTAAGTCAGAGGCAAGGGTTTCAATAAAAAAAAAATATATATACAATCCTTTATACAATTCTATAGAAATTTCCTAAGCATTCTGGTATAGTATACAACTTATCATAGTTCATACGAAGTACTTCATCCCCATGGCATATAATTTTGGATCACAAACACAGTGTTTATGGATGACAGAAGAGCTCAGTTTCTGCTCTCTAGAGACTTATTTCAGATAATGTATTTTTCATGCCTATTGGTCAACAGCTCGCATCTCCAGCTTAAACATGGTGTCAGAGGATTTGTTCATAGATATAATTTTGTCAGTTCAATTAATCTGGAGTGAGCTCACTTGTTAACTATTAATTTGTTCTGAATGTTTTCTTCTCATTCCTGTTTGTCAAACCATAATTTTACCTGTCAGCAAGAGGAAGACACATAGCTTACTGACTCAAGGATGGATGTATTGTCTTTGTCCCATTGATACATTTCAGGAACTCTTTCAAGCTCTTTCTGCCTTTAAGGACCAGATTTCACTTTATCTCCTTGATTATATACCCCTTTCATACAGCTGTAAACAGTAAGTGAACTGACATTTCCTCTCTGTTCAAGACCTGGGGGCTTTAAATTGATTGATGGGTTTCTCTACCTCTTTGATATACTGCATCTTCTTTATAGATCACAATTTACCTTCTTCTCATGGGAATTTGTCTTATAACTGTTTCTTTAAGGAACTGAGGAAACACTGTGCTAGCACAGAGAATACTGCAGCTATTGTGGATGTGTAGTCACTCCTGCTGAAAACAGGACATTCTTCATCTCAGAACTGCTGATTCTTTCAGTCCAGAGTAAGACAATTTGGTAACAATGCTGTTGATGTTTTCCCCTTTAATGTACGTTTGCTTTTCCAGTGTGAAATTCCCAGTCATCTTTAGCTAGTTATTAGGAAACCATAGTTCTTTCTCTCAACTCAAAGGATAAGAAACAGTTTGAATCTGGGTCCCAACACTCACAAAAGATATTTCTGAATGCGTTGAACTTGCAAGAGTTGGTGGTGGTGGTGGGAAATCTCAAAAGATCATTCTCAAGAGCTTCTTGCTTACAGGAGGTGGAAAAAATGTTTAAAAATGACAATGTTCCAACATAGTGTACATGTGTTGCTCCAAAAAAAAAAATGATATTGGAGGCGCTAATACAGCTGTATAGGAGGAGCGATAACTACAGTGCCCCATGCTTAGGGATGTCTTACATGGAAAAAGTCTGAAACATGTAGGATGTTACATATAGGCCTCAAACAGCCTTACAGTTGAGCAGCAGTAGTAATGGTAACAGAAGCAAGACATACCCAGATCAATTCTCCAGAAAACCCCTTTTCTTTCTTTATCTGAAGCTTTGACTGGGACCTGAAGGCTCTCAGGCACCTTAACCAATTAGACCTCCTTTGTTCAAGAAGCTTACCTCTCCAGAAGTCCCTTCCAAACTAAATTTTTCTATGACTTTAAGATATCAGGAAGAAGAGGATCAATATTTAAGAACAATATCAATTTTCATGTCAATCTAATGCCACTCATGACAGACCTTTCTTTTCTCTGGTACTTTCTTTGCTTGTCACACACAAAGCAATGGCACGTTCTAGTACATCAAGTAACTGTAGAATAAAAAAAGGCCCCTTAAGAACTTCAAACCCAAATGTTCCCTTAAAAAAAATGACGTCTAAATTTGTTATAAACCTGTACGCTTCGTTCACAAATAAATTCTAGTGCTAATCAGGTGGGGAAGTGCATAGGCTTCTTCTGTTGAGCTGTAAGACTGATCTTTATTCAGATTGCACACAATTTAGCTATTCGTCATACCTCCATAGTGCGGTGGAGGACCACAGAGCAGAACCACTCCTTGTCCTTCTCTGACTGACACTGTACTTCTTGTCTTCATTTCAAAATTTTCAAGATCTTGCAAGAGAAGAAGAAAACAAAACTGTTATAACCTATCAGATTTATTCCTAAGTATAGTCCAATCTATGCAATACTTCTAGATAACTCCAGAGCATATATATTCAATCATATAATAAAATCTCGGTATGTGAATTGACATACTGTATGGAAAAATAGCTCATCCAACCTAGTATCTTGTCCTTTGGCAAAATAAATAAAATACCTATTTATAAAACACTTATACCCCAACAAGTGAGTTTGTATTACAATCCGTCATTGCAAAGCTAGTGTATTATTTTGTCTTTTTCTAACATCCCATTTTATTAGTCTTAATCTGCAGGAATAGGGAAAAAAAATGTGTTGTTTCCTTTTTTATAGCAATTAAAAGCAGGTGTGCACTTCTATGTACACAAATGATAATTAAACATTATCAGGACTCTCACAGTGTTTCAATTATGATAAAAGTATGTCATATTTTTAATGAGTCTGTTCTGTCCTAAAGCTGTTTGCAGTAAGTTGGCATGTTTTAATTGACTCGAATCAATTTTATCACTGGTTTTAAAGGGGAGAATGAGAATGCTTTCAATAGAAAATTGTGTTATGGCTTAGGGGATCTGTATAAAATGTTGATGCCTTGTCTCCCATAGGTGATTTTTATGGCTATAATTTTTTATTTATTTATTTTTTACTGAATCTAACACAATCTTTTCTGCTTTCTCACATTTCACTAAAATGTGGATGTCTTTCTCAGTCTCATTTCTTTTAAATAATGATTCAGTTACAAGACACGCCATAATGTACTTTAATTATTTTTTGATCCAGTTCTCACACTAATGAGAAAACTTATTACTTTTGTCAGAACACTTTGGGAAATACATTCAAAATATGTTTTAATAAAATAAACAATATCAGCTTCATTTTAAAACTCTTGATATCAGTGTGGTGTGCTGCCTACCTTAAGCCTGTTTTATTTACCTTGCTACAAATTCTTGTTTCATGCACTTGTTCCATTTTTCATCAGCTGAGCAACTACCTGATCCAGAGTTCAATAGAAAGAAACAGTTCTCGTTGGTCAAAGCAATAATGATTACTACCTGTACAGGCTCAGCTCTTTATGTCAATATATCAATTTTCTCCCCCTTAGTTGAACTTTACAGAGCTAATTTTTCTTTTCCTCCTCTTCATCTCCTCTATATTGGTCTCCTATGAAGACATTGTCTACTCAGAGGTGACTGAATTGAATTAGGCAGCCGTAGCACCTCCTCACACTGTCATAGCCACAATAGATGGTACCTGTCGATACACAGGGAAAGTGTTTTAAACTCTGATGTTCTTTTAATTGCCTGCCAGCTAGATCTCTGCCTTGCAGTCTGGATTGCCCAAGAGGAAAAAAAAATATATATATATATATATTAGTTTTATTCCATTCTTTAATACTAATGGGCAGGGGGATGGGGGGGAGAGCAATGGTGGATGGATGTAATATGACTTAATAGCCAGAGTTTTGATTCATATGTAAAAGGTCCTTACTTGTCCAATCTATGTGTGGATTTATTACTTGTTCTGAAAATTCAGTCTGAGAAAATTAATCAGCTCTCTTCTTTTTCTTTCCTTTTGGTTAAATGGTTTCTAAGAAGGAAAAGACCATCACAAAACGTGTGGAAAGTTGGTCCCTGGGCCAAATGTCAAGGAATCACCTTGGCTGGCTGGACCAAGGCATGTCTACTGTGGGAGAAGGCACCAGCTCCATGTGGAAGAAGACACTCAAATTTTCCAATGTATTACATTAAATAAAAAAAAAAAAAATGGAAAAATGCAAAACGTGCAGACCTTTTAATTTAGATTCTAACAACAAAAATAATCACGCTTCCCATTCCTATCTAATATATATATATATTTGCTAATTTTTTGCTAATACAACACAGATCGTGCAGTTCCTAAGAAAGGAAAAAAAATGGGGGGAGGGAGGTGGGGAAAAAAGGAAGTCCATCGCGACAGTAGCAAATGTTTTCATGACAGTTCAGAATTTACTGTAGAATGCTTTATTCTGAAATTGGAATAGATTCTGGAAAGTAATAAGTATCTGGTAGCAATTCTTAGTTTAATGTCACAATATGTCATCGTATCATTTTATTCATTTAAGAAACTTTGTCACCTGTCCATGTTCCTCCATTAAAATAACAGCAATTATTCATGTTTTAAGTACTGAAAAACTAGAAGTACTTGATGTATGGGTTGCATTATTTTATAGTTAGTAGGACGACTTTTGATTACATGTGGGGAAAATTTGGACATTGTCTTTTTAATCTACACAGTATTAAATTCTGTATGCAGGAGTCTGCTTTCATAGCACATTTATGGTTCAGTTAAACAAAGCAACTCAGCTTTTCCTAGTGCTGGAGAGATTTTCATCCTGTTGTGCTTACAAGTGAATCACAGGTATGGAAAAATAGATACGGAGGCTGATCATTTAATCTATTCATCTGGCGTATGACAGGTACAAGTGTACATATATCCTTCCTAAGAGATACTTATTTAACCTGTTTTTAAAGACCCTTAGGGACAGACATTTCCTTTAGACAGACCATTCCAGTGCTTGACTCTGGACTTCATACTGCATCTTTAAGCAACTCCCACCTCCTGAGATTTAATAGATCTCAACAGGAATGATCTTTCTTCATTTAAGTGTGGTTGGATTTGATAGATAATTGTATAAAATGAATGTACTAAGTGTCTCTTGGATAAAGATTAATTGCATAATAATAATAAAAAATCTCTGAAAGAACAAAACAAAGTAAAATGAGTAAAAATCATTATGGGAGTCATTCTTATTTTGTTCTTCAACTTTAAGGGACCTGTTTTCAGGCAGGCTACATCTCCCATAAAATACTATGACAACTCATTCAGAAGAGATTCAATAATGAGTAACAGAATTGTCTGTCTTCAGTATGTAGCCTGGGATGATAAACAGAGGAATGGTGTGGACCATCAAGAATAATGTTTCTTTTGGCTGGAAGCAGTCTTTTTGCCCAAAAGATTTTTGCTTCCATTTCTCCTCCTCAGTGTGTGTCTGTATTTCCAGTGATTAATTGCAACCTAAAATGTGTTAAGTGTAAAAAAGAACTTGAAAATGAATATAAATGTAATAGCTCACTCTGCTCTTGTTACTCTGAATATCTGGCTGCTTCTCAAAACCACATCTTTTTGTCCCGAGAAGGCATTTATACCAACAGAGCAAACCCAGTCCATCCTCCCTGTTCCTGTTACCTAGCATAACTTCATAACATAACATGACATAACCTAATAAAGCATAATGTTGCTTGTCAAAAAGAGTTTCAAAAGATAGCTTAGATAAGGTGTTTGGCTCACAGTTAGATTGCTAATATGCATTTAGGAATAGTATGACTATTTAACAGATGGTATATTTGCTAACTTCAGTGTTTCTGCAGAGATCTATAAATAAATTATCACCTAGTTCCTCCATAATTCCCCCTATTCTTTGTCTGTATTTGTCCCACTTTATGAGTGTCCTCATGCTGCCCTGCTCTATCAGCTACAAGTTTCAACAAAAAAACTTTTTTCACCACCATACACGTTATCAGATTACTGTTGGTATAGCACAATTAATCAGCTGGATGTGATAATGAGGTCACGTAGGCTAAGAAAAATGCTCAGGTGAACAAGTGATTCTCCACAGTGAAGAGTGAAAATATATGGACTCAGCTGTGTGTGGCAAGAAGTCATCATCTGCAGCTGGGAACATTCGCAGACCTAAGCAAGAAAGATATGTGCTCAGAGCAAGCAAAACATCTGGTATTTTGTGGAAACTGAATCAGAGAATGACAAGGCTTTTTCTGGTGTGAGAATATTTGAGGTGGAGGCGTGCAGCTCCTCACCAGGAGTGAATGCAGGAATGGGGAGGAGTAATGGGCCAGAGCTTTTTTCAGCTGGTGTAAGTCATTAGTACCCCACTGAGGTCAAGGAAATTATGCTGATTTATGCAAGCGGAGGGTATGGCTTGCAAGTCTTCGTTGTAGATATTCAATTACAATAAAAACAGAAGGTGGAAAGAGTAGCACTTGGGTGAGGATGACCATCACTTTATCTGTAGTGAGTGCTGAGCTGCCGATGAGAGAAGACAACCAAACATAGATACGGGTGTGGTGTTTACCTGAAGTGATGGATGCTGATCTTTGGAAACATGTACCAATGTTACAGATAAACATAAATATTTCTTGCCAAATTACTTCTGTTAACTAATAGGTTCAGAGGTTCAGCCACACCTGAAAAGTATGAGTTGTTTGTTTTTCTTTTTAAAGCTTAGCACTGACATACACTGAGATAGTTGTTGCTCATATAATGAATGTATAAATTTTCTAATTTCTCTCCTCCCTTTGCCCCCCAGCTATTATCCACACACCTGTTGGTTTTTTGTTTTTGTTTTTGTTTTTTTTCTTCTAAACATAAAACTGCCTTAAAAGTGTTGGAGGGGTACATTCAACTTGCACAACAGCATGTGTGAAAACATGAACAGTTTTCTGGGATTAGTGAATTACTTTTTAAAAATGAAAGTGTACCAAGGGAACAAAAAAGTAATCATAAGTAACAACTCATTCATTTCAACCTCCTGATCGTGTGTTTCAAATTCCTTAATCTGTTCAAGAATAGCTGTAGCACTTCCAAACCAGTTTGCTTTAAGAATGAGCATAGGACATCTCTGCATTACTGAACAGCAAACAAGGAAGCTGGGATATTTTAATATATGAAATTGTTACAGACAATTAGAGAAAGTCCAATTTGTCACCTTGCATAATTACTAACAGTTCATCTGCATTAATGTAATTTCATGGTTTCTTGAATTTTTGATTTTTTTCATAAATGTTTTGTCATTACATAATCCCAAATATTATAATTGTAATTGCTTGTTATTGAAATGTGCAGTGAATGCAAAGACACTAGATGTAAGAGCACTTTAGAAATTAGCTATGCTCCTGAGGACAAATCAATAAACCTCTTCACATTTCTGTGGGGCTATGTCAAATTGTGATATATCGCATTTGCTCCTGTTTCTTTTGCTTCTCTTATTGGATATGATATATTGCAATATGATCAGTGTTACTGGATGTGATATATCACAATAGAAATTCTCTTGCAGCAAAATGTGATAAAAATTACAACCTCAGCAGTTTTTAAAAGCAGCTCATTGTTATGATTTGCTATAAGCATTTCTAACACCTGTGTTATGGGCTGACAATTAGTTACCTTCACATTCACTTGACTGTAATGAATTAGGGGATCCTTTGGTAGTTCTTGGCTTGAACTCCATGCCTGATTCAGGGGTATAAGGTGTGCTACAGATGCAAATAGAAACAGTAGATCCTTATTGGATCCTTCAAATTATCTAAAAATTCTAGGATATCCCATACTTAGATTTTGCTTTTTTTTTTTTCTTTTTTCTTTCACATACATTCAGTTAAAAATACTTTCCAATACAGACTGTGCACATGGCCAACAGTTTGTGATTGTCTGTTTCAGATCACTGTGGAAGACCTCCTGTTCATCCAGCCATGTCTCTTGTCTCTACTCAGTATTGTACTGAACTGCTTGTTAGGAGATTAGTATAAATCTCTTAGCTTGGTTACCAATAAGGTGTGCTATGGAAATATCTTTCTCCAAATACCTCCCAAAGGACTGGCTAATCTCACTTTCTTCAACTTTCCTTAGAAAGTAAACTCTTTTGTCAGCTTTCAGAATTGTACCAAACTTGCTAAACAAATCCTCTAACAGTTCCTTTGTCTTGATAATAGTGTCGATACTATTAATCATTTCCCTTTACCATCTAATCTCAATTTTTAAAATGTTCTAATTGATTTTCTGTGAATTCAATTCTAAGATTAAGAGCGGTGTTATCTCTAATTAAGGTGTCTGAAAGCTGCTTAGCATTTCCCATTTCCTGATTTTTAAATACTTTCATTTTCCACTAAACACCTAATGAGTTCTTCTGCCCCTTCCCTGTTTGAACTGTGTGTCAGCCTCCTCTTTGCCAGTACTGTAGCATCTCAGGGGCTGTAGGACTTGAAGGTGTTTCAGCTGGGTGAGCCTTGGGAACACCTGAATGTCTCCTTTGACCAGGACAGGTTAAAAATGAGCTGTGCTTCTTGTTTTGCTTTAGTTGAGTACCTGTGGTGAACACTGCATCCCATCCTGGTTAAAACAGAAAGTTGCTGTCTCCTTTCCCCCAAAAGAGGCCAGGAGAGCCTGGCTCCCTGACAGAGCAGCCTGCAAAACCCCGAACGAAATGCACAATATCCATGTCTTGTCCTTTTCCAAAGCTGTACAATCAACCGAAGACCTTCATCAAGGCTCTTTTATTTAGTTAAATTGCTTTGGAGCTTCTAAGGGGAGCGGACCTGTAATTTACACATTAGGATGCACGCTGTCCCCAGGTCTTCAATTCAGCTTAAATGGTATGAATAGCCAATTCAGGCACTAATTTTCAAGGTGGGGAACAATAATTTCTGCCATGGCCTGATTGTCTTTTTCAATTAAAGAGTGAAAATGCCCTTTACAAAGTAATATCAAGCTTCTCTAGAGGAAAAAATGGAAGGTCACAATTAAATTAAAGAGGGGGGAGGCGGAATCCTGACTTGGTTTTTGTTCGTGTACCAAGAAACCAGTGCAAAGGAACATATGCTATGAAGCTGTATTGCTGGTCTACATCTTCTTTTTGTTATTCTTCCCCTCTTAGAGAGTCAGCAGCATAAAATATTAAAGATTTGTTTTGAACTGAACACAGGAATTGCACCGAGCAGCAAGTGTTAATGCAGCCTTAGGGTTCTTAGCCTAAACTCCATCTGCAGGCCAGAGGCAGATCTGAGGATCTGACCGTCTCAAAGGGAGGGGGACAAAAGAAATACATTTTTAATATTTTATTCCTGAACAGTTTACTCACTTGTCACGGCAGACTTCATTTGTCACCTGTCATCACAGAGTCACTTCACCGTCTGCACGAGTTTTCTCCAGATTGGAGTGTTCTTAAAAGCAGATTTCTCTCTCCTGTCTAAATCTCACAGGCCAGATTTATCCCTACCAGAGCTGCGCGGATGTGACTGATTTACCTCAGAGATGGCCTTGGCCACGTGTCAAACCACCTCTTGGCAGAGGTGCTAACTCTTATCCAAAATTGGCTTCTTTTATTGGTGCTTGCCCCACACAGACCTGGTTTCCCCTCGTTACCTTGCCCCTTTCCATGGGCCAGCAGCCAAGCCGCAGGCCTGCGGAGAGGCCTAGGGTCCTGCTGTGTGCTTCCACCCAAGCCCCCCACAGTCCCGCTTTGGGATATTCGTTTATTTTATAACATTTTCTATTAGCAAGCTAAAAATTTGTGCTCATAATACATACAATAAGAAAAACTGGCAAGGAAAAGGGCTCTATGCACTACTGAAAGAGTGTAACGAGCATGCCCGTGCATACTTCCGCCCTTCCCAAACTCCTGCCCAGCCCCTCAGAGACCTTGATCCAGCACAGAATTACTTCTTGCAGAATTACTTCGGGTCCCTGATTTACTTTGCTGTCCCCAGACAGCACTGCTTTATCTCACTCATTCCTGCTGCAAAGACTTCCTCTGAACAGGAATTTCAAGATTTACCTGAGTGGTTGATGTAAAGGATATTTGAATGTGAGCCTTCTAAGTGGGTTTTCAGGTGTGGTGCACGTTGTTATTATTTTTTCCTCATTAACATTTAGAAATGAAGATTTACAGCTCAGTGCTTGCTCTGTACCAGATGTGGTTTGTGTATTGAGCAAGGTGTCTGTGGCCTTATTCCTTCACACCTTATAAAGTACCAGTGACACAGACTATTTCTCCTCCTTGAGCACAAGCTACGGAATAGAGAAGTTTGCCTTATACCTTAAAGCTTTTCTGCTAAACAGGATCAACCTTCGCTGCAAAAATAACTAATAAATTAATTTCAATACTTTTAATTCAAAGGAGTGAGTCATTTATTACAAATAATTTAACTCATTTTCTTTTTTTCCCCTCACAAGCTTCCATCTCTAATTTTTCTTTTTTTTTTTTTTTTTGTCAGACCAATGAATGAGGAAGCTGATGTGCATGTTAAGGACATTTCATTCAATAACTTATTGAAATTTAAGTCATATTGTCTTTCATGAAAGTATGACAGATAAAAGAAAATCACCTAGACTGAAACTACACCTGGTTTTATCCTTCAAAAATATTAAGTTTTATGAATCAGAATCTAGCAGCTTTGGGACCTGTAGATGCTTTGTTATCTACCATATCTCAATCACATATATTGCTTTTCCAATACAACTTGCAGTGTGTTGATTTAGGATAAACACTTTTATAGGAACTACAGAATAGTAAGTAATATATAACTAAAAGATAATCTTCAAATACTTATGCATTCCCTATTACTCCTTTATCTGACTAGCTTACTGCCTGTGATGCCCCTTACAACATCTCTGTAATGTACGTCTCCATTTTATAGATAAAGAATTCTTGTCTGAACAGAGTGAAAGCCTGGTATAGTCTAAGCATAACAGCTTAAGCAACTAAAAATTCGTCACTAGTGCAATTCAACCTGATGGAATGAAAGCTTTAACAAAGTGTGCAGATACAGCATAGCCTTGAACTGGCTTGAACCATTTTATGGTGGTTAAATTTTCGGAGAGAGGAAAAACCAGCTTGGGTCTCTGGTGCTGCTTGGTCTGGTGTGACATTAAATAAAAGCAGAATGTTGCAGCCATCAGCTCTAGTTCATCTGCTTAACAAGAAAGAGGAGGCTGTGACTGCATTTGATGTCGATTCCCATTAGATAAGATCTGAAAACAGAGTGGACTCAAACCTTTAGGGAATGATGGAGGAAATAAAACCCCTTTATAGAATCATGGAATAGTTTGGGTTGGAAGAGACCTTAAAGATCATCTAATTCCAACCCCCTGCCACGCCTGTTACGTAGACATAACCATATCTTCTGGGTTTAAGATTTCAAGCTGTTCTTTCTGTCTTCAGGAACATCTGGATGTTTACGTAGTCCTATTCTTCTAGTAGCTTTAAAATAGAAATGCTATTGTCATGCTGCCTCGTACTGTCAGCAAGCAGGGGAACCTGTCCAAGGTTCCTGCTTCATCACTGCTGGATGCTGGTTGATGGCTCCCACTTTTCTTTGAGCCTGTGAGAGTTTGTATGCATACAGACTTCTGTGAAGAAATAAATACTAGAAATTTCAACAGGCAGACAAACAGATGAGTTGAACATAGTGAGCTCTTGCATCGTTTTGGTCTCTGTGCAAGTAAGCTGCACCACTTAGAGTCGATTCCCTGCAAATATTTTACTTCAAGAAGCCTTGAAGGAAACACAATGCCTAAATTCAAGGTGGCTGACACTTTACAGTGAAGCATAGCAGGATCTCATAATGTTTGTTTTTTTTTCCTAATTTTGTGCAGAAGAAATGTGGGGGGGGGGGGGGGGGGGGGGGGGGGAAGAAAATAAAAAAAATAAAAAGCCTGAAGCTTCCATAGAGAGCATCCATTAAGGCTCTTGATGTAGACCATGGGGAGCTGCTGGAAAGTGCTGGAGCACTAGCACAACGTGTCCATAGCAGTCAGAGCTGATAAATTAAAATTCAGTATCTTTTTACTCCAGGCTGAACTCTGACAAAATATGGGCTTTATTTCCAAGTAATAAACTGAATTCTTGGTATATTTACTATAATTCATTTTATTCAGAAGCTTGCGCTCAACCTGCCCGTACACAGGGAGAGGTAGGTGCTGTTGTGGCAGCTACGTTGGATTGTTTATCTGTGGTAAAGAGCCCAGAAGGTAATTTTGACCTCTAAGCCTATTTAGTGACACGAGGAGAGATGTCGGCAGCATTTCCATCCTCCAGACAAGTTGTGTTTTGCTCTCACTGGCTCACAGGAAGACGCAGACTGCAGGGTGTTGCCAGGATCATCAGGAGGGCTGTGCAGGGCCTGCGCCGTTCTCTGCCTGATGCTCCACTCATCCGCAGGTCGTGATGTGCTTCTGCATTATGTGTAAGGAAACCCCTTCAAGAAAGATGGTGGCCTTAAACTATTACCTTGTATTTGTAGGCTATAAAATGAAATATGAAATAGAGGCAGGTCTGTGATTTTATCTGAGGTGTCCCTATAGAGGATAAGGGATACATAGTGCATCAGGGAAAACTTGCTCTTCAGTTAGCAATTTGCCATCCCTGCATCACTTGTCAATACTAAATTGAGAAGCTTATACCTCCTTTTGGGAAGGACAGAAGTTGCAGTGTTCACTCTTTCAGTACAAGCTGCTAGCCAGCCTGCTCAGTATGCTGGCCCGCATGCAGTGATGAATTAACAATCAGTTTAAAGACCGAGAGAACTTTACTCAAGGTGGTAGTTACAACATCTTGCACACCTTTTAATCAAATACAGTTGTTACAGGGGGATTTCTGGACACACACAGTGACACAATACAACCAATGCAGAAGAGTATGTGCCATTTAGACTAAAATTCATGCTTGCCCAGACTTTGCAAATTCAGACTATCTGATCTGATTTAAGTGTATTGATTTTTCCATTTTCTGTTTCAAAGCATATGCTACAAGTAAAAAGGGTTATGACATTTTGAGGCATGCTGTATTGCTTTGTGATGTTTGTGTAATTTGTGTGCAGTCAAAGGTAAATAACATGATGAAGTAATCAGATGAAAAGTGGGCTTTCATGCTAGCTGAGCATCTCACAGACAGTCACTCTAAAAGGGCTTTGCAAATGCCTCTGACTGTCATGATCTAGTAAAGACTAAAAGGGCTTGATTGCTTTTAATCTTTCTCCTAAAATGGTTAAATACTAATGATGGATTATTATTTTTCTTTTCAGAATGGAATAACTCTGTCCAGGAGGAATTATTGCCTCTTCAACTTGTTATTTCAGAAAAAATGTGTCTTTTGTCTATCTGACAAAAAGCACTCGAGAGAACTTCGGAGCTTCAGATTTCTTCCAAGTGCTCTAGCACTGCCAGTCTCAACCACACTGCCCTGAGCACCTTGTCACTGGCCAAGAGGAGAGAGGATGTACATGTTTAAAAAATGCTACTGTAAAAAAACACCAAGCAAAAACCCCTGACCATCCCCAATGGAGACTATGAGAATATGGTTGCAGCCCAAAAATGCCAAGGAAAAATCCGTCCTTGTGGTTAGCCTGTAGCACTGTGGAAAAAATTTAAATAAAAGTGGTCTCATGTCCTCTGTGGTTCAGGACAAAATGACTAATTCTATTAATGAATTTAATTTGTTATCATTGTTTCTCAGAATCCATGTTTAATTAAGGGGACCCAAGGTCTGAGAAGCTGCAATCGCCACAACTGATGACCAATAAAGGTAGAACAGTTGGGCTAAGAATCTCATTTAAGATCCCCAGCCACCAAAATGTTTTCAATAAATACTGAATTGTCTGGGTTTATGCCTGGAATAGTTATGGATTAGGTTCACATAAGATTCTTTTTCATGGTGGAGTACTTTTTTTTCTAGTTTGTTTAATTGCACTTCTTATTGCTGCTATGTATCTGTTAATGTCTCTACTATAGACATGTATGAGAACTACAAGAGTTAGTAACCAGCCTGGACAGCCTGTTTTACTGCAGCTAGTTATGGGGATTTCCCTCAAGACCCATTGTTTACATACAGTTACTTTTACTTTAAACTAATTAAATAATTAAAACAAATCCCTGTGTGCCCAGGATAGTGTTCTGGCTGAAGCAGTATTTAAGCAGTTTTCTATAATAGCTTTTTTTTGTTTGTCTTTTTAAAGGCTTTTTAAATGCAATTTAGATGATCTGCATTAATAAAAATAGATTTATGCAGAACACCTCATCAATATGCATGTATATACATCTTGGTGTCATGGAATAGGAGAAATCCCAGTTTTATGTATCCAAATGCTCCTTTAAACCTGATTTTTTTTTTCTTCCACTAGTTTTGAATGTGGCTGTGATCCTGCTATCTCCGCCTCTGGCCCAGAGCCACTGTGTTCGTGCCTGGTGACGTGGGGAGTTGTCTATGACCTTTCTTCTACGTAGAGTTGAAGGACTACCATGAGCTAGTGCTGTCGATAACAAACGTAGGGATGGGGGAGGCACTGTGTGGGTGGTGGGCTGTGACTTGGGAGCAAAGCTCAGCGCTCACGCCTGGGGGAGAACCCCACTTCTGTGACAGGCTCTGGCTTCACCGGCTGGGATCTGACACCACTGCTTTTTAACCGGGCTGAAGATCCAGATCAGCAGCTCGAGTTCTTGCAGAACATGTGTTAGCTTTTCAAAATGTACTGCTTGCTGAGTAGCCAGAGACGCACAGGATTTATAGGGAGCTTTCAACTTTATTTATGACAAAACAAACCTTCACCGGGAAGTACGAATAACATAGGGCTGCCATCCTATGTTTCCTGCTAATGCATTTTATGTGCTCTTGCTCTGCTCTCTCTCACTGATGCTGTCTCTCATTTTCAGTCTGTAGCTTTAATAATCTATGCCACTTCCTTCTGTACAATATTCCTCCTGCAGCTTTCATTTGACAGCTCTGTTTTTAATAGAGGATAAGCATGAAACTCCAGCAGAATCTGCAGACATATTTCTAATCTCATACAGCATTTATTTTGCTACTCGGAGAACTCACTATCTTGAACAAAGGAAAAAGTATTTTTCACATATTGAGATGTACAGTAGGTTTTCATAGGTATAATTAATTCAAATTCCACTCAAAGTTACCCTGTAGTAAGAAGACAAATACACATGCACCCCGTTACTCAGATAATAGGCTTGATTCAATTATTTATCACGGAGACTGCAATAACATGCCAGTCCTATTCAAGGAAGAGTCCCATTTTGTTAGGTATTGAATGGAAGTGTCATAACCTCAACATGCCCGCCTACCTGGATTTTAAGATACAGCTTGAAGTACGGGGTTAAACAAAGTAGTAAATTAGGTGGCAACATGAAAATAAGAAACAAGAAAATGTTAACTGTGAAATAACTGTTTCAAGGTAGTTTGTTCCACTGTCCTTATCAGGTCATTATAGAATTTGCCATGCACTGTGCTTTTTTCTCTGGTAAGGCAAGTTAAGACTCATAGTTTCATAGTGATACCATTGAGCTGAAGCATTTTCCTTTGTATTTTTGTTTGCAAATGTAAATGGCAAGTTTCAATTTGTCTGTCCTATCTCTTTTATCTAGGAAAGGATATAAACTCATATTGCTGGCAATGGAAAAATAGTACACTTTTTGTAAAATGGAATATATTTACCACTATATGGTTGCTGTTAAGAGCTAGAGGATTAAAGCAAGATGATAGCTGTAGGTTTTTCTGCTGTTGTGGACAAATGAGACCTGACCTTGTTGCAAACTGTTCCCTGCAGTAACTTTGGGAAGTGTCTTTGTGGGGATATGAAGCCTAAGTAAAGGAACTGTTTGATATTTAGCCCATTTTGATTGTTCTATATTGGCATGAGACATTGAGCTATTAGGGAGTCAAGTGTTTCAGAGGGAATGCTTTACCAGCACAGAGTATTGAAGATCTAGTCTTTAACATCTGAAAATACTTAATGCCATTGACAAAGTCCATTTTCTGGCAAACAGTTTCTCTAGTTGCTAAGAGTCATCAGATGAATGACATTGGAATATGCTTTGCCTCAGGATGGCCAGAAATCATATGTGATTTCTTTCAGATTTGCATGTCTTAGTGGAGATCCCTGTCCACCGAGATCTGGCTGTTGCCAGAAGGCTTTGGAGAGCCTCCTTGCTCTCCGTGTAAAGGTGCACCCCCGTGTTTAGAGCCTTAGTAACCTCAGTCTCACGAAGCTTTTTAAAGGCTATAAAACTGCTGGTCCAACTGTAAAAAATATATATATATAATAATAAAAAAATAATAAAATAAAATGAAATAAAATGCTTGATTAGTTCCTCTTTGGAAAAAAGGGCTAGATGTGCATTTGTGGCTGTACAGGCAAGCATGGACCAACATCCTGAGAGAGGAATGTCCATACCACTGAGGCTTTTCCCTGTAACCTTTCTTTCCCTTCTTTTATTCTTTCAGCTTTCTCCAAACCTTTATCCTTGCAAAGAGTTAAAAGAAGACAATTTTCCATTTATGAACCAGTTATAGGCAGAAGTAAACATGAGAAAACCATGGGAAGGAAGGGAAATTAGATATTACTCAAAACATCACTGGCTAGAAGAACTGTTTATGGCCCTAAGAGCTGGTGTGCCTGGGTGGTTCTCAGCTGGGAGAGACGTGATTGGTAAACCAAAGTGCTTCCAGGATCTTGAGTCAGGGTTAGACTTTTCCAGAAAAAGATGAAATTATTGAGTAATCTGACATGCTGAACAATCACTGGAGCCTTTTCATCTTCTGTCTTTCACAGATAATCCTTAAAAAAAAAAAAAATTCTTTTCTTTTACTTTTCTTATACCTCCTTCGAGTTTTCATTTGAAGGTGTTCCTTTTCTTTAAGTCTTTTCCCGAATCCCATCTTGGCCTTTCTTGCTTCCTTGTGGATTACAGATTCCATAGATAATTATGAGTCCATCTATTCTTGCTTCTTTCTAAAATGGCATTTGTTCTGTCACTGAATAATTTTTTTATCTCCAAGTCCTGAAAAAATTTCCCATACAGAAAAAGTGGCTTGCAGAAATGTTTCAGAAAAAGTGAAAAAATAATTAATCAAAAATTTTAGTTTCCATTTGACCAGCTCCTGGGAATCAAACACTCTTTGAGAAATTCAGAATAAAACATTATTAAATGAGATACTAGTGATACACCTTTTGATCCACTCCACTAAAAGAGAGTCTGTGAACCATCATGACCTCTAATGTCTCCTTGGTGTAACCCCTGTGACATGAGATTTGCTATGAGAAATGGAACAAGATTAATTATTAATACATTTGCTGGTGTCTGAAATAGCGACACAAGGTTGGCTTTAGACATATGTTTTATTAATGAGGTTGAAAACAATTGCTTTCTCCCAGCAACAGACAGCTCAGACTTTTATATCGAAGAAAATGGAATGGAAATAATACTTGTTTTTTTTTGTTGGTGGTGGGTTCTCTTCTCTTCTCTTCTCTTCTCTTCTCTTCTCTTCTCTTCTCTTCTCTTCTCTTCTCTTCTCTTCTCTTCTCTTCTCTTCTCTTCTCTTCTCTTCTCTTCTCTTCTCTTCTCTTCTCTTCTCTTCTCTTCTCTTCTCTTCTCTTCTCTTCTCTTCTCTTCTCTTCTCTTCTCTTCTCTTCTCTTCTCTTCTCTTCTCTTCTCTTCTCTTCTCTTCTCTTCTTTTCACTTCTTTCTTTCTTTCTTTCTTTCTTTCTTTCTTTCTTTCTTTCTTTCTTTCTTTCTTTCTTTCTTTCTTTCTTTCTTTCTTTCTTTCTTTCTTTCTTTCTTTCGTTTGTTTCCTCAGGGCATCCACACAACTCAGTCACCACATACAAATATTGTGAAGAAGGTTGTGAAACTGTGAAGAAGTGAAATGGAGAGCAAACCTAAAATAAGATTTAAACTGGCGCAAGACAGCAAATGGGCTTTATCCAATTGAGCTGAAATATGAAACACTTCAGAGCCATAGAAGCATCATTTTGCACTCTGTAAGGAAAGAGACTGTTTTTTGCTCCGTTAATGTAACAAAATGTCAGTGTGGCAATTGGGGGTACAAAACTTTTATGACTCTGCTGCATATCATTATGTTATGGAAAATGGAAAGACTAACTTTTTGACATGTTCCTCCCGACAATTGTAACTACCTGCTATGTAGCAAAGAAAACACTGTCTTAAAAAGAAGAAACACCTTTATTAAGTGAAAATAATTACATTCATCTTCCTTTACCTTTCAATTTTCTGAAAGTTTTTCTTGCTCCTGAGGGCTAGCAATCTTCAGATGTCTGGTTATTTTATTAATATTTACTAGGAATGTTGGTTTTTTTTAAAGAAAAAAAAGAAAAAAAGAATAAGCACTGCTGAAGTGAGCCAAACCTTTTGAACAGAATCATCAATGGAGCTTTAATTATTCAGTATATTACCATTCATTTGCAGAATTAATCAGAAAATAATGCTCTAATAAATATGATCTTCCCAACTTACATGCAAATTGAAGCTTTGCCTTCCTGCTCAGAATTGTTCCAAATGAATTTGTGGCCAAACACTGGTATGTTCCCATATCCTGTTTTTTATGTGGGTTATTGATTGCCAAGCTGCCTCCAACCAACCTGTAGTGATAACTCATGGTAAGATCAATATCTGTGCCATTTTGCTTCCACCTTTGAGGGGAAAAAAAATCAAATTATGCTTATAATTTACAGATCCTATTCATATTTATCTTAAATAGCGTGCTGTAACATACCTGTAACGATAAAAATGTAGTTAAATATCACAAAATTATATCATTTTTCACACAAGACTGCTTCTTATATCAATTTTGATGATATCAATAATTCTGTTCTTTGAAAAATCTTTACTGCTTTTATGCTAGTCACCAGTGTTCACCAAATGTCTAGAAAAAGTAATTATAACTTATTCATACAAACTAAGTTATCCATCCAACTGGGAATACAGCGTATTTCTTGACTGAAGCTACCTTATTTTTTATAATATAAATGGTATCCAAATGTGTTTTACAGTCCTTACAAATGATGTCAGAAATTTAGTTACAGAAATGATGTGGCAATATAAATCAGGAAGGATTATACTTCAAAGGACAGAAGGAAGCAGGGAAAGATTTTTTTGTACAGCAAGTTTAAGCCTGATAGTTTAATGATGAAAATGCTGCTTTTTTGAAGCACGATTTGTCTCTGTTAGTCTGTTAAGTAAAAAACAGATTGTATCTGCAGCATTACACAGCTATTTACAGATGTCAAAGTTTCCATTTCAAAGAAAATAATTATTATCAGTTTTGATTAGGATAATTTTGTGGCTTTACCGTTAGTCACATAAGGGTGGAATTTTCATTGCCCACATGAGGCCCAAAGGAAAAATGAAGGTCCTCAGTCACTGACATCTACAAGCTTTGGGCATGTTTATGCCACAATTTACACTGCTAGCAATCCTAAAGCTACATAACCAAGGTTGTTTTTTTTTTGTTGTTATTTTTTTTTTTCTCCTAATTTCATACCACCACCATCTCTTCAGCCTGTATAATTTCTGTTGACCTACATGAGCACGATGCTGACCCCTCCAGAAGATGCAAAGACCACAGAAGAGTCCTCTAAAGAGGAGAATTGTCTCCTTGTTAGCTAACTGAAGGATCATAGCATTTAAAAAAAAAAAAAAAGTATATTTCTTCTTATGTGCAGAGATGAACTATGAACTTACTGACAGGGATGGAAGTGTAGCAGACTAGTTTGAACAGTTAAAAACTTGAGGCAAACTTGAACCATAAGTACAGTCCTGGAAGATTGGACCTGGATATACAGCACAATACTTCAGACACCCGGAGACATTTCTCTTACATGGTCAGACTGTGCAGGTAGTTGCTCTTTCAGAAGGAGATTTTCAAATAGTGCAGTGAAATGCAATTCTGTGTTCCAAGGGAAATCTTGACAAATTTGTTCAGAGGAAACAAAGATCCTGACCTTTTAAGGGGGCACTTGTTTTCAAGGATGAAAAATGACTGATTAAAATATGGAATCAATAGAATTCTGTGAACAAATTCTAGTAAGATTAAATAATTTATCTGGTTCGGCCAATCTCTGCCTCCTCTTTCATGAAGACATTAACACTAAGAAATTTAGAAGCAGCAGTAGACCATCACTAACTCTTCCTACCCATTGCAGTTGGTTTTTGACCCTTGTGCACCCCTGTTCTATTCCTTTGTTATGTTTTCCTGTTGTTGGTCTAGGTTTTTGCAGTTGTTTTGGTTTCTTTCACATTTTTTTTTTCTCCCCAAGATAAGAAAAATCATAGCCAGTGCTCCTCAATGAGCCTTTTCTATGAAGCGGTGGACTGTGTCAGTGCCAGCATTTTGCCATATTTCAGAATTTACATACAGTGTATACTCTCTAGACCTTTCAATTTTCTAATATAGGATATTCTGGTATTTAGTTTGCCATTTCTCTTTAATTTCAGAATCAATCACTGAAATAACTACTGTCATCATTACAAGGCTCCCAATTAAGCTCTATAATTGTTTTTCAAAACAAATGCAAAGTTGTTGGCTTAGTTGCTGCAAATGAATTCTTCACAGTATCCCTGTAATCATTCTAATCACCACGGTGCAATGATTATTAAACTGTGCATATAGATCAGGGGTTCATCTCCTGGTGTGGGCTTTTTCCTAATTAATATGTTTACATCACTAAAAGAATAGAATTAATGAATTCATGTGATAGACAATGATTTAATGACTTTGTGTGTTCTGCAGTATGCTGTCTAAAACACAGAAATCTTTGAAGAGCTCATTAAAGAAAATTTTAACATGTTAAGGCATGGATTGCCTACATATTTACTTGAAATTCTTCATTCGACCGTTGATTCTGATGATGAATTCAATAGTTCCCAATAAATGTAACACTTCTCAAATCACATTAAAATGTCTAAACATTAAAAACAAAACAAACAAACAAACAAAACCCCAAACTATCTGTTCTATAAATTAATAGAATAGTTTATCTTGTTCTTTTTGCTTTAAAATCTTTTTCTATAGAACACCAGTCATAAAGTATTCCTAATAAATTCCTCACTGAATTAAAAGCTTTGGAAGCTTATACGTGGGAAGTCGCCAGTCCTATTGAGATTTAAAGATCCCAGGCAATAGGTGGTCTGTTTTCTCTTGTCCTCTCTTAAAATTTTCACTGCCAATTTATTCCGTTATACTTTGCCTATATATTTGAATATAATGGCATAAAAACATTCTTCCAAGCCACTGGATTATGTTAAATATTTGATACTGGACTTATTGGGAACTTACTTCTAGTAAACACTGCAGTCAAATCATTTCAGCTCCACTTATGTAAGAATAAATATGATTTCCTAATACTTATACTATTGTGATTTGCTATTCAAATCATCTTTGTCTCCAAGCAGAAAAGGAGGAGTAGAATTTGTTAATGAACATGAATATGTGACTAATGTGTATTTACAATGCAACTGCAATTTATGGAATCTGTCTTTGGGGTAACATAAAACAATTGTGAAAAAAAATAATAATATAATGAACATCTATTGTGTTTTCAAACTGAAAAAATATTGACCTAGCTAAAGACGGTCAAAGAAGGCAAAAGCACATAACACTCATAAAAATGGTGAAATATTAGAAATATTTGCAGATAACAAATATTCTTGAGACTTGTATGAGAAATATCAATATGCTTAATTTCACATATATTGATTATCAAGCTGTATGCCCAGAAATATCTCTGGTGTTTAAACTTCCCTTGTTCTCTCTGAGTATAATTTCTTCTAGGCCATGATCCAGGTGCTACCACCTACATACTGACCCGTGTTCAAGTAAATGCAGCAGAGCTGAAGACAGTCCTCAGCCTGGAATGCTGCTTTGTAGGAAAAACATATGGGCACAAGACATCCAACTTGCAATCCAGGGCTTTACTACAAAATAACAGGTGAACACAGAGCTAATACTGAACTTCAGAGTATGAAATTTGTTTCAATGAGATAAATTTGGTTACCTGTGATCTCTGACATTTCGGTAGGAAAGAAAATCTTTTTTTTTGACTTAAGATTATGTTTTCTGAGAAATGAATAATTAACCAGGAAATTTGTAATCACATCTATAAGGGTACTGTACAATGCTATGGAATGGCCAAGTAGCTATAATTAAGTGAGTCCCATTTCTATGATTAATGAATCTGGAAAAGAGTAATGTTCTATAGGAACTCTTTAGAAAAAGGAAGCTTTTTATTTCAGAAGATGTGATTGTTTTGGAAATGAAATGTCAAGGTGCATCAGTTTTAGTATATTAAAAAAAAAAAGTAGGCATGTTGAAGAAATTAAGGAATTAGTAAAAGATTTCGCTGAGACAACATGCAAATATTCAAATGCAATATTTCATTAATCTGTTTTGCTTGCCTTTAAATGAAGATACATTTAGGACTAATAAAATTTCCTGCTGAAAGAGAAGTGCTTTCGCCAGCTCTACATGTAAAATTCTGGAAGTATGACAAAGCATGCATGGCTGTGTCATGGTTTTGTATCAAAGTCATCATAGATGGAAGTTCTTACTTGTTTCCTTCCCTAATTTTGAACTACTTTTTGTATGATACAGAGGAGAGGAGTTTTTCCTTTCTCACAATATCCCAGAAAATGTAAGCCACTGGAAGGAAGAAAATTTTCTTTCATCAAAACAAAACAAACAAGATAAAATGAGCAATGTTTGATTGGTTTGAACCACCCCATAAATTTCTTCTGATCATTCTGCATGGTTGTTTTGAGCAGATCAATAAAAACTGATATCTAAATCAGATTTTTATTGAGGCGGAAATCCCCCTTTGATAGAGTAATCTCTATGGGGATTGTTAATTCAGATCCTTCAGATTATTATTTTAATGCTTAGTGGAGCTCTACTTAAAAGAAGAAATATTTACCTAAGGCTGATTGACACTTGGGAGGCATAGCTCATTCTCTCCTTAAGAACAATGGAGTGATAATTTCCAACCTGATCATTTCAAGTAGAATTCTCACTGGTACAAATAAGGGAGAGGCAAGCACAGCAGGGGTTTTTGGAAATTAAGAAGGATCATCAAGAATAGAACTTAATAAAGGAAAATCCCTCTACATGGGCTTAAAAGACTCTGCTTGTTGTTTTCCTTCATTTTTCCAAATAAAGAGAGTTTCTACAATAAGCAAGCAATGACCAAGATCCCTGGAGTATGAGGATCTCGAGAGTCTTGACTTTGAAAGGCACATGTGAAGTGAGGTAGGACCAATCTCCAGACTGACTGTCTCACTTACACTGCCCTGTTTTCTTACAGAATTCCACCATAACTGAATTTTAGAATTAGCTGTACTTCTCCTCAATGTACTTGAATGAGCTTTGGGTAAGGTTGCAAACTCCTTCTCCTTCTCCTCCACCCTGCTCCAACTACCTTGTCCTTTGCCTATCCTGAAACTTCAGCAGCATCTTCCCCAAGAGTCATAAAGGTATTCGGCACCTCTTATTTATTCCCACACTTACCCCTAATTCCACATAACTCATTACTAACTGGATTTTGTGTGTATTTTTCAATTGTGTATCTTAGAGAACCAATATGAAAAAATAAGTCATAAATGTAAAAATAAATTGACTGTACCCAATCTTAGTTTGCATAAAATCATATAGAAATAAAATAAAAAGACATGTATAGCATGGATATATGCACACATGATTCTATGAATTATCTTCTCAGGGTGCTGTTATAAAAAATACATTTTTTTTTAAGATTTCATTAAGTGTTCCATGTTTCTTAAGTTATTTATGTTCTAAAAGAATGTGTCCTGCCAAGTCTTCTGAGACACAGTTGATTTTTTTTTATTTTTTTTATTTTTTTTACTATTTGCATAGAAGCCTGGAAGATAATAGAAAGTTTAAAAACTATTGACTCTGAACAAGACAACAGAGTTTGGAGGGATTTTTAGTTACACTTCATTTTTGAAGCAGAATCTGCAATGAGTCAAGGGGCAGCATTTTAGTGAACAAGTATACCATTCTTGGTGTACTTGGTATAGAAGGATTATCACTGTTTTTTCAAGGGTATGAATAAGATAAAAGTATTTTTGGAATTATGGGGAATGACTCTAAAATTGTATACAATTTTTATAAACATATTTTATGACATTAGCAATTATTGTAGATTTTGTGCCTCTGTTCCCTTCACTTTTATTTGACTGTTACAATTATGTTGAGTGGTACTTTGATTTGGATTAAATATATATCTCTTTATCTTATTTTACTGCATCTTTCTAAGTTATGCTGAAATATTAAAATGTTGTTCTATAATGAATAACACTTATGCTGTCCCTGGATTTCTTCATTTGTCCAATTGACTGCTCTCTGTAGAGTTTGAGGGGAAAAAAAACTAAAACATTGATTTCAAACTTGCATGAAAATATTAGCTTACATGATTACTCAGAACACTGAACTTAAGTTCAGAAAGAATGCGATGAATTAGAACTAACACCTGAGACTGAATGGGACTGAATAAGAAATGTCAAAATACTGCAGAAAACACTTGCTTGACAAGCTCCAGGTGCCTTTTTTTTTTTTTTTTCTTCAGTGTGGAGGAAGGCTAGCTGTATTAAACTATGAAACTGAATGACTTGGAATGACTTAATGGAAAGAAAATGTGGAACAGTGATATGCTCATGAATAGCATTTAGGAAGAAAAATAAAATTTATTACTTATAAATATAATTTGAAAAGTTGTATTTACCACCACTATCAGACAGTGAAAGAGCAGAAATGATGTACCTGATATTACAAAAAAATTTGACTGTACAGAAGATGAGAAAGTAGATTATTATGATGGTATTTAACAGGATATTTATCTAGATTTCCCAACATATGCACAGATTTTAGAGATATTTCTCTATTTTTGTTCCAATTGTAATCAGATCTATGTTCTCTGTTACTTCCAGCAGAGGAAATCAGTGTCTCTCATTTTTTGTCACTTCATCATTATGCCTGTTTCAATCCTATACAATTCTTGTATTGTTCTTGCCAGATGCACAGGATTTTGAAATCAAGTTGCAAAAGGTCACTACTATCTTTTATGAGTCTTTAAGAGGAATGTAATACAGTACATAAAAAATAAGATTATTCAGGAAATGCTAAGCATTTTTCTTTAAATTAAAGGTTCTAATCAGCATATTTATTTATGCAAAAAGGTGCTAAATACCAAATTAGCTTGGGTATAACCTTATTCCTATTGTAGCAGTTCTGTAGTTATGAATCAAAGAAATGCCTTACTATAATCCTTGCAGTTCCTTTCTATCACTCAGCAAAGGATATTATTAAAATTTCATACTGCGCTTGATTTATCTAAAATTGTTGGAACTTTAAATATATGGGCTCAATTCTTATCTGATAAAACTGACTACTGAAATCAAAGAAATATGCTGAAGGCTTCCTGTTCCTTTAAAGTCATGGTGAAAAACTCCCAACTTGTAACAGCAGCAGTGATGGTATGATAACTTCTAATTAACCTAGATGGTTCAGGATACATCCCCAGATGTTGATCTGGTCTTACTAGAGTAACTGAGGTGTTGCAAAATGTCCTTATAGAGCAAAGAAAAAGTGAATCTAGTTAATGGACAGTAAGAAAGCATAAGACAGTGGAAGGGAAGATAGGAATATTGGATGCCTGATGGGAGGAGATTTCATAGCTCTCATGCCTAATGAAATCTACTGTTACTACTCTTTGTGAATGTGTGGAGTCCATGGGTGGAATACATGAATTAATAACTTTTACAGGTCATTGAGGAAGCTATTCATAACTGGATATGAAACAGATGGATGACATGAAACCATGGATGTTCATGTTGAAAACTGTAAGAATGAATGGGATGGGATCTGTGTGAAGATTTCTACTCATATAAATAGAAGTTACGTTGTGAAAAGAAGATAAAGCATTTCTCTACTGGCAGAATATTTGGAAAAATATTAATACATGAAGCACAAAAGCCAAGTTCATAATTAGCAGTGGTACTGTACAAAGGAATTGTGTGAGCAATTAAAAACTACTGAAGAAATGCTGTCTAAGTATTTGGTAGGACACTTTTTTTTTCTTTTTTTTTCTCTCTTTTTTTTTTTCATATCTTGCATGAACGACTTCTTGTTTTTCACTTTCCTTTTCCCAGACCTTTCTTTTTTGAAGAAAGCACTGTCTTTTTTTTTTTTTTTTTTTCCTAGATATACAGCTTTTCCTCTTATTAGACTCAGGTTTCCAAATCCTTGGCGCAACAAGCTGCATGTTAAAAGATGACTCCATAGTTATTCAATAAGTAAACATTCCTGTGTACTGAGGTTTTATTAAGTGAGCCTGCAGAGTGTTGTAAGCTAGTTATCAGAGTTGTGCCTTGCTGTTTCTTTAGATAAACACTATAAATATATACATGAAATCTTAGAATTAGAAATGGGCAAGGATGTTGCTCTTTTGCTTTCCTAGCATTTATAGATGTACAGAAAGTTTTAGCAAATACAGATGCACAGCATCTCCATTTTTCCATTTTTCACAGCTGTTCTGTGGATTCAGAAGTAATTTTGTAGGTTTTAAAATGCTATGGGGACAATTTTCAGTGGTGTGTTTTCTTCTACTGTGTCAATTTTCTTAACTATAGACTAGCAAAAATATTTTTCCTTCATTCCTCAAATTCTCTATGCTCATGTCGCTTTTAAATTTTCACTATTTTCTTCCTCTTCTCAGATTTCTAACAAGCAGGCTTCAAATGCTGTGATGTCATACTTATGTAATTTAATGTACAGGGAGAGATTTTATTTTTGAAATAAAAACAATGAGTGTGAACTTATTTCAGTTTTCTGTGCAAGTGACCAGTACTATATGCAACCTCAGCTGCAGGATCTTCTTCTCATTACATCACCTATTACATCTGGCCTGCAGGCCGTCAAAAGATTCTCTCTCTCTCCTGGAAGTAACAAATTTGGGGTCCTAATAAGTACTGTACTCCCATTTCAGTAACTTCAAAACACTAGAGACAAGAGTTTTTCCCCTGGGCTGCTGGCTGTATGTTTCTTGATGTGGGGAATCAATGAGGAAAAGAAACAAACCCAGCCCCAAAGCCTAGAAGTGGAACCACACTTTCTGGCTACTGTCACTCTTGCCATGAGCACTTGCCACACACTGAGGTACACATGACATTCTATGACCAGATAAAACTGTTAGAAGATTTACAGCCAGATGGGACTTTTCCAAAGTTGACTTTACCTGTAGTAAGGGAGTGGATATCCTTTAGCTGTACAGTTCAGTAGGATTTCTGGATTTGCTGAGCCCATGGAATAAGTGATATCATGTGGCTCTTGGATAAAAATAGGACCATGTAGAGTTTCTTCCCCTGAAAAAGAAAAACAATAATTTAAGATATTAGGCATCTTTAGCATGTCCTTACATGTAGAAGTGTCCTTTAGTGTCTTTTTCTTTTGGTCAGAAGTTAAGGTCTGCTTGTATATTCAGCACAGAGTCCACCTCCAGACATTCTGCTATTAAGTAGGAAATATTTCAAACCCGAATGATAATAAAATCACATATCCCAGGTGTTGGTGATTTATTAAGCAAGTGACAGTGAAGACTAGCTTCTTTGCATGTCTCGTACGGAAATTATATGGCCATCTATTAAATCTCCCCCGTCTACCTCATGCTTGTGGTTTAGATTGTGACTGGAAGCAGAAAAGGACAGTGTCGTGGCTTTGTGTTTTTGGAGTTTGTACCTCCCTGATCACCTGGTGAAGTGGATGTGTCATCCTCATGTCACCCATTGAAAGACAGACTGTTTGTCTTTTAAAAGTCTGGCAATGTAGATATTTCCCTATGGCCTCTGAGAGCAAATAGCATGAGGGATAGTGAGCACCTCCTGCTGACCAGTAAATAGCTTCTAGACCAGGAGGCACGTTGTGGCAGCCTTCTGGTCCTAGGCTTTCCTTTCCTTTGCCAGTTGGCCTCTCTTTCTGGTGGTGGGTCCAGAAGGTCACATCACAAGCTAAGGAAATTGATCATTTCCTTCTTCTTTGGCCTTTCACCTCCTTTGGTTTAATATTGTTCTTGTACACTTTGGCTGGCTTGGTTTCAGGTTTACATATATATATATTCTCTATTTAAAGAGTGGTAGCATAAAATAAAGGTTGAAAATTCATCACGTATTTTCACTAGAGCATATTCTCCCTGGTGATGCACAGAGTCTAATTAGAGCTTGAAAACACAAGGGCACAACAGGCATGTGGGCTGGGGCAAGACCCATTTCTTTCCTCAGTCTCAGAGGTTCTTGCAGAAAAACTTTCATGGAGATGAAATGATTTGTCATGGAATAGTAGTGACAGAACAAATAAATGCTCTCAGAGCTTTCTATAAAGCTTAGCAACTGGACCATACTGCATTTCTCACATATTGTGCACAAATTCAAGAGATCCAGAAAGTTTCCAGTAGAGTGACGCAGGTAGCTGGGAAGAAGAGACATGAACCCAAAAATTAGTAGCTGTACAGTTGTGTTCTAGAAGCAACATAAATGTTGGCAGTAATTGTGTCTGGTTTTATTCACCTATTTTATCTGCTCATCTGTAATGAGAGAAGGAAGGTACAACACACTTCCTGAGGGTCACTATTTCACCCCACCTTCTGTCTTCATTTCAGGCATGGATTGCCAAGTACAACCTTCTTGCTCTATAGCTCTGTAACTCCTAGAGGATTTTCTCAGCTGCTGCAAATAGGTCTTGTTCAGCTGACACCAGCAGAGTGTCTTCCTGCATCCCTAAAGAGAATCAGCCATCCTGATGCATTAACTCAGCTTGTGCCCCCAAGGCAGTTCCCCTGGCTTCACCCCAGCCAGGTCAGCTCCAGCCACTGGCACCACACCGACCCAAGTGCCTTCTTCAGGGCCATAAGTGACTGCACACAATGCACTTCAAAACTCAGATCCTTTGTATCGGCTGTCAGCTGTATACATATTCATGTGCTTTTGTACTTTTCAGCCACTTCAATCTACCTCTTCTAAATTTGAAAAAAAGCCAGGTCAGCACTGTTGTCTGCTCCCATCTTTTTGTGACATTTGATGTTTTTCTGATGTTTTTCTTGGAACTGCATGAATAATTTGACTCATCTGAAGTCATAAGAATATAATATTTTATATTTTTTTAAATATATATATATATTTTAAATATCCATTTCATTTCTGAAATATTTTCTGCTAAACCTGAAAAAATCGGAACCCCATCTTTCTATGAGTAAAATTGTTTTCTACTGATGAATGTAGTCAAACTTTTCTACTTTTCTGGATCTAAAGCAAAGAACATCTGGTAGAACTTTAGATATAGATGATCAAATAAATTTTTTTTTATACTTAGGCTTTTTTGACCAGAAGCCTTTTTAAAGATGGCACCTTATAACCGTAATGTTTTGTGTGTATCTTAATGGAGATGCCTACTCCTACGTGTCTGTTACCCAGCTCACACTGCGTATCCTTCAGAAACTCAGAAAGTCAGCCCAGTTGTGTGATTTCATGAGCTATAACTGTGAGAAATAGTCTTCAAGAGAATTGGAGTAAAATTCAAAGTAGCAGTCCAAAAAGATTGATTTGTTTTATACCACAATAGCTGTTTGGATAGACACATCTCATTTTAAGAATATCTTGTGTTACAGAAATAGCGTGGACATACCAGAAAACGAAAATACATCCTTTCGGTTTAGGATATAAAGTCAGGCTAGTAAAACAGCTGAGATGAGCTAGTGGCTTGAAGGTACAATATTAAACCTGGTTGAATATTATATGTGATGTTATAAGTGACATAACAGAGCATAAAATACAGTAAATCACATAAAAAGTATCAATTTCCATAACTTTTTCATTCTGCTGAACTTTGCAGGCTATATGCAGACTTAAAGTAGGCTCCAAATATTTCTTGACTTATCCATAACTACTGCAGACAGGTGAAAATCTCAGAGAATATGAAGGAAACCCAATAAAAGAAGCTGTAACTCAACTATATTCAAGACTTGATATTGCCTTAACTGTTTGCTTTTGGTGGGTTTACTGAAATACCTAAAGATTAGCATGCATTTCAGCCCTTAGCTCGATCTAGAGTTTAAATTTATAATTGTTTTATTCTTTATATTCTTGTTCTGCCACGGGTCTTTAGTCATAGAGCAAGATGCTGTAGGAAAAATAAATAGCTCATATCTTATAGTGCCAACAATTTCATCAGAAAGATGAGACATCTCCCAGAATTGACTCCAGACCCCAAATTATTTTTCTTCTATTTCATGATTTTACAAAGAAATGGTTGTAAAGCAAACCAGAATTTCTTATACTTCTCATGGAAGTATAATTGTGTGGAGCTGGGAAGAAGATAATTTGTTCAGCAAACCATGAGGTGTGAGGCAGAGCTACTCTCAGAGATGGTGGCTGGACATTGTTACAGATTTCTTTTTCTGTTTTTTTTTACTCTCTTGAAAAATTTTGAGAGATCTTTTTTTGCTGTTTCTACAAATGATCCTTTGACTTTTCTTTCGTATGAGTTTTCTTCCCTTCTGGGTTAATTTTCTTAGCCTGTTCTTGTTACATTCCCACAACAACCAGTGAAAAGCTTTTATAAAGCAATGAAATGACTTTGGGATCTTTGTTCCATTTTCAAAATTGATCTAGCTATGTGGGACTGAAATTAACTGTGATGAGTTACCTGGTATATATGAAAATCCCTATTTTAGCTGATAAAAGTGTAAATATTTTGATAAATCTGGAATTAAATTCCCATTATGAGTTCTAATAAGGACATAGGTGTTTACATGTATCCTAACAGCTCCTCTATGGTAGAAATGTTGCAGCCACTCTCACAAAGATATTGTCCATGACTTTTAGTAAAGGGGGCGTCATGCTATCATTTTGTTTTTACTTTAATATCCTTTTCTTGCTGCCTGATCTGCAACAGAGAATACCATCATGTTTGTGATGTTTGTGAGAAATGATATGCACTTTTACAGCCAATGGTATACTGTGAGTCCATCTCTTATTTATACGAAAGGTCAGACTGGTCATTTCTAATTTCCTGATGCATCCTTTTGCATTTGGTGTAGAGAAAGGCCATATATTTCTCCCTCATTCTCCAGATTCACAACAAGTCACAATGATTTATCCAGAGATATGTATGACAAATACATCTTAGTACTCTTTGCTTTTGTTAAGAATTAAATAATTCATATATTAAAAAAATCAATTGGAATATGAATATTTGATTAAACGTATCATTTCCATACATAAAACTTGTGTTTGTGTCCTCAGCATGGTGCTTGAAGGCAAATATAAACTCTTATTACGAAATGTATTTCTTTATGATATCCAATCAGTTTGATCTCCATAAAGACCATAATTATGCCAGTCTGAATTCAAATCTAAACTATGAAAATGAAACAACATTCCTTTATTCATTATGTGATATTGTCTTTGGCCAATGTGGGGATTAACATAGCCAGCAGAAGAGGAGGAAGCCTATTTTTTCATAATTATGTATCAACAGAGGATATCATAGTGCTTTCCTCTCATTGCTTTATGGGCAGTGGCTAGTTATACTGGGCTATGATAGTTACATCAAATGTAATCAAAGAATTTTGGGACAGTCACAATAAATATTAAAGTGCTTATGCACTGTCTCACACAGACATGGAGAATGCAATACACTTCCAGAACCCACACTTAATCAACTTAATTTTACCCAAATCATATTCACTGTTCTTTCCTGCTGTATGACACTGACTGGCTTCACAATTAGTTTCTTATGATGCATTTTCTCAACTGGAAATACCAGGCAATACAGCCAGAGTGCAGCTCAGGCAGGCAGTGCCCCACTCTATAGGATACATATAAATAACTTGGTTGACCAGTGTTGCAAACCATTGAAGTGGACAATTACTCTTGTCCAGAACTGACCAGTAATATTGGACAGCTTTTGCTTCGTGAAACTGAAAGTGTCCCAGAAGACATTGTGCTGCATTTGTAAAATAAATAATAGAAAACCACCATGTTGGACTTTTTTGTTGGACTTTTTTTTTTTTCTGTTTGAATCAGCTCCAAGCAGACAAACTCAAGAGTGTTTATTGTTTAAGGACCAGAAATGTCCAGTTCTGTTGGTCTTAGATCTCCAAAGTGTGCAGCATTTTCAATTCCTGTGATTTCAGTTGCCATGATGCTCTGTGGAGCTAATCAGAGATTAGGAGTCCTTTGTTCTAAGTGCTGTAGAAGAGACAGCCAGAAGAATCCCAAGAAAGTGATGGACCAGGGCTGTTCTTTCCTCACTTGGAGTCATGCAATAGGCACAAAGGGGTTTGCTGCTGCCTAGGCAGATATATATCTAGCATATTAGTGTGTTCTTTCATAAGAAAAAAGAGATGAGAATAATGATAAAACCTGCACTCTAAAAAGATTCTAAATGCAAAACTGCTATAATTCACATAAGCAAACCAGATAAGGATAAATTTATCCAGGCTATTAAGTTCCAGGAAGGCTGTAAATTCCAGGGGTAGTGAGTTTCTAATGAATCTTTCTTAATGTGCCTTAGATAGAGCCTCATATCTGATCCAAAACATTAATATGACTTTATGGGCCAAAGCTGACACCTGATTAAGAGGCCTCTTTTAAATCAGCTTCATAGTAAAACACCTGTCAGTTCTAGCAAAAAGGATGGGGCAGGTGAGTTAGAGACTTCCTCCCTGTAGTGACAGCATAAGTAGAAAAAAATATGAAAAAATACGAATGACTTCAAAATCTGTCTAGTTTTCTTCACAACTTAAGACACCAGTAAATTTTAATTTGAAGAGGGGGGAATTTATAGAGCCCACAGATTTTTAAATGTGATTGAGTCTTTCTCTGCAAATAACACCGGGGCTTTTGATTAAATCTTGACAGAAGCTGAATGGAATGATTATTTTCCTCACCCAAAGCCTGGACCAGCTAGCTCAAGGACTTTAAGGAGCATGACTGGTACAGAATGAGAGGTAATGGCTGCAATGCTGTTTGCTAGCAGGAAAGTATGAACTTAGAGTAACACACGTCAGTGCGATGAATAAGATATTAACAGTGAAAGAGAAGATGGGAAAAGAAGTGAGAAAGAGAAAAGGTCCATGAAAGCATTGTGGAAAAAGGAAAAGAGCCTGTCAGTATTATCAGCAACGGGAGGCAGGCATCCCTCCTCACCCTCTCATTCAGTTCTTAATCAGAGAGTGAACCAGGAGACTTATATAGAGAAAGGGAGATTAGAAGAGATGTTATAGGTCTGAGCAGGCAGAAGCAACCTAAAACCTGTAGGATTTTCCCAAAGGGCCTTCAACTTTCATGTGTTTTCTCCCTTCAGACACTGATGTACAGAGCTCTGGAGGCACTGGGCTCCTTTCAAGTTTCAGCTTCTATTGAAAAAGTCAAATTGGGAGCAGTGGTGAAATTCTACATTGTCTCTGTCATCAGACACCCAAACCAGACAGACACTTAGCTGTCTCTGATGTGGTGAGAGAGGTAGGCGTCGGGGTGGCACACGGGGTGAAGTCCTGGCCCTACTGAAGTCTGAAAAACTCTTGGTAATGAATTGAAGCTTGGTGCTTAAGCCCAGATGTTATATACGAAGCTGTCTATAAAATGACAGTCAACAGTGCAAGGCATCCCTTTCATCTGGGATACAGCCTCAGTAGGCTGGCGGTACATTCAAAAAATAGTGAGTGTAAGCAGGTGAAATGAGACACGCAGCCCTGGCGAATGGCAGAGAAAAGTTAAATATCTTCAAGAAGAACAATTCTGTACCCTCCCAACTTTAGTCTTTGAAAAACTATTCAAATATTCAAAAATATTTCCTTATATTTAAAGTCTGTATGGTGTTGTAGGTAGGGTGATCAGAGGCTACTCAGGTTATATACTGTGCATTTTCCTGAGGTAATTCGGTGTAAAAACAAAGAATAAATACATAAAATATAGCATTAGTTACTACTATACCCAGATGTCAAGATTGCCTAAGCCTTATATGTAAAATTAGGTGTAATATTTCACATGTAATAGCTATTACGCAAAAATGACCATATTCTTGAATTATGAGCCTTTTCCAATTAAATGTACATATTGATAATAGTTTTCATCACAATCTGTTGCTTCAAACGTTTTTTTATAATTCTGTTATATTATCAAGTATTGCTCCAACTCTTTAAGCTAACTTTCTGTGAATATAATTGGGTATCAGTGAATTTACTATACATCTGTGTTTTGGTCTAGCAGATACACACATTCTAATTTCAAAATAATTAATGATAGATCTCTGAATGCCAAAATTTGATGTCTCTCATAATATCATACTGAATATTACAATCAAACTCTAACCTTGGATTTATATGATATTAATTTCATCCAGTACAAAATCAGAATATTCCCGAGGGACTCCAGTCCCAAAGTTCAAGCTGCGGTGTCAGAAAATTGCTCATAAGCTGTGCACACTGGATAGCATTCAATGGAGCTTCACTAATTTCCACTTTTGGCTAAAGATCAACACAGATTTACAAACAATTCATTGTGAAGTTATGTGTAAAACTACCATGCCTTGAATAGGTATAGGGACTATAAATACACCAATGTGTGAACTATATTAATAATGTGATATTTTATTTTTAAAAAAATGTGTAAGTAACAATGTCAGAATCGCTAACTGTGCATGACTTCATGGTCTTTATGGAAAGATTTTCTGAAGGCTTTTGTGCTATTGTGCAAGATATAGACAAGATAAAGGAAGCCTTTTCATTTGTGCAGGTGATTTGTTTTATGTCACGAACTTGGCCATGTCCTTCAGATTCAGAACTATTGTGGAACAGACATCTAATTACAGAGACAAATATCCACAGTGAAGTTAGAGGGATGTGTCTTTATGATGTATAGTAATCTTGACGTGCACTCTTCTCAATGAAATTTCATTAGTTTTTGTGTTACTAGGCAAAATGAATAAATAATAATGAACCTTTTCCAATCTACTGCACAAGCATTTTGTTCACTGTAATTTCAGTTATAAGTGAGGCCTAGATTTGATGACAGATACTGTTTGCTGCATTGTACTGCTGTAATATTCATTTGGCACTGTTGCCAAACTGACTGAAGGCTTAATTCAATAATTTACAATACAGGAAAAGATAACAGCTATATCATTTAATATCCTGCCAGTTAAATAAATCCAGCACTTTGTTATTCTGTAACTTTTTGTGTGTCTGTGTGTGTAAAATGTAACTGTGCTTTACTGTCTTAAGAGGACGGTGATTAATCAAGCTCGGATAATTTTTACCACTGCTGGTGTTGGTCAGCTCTGTTTTTTCATGTGATGACTCCAAAACACCATTTGCAACTTCTAATAGTTGCACAGTAGAAACAGGGACAGAGTGAAGTAGTAACTTGGAAGAGTACATAACAACTTGGCAAGCTACAGAGTTCTTATACTTAAAACGGGGAAAGGAAAATTAAAAAAAAAAAAAAAAAATTTGTGAAAAATTCTTCCAACCTTTAAGCTCTATTTCAGACTCATTTCTGTCTTTTCATTAAGCACCTTGCCTTGCATCCGTACGCTCCCATCCAGTGACTCTGGAGACAGATAGAGACAAAAAGGAATTGTTCCACCACCTTATTCCTCTAAATCCTGAGGAAGCCTCAGGGAAGGAATAGCCCTGTATCTCTTTTCTCTTTTTTTCTATGTTAGGATAAACTGTATGAGTGGCTTCATGGACTTAGGATGAAATGCTTTATTACCCTGCTTGCTGCCCCCTCCACATTCTTGGCTAGCCTGAAATTTCTGGGGCAACCGAGCCTTTAAACCTCCAAGGACATTTACGCAAATCTTTTGTGGCACCCCTCTTCCCACTTGATGGCAGAAAACTTGGGTAATCTGTTGGAAAAATACAAATCAAGTACAATTGAATTTGTAAGGACTTTTTTTTTTTTTTTTTTTTTTTTTTTTTTTCCCAGCAAGACTGTAATTTCAGTATAGAAAATATTCAGCATTTTGATGGGTGTTAAGTTTGGCTAACATTTTTATAGCTGGCAGTAGATATATTTTCATGCCTCATCAAGTTTCTTCTTTTTCCTATTTAGAGAGTCAACTTATGAGCCAAAGTGTTTTCAAGTCAGTGAAAGCCTTTCATAAACTTCAGTGAGCATTGGATCAACCCCTAATGAACAGAATACAAGCAACAGAATTCCCATTTGTTCTTAGTCTTCTAAGACTGTACTACGTAACATGTATTTATTCATATTTATTTGCATATATAGATGTATAGTACATATACATCCTTAC
The DNA here is from genome assembly GCF_964034855.1 of Anser brachyrhynchus. Lineage (NCBI taxonomy): Eukaryota > Metazoa > Chordata > Aves > Anseriformes > Anatidae > Anser > Anser brachyrhynchus. The sequence continues at coordinate 2,940,099 of NC_137705.1, forward strand.
AAGAAAATCCTCACACACACAAATCTACACTGTAAGGAAAGTGGGAAGAGATCTGTTAAGAACATCTTTCCGCTCTTCTATTCATATTGGCTGTATAACGTATAGTAAATGATAATTGGTTTACTAAATATTTTGGTGCCCAAAAACTATGTACAATAGCTATTGGATATCAATGACAGCTGCATTATTTTCAGGCAAAACTCAGTAGCAAAAATCCAGCCTTATTGCAATGAAAAAGAAATGATAAAAAGGGCTAGTTTGCAAATAGTTTGAATGTACTAAAGCAAACAACGATTCCTCTTTTGTTTCCAGAGGGCACGCTTTGTAATTCCCATTTATGTTCAATAGGAAACATGTTGTAATGTGAAGTAGTTTTTTTTTTTTTTTTTTCTTCATTATTATGAGTCCCAGACCTTGTAGAAACCTTGATACAATCACCATTATAGGGGTCTTAAATTGCAGGTGGATGTTTAAGCTGTGTGTACATGCTATTTAAATTTTGCTTATTTACTTTGAATAACTGGAATGAAATGGCTGCTTCATAGATGTTAGCTTTTCCCACTAAGGCTTAAATAACAGGCATGAATAAAGCAGAAACTAGCTGTAATAACTTGACATCAGAAATGATTTTGCATGTAGATAGAAAGGTTTATCTTCCAGAATAATACTTAAAAATAATAGAGATCATGAAGATAATAAAAGAAAGTCATGTTGAGAGAATTTATTTTTGTAGACCAAATTACCACCATGGCAAAAATCTTTGGGATATAGGAAGATTTGATAATGAAATCCCACACTGCCACTCCCTTCTTGTTCACAGATGATTGATAATTTGGGAATAAAATCCTGGGAAAAAATCATCTTAAGCAATTAAGATAATGTCAGGCCAGACAAGATTAAGAGGAATGCAAGAGATATTTATAACTTTTTTAAACTGAAGGACGATCCTGATTTAAACTAGATTAATCAAACAGTATTATTTTCATATATATTGGGTTGACTGACTGATTTTCATATGCTTGTTGTCACAGTATTGACACTCCTTTAGCAGATTGAAACTAAATTTGGAACTTAAAATTAAACTTTAAAAATGCTCTTTCCTGGCCAAATATCAGGTACTGTCTATTGCAAAATTGATTATTAGCCAGTCAAGAAACTCAGGGGTCAAGCAGAAATATCTCCTTGCTTTACTTCCTAGCCCTTCATATTTCCATGAACACTTCTCCGCTCTGAGGGGATTTTGCTTTCTGTCCACTATTCTGAACAGAAAAAAACATTCTATTTCTGCTCTGCTTTGGGCTTTGTGTGTAGTGTAAAAGTAGAGGAGTATGCAATATGGTATTCCAGCTATATATCAGCCCTGCTCTTTCACTCTTCTTTAGGTGTCTACTTTTCTCTGGCTGCCATGCGATAGGTTGGATGCACTTTTGATTTGAGCCTGTATGACTGTTTTGATTATATGTACTTTCTTGTGTACTTGCGGATCTGGCTCACCCTTAGAAAATTTTTATTTAATTATTATGGGTTTAGCATTCTGCAAAACAAAACAAAACAAAACAAAAACTAAGTACCATAAGCAGCAGAAGGTAAATAGTGGTGTAAAAAGTCTGTACCTCAGAAAAAATCTTGTTGGCATTTCATGGAACAAACCTGCACTGGATTTTGAACACCTGCTGAAAACAGTGAAGTGTAATAGTTGCCCACAAAAGGGTATCATAACCTTCTATCCTTCTATTGTGGAAAATATTGGACAATCTAAAAATAATTTGCACTGTATATTTTGTTATTGTGTCGAGTACTGAAAGCTCTCAGGCACTTTTACAATAAATAGAATAAATGGAGATAAATGAAACTGAACTCTGTTAAATATCATCAACAAAGTTCTGCTTTATTACTGGCAATTAAACAGTAAAAGTCAAAACACAAGCTATCATTATCACTCATTGATTAAAAACCAGTTAGAACATTGCATTTCAAACTAACCTACTGCTTTGCTCGTTATGCATTTCAGCATGAACAACAGCACAATATTTCAGAAATAATTAGGAACACAGCATAAGCGATCAGTGCTAATGTTCTTGAATAAAATTGCCAAAGCAAATGATTATAGATCAGCCAAAAGACACTATTTGAAGCCATCGTCTTTTGTGACTATTTAATATCTTCATGATGATCTTTCTCTGAGCAAACACAAATGAAGTTAAAGCCATTTCAGTAACGGCATCCTAAAATTTAGCAGAAGCAAGAAACATTGTAAACTTTGTAAATGCCCATGTTTTGGAAAGTAATAGCTAGCAATTGAGTTCTCAGACAATTTTTGTCCCTAGTGTCTGTTTTAAAGGGGCTAATATCAACATTTCTGATGTATGGCAAGCCAGAATGTCTTACTGTCAAATTACTGTTCTTTTCCACTCAAGTAAAAAATGACCTTTTTTTCCAATCTATTCTCAGTAAAATGACAGCATAAATAGCAAAACAAAACACAACTGAATGGAGAAAAAGTATGCAGGCTGATAGGGCTGCACTGAAACTCTCCTTTGGAGCAGAGACAGGAGGGGAGGGCTCGGCAGGCAGGGCCAAGATGACAGCTGCTGTGCTTGGGAGTCAGGAGTGGGTGGGGGGAAATGTCGCTGATGACACCAGCAGGCTGAAAACCCCGGGGGAAAACAATAAGGTGGAGAGGCCTTCCGTTACACCATTCAGGCAGTCCATTTCCCTTTCTGATGGCTTAGTCTTTGTTTCAATGCTATGATGTTGCAAAGAGAGGAATCCAACGTACAGTTTTTCTAGGGGTCCCTGTTCGTTCTTCCCAAGGCACTCACTCCAAAGAAGAGCCTGTGGAGCGTGGGATGAATTGCCACTTGGGGAGAGTTTGTGTGATTTGTCCTCTGGTGTCTCCGATGCTTATGTTTCCAGAGGGAAAACAGAACCAGAACAGCTTTTCTATAAAAAAATACATCTATATCTACACTTCTCTGGTATCTACTTGATTGTCATTGCCAGTTTAGCTGGCTGGCATCTCTTTATCCTCATTCTTGTCTCCTTTTACCTCTACTGTAAGCACTTGTTGTAATACGGCAATTTTAAGACGCAGGAATGATTTACTAAAGAAAATGTTTCTATTTTATCCAGAACTTGAAAGCTGTAATTTCAAATCAAGACTTTGTCTTTGTTATCATCAACATTGTTTTGCAAAACCAATTTTTTTCCTGCTGTGATTTACACAGATCCCTCGACACTACTGTAATTAACGCCTAGGGCACATTTTGGTTTCTACCCTTGCCTATACTTTCATTTAAACGCCCCATTTTCCCTCTCCTTTCACTAAGCTCACAAAAACTAATCTAAGCCTCATGCCTTCTCCCTCCCTGGAAACCTTCCAGAAAGGTCAGAACACAAGCAGAAAACCCAGTCCAGGCTTAGGACCTCCTTTTGCTTAACTCACTCCGTGGAGTCCTGCACAATTTTGCACAATGTCACTGCTTGGACTGGAGGCAGAAATAGAGATAGGGCAATCTCCATTCTGAGCAGCCTGATGGGAGCTTTCATGGAGGGACAATAATGAAATGCAGGCAAAACATTTCGTATGTATTACTTTTCTGTAATTTTTCTCTAATCCAAAAATCACAAAAATGCTGTAATTCTGCACAAATCTTGCATACTTGGATTGCATATTTTTCCTAGCTACAGCAGGAATTGATAACAGGCTGCTAAATTACTGCTTAATAAACCACTAAATGAGTGCCATCTAAGATAACGGGGCATTAAATGACAACTATTCAGGGAAAAAGTAGATGTGCAGAAAGGACTGCAAGAGGACTCTCTGCATAGACAGAAATTGGATTAGTCATCTCATCTATGCCAGTGGTGAAATTCAAACTGAAGCAGATGTGAAAAAAGGGAAGTGGTTTGATTCTGTAACGTGCCAAAGGAAGGAGAGCACTCCTCTGCTCCTCACAGCTGCGTGGCGCAGGGGCGGGCAGGGCTTACAGTACAGGCGTACCGCCAGCACTTACATGTAATAAATGCAAAGACAACATGCTTTTTGTTTATCTGTCTCTGCATTTCATAGAATCACAGAGTCTATGAAACACAGAGACGGAAAAACAAAACGCATTAAATAACACAGAGTTAAAATATCAAACAGAACATCAGAAGAGATGGAGAGAGTGGAGAGTTTCAGGCTGCTAAGACAAACTTGTATTGATCCCCTGATTTCAGTGGGGTTTAGGTATTTGAACGACTGTCTGTCCTGTAAATGTAAGGGCCTTGATCGTACTGGTGGAAAGGCACCGTAAAAGTCCACGAGGGGTTGCAGAGCTTCAGCCCATACATCACAGCCCGGTGTCATCCATCTGCAGGCACGTTTGTCCCAGAAGGCAGAGAACATATTTGTTTGGCTTGTAGGAGCTGGAAAATTGTATCATCTGGGCTGATACTTAATACGTCTGCGGTGTAGTATCACCAATGGAGTTATGACAAACAGTCTGAAGGCCGTATTTCTGGGGAATGACATAATCAATGATAGCTCCTGGTCTAATTTAGGCAGGTTTGGAGTGCAGAGTCTTAAAGGAACAAAGCAGAGTGCTACAGGTTTCCTCTCCTCAATACTTGCTACCAATGGAATGTAAAACATTTTGTTTCAAAGCACTTATTGACTGCTTGGTAGTGTTTTCACATCCCCATTATCTCAAAAACTGTTTAGACATTTTAGTTAAATATCAGTGCATTATAAAATATTGTTGGTTTATTTTTTTGGCCTGCAGTGAACATCCAATTTTGGGCTGACAAAGTGCTCTTTTCTCATCTTCTCCCCATAAATTAGCCATGTTTATACACAGTACAGTATTTTATATATATCAGACTGCGACAAGAAATCTTAGGTTAAGTTTCTTTAAAAAAATATGAATTTCAGGTGATTTTTCAAATCATGTGTCTTAATGTTTTTTTTAGTTAAAAGAGTAGGGATAAGTTGTCTTAAGGGAAAAAAATGTGAATCAGGCTGGATTATGTTTCCAGAGTTTCAGTCTTTTTGTCACACAGGTGTTAGATATTTAACTGTCAGGTCAGTTTCTTTATCTTGTAAAACACGGATAATTTGTAACATTTAAAGGTGTCTAAGGACATGGGCATTTCACTTGCAAAGGAATTAAATTCAAATTTTCACGTCTTTTAATCTGCAGCTATCTGTTCCTGGGCATGCTTAAAAGTTGTAGACATGCAGGCTATTTATATGAAAGCTTACCCAGCTCCTAAAGTTTTAATTCTGTACATCTCCAGAAATTATCGATTTTGACAGTGCTGACCGAGCAGAGATCTTAGCTTTCACAAGTCACCTGGAGTAGCTCAGAGGCACCAGTGCTGCTTTGTCAGACTGAAAATCTGAGCTCGACTCTCTCCCAAAATGCTCCAGCTCCTTGGGAGCCAGTGCCTGAAAGTTACTTTGGAGGTGACAGCAGGGATAAGCATTGACAGTTGATGCAATTCTACATTGCATTTAATATGTAAAGGTTTGTTTTGGCAGAGAAAAGGTCTTTTTGATACTGTCATGTAGCTGACAAATAGCTGAGTTTCATCCTTTTTTTCTTACCTACTTTAGCCAATTTAATGCTTTTGAATTGAGGAGGCTTTGTAAAAGTAAATATCACTACAAAACACACTCAGAGATCTTGCGAGGATAAATCCTTCAACATCTGGGAATTTAAACATTGTCACAGAAAATCTCAAAAATACATATGGAAACAAAAAGGAACTTGCCATTCAGATGAACTTCATGTGGATTCAGACTTTATGAGGAATATTTATTTCTGATTTGTTTTGAAAGCAAACATCCAGGATTAATAACAAAACCTGGTTTGTTGTTTGCTTTCTATACTTTGAAATATTTTTAATAATATGGAGTTGTTCCTAGTCCTTAGCTCTCACAGTAAAATTTCAGCATTCTGTGGTTAGTCTTAGACTGCCTATCAGCTTCATAGGCAGATTGATATATTACGGAGATGTACCTTTCTTTAAGGCAAATTTGTGGAGTACATGTACACCACCATTTTAATTGCAACACTACACACAATTTTGTATAACATCCGTTTATCTTTAGGAGAGGCTGGGGGTTGATTTAGTGAAAAAAAATAAATGTACACTAATTAGAAGATGACAAGTCATGGCTGATAAGGTCACTTGTCAGACAAATATGAATTCAATATCTATTGCATAGACAACTACATTTTCTCTGGCCTGGAGCAAACAATTTCTCTTTTGGAATACCACAAATGTTTACAAGAAAGATGTAGAGAAAACTCTTTTATTTCTACTACATTCAGTGTAAAGCAGAATAAATCTAATTAGAAACAGCGGTTGAAGTTATAACGTTATATTCTGATTTGGTGCACTATACTGTCAGTGATTTCAGTAGCTTTAGACTGATATGAGTGAACTATGAATCTGATTAGTGCTCAACAAGATGTTAGCAGAGATTAACCCCTGCAGGTTTTTTCACATTGGCTGTTCCAGTATAATTTTATATATATATACATAAGCTGTAAGAACAGTAATCTATCATCAAAATCTATTTGGTATAAGTGTATGAAGTGAGACATTATTAGAAGATGAAGAAACTGTGTTCCGTTAACCACTCCTGTGTTGGTGGGAAGGCCATCTAAGCACGTGAGTCAAAGTTTTGGTAGATTTTACTCTAAACTACAAAGCCATTTTCCAGGGTGAATTCAGTGCATGGTCTATTAGATGGAGACAAAGCTGCAGTTTGGGAGGAATGGCAGCCTGGATGTCTGCTGAGGCAGTGAAGCAATATAAACAAAAATCTGTCCAAAAGCACACAGCAATTCAGCAAAGAGGAAGCCAAAGGACAAGGTCTGTTCTCTGATTTTATAACATGCTCCTGTTTTCTTTTTTATCTCAAATGATAATGAGCTTTGCATCAGTTTTTAAGGAAATCCAGCTGTAAACAATATACCCATAGGCACGAGATGGATGTGTGAAAATAACTGACCATGAACCAAAGCTTTGTAGTGACGTGCCCCTGCCTACCTCAGCCTTTCTCTGCAAGATATGAGGTGGCTGCTAGAGCTGGGACGGGAAAGGAGACAGAACATCTCCCACAAAAATCCCCATACAAAAAATAAAGAGATAAAGAGATAAAAGAAAGGTGAAGCTGCTAACAGCATGAGCCATCCTTTGCCTTTGAACGGTCCTTCGAGCAGGCGCTGGCAGCAAGACAAGGGTGCTCAGGGTGACACTGCCAGCAGGTGAGATGTGACTTCAGTCCAGCCTGTCACTGCTTGAAAAACTGCCAGTACTGCAGCCTTCTTGGTTCTGTCTGCTCACGTCGGAAACAGAAACGAACTAATGAAGACGCAGAAATCAAATTCTACCTAACTATGGCACTGGTGTGCACATGTACAGTGTGTGTGGGGGGGTGAGGAACAGCCCTCGCATACTGATTTCACTATGACTATCTGCTATCATTTCATACTCAGGCAAAACGACTTCAGGACGAACTACACACAAACAAATAGCGGTTTTGACTTTCATGGATCTATTTAAAATGTTTGAAATATACAGATTATGCCAGATGTGCTATCGCTAAAAGGGAGTCATGCTTACTTTAGACTTACATCAGTAAGTCCCCTAGCCATTAATGTGAGCTCCCACTAATGGCCTAAGGGCAGCCATTTTGTGTCTTCTGCTTGGGAGCAAAAGGGAATGAAGTCCCCAGGGAAATAATGAAGTGATGTTGCCTATTCAAAGAAAATATTATCCCGAGAACACAGTACGATAGATCTGATCTTACATACAAGTATATTGTGAAGAGAAGACATTTTAAAGCAATGGTGACTTTCTTTGCTGGTATCTTCAATAGCTGGATTGCTTCAGCAATCTTTCACTTTTCCCTCAAAACCCTCCTTCTTCTTTTGTGCCCAGTTTGGAGCCATCAAGTACAATTATTCTATTTCTAAGGCCTTCCAGGAGTACAGTGAAAGGTACATTTGTCATTACAAAAATATCTTTGTCCATGAGAACGTTTCATTCCTACTGACGGCAGCTCACACCATGGCAAAGCTCACAGGAGGCTTGATTAAAAGACCTGACTTACATAAGTAGAAACGAATGACTTTCAGGTAATTATAGCAGGAGCATGGCGTTTGGAGCTAAACAATATCACAGATAGTGCCTTAATTAGCAACAAAAGTGATTTAGCAGAGTAATAGTCTAATACCAATTCAATTGCTACAAATTATTAATAACAATGGCAGAGAATAACCAAGATCCAGTAACAACGAGATGCAGGATCTGTCAGAGGAAAACATATTGCCCCTTTAACAAAGAGAATGTAATTAGAGTAGAACAATAAAACATATATGAATATTGAACAAAGGACACAATACCATAGTATTATGCTACACAGGCGAAAAAAATCCTACTGTTAAAATCCTAAAAGGGTCTAAAAATCAAACTCATAAAAGTAAAGGCATAGAGGTTAGGATTAACTTCTATAGCTTTACCTCCTGCTGCAAAGCTGATAGGACTTAGACAGTTTCCTCTTTAAGCTGCCCTACTAGGACAAGGATTGTCACCTCCAGACAGACCTTACGCAGATCTAGGGAAGCAGAAAGACCCAGAGAAGTGTGGGCTGCTGGTGTCCTGTTGGTCTGAAGTCTACCTCTGTATTCAGAAATCACTCTCTTACTCCCCTCTTACCTACTGCAGGAGACAGAGAGCTTTATTTCTGTCTGAATGGTAACTGTGATAAGTATTTTGTCAACTAATGCAATTATTAGCACAAATCTGGAAATATTAGGTGCAGTTTTCTCTGCAGTTTCTGAAACCATGTAATTCCACGTAAATTAAAAGTTGCTTTTCACTTTGATTTTTTTTTGTTTTATTTGTTTGTTTGAAGTCTAACCTTAATATTTGATGACAGAATACAGAAAAGGGGAATTCTGAAGGACGAAAAATGAACACAAGGTAAATAAGAAGAATCTATTTTCATTATTTGAAGGTTCAGAACTATAATCTAGTCTCATGGAAAAATGCGTACTTGGCTTGTGATTTCGATTGCTTTTGGAGCTGATAGCACCAAAGTAGGAAAACCATGCGATCTGGATATAACATGGTTCAAACAATGTCTCATCTCTACCTCATAAATTTTCATTCATCCAGTCTCTACACATGGCCCCAGTAGACTAATCCATCCATATTTTTCTCAAATTACAGATCAGCATATGTCTCAGACTTGGCTTCCCATGCACACACAGCAAGCAATTTTAGTGGTAATCCTGAGTTTCTCTTCCATATAGTCATAAGAAAAAAGAAATGCCCCACATCCCTAGGAGTTTTCTGTTTGTAATGTAGGCATAAGAACCAAAACCTTAAAAAAGTAGTATTATCTGAAATAAGTCTGTGAACTCAGCTCTGTGACAACCCCATTTTCTGTCCCAGACAAGTGCCAATAATAGCAATAGATAAATAATAAATAAATAAAAAGATTTTGAATATATAAATTCTTTGTGGCTAAGAGTTTGGAGGAGGAAAAAAAAAATTTTTTTGAAAAGCCCAGGTACAATGATTGTGATAACAAATTTCCCCCAGGAATGCCAAGTAGGTATGAATGCAGTGAATTCCAAGAAGTTTTCAGTGTTAATTTCTGCTCAACAAGAAACACACACACATAAACAGCAATCAATAGTTGCTAAATGAAAAAGAAGTAGCAAATCGATAACTAGAGACATTTTATTTTCAAGCTTCTGCAAACAATGGAAGGGATGATCAGCCTGTGATTACGTGGAAGTAGTGGATATGGTTACAGCTCTTAAAAGTTAGCGAGCAAGGTCTTCACCCAATGTCAGTGTGTGCAGATCTGCTGGGTGGGAATATTAAGCCATATGGAAATTAGATCTGGGTTTCCATTTCTAAGTAAAGCAGATTTAATCATTTTGTGCATTTCCATGTCCTGTTTTCCAGAAACAGGTTAAATCCTTATGATTCTTACTGTCTGTCCATTTGCATCCTTTTTCTACTAGTGGAAAGTCACAGTTTACAGCCGGGTTTCTCTTCATTTCCTGTAGGACATGTCTGTCACTCTTACCACACTAAAACCTAACCTTTCACATGCTAGTGCTTTACTTGAGGCATGGGTTGTGATGTTAGAAAGAGAAAGGAATTGATTGTTAAACTTCAAGGGAATCCATTATTTGATTAGTGTAACAATACACCGGACCGAGATGCCACAGCCTCAACTCTGTAACAGGGAATCTCAAAATCCAGCTTTGGGGTTTTAGTTGCACATTCGTTAATGAAGTATCCTTGTCTAATAGTGACCTCTGCAAAACAATGTCTTAAATGTTAGCTTAATGGTGAGATTATTATATACATTAAATGTAGGAATTATATTCAGTTAAATTGGCCTTGAAAACAATGATGTGTCTAACTTAAGTCAACTGTGTCAGTGACACATTATTGTGCCATCTTAAGGAGGCGTTTGTATTTTTATTTTCTACTTAAATTTTCTATTCCTGGCAAAAGGAAATGCTCAAAATATTTTCAGTGTTTAATCACCTGTTAATTTCAACTTCTTGGCACTGATAATAAAGTGCAATTGAATTTTCTTTGAAGCTGTTGCATACACATACACACACACAAAGTTTATATATATATATATATATATATATATATATAAAGCACCAGGATGTTATTTTACGAAGTTAATGAGCATTTCATACAAAGAGATTAAATTACTTGATATGAAACAGAAAGAAACCACGTAAAATTCACAATATAGAAAAAGAACTCATTTCCTTTCATGTGAAGTAACTAATCAAAGAGATTAAGAAGCAGTAATTATGTAAACCACTATAAGAATGGGTTGAGCCTTTCAGACTATAGAAAAGACTTCTACTCTGGAGCCACACAGAAAACATAAAGTTCCAGTAATGACTTCCATGAATTCTAGCATGCTCCACTTAACTTCAGGAACTGTAAATAACATCTTTCTGACAGCTAAATCAATGCAACCTAAAATCTGAAAGTGTATTGACCCTCAAAGAAGCATCTGAGCTCTATCCTCTTTTTCACCATATGTCCATGCACTTGAGGGAATTCAAAAAGACATTTTTTTCTTGGAAACGAAGTATAATAAGGAAGATGCTTCTATAACGTGAATCTAGCCCACATTATATAACGTCAAATGATTGACATATCCAGCAGGTCAGTTTGACGTGATATGGCATACTTGGGAAACATCGCAGTGATACACGTCTGACTCTGAGTAAAGACTGCCTGGGAGGTGGGCTTATGTTTTTTTACTGCAAAGCTGCAAAAACCCTTACAATCCTTAAATATGGTAGGGGAGGCTTTCAAAAATGCTCAGCCTTGCCCTAATTCTTCCTTTTTCAAAACAAATGATAAGACTGCCATTGAAATCTGTGGAGACGTAAAAATACCCAAGCTGAGTCCTTCTCACCACTGCTAATGTCACTTGTCACCTTTTACTGATGTTATAATCACTGCCGCATTGTCATTCCTTTCTACATGTGCTTCATTACCATAGCAGTTGAAACCACAAACTGTTGTGAATATATCCCTCTTGGAACTGAGCAGTGAAGGAAATAGCTATCTTAAACTCCACTTTGCATTGTAACATCCTCCTGCTCCTGCAGCCAGCAAGTGGCAGATCCAGAAGTTGCTCACGGGCTTCCTGAGCACCAGTCCTCTCAGTCGCGAGAGGGTCCATCCTTTACATAGTCTTGTGCTGAAGTCAGAGGTTCACATTTCTCACATACTGTTTTTTTTTTGTCTCCTTTTTACCCTTGAGTTAGCAGCAGTTTGTGGTTCTGATAAGAGACAGGAAAAGGAAATAATTGTTCATTTTCCTTCCTAAAATTAAAGACCAGCTCTGTGTAAGCCCTTCTAGAAATGAGCAGAAACAGAGCAGCTCGCTGTATACAACTCACCTGTTTTATAGCTTAAGGCAACATTTGGATACTAAAGTTTTCCAAATGTTATGTCTGCAAAACCGGGTGATGGATTAGAAAAATAACTTATTTTCGCCGCTATATGTCAAGTTTTTCCTTTATCTTGTACATTTTCACATCCTTTTTTGGATACTAATATTTTTCCTGTTAATTCAGTAAGTATTAATTGAAGGCCCTGGTTTTGTATCTGTGCACATGTGGCAGTTCTCAGAGTACTGGCTGTTAGCTGGGACTTCACTGGCCCACGTCAGACCCAGACGACTGATCTGCTGCACGTAAGGGGAAAGGCAAATGAGGTACCAGAGGAAGATGAGAATGAAGGTCACACCTGAGAGACCTTCTCTCCCATCTGCCAAAGCCCACATTAGCCTTTGCCAGGGCCTCGCTACATCACCAGTCATCCTCTCTTGCTTGAGGCTTGGGAGTCATTTACAGAAATAGAACTTTCAGGGTCACTGTTTCCCAAAGTCATGAGAACTTCCATGTTGTGCAAGGGAAACCTAATTATTTTCTTTCTCTGACTCATCAGTGGGTCTCTGAATGCCTCTGGTTGTTCAGAAGTGCCTTAACATTTCCAGGCTGGACTAGTTCATCTCCACAGTTTGCTGTTAGAAATAGCAAAGATGTCACTTGTCTTAAAATATATGGTCTGCTGTTCCATTCCTAAAGGTGCTGTTATGCTAACAATAAATCTGCAAGAGACTGCAGGCAGAGCGTGGGATGTGATGTATTCAATATTCATCATGCTGTGACCCAAAGGAGTATCAGGACACTTTACATCAGGAAATTTCTCTCTCCAATTTAGCAGTTTCAAAATGATGGGCCAAAATACAGCCCGGGAGGTTGCAGTTGCATCTTCAATTGAATTTCATCCAATAAGCCAAAAGATTGTAAAAATATAATTACTGCCTCATTCCAAAATGAAAGTTCAGACTAACTGGTTTGGCTTTTAATACTTATCTTGTCTATGGCTAATTTTAAGTGCCTGACAGTTTTTACTGACACTTTCCTTTTTCATTAGCTTTAACACTGGAAATTCCAATTGCTTCCATCTGAGATCACCAGCAGAGCAAAGGACAGTTGCGAAGGCCATCTCTGTATTGAAGATTATATATTTTTGAAGCACAGAAGCCACCAAGAATCAGAGAAGAGGGGAGTCAAAACAACCTTTGGGAATGGGAAAGACACAAAATTTGGATAAGCATTCCAGGAAGAAGAGTGAAATTGCAGAAACATTTAGGAGATAGCTCTCCTCCTCTTCCTGAATGGTAAGGAGCCTAGGAGAAGTGACAGAAGGAAGCAGGGAAGCTGAGACTGAAGCAATGAAATTGATGCCAGAGTGGGACTGTAGCTATGCTGCTGTGAAGGGAGCTACCAACAGACTTATTTGTTCCCCCAGCATCATATATTTAGATCAGCCACTGGGAAAATCAAACAGCACTTGTTTCTCTTCTCCCTGAAGATCTGCAATCCATACTTATATAAGATCCTATGTTCCTAACCTGGGTAATGGAAAAGGATGGGCGAAAGGCTTTTGTAACATATATATGATCAAATTATTATTTGCATTGCAGCATTGAACATAACCCTATAGGCAAAGGAGGGAATGGAGGAACCAGAGAGACAGACAGATGAGTCACACAGTTGCATGGGCAACCTGCAGCAGATCCAGGCATAGCTCCCATTTCTAAATAACAGCCTAACGTGCATCTGGGCTATGCTTAAGATCACTTTCTCTCTTGGAGTGATACTGCTGGCAACAAGCCTTGCATGGTAGCTCCAGAGGACAGAACGTGAGCTAAGGGCAGCCATGGGAGGAAAACTTGAGACAGCTTTTTTTTTGAAGAAACATTTCTTTTCTTTCCTGAGCACTCAGGCCACTTTTCTGTTGATATCAGCTTCTCAAAATTCTGTCTAAATCTTTAATCCAGAAAGTGAGTGCTCATTCTTAGCATGTTAATATCGAGCAATGTTTAAATTTCAACTGTATTGTAAAGAGAAGGCTGTCATGCATCCTTACAACAAATACACAGAATTTAAAGTAATGATCTCTGTGTTTATCTTCATCAGCCTTCTCGCCTCTGGTGCTCTGCTTAGATCAGATTATCTCATTTAAATAGCAATGGGTTATGAAAAAAAGTCTAATCTGTTCCCTCACTGTGTCACTGTGCATGCATACATTACTTTGTTTTATTTCATCCCTTAAGGCACTTGCAAGAAAACCCCCAAAGGACCCCTTGTGAGTCACATAAAAAACAAAACAAAACAAAACAAAACAAAAAAACCACCACTGCTGGAAAATAAGAGTTGGAGGGAATAATGCTCTATACATGAGCTTTCCATAGATTTGAAATATAGAGAGTAATTTGATTTTTGAGTAATTGAACTGCCATTTTGGGGGGCAATAATATCTAGCTCTGCTATGCAGCAGATTTAATCCTTAGATTTAAGATTAATTTATAGGTCAATATCATTTTTATTCTACACGGCTGGTATAACTGAGGTAGAGACAAGGAAGAAATGGCTGACCAACAACCTGAGATATTTTTCAGGTCCCAGCCCACAAGACTGTTCTCCACAGCGTCGTGCCTAGTTTCTAATTTTCCCACTCAGTTCTATCAACCACTATATTGATGCCAGTCATCCATATAGTAAGTCAAAGAAGTTTTATACATAAGTGCAAGTTTGACTATTACCGTCAAGCATATTTCAGAATGCCGCGTAGTAAAAATCAGCATACCTCCACTGAAATCAGGGGAGATAATTTGTACTGAAGTATAAATTAGCTTTTCTAGGTGAAGTCAGTGGGCACCTTAATTGATGGTAGGATCAGGACAAAGGTGCTCTTGTGGTCTACTCTTGGTGCTTAGGTCTATGGAACATTTAAATTTTATCTATTAAGTCTTAAAAAAATGAACAAGTTAATATAAAAGTGAGCTCCTAGTATGTTTTAACTCAGTTGGCCCAGGATACTTGTCTCATTAAAAGATGGTCCTCTGACAAGAAAGATGAAGATGACAAAAAGTTTTAAAAATGAAAGCTTAGTGAAAAGAAGTGAAGGAAAAGGTTATATATGGAAACATAAAACATGGAATATCTTGTCCACCACTAAGCTGTACTCCAGTGACTCAAATTTCAGGATCGCCATCTATTGCATAACTGCTAAAAGCAATAAGCAATTAAGAAATCATAGGGGCATCCTATACATAAAAAAAAAAAAAAAAAAAAAAAAAAAGTCCTTTACTTCCTTTACTTAGATGAGTAAAGAAAGAAATGACATATGAGAAGTATGCAAGCAGGGCTGATAAACACCATGGCGGGGCAGTGGGCACCCAACGTGGTTACAATTGAAGGTAATTAAAGGGAAGACTGGGTTCCTAAACTTGTTGTTGTGTTTAGTTCAGCACATTTGGGCCTAAACAAGTGACTGCTTATTTGAAATGTGTACAAGTATTTTAATATGAAGTCCTTAACATGTTGGCTGTTTGTTACTGAAACAGCCACTTAGTATTGATTTCACAGAATGTCAGCTCCTGAGATTTACATTTTCACCTGGAATCTATTAAACAAAAAGCTATCAGTTTAAATTTGAATTGCATTTTAAAATACTACTGCAGTCTGCACTCTGCTTCTGTAGTTTCTTCATTTCAAGCAGCTGCTGACTCATGCAGGACATAATTAATTTAAGTATCATTTGAGGTTGCTTTAATACAATCTCTTCATAAGTACACAAGTAACATACCAGATATTTAGAGTTCAATACATTAATTATAGACAAAAGTCAGTTGTCATGGTTTCTCTCACAGACTGTGTGAAAGGTCAGTGCATCCCCAAATTCATTATAACCTCAAAGAGTTCAGTTACCGTTGGTCTCTGGTCTCAGATGAGTCTGTATTGAGTCACATGAGTTAATTCCATTTATACGATTTTATGAAGCAGGATTATCAAGTTATACCTTTTGAATTAGAGGAAAGGTTCAAAAAACAAATGAACTCGGAACACCAAACCCTTATGGTGAACAAAGCCCAGGTAGGCAGAAAAGAACATTTTACCTCCCAATATGTCAGCAACCAGCTGATGGACTAATTAAGCACAAGGGATATTCAAGAAGGAGAATGGGGGAAAGCAGTCCTGCTTCCTCCAACCACGCTTTCTCCTCTGAATGCCATCTGAGGACGGAGGCGATGCCCAGGGCTTGGAGCAGTGACAGCAGGGGTTGTGTGAGGGTCCATCACCATGCCAACTGGAGACAAGGGCGGAAGAAATATTTCCATTTGCTTCAGGCACGAAGCAAGATTTCCTTTCACTTTTGGCATTTCTGCTTTGAAAGTCCTTAGGATTCTTACCTGTTCTGGATTTCATCGATGAATATTTACAATTGTCTTCAATGTAAATGTGATTTAAAGATACTTTACTAGTACAGAGGCATTCTGAGGGTTTGGTATACCTTTAAGTGTGAGCACTAAGCCATCCACACAATGCTCACTAAGGTATTCTGGTTTTTAAACTTGCTGGCTTGGGAGTTTCTTACACTGTGGCTAAGAAATGCATGCACATGCATGTGCTTGCTGTTAGCAAAGTGAAAACTGTAATTTTTTCTCAATGCTACAGCTTAGAATATTTTTTAAAGCTATTTGCTGAAGTACAGTTTCTTATGATCTTGAAACACGTTTTCCTGGTTCAAAGACAGCAACTGGTGGTTTTTCAAATTAAAAGATGTTCTAACGAAAAGCTCCTTAGTCACTTGTTCATGCAAATAAGTACTGTTAGTTTTGGTAATTGCTTCCTTTCTAGAAGAATTATGATACTGATACAGATTTATCAATCACAAACACTAACAGTGGAACATTTTACCTGTGCTGCAGCTCATGAATGGCAGCAGAATTATTAGTTTCCATGGCAACACCATCTCCACTTTCTAAGGTCAAAAATTCCTCCCATCCAATCAGCGGAAAGTAAAGTGTGTCTTCCTGTGACTACCTTGATGTTCTGTAAAAAACAGGAGGAGATATTGGGTAATTAAAGTAGAGATTCAGAACAAATGCCCCGATTTCCCTGTGTAAAATCCTGTTCTTCTGCACCACTGAAGATTCAGACACATACAACGCAATAAATCAGGATCATCCCAACATAAAATTAATTCCAGAAAGACACAAAGCTGGAAATGAGCTCCATGAAAGGCATATGTAATATCTGAGACCCATCCATCCTCTCCTTACGGCGCAGAGAACACAAGCACAGGACCAAGTTTCTCCAAGCGAGAAAGCAAAATCTGTGCTTGGGGCATTCACCAGACACGGCTGGGTTAGGAGAAAGGGTGTTCGCAAGTACTGTTCTTGCCTGCTAAATGTTAGTCACACTTTATGAAGTTTCTTGCCTTATAGTATTCTGCCTTCTAATCCAGGAGAGGATCCTTTGGTGAATGTAATGTAACATAAGCAGCTACTGGTGCAGAATGGGAGCTCTCATATGGGAGGAAAAAGCAATATAATGTTTTACATTTACTACACAAAAACAAATAACAACAACAAAAACAACTTTTTTTTTTGTTTTGTCATCAGGTTTATTCTTCAGAAATGAAACACACACCCACAAGGATTTACATAACAATTTGCTTTAATTTCCTTTGACATTTCAGTCAACATATGATGAATTAAACCAGGAGAAAAAAATATGTTTGGCCTTCACTCCCAAAGGGTAAACTTGTAATTTACTGTTGAGAATCAGTTCATAAAGGAGCTGAAAAGAGAAATCACTTAATAAAATGGGTTTACAAAATCATAAAATCATTCTAAACCCTTTAAGTGCTAAAAAAATTTCCCCTGAGAAATTGCATTTATGAGCCATGTTTAGGGATCCATAACCTCTCCTCATTTGTCTCATTTTTCATACCAGCGTGAAAAAAATCATACAGGGTTGCCCTAGAATTTAGTACCGATGTGAATGAGAAAGATGGTTTTTAGCAAATGAAGAAATTCAGTTCTTTTGGAAATCATCCCACATTCAACTCTTTTGGAAATCATCTCACTTTTATAAGGAATCTAATTCTCTTCACATGTTTTTATAAGCTTCACCTAAGAGTTGTAGGTGGTCTCAGGGCTCTACAGGTATCTTTGCACATATCAACCTGGTGCACCATTGCCAGTTGCCATTTCAGGTGGGGAATGATCAAACCTTGACAAGCTTCCAAATTTTTTTGGAAAAGGAAAAAAAAAAAAAGGATGAAAAAAGCGGTTTTTTTTAATCTTTTAATCTTTTGTAAGGTTCTACCTCGCACACATCCAGGGTAAGAGAAGCACTTTAGTGTTATTTAAGTGTAAATGGCTTGAGCTCTTTAAAAAGAAAAATGAAATCCAAGTTTGGATAATTCTGTTGAAACAGAAATTGAGTTATATGGTACTTTTATATATCAGGCAATCCTGCTCCAAGCAATATTAAATGCACCTAAAATGTACTTAGCAAATGTTTTTCATCCTTCAGAGATTTACAGTGATACGAGACTTTCCGTAACTTCTTTGGGAAACCCTGATAATGTTGTCAATTTAAAAATTATTCCTAGCTTTGGTTATAAAAGCCGTTATTTGTCGACTCTCAATAGACACGGATTTCTCTCTATAGTTTTTGCATGTTTGGAAAGCATTATTGTATCTTATACTAGAGGATTCCTACTTTGTTTATCCTAAATCATTATTTTACCTTGTCTCTTCTGGATTATTTCAGCATAGCCGGCACTTTTCTTTAAGCACACTGCCCAGAGCTGGGCACAGTCGCCCACCTGAGGAACCAGTGCCAAACAGCCGTTTGCTATTTTCACATCCCCAAATGAAGGTTGTTTTTTTTTTTAAAAAAAAAACGCATTCAGTTCAGGCTCCACTCTAACCCCTTCTTTAAACCTCCTGCGTATACTGAAGGTGTGCATCGATTATTTCTACCTGAGTGTGAAACCTTGTACTTTTCCTTATTGAATTGGATCATATTTATTTCACACACTTTCTTCTGTTTGTCAATATTTGTCTCAAAGCTGGTGTACACATCACGGATATTTAAGACTAAAAAAAAAAAAATCTTATCTTTTTTTACTTGTCCTTCCTAAACAGAATGTACCCTTTCAGATCAATACTGCAGGCATGACAATTGTTATCTGGTTTTGTTTGCCAGTTAAGGGAGAGTTTTTCTTATTTACTAAAGTTTCATGTTAATTCCTCCCATGTCTTACATTATTTTTGTGACTTTGACTTCTCTTTATGTCCCTGCCTTCCCCTGTTTCCCAGTTTTATCCTTTTTCTAATGCTGGGTTCACAGGAGGGATCTGTTGTCTGCAGGAAGGTTCCTCAAACAACCACGACCTGTGTGTCCAGCAGCACCTCCGGGAGAGGAGGCTCAAAGTGCCCGTTTACTGACAGAGCACCTTGTCGGATGTGAACGGGCTCTGGTAGCAGCAGCGGATAAGAAGCAGTATTTGTCGATGCTTTACCCTCGTTTTGCTGAAGTTATTGCAATGAATTTTGCACATTCCCATGAGCTGTGTTTCCTTGGCGTTTCTATTTGCATTCATCTCCTGTGCTGGATGTTTTTCTCTTGTTGTTTTCCTGGATATGGGCAGCAAGCGTTTCCCAGTGCTGCCCACTCTGCTCCCACCCAACTCCGTTTCCTCAGGTCCTCGCAAACACGTTCTGTTTCTTGTCATTAAGTATTTACCATGCGAGTTATTTTGCATGCACCTGCTGAAATCCCTTTTAAAGGTGCAACTGTTGCCAAAGGCACTAATTATGGCTCAAAAGAAAAAGGACTTAAACCCTCCAATATTACTCATGTGCTTTCCAGGGGGAATATTTTGAATCACAGAAAATCACCAATACAACCCAATCAACCGATCACATGCCTCCTCTTCCAAGGTACTCGCCCTTTACTACAAGGACAGTTCCTTCCAAAAAAAATCTCTGTTTACTCGTCCTCTCTTTCAATTATATGTAAGTCTTTTGAAACCAAGAAGCAAATACCTCCTGCTGACAGTATCCAGAATATATTTCCAAAAATATTCATATTCCTGTAGGCTATTGATTAATCTCCAGAACTGTAGCTCCTTCTGAGGCTGCAAATCTGGGGCATTACTGCAGATAAACCTATATATATGTATATATATGTATGTATATATATATATATATGTTTCCTGTAAGTAACCCAACTGTTTTACTTATTTCACTGACAAACACAAGGACCTAACTGGCAAGCAGGCACTTAATAATTTTTACAACGTCTTTCCAACAGCAGCTTCCATGGGATTATTTACTGTCAAACTAAATCAAGAATAAATGAAAAAAATGAAATATTTATGACATAAGAAAAATCTGGTTCAGACTAGAAACCCCAAACTGGCATTAAATCAAGAAATGTAACAAGATAAATTGTGCCATCATACTCTTTGTTTTCTGGATGTAACACTATCACTTATTATAATTGTTATGTCACAGTTTGAACCATCGGTCTAGATAGACAGATGGAAAACAAAGTACGTTAAATATGATCATTGGGGGAAATATTACATTTTCCCCTAAAAATACTGATTGCACATCCATTTGTCAACAGGGTGTAATTTATACAAATATGTTTGTTACAGAAGTAGTCAGCATCATATTTTTTATTTTTTTTTATTTTTTTCCATGAGAGAAGTCACTAGGAAAGGACTCAATCCACGGATATTTTTTAGCTGCCAGTTTTTCTTCTCATCTGTCAGGGAAGGAAACCTATATAATCCTGAGACATCCAGATGTGATGTGTGGGACATACAGGTGCAAATCTGAGATGAACAGACAGAAATGCTGCATTGGAAATAAGGTGGCTGCTAGGAGTTTCTGGGAAACCCACTGGTCAGCTATGCCACTGCCTGGCCAAGCCGTGCATCACCTGCCTCCCATTGCAAATGCTCTAGGTAATGTTATTGGAGAGAAAGGGTACAAAAATATTACTTTCATCCCAACATTTATTTTGGGATATCTGGAATATTGACAATTTCCATCTAAACATGGGATATGGGCAGAGGAATTAACTCAGTGACATTGCACTTAGCACACAGAGGGAAAGCTATTTTAGCATGTGTCCTAAGCTTGTAATTATATTGCTTTTTTTTTTTTTTTTTTTTTTTCCCTCCTGAAAATTAGATCTGGAAGGGATAAGATATAGATTCATTTATTAATGAAAGTGGTCTGACATACATTTAATGCAGTAACATAAATGCTAATATTTTGCTCATTATTTCATAGTTTGAACAGAGGTTTAAAGTATTGTCTTGGCTTTAGGTTGTGAGACCCATACTTTCTTCTACTGCTTATTTTTTTTGAGTAACAAAACATTTACAAGATCAAGTCTTTGACAAAGGGGAAAATGCAATTATAGTGTCATCTGAGCTTTCATGAAAATATGCAACATTTCACATTTCTGCCACAACTGTCTGTTACCATCGTAAAAGCAAAAAGGAGTCAGTTCAGGTGGCAAACTGACATCTTTCCAAGGTAAAAGTTGTCAGGCAGTGGGAATGATGAGATTTTGCTCTTAGCTAAATTCAAGCAAATTGACATTTTTACCCATGGCAAAATGTAGCTATGTTTGCAGAAGGAGTAACTTTTTGACCTGGTGAAAGAAGCAGTGGTTAACAACAGGGATTTGGGGCAAAATTCCACAGTGATGCTGGCAGAGGAGCTTCAATCCGGAGCCCGTATATTGGTGTAACTACCTATAGAAAGAGATCTGTGGAATGCATGTAGGAGGAAAAGGATAAAAATGTGGAGATAAGAGGCTATAATCCAGGGAGTGCATGCATAGCCTTTTTATTCTGCAGCCTCAGCTTTCCCTCCCACCAGCTTCCACACATCTATATTATCTTTTGAATTTGGCCTTACATACTTCTGTATTCTTCGTCTGCCAGGAAATAAGCTGAGTCTGTCCCAGCTAGGCTTGCATTCTTGGCACACCATAGCTCCTGATCTCTATATTGTCTCCTGAGCACCTGATTTGAAGGCATCTAATGTGAATTTTCTCATGAATGCCAATGATATACAGCTACATTTTTCTTTTCAAACTTTTTATCCCTGAGGCGCTTTCTGCACTCAAACTATTTTCCAGATATCCATAACAGACTGAATAGCAAATACTTGTAACTACCAGAGCAGAAGCAGAAAAGACCAGCTTTACAGGTTCCAGCAAGATTTACCTATGCTGTTGTACTACTTACTGCTTATTTAAAATTATTGAACTATATTTCAAAAGGAGAGAAGTACCTGACTTTATTTAACTAAGGTGTCTGATACTTATTACTCTTATATTCCCTTTTTCACAGAAAGACTTGAATTGTCATTTGTTTTTCATTCCTGACTCCTATTGCCTGCTTTCCTAGAGAAACAGAAAATACTGTAGCTTATTTGTAATTCAAATTCATTACGTAAATCTTTTGGGGGCATTCAAATCTTATCTCTTCAAAACATTTTCCAAAATTCTAACAGTTCATTGTGTTTCAGGTGACATTGGGATCAATATAGCGTGTGACAATATGGATGGTTTTATTCCTTAAACTCCCCACTTTAAGGCACCACATTGGTGTATGAGGGGTAATGGACCGGACTCTACTTTTGTGTCTGTGATGGGTCATTTCAGCTCCCCATATGGATTCAATGGTATTGAAATAAGCATGTATGATGGCCATAACTGGCTTACTGAATAATAACAGGACAAGGCAAAAGGCTTGGGTTGAGCAAACTATCAAAAAGGATCCACCACCCCTCCGTCAGTTGAACCTACTCAACCCATGACGAAGGATTCTTCTGAGGATTTACTCCTTTTTCTTATGAGTACAAGAGGTAACAGAATTTTCACATTTTAAAAATCATTTTGATTTTTTCATAGATTCATTTTTGCTGAAAGCAGCATTTATAAAGCTTTATGCCATGTCTTTGAAGATTGTCCAATGAGGATTGCAACGGAAGCATAAACTGTCTGGATCTGCTTGGAAGCAGAAACCCTCCTGTCCTAACAATGCACTGCAGAAAGTACCCACGTGCTCCGTGTGCAGTTAGCATCCTGCTAGCGTTGCTCTGGCAATGCCCTGGGAAGATGTCGGAGCAATACACTTTCATCAGAACATTGTGAATATATGCACCGATGTCATGCAACAGCACAACCATTTGCATGGGCATTCACAACTGGAAGTAATTGAGTCTCAATAGGACAGAGGCAATGCGAGGATTTGCTGTTATTTAACCCAAACATAAAGACTGAAAGACACAGACCCGAGTGTGTTGAGCTGTTGACATATCAGCATAAAAATGTCTTTCTACAGTAAAATGCTTAAGTTGTAATGAATTTAACTTTGTAATACAATCACAGCCCTTGTGCTTAACCAATCCTTAGGAAAGCACGGTAAAGGTACAGTTATTGCATACGGTCCATGTTGTTTGAAGCATTTTTACTAGTAATTTTATTTTATTATTTTATTTTATTCTATTTTATTCTATTTTATTCTATTTTATTTTATTCTATTTTATTCTATTTTATTCTATTCTATTTTATTCTATTTTATTTATTATTTTATTTTATTTTATTTATTTATTTTTCAGTTTACACACTATGCAATGCCAATAATCATTCTGAAAAGGTTTTCTCCTGGGCAGTATAAAATTTTGCTACTCACACTTCAGCACTGTTGGTAGTGTTTCCTTGTAACTTAGGAGATGTAGACATATTAGCTTTTTACATATGCATGTGTCTGTATGTATGCAAGTCTGTATATATATACACAGTACAAACAAAGGTATAATTTGATTAAATCATCTCAACTGCAGTAATTTTTTTAACATGAGATTACAGTGTTATTTCTACTCTTTGCAGTGATATGTATGATAAATAAAGACAAAAATATTTCATCGTGGCGTAGCAGGATAAAACTGGCCCAGAAATTGGTTTAATCTGAAGAGTGGTGAAGGCTTTTCTATCCATTACAAACCCTGTCTGGTCTATTGGTTTTTTACTTTGAGACACATTAATCTGCGTGGGGAATGTTAGGGTGCCCTTGTGCAGCCAATATACCTCCCTTCAGGGTATGTCTTCACACCTGCAGCCTTTCAAGAACAACACCGAGCTGTGCCAAGTGTTGGCTTCGGTCCAGACTCATCTCCAGATATATTTCAGGGAAATGATAAAACTAAAATATTCTTCCAATTCAGGTTAACCCTGCCCAGAACAGTAAATGGCATTCAAATGAACTGCTTAGCCCATTACCAGAACCACAGGCCCTGATTTCGTTACAAATAAAATCCCAGAAATTTGATTCCTCTTTATTTATTTCCTTTTCCATGATTTCTGTAGCCACTTATGCCTGGCTTTGTATGTAAACATGTTGTGGCTCAAGTCAGTTAAAGACAATGGATGGTTACAGAGTCGACCCTTTAGTTTATTGTAATTACTATTTGTATTCTCCAGCACATGTAGGATTACCTGTTGGAATACCACTTATGTGTAAGACTGCCCAAACTGAGGATAGTACAGAATATTTGACACTTAATTGAGGCAAGTCATCATATGCATCTTTTAAAATATTCAGTGAATGATTGTTTTCTGTTAGTTAGTCACCCCACATTACCCTATGTAATGTAAAAAGCAATTGTGTCAGCTTAAGTAGTTTAGAAACATATATCATGAAGATTAGTATTCATTACTGATATTCCTGGAGGCGGCAGCAAGGATCAGCATCCATTTACAGTGAGTAAGCTGCTCAACTTTAAGATCCTAAAATGTGATATCAAGAACCACAAGGATTCATACCCCACTACAATTGTGCTTCAGTTTCAACTATATGTGTCTCAGTGCTAAGTATCCTCTGCTTCTAGCAGAAATTATCGCTTCTGATTTCAGGAAAATGTCTTTGCTACACTAAATTTGTAACGAGGATAAGCCTAGGTGTCTTTGACAGTGGATTGGAGCTTGCAACTCTTTTCATAAACTAAACAGAAGAGAGGCAGAAGAAGAGTGAGGCAAAGCAGAGTAATTATTTATCTTATGTTGTTTGATAGAAAGAAAAATGTCAGCCACAAAAGCTTCCTGGGGCAAAATGGATAACCTTAAAGAAAGATTTGCAGCAGTGATAGCAGTATTTAGCAGTGACTGCCATGTTTCCAGCAACTGAGGGAAGACAAAACTAATTCAAGCTTAGAAGTTTCTGTAGGCAACATTTACAGTGCTTTGCCAAAAGCTTATGTGCTATTGACCTGCTATCTCTTTGCATTTGCAGATACACCAGTCTTGGATGAGTGCTGGAAGAATTAAACTCAAATGCAATTTTCCATTTCTTTTCCATTTTTGTTTGCAGCTTAAGTCTTGTGTTGTATAGCACGCAGTATGTATGAAAATAGAAAAAAACAAAATATATTACATAAGTTACTAGACTTGAGAGTAAGTTAAGTTCCTGGCCCAGCTGTGTAACGCAGTCATAGACTCAGTCATCTCCAGGTGGAGTCAAGATCCAGGTATTCCCCAACCTTTCACAGAAGAGTTTCACTAAAAGAGGGTGGACTGACCTACATATGTTTCAGTCATTCCCCCATCTGGATGACTGCAAGACCTCACAATGACAGGAACAAGATCTAATGCCACTTTAGTTCCAATACAATGCTTAGGTCACCTAGCCCTTTTTTCCACTTATCAGGACAGAGCTCTCTTGCTCTTTTAGTTTCATCCCTTGCCATGCCCCTGTATCAGCACAAGGACTATCATCTGTCAACAAAATCTTTTCAGAGAAAAAATAGAAACAATCATAATCATTAAGCATTTAAATAATGCTGTATATACCAAAGCAGTATTCATTATCAGACCTGTGGAAAGTTCAAGTTCTCATGCAGAACCTACTAATCAGAATAGTTAAATAAAGACATTTCAAAAGGATTTTAACATCTACTACAACATGATGGCAATTTAAGCCATACATGAGCTTTATATAAGGGCTTGGATTATGACTTCAAAATTCAGGTGTCATTCAGGTTATTCATCCTGGTGTAGGACTTTCCATCTCTTTTTCTTGTAACTGACAGAACTACAAGGGTATAAAATATGATAGCTGTACACAGTCTTCAGATAAAATACTGCTGCTATCACTTAACTTCTATATATGTAGAAGTGGACATTCACACGTGTATGAAACCTGTCCTATAAGTTTGGATCACATGGCAGCTTCAAACTAATCTTTGGACATCTCTGCAAACTACAGAAGAGAACAACGTCCGTGTGAATTACAGTTGAAAAGTTTTTATCATATAGATATTTCCAGCAATTAGAAGATTCTCTGCTGATCACTCAATACAGTCTATAGTAATTACTGAGCAAACATTGAGATGGAAAAAGTCTGATAAGAAAGGCTGTAGAAGTTTGGTCGAAGTGTAAGTGTGGACCAATTTTCAATAAAATACATTATGAAATACTGGGAGAGATCTGAAAGTATTAAATTTTCCAAACCTGAAAATATAACTTGTGAACTAATTATCATATTTATTTTAACAGTCATAAAACACTAAATGTTTAAATGTTACCCAAATACTAAAAGCGTGCATTATTCTTCATGCATAAAAAGTTTAATTTCTACTTAATACGTGAGTAAAAGCTTAAGAACTCTAGAAAACAGCTTTCCAAATATTATCAGTTTAATAATGATAAGAACCTTGATTCTATTCCAATTGAAGTTAGTAGCAAAATTCCCATTTCTTCAGTAAAATGGGATCCAAATTAGAATGTCTTCAAAAGATACTGTGTAGGTTTCTTCAAGGATGGGGATATTAATAAAGGAACTGCTGATAAACCTTTACAATGATATCTTGAAGACTTCACCTCTCATGCAGGCAGCGGTTGTTTCAATATGAGCCTTATATCACAGGAACACTTTAATTTGTGCCACCGCAAAGTCTGCTATTCAGAGTTTTCATTGTAATCTTTTGCTTGCTTCGTATTTAATATCACAGACCTTTTTATTAAAATCCATATTAGAGGTATCGTGATATCTTTATGGGGCTCTCCTTTCAAACAAAATAATAGCCTTCAGTAAAAAAAAACTCTTCCTCCTGCATTCCTTATACCTCTATACCTCCAGCTGGCGGCCGTGCAGGGGATCACAGTGCGTGGAGGTTCAGGTCACCTCATTTGGTTCCTACCACTCCCGCTGAGGGCAAGCTACTGCATTACACAGAAGCATAATAATGAGGCCCCGACACCCAGCAATTTATCTGCCTTTATCTGGCACCCAGTCCTTGAGCTAAAGGGTGAGGGGGTTTCCCTGCAACAGCTCACAGATCTCCTCTGATCAGCATGCAGCAGGAATGTACTGGTCGCTGGGAGAGTCCCCCTTTTTATTGTTCTTGGCTTGTTGATGGATCATACATTTACTGGCACAGAATCTCATTTGCAGCTTATTGCTCTAACATCTGAAATGATCTCTCTCTCTCGCATTTCATTGTTGCTCACTGTTTGTTATTCCTCCCAATTACAGCCAGCCAGCTTCAGATGCTGGGCTCCCAAGCCCAGCACGAGCGCCAGTTGCTCGTCATTGCAGCACCTGGCTAGCAGCTTCTTCTACGTAAAAAAAATACTGCTGCGGACAGTTTATTAAGAAACTATTCGTTTTCATATTCCCTATTCTGGAGAAGAGAAAGGAGGAATTACATACTTTGCATGCACAGCATGTCAGGCACAAGGTATGAAAGAAAGCAAGACATGACACGTACCATGAGTGGTTCTGACTCAGTATTAAACGTGACACTTGGAAAGACATGGTGCATCGAGTGTCCCCTGTCCGCTCCCTGGGCTCCCTTCTGGGGCTACAAACATCCTGGGACAACTTGTCAGAAAATAAATAAATAAATAAATAAATAAAATCAGGCTTTCCCAGCTAAACAAGATACCACAGAAAAGCTGTAGGAAAGGAAAGAAAGCTAAGACTTTGTGGAACCCAGTCTCAAGGCAACACCTGGGGGTTCCCGTGCCCAACGCAGTGTGGTTGCACGCTGTGCACAGAGACCCACCAACCCACCAAAAGCTCCTCCTAAAGTCAGCGTGCGGCTGAGCAGGACATCGGTGGAGTCAGTCCTTTTTGAAGAGCTGGAGAAACACTCTTTTGGACCAGGGGCCTGGAGCAATTCCTTCGGAAGGGGAGCAGGGGGTGTGCCTGTCACTGCTGCCTTGGGAATTCAGGGATTAGTGTTCGTATTTGTAAACAAAGCCCAAAGTGAAAACAGAGCTAATTTTGGACAAGAACCTGGAAATCTGCCAAGCTATTAACAAGTGGTCTTCAGCCTGGCAGAAGGTATTAACGGCACCATGAATGTAAATTATTAACCTCAGATTTCCCCAGAGAGCTGTCAGGAAATATTTAGATTTTGTAATAGCCGTGCATTGCTCTGCAGCAACAAATAAGGAGGCTGGGACTATTTCTGTGCTGACCTAGGAGGACACAAATACTTACAGGTCAGATGAATTTAAACCAGCTGGCAATGAGACTATGTTGAATAATAAATAATATAAATAGGAACCAGGCAGGACGGTAATGCCAGGGTGACTTTAAGATTAGCTGAACCATACATGGCCATTATTTTTGCCTAAGATGAAGTCTCTAATCATTTTATTTGCATGCATATATGCATGCATATGTGTCAGGAGGGACAGTTAATTTCAGGGCTTATTGTTTAACAAGTAAATGATTCAGCGTGAAATGATGATCCTTATCATTCCCTTCCTCCTTGGTGATGTTATTTCTGTTTATTGCTATTATTTAGAATCTCCTTGATATTGAGGAAAAGAAGAAAATAATCAAGCTGGATTCTTAATTCATCATAATCTATGTTTTTTAAGACAGGGAGTAGAATAGCAGAGTGATTGTACTAGTGTCTAGACAGGGAACAAACATGCTTATTCACCTGTTCTGCTTGAGCAACAGATCTGGATGCTGGTGGAATTCAGAAAATGGAAAGGAGAGGGAAGTCCTTTAAACAAACCCAAGGAGAAAAGGGCTAGAGTTTCTAGCAGCTTCATCATGCCAAGTACCTTTCCTATAGCAGGTTTTTTGGGTGCTACAACAGAAGAGAGAAGCAGAGGGCTCTCACGCTGGCTTAACAATAACTAAATCAATAACCGAGGAAAAGTTGGCTGAAGGTCTGTCATTAAAACACAAGTTTATCCCTTACCATTCCACTCGTAATAGCCATGCCAGTGTTGGGCCAACTGAGCCCAGTTCTCATTTAGCTACAATTAAGTTTATTGTCCTGGTTTTAATCATTTAATACTCCAGGAACAGAGATGCTGGTAATACTTTTAATTATTCCTATCACCTTACAGTTGTGACTTTTTACTATTATTAATTAATATTATTTTATTATTAGTCTGAATTTTGGGGAAACAAACCACACAGCAGCAGGAAGCAGAGACCTAAGCCTTTCCCCAGTTAAATAATGGTACGGGTCCTCTATTTCAGCTACGCTCATGGTTTTAATATCATAAATCTGGCCGATTAGTCCTTGATTGTATGTTCAGTCCTGAAAAAATTACCAGAGAGAGGTGCTTTACAGTATTTTGTCTCCAAACTGTGAGATAAGTACAAGCATGTAAAGGGCAATGCCCATGCAAGGGCTGTAGTCCGTGCACTGGATAAGCCGGAGAGGAGGAAGGCCAAGGGGCTGGAAACTGGGTGATGTTTCCCTGGCCGACCAAGCCTGATCTGGGTGAACAGAAGGCCCGCCATTCTCAATTAAGGCTCAGAAGATAAACGATTTATTAGGATTTAATAAAATATAAATAGCCATGGCTTTCTTTAACAACTTGCCACATATCAGACATTAAGCACTATTTTGATTTTTAGAAGACGATGGCTGTGTTTCAAAGCATAGTACAGCTTATAGACTTTATTTTTCTATTTAAATTAGCAATTTGTAAAGAAAACATGGTTATGAGCTGTGTTGTTGAATATATAAGGAGAAGCACATGTTAATGTGATCTAAATATAAGCACAAGGTTAGAGGCTCTTTTTGTTTCAAAGAATCACTTGGCACATTTAAAATAAGACCAGCCTATTTTCCCTTTTCCTGCAATTAAATTTGCCTTTCTTTTTGCTGGGAATTCTTTTTGTTTCAAAGAATCACTTGGCACATTTAAAATAAGACCAGCCTATTTTCCCTTTTCCTGCAATTAAATTTGCCTTTCTTTTTGCTGGGAATTCCACAGGCACATCTAGGTTCCCTCAAAGTTACTTCAAAGTCAGTTCACACCACATATACCAATTGCATCTTGTTGCTTAAAAATTATGATGTTATTGTATGCCTAAGATTAATTGATTCCTGCTTGCTTATTAATGAATTTCTTCTGCAATCCATCCTGTTTCCTAGGGTTCATGTACAAGCTATTTGCTCATTCAGAGAGCAAACCTTACCAAGCGTCAGCAAGCGGGTAAGAGAAAGAGATAAACATTAATACTTTTGATTACATTAATTACTACTGGACTCCTGTTTTGCACATAACAGATGATTTTTTTTAGAAACTGGTTTTATGTCTTGATAATTATACTGCACTCCAAATGAGTCACACTTATAAGTATCAGTACGTTTGCATCTTCTGGATATGCAGCAGTCAATTTATATAGATTCAGAATATGCTAGAAAAGCAAAATGTTAGCTTGAATAGTAATCAGTATTTATACATGTTTTCTCTTCCTGGATACACTAAAGAGATTTGAGCGTGAGCTTACTATTCTGGAGGTGTTCTCATTTTTTGACAGGTAAACAGGTTTGGATACTCCAGTGGTGTAAGTAGGAATAGCTTTGAGCTTTATGTGGAAATGTTAATTTATGCCAGCCAGGAACGAGAACCAAAGACACTTTGGGAAAAAATAAAAAAAAATAAAAAAAAATAAAAGCCTTTACATTTATCTGCTGTATTATAAGGGTAATGATTTTATTTCGGATTTTCTAATATGGAGAGAGGTAATATTTCGGATAACTTTAGCCTTAATGTATGCACTTATTTAAAATGTATCACTCTAAAATTCTGAACTGTGAAAGCCCATGAAAACTATCAGCATCAAACCTGGCCATGACTGAATATAAATATTTAGCAAGCGATTTTGACTGGCATTGAGCTTTTTTTTGTTTGTTTGTTTTGTTTTGTTTTAGGCAGAACCTCCTTTCCATTTCTGCTTTGTTTTCTCCTCTATTAGATTGTACATTGAAAGCTAATAGGGCTTTAACCTGTTTTCTTGTAACATCAATGCTCTGAGAAGCCTCTTTTTTACTCTCTTATTCAGTACTTTCATTTAGACTCTATTTATACACCAAAATATGTTGTTTGAATCACAGAGAATAATCGAGAGGAAATTGCACAATGCCAAATGTCCTGTTATAATACAATAAATAAATAAATAAGTAGTGAATGAAACACACAGCTACCTTACTCCAGGCCATTTTGAGGAGCATTTGTTTTGCAATGTACTTATGCAAATGATTCTTCCGATTAAGTACCCCAAAATATAACTAGGCGCTAGGGAACTATATAATCCCAAGCATCTAGGTAACCTGCACTGCATTCGCAAATTAACAAGAAAAATTGCTGTAATGAAGAAATCCTAAAGTTTTGAATATTACTGTTGTGTAATTGAATGACAATGGTCATTATCCATCTTCATTATGAGCTGTTCTACATTCCTTTTTAATTCTCC
Source organism: Anser brachyrhynchus (assembly GCF_964034855.1). Lineage (NCBI taxonomy): Eukaryota > Metazoa > Chordata > Aves > Anseriformes > Anatidae > Anser > Anser brachyrhynchus. Next base: position 2,971,812 of record NC_137705.1, read on the forward strand.
TGTTGTCTTTTTTTCTATCCTAAATATTTCTGCATACTTCTTAAACAGTTGCTGTAATCTTAATCTGTACGTGGTTTTATTTTTATTGTTGCAGGATAAGCGAAATGCACGAGGACAATTTTTCTTCCAAGATTTATGTGGCTGATCTCAGCTCCCCAGCTTTGTTTTCAGACAGGAGTAGGTAGCGCTGCTGTGACTCGTGATGTTCAGCTGATGGGGATGGGATTGTGTTTGTTTGTTTCTCAGGATTACGCTCATGCAAGGAGAATGGAGTACTGCAGGCAAAATCCTCCATGTGGATCTAAGACCAGACTTACACTCTTTTTTTTCTTTTAAGTGCTAAAGAGCAGACTGCAAATATAGTCTATTATGAATTAATTCACAACGATCTAAGGAAACTTAGTTTCTCACTTTGATCTTGTTCTCTGTACTGTTCTTAGGTGACTGTATGATCCCTCTCCCTTTATGTTGGCCCAGTTTCTCAATCGCAGAGTGCAGGGCCACTGCTCAGCTCCTCTCCCAGCCCCTCCTCGCCAGCTGCTCTCAGGCAACACCCAAAATTAGCTGAGTACCCTTATCCATACAATAGAGGCTTCTAGCATCTCTGAAAAACACTGATAACCCAGTCAAGAACAAATCTCTTGCCAAGCAAAACCCCAAGCACCAATGTCTATACACACACGTTAATCACTTTTCAACCCTCAAAAATATGGATCAACATTCTCTGCAGTATAAACTGAGCTATAGAGGTAGAGTAGCAGAAACAACTGAAGATGCTCCAAAATCCTCTCCTAGATGTCAGAATAATCCAGCCTGCATATAATAACCCTCATGCAGCTCTTCAAGCTCTCACAGCTGTATACAGTTATATAGGATCCTAAATCAAGAAGCAATCTTTTCCTTTTGACAATGATATAAAAAGGACCTCTTTGCTTTCATACTTGCATCAAACTGTTTGTTGTAAACTGTCCCTATTGTTGTTTTACCAGACTTTAAGAATATCAAAAAATAGTGAAGAGGATATTTCCTTATCCCCATATCACTTCCTTAACCCTTACCAAAAGCAAGGGTTGCTTTTGGAGGTTACTACTACTAACGTATATTATTTTAAGTATGCTTTAGTTACTACTAAAGCATGTTATTTCTGCAGATCTCTTAGAAAGCTTGTCCTTTGTTTTAAGCCACAACTGCAAGTATGTTTAGAACCTGAAAATACATCCTGTCACAGTAAATCCTTGAGTGCGTTTCTTAATAATGAATCACATTTACATTTTCCACATCAATAAAAATAAATCAAGTCAACGACCAAAATTTTCCCTATGTTTTGTAAAGGTGCCAAAAGGCAAATTATCTGCAAAAGCATAGGCTGGCTTTTTCATACAGCTAATACTTCTGTCCAGAGGACATCAAGAGAAGCACAAGGACTTATTCAAGGAAAACACAGAATTTAAAGAATCTTTAGATTGTAAACTTTCTGCTTCAGGGTCTGTCTAGTGCTAAGTTTGTGGAATGGTTGGTTCTTATCAATAGAGGTTACTAGTTAGCACAGTTTCAGATCCTTGTGTGCATTCTTTGCTGTAGTTCCAGGACCACTCTCTTATAAAATGCAAATTATGTATTTAAGCATTTTCCTGGAACTGTATATTAGAAGATTCTTTCTCTGAAGGAGCAGTTTGTTTGGTAAATCTGAACAGTCGACATTCCATGGGCACATTCCACCCTCCCCTTCCCTCACCATCTCAGGTGTTTCCATGCAACAGGATTCCAAAACCTACAAAAAATAAAGTCTCATTTTGAAGTATTTCTGCATCCTTTTCCGAAGGCTCAAGAGACTTATGCAACTTTTAAGAAAGCTTGATGGGTTTGGTTGTAAAGCAACACTGAAAACAGTAGCAGTCTAGCTTGAAAATAGTTGTTTCCTTGCTGTTCAAAACTATGGATGAACCTCTAGAACTACTATATAATAAACAAGCCAGAAGAACCACAATCTGATGCTCTTCCAAGCCCATCAAATCCATCTCAATGACTGTGGACAAATTATTGTATGAGTATCACTTTCAGCTTTGCATACCTGCAAAACTGCTCTATCAATACGTTTCTGCACATTTCCTTGGAGTTGTATTCGTAAAACCTCAAACTAGAGTTCAGCCTCTAATGGGCTTAAATGCACTTCCTGTTTTGAAGAAGAGACATTGAGGAGGATCTTGAAGTGAAGTGTCTGCAGTTCTGTATGCTAATCGTACTTTCACTGGAGTTATGTCCTTAGTAATGCAGATTGTTTCCTGGGATACTGCAGTTCTTCCGCAACTTCTTGTCATCCACATGTTTGATTGCCCTCATAAATTGCATGTGGGCACTAATAACTTCTGCTGAGGTTACACTGCATGCCACTCTGATCATTGACTCAGCCTCTCTCACAGTCCAGGGTTTTCTCTAGCAGCATATGTTATAGGTTCAGCAGGAGTTTAGGAGATTGAATAGAGACAATAAGGAGAAGATGATGGGCTTACATTTCATTCCTGAATACATACATTTACTGGTGATGATTTAAATGGTGAACTTTTTTTTTTTTCTTATAAAAGAATGTTGTTACTACATAGTAACAACAAACAATTTTTTCACCAGTTCTAGGCTAAGAGCAACAAATAGATGAATTGCACCCCCCTTTTGGTCCATTCCTCCTTGAAAAAAAATGATCATCTGTTAGGGGAAAGTGCAAGTATTAGGTGTGAAGGCATCCACTATCTTTAACTTTTATTTCCTTAATAAGCAAATCAGTCCTCATCAGTGTGCAAGACCATCAACACATATTTCAATTTCTGTACACATCTGAATATATCAACCACAATTACATCATGTGGAGGGTAAATCACGTACTTATTAATGCAGCCAGTAAGCATCATACAAGGTCTGATTCAGCCTTATGAAAGTCAGGGAAATATATCCCGCTGGCTTCAGGAAGATTTGGATCAGCTTTCTAAAGATTAGGATCTTCACTTAGCTTATGATACAATCACATACTGCAGCAAATAGGTTTATGCTCTGTGTGTGTGTACCTGTAGGCATACTCATACTTCAGGTAGGACCTACTGAGTAAAAGCTTTTATGTTTGTGCATCTGTCTCAAACAAAACAAACACACAAAAAAAAGGCTCATTTACCTTTGACACTGTACGGGTAAAAAAAATGACATTGCTTACAGGTCAATGTATATTGCAAAGGGAAATTTTATATTAGAAAATAACATCTTAGTACTAAATACAGAACATTACAGTGTATTTCACAACTGTGGTAGGTTTCATTCTTTCTGGAGGGTTTTCCAGCCCTCCTGATCCAATTCACAAAAGCCATGCTGACCTGCATCCGAGTCCCCCTCACATGCAGAAGTGCTGGGGAAGTGAGCACCACCTTGCCTTCCTGGTATTAGTCAGATCCAGCTGAAAGTTACTACCAGAAAATAAACATAAAGTACGTAACTATCCTACAACATCTCTTCTACACTCACATCCTGTGATGTGTGGTGCAAGGGTGAAAAAGTCCCTTTCACAAGGTTTATAGCCTCATAAGTTTTCTTCAGTTATTGCTCAGAGCATCTCATGCTACCCTCTGTAAAATCCACGTGGCCAACCTGTGAAGCTACAAGCAAACAACGGTGCTGATATAAATAAAAGCTGTCCCTTGCAGAAAACTTCAGGCAGTTTGTGTTGGTTTATTTTGGTCTCATTAGGATGCCACCACATGATAAATGATTTAGGTTAAGGGTAATTTAGTTTATGGCACAATAGGCACGAAAGGTTATTCCTTCTTACGCCCTTCTCACATAAAATCTACCTTAAAAAAGTAAAGGCTTTATGTCTCAATAAACAGAAGCCACATAGATATTGTGTAACAAATTACATATTGGATAACAATCTATAAAATTTTATTGGTTTATGAGGTTTGCATTGATTTGAATTTTACCCAAAAGCAAAGCATTACCGTTTCTCCAAAACACTAACATAAAAGGAAAACAGAAATCTCCATTATAGTCTTTCAAAAGTGTAGCCACCAGAAACAACTCCGAACAATGCAATCAAACTCCTGGAAATAGCCTAGAGTTCACCTTAGAACTCTTCCTTGCATGATCGAGAAAGCCTTGCAAATCGGCTCCAGCGAGGAATTTAGCACCGAGGTTCACCACAAAGCCAAGAAACTGCTTCTGACACCGGGCTGTAATTGCAAGACAATTTTGTGAAGTTACGTTGCCACATTTCGCTGTGAGGTGTTGGTGGTTTACTGTTTGTATGAGCAATACAGCTGCACGGAATTGTGGAGGAAATATCAGAGGTCGTGCTCTTCATTTTACACAACTATCTGTTTTATGAAATGTGGAGTTCTCTGGGAAAGAAAGTAAATGTAGGTCATGGTGAAGCTGGAGAGACATCTTCCTTGGCCATTTGCACCTAAGGACCACAGGATATATATATATATATATATGGAGAAGAAGGACTGGAGATGTACTTTCTTTACATAGACATGCAATAAAATCTACTGATCCTTAAAGTGAGGAGGTGATGCACAAACAAGTCTGGTATCACTGGTGTTAAATACCATCACTCAATCCAGAGGACACTAGTGGCTGTGCATTTGAGCCAGAATTACTTCACACACCTTTTGGTGGATGAGACTAAAATACCGATATTTTACAAGCCTTTTTTCAGTGATACACATTCCATGGCAGAATGCAACCTCTCAACTGCAAACACCTTCAGTGCAATCACATTCATTGTATTTGATCCTGTCCATTGGGCTGTGCCTTGCCGAGAGCCGATCACCAGGTGCAGCCTGTGCAATTAGCCACTTCAATAACCAGTGGGTCTGATGAACTACAGCGCAGGCTGCTGTATTGTTCAGAATAAATGAGATGGTATAAATGCTGTGACAGGCAATAATGCATTGGTAATAGTGTATACAGCCATTAAACCTAATGCATAAAAGGGCCACTGAAATATGTATAAAAATTAAAACCGTACTTTTACTGATGTGTTTTCTTAAATTAATTTTATATTTTCTACCTCCTGGTTGGGCCAATATAGCTTTGAAATGTGAACTTTAAGGAAAGTTAATAATAAGGATCCCACCTGTTTTTATTTCAGCGACACTTGTACTTATGTGTCCTTGATACTTTTAACACATCCAAAGGTAGCGGTCAGCATGTGGGCACACATGGTACATAGCACTGATTTGGGTTTGATTTGGCCTTATTTACAAACAAATGGCAGTAATTTGCAGTATAGCCTTCTGCAGGACAGAGTTGAAAATCCCCAGTAACTGACGTCCTTGGGATTTTCCTTTTTTCATTCTTTCTTGCAATTTTTATTTTTTCCTCTTTATCAGAACTCAGTTCAATGCCCTGACCACATCTGTGGCCAATGCTGCAGCAGCAGCAATTTGGGCAGTGAGACCCGTTGGTGCCTACACAGCTACAGGGCTGAGGTGCCTGATATTTTCCAAAACAAGCTGGCACTGCTTTTGCCTCTCAGCATTTACACAATTAATTTCTTACCCAAATCATATTCCTTACCACAATTAATTTCTTACGCAAATCAATTCCAAGAAAATTATTGCTTGTTAATTTTCAACATCATATTACAGAGTAAGTGGGGATTAGGAGCATCTTTGGGAAAAGAAAAAATGCTTGAGTCTCTCACAATCCATTTCTAAAGTTTTTGTGGGTTGTGTTCATTTGTTTTTTCAGAGTTTTTTGCTTTATTTTGTTCCGGTTTTGTTTTTGTTTTGGTCTCAAAATACTACTTTTGCACCTGTGGGTACAAGTGAGCTGTTCACTATGATTCTATGATTGCACTGAGCAGGGTCCCTGGTTAGGCAGTGTGTGGGGCTTATTTTTGGGTACCGCTGCTGGCTGCCCGAGCGACCTCAGTGCTGTCAAACAAAGCGTTTTCCTGCTAATTCCTTATAGGGCTTAGGTGGATTCTGAATCAATCTGGCTGAGAAAGTCAGCCAGACAAAGAGGTATAATCGTGACATGGTTAGTCATTTATATTTTACCTGAATCAGTGCTTAAGGTACCTTTTGTCAGTTCGTATGCTTCACACATAACTTTTATCCTACCATTTTTTGACAGAAGTTAGACTTCGAGTATTTCTTCCCTATGTCTTCCGAATCAGTCTTCTGAATCCCTACCCAAAGTTTAATATCATCCATTATTCAACACCTAGGCTAACAATAAGGCTAACTTTAAAACTAGTAATCTCTCAGTAAAGCTGTGCAATTAATGCTGAAATACCTCAAGCACAGAATAATACCAAGTAGCGCTCCACATAGCCTTCCTCAGAGCATCCCAAAATACCAATAGTCTTCCTGAAGTCTCTAGTTATCAAACATTCTTTGAGATTTAGTGGTAGACTCTGGCTCACCTAAGTAGATTTGCTTAAAATGCAGAATATTTTCCCTGCAAATTTAACCACAGACTCTCTACCCGCTCATAGTTTACCCATTTTATGCCAGGTTTCAATGATTAAAATGTCCTCCCAAGGCTGCTTAGTGTGCTAGTGAGCTTTGCCCACACTAGTTCATTCTGTTGTTTTTATCATTTCTGGTTTGCCACGTAAATGACACATAAATGACCCCGTGTTTTCGGTCCGTGTGGCTCTGCACAGCACTGCAGCCCCCGCCTGCTCCTGCTCCCCCTGAGTCGGGATGAAGGGGGCTTCCACTTGCTGGAGTTTCACTTTTCCTCGTGGTTTTAGGCCACGGCCTGCACTTGGACAAGGCTTTTGCTTTGGATGCCTTTACAGTCTCCGTAGCTGCAGTAGTATACGTTTTATTTGAAAGCATTACATTTACTGCAATATAAAGAGGCCATTATTGCTTCGCTATCTTCAAAGCTGGTCTTCCCCCCACCAACTCCTTTGCTGCTGTCTTCCTGGAGTTACACAGTATATGCTGGGCTTACTTATTCCTGCTTGCACTAGATACAACACAGTTATGTTTCTTCCCCCAAGCTCAGTGTCCTCAGAGGAGTATTTAGGTTAAGAGCAGTTTATTCCTGGCTGGAACTGCAGCAATTGCGAGCAGGTTCATAAGCCAGGATTCTCCTGTGCTGCAGGCGGCTACTAACAGCCCAGGTGATGTCTCGGATGGAGACAGAAGCGGGGAGGTGTGCAGCGACAGGGCACAAAAATGCCTGCTGCTGCAGCACGGATGGTGCTCAGGGCATGGTGGCAGCACAGGGTGGGAACGATGCCATTAACAGATAGACACAGGGGGAAAAGGGGCCAAATCCTCATAGCCCTCTGCTCAGCTCCCCTCTCCTCAGAAAAGATGAAAAGAAAGATGTGACAGCAGGGGCTGCCAAAGCCAGGAGCCCTGGCGGAGCAGTGGGAAGCGGGGGCAGGCGAGGGATATGGCACGGAACCCGCAGCAGCTCTGGGGTCTGCGCTTCAGCCCGCTGGACCCGATCAGGGTGCAAGCCCCCCCATACCACATCTCCAGCCTTGTCTGGGGAAGGTGTTTTCAGGGGTCCCAGCCCCAGGGCGGCCTCATCCTGCTCAGTACAGCACCGGCAGCCTGTGCTTACAGTACATTCATTCCTACGAGAATTCTCTCACTGCGGAACAAGTCTTTGCTTTGCTTTGTTTGCTTAATGTAAGATTGTACTTAGAAATAAATGAGTAACTGCTCCTATCTGAAGTGAAGATTTTCCTTTTCAGCAGAAGACATCCCTCTGGCAGGGCTTTCTCCTGTGGCTACGCTCCCACCAAACAGACAGCTACATGGCTGTCATACAGCCATACATATGCAGTTGGTAAATATTGTTATTTAATATGGATCTTCGGGTGAGGAAAGTGAGCCGGGACTGGAAACCAGGCTAGCTCGTGGATACAGTGCAACAGAGGGACGAGAGAAGGGTTAGGACAGTAGGGTTAGACCAGAACCTCTGACAGCTTCAGGGTGAGCAATATTGGAAAGAAGAGAGTTAAATGTGTATATATATATATGGCTTTTAGCTTTGCCTGATAGCTCCAGCAAGGACTGGGTCACCTCTGTGGAGAGGCTTCAGCAACATGTCATAGCTAATGATGTCAGTGCTGAGAAAAAGGTGGCAGTTTAAGTGAGTATAATAGGGGTAAAACCTCTAACCTGCTGTGCAGCCCGAATGCTCCTGTTAAGCCGGCAGACAAAACAATTTCTGGGAGAGAGGTGATTTTGTAGAATTTCCTCAGCCCCCAGCTCTGCCGGTGGTTACAGAGCCTCCCTGCTATTATCATCCAAAGGAAAGTGAAACCATTTGGGGATAAGTGCCTGAATTAAGGAAATTAACAGAACATCACCAGTTTGAGGAGAGCTTAAATGCCTCAGTACTAGGGACCTGCTACAGCACAGTACGGCAAACCACGCAGTGCACACCAGTTACCATACAGGGCTGATCTGACTCTAAAGCAATCATTACAAACAGTTTCTGTAATAGCGGTGGCTATCAGACAGGCCAAAGAAGTGCAACCAAGGCACCAAGGACGATCAGCAACAGTGTTGGAGATGAGCCCAGATGCACAGCGTGGCTCCCCAAAGGCTGCGTACGCCTTCTCCACAGAGGAGAGTCCCACAGAGCAAATAACATGCTTGGTTTTATTCATTTACCCTGTTCAAGGACAGACTTGTTGGGATCCATAAGATGCAGGAAAGGCGGAGATGGACTCTGCAAACAAGCCCAACATCTGACAACCAAGACAATGGAGCAGAGCAATGGGAAACTGAGCCCATGCAGGATGCTGGGGAGCCCATGCGGAACAGGGGTCTATTTCAGGGGACACAAATCCACATTTTATCTGGATTTCTTTACAAATGGAGGAAGCACAGTTTATAGTGATGCTTGCTCTGGTCCTGCTGTTTTTGTAATTTCATGGTAGGATTATCAGAAAGTGTTTGAAGAGATGAAGTTGCAGAAACTTCAGTGCTTTTAATCCCCATTTCTCTCACCAAAGGCACCACGCAGCGCTGTACACAGGGCCTGGGAGAAATGGGTTTAGGTTGGTGAAGTATAAGGTGCACCAGGCTTTCAGGGTTTTCCTCATTAGCTGAACCCTGGCATTTCTCTAAAATCTGTTCCTCCCCAAGTCAGTTAGCAATGAAGTCTGAGCACTGTGAAGTGTTCAATAGCTCAGTGTGATAGCAGCAACTCACATGCAGTACCAGCTCTGACAATATTTGCCATGGGAAGATTTCTTAAATATATGGGAAAAGTGGTGGAGCAAGGTTTCAGAATAGACAGGAGTTTAGGTCATCAACAGTGAGGAAATTTCTGCTCTGCCTAAAGAGTGATCTCCTGTACCCCAGAGAGGGTCCTAATCCCAGACTGCTGACTGCTGTGGGCCCACCTCCCCCAAGGTTTGGTCATCTTGACCCTGGAAAAACCTTTCTGAGAAAGGCTGAGCAAGAACAGCAGAGTGTAATCCACCCGATCCAGGCTAGCAAATTAGCCACCATTTTCCAGCCAAACCTTTCCCATGTCACAAGTTTAATTAGAGTTTCCTTGCAGGCTTCGCCATAGATAGGAACCTGGGATCTTCATGCTCTGGTTACAGCCATGGGACAGCACAGTTTGTGAAAAAATATGAAACAGTCCTCAGATTTCATCTGAGGAATCTCGTATATAAAATGGATCCTATTGGTAGTCACATCAAGGTGGCCTAAAGCCAGGTGAGTACTTAGTTTAGAAAAATTAGGTAGCATCTTTAATTTCTTGAGAGGCATATGGGAGCTGTGACGGGAGCCCAAGAAGGTTATTGTGTACCTGGGTGGCTGGGTCACTCGTGTTTGTTTATAGCTAATAAAAACAGTTATCTGGAAGCCAATTATATCAGTTCCTGTATTATTACATTGTGTAAACAGCAAGGACATAACACTGTTTCTCTCATCTTTCTGCTGTTTTCTGTCTCTTTTAACAAGAGCATTACAGCAGATGCTGTCAAGAATTTTAATAAAACAGTGTTTCTGACCGTCTTTATCCATTTCTTCTTGTCTTTATAGGCTACAAACATATTAGAGGGTCTAAGCGAGGAAAATTACTCTCCTCTCCCTCCTCCCTGTCTCTGTCTCTCAGTTGCTCTCCTATATGCTGGGGAGTTTCTCCCTTGCAGAAAACCCAAACCACCACAAAGAGCCCCAGCCCAAAAGCCTCAAGGCAACCTGAAGAGCTACTCTCACTGCCTGTCAGTCGATCCCCTTCACTGCCTCCTGCACTGAGCTCCAAAAAGGGCCCGGGCCGGTGGCAGTGCCTGTCCCTGGGCCCCTCCAGATGGAGTTAAGATGGTGTGGAGGAGTAGCGGCCGCTAGGCCGCAGGGCCTAGCAGTAGGCAAGGTGCTATGGCTAGAAAGGACTAGTGGAAGTGTTTCTCCTTTCTGTGTGTGTCAGCAGTTCACAGTTCTGTCCTTTTCCTTCTGCTGGAGACTCAAGGCAGATCCTTTCCAGTCCCCCTTTGGACCTTACAGACATGCAAAGGCCTGTCTTTAGAGATGTCGCTCTCACAACATGTCTGCATCTTGGAGAGGAAGGAGGAAAGCGCAAAGCAAGCCAGGCTACAGAACACCTGCTTGATGGGGAGGGCTGAGATGAGATCATTTTAAGATTGCTGTTTCTCATACTGTGCCCTTCCCACAATTTCTGAAGCTGATCAAATTTCCTGGGAGATAATCCTAAAAAGATTTCAGCATCCAGCTATGCAAAGAAACTCATGTGGGCAAGTGTCAGTACAGAGATGACAGCAGCTACAGGCCAGTATGGCAGAGAGACACCTTCTCTTTAGGCTTGGGCAGATGTGGGTTACCCAAGCTAACCTAGCAGTGAGATCTTGCTGAAGCATTTCCTACTGAAAACAAACAAAAAAATCCCACCACCAGCACCACCAAAACAAACAAACAAAAAACACCATCAACATCAATGAAGTAGTTTTGTAAAACAAATTACTAAAAATGGAGTGGGCTGTTAAGAGTCTTTAATTATCTCTTTGACTACGCTGGGACAATTAATTTTACAATCCCTGAACACATGTGTGAGAGCACTTTTTGTTCTCAAGAGGCAAAGCAGAAGTAAGTGCTAAAGAGCTGCAGGTGCCCTGGGCCGGGGCCTGGTCCACCTGCCTGGAGCTTCTCGGGGCACAGGAGGTGGAGGTGAGAGCTTGGAGGGATGGTAGAGCTCAAGCTTTTCTTCTCTTCCTCAGCCTAAAGATCCTAAAGCTTTTTAAACTGATATATCCAAGTTCTCCTCTTTGTTTTTGTGTAAAAATGTCTTGCTAATCCTTTACCGTGCGCTGAGCTGGCCTGTTCAGCAGCCTCCTAGCATTAGGATAGGGTCTTAAAGAGCTTGGGTGCTTTGCATCACTCCAGTTACACATGGTTGTTCTGTCACCAAGATGGAGAACTGTAAGTACTGTGTCCTGTTCTACTGTGCTAGGGGTTTATTTGTTTCCTATAGGTAAGCTACTCAAAGTTACTTGGTTCTCTTCTTAATGATGTGGTGATTTTTAACTTACATGTTCTGCATTTGTAGAAAGACTGCATAAGTAAGAGAGGCTTGCAAAGTCCTCTTAGCTTATGAGTGGAAATAAGGCCATCTACATACTGGTGTGTCCTCACAATGCAGGTGTTTTGGTGTCCCAGAGATGATAACCGCCAGCACAGGCAACTGTAGCTGAAAAATTGTGTTAGAAGTGACTTGTGCCTTTGCCTTTTAGAGACTGGTTCATACCTGGAAGGCTAGGCTATAGAGGTGCCTGCATACCTAGCTGTAATCCACGTTGAGTGCAGCCTTCCTTAAGAAGGAATAAGGGCTCTTTGACACCTCTTTCTTTGGAGTTCACTCTCCATTAGAGTGTTTGCTGCAAGCCTGGACCTCTGCAGCAGACAAGGCAGGGGAGCAGGGTGGGTTTGGGGTCCTGGGCTCTGGGTAAGCCTGGCAGCAGGGCTGCGAGCAGCATCTGGCTGAGCTCTGGGCAGGGGCTGGTAGAAGGCAATCCTCTGAAATAAACTTGGTCACAATTTTAAACAAAAGTAATATTGTCTTGTAGTAGCACACAGCTAATACAGTTTGGGGAGGGGAGGAAGGGAAAGGGAAATCTTTGAATGTCATTTTGAAGAGCTGATATATTTCTATGTACTCACAAGACAGAGACAAACATCCTTCTAATGAAAATTTTCTGTTCAAATACAAATAGTGTTTCATGCCCACATAATGCAAACATACAACTTTGTGTTTCAAGTCCCCTTGGGGATGCTGGCACCTTGTTTTGTGATGGAAATATTTGCTTCAAAAGCAAGAAATTAATTTTAGGGTAGCCTGTTATGCACCACAAACCTTTCTAATTCTGATCGTAAAGCTAGAGGAAAAGGAAAAGAGACATGTCTCTTCTTTGATTTAAAGCACTTAAGTTGTTATATATTATTTATAATTTTATCCCCAGCATGGAAAGTAACACTCCTAATACATGGCAATCAGTACCTCACCAGCATTTGAAAACTATAGCTGCATACATTGGTGTGTTTTATTTTTCTTTTTTTACACAATAAAATTTGATATACGATAGTTGCTAACTTCATATAGGTACTGTTTTGGGACTTTTTAGTGTCATAAAACCTCTGAAGCAGAGACTCATGGAACGTGAAACACTGACATAGTGCCTCTGGAGCACCAAAGCAAAAGCTGGCTGATGAAGATGGGTTATTTGTGGTGGGGTGATGCTCAGAATTACAAACACTGCAGGCTTTAGTTACACACATGCGCGCACACACCAACTCAGTGAACCTGCAGAACTTTCCAAATACTGGATGTAGAAAGTAGTGGTCTGGCAATTCCCCTCTCTTAGGGCAGGCAGGGGGGAATAAAGGGATGAAGTGCTATTTCGGAAACATAAATAGTCTGATTTTTTTAACTCATAATATTTACCTGAAAATGCAGTTTTACCATGCAGTTTTGACAAAAGGACAACTAACTTATTTAAATAGGCTGCAGAGTGTTTGCCTCTTGTTTAATCATTCAGATGCAGAAGTGCTGCAGGAAATTGTTAGCGTTCAGCCTGATTGTGCAAAGGCTGCTGGAGGAGACCCTTCAGACATGCAACAACTGTCTGACTCAAGGTGTTCACCCAGAAAGTACTATGGGAGCATATGATTTAACATAAAGTACTACTCAAGCAGTTGCTTGCTTCTGTAACCGTGGACTTTCAAAACTTTTTATGAAGTATCACATTTCTTCTAAGGCTGTGTCATACACTGCAAGTAAATGACAACACCAAAACTAAAACTCTTGCAAATCTTTGAATGCAAAACCAAAGTTCAGTATATACTGTAACCTTGATTATTATTACTTTTTTAATCATTAAAATGAGCAACAGGAAAAAACTTTCTTATAAAGACTTGCTTAAATTTTCTTAAGATTTATATTTATTGCTTTTACACTTTCAACTGGTAAAAATTAGATTGATCTCATATTACCCACCTCATTTTTAATATGCTGCACAAAGTCATATGAAAGTGCCAAAATTAGCACTGTCATCCTCTGTGTTGTCCGTTTTACTGCAGCACAGAGCTGTGATATTCTCAAAAAATATACCTGTGGTGTCTGTTACTAGCAGTCTCCCGCTCTGACTCAGACCTCACATGCATACAAATTCATTATATACATTTTCTCTTCCAAGAATGTATACATTTAAATCATCAGCCATTTAGAGACACATAACATAATGAAGAAAATTCACTTCTTTATTTCTCTACCCCCTTATGCTAATGAAAATTACTGATTTTTTTTTTTTCTTAAAGGCAGTTTTCCCCCAGCATTATTCACATTGCAGTAGACAGCACAATTCTGTACTTACAGATCTTAACAGTGAAATGTCTCAGGATCTTTACAATTTTCTGCAGAACTGTTTCAAGCTCTCAGCAAGGCACAGTGTTCATCGAGGCAGAACGGAGCCGTATGGAAGGTCTATGCAGCTGGGAGATAATGGAACTATTTTCCCAGCTGGGACTACAAGCCTTTTATCCACTGAGCATTGCGTGTCTCTTCACTGGTATTAACCGTGAAATACACTGCTTTCCTGCTGCACTCGTGCTAGGACCCACACAATTAGTGCTTGAAGCAGATAAACAGCTACTACAGTTTATGCATATTCCTATCTGGAAATCTTGAATGTATAAAAATTAGCTCTGCACTGATCATCCTTCAAGCAAGCTGAGAGAGTGAAAGCACAGCTGTCGTACTAGTAGCATAAAAGATTAAATGTGCTCTTGCTATTCTTTTCATACAAATATGAGCTCCTGTCAGGTAATCAGAAAACCTCTCTTCCTGATAACTGGGTCACTACTCAGTATTGGGTTTAAAATAGGAATGGAAATAATTTTGTTTAGTCCTGGGTCCAACAATTGCTTCCTGAGCTCCATAGGAGGAAGCCCATAGGATGTGAGCTAGCTGACAGTCACTGCATCCCAGCACTGACTGTCCTCCCAGAACGTTTAACTACCCTTCTGTATTTTGCATATTCAAAAAAAAAAAAACCAGACTTGTTTGAAGTAGCACAGACATAAATCCTGATTACACACAAACTTCAAACCTTCTTAGATTCCCATTTTTCCTCTTGAGACTGCTTCAGCAGAGATCAAATGCAAAGCTCAGACAGGGGAATGCCTTTCTGTTAGTAAGCAAAAGTTATTTGTATTCACAGGGGAAGGAAGTGGAAAGAGCAGTTTTCACAACGTTTCTGCCAAGAAAAGTGCAATTGTGTCACAGGCGTTGCTTCACCACATTTTAATGTAATCTTGGTGTAAATCCATTAGTTTGTAATGGGATTAATTGCATGCCTGTCTGAGCAATGGCAAGTGGAGAGGAATTGGAAGTCAGGTGGCAAAAACCCACAGTGGCACGCGGCTGCCTTGAGTAGACCAAAACAATTCCTTGCTTCATTGCTTAGGTGCAATTCACCCCACCTACACCTGGGTGCTCTCCCCTCTGCCACCACACCAGTCATTTCAGGCTGCTTCTTCCCTCCCATCAGCGTAATTTGGACGTGTTGAGGTGCTGTGGCTCATCGCCTTGTGCCCAAGCTGCTGTACTTGTTGTCAGCCCATGCAAAGGCATTGCTGCGTTGCAGTGAGGTTGTTCTTACTGGAGGTGGCTGTGGAGACAAGGCAGCTTGATAAAGTTATGGTAGATGTATGAGAGAAGGTGAAGATGTTATCCCTTCTAAAAGCAGAGGACTGGGGGAGGTTTCTGTTTGAAGAGGAGGATGGTTCTTTGCACCTGAGTCAAGAGATCTGTGTCCAACCCAACCTCTGTGGAGGAGTTCCCCCATGACCTAGGAATTGCCTCAGCTGTCCTGGTCTTTTTTTTTTTTTTTGCTTGTAAGATGGAGGCAGCAGGACTACAGGAACTGGTGGGATGTGTGTCCAAGTACTGGGCATCCTACACTATTCCTGTGGGGATGCTACGGTGAGTATCCCCCTCCTGAATCAGGGCTGACATAGCTGTCCTCCTGATTAACATAAACAATTTTACACTTCCATTGCATGAGCATCTCAAATAACCTTTACTGACAATTAATTAAGCCTTGCAGCACCTTCCAAAGTAGACAGACATTATAATTAGTCCTATTTTTAATTAGGAATAAAATTTGAAATGGAATTTTAGGTATTTCCTCATTAAATTTTTATTTTAAATAATAGGAGTGCATTTTCTAAGCTGCATCAAGAGTAAATAGACAAGAAGTTGGTTTAAACTGACTAACCCAAGCTTTTTCTTGCTAATTTTAAAAGTTTATTAAAGGTCTAATGTTTTCTATACATATTAAAAAAACAAACAAAAAACACATTTTGCTTACGCACTGACTGTCTAATAAGACTGGGAACAGGACTTCTCAGTAGCTGGGGAAACTAATGCTGTAAATCTTTCCAATTTCTGACTGGCTATGGAAACAAACATTAGAAATGACCCTTCTAAAGGTAGATTATTCATTTCAAGTTCCAATACTTTCAATCAGGAAAGACTAACACTTAAATATGTCCGAACTTTGAACTTCTGAACCTCTTTTTTTTTTTTTGCTATTAAAACTTGTGAAGTACTGATTTAGATTTTCTGAAGTATAGCATCCTCAATTACAGATATACCTATATCTTTTAGAAATGACAAAAAATGATGATAAAACTGAATATCAGAACAGACTGTTCCTAAAGGTCAAGATAGAACATTTAAATGTTAACAAAATGTTGCATTTTTGCCTATTTTTTTTCCAAAATAAAATTTCATTGACATTGACTGTTTTTTCCAAATAGTTTTGAAGAATTTGAAGACTTGCCATATTCTGTTTAAAAAACAAAACAACAACAAAAAACCTGTCCAATAGTTTTTTATTGTTCTTTTTTTTACTATTTTTATTTTTAAATACAGATCAAAAGGCCCTACTTAGCATACATAACATTACCATGTTTCCAGCAGCCGGAAGCCATTTAGACAAATCCTTTCAACCATTAAACCTTCTTGCTACTTCTGTTGTGGTTTTGATAGTGTCAGAGCAGGGCAATTGCTGCTGTATTGCAAACCAACCTGGGGAGGGGCTCAAGCAATCCCAGCTGCCTCAGGTAGGGCTGCAGTCACCCCAGAAGTCGACACTAGCTAGTAATGAGCCCAAAGTTTTCAGAGCTCAATACAAAGCGCACAAAGTCCTTGTGTACCTTTCAGGACGCTGTTTTAGGCTAAAAATAACAGAGATAGAATCTGGTCTATAAACCAGACGGCAGATAGAATCTGGAGCATAGGCTGGAAGACAGAAGTGAATTAGCAGGAGTTGGACCAAGGTGTCTCTTGCAAAAACTCTGCTGAGAAATGGCCTGGAAGACACTTTCCCCTCCGTTTTCTCTGTAAAAATTGGAGGTACCTTCAGATGATACATGCTTTTTTTTGTAAGAGCTGTCACTGTGCCTTCAGAAGGAGATAGAGCTTTCCAGCTTACTCCTGACTTCTTGTGGCTGTGTCAGTTTTTCTCTCTCTCCTTTAGACAGAGTAGATAAATCCAAGATGTCTTTAGCAACATTTTAAAGTGAATTAGATCAAGGACTAATATGATCTAGACTCTTTCTGCTGTGCTCAAACAGCAACTTGTCCTTGAGCTAGTCCCTACGATCACAGAGGCAAAATTTAAGGACCGAGATGAAACTGTCTTGAACAAAGGAATGTGATTGCATCCCATGAGGTGCTTTATTCAGGCAGTGCCATCTACTGCTTTGAAACTCATCTATTAAACAACCTAAATTGCTGTTTGGCGTTTGTGCTGTGCATTGGATTTTGGTTGCTGCAAAATCTTTGATCATCTTTATGAATCCATAGGCACTCCTCAAGCAAGATTGAGGGTGAGTTCTGCAGGGCTTCTCTGGTAATCATTGCAGAGACAAAACTCCTGGGCCTGAGTCACTAACTAAAAAGGTCTGCATATAATTAATGGCTCTACTACAGGCATCCCTTGTGGTGTTGTAGAAAGCCCCTACCTAAAGCTACTGCTCACCGTGTTCTTGTAAAACTTCACAGCATTTTTGTGTACTGCCGAGAGTTAGTTACTTTTAAAATCATTGGCTTAATGTTCCTTCAGTCCTGTTAGGCATACTCTGAAATAAATACAAAGAGCAGTAACTGCAGACTAAGGGCTGGATGAATGCACCTTTGCAGTTTTTGTTTGCTTGTTTTTGATACAGAAATAGGGTATGTCACTTCAGATTTCAGCAGTTATATGGCATTTGTCCTGTGATATTTCTGAAAATCTGTTCTGAAATGGACAGTGGAAAAGTTGGACAACGGAAACCTCAGAGCAAAAATTTATAATAATTCATTTGCTTTTTAGTAAAAGTTGAAGTGCACTGTGAGGTTAACGGAGATGCTGGACAAGCTGGCTGCTTGAACGGTGCAAGGTACAAACATGGGTTAGCAGCCTGATCTTGCATACAGAGGCTTTGAAATCACTCAGTATCCTGGACTATCATAACCTGAGGTCCTCGAAACTTATGTTCCTGGAGCTGTGCTCATTCCCTCCAACGGAGAGACAGCTGTTGGTAGAACAGTTGAACAAAACCAAAAACTACCAAAAAATTTTAGAATATTTTAGGGCAAGAGACTAATATTAAAGAGGGAGATGATAGTCGCTCCAGAAAATAATTTTGCAAGTGGCTAGAGAGCAGTAATTATAAGTCCAGGGCATTGCTGATAGAAGTATGCTAATACAGAAGAAAATATATAATCTATAGGCAGTATACTTTGATATAGGATAGGTATTTTTTCTGTATTCCTTGTCAATTTAGTTTTATTATTGGGGGGTGCTGGGGGGAATAAAAGAAAAGGGATCTGCAGGCTTAATGTAAGCATTTTGAGTAGGGTGTACATTTAGCTGTCTTTCTGCTGAGTGTAAAGAAACACAATTAAAAATATTGAGCTTATTGGCCTTTTCCATACCAGACTTATTGAAGAATCAAAATAGACTGCGTCAGCCCATGTTTGTATTCTAGAAAACTCTTTGCTCTGTCGGAGCTGCAGTCTCTGCCTCCTGTATTTGTTGTGTTTAGGCCCCCATTTTACAGCTGGCGAGGTACTGACTGAGGAGGGCTGTAGACGACCTCATTCCATGGGCTCTGCACTTGGTAATGCTTTGGTAATGCAGGGGGAGAAGGCGGTTCCCAGATGCCTGTACATACATATGCACACACACGTGCACACAGTAGCAACCCAGAAAAAAACAGCCCCCTGGACTTGTCTCTAATTCACTGTGAGGAAAATGAGAGGGAAAGAAACCACTCAGCGATGCTGTTAGTCCTCGTGTTAAAGTACCACATTGATCTCAGTCTCCAGAATAAATGTGAAGGTTTAGTGGGTGTTAATCCTCACAGAATGCACTGCTTCTTAATGATCCTTCCAGCAAAGGTGACCTCTGGAGCTATGAATAATGCTCTGAGTAGAGCCTAAATGGTTCCTATGCTTTCATTTGATCTGCATTTTTCTCTGATGTTATTTCACTTTTGCTACATGGCAAGGGATTTGAAAACTTTCTGTCCTCTGCAGATATCTGGTTCTGACTGGGGGTGGGAAATGCTCAAATCAATACCTGTGAGCTTATCTATAATGGAACTGGGAGCTCTTTCACCCCAGGTCTGAACTGTCAGGCCTGATTGGAGATAATTGGACAAGGAAATTCTAAAAGTATAAGCAAAACTAAACACGAAGGCTTTTATTAAAGTCATTTTTGATACAGCTAGTAGTGTTATCAAGTGGGGTTTCTGTTTTGAAAGCATAGCCAACTGCAACCACTGATGAACAGCCTTAGCTCTCAAGACGGTTGCAATATTCTTAGTGATACTTTTTAATGCCCTCAGAATGGATTTGTGGCTAAGTCTCATATGACCTTTTATTCATAGCATGTATTCTAGCATTTTGGGGGTTATTTATCTTTTTTTTTTTCTTTAGGCTTCTGTGTGTTTGCTTTGCTTTTGGTTTGTGTTTAGAAAACAACTGTCTGAGAAAACACCAGTTGTGCATTTCCAGATTTTTAGAGTTGAATTTGCGGTTGTGGCTTCTTGGATGTGAAGTATCAGATAAGTGGGTTAGTTTTCACATTGATTTCCTTTAAGGGAGAGAGAACTAGAAGAATGGGGTCCAGGAATTACAATGAACTTCCATTACTGCTCCTCACAATTCTGCTAAATGGTCAGTGGATCAATGTCCACCATCTGTGTTATATGGAGGAGAAGCCTACAAAGACATCAGTGGCTGTAAGTATAGGCTGCTAGATGCCACATGATGGGTATCAGCTGGAAGTAGTCATTCAGCTGTGAGAGCGAGCTCAGAAAACCAGGCCAAAATAGAATAATTTACAAAAACTCTCAATTTACAGATCTTAGTGTAGCTGCACACTTGGTTACTCCTTTCAAACATGGCTTTCTGGTATCTAATTCTTGGCTTATTGTTCAGAGATCATGTTTTGCAAAAGTGCTTGCAGGTGCTACCTATTCCCTCTGCAGACACGTCTTTGGACTAACAGCCTGGTGCAAGCAGAAAACTATCTCCTGGTGTCACTACCACTCTTTGTGACCCAGGTTTTCCACCACTTTCAAGATGGGAAGTTTTTGCAGCTTCTATAAAACTAGCCAATACTGATTATTTTAAATGCATTTGTCTTTCCTCATCTGTTCTTGCTTCTACAATTCCCCAGTGAGTCTGACATAATTACTTTATTTCTGCAGTGAATGCAGAGTTTTTCCTATATCTCTGCCAAACCAAATGCCAGTAGGTAACGGTCCGTGCTATTCAATGGAGTCTTATAAAATCACTTTGGGCCCTTCTAGTAGATCTTCTTACTATTTCTACATCATATATTTTACATTTCCTATATTAAACGTCATTTTCACCATGTCTTTAAGGAGTTTTTGATCTAATATTGAAAGTTACTTCTTGAATTAATGAAGAATGGGGGAAGAATGGTGATTCCTGCCAACTTGCATTGATTAGGAAGCTCTGCTCCATTCCTTCCTCAGCAGTTATTCTGCATCCAATTCCACTTCTACCTCAGACCACACAGTTATTTCTTATGTTAGGCTACAAAATTTATTACACAGCTTTTGCCAGATATTCTTCCCCAGTCTTCTCCAGTTTGGCACCAATTTTACATTCGTAGATGAAAACAAACCTCCCTTTCTGGGTGGCTAAGGGAAGCTGGGAGAAGGAAGCTGTTCCTGACATAATTCAGCCTTTAATTTCTTGGCTTTTTTGTTAAAATTGCCATTGTAGTACATAATACTTCTGCAACTTCATTAGTGTGCAATAGTCAGCCCTGTCTAGCTAACCCGAGACCCCTAGCTGTGCATTCTGCATCAAAACACTAATTGGCCACCTCTCTACATTAAAATTAACAAATGCAAAAAAAAAAAAAAAAAAAAGTGTGGTGAAGCTGAGAACTCTTTGAGATTTTCTGCTGACTTCATGTGGCCTCAGATCAAGTCTACAAGGCAGGGGGGTTGGAACTGTAAGGTCCCTTCCAACCTGAGCCATTCTATGATTTTATAATTCTTAGACTTTCACATCCCCTGAGAAAAACAAAATGTTGCTGCATAAGGGGCAGTTACCTTTAAATAACTTGAAAATCCATTATTTCTTCTTCATTTTTAATTATATAAATGTGTTGGGGGGGGGTAACTTTTGCCTAGTGCAAGAAAACTGAACTCACAAATGCAAATATTAAAGCTAGTGGAAACAGCGAATTACTTTAAAGCTTGGCACCTATATTTACATCTGAATATCTAAATACTAATGACCCCTTAAAGGCCAGTGGGTTTCTTCTTCAAGTTCTGCAGTAAAACTTCATACCCATAATAACCACTTATAGATGTGTTTGCATCTTCGCTTATTTTTATAGGCAGTATTATCATGGAATTATTATTTTTGCCATCCTCTAACTTGCCAAATATCTGGAGTGTAACAGGGTGGGAAGTAGTTATGGATGGTAAGATGGTTTGGGTGCAACGGTGTGTGTCTGTAACAGCCCTGTCTGGAGCCAGGTTCAGGGAAAGCTTTCAAACGTTGCCAGCCTGGAAACACATTGCCTGCCATGTTGTGACTTGGTGACTGCTACCCACCTTTGCATGTCCCTCGCAAGTTCTGGCAGTTGAACCTTTTTAGAAAACTGCCTCATAGGTGTCTGCTATGCCAACAAAGATGTCCTACTTGGTGATGAACCCAATTCAGTTGGCCAGACGTATCCAGACTCTGGCTTCCTATGTATTTCTGTATTTGGATGACTATATATTAAAATAATAATAATAATTTGCATAAGCAATCTGAAGGAAGATAATGAGTTTTCAATTCTTCATAATTTAGAGGTTAACATTTGCCCAAGAAGTGAAAATGATCTGTAATGATATGCATGAATTGCAGCAAGGAAGGATCCGTCACCAGTAAGACATTCACCCAAGCATCTGCTTACCTTCTCTCCATCTGGAGCACAAGTGCAAGGAAGCAGATAATTGTTGATTAGGGAGACACAGGTTGGAGAATGCTAAAAATGAATCAAACAGGGACAATAACGCATGTTCGCTTGACCAGGTAAATGACTTAGTACTTTAATATCAGCTATAATACTTGGAAATTAAAACCTGTATATGGTACAAAATAATCCCAATTCCTGCAGAGACAAGAGTAGATAAAAGTAGATTAAAAACATAAAATGTATTCACTTTTTCTATGTCATCTTTGGATCCTTTAAAGACTTTAGTCTCCCTTTTCAGCACATTTCAGCACTTGAAGAAAATGCAGGCCCTAAGCTTTAACATATATCCATTTTCATCTAAGAGGAGAAAACAGACTTCTTTTTAAGAAGACATGTATAGTGTTTATATAAACTACAGCCAGATTAGATTGAACTGTGTTTGCTGTTACAAAAATATACCAAAAACCCTTCAAGTACCACTATCCTTGCAGTACTTATTATTCTGCTTCTTTCATTTTAAGCTTGGCATTGATGTCAGTTATATTAGATCAGTGTAAAGAAATAATTAAACTGGTTCTGTACGTTTATCCAGCTCTATATGTTTATCCATCCAGCTAGTTTCCACAGGATTCATCAGACTAATGTTTGAGCACCTCTAACTTTATCACCAATTGATCTAATTTGAAATAGAAACAGTAGGGAGTCCTTGGTATAACACCTGCTGTTATATTAGGTCTTCCTTTAGGTAGCTAGTATATAAAATCCTCTTATTAAAAACATACATGAGAGAATAGTGGACGGACTTTTATAGGTCTGCTTTTACTGCAGAAAATGTAGTTATTTGGAGATCTCAAAAGCGGTAAATCTGTACATATGTTTTTAGAGTGCTGATTAAGCATAGATGAATTAAAGCATTTTTTTCTGCATCCTTCCTTATATAACATTTGAAAACATTTTTCATTTTGATTATTTTTTTCTTTTAATTTCAAATGGCAAGCGCGAAACATTCCTCTTCCTATTTGTAGATAAAATTAATAAGAGGAATATCATATTCAGACAGCGATTGTCTGTATAAAGTCACTTGCTAGATGCTTTGTGTAGAAATACCCTTGTGTTTTGACACGCTGATTTCTTGTTTTCTGACAGCAGTATAATTTGCTTTAAGAATTGTTTCAGTCACTTCCCAAATATTTCTTATGCAGCATTGGATAGAAATAATTGAATTTTGTAAAGTTATACCAACCTTCATTATGGGGAAAAAGAGAGATCTTTATGTAATCCCATCAACTTCCCCCTCAAAGATCAGCTTAATTAAAACTACTCTCTTAAAACAGACCATCGGTTATGATTAGAATGAAATTGTGCAGGTTAGTTTTTGTATCACACATAATAATTTCTCATTGCTGTTGCTTGTAGAATTGTAATAAGAGGTATTGTAATCAAGGCTCAGTCTGGCTTTCCATTTTAAACCCCTAATATATTTCAGGGGTGCATATAAGCCTACAAGGATAAAACTTGCAAAGATGGCAGCTTAGTGAAAGGCTAGTCTCAGCTCAGGAAGGTGATTTTTTTTATTTTTTTCATTTATGGCCGTATCAAAATGGTAGGGAAAATCTACAGGAAGTTTGCAATGGATGTCAACCAGCAATGTGTTTGTTCTACTGCTTAGAGATGTTTACAGATTCAGCAGGGCTGATACAAACAGCAAACATTACAAAAAACTGTACAATAAGACAGTTTTGCTTTACTGGGGTCAGACTATTATATTTTTTAAAAGGGATTGAATCGTCTGATTTTCATGGATTCCTTACAATAAGAATATTTAGCCCATTCCCATTCTCAAAATATGCTTTTATTCAAGTGGTTCGTAGCAGTTTAAAGCACATCACAACACACAGCCATTTGTGTAAATCCTTGTATGGATAGTCCTCTCCACCATCCAAATCTTTCTGCATCTTTCCACTGTGCAATGGATTTTATCAGACTATTAAAAATAAATTATGCAGGCTTCATGCCACACAATCAAATCTCTGCTTGTTAAGCATTTACTGCCAGTGATCAACCCTCTTAAATGTCAAAAAGGTTATAGCCTAGCTGTGTTACCTGCATGAAATAAGAGCTTGTCTTGTGGGCAGCTGTGTAGTTTTACCTGATACAGGACTGCTTAGAATAAAACAATTAGGTGAAACGTTCACTCAGATTGTGATGCTTTTTCCATAACAGGTGCACATGCAACTGCTAGGCAGAGCATGTGCAAGGAGATGATAGGCATTCGTCCCTTTTATAGGCCATTTTATATTCCAGGGCTTTATTCTAGATATCTCCTTTTGGTTTCTATGTTGAGTACTAAAATACAGAGATTCACATCCTTTAACAGTATGTCTTCAACCTACGTCAGTGCTGTTCTAAATATATATATATCTATATTTTTTTTTTTCCCCCCAGATTTTTACATGATTTCATAAAATTTTACATTTTGGAAGAGTCAGCTCTGTACCTGGTATATAAAAAATATTGCAACTCCAATGTGAAGTCACACAAAGAGTATCACCCACTCTTTAACCCAACTATCTTGATTTGGCTTATACCAATGCAACTAATCCTTGACAAAACCTCTCAGTTCCTCAGTCTCTCTTCACAAGAAAACACGAGAATGATTTAACAAGATCACTTTCCCCATAAAGATCAACATATCACATTTAGTTGTTCCCATCTCCTTAATGCTATTTGTTTCAACTTGCTTATGGCAATTGTTGCACCATTTTTTCTCATCTTGGTGTATAAACTGTATTGAAAAAGCAAACATCTCAAATTAACTTCCCCGTAGCTCATTTTAATTTTTCCTTGTGCTGTGAGAGGGCTGATAACCTAAATCAGCCTGATTGCTGTTTCAGCTAGTAAACAGCATATATTATCCACTACATATTGCTGTTAATAGCTTGTACATAATCCTTGAGGCTATGTATATTCTTCTAATAATTAATTTACTAATACTGTCCTTGTTGAAGCAACAGGAGATGTCTAAAGGTACCAGAAAAAGGTAAAACAAGAGAGTGCACTGTGCAGCCTGTGTACAAAAATCCCTCATTAAGAACACATCAGACTCCCATAATTGAACTCAGGGGAAAATGATCACTCAGGCTATCATTGGGTAAATTTCCTTACTTAAACTCTTGATCTTTATTTGTACTTTCTGATGTCTGCTGAAGAATGAAATTAGGAAGTGTAGAAGTAAAACTATCTCAGGAAAGAGAGCGTGGTTACTGAGGCCTTTCACTAGCAAACCGGTCTTCAGGCAAAGTGATTAGCTGCATGGTTTCAAGCATGGTTTGGGAAGGGCAGAGATGTTATTAATAGTAGCAGTAGTTGTACACACAGAAGGAGAAGCAAAGATTTCAAAAGAAAAGCACTTGGAGGTCATAATTCTCCAGTGCTGTCCTGGTGGTAACATGCGAGGCCTTGCCCAGCAGCTCCTCGGGCGGCCTCCTGTGTCCCGCCTCGCTCCAGCAACACCCCTGGTAGGCCCTGGGCAGGGTAGGCCACATCCCCTTACAGAGCCACGGGGGCATACAAGAGAAACGCTTGTTGTTACTGCCAGCACTGGATTTACTCTTTTATTTCTAGTAATAAATGTCTGTAATTTGGATCTGCGGTTGAAACCTTGTCCTGGAAAAGGTCAGTACCGTGGAGGTCATTACTGTCACAACAAAGGGAGTCCCATAAGCCTGGAGTCTTCAGCCAGCAATATTGATGAGTGTCCTCTGTTGCTGTGATGGATACCACAGAATTTTCACACATGGGCGCCAAGCAGTGCACCCTTTCAGTCACTGGAAGCTGTTCATCTCTTGGCTGCTCAGACCCGACTTCTGCCGACACTAATAGAAAATTAGAACCAAATAACTGGAAGTGGCATTCAATCTGTTATTCTCAACACTGCTAAAGACAGAAATAGTAATGCTGCTATTTAGTGCTGGGGGGAGAATGGACAAAGTTTAAAACCCAGATTGATAGTAATGATGAGCTAGAGAACAATTAGCTGTTTGTGAGAGCTCATAATGCTGGTGTAGAAGTTGTTGGGCTATTCACCACAACCTAGAATATGAAATAACAGAAGGAGGAAGGAAATGTGTCGGTGTTATTATTGTGTTCATGGAATTGGACTCATTATCCTTTACTGGTTTCTGAGGAGCAAGTCTGTTTAAATATCAGACCTGTGTCCAGGTCAGCAATTAGCAGGGTGCAGGACTGAAAGATGGTAAAGCATCTCATTAAGGATGCGCAATACAGTCTTTTGTGAGTACAGTGTGTGACAGAGCTGCAGCTGCAGCTAAACAAAGAGGACGTTTACATATGGAATCACATTGTTCAAGAAGTGCTCGCCATGAATAGGTTTTATCGTTCTCAATCCCACAGGGAAAAGAAAAGCCTCCAAATGTGTCTATTGACACTGGCGTGAAAAGCGTGGTGTTTGAAATCAAATCCATTTGGCTTGATTTCCAGCCAGCTGAGTTATGTCTCTCACAGGACTTGACAAGGATGGCTCTTCCCCTTTCATGAGCTCCCAGGCTCAGGTTGTCTGAAGCTGACCTAGCCCCAGAATAAAATAGACCACTCTTGCAGTACTTTGCTTTAGGCCCATCTGTCTATGGCTTTGGCTGTAGGACATCAAATGCATCAGCAACCCGGCAGCGCTTGCTCTCCTCTGCTATGAGTACTCCAGAGAGGTGTTGGTTGAACAGAGGTGGTCATCAGCCATGATGGAAAACCTCAGTGCAGACCACGTCTGCTGGCTTTAGGGTCTGTCCACCGATGAAGAGCTGCCAGCTGTGCGTTTGCACACCAGCGACTTCTGAGTATGAAACAAGACTGACAGAGGGTCCCTGGATTGTCAGGACTTGACCCAACTTATGTTACTGACAAATCAGGAGTTATCAAGGTCAAAATAGCGAAGGAAAATTATAACTCTCCTATACTGCCTACATTTTCCAAATCTCAGATCATTGCCTTTCAGGATTGTTGAAAATGCTGTGGTCTTAGAGAGGTCAAGACCACTTGTGAAATGCTGATTAATAAATTGATTAGTTGGCTGATTAGATGTGAGATTTAGATGTGGATTACATTTAAGTAGCAGTAGCAGTTAAGAGAAATTTATAGCACACACTAAGTATCTCAGTTATAGTATCTAATGATATTTCAGTAATAAACCCTTCCTTTCAGGTGTTAGTCCTCACCATTATAACCAAAGTTTAATCAAAGGATTAAAGACACTTTCTTTTTGGTTTATAAGCTTCAATTCTTTTTCCCTCTGGAAACCTTAAAAAGAACTGCAAGAAAATATAAATCTTAGGACAGGAAATTAAGCACCCATTTTAATTCCAATAAAATTACTGGGAACATTTCACAGTCTTTATACATGAGCATATCAAAACACCTTGTAAATGTATTTATCTTCACAACATCCTAAGAAATAGGGATCTGGTGCTTGTAGAAGAAATCTGTGGGAGAAGAAAAGCATGAATCTGAATCTTCAGGAAAATGGCTTGTTTCTTGACCTTGGGGTTGCTTTTTTCCAGTCGAACCTGAAGTGTGCTTTAAACTACAATGTCCCTAACCAGTCCCACTACCCTGGAAAAGACCACTTACAAAGTCAGTGGCCATATTGCCTATGGAAAGACTCTGGGTTGAGGTCTTTAGGAAGCTTTTTTTCAAAGTAACATGGGCAAAGTGTAACCAGACAATGAACCATCAACCTTCAGCTGCCTGTTGAATGCTTTCCCATAATGTTTTTTGTAGAGCTACAGTCACAGTATGTATTTCATATGTCTGCTGTGTGCCCAGTGATTATTTCCTTCTACATGAAGATTAGGAGCTACTTAAAATACTTGATGAATATTGAACACAATACAGAGTAAAAGTTATAAGAGGTTACCAGTAAACAAATTCCTATAGACATTCAAGAGATGATTTAGGTGTAATCTTGTTTTTACTCTAGCTAAGCATCATTTCCCTCTCAATAATGTTAAATAATGTATATGCACATCAAAACGTCTATTCTAATGCAGAATAATCATCTTGTTAGTGTAAATGGTGCACAGTGCTGATTTTTGAGGACCCTGGTAGATGAAAATCCATTTCAATTCTTTTATCCAAATGCAAATCTAAATTTCTCTTTCTAATGTTGTAGTATCATATAACTTTGTCACTTACCACTAAGTGCTATGGTATGCACTAAGGGATGCTTTCTTCTTTACCTGAAATTGTAAGTGCCACCTATGTTTGTGGTTGGTGGGTTTTGTTGTTGTTTGTTTTAATTTCACTTCTGCTACGGGTCTTTTTCTAAATAAATAATTCATGGCTCTGAATGTAGTTACTGAAAAATTCTGCAGTAGCATTCAATCCCCTCTATATCTTAAAGGAGATGTTTGATCTTTAGAAGGATTTATATCTTGAGAGAACTACAGCAGTATTTAATTATTTCTGCTTAAAATCAAGCAAACTTCATATACAACATTTTTTGCTAACCTCAGTGGATTTACTTTTAATAGCATAAAGGAAGTGTGGATCATGATAAGAATTTAAAATTCTTCCATTTCAATCCTTTTTTGACCAGCTTGTCTTCTGTAATCTTTTGTAAAGTGTTCCAAAGCATTCTTTCAGTTTCTTCTGTAATATAGCAAAGATTGAATTTTACTCAGGTTACAAGGAATTTGAACCATATTCTCATAGGTACTACGTTTCTGGTTGCTGTTCGTGGCAGTAGTAACAAAAAATATTTCAATGTTGGAAGATATAGCCCATTTTCTATTAGATTACATACAATGCATTATCCAGAGCATAGTTTATCCATCATTTACTTTGTACAATGGTAACTGAAGAATATTCAAATTTATCAAACAATTTATGCACGAATTAGGCTTGAGAATATAATTTCTACTGTCATAATTGAATGCCTGCCCTAGAAAATTAAGAGTTCATTGATTCCTTTCAGTGAAATCCCGGTTCTGTCGACATTGAAGGCAAAGTTTCTCAGTTTCTCCATCTGTATACCTAAGTTGAAATTCTCTTCGTGTGGTGGTTAAGGAGGGAAAAAAAAAAAAAAAAGGCAACACCCTCACATATTGACTATTGTGGAATTGTACAATCATGATGTTGCCAATGATTTTAAAGATCTTGTCTTCTGTCTTTTAAAATAAGTAATAAATACCAATATACCAATGTAGTGATTGTAGATGTCATTAGTAGTTTAAGTGCATGTGGGAACAAAGCCAGAATAATGTGACTTGGGATTGATTCATTATATTCTTTTCTTTGTAAAAATGTTTGATTCCTTTTTATATTATTCCCAGTAATCAGAATATAAACAGGTACAATACATTCCAAAAATCCAATTCTCAAGGACCTCAAAAGCTGCTTCGTTCTTTCTGCTTGCTCATTTCTTTTCAAATAAACCTTCCAAAAAAAAAGCGTTCAAAGAGACCAAAAAATCAGTAGCATTTTGTTTCATACAAAGGAAGAAAACAAAAACAGACTGCAAGCGCAGATTTCCTTCTGCTTTCATTCTTCCTTTGTTTTGCTTTAGCTCTTTAAATGCACCTTTTCCTGGGGGGGGAAAAAATCTATATTGTCCAATTGTCTTTCCATTAAAATCTGAAACAAACTCCTACAGCTTTATAGAGGACCAAGATCAAGGTAGGCATATTTGTTCATGTATTGATCACTCCTGCGGGATATCATGCCTTTTCTCTGGGCTGATAATCTACCATCGTTTTCTGATCTGGTGATTTCTACTCTTTGGAAGTTGTATGGCAGGAAGAGATTGCTGCTTTTTGTCTATGTAATTGCTTTGAAGATTTAGGGCTAGATTTTAATCTCAGAAGGGCAATATATCTCAGAGAATCTCAGAAGAAGGAAAAAAAAAGTTGCTAATGTGTATGCAGGCAGGATTGCAGCAGCATTTTCCATGTAACAAACAATGCACGACACGTACCAGAGATTAGGATCTGGCAGTTGTGAAATTTAGAGGGAAAACCCCACAGAGAGCTGTTACGAATTTCACTGCCATTGGTCATAATCTCCCATATAATAATTGTAATGCTTCTTTAATATTTCTATTCAGGGATCTGTAAGCACTTCCACATTTAAGTCCAGGTTTTACACTTGGGAGTGTAAAAGTATGTGTATACTTTTCTTCCTCCCTCATAAAGTGGAAAATTTATTATCCTTTTCTCACAGAGCAACACGAGTCCCAGTGCTCACACAATGCCATGACACCACCTACATCTGAATAAAGCAGGAAATTAGTGGCCAGGAATTTTTTGAAGACCTTCATGATACGTTATAACAAAATCCAGAAAAGTGCCCATATCCATAATTCTGAGAGGATGTTTTAATCCCAGCAATCATTTTTTTCCCATTTACTTAAATTTAACCATCCTCAGAAGTCAAAAATTGCTTGGGCATGAGTGCATCAGTGAGAGTTTGTCCTGCTGTGTCTGTTTACTAGCAAAGGATGCCTCTCGCTACCATGAGCTGAACCCCCCAGAAGATGGGAAATATGGGGCATGGGAGGCGGTAGCAACATCCCGGTGTCATGGGAGAGCTGAGGCATGGAGAACACAACTGACTTGACAAAGGTCATGCAGCAGAACTGCCTAATGCACAAACACCTTTTGTTTTCCTCCTCTGGTACAGGGCTTGGGGTCCCCCTCAGGCTTTCCCAGGCTGCAGCACACGCAGAGATGGGCTTAAAGAATCTGAGGGAAAACAATACTCATAGCAAAAATCCTTAAACTTATAGTTGTGATTCCTCAAAAACAGGATATCTGGCTTCCCCACTGCCCAGTTAATAGCATAATAACTTTGGAGTCACTGGAAAGATTTGTGAGCGTACATTTGAATTTACATTTTCTGTTCAGATTTTCTCCACTCTTACGGTCATTACACAGAAAATTACTTTTCTTGGAGTGCTTATTGTCATGATCTGTCAACAAAATATGCTACCTTGTCTTTTCTACTGATTACATATTCAGTCAATTGTATGCGTTCTGGGTAACATGCCCCTAATGTCCTGCCCAGGCTGACATGAAGTCCCTCAGGTTTGTGGTTCTTCGTTGCAATGGATCACAACCTGTTTTTTTTTCATTTTTTTCCCCTCAAAACATTTATATTTTCTATGGATAGGAGTTATTACAACTAGCATTTTAATTCTAGCTTTGGCATGTTGAGGAGAGATGGGTCTTGTGTAGGTAGGCAGTGGATGACATTGTTTTCCTGGCATAGCTGGGTTTCTTCTGTCTTGAAGCATTCTATATATGTACATAATATAATTATCACCAACTTGGTTAAAACAGGAAGCACAACTGGAGTTGAGGCCCTGTGACAGCTTTCATATGTTTCAGGAGACCTCTCCAGCAGCCAAGTTCCCTGTAAGACTACCACACATTCCACCTCTGTGGCCGTGCTCCACCTGGAAGGATGTGCTGACAGCATCACCAATTTCTTCAAGACGAGCAAACCTTTTAGTTGTGTTTGGTCCAGTGACCAGATTCACCCATGTTATCACACTGCGTGTAAAATTGGGAACCCAGTGAAAAACTAGATTTGATGCAACCCATAATGTTAACAAGCCTGAGGAAATTTGATAAAAAAAATAATTTAGAGGTTTTAGTGTGAATACTAAAGCTGGTGGGTTGTGCTTTTTTTTTTTTCCAATTGTTGCTTCTCAAAACAGAGTGTGTTTGAAGATCTGAAACTTTTCATTTGAGGAAAAAGTTGCCTTCTTGTTCTTTTCCTCATGCTGTGTTGACATGTTTTCATCAGCTACATCGTATTACCTCTTCTACATTAAAGGCTAATCACAGACTTGGAGTCTGCAGTTACCAGCTACAAATAGAAAGATTTCTCCCTGTGAGACCACAGCATTCCTCAAGCAATTTTCCACCTTTATACAGGGTTTTTTTGTTTTGTTTCATGAGGGTTTTTTTGTTGTTTGTTTCTTACCATCTGCCTTGCAATTAAGTTATTTAAAATCACCCACATCAAAGAAGTGTTCTGATTCTCTACAAATAGACCTTACCACTGCACTGCAGAAGTGACAAAAATAATCTACCCAGTTCCATAGCTCATTATGATGAAATAAATATTTTTTCCTGGTATTTCACATTGACAATTGCAATACCAAATCATGCACACGTAAAAGCGTATTTTCTTATTGTCTAAATAAAACCATTCCTCTTTGAATAAAACCCAGTTAGACAATGAAAATCAAATCAGCAGCACCCATCTTCTTTTTATGCATACATAAAAGATGTAAAGTTTATGGAGATTTTGATTTTTCTTGTGCTTTTACAACATGTTGTTGAATTCATTCCCCTGTATGAAAATCATGATGATATGATCCAATACCTATATTACATTCATATTTTTAATGTAAAAATGTATGTGTGACTTAGTGCTATTTCTAGTCTTTAGGTTTTATGGAGTGTGGAGAACAGGTAGAGTTGAAGAAAGGGATGGAAGATTAAGGCTGAAGAGCAGACTTAAGAACCGCTGAGACAGCTAGTACTTCACATTAATTGTTATTGTAAGAGTGTTGTAGGGATGAGCTTTACAAAGGATACAGTATTTAAACAACAAGGTTATACTGAATGTAAAGGCAAAGGAAAAAAAAATGGATTAGAGAAGCCATTTAAAATAAATGGCAGCTCTGGCATTTTTCCCACTTCTATTTTTTTTTTTTTCACTTTGCAGTAATAGTGGTAAAGAAAAGGAGAAAGAAGGCAAAACACTTGAAAGAAAATTTCTGTCGGGAGGAATGCAATTATAGTGGAATGAGAAGACATTCAGGAAAAAGAAATGTGTAAAATCCAGCGTCTCAGGAGAAATATTTGCAAAGGTGAAAATGTGCATAATGGCTTCCTTGACATGACAATGAAGAACCTATACAAAAAGTGACCAGAGGCTGCAAGTAATTGGAGGTAACATTTCATTGCCCAGATGGGTGATTACCTTTGTGCTGCTCAGAGTGGCCTCCCCAAACAATCTGAAACCAAGCTGAGAAAATAGGATTTTCTGTTGTCTTCTTCCTTGACCTCTGCTGTCAACTTAACAAGAAAGTAAATTAATCATTGTGTGTTTGCCTTATTCAACGAGTAATGCTTGCCTTTGACATGTTTTGTTTTATTTCCACAGCTAGTTGTTCAAAGTCTTAAAAAAAAAAAAAAAAAATAAAAAAAATCAGGGATTTTGCAAGTTGCATTTCTCTTGTTGGAGCCCAATGAGTGATCTGAGCCATGCTCTTCCAGCTGCCCCATCGCAGAGGCAGGGAGTGGAACAGGGAATGGCTGTGAAAAGCAGTGTTCAACCATTAGATGGTCCCCAGGGATTTCAAAGCAGGTCTGTCCATAGGCCACTCTTAAACTGGCTTTGAACTGAGAAGCAAACCCACAAAATACTTGCTAGCCTGTTCCTTGGCGTTGCAATGTACTTTGTAATAAGTGAATGACACCAAAATTCCCTTTCATTTTGAAATTTGTTTTGGAGTTCTAGTGTTCTTCTGTTTTCTAATTTGAAACTTCCCTGGCTTCATTTAAACAAAACTCTCCAGAATTTTCCCTTTGATTTATCTAAAAGTATAAAGGAACTATTTTCCCAGAATCACTTTTTCCTATCCATAAATTAAAATCTCTCTATCCTTCTGCAAGGCAAATTCAGGGGCCATTTGAGCCTGACAGCAAAATTTCAGTCTTAGAAATTGTTCAGAAATCGTTAACTTCTTAGATATTTAACTGTTTTTCCACACCACGTTTCAAAAACCTCGGGTGTCACCTTCACCCCCAGGTGTGCAGTCAGCGATGTGCAAGGCACAGGCAGTGCACAACAATGTCCCATTCCTCTCTCTGCTGCAGAGATTAATACCTGGGATGACAAAACATGAGAAATTACCACCTGAAATGCGATCAGTCCGCATATGGAAATTCAGGAAATTCAGCGTGTGGTGCTGGGAGCAGCGTGCGGTGTGATCCAGCTGCCGGGGATGGTCCCTCATGCAATGAACCAGGTGGAATCTCCATTCCCAGGGATCCGATTCAGTCGTGGTACTTGTGTTCCCTGTTTCTGGGGACATTTGACACTTGTGTACGAGAAAGGTTTATCAGCTCCAAAGCAATCAGAAGAAAGGTTTTTTTCATTTATTACCGGCACTGCCTTGATATACTTTTCCCCCTTTTGCTTTCATTCCAGTGATTGAAATGAACCAACTCTGAATTAATTGTCAAGTTTTGAGAGATTTAGGTTAATTGTTTTCAAAGCAGTGTCAGAGGGAAATGTTTAGCTGTGGCAACCGCTTTGTTGCTGTGTGGTGGTTGTCTTAGAAACTTCCCCAGGATGAAACTTTCACTCAGATGAAGGATCTTGGTTTCTGAAGAGCTCCATAAAAGGAAAGATCACAGGTGTCATCTTTAAACTCTTCTCATCTAGCATCACTTTACAATGAATTTTTTTTAAAGGTTATTTTCTTTTGGATATCTCCCTTGTACACCAGGCCTGATCTGAAGCATTATTTTTCAGTCAGCAGAAAGATTTCTCCTGATTTCAGGGGGACTTCTTCTCCACAGGCAAGACAAGGCCTCAGGGTCTCCCCTGTGAGCACGGTGGCCATCAGGCTGGGGGCTCTCATCTCCTGCCCCACCAGCCACTGCACTGCCTTGGCACACTCTGAATTATGCTCCCTCATCTCCTCTGACCTTTCCTCTGCTTTGGAGGAAGCCTCACTTTTGCAGTTTCTGTCACCAAGCCAACACTTTTGGTCCTTCCACCTTCTGGTATTTCATCTTTCTGAAATCTCATCAGGAAAACAAACAAACAAACAAAAAAACAGAAAAAAAAACATTTTCAGGTAACTATTATACAAAAGCAAAAAGGAATATATTAACTATATTATTTTTTTTAGCTTCTCTACTAATAAAATTGCATTGTAATGTTGTTTAAAGTCAATGGAGCTGGAATCTGCAGGGCTGAAAGGCTGGAAGCAAGTGTAGGATTTGCTCCACTGGTGGCTGCCATACATAAGCTAGCACAACTTTCTGAGCTGAACCTTCACATCTCCTTTAGCAAAGTTTTACCATATGATAAGTAAAGGTATTTGGGATCAGGACCTTAAGGTCTAGCAGGTCTGGTGTAAATAAGTGTGTAAATATATATGTATATATGTCTGTGTATTCATAGAGAGAGAGAAAGGCATCCAAAAAGTCATGTAGCCTCACCATGGGTCAATGCTGGACTCATTATATTCTTCTCAAGTGTTAAGAAATGAAGTTATTCTTCAGAGGAGTCCTCTGGGGCTGTGCTAATTATAGGGACCAGCAGTATGAAGTTCAATCCACAACACTCTGAGGAACACATATAATTCACTTGGAAAAAAAAAAAAAGCCTTTTAAAAGAAAAAGCAAATATTCAGTTTGAGCTCTATGGTGCCACTACATAAATGTCTTATATAACATATACTTTAATAGGCAGGTGTTAATGAGCAAGGTCTTGAAGACTGATCTATTCTCTCAAGATAATGGCTGCTTCAGAAATAAAACCTTTTAGCCTGAACAGAATGAAGAAGCTTAAATCTTGAATGTATGTGGAACTGCATCCTATCTGGGGAAGAATAAACCCAGACGGCAGCTCAAAGCTTAACAGATTTATATAATAAGTATAACATATTGTATAATACAGAGACTGGGAGGTGTCTGGGAATTATTCTGCTGAAGTTATTAATGGATGGAGTTAGTCATTTTCTACTAGGGAACTCAGAACAATTATAACTGATCTATCTAGATTATGATGTTTTGTTTTTCCTTGCAAGGGTATTTTTGAATCAAAATATGTAAAGATGGTTTTCACATAACTCTTTAAAAATGAACCACTCCAAATCCCCAATGCATGTCACTGCAGCAGAGCTTGTGCAAGTAGGGCAACAGTTACAATTCAGCACAAAAAGCAGGTGTGACAGGCAGAGAAAAAATATAATCAGTATGAAAAGCAACTGTGGTTTGTTAGTAAAA
The DNA here is from genome assembly GCF_964034855.1 of Anser brachyrhynchus. Lineage (NCBI taxonomy): Eukaryota > Metazoa > Chordata > Aves > Anseriformes > Anatidae > Anser > Anser brachyrhynchus. The sequence continues at coordinate 3,007,863 of NC_137705.1, forward strand.
CTGTTACTGCTAACTTAATTAAAGCATTATATTTTTATTCCCATTTTTAGGTGGGTTTCTTCTTAGTAATCTCAATCGCCCTTTAATAATTTCAATTATCTGAAGAAATACTGAATAACCTAGCCCTTAGTAATAACAAAGATAATGTCTTCCATCTGTATAGACTCTAATTCTGAGGGATTCTCAAGAGATTCTTCAACTTTATAAGCCATAAATAAATGAATCGTTATTCAGATTATATTTGCCTGTGCCGTCACCACTGTCCCTGAGCTCATCCTGAGGAAACAAAATTAAATAAATGCCTTTACATCAAAAAAAGTCTGAAAGCAGAAAGTCTGAACATACAAGATTTGCATGACCAAAGGGTTAATAAAATATGTTGCAATATAGAGGCAGCAAACAAGATTGAAGACAGTGCTTTGAGTACAAAGCTGTCTTCGCTCCATGACAATAAAGCAAACAAGGTGATTTCAGCACAACTAATTGTCAGAGATAAGAAACAAATGTCAAGAAGGGAGGTGAATCCGGTGCTCTGCAGTGAATCTGACACGCAGAACATGTTAAACACCTTACCTGCGTTAGCAGCTGAGATGCTTCTTACCATGAATGAGATCAGTACAGAGAGATTAAACCTCATTTGCTTAGGAAAGAGTTGTGGATGTGGTTTGTATCTAAAATACTTAAAGTCAAAAATGCACTTCAATAATGGACCAAAAAAGAAAGGTTCAATACACTTTCCCCACAGGGTTTTCCTATTTTGAATGGAGTCTTTTACCCAACTCCAGAAACAAAAAGAAACATAAATCAGAGAGTTGTGTAAATAAAGCATTCACAAATGTATGTTTTCTATCGTTAGCCAAACCACTCATTGTTGTAAGTATTCCTGGGAGTACCATTTTATCACAGCCTAAGCAATGTATTTGTACTACACAAGCCTGCAATAAGTACTTATTAAAGTCAACTATACAATGTATTAAGTGGAAACCATTTATAAATATAATCTGAGAGTTAAATGCTATTAGTCATTTTGAAAGTACTGATAGAGCCTCTTACTAGAATGATTAGAGATATTACTTATCCAGCCACTTACTCAGGAATGGAAGTGCACGATGGAACAGAATTAGCACTGCTACGCTCAGTAAAACCTCTAATATTAGGCAACATTTGTCTACACGTTGGACGACAGGTTTGGAGCCAGTGATTGTATTTACAATACATTTAATGCATGCAGGCTAACGTCAGGTACAGCTGTGTTTTAGCTATTCTGTTTAGGACATTCAGTCTCATTCTGGTCCAAGCGGACTCCCGATACACATACTGTCTATACACAAGAAATGGATTGGGTCCCAGTTGGACTAAAAGGTCCTTTTCAACTACTGGTCATTTTGAAAGGTCTTAAAATATATTGGTTATGCTTGCATATACCAAATTTAAATAATGGCATAAAATGCATAAATGGCACAAATCTAGAGATGTTGCCAGAGTCTCCTTATGTGGTCTCTCTGCAAGCTTAAAAACACACCAACCAAAAAAGAAATGTAGATCAGCAAAAACATTGCATTTTCCTGCTCCTGTTTGCACATCTCAGGGGGTATGCAGCAAGGTTTAAATATTATAAGTGAGCAATGTGGGAACTGAAAATAATTCCAATTTTTAATGATGTTTCTGTCTGTTCCAAAGCCAACTGCTGGCAGTGAGCGTGAGGAAGACAGTATTTTCCTCTGTAGAACTTTTCTTCAAATGCAGTGAAGAGAAACAGGAGGTTAAAATAAAAGTTACAAGAAAGCACAGCAAGACAAGGAACAGCGCAGGAAGCAGCAATTCCCCATGGGCTGTGAAATGAAAAAGGCTTACTAATTCATAAACTGAAGGTGCCTGTGCTTTAAAAGAGAAAACTAATGGGACCCAGGCTTCAACTTTTCCATTTTATTAACCATGTGATGTGCTGTGGGCACGTAATTTCTGCAGTCTGGAATTCACCTGGTTCCTCAGCTCCGTCTTACAATCCCTGCCAACACCTCGAGATAAGAGCGCTGCCCAGGGACAGGCGCAGCCGGCGAAGGCTCGCGTCTGCAGTGGGAAAACCCATTTCATCTCCTGCAGGGCTGCCAGGGAGGAAAGGGGTGAGAAGGAGCAAGCAAAGGGAAACAGAGCGGTGATAAAAGGGGAAGGAAAATAGGTTCCCTCGATACCCTGCTATTTAATTTCTCTTTTTAAAGAGCTATTATTATTATTGTTGCTATTATTATACCGTGTTGTGATAAGACTGCTATCCTGCTATGACCTCGGACCAACTGAGTGAAGTGCTCTCCATTCACATGCACCTTCTGTATCCTGAGGATAGGGTTTGAAATAGAAAAAGCATGTGGAGTATAGGAAGTGTTGTTATCACCTTTCTACAGATAGAGACACAGAAATAAGTGCAGAGAGAATAGAGGAAAATGTGTTAGCAGCATGAATCAACTTCAAGTCTCCTGGGTCATAGTCTTGATGCTTTTTCTATGACAGTTCAAAATGTATAAAATTTGCTAGTGATGATTTCCAAGAGGAGAAAGGATTATTCGTTACCTGCCATGTTATTAAATTCTTTCATAATCATCACTGCCACAGAGCAGAAGCGTGCTAAATATATCCTTAGTCTGACCAGCTGTAGCAGTTCTTATGTTCTTAATATCGCTGAAGATTGACAACATCAGAAATAAGATATTTCTTCTCCGTTTGAACTGTTATTAATTTTTAACTCTGGCTTCCAAATGAACCATATGATGAGATTATAAACCCTTGTGATTAATTATTTGATTTCTCTTTTCTAGTTTGTATCTGAGATACAATCATGAAGTGCCGTATTGCTGCAAAAGAGGAATGGCCGGGAACAGCTACAGGTGATGCCTCGGTTTTTCGGCAGGTGATTTATAAAGCCTTCTAGACAAGGTAGTGTTAGCAGTAAAAAGAAGCTCTCCAGGGAAGAGTAAAGCCAGAGCAGAGAGTGGAGAATTGAAAGATGTAGTAAATAAAGACTATTTCACTTAATTATGCTTCTCAGTTCAAGGACTGGTTCCCTCCACTGATGGCACATGTTAGAGCAGGTAGAGAGGGGCACGTATAGAAGATTGGAATCATTGAGGTTGGAAAAGACCTGTAAGATCATCAGGTTCAACCATTATGTGGCACCTGTTGTTTCCTGAGGATACGTCTTTAAAAGAACATACGTAATTAAGACAGTGGTAGCTCTTCTGGGTGAAGACCAGCCCAGTTTACATCAGCATAAGAGGAGTTGCCTTTAGGATATTGCTTTGCTTATTTACTCCTTGGACAAAATATATGGCAACACAGTTTAGACAATAAGGTAAATAATTGCATTCCCAATTAGGAATGTTTTTGAGCATTTTTATGCATTGTCTTGCATGATTAAACATTGCTGTGACATTTAAAACTGTTGGTGTGTGCTGCTTGTAAAAGTTTGCTACTTAAATGCAAATTGAGACCTTCAGGCTCAATTATAACTAATTATTCAAAATACTACCATTAATAGGTAAGAGTAAATTATGTGAAAACTAAAACCTGGATCTGATATCTAAATTTTATAGAGTATGACTATAGCTTTCAGAGACTTCTGTCGACATAAATTTACAGTACTGAATATTCCTGGATATACTATAACTGATTTGCGGTGATTTTGCAGTAGTAATATTATGTTCCTACTGATAATTGCAGAGGCATAATGCAGAACAGATGTATTTCAGTTGATCACATTGGACACGTGTTAACATCTATCTGGCAAAAAAAAGGGGATGATTTTTAGGAGCTGTGCTACAGTGGGGAGCAAGGGGAACACTCCTGATTTTATGGGACTGGTTCAATCTCTAAATACTGTCAAAGTTCTTTGCAAGGGTGACCCTAATCCCTGCATATTAGGGTATGGACAAGCATCTCACTAGGAGGAGCAGTTGCAACTTTAAAGTAACTTTAAGACAGCTGTATAGAGATGGACTTAAACTATTTTGAACTTGACCTTCGGTGAGTACATAATCTTCAGCACTTATTTTCACTCCGTGAACTACTGTCACCTTTCCAGTGGCCCACAGACACATGGCTTCTCCTGCTTAAGGGAAAGCAGGAAAAACTGGGCTGAAGTCACCAAATGTCAAAGCCTGGTGAAATTTGGGTGACTTTAATCAGAAAAAAAAAAAAAGAAAAGAAAAAGGATTAACATTCCCAAAGACCTGAAAATTTCCAATTCCGCTAGCTGGAAAGACAGTCCTTGAAATTATTTTTAAATGCCCCTGATAAATATTCAAAGACACTTACTTTACTCTGAACTCTTCAGTTACAGAGTTTATAAGTTCTTCATTTTTTTTTAGTTTTACTTAGTTTACATAAATTTGGTTCTGTATATATCTAAAACTGGAAACAAAGCTTTCTCTAGGAAGACACAAGCCAATATTTGTGTGTCAATAGCAAAGGCAGGCTGAGTCTAATTGCAAGAGAAATTTTAGCGATTTCTCTATGTTAATATGAAATCCTTGTTTTTTTGCAATATTGCAAAGCTGATAGAGAAAACGAACTGACATAATCCAATTTCATATCAGGAGCTGACTTATAATTTTAGTAAAACAACATTTACTAATCTGTTAAGTAAGTAACTGATATGATAAAAAATATGCTTAATAAGATAAGACTTCGTTTTGCATTCAAGACTGCCGTATCACATCAGGGAATTGTAGTCTCACTATCACTCTCCAGAAGTCTTACAATTTAAATGAGTTTAGGTTAAGTAAAACAAGATATACTTAATGATTTTACAGCCGTTTCGGTCCAGCAACATTAGTGTTATCAGTCAGTCCCCCAGCAAACAGGTAATGTGCTCATTTAGTACTTTCCACACCTGACAAATGGCATGTATTACAGTGCATGAGTTTGGTCTGGGGATATCGCCAACTTTTTCCTGGTCTAGATATAGGAAGTCATTTGCTTCAGACTCGTAGCCTTTTGTTTCCATATTTTCTCTTTGACAAGGAGCTGGCACCATATGCTTTGGATGGAAGTCGATGTCTGCAATATGCCAGTTTGGGATGGTATCCACTCCGTCTTCATTCATAATTGTTAAATACGTGGCTCTAAACCCAGATGCATGAGGCTTCACATCTCTTGTCAAATTTTCTAGCTAAATATGCTCTAAATATATGCATGTCTCTTTACTGAAATCTAAAAAGACAAAATTGTATCATTATATATCCTGAATGCTTTTGTTAACCTTGTTGATGACCAGGTTTTAGAATCCAGCTACGTTTCTGGCATCAGTAATATTCATGGCAATTAATTTCACTAATTATTCAGCATATATGGAAAATTCCTTTTTATCCACTTAGATTGTGTCAATTTTCAATGATCTCTTGTTTGTACAAGCTGAGACAATGAGAACATTTTTGCTGTCATTCATTATCTGACATAAAGTGGATAGCCTTGCTTTTTCAAATGCCTTACTAATTCCTATCACTGCGCAGAAGTTGTTTTCATAGGAAAATATCAGCAAGTGGTCAGCAAACCTTTATTCTGTGCACCTTCTAGACTAGGAATTTGTCTATAACAAAAACGTATGTTGTGGCTTATCTTATATATCCTTCTAAAAATTCACTGAATACGATTCCCATTGGGGATGCCTGTAAATATGCTGTTGTACAGATGAGGAGGGATCCTCTCCTAGCAAAATAATAATCCTGAGAGCCTCAGGGAGGTTCAAGGAATGCATAACACTTTGAATGCCAAGGTGGGGGAGCAGCAACCTCAGCCATAGCTAGCTGTGCACAGCTGGGAGCAGCCAAACCCTTTGGCATTTCTGCCAGAGCTGGTACCAGAGTCGGGCTCGTGCTGCGTGAACCCAGAGGACCAAAGCACACGGGAAGGTTGGGGCAAAGTCCTGGCCAGCAAAGGCAGGCTCCCCTGGCACGCTTCCTGTTGTAGGTAGCTGTCAAACAAGGCTGCGGAGAATTGTGAAGGTTATGTTAGATTACGAAAATGAGATGGGAGATGGTAGTCGCTTTGTCAGATAAATAAGTCATAATTCCTCTAAGAGAAAGGAGTCTAAGAATAACTCAACCTAGAGCTGAGAGAGGGAAATGCTAATGAGTTTAAATCAAAGCTTATTTGCATGCAAAAAAAAGCAAACTCTTTAAGTATTAGCTCTGTAAGCTGTACAATAACCTCTTGGAGATACCGGTAATGTGTTTGGTTTCAGGAAAAGACTCGGGGCTGACAGCCCTGGAGTCTGCAGAGCTCTTTGCTCAGCCAGGGGATGCTGCAGCAGCACAGGACGTGGTGCAGGATGCATTCTGCGGCCTCACGGGCGCTGCTGCACCCCTGGGGCTGGGCACCCCGAGTCATCACAAATAAGCCTGGTCTCTGCCACTGTTTACCCTTGTATTCTGCCTTCCTGCCTCGGCATGCATTTTTAATTAGACGCACTCCAATCCTTTCCCTGCTTGCTCACACTTTAATTTGGGAAGCGCAGTTTTCATTAGCTCTGCAAATATCCACTGTTCTTTGCAAAGTCAAATCTATTACTTGCAAAATAACCTTGCTTAGTCCTGGTTATCAGTTATACCAATAATACCGCGCTCTCTAATTAGTCCAGCTGTTAACTGTTCAAATTCACTTGACTTAGCTGCATTATGTAGCTCTGGCTCACCGTGATCAGTGCTCTCACTTGGCAGATATTTGCTTGCAGAGGAAAGGGTCTTTTCCAAGCTGCTGGAAGAGGTACAGGTTTTTTTTGTTTTTTTTTTTTTTCCTTCAAATTTCAGAATGATCTTGTCTTGCAGTTTGCCATTTTCTTCGTAATCCCACTGTAATGTACTGCCTATTTCTAACGCTGCTAAGCCTGCCACCTGTAACAAACAGGATTTTTCTGTCTTCAATATCTCTTCAGAGTGACTTGCCTCCAATGAAATCCACAAGTGCTGTAATCTGCCTTTCCAGCTCTGGGCCACGCTCAGCTCCTGGCTGAGGAATTCGGGTGGCTTCATTTTCTGCCTGGGGTTTACTCACTCCTGATGCCCTGTAAGGGCTGAGTGGCACGAGGGCATATCAGGGGCTGTGCTTACGGCTCCAAAAGCCCAGCAAGAAGAAGTCAGCTGAGAACTTTGGATACAGGTAATGAAGGACTCAACGCATGTCCTTCGTAACTGCCAGGCTTTATCTACCATTTTATATTTAAAGGGTGTTCTCAGAAATACTTCTTTTGTATTAACTTCTCTACCCTAAGCATCAAATTGCAGTATAACCTTTCTCATGGACTGTTTCTGAAATCTCACAGGCTATTTCAAAGTCCAAAGCTTTTATTAAACTATCAAATTATGCCAGAGTGATTCAGTGAAAAGAAACTGAAAAACAGTAAAGCACCAGGTGCGTCCATACCTTTTGCAATGAATTCCACATGGTTGTTTAATTGTTAGCTCCAGTGTTTACATTCTAAATGTATTTTTATCTTCTTTGTAAAGTCATTTAAGTAAGTCCTAAAGTAGGAAAGGGCATGTAATTTTGGCTTCAAATGGAACATTTTGTTCAACTCATAAAGATTGCTTAATTGCTATTTTTAAGTCTGTCAAAAGCTGAGGTAAATTTTCAGGTCAGGGTAATCAAAACTTTTCTTAAAAAAGATGAAAATAAACTGCAATTTTTATTTATTTATTTATTTTTATTTTTTTCCAAAGCTGCACCTGTAACTTTTCTGTTAGAAACAAGAAGCAGCGTAAGTGTGCATGGGAGGGTAGGTGTGACAGAGGAAGGCTAGTTCTCACCCCATTTCCATTGCTGCACAGTTTCACAGCTCAGAACCTGCTCAAAAAATGAAGTGCTGCTTGCTGCGAACACACGCTCAGCATTTGTTCCCTGGGACCTACACCCGCACTAAGGAAGGCACAGGCAGCGTTCACAAAGGATGTGGGCAGGTAAGGAACGGCATTGCAGACCCAGGGTGCAGACCAAAGATGTGCCATTCTGCAGAAAAATGTTATGAAAAAGCTTTATTATGCAATGTTAATAGTTTTTGAATGGAGGGTGGTTTCACATCCCTCCTAGTCCACAGAGAGACCCCTGTAGCTCATACAGAGACCCCTGAACTCTGCTCTGGATAACACAGGTCTGCAGCCCAAAGTCTGGTGGTGATTTGTGCCTACAATCACTAATTGTCCTTCAGAGGTGACTGAAGCCACCTCCCAGCCCACCGGGACCAAGGCAGCTCTGACAGCTTTCTGAAAGATCGGTACAGAAGGTGGAGGAATTGGGGATAATCAGTGACAAGTTTAGAGAAATGCAAAAATAAGCACTTGGGATATTTACGAATCTCAGGCATGTTAAGCTCAGCTTCAGATATCAATTTGGCAGAAGTAAATATTTTTTATCTTTCTTTGTTAAATTGGGTTAGACTATCCTTTGCAGAATAAATAATTTATTGAATTTACATTCAAGTATTTCTTTTTGTATTTGCCTAGATAGGGGTAAAACAATATTTGCTGCAACATCTTGCAAGAGCTGCTGGAAAGTTACCCTTGCAATAAACAAACAAACAAACAAATAAATGTATATTAATCAGGAAGCCTGATTTTCAGCAGGGACAGACTGGCTTTGTAAGCAGACATTGCACTCAAGATTGTTCAGAATTTAAATCCAGGTTTGCAACACATTCTCACTTTGCTTTCTGGAAAATATAAATGAAACCACAATTTTCCAGTGTAGTAAGATGCAATTTCCCTTGCCTTGCAAGAACCACAATCCAGTGAGAGTTCAGATTGCTAATTCCTTACCTGCAGCTATAAATATATATATATAAAGATCTTTTAATACTTCCACATTATGTAGGATGCTGAAGGAGAAAACTCAGTGGGTAACATCTCTATGTGCTTTCCTGCAGACTCCTCTGGTTATGGCAGCGTGATTGTTAGGTGCTGAGAAAGCATTTGACATGAGAGAATGGCTGTTCTCCAACAATTTCAATTTCATTCCCACTCTTTACGTGGGTCAGAGTGCTTTATACCTATCTATTTGAGGCTGTAAAGACCCCGGTGTCATCTCCTCGTATTTCCCACTAGACCAATGTGAGAGATAAGAAAGTGTGCTTTCTCCTTTGTTGTCCTTCAGGATCAAAGGTTTTAATGGCTGCGATTTGGATTGCCGAGCAGCACAGTGAATTATGCATCTAGAAAGCTGAAAATAGGATTTCAATTATTTGCAGGTAGTATATAGATTTTTTATGACTGATCCTAATAAGCCCTCCTTAGCATTTGACAGGCAGAAGTGTGTGCATTTTTACCCGAGGAAATCAAATGAAGGAAAGAAAAGTAATTTGATTATACATGGTGGGAGGTAGTTGAAAAATGGACACGTAAAGAACTATATTGTAAATTGGGCTAGATCTGGTACAAGATGCAGGCAGCTGAGCAGTGGCTCTCATTACTCCTGCCTTCCAGGTATCTCTGCCTTGGAGAAGACCGCAGAAGCGACTGTGCCGGCTCTTCCTACGATACATGAAAAAATAGCGGGCACCTGAAGGTCAGGTATGCCCTGCATTGTTTAGACAGAAATAATATGTGAATATCAGCTTGCAGCACAGGCAGAGGATCTTGAGTCTGACTGCTGAGCAGGAAAATTCATAAAATAAACAGGCTCAGCAGGCCCGTAGAGAAATCAGAGCGGATCAGCACAGTTCAATCCGCGGCCCTTCTGCGGCTCGCTCGGGCCTGCAGCGCGGCGGCTCCTGCAAGCCGGGGCCTTGCTCTGAGCGCTGGTGGGTGGTAGGGCTTCATCCCGGGCTCCTGCCGCCGCCGTGAGCATGTGCCGGGCTCACTGCTGAGCCTCTCAGGTTAGCAGCTGCCTGCCTGGCACTGGGAAGAAGAAATGAGTAAGAAAATATCTGTCTGTAACGGCTCTTTATTGAGGAACAGCAGGAACTTTGCCTGCTGCCACGCGGGGAGCCAGGCCCCGAGGGCAGTGCTTCAGGGCAGAGCACTGAACTTGAACGTTCCCGGTCTCCTGGCTGGGGAAACCTTGCCTTACCAAAGCCAGGCTCCAGGGTGGCAAAACAGTGGGTGCTTTCTGACCTGATATATCTAGGGCTGGAGCGAGGAAGGCACCGTAAGCTACAGAAGGCAATTGCTCAGCTTGTAAGGAGGGTGACGGATACACCCCGCCGTTAGGTAGGGTGATAAGCTGTGCACAGCCATCACACAGCTCAAAGGAGTGAGCGCAGAGATGCATCTTTTTAAAGACATATCTTTGCTCTTCATACACTCCCACACAGAAGCAAAATGCCAGCGGGGACAAGCTGTATTTCTCTTTTATGTAAGATAGATGCTTCTGTGGTCCCTGTTACCTAAGCGTCTCAGCACCTCATAAATCTGTCGTTTGTTTCACAGCACCATATTAATTTGGTATTATGGGGTACAGAGGCACCACGGGGATGAATAACACAAACAAGTCTGCACAAGGGGGCTGGAATCCACCAAGCGGGGAATTGGTCCCTCAGTTCCTGGCCACCAGAAACACTCCCTGCTTTCATCCTCCTCCCAGGATCTGATCTGCTTCTGCAAAAGCACAAATGCTTCAATTTCTTCCTAACTTTCTCTCTGTAAACTTCTAATATTTTTCCATTAGCTTTACAGTTTTAAAGTTTATTTGCTCTAGAAGGGTAAAATTACGTGCTTCTTTCGTTATATGCCTCATCTGATATGAAAACAAAATATTTCACTTTGCTGCTAATTAATCACTTTGTTACCACAGACAAAATTTAGTGTTTCGTTAAAAATAAAAGCTGGGAAAATGTCATAAATGCCTATGTAGCCCTCAGAGTCACAATACACCTCTTGGTATAAAATGGGAATACATTTAGATCAGATGGTGGTGTCCACAATTTGGTACTTTATGGGACAAAATGTGCAAGTAGACCTTTTTTTTTCTTTTTTCTCAAAAGAGGTCGTCTTTATGATGCTCTTTGTGCATGGAGATAGGGGAGGCACTGGTCAGCAGAGGCAGCTCCTCTGCGAGGCCCTGGGGAGGGCTGCCAGCCGCCGCAGTGTTAGCACACGGCTTCTGAAACAACACCTCCAGCCCGCCTCAGCAATACCCCTACGCTCATTAGTACAACAAAGGAATCGTTTCCAAACGTGGTATAAATAGCTAGGATTACACAAAGCCTGCCTGTATTCCAGCCTTCATAACGCAGCACTTTGTCAGTCACTTGCAAAACACACCTGTGAGCGTCATCAGGCACAAGCTCAGTAAAAGCTGACTGTTTTCTCCAGACAACTCAGGAGATACGGCTTGTGACTACTGAGTCACATCAGTCTAATGCATTTATTCTTTTCTTATGAGAAGACATATCCTCATATATAGTTTCTGACATAAAGTAGAGGTGGTAATAAACAGATGTGTTATATTGGTCCAACTAAAAGTGCTGAGAAGACAGGTAAATAGAAAGGGAGATACAGGAGATCGATTCAGTGGTGGAAGGGAAGGGTATCCATGCTCCAGCAGCATATAGCTTTTTTGCTGGTAGCACTGCCTGTAAAAGAGGGTGTGCAGTGCTGATCTGACAATCCTTCATGTAAATACTTAAGAAAATATTTGAGGGGAAAAAAAATACTTCAGTCTCCTGAGTCCATATGCCTGAAAGGAACTTGCCATGGGGCTTATTCTTCTCTAGGAAATTTTGTTTTCACTCCCCTGCAGGCAGAACTGTTAACAAGACACGAGGCCTCTATTGTTTTTGTGTCTGTGCTGGAGGAGAGAAAGGATCCTACAAAATATGCTGATTAAGAGGTAGGCTTTTCCCATGCTGCTCTTTGCTTTTGTTTTTGTTTCTTAATGTAGTCTTTGCGGAGCACGTTTCAGTCGTTACAGGTCTACTTTTATCTTGTATAATTGAATTATTAACCTGTAACAGGGTCAGCAGAGTGGCTTACTTCTGTAGTGGTGCCCAGGTACCAGGTCACATCCAGGTACTGGTATTCACATTGAGAAGCACCGTACTCAGCGTGAGGCCTTGCTGAAGCATCTACCTGCAAAGTGTGCTGCTGCTGGAAATAAAATTGGTAATACCTCCTAAACGGAACCACAGCACAGGATGCAGAAAATCAGAAGCAGTAATACAAGTCTGGATGAATGTGAAAAATCCAGTTGTTATGAGATGCAAAAGACTTCAAGCTTTGTTTATTCAAAAAAACTAAAACAAACCAAAACACAAATCAGCAATGGGCTTTTGGAAAACCTCTAATCATCCCCTAGTTTGGCTGCATTTCTGTGCACTTAATTGAATCCCTGCTCTGTTTCAAATAGATACTGCAGATCTTGTGCAACACAGAATTAAATTGTTCACTTCCTGAAACTGAGTATTTCAGTTCCCAGTGCTGAAATCTGTTGAAACTTTCTATTTACTTTAATACAATAAGATTCTCTGTAATATATCCTCCTCTGCACATTTTTTCCTTCGGCACAATGTTATATCCTGATTCCTGTATATATTCTGGGGCTTCTTTATGCTCTGTTCTCTACTGTATGCCTTAGCAAAGGAAGAAAATTTACAGTCTGGTGTCTGCAGCCTTTTCTCCACAAATAAAAAAGAAATAATGCTGAAGTAAATAACAGATGTCAGATCACATCACAGTGTTACTTTGAGATGAGAAACGTAGTGTTAAACAGACAGTTCACAAGTCATACAAACTAAAAGATAATTAAGCATTGTTATTGTTAATTAGACATTTTTAGTAATAAAGCAATTAATAAAGCAAATAAAATACAGAAATCAAAAGCACAGCACATTTTGTGCATTCTCATAAAGCTCCCTAAGAACAGAAGTCTGTCGTTGACAATTTTCTCCTGTGTGAAGTATTTTCAATGTGCTTACTCACGCTGAGCTAGGGATGGGAAGGATGAGACCTTGATGAGGGGTCCCACTATTGTGAGAGAACAAGATCTCAGTTCCTGAAACCAATAAAACACATATTTCAAGAAAAAAAAAAAAAAAAAGACAAATTTTCAGTTAAAATATCTGAGATACAGCAGTCATGGATACACAGGGAACAATGGATGTGTCAGCAGCTTTAGTGGCTTTTCTCTGGCGTACTTGTCCCATGTACTGGGCTCTTGGGTAAGATTTGTCAGAGGATCCTACAGATCTAGGAGCAGCAGGTGATACATCTTGTCCTGGATGCACCACTGCAGTCCCTTCACTATGTCCCTGCATGTCCCTGAGATGGGATGTGATGGAGGACATTCTGTCCCATGCGGTGACAATGTAAGGGAGGAGAATATGAGAGTTTGTTCCTTTTTTTTTTCTTTTTTTTTTCTTTTTTTTTTTTTTCCCACAAGTTTTGGGAACTTGCAAGGATGGCCAGATATATAGAGGATGCACATTAGGCTTTTCCTTCTCTTTTGATCTGTTTTGACTCTCCCATATGAAAGCATCGTGTCTTTCCGTAGCAGCACTGAGGACATTCCATGAATGCACAAACAGGATAGCTTTCCAAGGTCTGCACAACCAAAGCACAGAAGCACCTAGTTAGTCAAAAACATCTAGTTGCTTAGGTCCTTTGGCAAATCTCATTCGATGTACATCTGCAGGTCTATGTGTCTTGGACAAAGGCTCACAGCATGTTGGCACAAAACCAGACCTGCAACTGCTGCAGCTTCTGATACCAACTGATATTAATGAGCATGCAGGAAACTCATCTTCTCTATAACATACTCAAAATCTCACTGTACCAATTCCAAAGTGCTGGAATTCCTGCTTGAGTACGAGTCTTTGACTTCCTTATACCAGTCCTGGACCTGCTGGCCATGTGCCCCAATGTCCAAATTTCTATTCAAGTCATCTTCATGTGAATAAGCTTCTGATAAATTACTCACCAAGATCATTACGTTCATCAAGAAAAATCATAATCTGTTCATGGGTGATTTGTTAGCCAAAAAAGTGACAACATTTTAAAAATAAATAGCGTATTATGATTTTTTCTTCCAACCTTCCCCACTCTCTTAATATGTTAACTTTCCCTCAACACCATTTTTTGCTTGTTGTTGTCACTGAGCACAAACCTTCTGTATAGCAACAGAGAGATCTTTCGTAAGACTACTGGTGTCAGCCGGATCTGTTCTCTAATTTTGCACCTTTTAGAAGCAGTGGTAGATGCACAAACACTCTCATTATCTCTCTGTGTTGCAATGTAACGAAAACCTCCATCCTGCACTGAAAGTGGAGCAATAATAGAACAGGTAGGCGGAAATGCCAATTAAACAATGTCTTAGACCATCAAATAGTGGCTTACCATTCAGCAAGGAAATCTGATGGTTTGTGCAGCACTGTTAATGGTCCATCTCCAGTTTCTCCAGGCTCTGAGTTAGTAACTTGAATTAAGTGTAAACGGGCTAGCTGTCTGTTGGTGAGTCAGAATTAAAAACTTTGCAGGAAGCTTGTCTAGCACTTTGAAACAGAGGATGCTTAAGGACCAAATAAAGACATAAGAGCTTGATAGAAGGCTGTTGAAGCTAATGGAGAGATTTTTTTCACCAAATCGTTGAACTTTGAATCAAACTGAAATACAAAAAAAGCTCAATAGAAATTTTGCAGGGGGAAAATTCTATAATATCGCGTGATCCCTGTAGAAAGCAAGGAACTGCCTCATCTAAATCAAATAACAGCACTGAGGGTGAGAAAGAGTGTATTTGATTCATGTGTTGTTCTTAGGAATGTTTGTTTTCCTTTTCAGTTCAAAAGTGGTTCATCTATCTGTGACGGATGGTTACTGTATTCTCAAATAACCACCAGCATGGCAGTAACTCAGGCACTCCCCCATCCCTGAGCTAACATCACTCCCAGAAGGTACAGTCCTGGGGGACCGTGCACAGTCCCAACAAACCAGCATTTCCTCTGCAAGCCGGTAACACTCCTTGCAGAGCTCTCTGCTTTGGTTGTGGCCTCTGCACAAATTATGTCAAAAACACATAAGAATGCCCATCGGAAAAGTAGGAATGAGAATGAGACAACTTCTTCGAGCACAAAACAGCTGAATCTTAGTAGTGGGTATTCTTTCCACCTCCAGCTTATGTTGTTTAGTTCAGCCTTATCTTGTACAGATGGTTTTGCTGTTGTTGTTTTGTTTTGTTTTCCCCAAACGACCATATAAAATCAGTTTTAAAAGTCACCACAACAAAGTGATATAAAATAATGGTACATAACATCAGTAATGAAACTCTATTTTTACTTGATTTCCTTTATTGTGTGACGCTCCTTACTTTCAGTCCAGATATGGAACATTTAATCTAGCAAAACATATTGATTAAAAAACATTTGATTGAAAAGCAATACTGCACATTTCAGGTAGGACATATTATATATGCATTTCAGAACAATAGTGGAATTTGTTCCCCTGACTTGATTGCTTCAGTTTTCTAGGTAGTCCTTGGAAACAGAGCTGTTCTCCAAGGATACAGTGAAAGATCCCTGTCTACCTAATTTAAGTGCCTATACTTCAGGAAAGAAAATCTTTGGATGCTTTCAGCGGGACCTGTCTCTCTCCTCTGACTCTAACTTTGGCATAAATAAGGTTCAGAGTTAGGTAGACTGGACCTTACTCCCAGCTTACTCGCTGAAGCAGGAATAGGAGGCCATATGTTATTCAAGCTGTCTAATGAACCTCTAAGAGACATCCAACCACTACCATGATTTTGGTGGTAAACACCAAGTGTATTGGATGTTTTTGGCAACACATTATACACTAGGAAATGTTGATTTGTCACAAGTGCTGTCATTATTACTATTATCATCATCATCATCATTACTGTTGTTAGTGTTATTACTCACTATTACATCTCAAGGAGGAAGAAGAAATTCTTCATCTCAAAGTATTTTTCAGAATACAAAAATTATTCTCTGTTGAGATCTGTCTCTATGGCTTGGGGCAGATGGCCAGCAGGGGTTTGCCTGAGTAAGGAGGCATTGCCTGGGATGGGTGTACCAGCAGTGGGACCCCTCCGCAGGGCTGTGCGGCACCTGCTGCATGGTGGAGGATGAGGCAGTGAAATTTTTATGTGCTACATAATTGTTTCAAGAAGCAAGCATCAAAGTGTTCTTTAATTCTTTTTGATATCCTTGGGCATTATTGCATTAACTGAAGGAATTTTCAAACAAAAGATGCCCAAAGACATCCATGGAGCCTCATGATTTTGGAAATCTTGCTCTACATTAAAAATAATTATAGCATTTCATGTATCCTGCATATTTCTTCACCATTCGGATTATGTACAGACATAGAACGAGCAATTAAACCAAGCTGAGAGGAAGAGCAACGTGGGCTCTGTGTGTGGGATGGTTTCCAGGTGGGATAGCTTTCATAAGTGCCTTAAAAAACATTCTGCCACATGGCTCTTTAGAGGCCTCCCCACAGAAGCAGCTCAATTATTCATTCAGAGCAGAAACTGTTTTATTACATGTCTTGTAGTTCGAATGGTTAGACTGAAATGTGGGACACTCTGCTCTCAACAAGGTTCTGGTACTTGCATTTGTACTTGCACTTGTCCTGCAGAGCGGTAAAAGAGTTGCCAACACCAGCTGGGAGATTGGAATATCATTAGCACATATTTTGTGTTGTATCTTCAAGGTTAGCACAAATCACAAAACCTCTGCAGCTGAAAGAGAGAAAAAGAGCACAGCTCTGGAATGAAACTTATTTTTCAAATCAAGCTGGACAAATTTTAAGATATGATTGAATATTTTCCTTTGGCCCAGGGGAAGATTGCTGCTGTATTACACCGTCCTGCAGAATAACATCCTCTCAGAGACTTGCTCCTCATCATTGCTTGAAGTGCTATTCCTGACCCCAACTGCGCATATTCTCCTTTCAGACTTTCTATGTGCACTGGGCAGCTGGGACAGGAGATGCAAAGCTGGGACACTGCCCAGTTCGCCCACGGGCTCCCTCTGCCACCTCTCCCACCTGGGGACATACCAGGGACCTGCACCCACCACAACTGCATCCAGCAGTGTGAGTTCCCCTCCGGATGCCACTGTGGTTGTATCCAGCTTTTCTTCAGGTATTCACCCGAGAGCTGGGGCATTTACTACTGCTTTGGGTTAAGAAAATAGATAATATTTTCAGCATTTTTCTGTGTGGAAAAAGAAAAAAAAAAAAAAAGGGTGAAGCTTTCCCCCTTCATATCTAGCACCAAGTTGTGTGAGTTCAAATTAATATTGTGCCATTAAGGTCCATGGCTGAATTGGGGGCTATGTGGTACCACAATCTGGCGCTGAATTAGCAGTGAATGATTTTCAAAGATTTTCCTTGAACTAACATTGACTTAATTATGTCACACATTATATATTACCATATGTACACATTACCAAGGCTCTTGATTATTTTCTAATTTAAATTTCTCCAGCAGTTCTCTAAAGGCCACTAATCCAGTATCACTCTACAAATGAAAGTTACTTACCACCACGATGCTCGCCTGCAACTGCCGAACCGAGCAGAATATCTCCCCATCTATCCATAACTTTGTATTTCCCCAAAGTGAAGAATGCCTAGTTAATTGTGGTCAGTGTTTACACAGTAAATGAGCATGATTCCAAATTGTTCTGTTTGATTTTAAAATTGGATTAGTTTATGTTTCTTCATAAAGCAACTACATTTGGTCAAGCTCGTTTGATGGCACTCCGGAGACAACAAGAGTGGCGAATGAATCATTTAATCAAACATGCAAGCTAACTCTGCCCGTCCATGGGCTATGGCATCTCCTGCAGGCAGGCTGGTTCCTTCATCTCAAGGGACAGGACCCACCCAAGGGGCCTTCCCAACAAGACGCGGTGGTCCCAGAAGTGACACCATCTCAGAGGGATGTCCTTGGTGTCACAGTGATGTAGGAGTAGCTATGAAATGCTGATGTAGGGCAGGTGCAGGCTTGCTCCTGCACCACGCTCCATTTTGTAACACCAACAAAAATATTCCAGATCTGAGAGACCATAGTGTCTATATTTTTGCATGTTTAAGAGTTGGAGAAATAGAGAAAAGATATAATCCTACTCATCAACACACTCAGAAGAGTCGTCACTGGTATTAGCTCCATGCCATTCGTGATAACCCAAATCCAATGAACTCATGATGTTTAGAAAGGTTTACTTATTCTGCTCCATTATTCAAGTTTCTTATCTAATGTTTTCTGTCAGGACCAAAAATGTCTGAAAACTTTGAAGGTACGAAAAGAATTAACAAATAGAATACAAGTACCCATGTACCAAATATCAATATTGTGCTCTGAGCTCAGAAGGTGAAATCATCGATTCAGGAACCTGCTGAGATCCCCTATTGCAATTTACATACAAACTTCAGCACAGGAGAGGTGCCTGAAGCTTGGCAGCCTTGGTTCTCCGTGAGTTTTTTAATACTTTTTCCTACCTGATCCACCAGAAATTACCTTCCGCTCGCTGATCTGCTATTGAGGACATCAGTGGGATGTCGGTGTATATAATTCATGCTGCAATTTTATTAGAAAAAGAGAGATCCCTTGTTCTGCACATAAAACTGTTGAACAATGGTATCTTTCACACACCTGCAATACAAAATAATAGTAAATTAACCTAGGTTCACCCCAGAGATACTTGAAACTCCATGCATTTTTCAGAGTGCCCTGAGGTTTTAATTTATAATCTAATCCAAACTCAGAGAAACTGCAGCTTCATGATTTCATACCCAGCGTGAGATCACTGCAATTGGCATGCACACCATAAAACATTTAATGAATATGCTAATAGGTAAGTTAAGGTTAGGAAAGGAAGATGGGAAATCTTATGGCTGAAACCAGCTCAGAATTTAGATGCCTCCTCCATTCCCTGTGCACTGGTAACTGCACGCAGCTTTCCCATGGCTCTTTCCATTCAAAATTTGAATCAATGCTTTTCTCATGAAAGAAATTACCATAATGGAATCAAAAAAGTACGAATTACGGTACAGGAGGAGATCCGAACATCTCTGAGAAACTCCAGATCACAACTCAGATTAAAGACATGGGCAGTCCCTTCCAGGGGGAGGTCCCAGCTGCATTTGAATGTGAATGAATTTCACCTCTAGATAAGCTCTGGGGATGCTGATTACTGCAAAATAAGTGAAGGGTTAGATAATACGTTTTAAAAGAAGACACAAAGGCATATGAATGTATGTAGTAAGGCTATATGATTCTTTAGCTATGTCAGGCATGTGACCACAACTTCTCTCTTAAAATGCATACAGGAAAAATGGCATGTGCATGAAACTCCAGGTATTGTTGTGTTTTGGGAAGAAAACCAGACCAATGCAGAGCAATGTCTGGATTGCTGTATGACGTAGATGTTTATTGGATGCCTGTATGTGGATACAAATGCACACTTGTATGTATACATGCATTGACCTTTCTTATGCTTTATCTCTTTCTTCCTGTACTGCTTTTATAAGATTTCAGATGTATTGTGTAGTGAAATGTCCTCCTGTAGCTAACACATACCGAGACAGGGCTCTCGTTCTCAGAAACTGATTAAATCAGGAGTCTTAAAACAGTTTGCTTGTTTTTATATGAGTGGTTTTGAACCCCGTTGAATGAGAGTTTAAACACTACAAGCAAAGCATTAATGTTTAGTCTGTAGTACACTCATAGCCCTTAGTGTCTGAAACAAGTTTAGCCAAAGGATTCTGCTCATGTGAGAGAAATTGCTGTGATCAATCATTGCGCACTCAGTGATCAAAGAAAACACTGAATCGAGGGCTGGGCGGCACTTCTGCAGTCAGCCAAAGACAGGGAACGCTGCAAGAGAGCTGCTGCATGTTCTACAAGGAACCCGCAATTAATTTTTCATATCAAAATGATAAGAAAACCTATGAAACAGACACTGAGGCCATTGGAATTGGATATCCCAGATCATGTAGTTCACAAAAAGAATTAATCCTGGAAGATTTATGTATCGAAAATACAATTTCTAGATCTGATGTTGTCATAAACCTTTGTTTGCCTAGTTTGCATGAAATTTAAGCTGCTGACAGATCCCGCTGGATAAATTTCCATTTCTAAACTGTTGCACCATGTTGTACACTGTGGATTGCCATTGTTCCCTCCCCAAAAGCTGTTGTATATCATTGTTGGATGAAACAAAAATGGAGCTACATCCATAAAGAACTTGGATGGAGAACCGGGAGAGAAAAACACACAGGTCTGTCACTTTTGCGAGCAGGACAACCGTGTGACAAAGGGAAGGTGGTGTTAAATCTCGGTTACCCGCTACAAAGCTGGTGCCCATGAGATGAATTGACCAGCATGTCTTGACTGAAGTTTGTAGAGCTGAGGGGGATTTGCTGTATGTTGGATCCTGCGGGATGCATGCAGACTGACAAATGTGTTATCCAGCCCTCAGATCAATTTATGGCCACTGTGCCATTTGGCCCAGGGCCAGTGGCAGCTGCCACTGTTGGAAGAGGATGGTGCACTCTCACAAGCAGCGCCGTTCATGCAGGAACATGGCTGAGCTCATCCCTGCCGCCTGCTCTTTGTAACAGGTACTCGGGCTAGATGAGAGAGCAATTAATGGAAAGAGAATTAGTCTCACCACCACTACCACCCCCGAGAAGAGATTGCCCCGTATCAGCTCTCTACAGCTGCTGCGATAGGGTTTTATTTCTTCACCATCTCACAGGAACAAGGAGGAAAGCTCTATGACATCCACATCAGCACACAGCACTGGGTTCAAGCCCTTGGGGAGATGCTCTGGTCTTGTAGCACCTGAAGCACTTTGTGAAGAACTAAATGTCCTACAGGATGGGTTTTGCAGTAGAGATCTAGAAGCTGCTGTCCTCAGCCTCAGGCTCAGATGTTATTTCTTGCCTGGAGGAAATTCCTGCACGGTGTACTGCATATTTGGATAATGTATCAGATTTGCATTAATAGTGCAAATCTGTCAATACAAACTATTGATTATATTGGGTATTTTTGCAACACATAAAGCTTTATTTTTCAGCAGTATTTTTAGTAAAAATCACAGCATAAGCAAGAGTTTATTCAAGCCGGTGAGTCCTTCACCCCTGTACTCCTGGGAAAACCAACCAGATAGACAGGCATTCCTACAGACAGCTGCAGCATGTGGACAACATGGGCATCTGAACAGAGAGTGCTTGAGAGCGGAACACAGACATAAGCCCCTACTCTGGTTGGCACCCACTGGGACAATTTACTGAGCTAAACGAATGCTGCAGATGAATGCTGCACCACCCAGAGTCTGCCTACTGAACTAACCCCACTCTTAGCTTTAGAAAGAGGAATATCCACTTACTAAAAATCAGGGATGCAGTAGTTATATTGGTAATTAGAGCAGGTGGGCAACTAAAGGCACGGAAAAAAGTTCTCTTCCATCTGTGTGCTTGCAGTGGCAGAAGTGAGGATGCAATATTGATTTGCAGGTAAGAAACACGAAGGAGCACATCAGGCAGTGCCTGCCAGCAGGGTCAGGAGTGCCACTCATGGTATCTTTTGCCTCACAGGGGTGAAGTATGCGATTTTAATGTTTCTTAAATAAGTTTCTTTTATTTGGTCCCCATCACTTGCATTCCACGCTGATTATGAATTCTGAACTTCATTTTCTTTCAGTCACAGAAGTAGGCTTAATCCAGGATTTAAACCAAAATGTAGTTTGGAAACAAAATATAATGTTTAGCTTTATTTTTCCTTTTGGTTTTGTTGAATGAAGCCCTTTCTGAATGCATAAAATAGCCAAAACACTAAGGCAAGAAGGGCCTGTTAACAGACAAAGTAACACATTCAGGCTTGGACTCGTTTTCACCCATTTTCCTCTATTCTTAAAATGACAGAAGACTCAACAGTTTATTAGGCAATGGTCTTCCAAGCTGAAGCCTCTCCATCCTCCTCAAATAGGACACCTGACTTTGACAATATTGGTGTCTTACACAGAACCATTTCAAAATTAAAATATTTTTAATATGAGACTCTAAAGCAACAAAGCAATTGTATTCACACCCAAAGATCTCATTTTACCTAATCCTTATTTACAGCACCTAGTACCCAGTCTACCACAGCGAGATGCTTTTTATATTACTCTAGGCTGAAAACCCAGTATTTACAACCACTTATTCCATGGAAACATACTCCAAAGAACAGCTACAAAGATGCAAAGTGAATATTCTTTTTTTGTTTGTTTTGTCTTATTTTTAACAATATATATATATATTTTTTTTTCTTCTGTATATTAACCAGCAGTTCTCTTTGTGGCAATGAAGTGGACATGAACAAAAAAAGAGAAGGGAATTATTTCTCACAATATTATTTCTCGCTTCCTCACATCTTCCTGGAGAGGGAGAAAACCCCCACAGCTACCTCACTCGGTGTGGCAATGCAGATATATGAATTAAGCCACCTCCCAGCAGACGCATACTGCACTAATAAGGATTCTGCTAAATTGTCTGGGAGAGGTCTGAGGAGGTGAAGAACTGTAGGATTAACTGCTTTGTTATTAGGGCTCTCTTTCTTTAAATGGATGATGAAATTGTGACCATAAGAGTGAATGTTTAATGCAGATTAATTTAGTGACCCAGGCCGAATAAGGGTGGTTGAAACCAAGAAAACACATTAACACTCATCTTCAAAAAAGCTTATCGCTGCCTGCTCCCCAGTGTGGGGTAATTAATCAGCCTTGGTGGAGACCCAGGGAGTCTCGTACAATGAGCAGAGGATTTCCAAAGAGAAGTACAAATGAGTCAGGGACAAGCTCTGCTACTTAGGAAAAATCACTGGCAGATTTCTTGTTTCAAAAATCACAGCTGCAAATGCACAAATCTGTCAAAGCCAACCTAAAGAACCCAGAATTCCCATTTAGTTGGGGATTTAGCCTATTTACTGAATTCCAGATTCTCGCTTTGCGATGTTTCCAACTCCTGATCTCCATCAGAGCAGTCTCTGACTGCAAACCAGTGCTTCCTGGGTTGCTCGTCCCTTCGTGGCCAAGCAGCTTCAGGCATGGTGGAGCAGATGATGGTGAATTAGTTGATCCTGTCCTCTAAGCCAGCCTCCTCCCCGGTGGCAGGTAATCTGACAAATTTAATCAAAGACTGAAACATATTCTGAAAGATTCTGCTTGTCGTATGGAAATGATGAGAGGCAAGAAAACCCACTGTTGATACACTGTGTAAGAGACTCGTGTTAACACCCCACAAAGTAAACATGAATTTAATACAAATATCACTGAATTTTTAAAATGAGGAGAAGAGCGGAAGAAGTCCCAACTATTTGGCAGCTCCATGCACTGGGTGCAAACTTTGCACCACTTGCATGAGCATCCTGGTAACGTGGAGGTAAATGGGCACCTTGGGTCTGCAGGACTGTCTGGGGCCACCAACCCTCTCCAGCCCCACCTGGTCACCTGCACCCAGCATGGTGGCCCCGAGGGGGGATGATGCCTACAGCTATACATGTGAGATTTAACAAGGAAGAAAAAAATATAATAAAAAAAAACAGCTTTGTAATGTTTGTTGTTTGTGTTTTGCTAGGCCCTGCCCTCTGGTGCTGTGGTACAGGGCACAGCTACATGGAGAGCAAAGACAGCTGTGAGGTTCAACAAAATAAGTGAAGGGTTTTACAACTGGAGCCATCTTCCAGCTCTGGGCCCATATGTGCCTCCTGCACTTTTCAATGTGACGCTGGTGCTCGGGAGCAGTTGGATAATCTGATTTCTGGCCATGGAAGGAGGCAGTCCGACCCAGGACACAGTGACCCAGCTCCTGTGACAGGAGCCCGGCCTACCCCGTGCCATCAGGTGGCACCTGCAGGGAGCCACTCTTGCCATCAGCCCCCCAACTGCTCGTGAAATATCTCAGCACTCTGACATTGGTTATGCATGGCACGAGGGTTTGGGGCACGTGAAGATGTTAATCAAGCAGGCCAGGTGCTGATATCCAGTGTTTGCTATCACCAAGGCTGCAGTGGGCCTTCAGGAGCATTGTCAGCAGGGAGGCTTGCCAGAACAGGTCACTGAAAGTTGAATTTCACAAGGGACTTAATTTACCTGTCTTACCACTCAGGCTTTTAAAGGGAGAAAAACTGACCAAAAGCCTTAATTAATATGCTGTGAGATGACTGCTAAATTAAACATTGTAGCATATTGTCTGAACTTAATCACATAATTTAGCAGCCATTTAAAGAGCAGCAATCTCTCAAAAGGCAGATCCAGGTTCTTCCTTTTCAAAGGCCAGTGCAGGCGTGGGTGGCAGGAGGTCAGAGCTATTTAGTGATTTGCTGGCTGCTCTTAAGACGATGCATCTCTAAACCTTACTTTGTGTAAAACATCATTTTAGAAAGAGTTCTGATGTCTTTGGTGCTACTGCAAAGGAAGGCCTCACATCTCTCATTGTATTTGTTATTAAAATCCATGATTTTTATTTATATGAAGGATTTCCTTGACCCACAATTACACTTTTCCTTCACACCAAATCTTTGTTACACATATGTCTTGGCCTAAGACCCCAAAGTTGTTTGTATGTGTTCTCCTTCTTTCTATGCTGTCCTATACCTGGAATGTTGCTGTTGTGCTTCAAGGTCCTGACCAGGAACAGGTCCCTGTCATACTGAAAATTGTGCAAACAGAGATAAAGAGAAGCATCTGCTCTGGAGAGATAAGATACACAATCAGGCAGGATTTGTACCCTCCAGGTGAGGTGCACTCCTGCCAGTCTTCTGGCTGGCCATGGAGGAGGTGAAGCCAGCTTCAGTGGAGCCACCTGGATGTACGAGATGGCAATCTGTCCCCTGGGGACTAGGTTGTGACGGAAATGCAAAGTTTTGCATTGTTTATCATCGCGTTGCTCCAGGCTATGATCACACTGTTTGCAGGTGGAAGGACACCCTGACTTTTGTTTGACATAAACTGGGGAATCTGCACAAGACTCCGTGGGAGGCAATGGCAGCAATCCCACCACCATGGTCCGAGTCACACGGTCCTTTCTGGAAACAGCTGGCTTGCCTTGCTGCTTCACAAAAAAATAGGTTGAGGTATTTTTTTCATTATAACTGAAGTTGTGTCCACCAGCCTGACCTTCTTGGTCACTCCAGCAGGTTATTGATGGACCCTGCCACTGGCTCAACATGGAGTTTGAGGCAGAGAGCTGTAGCGCTGGAACAGCCCCATGTGTGCATTGCAGTATTACACCTTCTACTAGGAAAAAAAAAAAAAAAGTAAATTTTGAAACCTAAAGTATTTAATACTTTAAAAACTTACAAAAATAATAAAGAGTAAACAGTAAAGAAAGTTAAGAATAGAAAAAGAAGTGTGAGTTTGGGAAGGAGTCTGTACAGAAACTCAGTGACCATTTCTGCTGGGTGCAGAGGATTTAAGAAGAGTACAGTGACAACTAGAAATATTTATTTTTCTCATCTGTTCAAAGAGAACATGAATACTACACAATACATAAAGGTTATTGTCTTACTATTGGCACTAACACATGCAAAAATTATGAATAAAACTATGCCATGCTACAAGCACATGTGGCATGTCTATACATCATAACCCTGCCACCAGCTCTGCAGGGATCAGAGACTCAGCTGATTTGTATTTGATGCATGCAGATTGCTCCCTGATTCAGCTCTGAAGGTCAGACTCTTCAGAGGTGTTTAATAAACAGCTTCTGGAGAAGGTCCATGGGAAGCGTGATGAGGCATTGGGCGCCCACTTCATGGCTTCTTCCTTGGGGTGGAGGTGGCTGGGGCTGGAGCCTGCCTGGGCAGCAGGAGGCTGAACTCCACCAGGCTGAAGGCAGTTTTGTTGGCAATCACAAAAAGAACACTAATTCTTCTACTTAATTGCTCACATCCTGGTGGAAAAAAAGGATGCTACCAATTTAAGTCTTGATTATATGAGCACCTGAAATCCTTACATGGCCCTATAAACTGCTAACAACCAATTTGGTCTCATGTCCAGCCCCATCTTTTATGTTCAGAAATAATAAAATCCTGGTAAATAAAACTTTTATCCTCATTATTGCCTTTGTTTCAGATATTGATAAAACTGTTGCAAACATTAATTAGCACCATTAGGTATAGTAATTACTGCCTGATTGCTATTCCCACGATTCAGCAAGAGGACTCACCCTGAGCTGCTGCTCTTCCTAGCACAATTCTTGTGCTTTTTTTCTTTTTATTAATAAAAAAGAATAAAATATTTAAAAAAAACTTCCACAGTACTTCACTTATTTCCCTCACAATTGCTGATTTTCTCCTGTAAAACTCAAGTTGTTTTTTTAAAAATAATATTCAAGACTTTCGATCTTCACAGCTGCAACCTCCTCAGCAGGAGTGAGGCTTCTTTAAGACATGGTAGGATTTTCACTCTCCTATAACCCCTATTTTTTTTTTTTTTTTTTCCTGAAGAAGTGCTTGGCTCTGGTGCTGTCTGTGCTGGCAGAAGATGGGGCTATCCCCAGTGATTTCCTTTGCTTAAACTATCCAGCTTTTTCTTTCTTCATGAGAAGTTGCATTGCCGGAGTCAGACGGTGGATGCTGCAGAACTTTTTTAAAGAACTACACAACAAGATCAGCAATGCGAGTTTAGGAGCAACCAGGCACGAAAGAGGTAACGGGGAAGGGGAGAAAAAAGCGTGTCTGATCCTTTTGGGACCTTGACTTGTAATTTAATGCAAGGAAAGGTTTACAGTCAGTGGCCCCTGCTGCCCGCCTTGCTCCTGGACCCATCCTGCGAGGGCTGCCCCAGTCAGGTCTGCCCACACCACTTTCTCTCAGACACTTGCCTGTATTGCCTGAGCTAGTTAGGCTCTGGTCTTCTCTTAAGTGAAACATCTCTGAGGAACATCTGCTATTCTGAAGGCTGTAACTTCTTTGCCAGGTTCGATGGCTATGACCGAAGACTGTGCAAAATGTTTTTATACCAAGACGGCTAACTTGAAATAGGTATTGCAATATAAAATCCTAATGGACGGACATAGCTGCATGTTTTACCTTCATGCATATGGTAAAGTCAATAATGCATCTGTCCCCCGTCTCGTTTGTTTAGCTACATAGAAGTTAAAAAATAATCTGTTTTGTTTCACAAAAATTTTGTATTAGAATGTACGTAAAGACCCTGTAAGCCTTCCAAATCATCCTGAGAAGCCAGGGTTACGCTCCTGCAGATCCCATTTATTTTATTTATGTGTAAATCTGTTGTAGAACTGGGCTGTAAATTGTTGTGTTGCTTTATGCTTGTTGAGCACAGACTTCATTTCATCTGAGAGGCGGTGATATTTAAGTAGCTGATTAAGTGCGAGTCTTTCAGGATGGAAGATGCTTTACAGCCAAAGCCACCTATCCTCTGCGTTAGAGCAAAGCTAAATGCTGTGTGAAAGGCATCATAAATCTGGGTATCACTGAGTGCATCCTGCAGGATGCAAGTTCAATAGTTTTGACAATTAAGTGTTTTAATTAAAAAAGACAGAATAGATAACAAAATGTGTTATGTATGTCATTTTTTTTTAAGCTACTTACAACATATTGTTTCAATTTGTTAAGTTTTGCAGTGTTGATGATTTGCACAGTATGGGCTGGGTGCAGAGCTGCTTTGCGAAGGGAGAAGTTAAAGTTTTTAGTAGAGAAAAGTTGTTGGTGTGGCTACTGATAGTACTTCTGGGAAGATGCTGAGGCAGGGATAAGTTTGCCTTTATGTTCACCATCATCCTCATGTAAGCAACTGCTCAGTATACCCAGGTACAAGTTTTTTTTCATCTTTTTTTTTTTTCCTGTTTGGCACAAGCTAATTTCTGGTGAGGCAGTAAATGAAGTCCTTTTTTAATTCATCAGCTGTTATAGCAATGCAATATCTAAACGGTTATCATTGGGTTTCAGCGTGAATGTCTTTGCAAGGGTCAACTGTGGTGGGTTTCCCACTTGTTGTGCTCTGTAAGGCGAAGTGAAGAGCTCTCAGTCCTCACTGAAAGCCAAAAATGTGCTGGGTGGCTCTGCAGCAAGGTGGGAATGGGGTCTCTGATAGCCACAGACTTACGCTGTGATGGGTAAGGCTGCTAACGTTGTTCACTCACAGCATTTATTTTAAGATGAGTCTTTGGGGGGTTGGTGAATAAATCCTGCTTAAAAATATATTTTTTTTTCAACTGAAACCAGCATCATATTGTAAGCCTGTTAGCCTGCTTTGTCACTTTTCAGATTAATTATTACATAAACAGCGGATGTTGGTTTGTTTGCTGCTCGCTGGCTGCCTCAGCTGACCTCTGCTCTGCAATGAGTCAAAACTGAATAGCTAAGAAGGACAATGACTCATGCTATTAATCTAAAGCAAATAACTCCCCCCCCTTTTAATCTACGTAATACTTGCTTAAGGTAATCTGCACCTTCTGTTTAGCTGTCTCCAATGTAACTGTTGCGATTCTGGAACAAAAATACTTTTGCCAAAACCTTGTAGGAAGTGGGAAGCTTTGGGACGATCAATCGCCCCCATTTTAAACTTGTAGTTTCTGCATTAGTAATTTATTAAGTGTTTTGACTCAAATTAATTGAGATGGTACAAATTTTAATATACCCAGAACTACAGACGTCTGTCTAATTCTCTCTCTCATAATGTGCTGCAGTGTTTTAATCAGTATTTCATCTCCTTACTTGGAAAGGTAACTATGGAGGAATTAATTCCAGCAGCCCAAAATGCGGTGGGGGTTGAATGGTCTCCCCCCCCCCAGGGATGGCCCTGCAGGAACTGCAAGACAGTTCTGTTGATTTCAGAGAGATGTACTGCAGGTTAAGGAGGAGTGGGATGTATATCTGAAATACATAGTTTTGTTGCATACAGTATAATCATGCCCTTCATCACTCTGAATTGGGGGGGAGCATAACGTGATAAGCTATTTTAAGGATTTCTCATCTGAAGCGCAGATGCTACAGTACTAGAAAGAGACCAGAAGTACAGTCTTTGTCTTCAAAGACATTAAATAATGTTATGTAGCTTCATTTGTGCTCTCTCTTTCTAATTACCAGAAATAATTAAAATTACATCACACTTGCATTTTCTTCTCGCTCAGCTGCTACGAAATGCAGTTCCAAATATGAAAAAAAGGGAGTAAAATTTAACCTTTCAATCTCTAGCAAAATTTTAAGGTCAGCTCTTCAGTATCCTCAGCTTAGTTGGCAATTTTCGGTGTGGAAACCATAAGAAGAGGCACGAAGAATACAGGCATGCCCATCGACAGAAAAGTGGAAATAGGTAGTCCCACTGGGCATCTTTATTTACGATCCACTCCTTATCCCAGCTAGAAGTGCCCCTGGCACCTTGAAATGAGCACAGAATTTCCTTGTGCCTTATTATGTCTTTGTTCACTTGCGTAGCAGGAGGAAGGCTTGGAGCCAACATGTTCTGTTTCATTAGCAGCAAGTGTCATCCTCAGGTTGTGCACTCTGCTCCTGCAGAAAGGCAGCTCCCTATTTATCTGTACAGGGCATAGAGCATCTCTTGTGGAGCCGGGATTCATTTATAATTAGACTCTGCAGGGCCTGGTTTCTCAGAATCTTTGATATTAAAATAATGCAGGAAGGCTGTAGACACGATCACATCTTATAAAAAATGATTGTCCGGTATCTCCACTAATAAAATCTCCGGGTTCAGTTCACTGCTATGGGGCACAGCTGTTAAAATCAATCACTGACTTTTTGCTGAAATGCATTTTGTTTTCATGTATGTGTGTAAAATAGTAATTTATTAAAGCAGAAAAAAAAAAAACCTCATAGTACAGTACTCTAAGCTTTTCTTCAGAAATAACTTGAAGGTCCTGAAACAACATTGAGAAACAGATCTTTGCTGGAGCTCAATGAATAACTCAGTGACTACAATATCCACTTTAGATCTTGGCAGCCGTGTTCAAGTAGTTACCCTACCTTTCCTTTTTCATACACCCTGGGACAGTGGAAAAAAAGCTATGATGGGCTACTTCATTAAAATTGAGCAGCTTGACATTTTGGAAGAGTCTACCTCAAAGTAAGATGAGCAGCCTGTGTCTGTACTGGGGGAGCAGACGAATCCGAGCAACAGAGAAGAGGTGGTGGACTAATGAAAATATTGGAAACTATTGCTGCATTAAGTAGTTAGCTTTATTGATTGATTTTTATTTTTTTTCCCCATCTCCAATTATCATGTCAAGCTGTTTCACAGCAATATGGCTGGGAAGTACTGACCTGGAAAGATAAACATTTCCACGGAGTAGGAACAGCCCCTAGGTGATTTTATTATTACTATCTTTTCATTATTTTTATAAAACTAAAGAACATTTCTGGCAATTGTGTCCTCTCTGATGTATCGTGCCACAGTGAAATGATTTGCGTGAATCCCTATTACATTTTGTACTGTTGCAACTATGCCATGTCAGAAATTGTTAAAAAAAAGAAAGAAAAAAGGAAGAAATTAGCAAAACAAAGAAATTGTTCTAAGAGGTTTTAAGGAGATTTTCTGAAGTGTTTCTGTAACACTTTGGTAATACTTTTCTCCACTAATGTTCAGTATAAAAAAATGTTTTCAAACTGTTTCTGTCAAGCGTAGACATTACTGTGACTTTCTTCCATTTGCTGCTTTGGTGGTAGAGGCAAAATCTTCTGCTTTAAAAAAAATATTGCATTTTGTATCAAAAAAAATTTTTTTTGGAAATCATACTATTATTTTTGTAGTGGAGAAAATCCATAGTAAGAGTGGAACAACACAAGACAGCAGGAGGTACAGCCAGGAGGAGATAATGGAAGTTTTAACTGAATGAAAACCTCCAGCCCGCGATTCAAGAAAAGTGAATAGGATGACTTATTTTATCTCATGCAGTTTTGGGCAACTGAGTTTTTTGATGGGTTTCTAGAAAAATCTATCCGTACTCTAATCCCCGAATGAGAGTGAACAGAAAATCTTCCTTACTTTTAGCACAGTTGGAAATGTTAAAAACAGACTTTTTTTTAACAAACCAGAGGGGGGGAAAGAAAAAAAAAAAAAACTTCTCTACAGTCTTAACCTTAACTAAAATAGAGGTGACAATGAGACTTAATTGTCTTTCTCAATTCGGGACATTAAAAGCACTGACAGGCTTGATGGCTGGAGTAATTACAGCATAGTTGGTGCTGGGAGACCTCAGTTTAATTCTGGTGTGAACCACTGATCAGTGCTTTGCTGCTGTCAGGCCATCCCAGTAGCTTTTCAGAAACCAGCACGTACTAACTAACTTGATGG
Source organism: Anser brachyrhynchus (assembly GCF_964034855.1). Classification (NCBI taxonomy): domain Eukaryota; kingdom Metazoa; phylum Chordata; class Aves; order Anseriformes; family Anatidae; genus Anser; species Anser brachyrhynchus. The sequence goes on from NC_137705.1 coordinate 3,039,118, forward strand.
TAATTACAAATTTTGTTCCATTATTAGAACTTCAAAAGTTCAGAGTGAAGAGAGGGAATGAGAACAACTGAGAAACAGCTTTTCCTATTTTTCTTTAAAAAAGAAAAAAAAAAGTTTAATCCTCGGAAATGTCTTTGATGAATATAACAGAGCCTGTGAAATGCTGGCCTCTGACATAACCTAGAAAAATGACATCAGCATGGATCACCAGGCAGATATTTTACACGTCCTTTGTTTCTTTGAAGCCCAGCAATGACACGTCAGGACGGTTCTGCTGGAGAGTGTGCCAATTTCCCTCCATATGCGAGATTTATTATTGCAGAATCAGTCAAGAAATTACCAGGGGAAACGATTTAATTGACATGGACGGTTATTTTGTGACTCTCATAAATCTCCTTTCACAAGATCCTACGATACCCTCATTTATGATAATTTCAAAAGCTGCAAAAGAGTTAGGGGTCCAAGTATAACCAATTGTAAAATTCCTAATGACTTCAGTGGTGTTAGTATTTCATCTCAGAAGCATCAGACTTTCTCCTCTCTGGATTTTTGCAGACCTTCCCAGAGCTATGTACCGCTGCACGTCCGCGTGTACTACGCAGCTGGGAACTCCTGCCCAACTTCCTGACGAAAAACCTCCAGGTTTTAAAGTCGAGCACTTACCGGAGTGCTTTCTACGAGGTGTTTCATCTATAATCCTGGATCACAGTATATCACCAAGGATACATCATGGATCATACTATATCACCAAACCCTGAAATGCAATTACCATTGGAGCTGAATGTGGCAGCAAATATAATGGCTAACACTACACAGTATGTTAGACAAATAGACACCAGTGGACAGCTATAAGGGGCAAACATTCACCTTGACTTTACTACGGCAATTTGTTTTATTTTCTATTTCCTTAGCTCCTGCTGGCTTTTGCTTAGTTGCTCCTCAGACAAATACCTCTTCAGAAGTTGAGGCTGATAAGAGCACAACTAACTAAAAGTAAAATTTGAGTTAGGGCTTCGATTTTGTCCACGTGAAATGTGTATTGAGGTAAGATTTGCTTAGGTTACCCAAGTGTTCATTATCCATATAAAGTAGCATGTTCTAGTATGCCTGGACTAGCCGCCCATATTTACTTGTAGCAGAACGTGACCTTAATTCAGTTCCTGCAGAAACCAGCAGGCCAGAAGCGATCGGTTCTGCATGTCGTTTAAGAGACACTGTTATGCCACCTGGTTCCCCTGCAGACTGACATTTTGCTGACCCTCGCCTAAATCTAGGGAATACCCCTCTGTCACCAGAATCATGGTTTCAAACTCCTTTTCTTTGACTCTCACTGGCGTGCCCTTGCAGCACCTCGCCGTCCCTGGTTCCCCACGTAGTCCATTGCACCCAGGACAGCAAAGGCCGCAGCACCCCTCTTCATAAATACAGATCCTGTCTCCAGCTGCTCTGTGACGATTCAGCAACCAAAGCGCTTCCCTGCAGGGCACAGAAACCTCCCCCCCCAGTTACAAAGCTCGCCACAGTTTTTATTTGTGCTCGTGGTTAGGTGGCTCTGGTCACCGTTAGGGGTTTCTGCATCGTTCGGAGAGCTTTGGGCGGTGCAGGGGTACAGCAGCTTCGTGCAGTCTCTGGCAGGATCAGACCAAAATCTGTTTTACCAGGATCCTTGATCCTAAGTATATGGATTTCCCCTCAGCTGTGTTTATCCTTAGATACAGAAGCAGATACATTTTTGTGGCTTGCTAATACTCTCTCATCCACTTCAAAGACCCATTTGAGAAAGCTAGTTAGCTTTTTAGTCCATAAGGGAAAGCCCTGGCATCAGGTCTTATCTAAAGGTCTGCAAACTGTCATGGTCACCACGGTAAAAGTCTTTCTTTTCTAGCTAGAATCAGAATAATAGAGTTGGGTTTAAAAGATGGTGGCTTTTGTAGTTTCAGTAAATGAAGAATAATAGAGTACACTAATTAGAAATTCCTTGTAACACTTCACTATGAGAAATGACATTGAATCTGAAAGCTTCATAATATTTAAATATATTTCATGACAGAACACTGGCAGCATTTAAAAGGTCTTAGGTGTTTTGAATTCCTGATTGGTTTGACAGCTTGACAGTGATTTGTAAACCGAAGGTGTTGGCAGGGCTTGCTCTTCTGTCGGAGCAGATATCAAAGTTCAGATTGCAGACCAGTCGCCGCTTGAACACAGAGATGAAAAATTGCACTCTGATAAATGTTTTCACTGTGGAAGAAGCCAGATTGTGATCCTGAAAATAGTGAGGCCTGATCCAAAAATGATTCAAGCCAATGGAAAAACTTCTATTGATTTCAATGGCCTTTAAATCAATCATTTTCCTTCTCATACAGCCTATTTTATGGCATGCTGGGTGTATTTGGGGGTTTTCAGAGGACATGCTAGAGCTAAACCCCCTAGTAAGTCTACACCAGAATAAGAGGTTTCACCAAAATTAAAGAGGGAAACAAAGCTTAATAAGATAAAGCTGGTAGATATAGTGATTTATGACCTGGAATCATGTAAATTGAGCTGAACATCAACCTCGTGTATCCTTTTCCTCCTTTCACAATCTTCCTTCTGAACATGAATTCATATTTTTTGTTGACACCAAAATCTGAAAGCAATTTACTTTGATTCTACTGGGATTTCTCTGTCATATTCCTAAAGTACATTGTTAGCTGTAATGGGACCACTTAAGGTTACAGTTTCATGATCTTAAACATAATAATTTCATTTTCAGAGATGGTCTGTTTCATGATCTTCTGTTGGGATCACAACAATCATAGAAATAATTAACTGGTGCAACTGAGCATGAAATACCCCACCTGCAAAGTTTGTTGCCCACGAAAATTTACAGTTGTTTCCATTGCAGTGCTGTATTTTACACATTAGACTGAACCCATATTACATTATTAAACTATAAATTTTCATGGCTAACAAACTTTGCAGGTGCGATATTAAATGCTCAATTGCACTGGTTAATTATTTGCACGGTTTTTAGCATCCTTGTAGGAGACTGGAAACTGCTCATGTGGGCCGTAAAAGTCCTGCCTAGCCCTTGCCCAGGAAAAAAGGCTCAAGGGTGCAAACAGTTTAAATTAAAATGGGTATTTTGTTATGGCACTCTATTTTTAGCTAAACCCTGGAAATATTGGAAAGGCGATCAATATTCTGCAGGATGTCAAGAAATCCTTTCTAAGGGGAAGGGGTGGTGAAGCACTGGAATAAATAGGTGTTAAGAGCCACTCGTTAGGCTAAGCTCTCTGCTCATCTCCTGCATTGTTGAGAAGTGGTAGAACCGCTCTCAGCAGCTACAGACACCCTCTTCCTCTCTGTGTTTTCCATTCTGAAGTGCTATCACAGCTTCTCCCTTGTCGGGGGCTGTCCTCAGCCCAATGACTGTCGACCTGGGAAGTGTTCATGGAGGATGCTCCCCAGATTGAAGTACCTCTGCGCTAGCAGTGCTTGAAATTTGAGGACAGCCTTTTGACTGCCTCATGGCCAACAGAATGTCCTGAGGAAAATATGGAAAAATGGATCAGAATCACCCATTTACATCCTTCAAGTCTTATTGGTCTTGGTTCTTTGTCAGAGAGTCAGAGACATGAAGCATACATTTTTAGTGTGAAGGCAATCTGACGCATTCGTGTGCTGCCCAATGGTTTTGCTGGGAATACCCACGTCTCAATAATTTTGCGCAGAACTTCATATAGTTTTAACCTCTATTTTTCAAATAAAGCTTAGGCAACATTTACTCTGTTTTAGCAGCCTGGGAAACTGAGACAGAGAAGAGATTCATACCTGTTCTCCTAGCATTAGTGGCAACATTTAAGTGATGCCAGTCGCGGCTGAGTTGATGTGATTTACCCACGAAATAAATCACTGGCACTAGTGGAAATAGAACCAGCGTCCTTAATCTCAGCCCCAGTCCCTGTTCCTGTGTGTTCTGACTCTAAGAACAGTCATTTTTCCAGATGATGCCCACCATTTAAGAACACGGCTAAGTCTTAGCTCAGTGCTGAAAATCACTGATTTTATGGTAAGTGAAATGCAGAAGGTCATTTCAAATCTACCATATGTAAAATGCTTTATGTTTGCATGCTCATTTCTGCTGCCTGACACATTACTTAGTTTTACATTAGGCTAATGCAGAACAATATTAATGAGGAAACCAAGGTGTAATGTTCTTGCAAGAATGCTGACAAAAGTGAGACCAAGTTTTAACCACGGATTGCTTGCTTTAGCATTATCTCTATTGCCGTTAAACATGCTCTACATTTTCTGGACAAATATCATTTGGAATTAATTGAATGGAAAGGAGGATGTTCAGAAAATGCATCTTTAGAGTTGTTGAAGTATGACTTTTTAATCAAACTGAGTGATTGTAAACATAAATTAGTTTTGTTCTTCCTGCTGACTTCAAGATGCAGAAATGTGTACACTTTTAGGTTAAAATCTTTTTCTCATGACTTTGCAATTTCGAACCTTGTGGATGCTTTGCTGTTCTGGTAGAACCATTAGGTAATGATGATTACTTGAATGTTACTCGAAGTACAGACTCTTTGACCGTATACTGAGTTCTAAGATTTTATTAAGGATTTTATTACATTCTGTTCTTCTCCACGTTCCCAACATGTTGTCTTAAAATTCTGCATGTGCTTGTATCTTCTTCCTCTGGGAGGACACCAGGTAAAAATTTTAAGACTTCCTTAACAACGCTTTCTGATACATTTTCTTCAAAAGCAGTGACCTTAAACCTTCAGACAATTTAGAGCAAAAATACAACTTATATAGTTTTTCCAGATAGATTTTATATTACCTGAATAAAACTCCGGAGCTTTTAGGTCTCCAGCTTCTCTGGAGTTCTCTTTGAGAGAGAGAACACAGATGTGGATGTTCTTTGGGTATCCATGTAATTGGGTACAAATTGCAAAGCTGAATTATCTGATTTAATATCTCTGAGATAGGCTGCTTAGAGCTTAGTCTGAAGCTTAATAGAAACAGAAACAAAAAAATGAGTATAAATGCCCATAACTGTAGGAAAGGAAGCTCTTAGCACAGAAGTGGCATCTCGGTCACATTCAAAGATTTTATACTGAAGTGCAGTTCCGTTGTTTGCATGGTGCAGGTTATATAAAAGGGAATTAGAGGGTCTTAAATATGTCACTGTACATTCATGAAACACTACAAAACCCCCTTAAAGTTGTTTAAAGCCATTCAGTCTGCAACAAACAGAAGTAATAAGCAAAATGTTAGTGGGTAAAAATAATAGGAGGACCAGATATTTTCTTTGGGCATTTACAAATCTTTCCTCTGCTGTACCCTGCTGCTCTGGCTTGGGTATGGCTCTGCATGTGGTGAACATACTAAAAAGTCAGTTCAAAGGGATCAACAGCAGAATTTCATGTCAGAGAAAATAATTTTGCTGATGGTTCAGAAGGCATTTCTGGGTGCCCAGAACTGGACCCTGTTAATTAAACCAGAAGTAAATACTTATGATTGAACTTGAACTCAGGTCTGTTCCCTGTGTAAATGCCACTATTTGACCCTCCGGTACAGGGAGGCTAAAACAGCACAAACCCTATTAGCTCTAGTTAGAGCTGCAAGGCTAAAGCCCATGTCTGAAGTGGAGATAATATTGTTAGCGGTTGTTTTTTTATTCATTTTAATGGAGATGAACAAAAAAGAAAATGAATCAGTGCTAGCAACTTACAGAGCAGCTCTGTCCACATCAGAAAATTGGTTACTGTGAGATGGGACCCATGTATAGAGAGCAATTGAGGGGAGAGAGATGGCATGCATCTCGCCTTGGGGAAGTACTTCCATCAGCAAATGGTCCGCCAGGTTCTTTCACGGGCACTTTCTGTGTGTGTGTGTTGTATTAATGATTTGTAAGTGATGAACCACGTTCAAAAATTCTCTTTGATTTAGAAGAAAACCCCAAAGTTGTACAGCCAAGGTACCTCCTATCTGATATTAGTTAAGTCTTGTGCACTTCACTGAAGAGTTACCTCTGGCTGTTCCTGAGCTCGCTCTAACAGAGCGCTGCGGAGCCACTCCAGTGTTGTAGCTGCAGAGCATACCTCCAGTAAAGGTCATAACACTCGTCCTATGTATGGTGCAAACTTCCTGCTATACAAAGTCTAGAATTTATTTTATGTTTCAATGCTAACATCTCTGGGACTACTGAGGAACTTGGAGATCTTGGTGGTGGTAGCACTACAGAACTGTACCTAAAAATAACAGGATTTGCCATTCTGCTGCATTAGAATGAGCAGAATATCAGTGGCATACAACTGGAGGAATTTAGGAATAATAAATTAGGTCCAGAGAGAGATCCAGCCAGCTTTAGTTTGGGAACATAGAGACAAACCAATGGAAATTTAACTGCTAGTAGAGAAACAGTCAAAAACTTCATTCCTTCCTTCATTATTCCCAATAAATAATGTAGATTGTTTCAAATTCAGATCATGAGTTTACTTTCAACAATTCCCTACATATACTAGTTTGGTTTCCTTTTTGATAGAGAAAATCATAAATTATCCTCTGAACTGTTAATGTCACACAGAACTAATCAGACATATAATCATGCATGATATATTATAAGTCCTCCTGTACTGAAATAATGTTAATTATGAGGATTTCATTTATTTAACATGGAAATACGTAGTTCTAACAGAAATTAATGGACTGTAATTTTGAAATGTTACTAACATAATTTTTAGTGTTCCTTAATTAGTCACATGTTATTTCTTTTTGGTCTGGGAAAGTTTATGCCGTGTTCATATTCCATGTTCTTTCTTGTTAGAAATCACAGAAGGTCAAAATGAAAGATTTAAGGACTATTAATTCTCTTTTGGAGATCATCTTTCAGAGTCAAGAATTTCTCTTCTACAGAGACTGAAGCTAACATGAGTAATGAACAAATACAATATAATTTATTTTATAAATGGCTGTAATTTGATTATCGCTATTGCATGAAAAAATCCCACGCATATTCACTGCAAGAAAATACCAAGACTCAGATGATACATAAGGTTACACTAGGTTAGGAGCAATGCAAACAATGCACTGAAGCAGCACTTCTCAGTTATCAGCATTAAAAGAGCTCAGAAATGGAGTTTTTTTTGTATTTTTTTTTTAAATAAATGTTATTAGGTAAACTTGCATAGACAGGCTGAACAGTGCATAGTTGATGGTACTCCTAACTTTTTTTTTTTTTTTTCCCTTCACTACTTTGAAAAATTAGGAAATTAGACCATGGCAGGATATATTTTTGTCTCACTTGGGTTCCTTCAAAAATCCCATTAGGCACTTATCAGCATCTTAACATGCCTAATAACTCATGAAATTTGTTCTAAGTGGTTTGTCCAAGTAAATGCAGATCATCTCTGGCATTATCAGAAACTAAATCTGTGGAAAGTCTCCCTGTCTCCTTACAAAGTAACATCCATAATATCTTTCCTGGAACAGTTCTTTAACTGCCTGTGACCTTTAATACACTGTCATGGTAGTTTAAGGACTGTGTGTATGTTTTGGTTTGGTTTTAGTTGAAAAATGCAGCTTTCATTGAGATCAGTAAAACCATGACTTCTCAGAACCTCTGCAAATGGGTCTGAAGGCAAGTTTAGAGCAATTTCTGCAAGCGGTTAGAATAGTCCTGATTTAAGAGTATCATATTTGGGGAAAAAAAAAAAAAGGAGAAAAAAAAAAAAAAACTTTTGCCTTACCCTCATTCTTTCCTAAAACTTGTATCTCTTTCTGATAGACTTTCTTTTTGGAATAGAAAGTAGAGGCCTGGGCGAGGTATAGTTCATCTTGTGCCTATCCATTGCACCAGAAATAATAGTTTTGGGTGCAGATCACACTGAGCCATCTAAGACAACACAGCAGAAATCAAGGATAAGCCCCTACTGAAGACAAACATGATCAAAATTCTTGAAAGAAAAACTGAATACATTTATTAACGGTTTAAAAAATAAATAATGCTGGAATGATGACGAAACAGAATTTGCAGCCATCCAGGATGCCAGTTATGAGCCGGTGTGCCTGACGTGTTCAACAGGCTCTGCAAGCTGTGCATGTTAAATGCTGCAAGCAACTAAAAGTGGATTAGCAGAATGGATTTTCCTCTCCCTAAGAAATCTTGGTGAGATAAAAGTATGAAACCAGTATGATTTTCAGACTTCTAATAAATCAATTTCTTCCCTGCTGCTTGACCTGACGCCGGGTACCGAGTTCTTCCCAAATGTGTGTTTATAATGCAATTACTCCTGTAATGGGACAAACATTTAGGAAAAACCTGCCTGAAAATTAAGAAGAAACAAACAAAACCCCCACTGTTTAAATGTCCTAATAGGGAAAAACAACATTGAATAAAATGTTGCTCTTACCTAAAATATGTGTCCAGCAATGCTGAACACTGAAGCTTCCCAGGGACACCACGAATCCCTTTTAGTTAGAGAAGCTACAGCTCAAGAAAACAAATACAGAATTGGATTCCCTCAAAATGTCTTATCTGTTAATGTGACTAATGCTGTTGAATAATGTGAAGCAGAATACGCAAGGGAATTATTTGTTTTATTGTGTGTGTGTGTGTGTATATATATATTTTACAGTCAAGAGAAGAAAGATCAACTCTTTGTACAAGACAGCAGAGCAGGCTGTCAAGAATTACAGATATGGAGCATTGTTTACTTGAAGACCCGTGAACAGCAGCTGTCAGACAGTATTGGCAAGCACTGCGCACAGCCCAGCCTTTTTCAGAGGCTGATGACACTGAAACACACTTTTTACAGAGCAGCTGCAGAAAATCAGAGCAAAATACGACAATGTGGAGACAGTGGGGTTCAGTCAATTGCTCTTAGCAGCAATTGCTCTGGAGAGGTACAATCAGGCTCTCCATTACTTGGGTCTGCAAAATTGCTACCCGTGGAAACTAGAGGTAGGCTTGCATGGAAACATCAGATCCACTTTGTCCATATTCATGGCTTCTGTTTCAGCGAGTTGCAGATGGATTTCCACATCTTGGCTTCACACGCTACTGCTGTGTAATGGACCTGAAGGTAGACATTAAGTTCTGACTTCGGAAAAGTTTGGATTTGGATCATGATATGACTTCATCTTCCTTTTTGAAAACAACTCTGTTGAAAAAGGTTTTAGTTTTAGGATTTGGGCTCTGTGTAGGTTTTTATAGCATTTGGGTCAGGGTTCTGCTTTTACTGGTAGTCAGCAGGAAAGGAATGCATACTCGGGTGTTTTTATGAGTGTGTTTCTTATGATAAAACCCTGACCGAAGGGTTTGTTAAATGTTTTCCCTCCAGATTAGATTTATATCTTAGATTTTGACTAAACGAAAATCACAGAAAAATTGTGGTGGGGAAAAAAGTACTATTTGGAAAACAACAAGAAAAGAAAAAAAGTCCTGTTCTCCCTCCATGAATGACTATTCCAGCAGAGAGTTTTAGTTTAGGTATGAAATTGCAGATTTTGGAAATCCTGGTTATGAGTTCCCAAGTCTCCACTTCCAAAGTAGATTAGGGCTGGCTGCCCTGCACCTGCCATGCTTCATTTCACCCATTAGACTTTTATTGCAAGCTCTTTTCTCTGTATGCTGGAACACGGGAGAAAGCCTAACCAAGAAGCTTCCATAGAGAAGCACTTGGAATTCAAGATCCCCAGCAACTGTGGTGTCTTTCTTTATGGAACATTTTGTTAATATGTGTGTGTGTATATATGTATATATTTTTTTATTATTATTGTTTTTTCCCCTGATAATCATTCTTTTCCCCTGGAAATGTCATTTTGGATTTCATTTTGTCATTTTGTCATTGTCATGTTCTACAAAAATGCAAATCCTTCAATCTTTGTTCTAACCATAGACCTTCTGCAACCTTCTGTTGCAGAAGACAACTTTGATGAAGGACTGTATGTCATAGGTAGCTGGTAAAGTTAGCAGCAACACGGTAAATCATTAATTTTTAATACAATCTATTGACTTGGTGTGCTGGAACCCTTTTATTATTTTACCAACATACAGAATAAGAAATAGTTATTTTAAACCAGCCATAACACTTACTAGAAAACAAAGCAAACTTCTACAATCTTCTTCCCATTTGAAACATGCCCTGAACTTCCATTGCTACTGCTTGTCAGCCAGCAAAGAGAAAGTCATTTATAAGTCTGTGCTCTAGGAGTGAGAACAAACACGAGACTTGGTACTTAAGGCTTATGCCAACGTGCATCCCACAGCTCTTGTCGTAAAGGTCTCCAGCATCTACAATATTTGTGAGCTAGTCCACTTGAGTCTAGTCCTTTCAAAGCCCTGTGAAGATGAGGGTTGTAGTTTTAAACACAGTTGCTTAACTTTTAATTACAATTTTAATTTAACTTTAACTTGGTTTTGGCAAGGGACTACTAATTCTGAGTGGCAGCAAACAACTCCTTTGCTGCTGTACTGCTTTCCAGGGGTGCAAACAAATACTTTTCTTGGAGTTCTTGAGGGGGAAAAGAGAAAACAAAAGTGAAAAGAAAAGAGCTCTGCTTAAGACCTGAGGGCTATTTATTCATCCAGTCCTTTGTTGCAGAGGAGCCTTGTGAATGCACATTACCTTGGGGTGGTGGGGTGTGAAAACTCCTTCTGTCAAATGCCCCCCTGTGAAATTATAGAATAAATCAATCAGGAGAGAAATGCATCAAAAACTTTTGCGCAAAAGAATCGAGAATGACAGATGGTCTGAGCCTGGAACATACGGATTTTGTCAGACAACAGAAAAAAATGCGTAAGATCATGGTGTGGAAAAGTGCACGTAACCTCTGCCTGTGTGCTCTAAGAGAGAAATAAGGCAGCAGAGTGTTTCAAAACTTATCATTTTTTCTTTGACAATGATTTAGAGAAAAGTGGACCAGAAAATATTTGGTACTCAACCTTTCTAACCTCCCAAGTAACACTGGTGCCAGGAAAAACAGATGGCACTCAGGTCTCTTCTGAAATGATAGTTAATCCACTCGCGCCAGATCTCTGTGGTGTGCAAAATGTATGGTAGAAGTCACTATCGGAAAACAAGTCATTAATTAATAACATTTCACTGTTCAAGGATCAGGTAGGTGTGAGTGCTGGTCAGGCAGCTGCCGTCAGGAAACCTGCTTGGCAGAGGAAGGGAACGGGCACAGTAAGAGATCGCCCTCCCCACCTCCTCTACCTGCAACGGAGGCATCCATCATTACATGTAATCAAGCCTAAAAGTATTTATCATCCCTAGGGCATGAAGCTGTTTGAAGTCCAGAGTATAAAGAGAACATCAGTGCAACAACAAAACGATCAGTCAAGTAAAAAAATAAGAAGTGGGAAAACCAGATAGTGGGATAACAGAAAAATTGTAATTAAATTCTTAACTGTAATTAAATTCAGTGTAAAGTGACAAACGGCATTGGCAGAATGGTTTTTAGTGTCAATGCATTTACTTGATAATTTACAAGTGTTTTCTTCATGGGTGCCGCTCTTGTTCTCTTCTGCCTAGTTTCAAGCAGGACTTTGCACCAGGAGCGCACGTAGAACATTCTCCATTTTCCTCCAAGATACTCAGTGGACAGAGATCCACAGATGGCTGGGAATCGGGGCTTTCAGGGAAAGCAGGGCATGCCCTTACCAGAGGCCCAAATGCTTATCATTGCTTCCCCACTCTCACAGTGATGTGTGAAACTTTTAGAGTTTTATGTACTGTCCAGGAAAGTTTACATCGCGTGGCAAATGCGTCTGCGCTCAACTTAACAGTAGCTTCTTGTGCTTACCAAGGATTTGTCTTCGGACCTGCTGTTAGAGAGCCTGGCTCTTCTAAGCACGTGCTCTCCTTTTACCAGGCAGTTGGTAGTGTGCCCCATACCACGTCTGCATCAAACTGGGCGACGTGTTCAACCTGGAGCCTGTCTCTCTGATGGGATGCGTTATCGCAGGCGGTGCACCTTGTTCCCGAAGAGCCAGTCAGTCACCTCCTGCACCTTGCCACCTGTGTTTCTGTAGCCCTTGCCAGCTCTTTTATATATCTGATGGTCATTTGCTTGTGAAGGAGTCTATCTCATTTAAAAAAAAAAGAAGTCTACTTCCTCCAAATTCTGCAGTATAAAGTGGTATAAACTCTGTTATTTAATGCGTGAGCCTTAGGAACTATACCGTTGGCTCATTTTAGAGGAACGTAACAGTCAGTAGTCACCAGGTTTCGCCACTGAGCAAATTCCCCTCTGGCCTCTTCAGCCAGACGCCAACAACCCAATGTCCCAGGTGTGGAAACGGCTGAATTTCTTGTTCTCCAAAGAAAAAAGCAGCCTGATCCAAGTCTACCTTCACTTTCCTAAATTTCCAAAGAAGTTTTAGTTCACAGAAAGCAACCTCTTATTCCTCCGAGTCTTTTGCTTTTCAGTTATTTTCTCCCGGCTTGCTGAGGAGAATTTCTATCCTTCCACTGAGCTCCTTAGGGAAGAACTGCAAGTAGACTGGGAAGCTAAACATTTCCATGCGGTTCCCTACTACAAAGCCCTTTGAAAACAGTGTGAAAACATGGGGCCTCTGAGGCTGGGTCACGGGAGGTTGGCTGCCTCTAACGTCTTCTCAGCCTGGCAAAACACCTGCGGTAAGACATTCACTGCAAATCTGCACAAGGGACACAAGATACAAAGCCAGCCTCCAACGGGACAGCAGCTGCATAATTTAATTGTTACTTCAAGCAAGATTCATTCAGCTGAAGATATCCAAAAGGTTATTCAGTGCCTATGGAAGAAAGAAGACCTCGGGCAGCAGGTTTTCTCAATCCTTGGCTTCCAAACATCAAATAAATCCTTTCTTCTGGGTTGTTGAGAGCAAAGCCAGGCCTGCAGTGTTGACCCACTGCCCAGGGGAATCTTTCTATGGAATATTTCTTCCTTCAACAGGAGCAGAATGACCCACACCAAAACCGAAGGACCAAGAACCCTCTTGTTTGCTATGCAGTGTTTTCCTTGTGCTTTCCTTTCTCTTGCACATCTTGCACATCTTGCACAGCCCAGGACAGTTCCTGGATACAAAATAAGATTCTTATTTTTCTTACTGTCATTGGAAAATGCATTCAACTTGTTCAATTTAATTAGGAACAGTTACTGTCATGGGGAGCTTTAACCTGATCTTCAAGGAATTTTCATTGTAATTATCTGTTTATTAGTAAATTTCCAATTTGCAGTCAAGCCTATTGTGCACTCCTTGCATTGACAAGTTGTACCTTGACCTTATCTTAAAAAGTAGAAGAGTCCTTTAACCATGATTATTCTAATTCGGTCTGCATCCTATTTTTCTAGGGGATAAAAGAGATCTCATGCCTGTTGAAAAACTCGAATACTAGCCTTTTTTCTTACCTACAGATAATATAGGTATACAGGCACAGTACTACGGACATAATACACTGCCTGTGTCTATTAACTGCTGCTTCTGATTTAAAAAGCATCCAATTTTATCAACAGTAAACCATGTGAAAAAAGATTCAGACCATGACCTCCCACCTGCTCCAGTCAGAGATCATCAGCTAAAAAGAAATTGTATCACATTTTATAAGCTTTAACTCCTCTAAGTAACTGAGGTCAGAGAAATATAGAGATTACAGAATATTGTTCCACAGTAATGCTGGAATTAAAGCCTTAAATTAAAGCATAACATTAAAGCATTTGGCTATGACCCAAAGGCTTTGGGTAATGTGAAAGCAAAGTGGATGATAAAAAAGGCTGCAGTTGCAAGGATGGTTGTTTTGGCTGTAGTGAGTGTGTAAAGTTGGGGATCCAGGTGGAAACGGGGTGAGGCTGGGTGATGTTTCTGGGTGACTAAACTGGGACAGCGTTAAGAGTGGAGGTGCAGTCTGAAACCTAACCGAGGCTGTATTCCTTTGGCAGCAGGCAGCAGTCCTGGATCAGAGATGTGGTTGAGGTGATCTTGGCCTGTAGTCGCACGGCAGCTGCAGAGCCAGGCAGAGCTGAAGAGAGTGACAGGGACTGCAAGGCAGGATTAGGACGACACCTAGGTGTGAAACCAAAATCCCAGACGTAGGACAGAAAGAGGAGGAGAGACAGTCTGGCTACTCAACCGAGGCCGAAGACAGAGGATGGTCTGAGACTGCAGACCAGTGAAAGCTTCTCTGAGTCTAGACCGAGGTTACGGACAGGAGGAGCAAGGCAGTATTTGGCATGGAAGGGGATGAAGCTGCTCTGAGTCGGGATTTTGCTTAGTGCTGATGCTGGGTAGAGCTGTGGTGAGTTTAGGGGATGGGGACAGCTCGGGCTTGGAGGCGGCTGTCGCACTGGAAGTGTGAGCCTCAGCCCCGTGGGGGCTGAGACAGGCAGAATGGGGGTAGAAGGCTATTTCTTCTGTGAGGAACGAACTTCATGGAGATGCAGAAATTAACTTCCCTTTGTTTTATTCAGTGTTACACAGAAATTAAAATGACGGTGGATACTCAAGAAATATAAGCTTGTTATAATGAACAGATGGCAGCTCAGTGAAGATTTGTATGAAGAAGAGCACCAGTCCTTTTGTTTACAACACTTACATGTCCTGTTTTGTTTTAATTATACTGTTGTTTTTCCACCCAGGCTATTCACTTAAAAAAAAAATAAAACTCAGAAAACCACCAACAAAAACAAACCCCACCATAACTGTATTTATGTCAGCAAAGCTAATAAGCAATCTGAAGGCTGGAACCGTGTAAGCAAACGCTCATGAATATTGAGAAATTTCTGATAGATGTGGTGTCTGCCCGTGCTGTTTGGATTCATCTCCAAGTCCCTTGTGAAGTCAAAGGAAGTCAGAAACAAAACCGTCCTCATTAGCTGTCTGGCCAGGGGCTCAGGGGGTTCTCAGCGTGTTTATGTAACGCTTTGTTAAATACATTTAAGAGTCTGAAATGAGTCTGAAATGTATGAAAAGGGGAAAAAAGCACACACAAACAAAGCGTTTGTGCTTTGTTTGTAACCCTTGTCAAAGGCATTTGTGCTTTGTTTGTGCCCCTTGTCAAAGGCAGCAGATTTAAGGCAGGATTTAACCAGTTTCCAGCTCTTATTGTCTCACGAACTTCACGCCGTAAACGGCAGCAGTTAATTACAGGTAATAAAGGCGGAGGCTGCTAATAGGATTAGCCACCGCGGCACTCAGAGCGCTGGGCCTGCCCGGAAGGGAGAGGCCCAGACAAGGCCCGAACGGGGCCCGCGGGGCCGGGCCCGGAGCAGGAGCCGGAGCCGTCCCCGCCGCCCGCCCCCAGCCGCCGCTTGCCGGGGCTGCGCCGCCCCCTGGCGGCCGCCGGGAGGGGCCGGGGCCGGGGCCGGGCGGGCTGCGGGGGGCGCCCCGGGGGGACGAAGCGGGTGACAACGGGGGCCTTCCTGTGAATGAGCGGGGGGCGTTGTCGTGTCCTTCTTCCCTTTTCCTTTTTCCCTTTTACTTTTCATTGTCATTTTTTTTCCTTTTCCCCTTTTCTTTTTCCCCCCTTTCCTCTTCCCCTTTTCCTCTCTTCCTTTTTCCCCTTCTCTTTTTTTTTCTTCTCATTTTTCCCTATTCCTTTTGCCCTTTTCCCCTTTTCCCTTTATCCTTTTCCTCCTTTTTCTTCTTCCTCTTTTCCCTCTTCTTCCCCTTTTCCCTTTTTTCTTCTTCCCCCCCTTTTCCTTTTCCCCCCTTTTCTTCATTCCCCCTTTTCCCTTTTCTTTCCCCTTTTCTCTTTTCCCTTTTCCCGTTCCTCTTTCTCCTTTCCGTTTTTCTCTTTTCCTTTTTTCCCTTTTTCCTTTCTTTTTCCATTTTCCCTTTCTATTTTCCCCTTTCCTTTTTTTTTCTGTAGTGTTCAGTCCAGAGAAACAGCATTAATCATCTAGTTCATTTCCAACCTTGTTCAGTGTTGCTAAACCCCAAATCATAGCAGACCTGCATCCCAGCTGCCAGCTGTTAATGCTGTTCAATCAGTTAGTATTAACCAAGGTTTAGCAGCATCCTCTTACGTAAAAAATCCAAAGCAAATACAACTAGTTAGGTTTGACTTAACCAACAGCCTTACAGAAACAAAAATGTGAAGTTACCAGTGTTCACATCAAGAGAAATTCCTTGGGGGAAATTACGTATTACTTCCTACTGAAGTAGTTCAATGTTTCAGGGAAGCACTCAGAGCCTGCAAAGTTTCTGAAGTCTTTCCTGTCAGCATTACTGTCAGCAGTAAATACCCGGTGCCTTGTGCACACACTGTATTTCATGCGGGCTTCTGCTTCAGTCAGTGAACACAAGGGACAGGGCTCATAAAATTAACAGCTACTCACTCTAATCTGTGGCTGCAGACCTTGTGCAATTTGTAATCTAACTCCAAATGCAGAATTGTTATTTTTTTCATCATCTTTCTGACAGTTTTACAGCAATTTGGGATAGCACCATCCCTCATATCATTCAGGAAAGGTGCAGAAGGCGGGGGCATGTTGCATTATTCACTTTTGCAGTAAGTCTCAGGCACAATATTTGGACATCAATGGCAAAGGTATGCTCTAATTCAAATTGCCAGCTTAGAAGGTCTATGGCAAGATTTTTGAGAGTGCTTAGCGTTTCCCAGGGCTCTGGGAATAATTTTAATCTGCTTCACTTGCTCCGTTCTTCTGAAATATGACCAGAGAGATCGAGCTGGGAACACATGCAATATAGAATATGTAATCGGAAGCCATCTTTCAAAACTTAGTTTCAGTGATTTACTCATCATGGCACAGTTATTTTGTGCTCCTTCAGCTGCCTTCCTCACACAAACGACCTCCCTCCTAAAATCCTCCTGACGTATCTTCTCCATTTGTGCAAACTTCACTGAAAAGTCAGCGAGGCGCTCTAGGCCTTCACTACACAGCCTGAAGTGAGTTTTGTGGCTCCTTTATGCGTGTGCTTGAAGACTCGGAAGAAAAGAAAGACGAGAATATCATTAAAGACGGTACCGCTGCGTGTCCAGCGTGGCTACCAAAGCAAGGGTGCGCTGACTGCCTGAATCCTGGTGTTTCTGTTTCCTGAGGATGGATGGTGGATGTTGCTTTCTGTGTGCTATGGTTTTAATCATACTATGGCTAGCCTCTGTGTGCATAACTCTTTTTTTTTTTTTTTTTTTTTGGTGAAAATGCAAGCTATCACGTGAATCCAAGTATTTGCTCTATGTTCCCATGTCTCATCTATTTGTTTTCCTTCGCTTTCTCATGCCTGGACTCCCCCACTGGGAGCATTTCAGTTCCTTCACACAGCCAAAGGTAAATTGAAGTAGAAACATTAACTTTTAGAAGGAATCTTTAGTGCATAAATGGTTGCGAGGGCTAGATGGATAGAACTGCTTTTAACCAATAGATTGAAGATATTAAATTGGGACGTGGTAAACTGCTCAAGCTGGAGACAAGGATTTTCTCTTATCCATTTTGCAAACAGATTCCTGGCATAAGAAGTCTTCAAGATTAGCTCACTTGTATGATGCTCCAAAATAGAAGAAATGGATCATTCATAAAGCTTGTGGTCCATGTGTTTTCTGGCCTTTTGGAGCTTTATGCTGTAACATCTCCTTAATTTTTTCACCAAATTGTGAAAAAAAATAAAAATGTTCTGAATATCACTGACATAAAGCTGAATTTTCACGTCAATGACTTTCGGCAGAGAATGGAGAATGCACAACTTACTTCTGCAGGGCAAGTCACCCATAGGGGAACCAACAGAAAGCATTCTTCATCAAAAGAACCGTCTTTCATTTCGGCTCAGCCAGTTATGCAATTCAATCATTCCCCTGGCAGTCCCCGCAGAGAAGACTTGAAATGACCCTTAAGCTTTCTCCACTTGGCTCTCAAAGCTTTTCCAGGCTGCCAGGCTGCTGTTGTTTTCAGTGTCAGATTGAGAAAACGGGAGCTTTGGTAAAGTTCTCTCTTATTAAAGCACTGTTTCTCAGTCAAGGCACGAACACTTGACCTGTTTTATTCTCTCAGTTTTTGACTTTACTCTCCTGCTTTGGTCAACTTGTGTGAAGCCATCACACGTAGTTTTGTAAGAGCAAACCAGCCTAGGAGATCTCTGTCAAAAATACCAGTATCTTCTATTAAAAGGTTGCTTGGCTGTAGTTCTCCATAACAACTAACATCATAGTTCAAGCCTGCTGCTGTTCTAAATCAATTTTTCTCAAAAGGTGAAACCTGTGATTTCTTCCTGCCCATCTGCCTTTGCCGACCACGGTTCCTGTCTCTGACAGTGTTAGGTTGCAGCAAAGCTTTTGCTTGATTAACCAAACACAAGGAGTAATTCTACTTTTTGTATCCAGGTACTTGGCATGCCTCAAATGTTTTAAAGTGGCCTTTCAAACCCCACAGTGATCTCGCACATCTCTTCCCCAATGGTTTTGCAGGTCGGGGTGAGCCGGGCACCACCGCTCCCCTCCACCTCTGGCAGCAGCTCTGCTGTGGTCTGGGCTCAGTCCCGTGTCCTGAAGGGAAAGGGGACAGCAAACTACAGATGGTAAAAACTGGCTTGCAGTACTTCTGTGATCGCTGCAGCAGTTGGAGGCACAAGAGATACTGTCCTAAATGAAGCAAGTGGGGAAAATGTCATTCCGTTTTATGACGCATCCCTGGTTTCAACTCGGCTGCTTAAATTCTCTGGATGAAATGTGAATTATCAGATAAATAAGATAAAATATTCAGTACTTTTAAAGCTTCCATTAAAAACAAGGGGAGAAAAAAAAAAAAGACTGCTGTTTCCCAATGTGGCACGATGACTTTGGGATTAAGTGAGGTGTTTTATTTTTTGACATTTGCATAAAACCATACTAACAGTTGGCTGGGCTAAGCTACATAACTACAGCGGTATTGTTAAAGACACAATATTCTGCAGTAGAGGAAACCATTTTCTTAGAGAAGCATTTAACCTGCTACCATCTCTTCTGGTTTGGTGAATTGAAACAAAACTATGTGAGCAGGCATTGAGCGAGGGTAATACGGGGTAGTAAGGCATAAGCATTATTGATGAACACCTTTATTCACCTAACAATACCAGTAAAGCACTAAGTGTACATATCAGGCCTAAAAATATTACTGACTTGAAAGGTGAGGTACTAAAACAGCGTTAAATGTTCACGACGGTATGCAGTGGATGCTTAGGGTCTGACAGTAGCTTGTGAAATAATATCATGTGGTTTAGTACTCTCATGTCTACGGGGATTTAAATTCTTTTTATTGTTATGTGTTTACCTTATTTTTCTGGTGAAATGTAGAGGCCAACAAATAGTGAGGCTGAGGGAAGATTCTGCATTAATAAAGATTGGACCAGATTCTAAGGAGACGCAGCAGATTAGCTGAAGGGAAAGCAAAACATTTCGCTATAAACTACATGAACAAGCGGGTTTTCTGACCCTTCTGGAAAAATTTGGTGTGCAGTAGTCATGGTTGGTTTACCAGTGTTGTTATCTGGTCATTGGCAGCTATGGGTATTGGTATAACCACTCGCACGTGAATACCTTAGCCTTCATACCCTTCCGGATGACATTAAAGGCATACTAATGCATCTTTTTTTACCCTATGAAAAATACAGAACGTCAAAGAAGACCTAAAGAATTTATTTTCATAAATGTGTTTTTTTTTCTCTGTAGAAACGTAACATTATGAAAAGCCTCAATTTTCTCACCAGTCACAAGTAGTAAATAACTTAACTGTATCACATTATAGCCATTTAACAAATATTCCCAGACCAGCCAGCAACACTTAGCTCTGTGAAATAGATTTGTTCTGGATATAAACCAAGGCGAGCAGAATACGTATTTCCTGGCCCTTGTGGATATATGTGATGGAGTTGTGCTAGATGACTTGAATTAAGATGGAGCATGTGTATAATGAGTATCCCCTGGACAGGGATGTCTATACATTTCCTCCCAAGCTCCCTTTTTCCCTTCCTCCCAAATGCTGCTTATTATGGCTATTTTTTTTTTTTTGCCTTTTTTTTTTTTCCCCCCACTGATAAGTGAATTTTAAGGTTATGTTGCTGTTTTTTCAATACCAGGTAAATGTGTATAATATATCTCTCATAAAATGTTACTACACAGATGGGACTGAGAAAACTTTTTCACTTTATGAAGCCATCGTTAGTAATATCTACCACTTATGAATAATAAAAGAAAATGGCCTTTGGCAAATTTTAGGGTTTTGTTTTGCTTTCTGTGGAAATCCTTGAAGAAAACGAAAGCTCAGAAATCAAATGATCAAAGATTGTGATATAAAATCTCCTCAGGTGCAGTCCTACACAGCCTCTGTGATTCACAGGAGTGTTACTTTCTGCACATGCAGCAAATCCTTTTCGTGTCTCTCTTTTTTTTTTTTTTTTTTTTGTCACTACTCTTATACCAACAGGCAAATCTCATTCGCAGTCAGTTCTCATTCTGTATTTTTAATGAGTAAACAAAGATGAGCTTGGGTACTTCTTTCTGTTTATTTGTTTTGATTAATGTACCATATATACTTGTCTATCTTTGTGATGGCAAATGAAAGAAGATATGAATAATACATGAAAACAAACAGACGGTGAACACAATCTGGAATTAAAATTGACCAGGGGAGGAAGAGGAGATGATAAAACTACAGTTTTACTTTATTAGGAAATAAACGGTGGTGAAGGGTAGTGGTTTCCCCTATAACTGAGGCTACCAGTGCCCCAGGGAGCTGCCAGGAGGCTTTTCTGAGTGCACGTGCACTGATGAGAGTGACTCGACATGTGACAAAGAGCTTCTTAGCTGCAGGGCAGTTCCTGAGTGTGCAGAATTGATGGAGTCGGTGGGAGCAGTCCTTTGGCAAGTGAATCCTGCTACACTTCGCTGTGCCAGAGGTGCTGCAATCTGCAGGTGACTGCATGGGACCACTTCATATTTGCGAGATATTCAGGGGTACTGGCAAGGAGAAAAAAAAAAAACAAAACTGCTGTGGCTCATCTGAGGCACCAATGAAAAAAGCAAAGAGGAACTTGTCACGCTCAATGAAAAACTACAACAGGGATATATTGACCAGCCCTATATGATGAAAGATTCGGTAAATGAATACTTTAACTTGGAACTTGTGAAGGCTTTAAAGAGCAAACATCCTTGGATATCAAAAACTGAGCATTAATGTTTCACGAGAAAGGCAAGTGAGAACGTGGCTGAGGTCTGCATCATTATTCACTGGTAATTCGCCAGAACTGGGAAACGATGAAAGGGAATTTTACAAAGAATGCGCAGACACATTGTTGCCTTAGATGCAGGATCGCCAGGAATTTCCTGCAGATTTGAGCAAGAGATTTGAGCAAGTTTGGGATTTGACCCGTCTCTTCAGTTTTGAAAAGAAAAATGAAATATATGCCTCGTTTCATTGTTGACAGTGCACAAAGTTGCTTTTTTCATGTTCTGATTTACAGAGCTAGGCTCTATCAGACATCTGTTGCTGCATGGAATAACACAGTATTTAACACAGTATTTATTTCTCATCATGGCTATGCAAACTTCTCAGTTAAAAAGACAGAAAATATTAGTGGCTATAAATTGATACAGTATTTCAATCAAGAAAAAAATCACTAAAATATTAAAGCATCATTTTCCCTTACAAGAGGTAAAATAACACATATTCATAATATATAGATATATGTGTCTTATTCATACAGACACGTTGGGCTTCTATTTTACTGGCTATTGTGACAGGAACAATGATTAAACTAAAGTCACAATTCTGCAGAGCCAAGGACCTGGACAAAATGTTAAGTATATGAGTAGCATGACTGACTCAAGTGGGCTTACATGGAGTTTTAAAACTGTGTTGCAACATCTTGTCATAGCGGGAGTCCTATTTTCTTGACAATCCACGTGTATGTCAGATCAAGCTTTCATCTAATTTGATTTAATTAGTAAAAAGTGAAATGAATGGTGTTAATAGCTGAGGTAAGAGCAGAAAGAGTTAAAAGCATGGCACTCACGACAGATACTTAGATGTTCTGATTGAAAATTTGGAGTGATCTAAAAATGTTCAGCATTTTGACTTTGGATTTATGTCCTGTCAAGGCTTGTTTGAAATGGACTTTCAAGACCAGGGGTCTTGGTTTCATCCGACTGGTCAGTATTTCTTCATATCTATGATCAAAGATTAACAGAATACAAATGGGAAAAAAAATAAATAGCACAGATCATAACATATTTTGCAAGCTTTGGATGTTTACTGCCGAAAGCTATCTTATCAGGTAAAGACACTACAATCCACTTCTCAATGTTATTTTCACCCTATAAAAGAAAATATTTATGTATAGTAGCAGCATGTAAATTTATAGGAAAAAGATCCAACATAAATAAAATTAGAAATACTAACATCTATACAGTGAATGGTGCTGCAAAAAATCAGATTAATTCCATATGTTCTTGGTGCCTGTTTCCTTCTTTCTGCAGTGAATGAAATATCTTACCCTATTAAAACACAAAACACCAGAAACACCCAAGCTTTTTCTTGACTGATTAACATTACCATGCCATTTACATTTACAAACCAGACATTCTTTCCTGTGCCAGATTCAACAGCAGTTTCAAGGCTGCATATATACCCAGATGGGTACAGTCAAACCTCAGCACTTCATTCCAAGCTGATTAGACATCACACAGTTCCCGTCTCAAAATCATGTCCTAAATGTCAATGGAGTGAAGGATTCCTCATCAGCCCAAGGACAGGAAGGTGCTCATACAGCCCAAATCTTTCAGATCAGCCCTGACGAGAGTGGCATGCTGGGCCGCCTGTGTAAATCATCCTTCAATTTTCTAATCATGACTGTTACAAAAATGGGATTCAACCTTCGTTATGAAGCTTTTGTAGATTGTAGCACCTGAGATTTTGAATGACAGTAAATAGCTGCATGGTGGTGGTAGAGTTCAGTTCCTGAAGGGGTAATGCACATACCTTTTTCTCACTTGTGCTTGCTGCTTTCCACTCTGATAGTTTTTAAAAGCTTTGATATGAAATTGGTAAAGTAAACAAACAAACAAACAAACAAACAAAACCTCCTCAGCTTTAATAACAAAGCTTTGAAGAAAAAAAAAATAAATAAAAATAAAAACATTGCCAGTTACTTAGAGGTTAATAAATATCTTTATTTTGAAGATTCGGGACCACAATCTGTTTTGTTCTCATTTGAAATATTTATAAACATCAAGCACACTACTATATCTTGATCCTTTTTTTAACCATTCACTAGTACGCAGGACATAATTTTTTGGAAGCATAATCTTTCTAAATCATACTGGTGTCATGTTGTTAACTATTGATCCATCAGGAACCAGGAGAGGATTCCACCTTTAAATCAAATGATTTAACTGCATTCACAAGAGAGTTAATTGCATTGCTTGATCTTTACTTTCTTTATGGAGAAATGTGCAGAGTAGCATGACTTTTTATGTCAAGATTTCTCATAAGCCATCTTCTCCATTCTGATATGAATGATTTGTAGTAAAAGAAAATCATTTTCAAGAAGGGCTACTTATATTGCTTCTAGTCTGGCTTTAATCATCTTTAGATTTTTCTGTACATCTTGACAAATTTTCAGTACTGACAAAGATCTGTGTATGCAAGGTACAGAGATTCTTTTATAATGAATTCTCATGTTCTGTAACACTACTAATCAACGAGGATACATTTTCAACATTGCTTCTCATAACATAGTTGTATGCTGCTTGCTTCAGAGAGATTCTTGAGATGTATTTGAAACACAATTTTCAGACCTTTCCAGCTTCAAAAGTTGATTGTCTTTTGTTACGCCAGTTGCACCGTGGCTGTATGTAGACAAACTTAGGTCTTGTGCAGAAGCCAGAGTATATTATCCCTGGCTTGATAAATTCCATTCAAATTGAACAGTGGTCAAAATAAAATAAAATAAAATAAAATAAAATAATTATAGTCCAGTTAATAAGAAACAAATCTGTCCTAAACCCCCATATTATTTTTTTTAACCATAAGATTTTAACATTTCTTTAAAATGTTACATCAAAATTCAACACGCTACTGATGCATCTATTCTTGATTTCAATATAATTTTTAATTACAAACGACAGTTTATTGTTTGACATAAGTTCGTTCACCTATGTGAATATTTATTGAATCAACAGTTGCCTTTTACAGGCACATACACATACATATGAACATAGAAACATAGACTGAAATCAAAAATAAATGCAGGTAAAGAAAAACATTGGAAAGAAAATGGAACACTGAATCATCACTGCAATTATGGGACAATTATGGGAGGATGTATTTCCCATATCATATGACTGTCCATCTCCCCTGTTTAGAGTTGGGATACAATTTCCCCATTGGAAACTTTTCTTCATGAAGAATAATAGCTTTCCTTTCAAGAGCTTGTAATACGTTAAGTAATGATGGCAATATACTTTGAACAATAATATTGATAAAATGTATTTGGAAGCTAAGCTAAATTAACTTCTATGAAAAAAATCCATGATCTCATTAGAAATAGGATGTCAATGAGAATATAATAAGCATAGCCACCATCTAACATCTATACTACATGAGTGTAGGTTGCACTTCTGGAAGTGGAGAAATACACGTCATGGGAATATGAGTTACCTCTACATATTTCTTATCCTCTTACTGAGAAACTACCCTACATTTTTCCTGGCTGTCCAAGAGTTCTACCAGGAGATATAATGTGTATATATGACCAAATATGAAAAGTAGCTTATCGTAAAGGCAGCTGACTTTTAATATGGAAGCTTCTCTTTGACCTTGTCTGTCAACAGTCTTTGTTTTAATGACACTCATCGCTACGGTGCCTCATTTTGATGATTCAGTATTCTTATTCAATGAAAAGGCAATTTGCTTTGATGATGTATATTACCTATTCACTGTAGAAAAGAAAGAAAATAACTATTTTGGGAGGCAGGCAGAGTTCTGTAACTCAGGAGAATATGTTTTCCAAGAAACAGGGCATGAGGGATTCATTTACATTAGCAAGACAAGCATACATTTGAAAGAGAAATACAGGTAATGACATAATTTTTCTCAAAGCAATGCTTTTAAATTTAGATTCAGTCTCTAGGTAAATTGTGAAGATCTTCAAATTTCAGAAGTTTCCAACCCAGGACTTTCGTTTTATCATTAAGGGTCTTCAAGATCTATTCAAAACACAGTTAATCACACTCTACTTTTGTCTGTCCACCTACATCACCATGTAGACAAACAGCACATATTCTCTACCAGAGAGTAGAGATCAGTGCAGAGGTCTTTGCCAGTACAAATTACAGTGAGCTAATTTTATTTTATGTTATTTTATTTTGAAAGAAAAATATATATTATATATATATATATTTTAATGGAGGTATTTATTAATTGGTCAAAGTTCTACTGTTTTACACAGGTACATTTTTACTGAAGTTTCTGTAAACTCTATTGAAGACTTGGAAGTTTGTGACTCCTTTACAGCTGAGACTCCAGGCTCCTGTGATATCATGGCCAGCACACTCAGACCCTATAAGGGAACAGTCAAGGAGCCTCTAGGACAGCTCCAACCCCTTATGTAGAGAGATGATGGTTTTGTTCTTAATTGGAAGAAAACCAGCGTTACAGCATTGCACTGTAGATTGCCCAGCCCTAATGAAAGTAAAGTATGCAAAAGAATCACTCTGCTGGCATAATAAAAGATATTAGCTGAAGAAAATGACCCTGCAGGATATACTAATTCTCTCTCACTGTTTCACAGTGCCAGTTTATTTTCCTCACTCTTTCCATATAAGAAAGCTCCTGTGGCATATGCTGAAGATACCAGATAGGACAATTTGGGACCATTTAAAAGCTGTAGGTTTTTAATCTTATCCTATGAACAAAATTTTCAATGTGTAAAGCAAGTGAACCTGAAATACAAAAAACAAAGACTGAAATCAGCATAGGCAATTTTGAAACGTATCTCGTGATTTCAGAGGCTTGAATCCTACAATCATAGAGTTGGCAATACTGGAGATACCATAACCTTTCTTCACAGCTCCTCCTACTGGTCTCCATCCATCTGGATTAGTCAAAACAAATCTTTTCTTCCCATCCTAGAAGGTACCTGCTTATGGAAGAGGAAATCTTCTGTCTTTTACACTCTTGCATTACCTCAAAGAAATAGTTACATTCAAACTTGTAATATCAATATTAAAAGGTCTAATTTGATCTCATAGGAGCTTCTCGCAGAGGAATAATCTTCTCTGTGAATATTGGTAGTGGAATTGGACCCGAAGGACGTGCTGTGATCAAACTCTACTTATGCTTCTATAAGCAGTTTGAGTTTTACCACTGGTAAATGCAGGTGAAGACTTTCCTCCAAAATTCTCTCTCCCACAACACACAAGACTGACAGCTCCAAAGTGCACTATCTGTCACAACAAACCTATCTCACTGTTAGATGGATAAGATGGGACACTCAAGTGGAAGTAAATAGGTCACATTTCATTGAGAAAAGTATAGACTGTGTATAATGTAAAAAAAAATAAAGAAATTAGTAGTCAGGTCAGGCCATGAGTTCAAGAGCATAGGAAGCGAGATAGAAGTGTGATTCCAATAACAGAAAAAAAAACAGTTTTTTGTTTGTTTTTCATTTGTTGAAACCACACTACACAAATTGCTGTAAAAGGAATTTTATCCACGGAGAATTTTGTGCAAGAAAAATATGAGTGGGAAAAATACTTCTAGGAAAAAGTATTTTGATGTATGATGTAATGCTATGAATAAATTTGGAAGGTTAAGCTGGTCATTGGCATGCTGAGTATGTTACAAGTTTGACAGGGTTAGACATATACTCATAAAAAATCAGTCTGGTAACTACCCCCAATTATAATTGTCTAAATGCATTAAAAAAACTGATCAAAGTTGTAATTAACTTTTTTTTTTTTTTCTGGGAATTTTGTAGATCCAATTCCTGTGGAGAAGAGAGTACCTAGGAGAATGTATAATAGTAGTCACTATAATGCATTGGGAAAGAGTGCCCCAATTACAGAGATTGTCTAGAAATTTCTCAGTGCATATTCCGTGTAAGCCTTACTGAGTTCTAAAATTATTTATTGGTATCATTTTTCATCATTCCAGCTATCTCACATTCAGTTAGCCAAACAGTGGAATTTTTAATTAAAACTGTTAATTAAATTAAATTCTTAATAAAGATGTGGCATCTGTGAAAGTATGCTGCTGCTTCAGCAGTTTTGACTGGAATGTGAAAAAAAACCTAGCTTTTCATAATTCCCTGCTGAATAGAAATTCTGATTTTCAGCTCTAATCAATATTTGCATATACTAAACATACTTAAATTTATCTGAAACAGGTTTGTTTGTTGTTGTTGTTGTTGTTCTTTTCCCCCAGGTAAAACAGTTAAGTATTCAAAATCTAAAGTTGTTAGCTCTCTTGTGTTAGATGCGGCGCCACTTAATGTATTTTCATTTTGAACATTATTTATTAACTATCAAAAAGTACTAAATTGTAGCAATTGCTGTTATGTCAATGATTTAAATGCACTTAATCCAGATTTATGCCAGGAAAGGTGAAAGAAAAAACAGCTCCCAGTATAAATCACTGTAAAAGAACATAATACATTGAATTTGACAGATGGGGACTCAGTGTCCAAGCTTTACCCTACTCAGGAGGAAGGTAGTCAAGCACTTAAACAGACCGATCACCTTTCTATCTTTGAATGACTCTGGATGCTTTATCTCTATCTTATCCACGGGATAAGACTTTTAGACTGACTATGGAGGAAGCAAGTATGCGTAATTTAAGCTCAAAACTTGTAAATGGATGAAGTTAGGTTAAATGAAGCTAAACCCAGTCTTCAGTCCAGTATCTGCTACTTCTTTGTTCCCATAATATTTTAACTCTGAGAATAACTTCGCAAAGTTTCAGTTTTTATTGAGTCAGCTATTTGCATCACCCGACCGCAGATACATCTTTGGCAGAACGCCCATAAAAGCAAATTTATGTGAATCACAGATCTCACGAGCTTGATCTGAGCATTTTTCCTTTATTCAGTTTGAGAAGTAGCATATGCAGTGAGGGATGAAATCTAAAGACTATGCAATATCACATTCTAGAAATGTTACCAATCACGGTATCACAAGTCTACATGGAAGGTGTTAAATATATTGCTTCAGCTATGCCACTGGTGAAAATACATTGCCTAGTTAACACTATAAGCAAGTAACTGAGTCATGAAAGCCCTACAAAGAGGCTCTTAGAGAGAAAGATTAAAGTATTTAGGCAGGAATTAATGTTTACATCTTGTTGAATAATAAAATAATCTGTTGTTTCAACCTTTGAATTGCTCACCGTGGTCCTGTCTCCATGTACAGAGGCAGTGGAACCAAATCCTACCAACATCAACTGGAGGCTGCTCTTTCTCCCTTGATTTCAAGGGGTTTACTCCTAATCTACATCATGACACATGAGAAGGAATCCAATTCCACAAATGCACCTTGCTAGCAGACATTTCATCTGCTAGATCTGACCTTTAGCTTCAGTTTTTCCACACTCTAATATCCGTGTGTTGAATGACAGGTTTATGATTAGGGGACAACGGAAATGTTCAGGGAAATAGAAGAGTTGGCTCTAACCTTTGGTATTCTGGTACCAAGAGGTTTTCAGACCCTCAGACATTCTGTGACCCACTTTAGAGGAAAAGCCCTATCTAAAATTCTTAATAAAGTTTGAATAAGCATTGAGTTGAGAAAAAAAATGCTTAAAATGTCTGGACCTTGGGAAATCTTCTCCCTAATTGTGATTCAGTAGTTCCTTCACTGTCAAATGTGTGATAAATGCCAAAGAACCAAGAGCACGTTCTGCTCAGTACGAAACTAAAGGCATGTTTGCCTTTAGACCTGTGAATTTAATACACAACAAGTTTCTAAGTGAGCCCTTTTCTTTCTGTCTTAACACCATCGGTCTGAGTAAAAAAATTAAAAGCTTTTTTTTTCCTTTTTCCATACACTATTAGGTTGTCTGCTGGGATCAAAGGCACAGCTTGTATGTGAAGGAAAAAAAAATTTTTTGCTGCACCAAAGTGTTTTTTTTTTTTTTATTTTTTAATACTGTATTGCAAGTTCAATGTCAGTAGCACTTACTCTCAAGATGATCACGAATTCAAACAATTCATTGCACCTATTTGCATATGTAACTGACAAAATGTCATTTCATCTGTCCCAACAAAGGAAATGAAAGATTTGAACATTAATTTGTATTTTTCTGAAAATGAAAGGTCTTCTGTGAAGCTTCTATTGATGCATGAAATTTGAAGAGCTGAGATAGGTGAAGTTTTTTCCACTCTTTTTTTCACCTAATTTATTTTTTTTTTAAATCCAAGAATATTGTGAAAATAAAATGAGAACATCAGAGGCTGATCTCCAGATATTTAAACTTTTGTTATCCCTTATTCACCTCGTTAGAGGCAATGAAAAGTAAAGAGAAAGACAGCGATTCTCTTGGTGTGAACACCCTTTCTGAAGGAAGAACACTCCTTTCTGGCAGCTATTTTTCTGGGCATTCATCAGTATGGAGTGGAACCTCTGGTCAGAAAGGGTGAATCCTCCCAAAATATTCAGGAACAAAAGCTTGCTGAAGAACCAGATTCAAATACAGGCTCTGTTACAGTAGAAGAGATTGGACCTTGAGTATTCCACATATCACTTAAGAAAAAATCAGGTTTTCAGAATTTATGTGTTTTACACAAATAAAACAGATCCTTTGGGCGTCTAGGCCGAGAGAGAAAGAAAGAGAGAAAAAACGACAGGCTTTGCTGATGTAGGCTTCTACTCTTTTTCTGCCTAACCCAAATCTAAAGAACATTTGCAGAAGAAATTCTCATTCCTCTGGTTATCAAGGTGTATTTTGAAGCTGCCAACGATTTATAACCACATTCAGTTCCACAATAGTTGCATACTTTGAAACATAGAGACATATAGTTTGAGAAACTTTGAGAAAAAAAGTTTCTCTGATATATTTTAGTTTGAAAAATCTCACAGTAGCAGCCTCCTAAGGAGATTTTATGTGATGCTTGCGTTTGGTATTGATCAGTCATTGCTGGCATTTCCTGCGTTGCCCTGGAGTGTGTCTCCGGCAAACACTTTGGGTCAAAGTACGCTAGGAAACCTCAGACAATGTTCCCTCAGTGCTGTATAGACAAGAAATCTTTTAATGAGAGTCAAGAATGAAGACTGACTTCTAAACATTTGTAGAAATTAAATATTTAGTTGCATTCCTGAATGGTCCAAGACATTGTAGTTGTGACTTACTGACGCTGGTCACCTGCCCCATTCTCTCTTTCGGTCCTTGTTTGCTATCTTTCTAATTTGCCAGGCAATTTCTATGGGGAAGCTATTTTCACCTTGAATTATGGTATGATGTGGTAGCTGGCAACTATTATCTCTGCCTGGATTTCACCCTTGAAACATTCAGTGATTAGAGATGTGTTACACATTGGCTTGTTAAGTGTTTTGAGATAAGAATTAGATAACTACCCACCAGGCAAATAGCCTGAGCTCTTGAAAAAAAACAGATACTCTACAGAATGCCATCCATGTTTCAGGTAATCTCATTTCTGTGCTCTGCTTTTAACTATTTAGGAAATTTACTAATTAAAATTAGATACAACCTCTAGCTCCAACATAACTATATTATGTGCAGATAGTATTTTTATGGTTTCTTGATATATTTTGCAAAGACTTAGGAAAAAAAAATAGTGAATATATATTTTTTGTCCTGTTAGTGGCCTGAGTTACACTAGTCATGTCATGTCTGTCCTGACACATTATACATTAGTGACCGAGGGTGATTTCTGGATCTGTCCTTGGGAGGGCCCTGCTGCAAATGTCCATGCCAGGGACAGCCCTGCCTTAGCAGCCTGCCAACTTGTCTTCCTATTGGGATTTTTCTTCATTTTTCCTTTCCAGAAAAGTGTTCTTGCTCAATTGCACTCTCTCCCTAGAAGCTTAACCCAGCTGCAGGCCAAAATCCAGTCAGATATTCAATAATACAGCATGTAGCACTTAGCAGACAAGACACACACTTGAACATAGGCTTAGATGAGCCTGAAAAGCTGATTTTGTTGTATTTTTTTTTTTCCTTCCGTCCTGATAGGTTATAAAAGCCTAAGAAGGTAGATCTGGTGAGGAAGGGGACGCTGAAAGTAAAGAGCTCAATAGAAAAAGAAATGCGAGTTGTTAGAGGAAGGGAAAGAGCAGGTATGAGTTTCCCCAGAGGCCTCACCTTCGGCCCAGCCACGTCTCTGCGGGCTGCTTGTTGGGGTGAGGTGGCTGATAAAAGCAGACACATGCTCAGCTCTCGGAGAAGGAAAAGCAGAGAACGGGAAAGGTTTGTCTCCTCCAATTACCTGCAAAACTGCGTTAAGTAATGCTCATTTTCAGAGCAGACCACTAGACACAAGTTTAGAAATAATCCGCAGAGAGGTTAAGTGTCCTGACTGGAGGCGATGGGCATTTTCCTGCCCAGCCTTCCAGAATTTCTGTTCTTTTATGCAGAAAAGCAGTGGAGGAGTAAGGTTACTATCAACAGCACCTTTGTACACCTGTTAAATTCTTCATTAGGATGTGATCTGGAAAGGAAGTATTTGAATCTTTACAAGGCAAATAAAGTTTTGTAAATACTTAGGAGTTCTGTAAATGGAAGACATAAACATTGTCTCCTACTTAAATGGAAGCAGCCACCTTCTTTCATATTGGCATGCTCCAAAATCCCTGGTTCATGACAGGAACCCTGAGACTGCAGTGAGCACAGGGGTGGGCCAGGGCTCCCACTCTCTGCACACATGCAATAAAACCTTCCTGCTCCTATGTTCATAAAAGAGGTTCTCACAAAATGTCTGCTCCCTCAACTAGGACTGCCGCTGAATGGGGTCACAGGGCAGGTTTCAGAAAATTGAGGCCCTTTGGGGTGTGTGCTGTGGCTGAGGGGATGGTGGCAGCCATCAGGCCCAGCCCAGTCACCTGGGCAAGCCCTTGTGGGCAGGGCCTGCATGCTGTGGAGCAGTTGCTGAGGCCTGCAGGCGTTTTCCACCGAGCAGGCCATGGCACCGAGTGTGGTTTTGGACAGCAGTGGCTGTGGCAGGGCAGCCCTGTGGCAGGACTCCCCCCCCCCCCCCCCCATGTCCCCATTTCAGGCTCCCCCAGGAGAGCTGCTGCCAGTCTGCAGCCCACAGCATCACACCAGCAACACCCCCTCACCAGACACCTCATGTCTCTGGCTGCAGTGAAATACTAATTAATAACCCAGGCGTTAGAATAAAAACACAAAACAATTATATATATATTATGTATATATGTATATATATACATATATTTGCTGCCAAGGGAGCCCTTGCTATTTTTCTTCATCCAAAGCCGTGCAATTTGCCATGTGTTTTTGTGGAGGCTCAGAGGACAACTTGCTGCTGACTTGCGTTTGCACACATACACATTTTAGGTTACTCCATGGGGTTTTGGAGGGAGATCACTGATTGCTGGAGGAGATGTTCATCATGTAGATGCTGCTGGGGTTGGAGGGGTACAAAGCCTCGTCTACAGTGTGAGAGCTGGAGCCCAGGCAGCCCTCACTTGCCTTCCTCTTCAGAGCAAAGCAGAAAGTTCCCCAGTAAGCTCCCAGGTGTGTGGGTGAACTCACAGACTGGAGGGGTTGTGTGTGCTTCAGAAGAAAAACAAAAAAAGCACAACGTTTCTACTGTAGCCAGCCATCCCACTAACCCAGCTCTGCCTGAGGAGTGTTGCATATGAAGTAGTTGTCCGCATAATTTCTTTCAGTACCCTGTGGCTCAACCCTCCGTATTATCTTCTGCCTTCCCAGCTCTCACCTGCAGCTCAAGGAACATGCCTGAGCAGTGGCCCTAGACTTCATTAAAAAAAAAAAAAAACAAAAAAAACTGATCTATTTTTATTTTAGTTTCAAGAAGGGGGAAAAATTGTATCTTCCACAGCTTGCTCTCTTGAAGATAAGACTTCCTTAAGGGAGGTGAAAACTTGAAACAGGCAGGGTTCTTGAACTTTCCTCTAGCCTTAGGAAACAATGATGGTAGTAGGAAGGCACCTAACGGTGTAATTGCTCAAAGGTGTGTTTTATAGCCATTTACAACAGCAGGTTGAGATCTCTGTGGGGACAAGGAGGATTAACCAGCTCCCTGGGAAGAAAACCCTGCTTCATCCCATAGCATTAGTGCAGCTGGCACTAATGGCAAAGAGGAAGTTCAACTCATTTAAAAGTTGGAAAAGAGGCAGGGATTGGTTTCTTAAGCGTTTGATCTCACTTGCAGTCTCTGTTGAGCGTGAGGAGAAAAAAAAAAAAAAGACAAAAAAGGGATGTAGAGAGGAAAAAGTGGCTTTGGCCATCATGCTGAGGAGAGGTGTTCTGGTGGGTGAGTAGGCTGTCTCTTTTTTGTTCGTTTTAAAACCGCTAGGGAACTGCAGTAAGACTTTTGGCTTTGGACTAGTAGGCCTGCTTGTTGCTAAATGGGAAACTGTATGATGTTTTCTATTTCAGCCCATTTTTCATGTGCTGTTTCTCAAAATGATTGAATAACAATTCTGATTCCCCTGAGGTTAAAAACTATACAGTTCTCCTTCTTAAGGTAATGAGAGAAAATGTAGCCACAGGAAGCAGCATCCTGTGTTATTTTATGTTTGGATTAATGGTCCTGATGAAAATAACTGGAAAAACAAGGCAGGCGGCAGTTAGAATTGCGTAAGCAATGAAACCTTGGGTTGCATTTACATGCCTTCTCTGTCATTATTTTCTTAGATGTCATCCCTAATGTTTTTGTTATATAATCCAAATTTTGTTTGTAACATATTCACAAACACAAAATGACACAACTAAGTAAATTCTTCACTGCCTCGTACTCTCTGCATGTTTAAGCAAACTGGAGTAAGTTGCTCGTTATCTCTGGCTTCTGTGACTACCAGATACTGCCCAAACCAGCTGATGCAAGTATAGAAGACCATGGGAAGCCTCTACTCAAAAATGAGAACCTTGCTAAGGTGTTTGCTTTGGCTTACCGAGGCCTGAAAACACCTTTGCGTGTGTGATTCTCTTGGATGTAAATTTCTGTTGATTAGGCGGGGTGCTGCGACTTTTGGTGCTATGAGGACTTGTTTGTATTTGGCAACCGTTTGCTTTCTGTCTTGCTGTGCTTGGTTTAAGAAAGAGAACTGTGGTACTTTATTATTTTTGCCATGAGAACTTTCAACTTGTTTTCTGATTTCATACTTTTTTTTCCCCCCCCCATGGTGTCTGGGTTTGAGTGGCATTGTGAAGCAGAAGTGATTAGAAGGGATTTTACCCTTGCTTCCAGGAAAGGTCAAAGGTTTTTATGATCTTACCACAAAATGGCTATGAATTGGTTAGAGAAAAGGTCACTCTTGCCTTGAATTGGTGGTCTTAGTATGAAGTCTCTAGTGAGCCAAAAGGCTGCCAGAAGAACTGAGCCCGTAGCAGTTCCTCCAGGAGCATTCGGCTAAGTTCTGTCATCTCTTAGGTCATCAAAAGTTGTCCTGACACGGGGCAAGCTGCTGTGTTTTCTCCAAACTCAATTTAGATTTGCTCACAAGTCTATGGAAACTGTGTCCTTCCTATGACACTAAATCAAGTTTCAGTTGGCAAAGAAACCTGATGGTGGTTGAACTTCAGTGTGTTCTATATTTGATTTCATCATAACATCAAGATTCTCATTGCTACATCTTTCATTTTTGAAAGAAGTATCAAATAACTCTTGCAAATAAATCAACAGAGTACAGCCACATGTGAAACAGTCTCAGTAGGTGTATTTAACCTCATGAATCAGTTTCAATTCATACATGCTTAGTGCTTTATGAAAACTTGTTTTCATCTGAATCTTGCAAATTCTTCAATGTATTACATTTTTTTTCATTGACCAAAGGTCAAACATTTGACAGATGGTCTAATGAATTATTCTCCTGAATGCTGATCATTACTAAGTGGGGTTTCTTGTAGGCTATTTAAAAAGAAAACAAAAGGCATCAGTCAAGCTGGAGGACTGGGCTCTCAGTTAACACCTATCCCCTCCCCACAGTAAGGGTACTGAATTCATGTAACTATATGAGCTATGTTCTTCTAGTGATGCAGCTCAGACTGAATCTATTCTCCTGCACTTCTGAATTGCTGAGAATTTGCATGATTAAAGGGGGGGGGGGGGTGCTGGTTCTTAAGCTATTGTTGCTAGGGGAACTGCCACCTTGATATTCGCCTGGTGAGAACAGCTGTCTCTCTTTGTATCTAAGCAAAGGAAATCTGGGAGCAACTCTTAGTGATGGCAAGGTTGCATATATTATGAGATCTGCGTGGGATTAATGGTGGTGCTTGCTCAAAGGGAGTTAGCCTGCTGCCGTGGGTTGGGGTGGAGGGGTACATTTTGCTAGGTAGCCTGGTGATCCAAGCAACCTCTGTATCGTTATTTCTAGTTATTCTTTTTAAACTCATGGAGAGCATAGATCAGTGTTCACCTGTAAAGTATATCTTTCCTTTTTTTTTTTTCTTAAATAGTGCTATGATTTATAAGCCATACCAATGAGTATTATGGTACTGTCCTGGTTATTTTTTAGATCCTATGGCATCTGCAACAAAAAGATAAATTGTTTTAAAATTCCAGTGAGTGATAATTGAGCTGTGAGGGTAGAGCATCAGCTTACCTAGAAAACTAAAGACTTCAAGCTATTTACAAAAAAAAAGAGTATAATGTAAGATAAGTTTTCTTTCCTCTTCCTTTACTTAGATTTTGAGTTCTAAGCACTGCCCATAAGGTTCTTCCTAGTTACAGTATACTTGATGGAGGTAGCTCACAATCTAGCTTCTCCAGCTGTTTCTAAACAAAGCTTATGAAGAAATCCCCACCCAAAGGGGTGGGAAAAAGAAAACTTCAGCCTTACCTTCCTTAGCCTTACCTTCCTTATGGAGACATCTTACTGTGTATCCCTCTGTGTTATATCATCTACTAGTGGTTATAGTGTGTAAAACTTCTGAACTTCTATTTGAAAAAGAAATGTGAGGGAAAAGTATCCTCGTAGTCCCATCATGTTTCCAAGATGATCTCTGCCTTCCTGCCCCCTGTAATAGTCGTGTGCACTAAGACTTTCATGATTGTGTTTTTCAGGCACTAACTATTGGTTTAACAGAAGTCTTCACAGGGTATTATATTCCTGAAAAAAAAAATATATATGTATATGTATTATCCATATCTCTATAACAACATTAAATTTTAACAAGTTTGGATGTTCATCTTATCAGAGAACTGCTTGAAATAGAATAAAAAAAAGAATAAAAGATTCAAGCTTAAGATACAGAACACTTTTTTGTAGAATATGGCACAAAAGCCTATTAATGTTTGAAGTGATTTTAGCTTTCCTGCACTCTTTGTGTGTCTTTAGCATTCTCTGGTCTCTCTAATCTCTACTGTATCACTCAGTGCTTTTAATCTTAATTCTTTGTGCTGCACTTTGAGCATCAAAAAGCACATTCGATGCCCAAAAAACTTCACTCTGACGTTTGCTCTTCAACAGAATAGTTTTGATACATGGATAGGGAACAAGAATAAAGAAGTGCAAACAGTGTAAGGAAAGACAAGAATGAAAAGAAGAAATGGGCTCTAATGAGAAAGACGGTGAAGGTACAGTGAGTGCAATGCAAGAAAAAGATAAAAGTCCATGTAACATGCTGAAATAACACTATTTGTTATTCTAAGAAACTCATTCTGCATCTAGTAGCAATCTGTGGAGCTCTCCAAGGCCTACCCAAAGCATTTCAATTCTGTTTTTAAAACAAAACCCCTCAACTTCCAACTAAGTAAGCAAACAATTTTCTGAGGTTTGAGCAAAAACATAAATTGCAAATGTTGACTTGCCTGATCTGATAGGAGGCCAGGTACAGCTAAATGTGACCATTGCCCTGGCCTGGTCAGAGCTTTGTTATGGAAGCATGGTCACTGACTTAAGTAATCTTGGAGTTCCCTTGACCTTGTTATTCCCTAACTTAAATTTGTGTAGTTCTGCATCTTTTTGTCTTGTGTGCAACTCCCTGTAACAGAGAGAGCCCCTCAACAGTAGGGGAGCAGCCAGCCTTTGTCTAAATACCTTCCCTTTCAGTTTCCAATGTAGGCCTATGCTGCTGTGCTGTAGGGATTTGTTTTTTTCCCCTCTCACCTTAAAACAGAGGCTTAAAACAGCTTTGTCACCTGTGGGACCATTACCATTTGGACGACTACAAAAAACAGCTGTGAAATGGTGTGTGGCAAAACCCATGTGAGATGTGATGCTGGGGAGGCAGCTACCTCCAGATGAGGAGAATGGCTGTACGAGTTGTCTCATAACCGAGTGTTCAAATATAAGCACTTTTTCTGTGAATTTAATAACTGAAACAGTGGGTAGTCTCTTTCAGTATTCCTACCTGGAAGAGACAAGGCATGTCTTCTGCAAATAATCTTTGATAAAAAGAAATGAAATTAACAGCTTAGGAAAATTTTAAGCAGCTAATTATGGTCCACGGAAGAGGTATCATCTGGATTATAAAGCTGATAGTGCCAGAGAAGAAAATATGCATTAACTTAGCTAGAGTTTTTAACTGTACATTTTTATCATGCAAAAGGACCATTAAAGAAGCCTTACAAGAGTCATAAAAACTATTCCAGGAGATTTCACTTATTAAAAAATTGAAAAAGGAAGCAAGACAGAAAGAACTAGTGAAGCTTTCTTTTTGTCTGAGCTTGCTCTCTGTTCATTGCTGAATGTTTTACTGGGTTCATTTCATTTTTAATTCTTAATGTATATTCAATCCTAACTGTAATAGCAAAGGGGAAAAATGGGAAGGTAATAAAAGATGCATTTTCTGACAAAATGCCACTCTCTTTTTTACTCTTTTTTTTTCCTTTCCTGATCTAGAATGATAATCTGTCCACAGGCTGAAGGTGCTGATACCATAATTCTTGCCAGGAAAAATGCTGATACTGAGAAGGTGTTGTAAAGACATCTACATTAGAGCAAGAGCATAGAACGTAAAAAGAACAGAAGAGCTTTTCTTCTTTGAGAAGCAAAGAACAAACCTAAATTAAGAAACTACCTAAAGTAGTAGGGGTGGGGGCAGTCTGATTCTTAGAGCCCAGGTGTTCCCTTGGGAGCTGAAGGTACTTGGTGAGGCTTTCCAAAAATACTAAGCACCATTCAAGGTGGGCAGCGTGCTTTTAATAGAGTCTGGATTAGACTGACAGCATTAGGTAAGATGCCAAGAGTCTTTACTTTGAATAGGTCATATATAGAGCAGAGCACATTTTGACACGTGATGCTTGGTGGTATGTGCATGTTTGAAAACTGTAGTCAGGCCCAAAGTTAACGCTTGTTGCTTTTTCTGTGTGAGAAATAGATTGTTTGTGATTATGGTTCTTCTGTTTTTATATATATACATTTCATATATATATAAATATACACTCAGACTGTTAGAAGTGCATGATGTAGGTTTTGCAATGAAATTATGTTCAGTGAGTATCTTCAGAGTCAGACAGGAGTTACTTCTTTTCAAAATGGTCATTTGTAAAATGGACAAGTCTTGTAGAGGAGAATTCAACTAGCCAAAGCCTTCTAAAATTTATCAGGGCTTCAGGTCAGCTCAAATAAGTTTTCAGATGTGTTTTTGTCAAAAAAAAAAAGACTTATTCTATCACTTATACTGTTTCTGCATTGGAGCATCACAAATGTGAATATTCATCTAATAAAACACTGCAGGAATCCTCAGATGTTAAAACTTTCTGAGAAACAGGCTGCTGTTTTTATCTTAATAAGAGCAAGGACTAAGTGAGAATTCCTTTAATGTCTTTACCTTCATCAAAATATGACATTTCAGGAAAGATGATTCTGTTGAAGTCTTCAACCTGTTCCATCAGCAAGAATGGTCATGCTGTTTTTCCAGCTTCTAACAATCTCCACTCCTTCACGTTTCTGTTTTTGTTCTGTGAACAAAAAGAAAATTGCAAGTTGATTCATCACGGG
This sequence comes from Anser brachyrhynchus, assembly GCF_964034855.1. Classification (NCBI taxonomy): domain Eukaryota; kingdom Metazoa; phylum Chordata; class Aves; order Anseriformes; family Anatidae; genus Anser; species Anser brachyrhynchus. The sequence goes on from NC_137705.1 coordinate 3,078,192, forward strand.
CTGGCTTTCCTGTCCACAAGCAGCCTTGTTTTAATTGACTGCAGTGGGACTCCCCTTAGTACCAGGGAAGGCTTTGTGTGTACAAAGGAAACAATTCAGGAGCGAAGAAAGTTATTCTTTGACTATTTGACTATATGCTGTGTTGATATACTTTCCTGTGTCAATAGTTGGTAGAAATACTTCAGCAAGAAATATTTTAAATGAATACCTGTTGGCACTGTTTTAGCATGTTAACTTTAGCGGAGGTAAATACAAAGACACTTGAGAGGGTATAGATTGGGGCTTCCCCTTGCTATATGAGCTTTCAGAAGATCTTCAGCTTTAAAAATCATAAGAAATAAAAAGACAGTTAAATTCCAGTTTACACCAATATTTGAATAAAAACAACTACATAGCATGTCATGGATGTTACATTTTATTTATAGTGGTACAGAGAGATCCCATAGAATTTTCTCAGAGTACTCTTGCGCATTGATTCTCCATAACTAATATCACATGTTCAAGGGTGGTCTCAAATGTCCACATACCTGTTCTGGGAATATTGCCCTCCATATCCAGAGTTCCTCTTGCTCAGTATTCCAGTGTCTGAAACAAAGCTCGCTGGCAGCAAATGATACTGAAAGTGTGCTTTTTCTGTAATAAAAAGTCAAAGGGCCATGTATTTCACACATTTTTCTTCTCAGACACGATGCAAGTTGGAAGACTTGTAGAAAGGTGTTTGAAGCTGTAGTTCAGGACAATGAGTAGTGTGGTCTCGCTCTACGTGCAATCTTTCCTGAGTGTCAGAATGTGGATTGAAGACATGTTTTCATTGTTGGCTCCATAATATGCAAAATAACTACGTTAAGAAGCAAAATAATGATGAGGAAGCAGAAATCCATTTACTGGATGTACTATAAAACCTCCTTAGCTGTCTAAGCTGGCTACAATGAAATGGTTGCTATTGTTTCCGTTTCCTATACTTGTAGGACATCCAATTTTGGGCTTTGGAAGAACAGGCAAACAGCCAGCAGGATCTAGTCCAGAGTGAAAATTAACCATGTGTTAAAAGTTGAAAGTGCTAAGGGTAGGTCAAGAAGTAATTCTTGCTTATGGTCTATGAGATTCTAATTAATTCTATTACTTTAGTATCCGTAGGGCTCTCAAAAAGACACTTAAGACACTAAGGCTAGAAGTATATCTTGTTGGTGTATTTAGGAAGAGTTTCCTAAACTTGGCCGGTGGGGCGTCGTGACTCAAGATACTTTTGTACGTGGCTAACAAGGGACTTGCTTTCATTCTGATGTTGAATATAAAAGGTATTATGTTGCAGGTGATTTGTACCTAACCCAGCCTGTGTTAGTGAACAAAATTGAATGAATTTGCTGTGAACCTGAGGCTGTTAGATAGGTAGGCTTTCTTTAAAATAATGAGCGGCTTTCTCTTCTGTGCTGTACACTATCTCTGTACGTATGCCTTAAGAAGGCATTTCCCAACTTTGAAAAACAGGCTACATATAAGGGTCTAAATTATCACTGCAAGCCTTGAGGTGCCCTAATTTCTAAGTCTGATTAAACGGAAGGAAAAAAGGATTGTACAACTTGTGTCATAAATACAGAGTTTAAGATGTTTTATAAAAATGTAAACATTTGCAGCTCATTGACAGCATGCTTCATCAGACATACCCAAGCTGGTTTTGAGGATGGTTCTTGTGCTGTTCAAGAGAAGTGTTGTATTTCTACACAATTAACTTGATTGGTTTAAATATCTGAATGATATTCAGATACTTTACTAGATACTTTAGTTGGAGATGCAGAATATTTTCTTTGCGCATTTAATAAGAATCTGCAGATCTATATCAAGAGCCTTAATTCAGATAGTTGCATTTCTTAGGGAACATGTTAAAAAAAAATATATGTATTTTTCAATAACTTGACCAGGTACACTGCTCTCATACAAAGTCTGTTTTCCAGCTAACGAGGTTGCTGAGGTGGCTATATTCAGCTGCGGGTAGACTGTTTTGTTCTTAAGGGCTTTTTCCTCCCACCCAACCCCTTGTTGTGTAGGCTCTTGGTGTGAGATTGAACACAACTGATCTGATCTATAGTGGCTTAACAAGTTACCACTTGTCAGCTGAGCTGCTATCGGTGATTCTGTAAGTGCTGTTAACTCTATCTCACTGAGCAATACAATGCATTCACCTAAGCCATCTGTGGCAATGCCGAAGTGAATGCATTTTACCTCACAGTTACAACAGGCAACGTGATTAATGGCTGTATGATTAGTGAAGGAAGCTCAGCAGGCAGAGGAGAATTGTGTTGAATCTTGTACCTTTGCCCCACCTTTGATATACTGTAGTTGCTTGAGTTCGGGGAGGAGGTGTTTTGTCTTTGGAAGTTAGTATTTGCTTTTTAACTCAAATTGGAGCGATGAGAAATCCAGATGCAGCAGCTCTAAGAATGTAGGCAGCTGGCATCTGGGCTCAGACACCCAACAACTATGTTCCATATGGCTCAGTTTTAACACCAGAGAATTTTAACAAGTGAAAAGGACAAACAATCCATCAAGCCTGAGTACTGTTCACTTCTTATTTTTAAGGAAAGCAATTTGTACTATATTAAGACATGTTGTTTGCAGTTACTTCTCTTCAGGAGCATTTATTCTAGCCTGAAATAGAGAAGAAATGCAGGTATGATTTCCTTGAAAAACACTCCAAGTTCTGCTGGAATAACATGTTTGAATATACCTTGAAGGCTTCTCTATTTTTACAATAGAGTACACAAATTAACGCCGCAGTTGAATGAGCACTGGAGGCTGACCAGGGCTCCTGTAGCTTCAACACAGCAACTGAGATAATAGCAGAGGCCAAGCATCATGCTGAGAAGCTTGCTGCTAGTGCTGCCCAAGCTAGTTTTTTTTCATACCTCTCTGAACCAGACACAAGATATTGCAGGGTAGTCATCCTTAGTGTGGATGTTCTTTCTTACTGGAAGTGCTTACAGTGACAAATACTGTCATTAATGAACCTTGCTGCACTCCTCTGCAGATTTCAACTGCACTGAATCAGTGCTAACATACAAAAAAGTGTTTATTACCAAGTATGAAGAATGTGTGAGCAACCTGGTGGTTTTATACGTATTATTCTGGGTGTGGAAAGTGGAACTGGGGGCAAGGAAGGCGGGGTGATGTGTTGTAACCTCATCTCTGTTTCAGTGGGGGTTTCCCAGTCAGGTGGAGGAAAGTCTTCCCTGCTTGAGCTCAACAAATACTTCTTCCTCAACATCCCAAGAGTGGAGTAATCAGCCATGGAAGACCTAATGGACCCCTTTTTCCCAGGCCCTGGTTGAAGGAGTGATGCAAAAAAAGAGCTTTCTCAGTTTGTCTTCCTTTTCCTTTAGTGTTTTTTTATTATTTTCTGGTTATGGCATTGGCCTTGGAAGCTCTTTCAGGTCAAAACCCACTATTCTTAAGCTGTTTATAGCTGAACACTTCACAGATGAGACAAACTGCAGATAGTCTGAGGAAAAATAAGGCATGTCTATGCAGGCAATAGATGCATCTGTCCTCTCTAAGAAAGTACTTGGAAGCAAATTTTGGAGGTAATGTAGAGAGGCCTTCATTTCCTGAGCGCCTGGTTATTAGGGAAGAGTTCTTTTGTAAACGTAGATTGTATAGATCACGCAGAAGAGTAATGTATAGGTAAAATCTAGAAATTATCCTGTGACACTTTAATAAACGTAGCAAGAAAGCTTGAGGTGAAACATCCAGTAGAATGACGGAGAAATTAGAATTTACTTGAAGTAAAACATGTCAAATAACTTTCTCTCCTCTGCCTCAACTTGTGTTCCATCCTCTCCAAAAAAAAAAAGGGGGGGCGGGTGGACACAAATGTGGGGAAAAATACTCTGAAATTCCATGTCTTTTTTGAAACTTTGTAAGCCAAAAGAACAAATTCATTCTGGCAAATTGGGAAGTGATGTTATTAAATTTAAAAAGTCATTAGTCATGTGCATGCATGAGCTGTCATCACATGAGCTCTTAACTCTTTCAGAAGAAGCAGCCACTCTTCTGGGCATTCCCTGCACCATGTAGGTCTCCTTATTAGTTAACTAATACTAGTAGAGATGTTCTGCATGATGCAAATATCTGCTGTGTTGACAGATGGAAAAATAGTTTAAAGCTCTTCAATTAAGTAGCTTCTTTTCAACATCAATACCACAAAGCATTATTCTACAAGAGAATATATTTTCTGTAATTTACAATAACCGAGTAATTATGTGGTAAGGATGCAATTAGATCTAATTTGCTTATGTAAGTGAGCTGAATAAAAAGATCAATATTCAATCTACACCTAGTGCAAAAAAACAATTAGTTTAATTGACAAACTGCTTCAGCTTCAGCTAATTACATAAAAATGACCTAATAGTAATGCAAATTAGGGTTATTAATAGTACATGAGTATTTTAATTACATAAATCATCTTTACCTGCTAACTGGCATTCTCACTGTTAACTTAGGGATTTAATTTTCAGGAAAACTTCATTTGTCCTGTTTTCACAAAGTTCTACATTGCTTTCAGACTACAAAATACATTTCTCTTAGGGTTTTAACCTGGAGTGAGATCCTGTGGAAACAGTGGAACATCAGAAGTCTTTGCTCTGATGGTCCAACTAATAATTCCTCAGTAGGCAAGAAGGCCAAGCAAGTCTGATACCATACTGATGCATGGTATGGACGGGCAAGTAGAGGCTATGAGCTGCACGGGTAATTCCTTCCTATTGCCAAAGCAGAGAGCAGTGGCGAGGGGGACAGGACTCCTTCAGAAGTAATTCAGAGCGCGCAAATGAGTTTCCTTCTACGATTATTTAGAACAGAAACTTCTTGCTTCCTCTTCAGTCAAAGGAGAGGAGACAGCTTAATTCACATTTATCTATAATTAGGCTGTGCTGTACTCCCCATAGCGTGGCTGAACGTGGAGACTGCAGTGTTAAGTTATTCTCCAATTGACAGATAACTGTTGCACGTTACCTGGCTGTGTTGTCAGATGATATGGTTCTGCTCCGAGCCCTTCACATCCCTACTGAATGTCACTGTTGTGAGCAATGGATGTTGTAAAGGTGTGGAGGTGGGGTGGGAGAGGAGGGGTTGAATAGCTGTAGAAATTGTGCTCTGGTGACCCTCAAAGTTGAGGCCTTCCGTGGGATATAAAGGGGTTTGGATTAAGCCCCGGTTTCTGGCTCTCACCTTACCTTCCAGTTTCATAGCCACATTCTATACATTTCAGTAATGAAGCAAATATAGGACAATGCGTTGGTTTTGGACACTATACATAGGTATAAATATGTTTACAGGAGGTGCTCAGATCTTGACACATCCCTGTTCTTCTGTATCTATATCTTAAATTATTTTTTTTACATTCTCTTTTCCATCTAGTTTGTAAGTACATGCAATCTATCCTTGGAATAGGAGACTTTATAAGACCGATTTAATCATTCTTAATTGTCATCATTTATTGATACATAACACACTATTCCATATAAAGTCTAGGGCTCAAAACTCTTCCAACCTTGCAATCCAGGAGTGTGTCTTGTATTTTTTTAATGGGTCAGAAAGTAACTTAATAGATTCTTACCCTGCAGAGAACAAAATTCTCTGCAGAACAGTTGGTATTTTCTGGCTTTGAGTACTGCATGGTAATGTAAATGTCAAGATAGCATAAGGTAATAATTATGAGATCATATTTTGCTGTTTAAAAGAACCAAAAGGTTTTGAAAAAATAAATAAAACTTGTCTCTTACATTAAAAGCTCTCTCAGCCAGTACTCTGTTTTCATATGCTGGTGGATGCTATTTAGTGCTGATTGCAAATGATATTTATTATTATTATTGTAAGAGCTGTTTTCCTACAATTTCTTTCTAAAAGCTTACAGCACTACAGCATTTCAGCTACCTAGCAAGACAATCTTTGGATGCTCATCTTCATAAGCATACGCCAGATGAGTTAAGTCGCTCTTGATTCCAGAGGACAGGCAGAGACAGATAATTAAGCATGCCTCCGTCAGTGGGGTGAGTGGTGGTTACCATCTTCTAGCATTTTCTTAAAGGTCAGCAGCAGTACTCAGAGACTGCTATCTCAGAAGAAAAGTACAAAACATGGTAATTTTTTTCTAATGTAGTGAAGTTTGTCTTTTTAAACCAAGAAATCTAGGTAAAAATGGCGGCAAAATAGGTGAGGTCACAGAAATTGGGTAAACTTGGCCTTTGAGTCCTAGTTCCCTGTCCTGTCTGCTAGAGTACGCTGACTGCCCATCACTCTCCTGAGAATTAACTAATCTTTGAAACGGCAAGGACTGTCCCTGCAAAGGAATATAGAGCCCACTTTGGAACAGAAATGAGCATCAAAACCTAATGTTTTTGTGCTCACAGGCTGACAAAAGAATCTTTATTCACATTTCTGCTGCTCCTTATTCTTCCTATTTGTCATCAAAAAACATTGTACTTCACTACATCCTGCTCTTCTGCACGATGCGTCATTAGTATGCGGGGGAGATTTGAGCATATTACCACAAATTATATGAAGGTGTTAAGCATGAATCTTCACAATGCCCAAGTGCATATTACAACAGTCCTGGTGACACTGCGAGCTACTTTACATTTCTTGTTCTGAAGGGGTGCTCCTCTGAGAGGAGGTAGAAAGCTGTATGCTGTCAGGGAGCCTTGAAGTGTTTCTAGCCATAAGTTTCCCACTTGGAGAAACAGAGCAAGGTGTCTGCAGGGAATGCCCTGACCTCGGGCTGTGCTGTTCACCCATAGAACGAAGGACTAGCATGATGGTTAGACCCTCAGATCTTAAAGAAATGAGCAAAATAAGGTATTTTGTGAATTTTTACCTACTACACCTAGTGCTTAGTATGTCTGCTCCAGATCAGCAAGACGTGGTACCGTTTCATGCTTGCTGATAAATTCCCTCTCCTACTTATGGTAAACAATTTTCCTATACCTGCCAATCTCACAAATATTTACATGCTTTGAAATGAATTTGAGTGATTCACTTGTCAATCTCATGTGGAGCTGTGACCTAATGTATTACTGTGCTAGGCTGTCTCTCGGGAGACCACGTTTGTCGAACGAGTCTAAACAGAACTGCTCGGCTTCTTTGCAGGCTCCGGGCTGTGAAAGCTCACAGCTTTTCTTTCTGCTAGGATCACAAAGGTCTTTGCTTCCACTTGAGTTAGAGCTATACAGGATTTTGTGGGCTAAAGCAAATGCTCTGCAGATAATTCAAAACTGAACCCATGCCCAAATGATGGAGCAGAGGTGAATGCCATTCACCAAAGATTTCTAATAAGTATGTTGGCATACGTGTTGCAATTTACTAATGGTTATAGAGTAGATAAGTGCTCTGTGCTTTGATTCTTTGATGTACACATCTCCATGACATCTTTAGCTACCTTACTTTCAGTGAGATGAGTCCTTGGGTTAACCATGCTGCAGGGGTGGGGAAGACAAGAAACTCAAGTGTTTTCAAACCTAGCCTCGCTTCTGCACGTCACTGAATGAGCTGGGGACTGGGCAGGAGTGGATTGCTCAGGGTTATTTGGGTGCGGCTGGAGGAGCTGCACCTGGAATAAGAAGCACTGTTGGTCATTAAAAATCCTAGAAAGCTTTTTCAGAAGTGCTACTTCCAGTGGCCTGACCAGATTTTGAGCCAGGAGTATGCTCTCTTGCAAGCACTAAATAAAATCTCCCAGCAGATTCAAAAGTCAAAGCGTTCACATGCTTCTGGACCCAGAGATGGTTTCCCAAAGCATGGCATTTAGATTCAAGGCTAGAGAACAAGCCTCTGCAGATGCAATGGAGTCTGGTCATTTGAAGCTACTGTTGTGAGCTGGTATTATCCATCATAACAGCAGCTGCACATCACCTAGGACTTTGCTAGCTGTGAAGAGAGCTCAGCATTGTGTTGAGCTCATCATCGTCACAAGCCTGTGATGTTAAAGTTAACAGCAGAGAACTAAGCACTATCATGTACTTCACTGTATCGTGTGTGTTTTTATTTTTTAATCAAAAGAAAACGATCACAAAACTAATACTAGATTGTTTTCAATTTGTGCAGTTTTGCCTGATGACTAATTGGAAAACATTCTTTTTTTTTAACTGTGACTCTCAACTTTCGCTCACTTAAAAATAAATACAGTTTTGTGCATGCTTTCAAGCTGTATAAAGCTGTAACAAAATTGGAGAAGCCTTTAACCCTCTGCTTTTGAACCCCTCTGAATTACTAGCATACATGAAAACACTTTAAAATGTAAAGGAGCCTGAATTCAAAGGCGTAAACAATAACTGAAGTCATTGAGCTGAAAACTTTAGCAACAGGATTTTTTGCAAGTGACAAACCGTATACCTCTAAATACCTCTACAAATGCAATGAAAGGTTTCCTGAAGAAAGTATGTGTGGGGGGAGAGCCTTTGCGTATGGGGAGGGGATGGACTTTAAATTAAATCAAATTTAATGATACTGCTTTTTGACTGGGAGCTGTTGTTTGCATCTTCTTATGTCTGTAAATAAGAACAGATTTGTTGTTACTCATAACAGTTTTGACTAGGGTTTTCTCATAATCTATGTTTGTTGGTATGTTAGTCTTGGGAAACACAGTATTTGTCTGTCAAATCAAGACTTGTCAGATCTATGTGCTTCCATACCATTAAAGTGGAAAATGTAGATTTCCTGTTCATTTAGGGAGAGGGAAAAAAAGTTCATAAAACATGTTAGCCATTAGGAAAAAAAAAAGAGGGGAGGTGCAGATTAAAGTAGCACTCATTCAGTAAAAAAGTGTTTAATGGATGGAGAGTGTAAATACCTGACTAGCAAGTTCTGCCTGAGTTAGAGTTAGTTGTCGCTAGTGACAAATACAGCACAAGCACTTAAATATATATATATTAGATGATTGTTCTAGGACAGTACTATTTATTGGTAGTAAATGGGTACATTCAGAGACAGCACTTTAGTTTCCATTCCTTTGCAGTAATCTTGAGTCTAAGCAGACTTATCTGAAATGTACATGCTCTAGGAGCTAAGAAAAATTCCTGGATTTGTCATATGTTTTGATTATGTATTGCCTACTCTTTTTAGATGAAAATTCATGCTTTACTGCTTATTATGTATTTGGTAGCAGCATGCTATTTTGGTTGACCGCTTAAGTTGTTTTCTAAATTGAGCCCAGTACGTGTTGAGAAGGCTCTCTAAATGATTACTCACCATAGCACAAGTCTCCTGGCTTAGAAGTGTTTCAATGGTCTCGAGATCAGGTCTGGCAGGCACCTGTCCTTACATTCTTGTGTCTACTTTAAATTTCATGTTTCTACTGATCAGACTTTCCAGAGCCACATCTGCAAACATGCTCATTCAGCAATTTTTATTTCTGCATTTGGGCACTAATGATCGGTTTTAATCCAAAGAACTATCAATATTTAAAATCAAAAGTAATTGTGCATACAAGCTTTAGCATTACTGTAAAACGAATGCAGGTGTCAGTAAGGGGAAAAGAAAAATAAAAAGTTGGCCATAATGAGTCTGGGGAAGATGCGCTCTGAGCAGGCATGCTGAAGAGTAATTAATATACTTTTGAGTATGATTGAAATAGCATTAACTGTGCAGCAGAGCTTCGTTTTGGACTAAAAGCAAGTATTAGTGAAAAGTCATTAAACACTGGGGAGATCGACTTTTTGAGATAAATTCTTTTGAGGGAAATCTGGTACTGAGCCAGCAGTAACATAGCAGAGAAGCATCAAGTGCTTTCAGCTGTACACATGGTACGTTGGGTCACAGGAAGGTTTTTACAAGCATGTACTACCTCTGAGTAAAAGGTAATTCACAGAATTGAAGGGTATGACAAGAAAATAAATTCATGATAAGCCTAGTATGAAACTATTTGGAGGGGAAAAGAAAAAAGAGAGAGAGAAAGGTGCTTCGGTACTTTCTCATTTAAGAAAAAAGAAAAGGAAGTCAGTCAAATCAACAAAGTCCCAACCCCGTTTGTTTGAACTGTCTCCTTATCTTTAAGAGCAGCTATCCCTAATTTATGGTGCAGATCATCAGTGTTCTGTTGTGTGAGTGATGCGATAAATAAATTACCAAAACTCATGTGTTTAAAACCTTTAGCTTAGGCTAAGTTCTCAGTATCAGCTGAATGGTGCCATGGTGCTGTGTGCCCATTTTTCCTGGCTTAGACTCTGAGGTCAGAGGTGGACCCTCTGTACCTCATGGAATATTTTGAGAGTAGCTGACAGAATGTTAATCAACATTCATATGTTAAGCATTAGTAAAAATAAATAATAAGAGAAAGCACTTCAACATTTCCTTTTTCAAAATTTTGCTTGGAAAAGGCAAGGTTTAAGAGTTTAAAAAAAAAAGTAGAAACTGAAGGACACTTCCCATGGGCAGACCATCTTAATACACCCTAATACTCTTGCAGAGGCTGGTTTGTGTATTACACCTGTTTGCCTAGTTCTTTTAACACTTCTTGACACGCTCCCTCCTCTTTCCATAAACATCCGTACTGAATTTAAATTTTGCAGACTAAAATGAGCTATCGTTGTGTGTGTAAGCATGCGGGTCACATCGGCCTCTCCGCAGAGCAGCGTGTAGGGAAGGCTGCCGCTAATGAGAATTGTCAAGGTGAGAAAACGTTGTGAGCGAGTTCCTGGGGCACACTGTGATTATAAAGTGCTCCGCTCCTCTGTGTGTACTTGCAGGCAGGTAACTGGTGAATACAGACTTGTAAACCTGCTGCACAGATCATTGTTTTACAGTCGGCCTTTTTACTGTAGATAAATTACAAATAGGCACTTCAGCCACCATGTTTGCCTTTGCAGGTGTTTAGACATAACAGACCCTTAATCAGAGGAGAAGATGTTAACCTCTTAAGCTTGGGGTAGGTCAGGAGCACCTTGAGAGCTCTTGGACTAATCTCTGCTCGAGACTACGTCACTGCTGCTCATAGGAATGCACCTTGGCGAGGGCTGCAGCACAACAAATGTCAAAAATATTCCAGTAAATGTAACGCTGAAAATAAATGGAAAATTAAAGTTCATTTGCTGAGTATTTCAGTTCCACAAAAAATAGACCAGCCTCAGGTTTTCACTGCCTGTACTATTGGTGCGTCTCAGAGCTGGTGGAAGCTGAAAGTGTGCCCAGACTGTAAATCTGGTGCACCTAAGTAGACGTGCCTTCGTTAACTTCCATTGTGGTTGTGCGCTAGTATTATCCATTGGGTGAATTAAGGCAATGAATGTTGGTATTGTGCACTGATTGCTTTTTGAAATCTTTTTCTGCTGGCAAGTATGGCTGAAATTCCTTATGCTTTGAGATGAGGGATCTTGTGAGGAGAGTTCTGCATCCCTCACTTTACTCCAATTTCACGATAATAATCAATGGTTTTAAAAATTCTTTTCAGTCAAGAGCGTACACAGGTGCAGTGGTTAGAATTTAAGTTTCTTTCAGAAAAACATCTAAACACACGGTTAGTTTGAGGAAAACTTCTGTTGGACTCTTTCCATTGCTTCTCATAATAACAACACCCTTAAATAGAAAAGAAATATATTTTAATGTTTTAAAAATAAAGATTGAGTTTTATTTTGGACATGTCTGTACAGTAAAAACTGGAAGAGAATTCCTAAGTCACATTTCTAATTTTCATTGGAACGCTTCTTTTTCATGGTAATGATTTAAGCCTTTACTTTCAATTAGTTTTATGTAGGAATCACTCAAATTCAGAGGCAATGGCTGTAATAAGGCAAAAAGCTTTTGGCAGCAGTAACTAAATAAAAGGTTTGCGTTTATTTTAAATGGCTACCTTTTTAATGTGCATAGCTACCGGGACACTTCCATGAAAATAGATCTGTTCTCTTTGAAGTCTACTGGTTGATGTGTCATAAGAGGAACTGCAGTCTGATGTTCCTATCTAGAAGGAATTCTGCTCGTGTACCACAAGATATTTCTGGAGGATTTATGTTTTTCCTTAATTTTTATTACTGAACTGATTTGCATGAAAATAAGATCTTTGTTCCATAGGGATTCATTGGATCCAGATGTTTGTTTTCTATGTGAAGTCATATCTTGTTTGTGACGTTGCATTGGTTGTGGCAAAATGGTGATGATGACAAACAAAGGGTTATGACTTGTGCAAGGGATAAGCACCTGCAACTGATGGCTTCTGATTGAACAAGGACCCTGCTTCCATGCAAATTTGTTGTGCAATATGAAATTTAAAAAAGGGAATGAGGCAAAGGAAACACTTATACAGAAGCAAAAAGAGTTAAGCTTTGCCTGTAAAAAGCCTGCCTTGCTGCTTGGTACGTCCTTCGCTGCACCAAGGGCGCCCTCCACATCTCCTCACCACACCCTGAGCTTCTGCAGCCTTCCTGGTTCCTGCATTGGGAAGTTTGTCTTTAACGGTGGGAGCTATATCAGCAACGTACTGTTTGGACATCTGGTCAGGCTCTTTTCCTCAGCCCTTCTGGTGCTGACCCGTGTCTGGTCAGGTTTTAAAATTCCCATTGCTATTAGGTGTTAATTTGCTCTGCCTAGCATCTCCAGTTCAGAGGAACTGGTGTACAGTATTTTCTACTAGCGACACAGGGAAGTTAGTCTGCAAATTAAGACTTCAGGAGAGATTTTGCCTGCTATCTATCTCCAGGGGTTTACAAGCAACACCTTTTACTACTCCTCCAGCTGTCTCCCTGGTTACCTTGAGTAATGCGCCAGAATCAAGGGGATTCCTCCTCTGCTCTTCTGGTTCTAGTTATTATCTCTAGATATTACCCAGTTCAGCTGGGAAGAATGTTTTGTTGCTTGTAATACACATGCACAACCTCTGGAAATGGAAACTTGGCATAGATGCTAACATCCTGACATCCTCAGAACACACTGCAGCAAAGAAGAAATGGAAAAGAAATGCCAGGGTGGACTTCTTCAAGAAATTTCATTATCTCGTCTTCACTTGTGTTTGCAGTTGGGAATCTTATTTTGGAAACTAAAGCTATGCCAAGCATACTGAAGCTGTTCACATTCTGTTACTCCATCTTGTCCTGGTCACTGTCTCTCTTCGGAGAAGGAGGTAATAAAATTTAGTGTTTTATCCAGGATTCATTTTAAAGTAATCCTACATCTTCACTGTTTTTTCTTTTCTCTCTCTGTATAAGTAAACATCTGATTTGTTGACCAACTCTATGCCTGTAGGCACCAGTCTCTTGACTCCACTTTATTCCTCCTAGATTAAACTGCAGTGTGCACTTAGTTTTTTTTTTAAACAAGCATTCATTGTCTGGAACTCAACAATGCTTAATGTTCCTGCTACCCTTTGCAGGAAATTCCTAGTTTAGCAAAGTCCTTTGACCTCTTCATTATCTATGATCTGTGTAACAAATGTCTGTTTGCACATTCCTATCTTTCAGTGTTTTTATTTTTGATAGTGTATGGTATCAAAGACTGATTCTTGAATGATTCCATTTTATGATTTTTTTCAATGCTGCAAGAGTCCAGTTAGTGTAAAATGTGTTTATGCACCTTGAATTAATGTTTAGCCCTTAAATGTGCTTGCAAGTTAGTCTAGACACAAGCCCATGCTAAAAGTTCATAAAGGCAGTCTGTTTTAGTATCATTATGCAGGAGATAAGTTTGGGGCTGCATAGTATAATTTGTAATACTGGGTGTTTCATCTTTATTAGGTTTAATGGTGTCAAATATTCTGATTGTTTTAACAAGCTCGAGATGTCAAATCTAGTTAGCATCATTTATCAATAAAAATTAAAATTTTTTGCCTCCAGCCTTGGGCTGGCAATTTTATTTGTGCATGTCTTTGTGTAATGTATAGAGATTCATTGTTAGCTGTAAGAGAACAGAGATTAAGGCTTTAAAACCTAAAATAGGAAATCACATGCAACAGAAGGCTTGAGGGAATGTTAGAAACCATGAGTATTTGTCACTTCCAGGCTAAAGCAAAGTGGTTATAAATACATTGTTCACATTAACATCACACTTTCTTTTCGATAGACAGTGCACGGAGGACTTGAAATAATTGTAATGAGGAAACAAAGTTACCAAGAAGAGTAGAGTTACTGGTCATAGAAAGGTAGTGGTTGTGTACTAACCATGTTTAGCTGACTGTCACTGTAGAGAGATGAATGAGGTCCTACCCAAAGAGTGATCTAATAGGTCATCATTCATCATTTCATCATTCATGTTGCTTATGAAAATGTCATCTTAATTCTGTATTTTCATAAGCATAAGAGCCCAGGAGGAGAAATTTTTCTTGTACTGAGCCACTTAGAGCTTCATAAAAATTTGGAATAATTATGGCAAAAATCAAAAAGAGGAAGCCATGTGAAAGGAATTTATCACTTGGAGAGAAGGGCTGGTACAGTGACAATGCTGGCAAAGTCGGTAAATCCCACTTCTGTGGGACTCGCTGGTGGTGACTTGTTTGTACTCAGTCTTGTGTTTCCCACTCAGCAATCAACTTGGAGGTTTAGCCAGCATGGCCTTTGCCTTTTTGTTTGGGGAGAAAGCAAGATTGACATCTTTGAGCTTGACATCACTGAAGGACTTTAGAACATATAGCCCATGTCCTAAAAGATCCATTAGAGGGATCAAAAATGTAAATCAGGTGGGGGAAAAGCCTGGCTTCTACGAGCAGTGCAGGGCATCTATTCTGTACCAGCAACGGCTAACCTTGGCCAAGCACAGGGTGTGAAATGTGGGCATTGTCTGCGGCACTGGGCCCTGTTCCAGGAAATGAGTTAGGAAGTGGTTGGATGGACATCCTGCTGCTCTCCCCAGGTCCCTGTTTCAATAGGTCCCTCTCTTCTTTAGAGGACAAGAGAGCTGTAGCTGAGAGAAACAGCTGAAGAAGCAACCCTGAATGGGAATGGAGAGGTGGAGGGAGAAGGAGCTTGCCCCACTATGTTCATTCTGTCACCATCTTTTGTTTCTCCTTGACTATTGCCCTTGAAAAGTTCATAACTTGCCTTAAAGCTTTAGTGTTAAGCTCACTCCAAAACAAAAACTGTAAAGGCAGCTAATATCACCTGTGACACAGAAATGTAAAAAACTGAGGCATATGTTTTAGGAAAGATCTACACTGAAATTCAGTTTCTGCAGTGGTGTAACCACTGCTCTGGGCTTTGCACATCCTACTTTAAGCTAAAGCATCCATTTGGCTCCTGCACAGCACTAATCAATCTCAGGGCATCCTTAGCCCTTTGCAACTTGCAATAGAAAAGTAAGTATGACTCTCTTAATCCTGAATCAGTTCCAAAATGATTAGCATTTATTATGTAGCCACTTAATGGCTAGTGGCTATCCAGTCAAAGGGGATTTATATCTCCTTACAGCAGCTTAATGTGTACTTATGATCCCCCAGGGTCCATTGTCCAGCTGAATGGCCAAAATGAACATGTTCAGTGCTCTCTTAGAGCAAACTGTAGACCCACTGGCTACTTGCATGTGTTTATCTGATATATCTTGTCAAGGATAATGCTAAGGTCAAGCTAAGCCATAACGGCAGTTCTCGTGCAGGACCCTGCCTGCAAGAAACTGTTTTTGGAGACTGTCCTGAGCCGACAGAGCTGATGATTTCACTGCGTAGAGGATTGTGTGACACCATGCTACCATTTGGATACAAAATGAATTTGTCTAAAACTTTGGTTTAGATGGAACATTGAACAGCACGCTCTCTATTAGCAATTTTTATTCTTCATTTCAAGTTAGGACATGTTTAGCATGGTGTGTGTGACCTTCAGGTATCCTTGTGTGAAATGCACATTTGGAGCTCCAGGAATGACCTCTGAGCATTTGATCTGAAGAACAATATAGGTGTTGAATGTACAGTTCACATAACTGTTCTTATTTTATGGTAAATATAATTTTACTATATTCTTGAGTACAAGTACAGACAGCCCTACCGAGGTAATAGACTAGCATCACAGCTACATAGCGTGGCAAATAATGCAGTTCAAATGAGCGTACTGAAAGAAACCAGTTGGAGCTGAAGTTTTCTTGAAGGCTTTCTCTGAAAGCCCGCAGTATTTGCTTATTTTTACACTTCCTGTGAGGAGAGGTTAGTCCTTATTCATGATGGAAACACCTCTGATCAAAGAAACCTGCTAGCTTCTTCCTGGGTGTGTAGCCACTCAGTCCTGGAACAAGGCCCAGTAGGACAAAAAATCCAGGGGGTGGGGAGAAGGCAATGGTAAATTTTAAGTGTTGACAACTGATATTTTTTTCTGATCCTCAGAAGAAAGGGAAATAGCCAGCTGCCTACATGGACAAGCAACTACCTGAATACTTCATTCCTTATTGTCTTTGGTGTGTGCTTTGAGATTAGGGAAGAGTGAATCTAATCTTTCAATAGTTTCTCCTGTACTTTCAAACTGGGGAAGAAGGAGTGCGTAAGGAAATTCTCCTTGGTGAAGCCTACTCTTGAAGGGTGGCTGTATCATGGGGAATGCTTTTAAATTTCCTAGCAGAATGTCTCAAAAGGCTTGCAAGACTAATGCATTAAATTGGTTGTTTTCTGTAGTCAAATTTTTTGCTATAGGATCGTTTGAATCCCAGGCCTTTTTAATTAGAGCAGTCTAATCAGCAGTACTCGGAGAGCTTCCCGGCTCTCTTTGATTCATTTCTCCATTGTCCCACAAAGACAAGTGCCTTTAATTTTGCAGCAGTTAGAGAACTGTGCCAGTTTTACCTGGGACTTTGTTCTGGGAAGTAAACAGGCTCCCCAGAGCACCCACTCCTGTGCTGCCTGTAGCAGAGCTATTTTGATGTGAAGCATAAATGACATAAAGCTGTATTAAAAAAGACAGTAGCTGTCCTGCTTCCAAATGTAAGTAAATGTGTTGAGCCTCAGTGCTCAGAAAGAAAATAGTGTACTTTGTGCCCATAATCAGCATGTTTCCAGGAGACTAGCAAATGTTTTATGATATTATTCACAACTGTCACACCATCAGGAACAGGCCAGCATTTCAACCTAATTGAGCTACTGCTATGATACAGCCAAGCTCTTCAAGTGGTAAAATTGTAATTATAGAGTGCGCTTCTCTGGCAATTTCCATTGGATAGCTGCTTTTAAAACATTAAGCCTTCCCAATACCTCTGTGAAGGTTTTCACGGGAAAACTTTGGTTGCACAATTCCTGTGCCAAGCTCCTGGCTGCCCGTGTGAAAGAGCAGCATGTATCGTTTCTTCTCATGGTGCATCCTAATCCCGTTTCCTTGCACAGCTAGTGTTGGGCTACCTCTTCCCTTCGGGGCAGGATGCTTGGAGGTAAGGTGGTACCCATGTTATTTCAAGCACAGGCCCTGTGATTGCTCTAGTCTACATAGCGAAGTAGAGTGAGCACGTGGCGAGTTTTCCTATAATACAACCATGTTATGAAGCGTGCCAGTCTTCTGTAACTTAATGCTAAGTGTGCATATAAACAGAGAGAACAGCACAGAGCTGGTGGTGATGTTAGAGCTGCAGTTTACTATAGATCTGCAGCAGTTCCTAGGCAAGGTGTGTTCACTCAAAGGTCTCAATTTTAAGCTGTCATGAGTTGTTTCTGCAGGATGTATGTATGAGAGGCAGAGTGACCAAAGTGCCTGTTTGTACTGGATAATACAGAGCTAAAATTAAAATGAAAGGTCTGCCATCACCTTCTGCTGCACTGAGTGAAAAGGGTAGCACTTAACATATGAACTGGAAGAGTGTAGAAGTAGAAAAATGAAAATGTGGAAAAGTAGCAGCAAGTGTAACAAGGGATCTCCTACTTTCCCTTTATCTACTGGTACTGGGGAACAAAACCATTACAGAAGCTCCAATTTCCAGGAGTAATGTGGGAACCATGTGAAGTGAAACTTGCTTTACCCGACCTCGTCAGAACACAGATACCACAATGGTAGATATACAAATCATACCTGATGCTTTCCTCCCACATGACAGAAACCACCTTGTGGTTTTGGAAATTCTCCTGTTTCTGTTGTTTTGGTGGGGGTGCCTTTTTTTTCCCCTTTACCTTCAGCTGTTGCGTGCTCTGATGTTCATGATGTTCCATTGCTGTGAAAAGCTCTGGGACATCATCTGACATCCACTACTCATGGTGCTATATCAATGCAAATCATTGCTGGCTTTCCTTTCCTTTCATACTAGACAGTCTGGCATTATAATTGCTTGGTTTTAATATTTTCTGTCCCAAGGCTATCCATTTGTTTTCAATTTCTCCACCTGTTGGGTTGGCTCAGGTATCCCACAGGGTTTTGTCCTAGGCATCCACTACTTAAGTTAATTTATTATGCTCCCAGCTCTGGAACATAGACACCCTGAAGCACTTTTACAAAGAGGATTGCATTACAGGGTTGTTTTTGTTTTTTTTTGATTTTTTTGGCACAGATGTAGTTGAGTTTTCTTCTATTTTCTCCATGTAAGCGTTGTTGTGAAGCTGGTTATTATTGTGCTACATAAAATTAAATTCTTTGACGGATTTTCTGTTTAATAACATTGTGCCCATACAATTCCACAGTGCAAGTGGAAAAGATAGGGAAGAGCACCTGAACAAGTTTGTTTCCACATAAATTTGTCTGTCTTTCTTGTGGTTAACCTTGAAAATGACTTTGTAAGTGCATGGAAAGAGGCCAAATTTTGCTTTCTGCAGGGTGGGTTTCAAAAGGCAGAACTTAGCCCAAGGAGAGGCACTGGAAAATAAGCTGAAATGGCATGGCTAAAAAGAACAGAAGGAAAAAACGTTCTGTCCTCTTATCTAGAGTTCAAAGCCTATTGCTCTACTGTCTCAGTATAGGCAGACTAAGAACAGCAGCAAAAGTCTTGAGCTACTTCTGCTTTAGGTATGTTGAGACTTTTTAGGAACGTATCTGTAAATTAGTGTCTTTAAGGCTGATATAAGAAGTTGTTGGCCAGAGAAGACCTAGCAGCTAGAAATATATAAAATACTGAGACATGAAAGCCACGTACTTCTCATTCTGCCATGTCCTGTGTACTGTCTGCGGCCCATTTACCCTTCTAGGGGATGAGATGCCCTTTGCACAGGGGTAGTTTCCAGACAGCACTTACTGGGAGAAAGGCAGAGGGAGTCTATTACCACTAGATCAATTAAAATATCCAGAATAGGGCCCCAAAGCTTTATTCTAAGTTCCATGTAAGAAGTTAATTGTTCATATTAACCATCTAAGGAGAGAGCTTGTTCATTATGTGTTTAATAACTGAATATTCGTATGAACTGAAGAGAGGTTGTAGGACAGCACGGTTGAGCCTTTAACCACCTCACTGCAAGTGTAGTTGGGCCCAACAGAGAACTATCCTTCATGGGCAGGATCTAGCAGTCAGTATCCTTGATTATCTCCTCAGCAAAGATTCAGGTATAAACTGGAAGATCTGTGTTTTTATGAAGAGATGCAAGAAAAAAAGTCTTTACAGGATCCATTCCATGATCTTTTGATAACAATGTTAAGAAAATGACTTCTGTACAAGAAAAGTCTCAGTCACCTTGGTGACAGTGGCCACTGCTAAATTGCACTCCATATAACCTACAATTTTTCACTCTTCCCCCTTTGATATATTAATACTAAAATATTGAACACTTTGTCTAATCTATCTTCCTTTTCTTCCTAGCAGACAAAGAAAGTAAAAATAGCTTGAGCAGTGGGCTTTCTGTTTTTGCTGTGGTTTAGTCAATTTAGTTTTTGATTTGTGTGATCCAAGAATGTTTGGGGCAGGAGGTCTAAGTAAGAAAGGGAATGAAAGCAAACCTTAAATCTCTTAGTAAAATGCTTGTTCTGCTCTTTCTGCTGGAGGAGGGAAAAAAAAAAAAGATAAACAGCAGAGCTATTACAGCTTGGCCTGAGTCCAATCCCTTAGTTACATCTATGCCTTTAACTCTGCCTGAGAAAGTCATTTTAAAGAAATACAGTTATTACATGCATTAGTCCTCGCATCCTGGGAGGTACATCTGTACTCTTCAATCTTTCTGGATTACCTCAAATGTTTCCTGAAGGCTTTTAAATCCAGTGAAGACCGATCTGAGACAATTCCCTCTGCAATTCTTTTCTTCTGCTGGCTTCATAGTGAGAAAGATTCTGCAAATGCCTCACAACTACATTTTGAAAAACAGGAAACCTAGCAAGAAAATTGAACGTGGTCTGTAAAACCACTGCGGACAGGGAATCTGACAGAAGCAGAGCTTTCCCCTAGAATGAAGTGTGATTAACTTCTCAGATTCTGATCTCATGTCCATGTTTTCTGAGAATACAGGCTGTTGGCTCAGCTGGTCAAAATTATCATGGCTTGCCTGATTTCAGTGAATATGTACCAGCTTACTGGTGCTGAAAATGTGACCCTGCAGGATAAGCTGTACGGCCTTCAGAGAAGACTCCAAATCATACACTTAATTCTGATAATGCTTTAATTTGCCTTTCACTGGTGAAACTCAGTGGTGCTGTTCCCAGTTTACATTGATGTGAGCTGAAACAGGATCAAGTCCAGAATCACAAAAACTGTGATCATTTGGAGTCTGTTGTTGGACATAGATCTGAAATATGATCAGGGATAATGCCCACTCTGTGATGTTCTGATGTAAAAAATAGGCCAAAACTGAACTCTTTGTTTTAATGCATTTTTCAGTAAATGCCTGTCTGTTTGCTTGGAGCCATAACAAAATCCCAATTATATTCTGCAAAATGATTGATCCAAAAGACAGTTGTTAACTAATGCTGCTGGTCCTACTGATGCCACTGGTAACGTTGATGACACTGCCCCATGTCGCATCCCCTGCTATTGGTACTACTGTGCATTTGACTTCTGGATCTGGGCCATGATGTATTTGCCATCTGCATAGCCTGTGTGGCTTGGCTTCTCTCTTTGATGCTCTACCTCCAGGAAGAAGCAAATAATGAGCAGGCCTGGTGATGGTCAATTGAGCCTATGGAGAAGGTGGTTAGGACACTGGGTTCCCCACCATGGCATACAGATGTATGCTATCCTAACAGTGCCAAGAACATTCTCTGAATGGCTCGTCTGTTGTGGAAAGCAGATGGTTTGCCTCAGCTAGTGGAGAAATGTGAATTAAAGCGCAGTCCTTAGTGCGTTATAAATGGGAAGAATGAGAAGATCTATAAAAATTGCTTAGTGTGTTAAATACTGTATTTGCTTTTTCTGTGCAAGTTTCCCTGTGCCAAAACTAGTTGTAAGGGACTTGACTTTATCTGCAGCATAACTTTCCAAGAGTTTCTTCTTGACTCTTTTCTTTCACATTAGCATTAAATATTCTTTATTATAAACTAAACTGATATGTCACTGATAGGATTTGTTTGGGTGATTACCTTCAAGCTGGTATTAACCATTCCATGAGAACAATCCTGCAGCAGAGTGTTCTGCAGATCTTGGAGCCTCAGCAGAGACCTGAAGTATATTTTCATGTGAAATGCCTTACAGCACCAGAATCTTGTTGTCTGCGGATTGACTCATCTGCGTGGAATACATAGAGATGAAAATTTAAAACGCCAAAGGAATGATAGGATTTGCTTTTAAGTTAGTGTTAGGGAATTCATGCGCAATATTAGCATGCATTACAGGCAACTTTTCTTATGATGTTATCATTAAGCTCTTCTACTCATGATTTAGTTTATGTGCAAGGCAAACAAACCTGTTTTTTGCTTTCTTGTAAATTGTACAATTCAAAGGTCAATAATGGTATCGTGTATCACAAGTCAGTTGCTATGCCACCTAGAGCTTAAGGGTGCATGTTTTAATGTCATCTGTCAGCCCCTAGTTAACACATTTAGTACTTGTAATATATTAATAGTTTCATTTTTAGATTTAGCTTTCAACCCAAATAACAGTGGGAAATTGATTACCAGCTCGGTGGTTTCGGAATGGATCAAATTGCTGTCCATGAATTACAACCACAAAAATCACAGCAGGAGCCTGGATGGGACATGATAAACAGGAGATGCTTTGTGCATTTGCAAAGCCTGGACACACCTGCTTTCATCAGGGTAGTCTAAAGGATAGTGTGAATTCTGAGGCTGAAAGAAAAAAGCCCAGCTGGGAGCCTGGGTTTCTATTCATGCAGTGCAGCACATACAAGAGAGTCACTGTTTGCTTCCTCTTGGTGCTGAGAGGCAGAAGGCTCAGTGTACCCCAAAGCTTAAGGAGCAAAAATCATCCATCGTGCTACTGAAGTCAGTATCAAAACTCCACTGACTTTACGGAGGCCCAAATTCTTCTTCCTATGCTTACTCTAATTATTTCTCAGATTTGAAAGAACGGGGGAGATCTTTGCCAATGACCATGGTCTCTCTGTTCACATTCTGCTGTGAAAGAATGGGTCACTTACTAATTTTTTTAAAGGAAAAACTCATTCTAGGCTAAATAGTGTTGGAATTAATAGAATCATCCCTTAATGATAGATAACATGCCACATTCACCTACAACTCAAATTAGTATTTATGGTGAGTGCTGTATCTTAAATACTGAAGGAACAATAATTACATGTCCATGTAAATGATGTTAGTCAATCATATCCCAAGGATGCTGACTTATTAAAACAGAATTATCAAACTGTTAAGTAGTTCATTGATTTAAATTGCTTTTATATATTCCAGTTTCTAATGGGAAAACTTGTTTTTTTTTAGTTCTGACAAATCCCATTTGCTCTCTAAATCAAAACTCAGGTATTCAGTAATGACATGGAAACTGAAATGTTCCAGCATACAGCAGACATGTTATTATATCTGCAGTAATTATTTGACACAACCAAAACAAAGTCATTGTAAAATAACATTGTCAGATCTATCTCCTAAAATTATCTCAAAATTGCAATCATTTCACAGAATATAAATAGCTTCAGAATCTCACCCTTTGTAGTGGGAGCTGATGTCACCCTGCAGAGCTATTCTTTGCACAGAAGATGTCTGTCTTGTTATTTTAGCATTCCGTGACTATTAAAGCAGTCTTTCTGTTCTTTTTCTAATCTTTGCTCTTTACTATTTGTATTTGGTTTTCTACCACCTCATTTTCTGAATTTTGCTAAGCAAAAAAACTTTTAAAAATAAGCATCCTAAATTAATTCTTTCTGTGGAACTTTTAAAATTCTCATAAATGTGTACAGTAATATTCAGGTTCTTGTCTTGATATAACTTATTAAAACTGCTAATATTTTAAATTTCAAAAGTAGAAACTTTGTGGTGTTATTTTAATAACTTCAGGTATGCAGTTGTAATAGTTGGACCAGATGATCCTGAAGGTCTTTTCCAACCTTAATGATTTGATGATTCTAATGGTAAAACCTCCAAGAGCTATTAGCTAGCTTTCTCACTGAAGCGTAGACTCCTTGAGTTGTTAGCTGGTTTAGTTATTAACTTACTGTTATAAGAAAAAAAAGTGTTAATATTTTAGTTGGTTTTGGACCTTTCTTATTTACTTATACAAAATTCATTTACAAGTACAAATATAACTATCCTATAGTACAGCCCTCCCATGGGGATGCGGTATTGCAACACATTAAAGAAAACTTAGCAGAATTATGTATTTAAAGTGTTTTATTTAGCTCAGGTTATCAGCTTGGCTTATGGCATCCCCACCCTGTTTACTTAACCTGTACCAGCTTTTTCTTGGAATATTTCCTGTTTGGGCAAAACAGGGCAGGAAGTCTATTAAAGTATACAAAAATATCTCTTGTAGTGGAAGAAAAAATTGTGTTCCCACTTCAACAATTTGAACGTGAAAAATGCTTGTGTTTGTCCCCTGTTTACTAGGCAATGTTTGCTCATTCCTTTCTGCTAAGGCAGACACATTTATTGGGTAAAAAGATCTGCTTTCTAATGGTTGCTACTGTTTCCACTAGCTGAAAAAAAAAAAGCCCTTTAATTTTTGTTTCATGACATTATAAAAGCTCTTGTATTTTTTCTATATTGATTCATAAAAACCTATTCAGAGTAAAACTGGCTGAAATGAATGTTATTTGCCACCCTTTTATGCATGTATGTCTTATTCATTTAACTTTTTTCAAAAATTTCAGTGCTTCAACAAGCTAGGTCTAAAGTGCTACTGGAGTCATAAAATGATGACATGGAAACTGCAGGAACTGAAGCTTCTGCCTGCAAAATAGCTTTGTATGAATTAGCTTTATATGTTGTGTGTTAGCTCAAGGTAACTTCTGAGCCTCATATCATGGAGGGGGAGCTAGGGGAAACACCCTGAAATATTACAGCATCCTCCAACATGGCAATGATAAAACCGTCTTCCCTGGTGGACAGGTGCATCCGTTTGGACAGGTGCATCCATTCAAAGAGCTGTTTGCTTCTCAGATCAAGTAAATTAGAAGAAAAATGTCAGAGGTGTGTGGGTGTGAGAGACTTCTGATGTACCTTCTCCTTATGGGATTGAAGTAAGTGGGAGTTCTTCCACTGATCATATTGGTCTTTGGATTAAATCTTTGGGGCTTTCTAGTGTCTGCATAAAGAAACTGATGTCGACATCTTCTAAAACCCAGGAATTCTTGTTGTTTTGTAAAATAGAATTACACCTGTTTTCAAATCAAAATTATTTTTGCAGAATGTAAACAGAGGCAACTTTTTTTTGAGAAAGACAAAAGTCATGTTACAGGGAAAGGAATAAAGATGTTAAAGTTGGCTCCATTTTGCTGAAATTAAAAGGCTTCTGGCTAAGTTTACAAAGAGGGACTTTCCATCATTAAAGAGACGCTTGTGCCAAAACCATCCGCCACTGTTTGCTTTCAAACTCTATTTCATCATTTATGCTCTGTTTTCTGCTGCTGATCTTCTTTTGTACTGTCAGCTCATCCTCTTTCATGAGCTGACTACAAGGCTCAAAGATCTTGATAGGAACATAAAATCTTGTATAAATTGTCAGCAATAAAATATTTGTTTATTTAACCATAAAAGCCTTACAATACAGCTAGCCCGACAGTAACACACTTGAGCAATTTTTAAAGAGCATTACCCTCTATCAGTTACAATTGCTGGATATTTCTTGCCTTTCTTTGACAAGGTAGGAAATGAAAAATAGGCAAACTCATGTCCTTGGTTGAAGATGTTTGAAGTTAGTTTCTGATTATTAGGTTTTTGTTGCTTTGATTTTTTTTTTATTTTTAAAAAAAGGTAACAACAAAGAAAAAAAATGATTTTGCTAATGAAACAAGTTGCAGATATGAATCCTGAATTTTTGTAGGAAAAAAAAATAATTAAAAGAATAAGCATTTGGCATGAAGTGGACTTTGTTGAATTCCTTCTGCTCCCACCTCTGTCCTGGGCTAAGTTGCCAAAAAAAAAAATGAGGAACAGCAGCAGTGAGGGAGTGGTCAGATGAACATCAGAACTTGCCAGCAGATGTGGAGCACCAGAGAAGCGGTGTGGTATGACTGATGGTCTCTTCTTGGCTATATGCTGGGACAGGGCAGCATTGTGAAAGGGTTAGGGGATCTGCTGTCCTGGGGAAGCTGCTGGCACACACGGGCACAGGAATGGGCTGTACTAGAACGTCCAGCCACAGTTAGCCCCTGTATGTGCGAAGTCCAACGTTGCAAAAAGTTAGCAACCTCAGGCTAGAAGTGAGAAATGATCTCTGCTGAGCGGGCTTGCTTTCCAAGCCCCTTCATTGAGTGAGTCAGACAGTGGTTTTCAAGACTGTTGCTAATATCTCATCTGTTTGTTTTGCTTCTGGGTAAAGCACAACCTTTCAAATCCCAGGTCTCTGCAAGGAAATTGGAGAAAACTGGCTTATCTAGAGTGCCATAAGTCATTTGTTCTCCCTAGATTAGGTCTATTCAGCAGCTTGTAGTCTTTAACAATCAATTATTTAAGAGCAGATGTACCAAAACTATTCTCTTGTGTCCTTAGCATAAGAACCGTAAGGCAGAATACAATAAAAGATAATCATAAGACAGTATAGAATCACAAGATATAAGAGTACAGGTAGTTCATAAAAGCACAATGGAATTCATAAATCATATTTAGACAAGTTTCCCCAATTCGTCACACAGCCAAACACCGCTAAATGAGATTTTATATTGGCTTGGGGGCCTGAAGTTTGTAGCTTCAGAGAAGGTTGTATGTTCTTCTATCATTGCTGACCAGAATACTTCTGAATAACGAATACCTCATGAAATCCTTGATGGTTGTGGAGTAGTTGTTGCTTTCCTTAGTTATAAACATGGATTTCAACCATGTTTTCCTGTGATAGGCAGACAGGGCACAGCCACGGTTCAAAGAGGCTTTCCATGTTTGTGTTGGAAGTAACTCAGAATTACTCCTAAACTGAGAGAAGTAGGAATAGAATATATCTGTTTAAGGAATTAACTTGTCCAAAATATTTAGCTATTTAAATCTCTCCAGAGTGGTAGTGAAGCATTTTGGTGTTTGGGAAAGGTTAGTCTTATGTATAGGGACTGCCTGTGGCACCAAGGGGAGCACTTTCTGTGCAACTGGAAAGGGAAACGAGGCTACTGAAAGGGCACCAAAGAAAACAAACCTACCAAACTAACAAACAAAAAACGCAAAAAAGTGAACAAAAAAAAAACTAAATTGCATTTCAAAATGGGAGTGAGCCTGAATCATAATTTAGATTTGCTACCCCTTGTGAGCTACGGCCAAAGCTCAATGCAAAGTGTATTGAACTAAAATATGCGGTAGTGCCCCTAGCATCATTTTGGCCAAAGAGCTGCTGATGCTGCTTCTGTGATGAGGCAGAAGGGGAAGAGCCTGTGCAGTGGAGATGGAGAGCGTGAAGCTTGGCAGAGCAGTTTAGCAGGAGGAAAAGGCACGACAGTTACCCTCTTCAGCCAGATTTCCCTTCTTGTAGATGAATTCCTTCTATTAACTCAAAGCAAACAGTCTAATTGAACATGTTTTGAGAAGTTTTTGAAACAGCAAAGGAAAGTCTTGAAGAGCTTTAGGCTTAGAAGGTGTTTCATCTGGAAATAGCAGCTCCTCTCCACAAACAGAGCTGATAGCTGGGAAAGACTGGACCACGTAGCTATAAGGAGCATGCTTTACTGCGAGCTTCCTTCTCCTTTAGCAGTACTCATCTCTTCTTATTCATTACTGTTTCCAGATGTAGTGAGCTCTGATTCAGTGAGTTTTATTGGCACTTGGCTGTGGAATCACTTTCTTTATTGTAGTATGTATGTCTCCCTTAGGGAGGAAAGGGGTGCTGGGGTTTTTGGCAGTCTCTGGTTTTTGAAGACTTTGCAAAGCTCACCTGGGTTTGTATTGCGTGATGTACTCTAAATCTTCACAACAGAGAAATTAAGCTCATCAGACATCCTAAATGAGACTGCAGAGAAAGGGGAAGAACACCACAGAGACAAGTATTAGACTCGGGGGACTGCTACGTGAGTCGGGTGGATGATCTGGTCTCAAGGGATCCCTTCGTTACGCTGACTAAACCCATGACTTAAGTCTTACCATGGGCAATGTGTGTAAAGTCGTGCTCTGTTATCTGTGGGCACTTCTGCAAAAGAAAGAAGGCGGGGAAAAAAGGCCTAAAAATTCTGAAAACCAACATACCAGTTTGGCCCAAAGCCTGCTGTGTAACTTGACCTACGGTACTGTAAGCACGATGTACGCCTGCAATGTAGGTTTGTATGTATCTCACTCACTGCTTGCTCATCCTGAGCCAAGCCTGTAAACTAAAAGCCATGTCCTCAGCTGGTGTAAATGGACAAGGAGATAAACTCGGTTTTCCTGAGGCGACTGCTGAAGTCACGGATTAGGCAGACCTGTTCTCCTGTCACCCCTGGCCTGTCACAGAGGGGTGCTGCTTGGGCCTCCCTGCTGCGTGCCTAAAGCTCTGGTTACATTGCATTCCCCCTCCGTAGATAGAAATGTGCTCACAAATTCTTTAAGGGTGAAATTATCGAACAGGTTCTTGTTGCTTTGTTTCCGTAGGTTCTTGCTTTCTGTATCTGGGTTGTCCCAAGTCCCTGCTACAGTGGTGAAGGGCAGTGAGTGACCTGAGTGGGATAATCCATCCTGTGATCCAGTGTCTGTTGTACAGGTGTTTGGTTCGTAATGAAGTGCTTTGCTCAAGGAACCTCCAAAGAGGGAGGTGCATAAAAATCCTAGCTTTAAGTTATGATTCCTTAAAGAGCAATGGCTACAGAATGTGCTGTTAAGCTGAGGATGTGATGTAGGCATAATGCTGCTTTTTTTTTTGAAACAAAATTAACTACCAAGTGCCATCATTTTAAGACTATAAAACAGTGTAACCTATAAAACACTTACTGGGAGTCTAACTCTTCTTTTGGATATCTTAGTGAAAGGAATAAACATAAAACTGAAATCAGATGCTTTAGGATTTATGAAGTTGATACCATTTTTTTCTAGCGACCGTTTTAACAGCCTATTAACATCTTCCCCACAGCAAATATATAACAAAATTGATATTACAGAATTGAGTTAGGATGGTTCCCATGAGTGTACTTAAATATACCGTAAACATCTAGCACTATTCATCTGTATTATGGACTGTGCATATAAAGTACATCTCTATAAATTCTGCTAAAGCAAATTCTTCCAAGTTCTTCCTGCAGAATAAAAATTAAAGGTCTGATTCTGCAAAGGGTTGAGCACTCTCGCTAAATTCCCAGCTCTCATGTAAAAGGATGGTTCTTGCTCAGTGCTTTCAGGGCTGCTCACAGAAGGCTAATTTTCTTCTTTTCAAGTGAAAGCAGCTGAAATCAGTTGTCACTGTAGTAAAAGTCTTTTTACAGATAATTTGTCCTGTTAATTTTTTAAGTGTCAGACATGAGTGCAACTAATTCATTGCAAAAGTGAAAAGGCCATTAAATGTTACTAATAAAAAAGGAACTTGATGGCTGTGCTGCCCAACATGGCTTTAACATTTATCTGTGTCCTGCAAGCCCTCTTATAATATTAGCATAGGTTTACTATAGTAGCTGAGGTTTTAATTGTGCATATTTGTATCATGTCTCATCCATCAAAATTGAATAAATACTTTTGAATTAGACCAGCTGTTTGATAAGCCTGAGCTTTAGGAAACAGTGTCTCCTTTTAGTTCTTGCTTGAATTTTTGAGTGTTAACCTTGGTGGTAAGGACTGTGGGTTAAAAATAATGCAAAGCACTTGTTTGTGTGCATGGACAATTCAGCATCCATCTCAGCTGGTCTCCTTTACCTTCCCCACTTATTTTATTTGTTTTCTCTTTAGATTAGTAAAACATATCTGAGAACAGTAAGTTGTTTGGAATAGAAATAGCTGTGTTGCATCCAAAGTGGCATATATGTGTTTATAGAAGAAGATTTGTAGAAGGGATTTAGATTTGGCTTATTTAACTCTGTAATTTCAGAAGAGTATATTGATTTCTGTACAATTAAGACAGGGCTCCTTCTGGACATGTATATGCTGACATCGGTTCAATTTTATAATTAAAAATAAACTATATGACTGGAGATTTGTATATATGGGGCACTTGTGACCTCAAGCAGAAAAAAATCCAGGCCCTTCTCTCGAAAGGAATTCTGAATGGAAATCTTTCCCTGTAGCTGAACTAATTCTATTAATTCTTCAACTGTTTTTCTGTAATACATTGTTCAATCTGAACATGGGTTCCATTGAATTACTTGCAGTTCATCTCTGATCCATTTAACATAATGGAGTGAATTTTGAGACAAGATTAATTTGATTTGACAGAGTAAAGTAGTGATCCAGTTGGCACCAAAGTCTATAAACTACCCAATGAGGTGAATCCTCTTCTGCAAGGGATGTTTAACTATTCTTGCGGTTTTGAAGAGCAAGAGGAAGACACTACAAGTTAAAGAAATCAAGTTACTCAATTATGGCAAAGATTGGAGATAAAAAGCTCTGTATTCACAAATAAATTGAGATTTATTCTGGGTTTTTAAGTGAAAACACAGTATTTAAAATTTTGTGATTTCAGAGAAGTGGCTGTATTGAATGCATTCAAAAGTAGAGTGAGGCATATTGATAGAGGAAAAACTCACTTAGTGTGGAAAAGCAGGAGTACCACTGCTTCAGGAGGCATCTCTCATCGGTTGTAACCTTTTGCCTGATACAGTAGTTTTCTCTTAATGTTTGGCTAACTACCAGAAGGTCAAGCAAATCAGAGAAACAAAAGCTTCAACTGCTTGTCACCTCATTCTTTTTGCGTCTTAAGTATCACCAGCATAGTGGCAGAGAAACTCATCTGTCTTAGTGATGTTGAGACTGGAATGGGACCTCTTTGCACCCTTATGACTCCTTAAATTAAAACACGTAGCATGGTCAATGGATAACCAGCCTTGGCAAGTCAAGGGTACCATTGACTTACGAGCATTCAAGTACGCTTTGCAAAATTATCAAGTCTTCATAGAAGACCTTGACAGTTTAGTTTGTGCAGCAGGATAATTTCACTAAGGATTGGATTAAGTATGTTACTTTGGGAAATTATTACCTTGAAGGCCTTCCATGAGACTACTTGATGTGAAGAAGTTAGAACCAACAGGACGAGTAAGATACTTAAAGTGTTTCAAAGTATTGACATCACAAGTTTTTCTTCCTGTAGCTGATGCTTTGGCTGCATCTGCCCATTTGCAAAAAATTAAAAAAATAAAAAATAAAAATTAATGGCAGGAAGCTGGATATGAGCGTTCAGATCTGCCTATTGTTATCACTTGAGAACATCAGAGTGAATGAAATTTCGGGTGATAGTCACTACATGTGATTGTATTGAATCTCCTTTATGCAAAATATTCTTTATTTTTGGCAGTGATCATGATCTCACACTCTGCTCTCTGGTTACAATAAGAAGCTCAAGTTTCAGAGTACTTTCAACTGATCCTGGCAGCAATTACAGCTGAGCTAGAGGCAGGAAGGGTGAGTAATCCCAAGCAAGGTCATTCTCATGAGTTTCAAACCTCTGCCAGATACATAAGCTCTAGAGAGTTTTGGTAAAGTTTGTCAAAAACTCCTACTCTAGCTAACATGGAGTCAGCTTCCAAAGCACTTGAATTTGACCTTCACAGCTTCTTATGGATCATTTCTCAAAAGCCTGAGAGATATTTCATTTTATAATATTGACTTGGACCAAAACGGAATTAATATTACACTTCAACAGCCTACGTTGGTCATTTCACATTTCCTTTAAACAATAATATTTTTGTAATTTCAGAATACAAGTTGGTAACCAAAAATAGATTGCTCTCAGGCAAACTAATCTATTTGCAACATGCATTGCAATCAGTCTACCACAGAAAGACAAGATGAATTGGAGCAGCTGGCTTTGAGCGTGGTCCTCATTTCACCCATGTTTCTGGCTCAGCGCGATTGTGAAACAAGGCAGTGTAGCTGCCTCAAGGTTGCCAAATGACCTGCTCATAAAAAGTAATGAGGTAATGAAGGATTTGCTCGTTCCACCCTACAACATTTATTTAGAGAAACTGATGCCGAACAAGTCCTTGGTGATTTGAGGATGGAGGGGGAGATTTAAGCTTGAGGAAGGGAAACATCCAGAGGGATTAATCCTTCATGACCATAATTTCTGTTATCCCTAATCTCTCATTTTCTCTCAAAACAAGGCCTACAGCAGATCTGTGGGGATTCAAGGTAATGCACTGACTTGTCCTTTTTCCAAAGACACATGAGACAAAGCTGATAGATCAGCCACGGCTTTATCAGCAGTGTAGTAGATGAAGAACACAACCATTGAAAATAATTTTATTTGTATTTGGACGACAAAGGACCTTTGTAGGTGGGTCCAATAAAACACAGAAACCTAAGAGCTGAATTTTCATAGTAGACATATTCCTAAATATACAGATCTGTCAAATGGAAATTTCAAAGGAGCTTAGCTGCATAACACCTCTGTAAACCACTGCAATGACATGTTTATCTGCGTATGTGGTTGCTTTTATCTTTAATTACTTAGTTTTTATTACTCAAATAAAAGCACTGATTCTATAATGGGTTAATCAGGGAGCTACTTTTGAAAGTCCTGCTGAGTACCTTCCTGTTTCTTAGTATCACAATATCTTGGAAGATTAGGTTTACGTGATTACTTACTTTGCACAAAGGTGATAGAATCAAGCTTGTAATATGTAGAAGAAATTTAACTTCAATGTCTCGTGCATTCAAATGCATATTTGTATATGTGCTTTATGTTAAAATTATAGTTCAGCTCCTTTTCCAAATTTCTAAATTCTATTCAGGTGAAAATTATAGATCTACTGAGTATTAAATGGGAAGACATTAGTATTTACAGACAAGTTTCTGTACTGTAAATTAAAAGGTTATTTATTGTTTCTCTTAGAAACATGGCTGTTTTAAATGCACATTAATGTGACATTCTAAGGATTTTTATTAAATTCCCCTTAAATTCATAGTTGTTAGGTTGTATGTTTTCACAAAAAAAAAACACTTATTGTTTTTCATAAGACTGCTGCTTTCATGGCAAAAAAGAAAAAAAGAAAATATATCTTCTGCTCTTAATAAGCTTCTATAAATTCTTTGAAATGATATCAAGATCAAATGGGCTTAATTTCTTCAAAGTAAATTACAGTGTTTTCCAAAAGGAATTATAAATCCTACAAGCATGTTACTGATTTTCAGAATGGCTGTATTGTGAGTCCAAGACGTGTTAAATCTTCAATCGCTAACTGTTTTATATTACTAATAACTACCTCATTTTATTTAAGTGCTTTCTGAGATTCTTGTTTTGAAGTGTAATATGCTTCATCCTTATTTAGCAGAACATAACTCCCAGAATTTACTAAGTTGAGATATTTACCACAGTACAACCTGACCTGAAGCAGTACAAACTTCATCTTATATTGCTTTTATGCACATGGACAACCTGCGTTATCTTAATACTGCTTCAGCAGAAAAATATATACATCTTATACAGAATTTATTTTTTTTGAGCTGGTGTTAAACAAGCATCCTGAACAACAAATGCAGGTATCTAGATTGATCACTTTCAGTGAAGTTAAATGTGCTTTGCTTTAAATGTGACTTAATTTTTATACCTGCTGACATAAACAGGGAGGGCCTCCCCTGCTCCCCGAGCTGAAGGTTTGTCTGTTTGTCCTCTATCATCCGCCTGAGTTGTTTCCCCCACCTATTTGATGGTATGTTTGTTCTGAGTTTTACAGATTGTACGCGCTTTTTAGTTTATTGTGTGAGCAGGGGAAAAGACGTGTGACTGCAGCGGGGCTACGCTGAGCCCGTGCCAAGCCTGCACCCAGAAGGGCATGGCATGGAAACGTCCCTGTTCCTCTCCTGCCTCGTGCACTGTGGTCTGGCTTTGCGGCTTGTAGGAGTCATGGCTGGTGATTAAATCCTCATTTAATCACAGTCCAGCCAGAGGGAGATTCCAAAAACTGGTAAAAGGCTCTCGGGAAAGGATTAAACAAAGTCATCCTGTCGTGATTTGCTGTAGGAGAGCAGCAGCTGGTGGGGTAAGTGTGTGGCTGCCTTCACACAGCTTGCAGACCGCTGCTCAAGCTCTGCTTTTGTGTAGTGCCAACCAGGTGGACGTGGACGTTCATTGGGCTGGGGGGACTGTTTTGAGGACAGCATCTAAACAGTGACGTTACATGACCGAACTTGGAAACTACATCTGGCTTTAAAAAGTCAATTGAAGACCGAGGGGAAAGATCGTGGATGATTTGTAAGTGTAACTCGAATAGCCAGAGAAAACGTTCAATCATTTTTAGGGGTGTTTTCACTTGCAAAAATACTGTAAATGTAGTGTGTGAGAAGAATTGCAATTTGTCTGCCTAAAAAGTCAGTGATATTTTGTTCATATAGTGAGATAGGCTTACCTCATTAACCTGCCATAATCCCCATGTGTCATTAATCACAATGTCTATCACTTTGTCAGACATCAGATTTTTCCAACAAGATAACTGCCTGTCATCTTCATGATCTATAGACAGCTTACCCTTTTGAATGACAATTACTGTTTTATCTCTGTTTTTTCATGAGGCTCCAATTCCATAAAGAGACTTGGGGCAAAACCCACAGCAAGTCTAGTCCTTAGCACAACTCGTTCACGTTTTGCCAGCTGTCAGTTGCCTGTTTAGAATTTTATATTGGTAACTAGTTAGAAGCAGGTCTGAGAGGAGCTTCAGTAAATATGATTTTTCTTTTTCTATTTTCTGTGGATATTAATACCTAAAAAGATGTGCATTTCTATATTCATTCCAGATGTAGCCAAATTGTTCTGAAAGTTATTGTGAAGTATGCATAGCTGTTGTAAGTTATTCTCCAGGTAAAAGAAAAATACTAGCAAATGCTGCCAGGATGTGTGGGAGAAGGTGTGCAGTACACCCAGCCATGTCCACAATGCTGCCTGGTGTGGGTCCCCCCTGTGCCCAGGGACACCCCCCTCGCCTCCCCTTCAGGACCACTGAAGCCAGTCAAAATCAGCTGCACTTAGCAGGTAGCAGCACAGAAGTTAGGGTAACTTGAGCTCAGTTAGTGCAGATCAGTCGTGTTACCCCAACAGGAGCTGCTTGGGGATGTCTCTGCTGCAGGATTTGGGTACAACACATGCCTGGTGTGCTCCTTGCACGTTTTCTGATAGCTGTAGAGTAATATAAGTGTGCCTTCTGCCAGGCAGTGGATTCTGGGTGGTACCAGCTTCAAACTCAATAATTAGACATCAATCCCTGAAACACCAGGGACTGGATAACTACCAGAACTTGGAAGTAACTTCTGTTCTCTTTGATATGCTGGAGTAGTTCCCATGTCTTGGGTCTTATTCAGAATCAATGAATGAATTAGTCAGGTTTTCTCTCTCATCTTTTAAGTATAGAAATCAATGATTTAATGTTGGTGGAAATCCCATCTTTTACTCCAACATTTTAGACAAAATAGCTTAGTAAATGGTAACAAAGAAGCAACACAAACATACTTTTTTCAATCTTCTTATATTACTTACAAAGCCCATGAAGTTGTAATGGTTCATAACAGTGTTCCTAGCCAGCTGCTACCTTTTTTTAGTTTAAAATATATTTTTCCCCAACTAATCCACCAAAGATGCATTTAATAAGTACAATTAAAAAGTTGTTTCATCTCATGTGAGGCTTGAATATAGGTGGCTAAACTTCTCCATGCTGAGCAGAACTTTCTAATTTAATTTCTTTTATGGGGTCAAAAAAAAAAAAGTACTCCAGCTGTTTAGGCTGAAATAGTTAAATACAAGAATAACAAAGATCAGTAATCTGCAAAATGCATATGCTGTGGTTCTTATCTCTGCTATGGGGAATTGGCCAAATAATCAGGTGGAAAAAATAATTTCCTCAAATATGTTTGGGGGAGTGGAGGCAACTCTCTCTTAGTATTCATAAAGAAAGGAGATGAGCATTAGTCTTGGAGTCAGTCCAAAGTTCTTGGATTGCTTTATTTCTACCCAATATTAAGGTGTCTTCCAGTGAAGAGCTCTCAGCTCTGCTGAAACCTCTGTAATTAATTGCCTCCCCCTTAACACACAAATGTGGAGTTAAAGCACTGGGAAGAAAAGGCATCTAGAGGTGCCCTGATTTTGTGAAAAAGGCAGGATTCTCAAATAGGCTGCTGCAAACTCCCTGTGCCCTTATATGTGGTGCATAGGACAGTCAGACAGAACTCAAACTATTAAATGACAGCACGTAACAGCATGTGGACATCTCTGTGAAGGCAGAGAAACCTGCCCAATAGGGCTTCACAGATTTCAAGACACCCTGGTTCCAGGCTGTTGGTCTAGTATTTACTATAACAACATAACGTATAAATGTACAATATTGTATATATGCAGTATGTGTATACTTGTATATTTTTTAGGGCATTTACTGAATACTTGACAAAATACTTCAAACTTTATATGAAAAATTAGCAAAATAAAACAGACTGTGTTCCGTAGGAACTTTATACCCCCTGAAAAGCTGAAAGTGAAAAAGAGCCTCCTGAGATGGTGACCATGTTGGCTCCTTGGTTGGCTGTGACAATGCTGATGAATGTCTGTGAACAGTGGCAGGCCCTTCTTGGTGGCTTCTGTGATTTTTCACTTACAGAGCTGGTGAACTGGACACCTATGGCATGTCCTTCACCACCTGTGGCCCTTCACATACATGTCATAGATGTAGGCTCTGTTGTATGGTCTGTTTAAAGGTAGGAATACACGATGGTTTCTGTGATTAAGAAGTTGCACAACACCTATAAAAGATAACCATGATCTTTCTTTCGGCCGTAGGCCACATCACAAGTAGTTGCAATAGTAATAATAATGCTTTCAGGCTTGGAAATATAGCTTGTAAAACCTTTTGTGAAGCTTGCTGACTGCCGTAGGGTAACTGCATGATCAGCATCATATAAATGCTAGTCATTAAGAAAAATAATAATGATCATCAGTATAATAAAAATTAGTCTGTTCCTTGCTCGTCTAAATACTGCGGTAACTACAGACAACTCATCCTCAATAAGCTACTGGTGGTACAATGACCGAGCTTTGTATAGGCAACGCAGCTGATCAATAATGTAAGCAGAAGCAATCACTTTCATTGACTTGAGCAGGTAATTTGTGTTCATCTTGCAGTGTGGCTGCATATGAACATGGCAAGCAGCAAGCTGATAAAAGTGGCAGCACATCAGTTGCTGCTGGTGGTTGGGGACAATCACTGGAATTAAAATAACCTTTTTCAGACTGCATCAAGATTAGCTGTTGACCCTGTTGGCCTAATGCATTTACTATTACACTTATCATCAGTCCTTTTTCCTGCCTTCTACCTAAATGAAGGTACCCACGCTTGTACGTGTTATTTCTGCTGCAGCCACGTTCTGCGGATTTGAAAAGTGCCAAGATCTTTCTATTAGCAGAGTTGGAGGAGGCTAGTGTATAAAACAAGGGGGATTCAATTCAAGGCTTAATGGATAAAGAAAGAAAGCCACTAAAACCATACTCATTGAATAGCTAGAGTGAATCTAAGAAATATAAAGACTCTAATAATCTCTGCATTATATGAGACTTGATTAATCCCTTATTGTATATAATTTTTCTCCATTAGAAATACTTTTTTCTTCTCTCTGTCTAATGAAGTGCAGGTAACCACAGAAGGATACCACAAAATGTCTGAAAGCCTCCAGAACTGGTGTTAATTCATGCCCCATCCATAGATTCTGTAAAGGGGAAATTGATGATGCTGAGACCCTGATGGGACTCCCCAGGGAAGCAGGACTTTGCCCCAGCCTGTATTCGTGGCCTTGCCTTGCACCTACTGACTTCAGAATGACGTTTTAGAGTCAATTGGGCCTCCTAATAATACCTGTATGTCTGAAGCTTTTTAATATATTATCCGTTTATTATTATTGTTTCTAAGCTGTAGGAAATTACACAGATCCAAATTGTCATGTATCAGACCTGGCGCATAATCTTAGTATGATCATGATCACAGCTGAAGACACAACCAGTGCATGCTAATCCTCAAAAACCTCTGAACTGTCAGAGTTAACTGTCTCAGTGATACACTGTATATTTTCAGTGAGGATGAAATCTTCTACTTTTACATAGAAAACATGAATGCATGGTCTTGTGCCTGACTGGAGGCTTTATAAATGAAATGGAGAAGATGCCTAACTTGTCAAAAAAGATTCCCACAACCATTGCATGGAAGGACTGTAGAACTGTTTTCCTTGTTGATTTTGTTGCATGGAAACTGAGCTCATCCCAAGAGACTGCACTTTAAAGGCTGAAAAGCAAAATTGACCACTTCAAACTCTCTGAAACCTTTGCACTTTTCTCTTCCTGCAGTGACTCGTGTGTTGCCTTATTTAAGTTACATTGCACAGTCTGTAACTAGAAGGTCAAGCAGCAATTGTCATCTCCTAGGTAGCTTCATAATAATTTATTTTCCTTTGTACAAAGATACAGGGAGAATAAACTCAGGAATCAAAAGGGCACTTAGCTCTTACAGCATTATTTCTCATCAACTCATCTCAGTCTTTCAAAAAGGAAGTAAGCATTGCAGTTACTCTTTTATAGGTGGAAGATGCAGACTGGCTACAAAAATGTCTCTTTTTCCCTAAAAGAATTTATCTGATATACAAGCTATGAAAATTATTGTTAGATAGGGACACAATAACAGTTAGACCAAACAACTTCTGGATTATCAGTTTTCTCTTGAGAGCGAATGAAACCAACTGGGATTAGAGCATATGTAGTGGAAATGAGAAACCATGAGCCATGCCTTTGCACTGGCTGTGAAATGAACAGCCATTGGGAAATCTGTGAATACAAGTTCCAGATATGCTGAAAGCATGAGTGGGGGCTGAAAACACTTCCCCAAAGGGAGATCCTGTTGAAACAGCATGACATAATATTGCAAGAGGAATAAAATCACTATGCAAACCACTCAGCTTAAGGGAACAACCAGCTACTGTGTCATTAGGCTTGAATGAAATGTCTAGTTTGCTCTTGGGGAATTGGAAGTGGAATGTCACCGTCAGGAAATATGAAATGTGGGATTTTTTTTTCCCCTGCAAGAATACATTTCAACAGAGACATTTTCACAGCAGGAGTGTAAAAGCCTCTCAGGAAGGAAAAAAAAATACAACCACAACATCATAGAAAACAATAGCTATTTTTTGAACTTTCATGTAATTCTTGCTGTTTCCTACCTGTTAAAATAAAAAAATAAATAAACTGAAGCTGTAATTAATTTAAACACATGTACCGGTGTAACTTGTGCAAGAGAGCCATGCACTTCAGTGAAATGTATCCTAAAGTATTATTTTTAAACCTGTTTCTCTGAGAATGAGAGATTTAGCTCTTGGGGCTATATTAATGTATATCCTCTCTCTGAGTCACATATAGCCTGGCATTACAGACTAAGATGTTATATTTATACAGACTATTTGACAGAAGTTATTGAAGGTGAGTAAAGAAGATAAACTATTCAGAAAAAGTACATGAGATTAAGAACACAAGGTCAAATCTTATGAAATAACTCAAGTCAGGTATAATAAAAATAAGAGGAAAGACATAGAGCATAAAAGTGATTTGAAGGGACAGGATGTTAGGGGAGGACTGGATGTGTGCTAAGCAGAAACCCAATAAACCCAATTACTCTGGTTATTACTTCCTCCACTACTGCTACAATGGTAGTTCAGTAACTCATTAGTCATTCCTTGCAGAATTATAATCTATCATAGCCTCATGTTTTCCTTACTCCTTTGAGAATACAGAAAGGAAAACAAATCTATAAGCTATCCCCTCCACCTGGTCCCAAAAGACCATTAGAAAAGCTTCCTCATCCTTCAGAAAAACAATCAATATTAAGCATCTTTTACTTTGCCAATGATTGATTCTTCCTCATTTCCCATTATTCATAGAAAAAGGGACATTTGTTTTATTTATTTATTTAAAGAGATTATAGAGATGGGATGGGTATCTGGAAAGTCCATGAAAACTACATGGCTGTTTCTTATACAGCTTTGACAGCAACCTTGAATGGGGATGCCCTAAGAAAGAAAGTTTCTCTTATAGTAGCTATCCTCTAAACTTCATGAACATGCAGTAGTAGACAAGGATTACAAGAGTTTACACCTCATATTATAAATCCTTCTGTTACCATATATCATAGAATTGAGGTTATTCTACTTGTAGGATTTGCAACTTGAAATCAGATACTTTTCAGATTCTGCCAGTTAGTAAGGAAATTTATTCTTATTCAGATTTCTCAAAAAATAATAATAATCAATACTAAAGTATCTCTTCAAGTAGAATTAAACCGGCAGTCTGACTGCCGAAATTACTGGGATTTCCAGATGATTGTTATGTTGGTACAGATATAAATCCCACAAACATAAAACAAATAAAAGCCCTTCAATTTTGTTAATCTGTTTTTGAAAGTCCTAGCTATTGGATATGGTAGGAACATAGACCTGAAAAGACCATCTGTGTTACCAAATGCAATTCCTCTATGATTTCTGGAGTTCTGCAACAGATGTTTAGTTCAGAATATGTTCACAGTCAGCAGAATATTCGTTGGTGTTGTAGAGCAATTTCAGAACCTTTAGCAAATGTTGAAAAATGCAACCATAATGTGTCACAGGAAGAGGAGGAGATTGCAACAATATCAGAAATTCTCCCTGCAGTGGTAAGAATAAAGATTCTCAAGAAATTTTGGGAAGTAAACTATACACTTGGCTCTTGAAAGAAAGCAAAGACCTTTGTGTTGAATACTGCTTTTCTGACTTTTGGGAAAATTCTCTTTCCATCTTAAAGGAGCAATAATTAAAATAATGCATTAGGATAAGCAGTCTGCTTTTATTGATCCACTTCAAGACTGTATGCTATTGAGTCTTCAGCAACATTTTTCTTTCTACAATCTTATTCCTTCTGACTATAATAAAGTTAAATCAGAAAGTCTAGAATATTGTGCTAGGGATGTTCAATTAGTTCCACAGTGTGTCCCTGCAAGTTAATGAGATTTGAGGAAAGCAGAACTTGAGTGCTCGTATCAGATTTGTGTTCATTTTTTTTTAAATTCAGGCAGATCCTAGCAGATGTCTGAATAGACTAATTTAAAATTAAATGACAAAGAAAAAAGTTTGCATCCATTTACAATGATTGAACAAAAAAAAAAAGAAAACTCTATCTTTTTGTTTGCTTAGTGTATAGTATTTTGGTAATACTATAGCTCGTCTTCCTAGTGTCCCCTCAGCTCAATCTGCAATAAAATATGCAGACACCAGGCAGTATATTTTCATTGCAAAGCTTGCTTTTAATTAAGCAAACATTCTAAGTTAAACAAACATTTGGATAACACGGTGCTGTCAAATAATCAGAGGAACTGAAGAAAGGGAGTAAGAAGATACTGTGTTGGCCTTCATCAGGCTTGAATTTTAGCTACCCAAGTATGGGCTTCAGTTATTTAGAAGAATCAGTAGTCCTAGCTCAGAAGTACCTCCATGTACATTGAAGGAAATAAGGAACTATGTTTCCTGTGTCCAGGATTATTCCGTCCAATTCTTTTCTAGAAGACATTTATAGAAATTAGAAATTTTTGAGTATTCCCTGCAGTTTTCTTCAGCTTCAAAGTTGTGTCATAAATAAGGGAAGAAACTGAGATGTTTGTGTTCTGAGGGCAGTTCTCCTGGATTCCACCTGTGGAGGTGCCACTCTGCTCCTTCTGTTAACTGCTAGGGATGTCAGCATGATTTTGGTCCCAAGATAAGTAAATATCTCAGGAAAGATGAATCTAGGCATAGGCATGAGTTATGACTCAAACACATTTTTAATGAGTTATCTTTTACCGGAGATCTTAAACAACTCATGACTTCTACCCAGCTGGAAATCTAGTCTTTAAAATTCATTACAGTCTTTCCTTTATATCGTAGAATGTTTTCATGTGATCCTTTCCTTTCATGTGTTAGCTACACCAGGCAGCTATAACCGTAATACCTTCACACAGCTTGGTAAGCCTAGAGCCCTAGTAAGGTCTTGAGGCACAAAGCCAGTTATGGGACAAGAGCTACCAGGGAAATCACCCGTGACCTTTGTTAATTGTTTCCAAGGACTCTGGGGAGCAATTTTAAAGTTAAATTTGCCATGTAGAGGTTCCGTTTGCCATGTTAGCAGCTTTCTGTACCGGTGCAGAAGGGGTAATCACGCTAAATGCTCCCTGCTTTCAACTGCTCTTTCCATTGTCTCTGGTTCACTACTTGTCTTATCCAGAAAAAGGGAGATAACTGATGAGAGTGTCCTAATTCTCTAGCTGTGAATCTCTGATAGTGACCAGGGTCATTCTGTATAAAGGATCTGAAATAAAATAACAGTGTTGTCCTAGGAAGCACAAATCAATACAAAAGTTGTACTATTCAATATCCGTGGCTTTCTCTGAGACTTAGAGGAATGAAGCTCTAATTGCAAATAATTTCCAGGATATGTGAAAGGTCAGAACACGCATTTGTATTTTAAATAGGTTTGTTTCCTTTTGGTTAATTCTGAGCCATGGCTCTTGGGGCCAGCCCAGGAGACCGTATTCGGCATGTAAGAGCAGTCAGTAGCGTGGCTCTAATGCCACAAGTTTAATAGGGTGAGCACACTTTCTGTAATAGAGAATAATGGAACAGTTTAAATCTACTAATACATTTGTTCCTTTATCCAGTAGAGCATATCGTGCTCTGTGTGTGGCAACCAATTAGCCTTGGTTAATTTTAGCATTTAATATAGATAGCATTTTCTTGGAAAGATAAAGTTTACGCATCAACTCTGCAAACTTCTCACACTCTTGTCAGGCTTATGGAGCCTGGCAGAAACAAGCTCATGGACAAGGAGCAGCAGCAAGTAAAGGCTGAATTCAGGGAGGATGGAAGCATTGTTGTTCAGAACGGGGAAGTGCTTTAAATTATCAACCAAAAAACTGTACAAAGTACTGTGAAATCTCCTGGATGAGTGGGTGCCAACAAGTTAGCTAAACATGCTTCTCACCTGCTGCTCCAGTCTGAGCTTTGCCTCCTCTTTCAAATAATCTGCCACAACAACACACAAACTTGTCATCTTCAGCCTGCATCACTGGCACTTGTGGATTACCAGATTTAATTTGCTCCTCTCTTGCTGCAGTGCCAGACTCCATACATGGGGAACGCACATGTCTGAAGAGAAATTTAGCTATTCAATTAGCCTTTTCATAATGCTTTGAAGTAATTTTGTATCACCAGTGGTGAGGGATGTAACACAATTTGGAAATCCCTCCTTGAGCACATTGTATCTGAAGCAACAATAAAATGGATGGGGGAACATAAAAACTAAAATACAGTTGATTGCATGGAATTTTTGGAGGAAACAAGAACACTACTGCTTCTAGTCCTGGGATAACCTGAAGTTGTGTTTAAGGGCTACATGAGCTAACTCCAGAAAGGCCAGGAGTAGGATTTTAAGCTTGAATGGCTACATGGAAATAGGGGGCTAAATGTTCCTCTGATCTGCTTTCCCTCTGCTCCCCTCTTCTGCAGAAATAAGGCATAGAGGCTGAAATGGTCCCTGAAAAGTCCCCATTAGATGTCAGTTGTGCTGTAGGACAACTCTTGCCTATAGAAGATAAATATACGACAGCAATAGTAATTATTTTTAATTTGCATTTCAGTAATTTCAGTAGTCAGGTTATTACATGTATAAAACTTCAATTATAATTTTAAAAGGCTATTTGGATGTGCTCCAGTGTGCACTATAAAAGATGAAATATCCATTGCCCCAAACCTATCAAACCTGCAATGCTTTCAGAAATCAGTAGTAGATGAATTTTGGTATCATTGTTATTTTGGTATTAGGTAGAGTTCACAGAAAAACAAAACATAGTCACCAGGAGGAGGAGGAGGAGATTTACGCTTCTCTGAAAGAGAGTTGTTTACTAGCAAGTTAAATGCAGGAGATGATTTTCTGATGTGGCCTCAGGATAGATCAAGAAGTTTTTCTTTTGTTTATTCACCCATGTAATTTGTTACTG
This sequence comes from Anser brachyrhynchus, assembly GCF_964034855.1. NCBI lineage: Eukaryota > Metazoa > Chordata > Aves > Anseriformes > Anatidae > Anser > Anser brachyrhynchus. The sequence goes on from NC_137705.1 coordinate 3,121,684, forward strand.
TGTGATCTACTTTTTATATTATAAATACACCTATCTATACATTTCATTAATTGGAACTGGATTGTGATTTAAGATAACTGGATAACAGTAAGACATTCTTCCTCTTAAGGCTTAGTGAATCTATATGCAGGTATCACAGTTTTCCAGCATGTGCTCCAATATATCTGATAAGCATCTTATGGAATAAATATCAAGGAATTTAACATAATGAAGATTTTTCATAAGATGTTTTCTGGTCAAGGCAAGAATAGAATTTGAAAGTTAAAAGTGAAGAAATTGCAGATGAGGTTATGTGAGAAATAACCAAACTCAATATTTTGTTTTAAACAGAAGGCTGGGAAGAAGCTGTAAGCAATAGACTTTCCATTTTTGCCTCCAGCAGAAAACTGTACAAATGATGCATGAAGTAGCATGAGAAGGAGGAGAAGGAAAATAGACTGTCAAGTGTTGCTCTATTTTGCTTTTAATAAAGTGCACCGAAATTGCTGTAGACAAAGGGCATAATATACTGGTATCTGAAAAGTTATGAACCCAGTTCTCCTCCTTACCAACACAGGAGCACAATCTTGTCCTTTAGAGCCACCATTGCATCAAGATCAATCACTTTCATCTCTGACTCCCAGCCCTGCTGCACTGCTCTGGGAGAGCAGAGCTCTGCTTACCTTAAGCCTTTTCACACATAGAGTCTTTAGGTAGTTTTTCAGGAAGGAAAACTCCACTAATCATATCATTCTTTAATAATTTCTTTGTCTTGAAGCATACACTCCTTTCACTTACCTCCCATCTCTGCTTTGCAATTAGCATCTCCATGGGGAATTGTTGCCAGCAGGTGTGCGCTCACCTTGCGTCTCTGACAGCTTTTGCCATAGCAGCCTTCTCGCCGCAAAAGCTCCCGAGAGGACTGCATTTCCCTTCCTGCCTTAATTTTGACAATTTAGGAGCTTTGGGGTCTGTCTCAGCTATTCAGAAGCATGAAGGCAAGAAAAGAAATGTATTTCTGCAATTTTACACGCACTTCATTTCTGTTCCAGTAACTTGCAGTCTGGGTAGAAACAAAATCTAGACTTGCCAGATTTTTCTTTAGTCTTAAACTATATGGTTTGGAATATCCCACTGAATCTCATAACATATAGTCACATTTCTGAATGACTTTTGTTTAAAAGAGAGCTGAAGAACTGTCAAACTACCAAAAATAAGTAACAGAAACTACTGAAACATAGGTGTATAAAAATAAATAATAACAATAAAAAGGAATCAATACAGCAAATTCATTTTGTCTTTAATAACTAGGGAGTCCTACAAGGATTATATCCTGACATAAAACCCAGCTTGCTGGCTGACCATTAGAAGTTCATTCAATTATTTAGATCCTTATCACTGCTGAATTATGACTGTTCTTTGTAACTTCAGAGAGGATTGTTTTGGGATTGGGAATTTTCCCCCTGTTACGTGGAATATGGTATTTTATTTATCATTTCATAATAGTCAGAAATAAAGCTGACATTGTCCACAACCAAAAAAACAAACAGAACAAAATAAACAAAAAGCTGCACTACCCTAAGAACGACAGTCACGAGCTGCACTTGAAATTCAATGCCACGTATGTATCTACTACATGCATACCTACCTTAGTTAATCTCTTTAACTGCCAGCTCTAATTTTTGAGCTGGCCAAGTGATAGGTTCATCTGCAAAACACAGGCTAACTTAACCAGACACACATTCGCAAGTTTTCTATTCAAAGGCATAAATCCCTATTACTGTCATCATCAAGTTCACATACCCATGTGGACATGGAGTTTCTATGTGCAGATGTAATTCGTTTCTTCAAACAGTACAGATATTGGGACTCTGAGTGCACACGCTGTATTCTGAGAATTTCCTGTGCCCTCCATTCACAGTGAGGGCTGTGGAATAGCTCATCCTTTCACCGAAAGTAATTATTGGCAGTACTATGAAACTTGAACACAATTATCCTCTTTGTGGGTCATGTGCTGTTTGTGTTACAGGCAAGGTGGGTCAAGCTTTGGTACACAAGAATAAGATTAAAACATGGTGTAGCCATTCATGAAGGCCAGTTAAACATTCCAGACTATTCCACAGCTAACTGGAAACAAAAGAGCATATTTCTTGAGGATTCTTCAGTTTGTCATACGGAGCTAATTCTTGAAGAATTTTGTTCATTTGAAATGATTATAAAGACAGCCATAGGCTGAAAAATACTGTGCTTATAGCAGTGACAGATATTTAGAAAGGCTTTTTGTTGTTTTTGTTGTTGTTTATTGGTTGGTTGATTTAGGTTTTTTGTTTGCTTGTTTTTCAAATGCATTTCTGTTTACTGCTAATGGAATATTTTCCTATCCAGAGAGATTTACGTACTCAGAAGTCTTTGATATACAAGCAGAGGTTTATGTGTCAATGCGATTCATTAATCAAAGTGTAGTTGTCTGTGAGTACAAATTTAGGCCTTTTTCAGGCTTTTCTCAGGCATCTGTAAACTCTCCACATATGCCTGGATGGATACAAACTGTAAATGTGACTAGAACTGCTTACACCTTTAGCACCAAAATCACAAGCTTGAAAATTCTTCATTTCAGCATTTAATGGAATTGTAGCAGATGGGAAACTTTTTCTAGTTGTGCTGTTTAAGACATCCCTCTGAAACGTACTTCTTGTTCTATATCTTTTTTCCCTCTACAGATAAACAGCAAAATGGGCTTCTAAAAAGCCAAACCACCATCACTTCTGTTTATAAATATAACAGCAAGCCTTAAAGTGAATGCAATCAGAGTTTTCACAGATGTTTTTCCTAAAGGGCAATAATAATAGTAGACTTTGAGCAACTTTCATACCTGGGAGCTTAAAACATCCTTGAAGAAAATCTTCTCAGCTCTACCACATATTTTGCAGCACCTCTGCCAAAAGATAAGCATAAAAAGAAAATATATGAGCACAAAGTGGCTTTCAGTACATTATGAAGCACGGGGAATAATATTGCATCTTCATTCAGGGCCAAATTCAATCCTTGCAGCTTATCCCATCCACCGCTCAACAGGAGAGAATATTTCGACTCATGGTCCTCAGCTTGTGTTTGGGCTGTGCTGATAAAAAGCAGGGAAGCTGTACCTTTTGAACAATGTTTCTTTCCCCTGTACTCTAAATCTTGCCCAAATTGCCACCTTCTGATTAGTTTAATTAAAATCAGTTGAGATCTTTTAGGGCAAGTGAGATAAGAAGGGCTTGTTTCATATCTTCTCCGCAGACTTTCTCTCTGAAGGGTGCTCCTTCTCCAAACCACTGTAAGAAGAAATAAATGGCACACAGAGTGCTTTGAACATGCACGCGTTAGGACTGATGCATTTGGCATGTATAATAATTACCTTTTTTTCCATTTGCTATAAAGAAGCAGGCCAACAATATCCAGGTTTTTTCTAGGGGGTAGATTATCCACTGTTGTTGTAATTTCAGAGGCAATCCAATTACTAATAAATATCCTCAACACAAAGCACAGCAATTTTGTGCTGGAGTGACTGCTCTCACCTACCCCTAGGCTGAGTCACTGTGCTCTATGCTCGTCCAAAAGTGAGGTCATTGGCAAGAAAGTTGTTTTTGCTGGAATTCGACAAATGCAGGTGGTAAGGAGAGTTAATTATATAACAGTGTGAATGCTAGATATCCTAAAGGATGATGAGCATTTTCCACTGATCCTAATCTGATTGGGAACAAGTAGCACCTGTGAAGAAATATTTCCCATGCGAATGGAAGTTTGGAGGTGCTCAGCACATGGTCCTGTCCCAGAATTCCTTTTATGCTGAATTTAAACATAAAAAGGCAGAGAGAAGAGCTCGAGTCAACAGCTGTACGAGGACAGAGTGATACTGCAGAGAAAGGCACAAACCTATATGTCTACTGGAAAATAAACACACATCATAAGAGAGAAGAAATGATAATACAAGATGGTTATGGGGTTATACCAGGCTGCAACACAAAAGTGGCTTGAAATGAAATCTTGCTTACAAAAAAAGACAGCTGTAGATTTCTGCTGCTATAGGAACTTTACTGTAGAGAGAAAAACCCTTGCTATAAGTAGAGTGTCCTACTGCCGCTGGAGCCATGAAGGTAGCTGTGGGCGCTGAGTGGTCAGCAGCACTGGCAGACCTGGGGGGAGATCATGCCCTAATTACCAAAGTCGTTAGGGCAGCAGAGGGTTTGCATCACATATTCTCTCTCCTTGTCTGAATCCATCTGCTGCCCTTTGTTTTCTGCTTAGCTTTCTGCATTTCTTGTTTAGGGTGTGCGCCACGGTAGTACCATCAGCACTCCAAAGGATTTCTGATATGAAATAACTTTAAAAGCACTTATGAAATGACTTCACAGTGTTAAAAGTGCAAAGAAAGGTTTTGCATGCATGTAGCTTGGGTAAGCAGGGCTAAGATGAACAGAAACAGGGAACTGGTTTTAGGTCCAAGTAACTGAATGATGTGTAAAACCCCTGAAAATAGAGAGCACTTTGAAATGATATGAGAGAATGAAATTGTGTTACAATAAATAAATAAATAAATCTGTTCCCAGTGTTGATTCTGACCTTCCTGTGGTGCCTCTTCATAGAAATCAAGTTTGCTGCGGTGTCCTAACCTTCAGCATTCAGCTCCTTAGTGTTTTGCAGTTAGGAGGCCTGCCTTGGAACTGACTGTATTTTAAGTATATATGGCCTTCTGGAAAGTCTATCTATTTTAGCAACTGAACCTGCTTGGGTGCCAACTGGATCCTTTGTAGGCTCAGGTGTAGTGTTGGTTGGAGATTGGAGCTGAAGCAACCTCGCTTTCAGCAGCTTTAGGACGTTTTGTTTCTGTCCTGGCTATCCCATCTGCCTGCAGATTGCACGCCCGCCATCCTCGCCGCTTCTGACAATAGCGCGTGGAGCTTGACGGGAATTTAAAAACGAAGTGAAAGGAATGTGGTGGGATCGTGAATGCTCGGCTCCTGCCTCGGACAGAAATAGCCTGTGGTTTGTCGGCGGTAGCGAAGGCAGAGCGCAGCTGGTGGCTCGGTGTGTCTGTCACCAGGCAACGTCGGCCCCCCTCGCTCTGGGGGGGGACACTGATATATTTTTCATAGGATAATTGGTCGGTGTCTGCCTTGCCAATACCTAATAATGAGGAAAAAGTTAAATTGTATTTTTTCGTATGGGAAAGGATCGCTTCAATTCCCCTGGTCTCTAAATGAGCAATCAGGCATGTAAATTAGCTTTTGATTTTAAGAAATGAAACATTTTGGGGTGTAGGGATGGAAATTTACAATAAGAGGATTTTAACCCTTTTGTAACAAAAATATACACTTTTTGTGTGCCATTATGCTTAACAACAGTGCAATTAGAGGCTGAACTAGCAGCACTGACGCCCGGGTTACGGGTCGTGCAGCCACCCGTGATAAGACCAGTGCTACCACCACAACCACTGCCCCAAGCTGTGCCCTGCCAGCAGCACACAGCTGCTGCCTCTTGCTTACCTTGGGATCCAGCCTCACTGTCATTTATATCTCAAAGGTAAGGTGCTAACGTGTTGAAAAGACCTGAGCCAGTCTCATGCTGGAGATTTGAGAAAGGTCCTCAGCTGTGCTCACTTAGGGAGCTCAATGTGTTGGCAGATGCAGAGGTTGAGGGGTGGCTGCAGGATGTGCCACCTTGCGTGGGGCTGGGGCAAAAAGGCAGCCCTGAAGTACTCAAGGAGGACGAACGCCTTGGGGCTGGATCTGCCAGCTGGTGGCGTACGCTCGGTTCTAGAGATGAAAAGAAATGTGAGGGTTAAATGCCACAAGACCATAGTGAGGTCTCAAAATGTGTGTTTGCAGGAGTGAATGCGTGATACAGGCTCCTACCCTGCGTTCGCAGGAGTGAGCAGGGGAAGATGTTTCATAGTGCTGCCCCTTACCTGCAATCTCGTTGCAATTCTCGGTGCATTTTGTTCAGTTTTACAAACAGGGAGGGAGGCAAAGTGGTTATTGAACCACAAACCAAAGTGGCAATTGAACCACGGAGAGGCAGTCAAGCTTTGGGGTGATGGCTTTTTAAAAAATATCCTATTAGCAGCTGTTTGTCATGCTGGAAGGAAGACATGCTGCCACCCGAAAGGGAGCATAAAGGCGCAGGTATTTAAGAGAGTTCTGCCTCCTGTTCAAAGGGGCTGGATCTTCAAAAGTGCTCAGTGCACAAGAGCTCCCACTGTTTCCTAAGCCACTCTTTAGAAAAGCTGTTGAAATCAACAGTATTTTTTCCATTCACAGGCTTGGATTTTGTGTCATATCCATCTGGGAGATGGAACAGGCCCTTAATGGTATTAAATTTATTACCACAACTCAGAATGCATTAGAGATTCAGAGCACACACCGAGTGAGTGCTGCCAGCAGATTAGCTTTTACCTCTTCCAAGCCGTCATTTTCTGAAGTGTGTGAGGTAAGGAGAGAGGTGGTCAGTACTTAAAATTGCTGCCTATTGTCAGTCGTATTGTTTAGTACATTGTTGTATTAATGTGGTATGACTCATATATCTATGTGGGTATTTAAGCACATGCACACAGCAGAGCTGAACCCATTAAGCCAGGACAGGTAAACATCCATGGAGAATCCAGGACATTACCCACCTATCCAAATCACTCAACATGCATAAAACACAGAAAATGTCAGTACTTGTTAAGAATGGAGCACGTTTACATTTTCAGGTAAAGTATAGCTTACTTTTTTATTGCAACATGATTTATTTATTTATTTATTACGGAAGCTGTTGGAAAGTTCTTTGTAGCCTGATTAAAGCAGATGTTGGGAAACAGAAGCCACTGTGCGTCCTGCTGCAGAGGCAATTTCATCTTGACTCTGGCCTTACAGAGTCACAGAATTTTCTCCAATTTTACAAGGCTCCCATTTTCACAGTAAATACATTCCTTAGTCTTGTTTCCTGAAGCTGTTTGCTTGTATTGCAGTGAAGAAAGATGAACTTTATGTTGGTGCCTCTAAAAGGCTGAGACTGGGAATTCTCCTAAAATCCTGTAATTTAAACTAAAATTTGCTGGGGTAAAATGAACATCGGTCCACTGTTGTTTAGTGGAGGTATGTCTTGAGGTCAGGACCTTAAAAGTTCACAGATCAAGAAGGATCTGTGAAACTATTCCTGGTCTCACAGATCATGGCGAGATATTCCCCTTACATCTGAAGAACCAAATGGCATAGTAATAAATATTAAATGATCTTTCTAGCTAGATGATGATCTGTATTCCACAACTGTATTTCATGTATTAGAGAAAAAGAAATGAATTACCATTCCATGAAGATATTTTATTTATGCTTTCTTATTTCCAAACTTGATAAACACAGAAATAAAATGTTCAAACGTGTAAAAACTCCTCTTAGTGAATCTAGCTTTTAATGTAATTTTGCTATAATTTAATTATTTAAGAAGAAAATAGAGGGGAAAAAAATCCTTGGAATTAATCATAGTTTGGGAATTAAAATATGCACTTTTTTAATATCCACTAAAGAGCAGAAAACAAGACATGCCAAGAGAATCTTAAAAAATTTGTGCTGCAGAGAGATGAAGAAAGCTTCCCTCAGGTGGGAGTCTGTTCTCACCTACCTTGGTTTCATCACAGGCAATCTCCTGACCTCAGCAGGCTTAACCCCGCTTTATAGTATGATTGAGAACAAAATAAACCCCACCGAGTGTTGTAGACAGAGTTGCATAAAAGAAAACAACTGGTTTTAGCATTCATCACTCTACATGGTCGCATTTTAAAGGACATCTTTGTGTATGTTACTTTCACGTGGGCATTGCAATATTCATGCCTAAATTCGGGGAAATCCTGGGGAATCCTGTCTCTGCTGACCCTGGATTCAGAGATACAGCACGCTCAGGGCATTCACACAACTGTCTGTTAGCTCTGCATGAGGCCAGGTCTCTCGCGAGGAGCTCTGCAGGTGGCCTTTGCTTCTTTAGGTTGTGTGGGCTAGTTTGAAGGATTTCCTCTGGCTTCACAGAAGGCCTGTAGTTCAGCTGGCCCAATTATTTTTTGCAGGTGGCATGTTTTTCAGGGTATCATATAAACCGGGGACTACACACATCTGCCTGCCGTTTCAGGATGCTTGGCAAGTTTCCTTTCCAATGATGCTGCTTGGCTTTATAGCCCCAGGTGAGGACGTGTGCCTGCTGCTGGGAAGCTGGCTCAGGACTGGTGGCGTTGGTGTGGGATTACTTGGAAAATGTTGATGGGTTTTGAACCACTGATCATCTGGAATCCATTAAAATCCTGCCAGGGAGAGGGAGAACAGAGTGCTCCAATTAGCCGATGCTCATTTTCAACCATGTCAGTTAATTAGTCCAAGACCAACCAGATGGGAAAAGATTGATCATTCTGCTTTCAGAGGCCCAGGCACTGGAGGTTGCCCAGTTCAGGCATTTGGGATTTATTTTTATTTTTTTCCAGGAGGAGGAAGACAGGGAAAGTTCTTTGTTCTTTTCGGGGATGTTTCAGGTGCTCATTTGGCTTCAGTTTGTAGCACACCGGTTGCAACCCAGCTGACTTTGCCACCTAAAACTGCCTCTCATAAAAGAGACAGCTATGTTTCTGTATCGTAATGGATGTGAGCTAGAAATGAATTCAGTCCTTCAGGTACTGAGGTAAATTTGCTAGGGAATTTGTCTTCCAGGCTGGTGTCTGCCCGTTGCTGTGATGAACTTGGAGCCAGAAGGGGCAGAAGCAACAAGACGAGCCCTGCCTTGCAGGCTCATGGAGGGGAGCCCGTAGGGCTTTCTAAGCCCTACACATCTGTAAAAAGGAGGTCACGGTGTGGGCAGTGCAGCTGATGAACAGCACTAGGAAGTGATTTGTGGACTGCAGGTAGAACCCTGGTTAAGGCAGGAAATCTAACAGTCTCTTCTATTCCAACACAGTCTCCAACCATCTCAGAGCAGTGGTATCCTGGGCCGTGGGTACACGGTTGAGTCCATGTCCTGGACATTGAGTATATGCAAATCAAATGGTCTCATTTTGAAATGTCCCATGTTTAGGTATGAGCATCTGCCTCTGAACACACTGCTCGTGTCTTGCCCCATCTGCACGTCGTTTCCCCTATCCTTTAATTCTTAGAGAACTCAACTTGCTACAGGCAGTTTCTGACCTGCCTCCCCGGACACCCATCTTTGGATCCCTCTGCCCAAGCTCTTCCGTGGTTGCTCACTTCCTTTGACATTTCTGTTATTACTCTCTTGTGCACAACCTCATGCTAACACATTAGAACAGTAATATCTTTTTGTAGCACTAATTGCAATTAGTCTACACCTTCCCCCGGGATCACTGTTTGCTCTAAAGCTTTCTGCAGGTGTGTATTTTGCACTCCTTGATTCACCGTGTTACCCATATTTTAATACAGCTGCCTTGCCAGCAGCTTGTGGTGTTGGTTGCTCTTCAGGTCACTGTCCAAGTTTCCTCCCCGGAGTGCAGAATTCTTTGATGTTGGCTGATGAAAATTACTGGTGATGTAAAGAATATTTTTAACGATGAGAGAAGAGAAAGATGAAAGTGGACGCTTTCAAGCTACTTTTGTGCTTTCAGTATTCAGAGCCCACTTGTTTGAAGGGAAATCAACATCTGACTCTCACAGAAGACTTTCAAGAAGTCTTTCTTTTAAATGTGTTAAGACCAGAAATAGAGAAAGCAGCTTATAAGACAAATAAGGAGGTGCAACGATACAGTGTATTATTCAGCGTGTATTTTATTAGTGTTTTGCTGTACTTACAATGACTAATTTCAACACCAACAGGGAACAAAGTTATATTAATTGTGCTATGAAAGCCTGCAGATCTGCTCTCTGAATCTGCCATACAACGCTTTCGTATTATTATACACCTGTACAGAGCCTTTGATAATTTCACAGTGTCCTGTCTTTAGCTGGTAGGGTCCATAAACCTTGACTAATTATTTTTACGTTCTACATATTCTCATTACAGCATGTTTACCTGAAGCTCTGTGCCATGCTGTTCACAGCAAGTTCTGTGAAACATATCAAATCAGCAGCAGTTTTCTTCTCTAAGTTGTGGAAAATACAAAACCTGGCAATCCTTTCTCAGTTTGCTTTCTAACACCTGGTATCTTGACTTTGCTTATCTTGGCCCACTTAATTAGTCTTCTGTTTGTATGCTGTATCTCACAAATTAGCTGTAATCAAAGCATTTAGTGTAACAGTGGCCATTTACCCTAGCTCTGTATGTGCCCTACCGCAGGGTTCCTGTTCCAAAAACCCCTGATCAATGCAGTAAGTTCTGGTTCAGTGGGACAAAACCAAGGAACTACTTCAGATTTTCAGAAGGACTTCAGCCTGGGATGGAGGAGAGAAAGGAAACACTGTGCTCTTTTCTGGCCTTGACAAATCCCATCTTGTTCCACTCGTATACATTCAGAATATTTCAGTAATGAATATTTAGTTCTCTAATCTGAGCACTTCATCCCCCTGCCAGTGCTCTCCCATTAGCTCCTCTTTGTGTCACGGCAAACATAAGCTACTTGTTCTCATTTTCATGACCTCTCCTCACTCGGTTATCTCTCAATTCATTACTGGGATGTTGGCTTCATGGCCCAATAACACCAGGATGCATTTGCTCATCTATTACACTTCCAGGCTGCTGCACGCATCTCCATCTCCGCTGGGGGAAGAGCTCCCCCACCAGCACGGCCCCTTCCACGTTCCCCTCCCAGCTCCAGCTGGGCTTTGCCATCGCCCCTGCAGAGCCCAACAGCCTGGCACGGGGTGGGCAGGGTGGGCCCCCCTTTCTGTCTGACTGTCTCTGTCCTTCTCAAACTTAAGGCATGAAGCATCAAGCTCGATGAAGACCTAATGCCTGAAAGGCTGGAGATAGATATTAGAAAAAATATATATTATTCTGTTCGTCTACGTGTCTGCTTACGTTTTGCATACAAAAAACCCTCCAGTTTTGTGTCCCTTTGAGCTTTGGCCATACCTTTATGCTGGCAGGGAAATCTGTACCTCTGCAGCACAGGTCTGTCTCTACTAACTGGTTTCTGCCACACGCAGCTTGATTTTTTATTCTTTCATTTACTAACTTAATGAGCTGGGAAATCATTCCTGTGCTCTTCATGTAACTAGAGAAGAAAGTGATTTTCGTAATTAGCTAATGCATCTATTTACATGTTTTTTAACATGCTCTCCTTAATCAATTACCATTGCAGAGTTAGTAAAACTGCTTTGTAGTGCTAAGCATTGTGTAGTGGTACCAGCTTAAACTTCTGTCTCCTTCCACTCAGCCATTTATTGCAATGTTAGCCTGGCACACTGCAACATGATGATTACAGTGTGATATGTTGTATTATTTTCTTATGCCAAATTCCCATGGATTTCAGCAGGATTCTGGAAGAAATGAGGTGAGGATACAACTTACATTCGTATGTGATAATCCAGAGTTGGCCAGAGTTTATATGAGGAGACTATAGTTTGAATTGTTCCTAACAGATTAAGAAGAGAGCAACATGGACAATATTGTGTGTTCTGTTGGATTATTTTCTTCATCAAGATGAATAATGACTTGAGGCTCCAGACAATCATGCAATTTTGGTTTATTTTAGTTTTATGCATACTTCACTCTTCTTGCCTGGTGGTGTCAAACATCCTGTTCTCTTCTTGTGTTACTTCTGTGGAGAGCAGATATGGAACCAGAACCTGAGACTGTAATTTTTCAGTCATTCACTGCAGCTTCTCTCAGCAATATTCATCACTTCAGTTATTATCCTTTCAAGAATGAAGCCTGAAAAGGCACAGCAGCAGTGGTAGCAACAGCCAACAGGCAAAAATGCCTTCCTCTAATGTTGGGCAAGAAACAGTGCTCAGGTTGGTCCTCCCCTCCGCGCAGGAAGAGGCAACACGACCCTCACCCAGGTGCAGGATGAACGTATAATGGTTCGACGTGGAGCAAACAGAAAAAGGCCTTTTGTTCTTCAGTAAGTTCTTATTTCCTTGGGATTAACTGTTCTGTTTATGCCATACGTTACCTGTGAATGTGGATGGAGCTGGTGCCTGTGGAAGTGCTACTTCTCCATCAGAGGCTCAAAGACTCAGGAGAATTGGCACATACTCTTGCTCGTTAAGACACTGTGATTTCTGAACCTACGCTCTTCTGACAGATTAATAGCTTCAGATGTATTAATTACCTTTTTAACTATTGATACACTATCAAAGGAAAGAGTGTGCTTTGGGCTGGATGGGGAAAGGTCATAAGATTTGTTATAAAATAAAAGACAATTTGTATATCCTAATGCCTGAAAATTCATTATGCCAGAAACCTTCTCACTGATTTCAGTGGAATGACTTGCCTGGCTTGCAAGGAGTTTTGTCTTAAACTGTGCTGCCTGTACAGTTTAATAGAGTTTAGAATAAGAAAGTCATAGAGAAGACAAGGAAATAAACAATTATCTCATTAAGCCTTCAACATTTGCAGACGGGGATTTGGTACAGTTTGTCTTCCCAGTGGTGACTACTTGGAGTGGTTTTGGTCACTTAGCTACTTATTAAGCCTCTCATAAAGCTGTTTTGTTTTGTTTTTGTTTTTTTTGTTTAGTATTTCTTCTGTTATTAATTACTGTCACAGAAACTGAATTTAATGCGTTCTCTCCATACTACAGCTCTACAACATCTAAATTCAGTGAGTGGAAAGTGCAGTGATTCAATTATGAACCTGGAAAAAAAGTTTGCAGAACTTCCTTCTGACACACATGCAGTAATTTTCACGGCACATGACGTACATGTGCTGAATCTGCCGTTATATTTAGAGGTAGCTGAACCTTTTTTATTTTAGCGAACCTTTTCAGCTTAGCTCCACGATCATTTTTGTTGGAGATAATCTATCATTTGTAAATCTTGCAAGTGGAAATTAGTCCACAATAGCCCACCCACAGTCCAAAGCAGCTCTGTGGCTTTTATAAATATACAGAACAGGCTCCTCCGAGGAAATAAACAGGGCTTTTAACTGTTTCAGTGATAAGAATCAATGCGTTTATCTTTGCTACAGTGTCCACCCACCATTTTCGTTATTCAGACAATTAAACACCAATTTGTGGGACAAAAGTGTAGATAAAAGAATTAGCTCATGCTTCAGCGATTCTCCATTAATAAATGGAATTGGTCTGCCAGGGATGTGACGGAAACAGCCTTATGCTCTGCTGAAGTCCTGCTAGGAAGGCCAGACCATCCTGGTGAGGTGTGTTGTGCTGGGGAACTGGTGCCAGGCCATTTGTTCCCTCTGAGGATGTGGTTCCTCACCCATTCCTCCAGGTTTTGCCAGGCCTGATATGTGCAGGAGCAGAGATGAGTGGGTCACCCACACCACAGGCTCGGGTCTAGCTGGACATCAGCATGCTCCCAGGTGGGATTTCCAAATGTCTCCAGGGATATGGGATCCCCTTAACGTTACTCCAGGAGGCCGTGGGCATGGGGAGCCTTACAGTAATGTCGAGTGCTCGGAACAAAACCAGCTGGGGCAGGCAGATTTTTCTCACCGCTGTCTTTTGGCCCCCTTTCACGCCCAGGCAAACTGGTTTGAAGCAGGCAGCGTTAATGTAGTACCTGTTTGCATTTACTCCCTGCACAGTAAATCACGCTGCAGCGGAGCTTTCAGGAAGGTGTCAGCCGATGCCCATTAGAGACCCGCGGGAGAGCGGGGTGCCACAATGCCTCAGCAGGAGCCACAGAAGCATTAGCTCTGGATGCACAACCAACTTGATAACTGCTTTGGAAAAGTCATGACCTAGCTGTCTCAGTGTCAGATCTGAAAGTAATAAGCACAAAAAACGTTACTACCTGGTGTTTCCTTTCATAACTGAGACATACCTCTGGCATGGCCGTTAAATAGGTTGCGTGTGAGACAAGTTAATTTCACCCGGGAACAATACATAATTTCTTGGTTGGTTTTACTTTGCTGGGATGCTACAGCCCACGTCCACGTTCATCCCCTGCTTCCCGAAAGGACCTTCTGCAGCCCACAGCAGCTCCACAAAATACTTCCATTCCTAGAGGAGAGGAGAGGTAACAGCTTTGGAGCATCACCCTGATAGCTTAATATAGACTTCTTAAGAGTTTTTATTCTGTGATCTACAGCAAGCAGAAGAATCATACACATAATAAGTATAGAAACATTACATACTTGATATTTTAATTAAAAGTTGTATTTATGGTATTGTCTTCCATTTGAAACATTGAGAATAGCTCTACCTTTAATGCAGGAAGGATTTCTTTATCTACACATTTTAAAATAAAAAAGGAAAAGGAATATGGTTGTTTTTACATTTTAAGTGCCTTTATGTCAAGAATAAACTGGAATCCTAGATTTTATTTTTTAATGAAACTTAATTTAGCCTAGTTAGGAAACCAATAACCATATTTCCTAATTCAGTTTATTAAAGTAATAAACACAGCTATTCCAGGAAATGAAAACATTTCTGGATGCAAAATGCAGAGTTCTCTGAAGAAGATACTCAAGTGTGGGTACCTGACATTTAGCTAGTAAAACTGTATATTTTGCTATAAAACAGATTTCTATATTTCCAAAGGATCTGAACATCATCCAGTCTCACTGATGGCTGTGAATGATGCAGATTTTCAGCATTTCTGAGAATATGTCTGGCTTTATTTGGGTGTTTAAGGTGAATTTAGATGCCTGATTTTAAGCAAAAAGATATTCATGTGCTTGTACATGGTTTTCAAATATGAAGATAGCTTCAGCGGCATTAAGGAGCCTGAACTGACAGAACTGGAATTGATATTTAATAATGCACTGAACTCTTCAGGGGCTACAGTGCAAGAATACTGAAGTACAGCATAGTTATTAAGAGAGGCCATTAGTCAAATGCAGCAGAGTGTTGTTCATCACGATCACTGAATTTCTAGAGATTCAATAAAAAGTAAAGTGAAAAATACAAAAATTGATCTACTGCCATCAAGCTGGAATAGGAATGTCTAGGTTTGTCCTAGACAAGGCAAGGGCTCTTGTAGCTTGTTGTAGAAGACTGTGCTTCTTTTGTCTCTTCAGAAGTAACAATCATGTCTGGGATCTTGGAGCTCAAAAAGAAAGGGTTAAAATTTCCAGGGCTGGGGCTGGGAGAGCCCGGAGAAGCTGGCCTTTCCCACATCCTGAGAGTGGTGTCTGAAGGGAGACAGCTCTGCAATTTTCAGATTTTCTCTACAATGTTGTGTTAAAATAAATAACGTTTTAAAGAGGCTGCTTGGCTGCATGTTATCCCAGAGGGAAGAGAGGCGCAGGGGCTGGCCAAGGCCTGCTGGCCTCAGGTAGCAGAGCAGGGACTGAAAGGAAAGTCCATCCGAGTCACTGCAGAGCTCAAGGCCTGACCCAGGAGATGGATTCACTGCCTGACACAAGTGGAAATCGCACGTTTAGTCTATAAAAAGTAGATCCTTAAATGGTGAGAGGCATGACTTTTTTTCTCCTATGAAAATGCTTGTTTAGAAACACTGGAAGCATTAACAACCTTTCTTATAAATCAGCACACAGGTAATAGAGGTACATCATAAAGCTAGAGAGATTTCAAGAGAGCATTTATGGAAAAACATAGATTTTTGAACATTGATCCAAAATCAGCCAATTCTTGATATTTCCACCTTTCTATCTTTTCCATATTTTAGTCTTAGTCTATGAAATTGCCCTTTCTTCTTTTGTAGGTGTTATTCAAAAATGTAAAATAATAATTAAAAGAGAGAAAGGTAGTGGTAAATTCCTCGATTAATGAGAAAGTTTGTTTGGCATTCAGTGGAGGTCACTTTCATTTGCTGTCTAATATTTTGTTAGAATTACAGAAGGTAAGAGACAGGTTTCCCATGAAAGCCACGTCTGCTGCTCCGGAGATTCCCTGGCAGTGCTGTTCCAGGTGACTGATCTTTAACTTCTCTCACGAATGGGACTGAGCTTGACAACTTTCTGTTCCCCAAGACCTATAGGAGTTGCAGTTCATTAATATTTTAATATTTTCTTTTTTTTTTTCCTTTTTTCTTTCTTGCTTCTTTTTTTTTTTTTTCCCCAAAGGTATTTGCTCTGATTTGCAACCAAGACAATCAAGATTTTCTTTTTTTATATTTTATTTTTTTTGTGAAGAGGCACCATTTCACTCCATGGCCATTGGTTTCACACAGGTGCTTGGCAGAGTCCCCAGGAGATCACACACCTCTTGTGATGCAGGACAGAAGCTCCCAGACCCTGGACACCCTCAGGACCTGCCACATCCACCAGGTACTAAGGAAATTCTGATCTCCCTTTTTTGTTTTGTTTTTTGTTTTGTTTTTTTTTTTCTCCTGTGTCTTGGATATCTCTATCACTTGCTCCTGTGATTCTTTAGGAATATTGGTTGGTTTCCCTTAAAAAGAAAAGGAAGAGGCAATTGAGCAGCTCTTGACATGAGGCAGCCAAATACACACAGACAACACTGGGTAGCATCAAAAGCTACGCCTTCCATCTGTGCAGAGGAACAAAATATTTAGCAGAGCTATAGAGACTATGATACAAGGAGACTACCAGTTATTTCCAGAGCCCAGGTAGAAACCAATATGTATTTAGTAGCAATATTTAGAATTTCAGCAACTTTCTATCACACTCCAGGTAGAGCAGATCTGTAGAGAGTGCTTAACAGGAGCACTCAGAGTAAAATGAGAGCAGAGGCAGTCATGAGAACCAGCCACTTGGAGAAATGCTTCTGAGATAGCTCCCATGAAAAATTATCACTTATCAGCAGCTGCTGAATGACACGGCACTGCTGCCAAAGCACCAGTCTGCAGCACCTGCTCTCTGCATATTGCTTTTTTTGGCAGTGAATTGGGAAGCATCACACTTGTCCCTGCAGCTCCCCAAAGCAGCAGCTCAGTATTGATTCCTCGGCGTGAGGAGGGTATATGCTCCTCACAGGAGCAACACTTTGTGTGTGATTGCATTAGCCACAGGATATCATCTGGATCCATTTGCATTAATCTGGATGTGAGTCTGCTGAACTTATGGTTTTTAACCCAGAAACTTTTCAAAATCATATAGTAAGGTCACTCCTTGTTTGTATTTCAGCACAGTGTTTACTGCAGTTTATGCTCTAAGAAACAACATCAACATGCTATAATACATTTGAATAAAAGTGTTTTATTTCCTACCGGAATTTCATGCTGCTTGTGAATTTATGAATTGGATTTCAAAGGGATAGTACTAAGCTCAAAGCAATTTTCAAAGGGGCAGGCAGAAAGTCATTAGCAACACTTTGAAAACAAATTCTTCCTGTTCTGCATCAGTGAGATTTGTGATCCCCTTTGCATATATTTTATTATGATTATTCACTGGTTATCTTTTTGGTACTATTAAAGTAATCTGGAAAAAATATATTGCATATTATGAGTACTGCTTGTATTATGCCAGCCTCCTAATTAGAAACAAAGGAACACTGAAAGAGAAGCAGAAGTGGGAAAAGATCTCCTGGGTTGGCATATCCTGTCTCCCACTAGCACATCACATCATATAATTCCTTTCATAAATATATGTGATCCAAACCTCTGTGTCCTGTTGAATTTGAAAGAAAAAACATTATTCTAATACGTCTAGAGATGACTAAAATAAGCCAATAATAAATATAATTATGGTGAATCATAATAGATAATGTGGAGATTTTGTCCTTAAAATTGCCTTATTTTGAGGTTTTTGGGAAGAATTTGTTTTGTTCCAGCTAGCTATCATTTGTTTCTTTGAGTGTTCTTTGTTGAAGAAATTGAAGTAACTTAGGTCATTTCCTCTTCCATAGCCTCACACAAGAGCAAGGTTTTGCCAGTGCATGTTGTAGGTGCTGGGACACTACTACAGGTTGTGGATCTCTAACTCCTCTCTGTGGCTGCCAGTTGAAGGCTCCTGCAGACGCAGGTTGGGGAGGTGTTACCTCCACCCCCAGCCATTCCTGGGGGGCCTGCAGCCTGTGCCACCTGCTCCAGGCCTGTCACGTGAAGAGGTGGCTGATTCTCCATCCATCTCATTAGGGGACCTTGCAAAGCTAATGAAAAGTTTTCTGTGCAGGTTTCAGTTATTTTCAGGTCGTACGAAAGATAAAACCTATTTCACTTGGAAGTGAAGAACTGTTCAGCAGACCTGGTTTTGTTTCCATTGCTGCAGTACCCCCATCACACCAGAGCAACGATTCAATTATTCACCACAGTGTTATCCTGTTCTCTTAAACAAAAGGACTGCATATGCATTAGTGGATTTGTTCAGCCCAGGCAGGAGTACACTTTTGACACACACCTCCTGCGTGTCTCCCCTTGCTGCATTTTGGTTGCCAACTCAAAGTACCTGAACTGTGTGTCTTCAGGAAGATGTTCACCAGGAGCACACCTCAGTGCTCCAACCACACCTGGAGTGCATGGGTGACGGCAATGCAGTGCATTCAGAGTGATGGAAACCTCTGCAGCATGGTCAGCAGGTCCTCAGGACCAGTTTGCTCTGAGATCTCCTCCTACTAAGCTGTGCTACTACTACTACGATAGGTAGTAATCTTCATGTCAGATGATGACAAGACACCGTGTCCACTTGCTCCAATAGCATCACCTTCAATTCTCATCTTACCATATAAATGAGCTCCTGTTTTCTTATGAAGCCTGAGAAACAGACTTATTACCACACAGAGTAAATAAGATTTGCTCTTATATATCCCAAGTATGAGATTTATTTTAGGCTATAGCAAGGATTTAATCTAAAAATATTTTCCGAAAAGGAGAGAGACGCAGCTGAAAAAAAAAAACAAGTTAATTCCTCAGCACCTTGCCTGCAGCATTCATTTTCTTCCAGCAGAACCCGGTGGAATTTAACAGCACAGTGGCTGAAGAGCTCTTTCAAATTATAGAGAGAGCAAAATAGTTCCTGTAGTGTTTTTTTCCTAGCTTGTTTTAGCTGTTTCTCTCTTTCCGGTTGAAACTGCCTGAAGTGAGACTAATCAGCTATTCCTCCAGAGAGAAAGCCAGGCGACTGGAAATAAAAATAATAAATCATGGCATTTTACTATAAGGAAACAGTATACGTTGAGGGAGTGACTTTTACAACATTATATTGCTGTCTTCAACAATAGCGAGCTAATAGAACGAGAAGTTAATTTGAGTAGGATATTTCTAGCAAATTTTCACGCAAATGCTGCCATGTCTACATGCACATTTTCCACTTCAAATTGAAGTTAAAAGTTAGGTTTTGAGAAAGGGCTTTATCTTTCCTATTTGTTTCTTGTATTCTGAACCTTAATTAATGGAGATTACTTTTCTTATACAGAAGAGCACTGCAAGGGGTGCAGTTTATTAACAAATGAGCATTTTTTGCTATGGCAAATTAGAGATACCAGTTACAGTAATTACCATTTTATTCTGGTGTGTACCAAAGCCTAGATTTCATCTCAGGACAAGTTATTTTCCATTTGGATTTCTTTAAACGCAACTCAGATGATTGGATACAAAACTGCTTGAATAATTGTGCTTTTTTTTGTTGTTCAGCTACATAAGTTTCAGATAAATAGTTTTCTTATGATTTACTCCTATGACCTAAACAAGAAAACCACTGTCTCAAACAGTGGTATTCTTTCAGCCACTTGGCTCCAGAACCTAGTGCTTTCTATGTTTGTGGATTTTGTATCACAGTAGAACTCAACATCTGGATGCCACAGCAATGCTTAACTTTGAACAGGACCAACACAGAGTGTACTTAAGGCATCTAACGGTGTGAGAAGCATGCAGTATGGTCCTGTGGTGTTTCATACACAGCATGTGGTCATAAAACTGAAAGATTGCTGTAGTGCAGGAGTCTGAAAGGTAACACAAATGCTAAATTCATTGTATCATCATACAACGTATAGAACCATCTTACAGCTTTTCACAAACCAGATAAATCCTTCATGATCTGTCCCAAAATAGAAACAGCAATAGGATTCAGTGAAGTTGTCAGCAAGGTTTCTTGAAGGAATTTCCACACATTTCTCCTCTAGGAAAATGTTTCTATAGCAAATATTTCTACAGTAAATTTCAACTTTCCATTGTCTATTAAAAATAAATAAATAAAAGATTTAGTAAGCCATAGCTTTTAGGTGTACTTGAGGCAATGAGTATCTGAGAAAAAAAAAAAACCTTCTTGCTGAAGTTCCAGCTTGACAGAAGTCAAATGAAGTCAAATGGCACTGCCCTCACCTTCCCACACTGCTGGGGTGCTCCATCCTGGACACTTCTTGCCTAGTGCATGAAGCAGCCCACCCCACCCAGCACTTCACTGCAGGCGGTGTCCAACGCTGAAGTAAATACTGCCCCAAGCCATGGTCCTTTACAAAGATTATTCAGCTCTCTCCCTGTGGGCTGACACACCGGTAAGTCAAAAAGTAATTGCGTTTATAGTGTGTTTTGTTGAAAAACTTTGTAGTAGCCCACTTCAGAGTTTGTCAGGACCAAAGCAGCTGTTAATCTTCCAGTGTAAATGCATCATTGTTCTTGATTAGGCACTTCTGATGTTGGAAGCACATTCAGACTCCTAATCTGAAGAAACTCAGGTAAATTAAAGTGATGGAGGTTTGTTAATGTATTGAAATGAAATGCGGGATATATTTCCCTACTGGAAAGAAGAATCAAACAACTTCTTTTTGAGAGCATTATGAAAAATATTTTAAGTTCTTTTTCCAGCAGCTGTCTTTTAATTACAAACAATTCAACAATTCAACACAGTTTGTCACATCAAAACCCATTTAGGACTGTTCTTGAATTTAATAAAATGGGTGAAAATATTACATTTTTACTGCTGGACTTCTAACTTTAATCTGTTTAATCATTTGATTATTAACCTTGACATGAAAAGTGATGGAAGCCTTTAATGGCTTAATAACTCAGAGGCATCCTAGCTTTTGAATGAAGTTCATAAATGTGGCTTAAAATTGATATACGTTATCTTCAGGCGAATAGATGCCATATCCTTGAAGGATAGGGAAAGCAGCTTAAACAGAAAGATTCTCTGTGGAAATGAAATTTTGCTTAGGATTGTTTATGTTTTCACATCTCCAGATGTGTTGCTTTTTCCAGCTGATATATTCCTACATAGTGCTTAATTATTTTGGCATTCCATTTGATCAGAGGACGGAGAGCAGACTTCTGCCATTAGAAAAAAATGCATATGTATACATATATGTGCGTGTGTACACATGTGTCTGCACTCTGAATTCTAATTCTGAGTCCAACTGAAAGGACGTTTTTCTGAGCATGCATTTATATGCAGCTAAATTATGCAGCTTCTGTATTTCTTTGTTTGCGGATGTTACCACTGTCAGTCTCATGGTGCCAGCAGCATGCTCATCAGGGAGGCACTTCATTTTATGTCTGTCTCCCTTTGCTTTGTGACACAAGTGATTTTGTGCTGCTAACCGAATGCACGTACTATGTGCAGCCTCTTCCTTTTGACACTTTCTATTAGTAAAATGCTCCTGTTGCATTCTTTGTAGTCCAGGCACTGCTTACACCGCAGTCGTGACATTCAGCCCTGTTTGTCTCTTCTCTGTAGGCCCCTAACTTTTACAGAATACAACTTTCTGGGCTGGCTTTTATTGCCCTTATGCTGATCATATTGTTCTCTCCAGCCTTGTATTTAAGTCCATTTTATGTCTCATCTTTCAAGGCTCCTTCTGGTGTTGAACCAGTTGGTGGTTATAGTGTTTGAATAATAAATGTAATTTGTCAGTTCAAATGAAAAAAACTTGTATTTCTATATTTTTTTCACATTATTGTTTCTTTTCTTGTAAATCTTGACTACTTGCTCAGTCTAATTATCTTGATCTTTATAACTTTGTCAACAAATGGGATGGTTAAACAGGCTCTCACTGTAATATATTTTGCCTCTGAAGAAAGCTGTGCTTTGTGCATATTTGCTTCCCACTTGGTTCAATTTGTTGCAGTGCATTCTCAGTCTTTGAAAGCTTCAGTGTCAGCTCCAACACTACAATGATTTGTTCTGCTTCCTCCCCTTTTTTTTAATACGTGGTGTATCAAAAAAGGAGTAACAATGGTAACTTACACACTGCTCTTTAATTTTCCTTTTGACACGCTAGTAGGGGCCTATTTTCTTTTTCACTGAAAACATCTTTAACCTTAATTTGCTAAAAGCTTCTGTTCACTCTTGTAATTTACTGGGTTTGTTTTAATCTATATTTTCAATTTCATTCTATGTATATATAAATATATATATATATAAAGTATATATATATAAATATATACATATATATAAACATATATTCATATGTAACTGTGTGTGCACCCAGGGAATTTCACACCATCGTGTCAGTGAATGCACTTCATCATCTGTCCAAGAAGAGGAGAGCAAAGCTGAGCAAGGTCAGGGAATCAAACCCTGTAAGAAAAGTCCTTGCAACTCTGCAGAGACACGGATGAAACTGGACCGATAAGCGAGTCAGTTAGTCTGCACGCTCTCATTTAAGAAGACCCAGGAAGGGGTAAGTCACTGCAGTGTTAACTAGCTGGGGTTCACACTCCAGCCTTCTGGCTTTCTCTCCTACTGAAGCTAAGCTCCTCCCCAAATCCCAAGTAGTTATTTTTTTTAGCTTTTTCTATGTCTTACAGGTATCCTCTCTTATGTTATACACATCCTATATTTTACACGTGCTCCCTGCTTAGGATTTCACTTCTGTGGCCAGCAGTCCACACGCACAAGATGACTATGTATCCCTTCAAGAAGGACTGCAAAATGTTTTGTACACTGGGACGCTCATGTCTCATGCCATCACTGACTGTGTCTTTATGGTTATATATTTGCATCAACCTAGTAAAAAAGAAAAAGTTGGTAGAGAAATTCTTTGTTGTAATTTCACTCTGTGTTATCCTATCTAAAAGAGCAAAATCATCACCTTACAGCTTGCAAGTGGTCACATAAAGTTGTGATGCTGCCTAACGGAGTGCCAGTAGAAAAGCTGAGGTAGCCAAGGGAGATTTTAGAGAAATGGGAGCCTGAGGGCAGTAGTGTTTGTTTTCTAGCCTGAAGAAAAGACAAATATATTATCCTATGGGTTGTAAAGTTTGATTAATACCAGTACTCCACTTCCCCTCTCCGAAGTGTACAGGAAATGAGTCTGTGGAAGCCAGTGGATGTTTTCCACTGCCTTCCATGACTGGGCCACAGATAAACGGTGATTCATGGAGCCACTTACATGGTAAATGTGAAAAATGAAAATGACCTATCCATTAACTTAATCATCATTCCACCCCTTCTCTAAGGCAAATAAAGTGCTAGATGGAGGCAGATGTTGTTGTAATTGAGGTCTTTTTTCTTATTTGAAGGGACCAATTTCTAAAGGTCATTGATGGAACTTGATGGAAATAAGCCTTTAAAGTGTGAATATTGATGGCTGAATAAAGTGAGTCTTCAGAAGGAAGACTGTGGAAAAAACCATAACTATTTTTAAAAAATTATGGGTCAAATTTTTCTCTCACTCAGGGCACTATAAATCTGAAGTCATCTGAAGAAATCATTGACTTCAGTGTAAATGAGGTTGCAGCCTTCCTCAATGGAATGAGCTTCAGATTTTTATCCTCCTAGAGGAGAACAGAACAAAATTTACTATGATTTTGTCACAGCCCTGGTAGAAAGGAAGAGAAGAGATTATGACTGTCAGACATCCTTAAGAAGGTTCATTTTTTCTCTCCTCGGATGTGTCTTGCTCTGGTAGCCCTCGTTGTACCTGGCAGGGACGTGCCCGGTGTGGCAGAGCGTGCCGCCGGCTGTCAGCCGTTCCCTGTAGCTCGGGTGTCCTGCAGCTGCTCTCCTGCAGTGCATCATTTGGACAACTTACAAGGTAATAAGAAGGAGCTCTGTGACACTTACTTCCCTATAACAACCCTCAACATTTAGTCCTTTTGGTCCAAGAAAAGACACTGAATGAACGGTTAAAGCATTGATACCCTCACAAGTGCACAGGCTGGAAGGGAAACAGAAGCTCAATTACTTTTCAACGGCTTTTCGGTTACTGGATTGCCCTCTGATTGGGTTTGCTTTAATTATTTGCTTTAATTCTTAGTCTTAAGATGTGGCATCAGCAATCTTATATTTCTGTTGAGGAATGCCTTTGCCTTCTCTGTTCCTAACACAGAAAGTCTGCTTGGCTATATGAATTGTTTTAAGGTATTCTTGGAAGTTCAGAAACACCTTTAGACACCACCTAGAACTTTCCTCTAGATTAAAGAATTAGGCAGAGGTGAGCTTTTGTTTTAATTTTGAAGACACATTATATCTAAATATATCATAATTTTTATATTTATTTTATGACAGTTTTTCTATTTAGATACACCAAAAAAAAAAAAAGGATTCTATCATGCAAGTAACATTTTTGCATAAGATAAATTCCCCTACTGAAATAATAATAATCTATAGTTACATGCCTATTTATTTTGTAGTTTGTTTCTACCATGCATTTTTAATATATCACTATATTTTATAACTACATAATTGATAAGTGTTTATATAAATCATATAGATTTATAAAGGTAAACATAATACCTTAACAAAATCCACAGATTTGTAGAGCAAATATTTATAGCTGCTAGAAACTTTTGAAGGATGTCATTTTTAATACTATCCTGACAAAATCTTAACTGTCATAGTGCAAACAGTCCTACTAAAATTCATCTCCTTTGGACAGCTGGTATGGTGTGATACCTAGCAGATAAAAGAAATCAAGGAGGAGATGCAGGATAGCCTAGAATAGAGGAGTGAGATATAACACATCACAGGTAACAGTCTCTCTTAGCCAAAAAAAAATAAAAAAAAGAGGAGGTCAAATAAGTTCATCCTTCAGTGAATAACATATAGTCCAAATACACAGCTCCTCTCCAGACAAATGGAAGATAAATTTACCAACATCCTAAGAAAAAAAGGATGGATCGATGATGAGAATTATGCTGCATGATAGCAAGCTCTAGTACTGTAGAAATGGAGAGCTGAGCAATAGAGATGTTTTGAGTAGGAAAATCAGGGGGAAGCTGGCAGGAGAAGGGATTGTCACCATGACAAGGGGTGACAGCTGGGAGGATGCTAGCTGCTGTTTGGCATGCCTGAGGAGTGCAGAGACAAAATTAACTAAGTAGAGAAATATGCACAAAAGAACAAGATTGCTGAGGAAAAGAAGTATGTCATGGATTAGCGATCATCCAGTAAGCAAAACAAATGCAGATAAAGTTCAAAAAAATAGAATCCAAAAGGTGCAAGTACCTTGCAAGGTAGATTGCTGTGTGGGTAAGACTCAGGGCAACTCCTGGGCCTTCGTAAGGCAGAAAAACTAGAATTGACTTTAACCGATTTATGGGAACTCTTCAAAGACAAATGTAAGCACTTGTTGTTTTCAATAATGTTTACTACAGAACACTGCAGCCTCGCTCTGGTTTGATTCTTAGAGGAACTGTATGCTGCTAGTCTTTCAAATAGTAGCAATAAATAATCCAAAGTGTTTATATAATGCAGCAGTAGGTAGCAAAGACCATTTTTTACTAGTACTCCAGTGTTCCTCTCTATTACCATAGTATCTACACTGCATGTAGCTACTAATACTGTTATGAAAGACACCACACATCACAAAAGTGCCTGTTTTGTTGTTGTTGTAATGTTTGGGTTTCGTTGTTGTTGTTGTTTTTCAAGTTAAAAACTGCAAGGAAAAATATTCCACAATTTCCCAGGTAACAATTCTTTTTCAGAAATTCAGTTTTCCTAATTAAAAATGCTATTTCAAAGGTAAATAGTCTTTTGTTTAAGGACAGAAGAATAAATAACTTATAAAATTAAGCAAAAATAATTCTATTAAATGCTGTTTTGGAAGGTTTTTTAGTAGTTTGGACTGGATAGACTTACATGTTTTTCCTGTCAGACCTGTAAAAGCAACTGACAAAACTAACTGACTTCTGCAAAAAAGTTCATAAATATCCCCCCTTTACTACATTGATCATGTTTTCATGCAGAATCTGATCAAAGACCACTCTCAAAATCCCTACATTTTTACAAGTCTCAGGAAGTTCGATTCTGATCACTAAAAGTGACTTTTTTGTCCATTTGTATGCACAAATTTCATTACTTTCTAGCTGGTGATGTATTTTTCAAGCCTGCCTGGAGTCTGACAAATATGGGAAAGTCAAAACAACAGAAAATTAGATTCAAGGATAGATTTAGTAATGTTATAATTGTAATCTGGTCATAGTTAAAGCTTCCCATTACTTCAGAAAATAAACATTATTCTATCTGATCTTTCTGCCTCAAAATTATTGCATTTCAGTCATGATTTTGATATATAATCACCGAAACTTGAACTGAATTCATCGAACAGCCTGCTATCACAACAGATAGTAGAAAAGCAAGGAGCAGCAGCTGGCAAACATTTGTTAATTTATTAGGACATTACTAAAATTGTTTTCAGGCACCTGAATAAATATTGGCAATATGGTTTTGCTACACTTCTGAAAATTTTCTATTTGAATTGAGACCACGCAGTGCACACACATGACTTGGGATAAAAGTACCTGTGTTATCACTCAAGTTATATCTGCAATTTGAACAGAATTTTCATCCTCCCCAAAGTCTGTGAAGCATGACTTGTCTTTATTATTATTATCAGGCTTTATTGCTGGACATTTTCCACTGACACATTTATATAAATTCAAATACAAAAATGTAAAATGTTTAACCTTCTATTCAAGGCCCATGATTCACTTGGTGTGTACAAAACGCCAGATAGTTGTCCATTATGTCCTCAACTCTTCCAAATTTCCCTGTCTGTCCTTCACACCTAAGCCATCTGTTTGTCATTTCTTGGCGGTTCCCATACCTCTTTCACAAACGAACCATCTGCTCAGCGCCTTTAAACTTCTATTTACAATACATACTCTTTTATCTATTTTACAACTCTTTGCATATGTCAAAATTTTAATTACATAGTCACATATTAGGATGTCATCAGCTCAGGGGGCTTTTTCTAACAACAGTCTCTATGATGGGCTAGGAGGCATTTAAAATGTGTTTTATGGCTCGCTGCTATATGATATTTATGAAAAGTGCAACAAATTTTGAAGTGAAGAAGCAGATGATGCATGAAGTCAATAATTGTTCCAAGACACCCCCAAGTGATTGATGTCTACATAATTCCATAAATGCTATTGCTTTATTAAAATACAATAACAATATTAATTTATATGAAAATTCAGTTTGGCTAACAACTAATGCATTTAAATTTCATATAATCTAATGCAGTCCGATCTCCTGTTTGGTTGGAAAGAAAAAGAAGTTTATTTCTAGAAATTTACTACATAACTCAGGTGTTATAAAATATAAACAGGTATGAAAGGTTTTTATAAACGCTATAAATGCAATTAAGATATCCTTCTCCTGAACAAAGAGGGCAAAACTGATTTTCCTAGATGCAAAACAGCTAAGATAATTAAAAAGTACCAGTTATGGTACAAGTGCTGTATATACGTACATAATGCGTACATACACACAAAGCATTTGCTCATCCCATTCAGATGGAGTTTCATCCACACAGATGCACACATTTCATACATGTTGCTGAGCAATGTTACCCGTTCTTTCTGGATGAGTGTGTTTTGTTGATTCCATTTTAGGACCCTGCATATTTTGCATGGTGGTTAGGACAAGACAAAGCATTAGAAGAGAAAGTGGAGGATCTCTTGCCACATGGTCCACAATATAAACGAAAGAGGAATAACCAAGCATTAGCAGAATGAGATTCCCTTCTGCTGGCCTTCAGGGGCTTTGCTTACACCTATCTAGTTTGTGCTCTAAGGTGTGAGGATTAGTCAGTCTGTCTGTAGAAAGGAAGTATATACAGCAATGAAATCTGATAATACATCCAAAGTACATTGGTAGAGAAGTGTTTGGGGACAAAATAATAATAATAAAAAAATAATCTTGAGAAACATATGAACAGGTTCAGCACTAGAGAGAAGGCTTCCACTGCATCATGTGTGATATGAGTCTGGTTGTACCAGGATGGATCCCAATAGAAGGGGTGGCTTGAAAATCACCCTGGCTCTTTCACAAAGGCTGCAATTGGCTTTTTACACAACCAAGACAAGCTATAGAAACCTTTGCTTCCCCATCTGCTTGCAGGGAGGACACAGAAGTCCTATATAGTAGATTCTAATCAAAACAACATTGATTAAGTACAGAAACACTTGCCTGTATCTAAATGAAAAACCTTTGAAATGGCTTAATTTACTGTAAGTATAATTCTAGGAAACACTCATTGAAATTCAGCTGCTTATGGCAACTACATTTCTAACTGAGCACAGAACCACTCCAAAACACTTGACAGTAAATTGATCTGTGAATGTATTGCAGGTGGCTTCTCCAGGGTAGACATAGATACACGCATGTCTGAAGACCAACAGAAGACCAGCTGGTGGGATCGTAAAGACAACTTTCCTACAAATGTTACAGACACAATACCAGGAGTAAGTTGCTACCCCCAAAAAAACGGATTCAGCTTTAAACAACCCCATCCTCAGGACTCCACAGCCAACTGGTAGACATACACGTGCAGCTGTAGTGTGGCCCTGTAGACCATTTTGTATGTCATTTGCTTCAGGACAGCTGGGAGATGTAATCCCATAGAGAGAGAATCAACAACTAAATGGCATCAAGGAGAGTGCATCTCTCCCTCTCATTTCCATTTTATCTCTTGGCACTTTGCTACACTCAAAAGACATTCTGTGGTACCAAACACCCCAGTATTTCTGAGAGCAGGGGTGGCTTTGCTGCAAGGTAGTGAGAAAAAATCATGCGTTTTGATATTTCTTTGCCTCTGTCTAGTTCTGTGCACAGAGTGATGCATTTCTTTGTGAAATTTTATTAGCTTGACTAGAGTGAGCAGCTGTCCTAAGTCTAAAATTACACAGAGTATTGGAGAGATACCAAAAGAGCTATTCTAAGCATGCAAATGGAGGAGACAATCCCACCTTCTTTTTCAATTAAGGTAAATAACTAAAGCCTGGAACAGCTCTAAAGGAGCCACTATACTTTAGTATTTGAATTACTCCCCTTCCCTTTTAATTGCACCTCTCTTTTTAATAATGTAGCTTTTGAGATCACAGACATAGCACTGATAGAAATTTGAATATCTCCATCTAATGTTATTGTATACATACCCGCAATCATGGCTTTACAGAAATTACAGAATCCCAGTTCCTCATTATACATTAAAAAATTCTTTAAAAGATTGTCTATCATGATCCCTCAATTTACCAACTGATGTTCTGCTTCCTAACTAGGCCTACACAAATTAATGGTAACAGATTTCAGTCATCTCCAGGCAATGTAATTTCTCTTCTCCACCTATTCAAACAGCAGGGATTGTACTCATAATGCAGATCGATCAATACTACCTGATTTAATACCCTATTTTCAGTTGCTTTCAAATCCTCAAATTTAATCACGCAGCCTGAAGGATCTGCTACATTGTTTTGGAGAAATTTCAATTTTTTAAAAAGGCATTCATTTTGGAAATGAGATTGAGGAACAAGTTATGATATTCTTTACATAAAAGTTCTTATAAATTTTCAGCTGAAATGCTTTAATGTTTCTTTGACTTTAATAAGTGACTTGTAATGCCTTTTCTGCTCTTCAGAAGTTGATAAAGAATTGTAGACAGCAAAATGTATTTCTTTCAATATGGAATTGTTTAAATTACAGATCCAAATAGAGAAAACTCATTAGATAATAACTCTTCCTGTGGTGTCTACATTGGTTACATCAGTGCTTTTTGTAGTGTTTCAGAACCAGCAAAACAAGAGTTTAGAATCGATTGATCTATATTTTCTCACCAAAGTTGACATAAAAATATGATGCTCTGTGATATATCTGTTCTTTTTTTTACTGCATATATACAATGAATTCATACATATTTTATGAAAACCTTTCACCAAAAGCTCTTGCAATCCTATAAAAATGCCTGTTTGTTGTGTTTTCTGAGACACGGGAAGATTGATACTTGGCAAGATGATGGACTTCAAAAATAACTTTGGATTCTCTGACCTGCTTCACTAATGCACGCTGCAGTAAAACCAGGGTGGGTGAGAAGTGTGTCAGATGAATGTCTTGGAGATGTTTGAAGTCCAGCTGTTAGATGTGCTTCCAAAATTCACTGGAGGAGCCCTCCCCACGTCCAAACAGGGATCCAAAGAGAAGAGCGACAGGTGGGTGAAGGCAGACACTTGCTGCTATTACACCACAAAAAACAGGGGAAAAAGCCCACGGCCAACATCCCCTTGCCATGCTGAGGCCACCAACAGCAACTCCTGCCCACAGCCCCCCTTGGTTTTGTGAACAACCTCACTTTGCAGGCACTGAGAATAGTCCCTGGAGCTGCCTCCTCCTCTACCAACCCACCACACCTGGTGAGGGAATGCACCAGCCCCCTCAGCATAAGCACAAAGGATCAATCTGTGCTGTAAAAGTGCCCCTCTCTTGTGTTCTGACAACTCCTATCATAATTTAATCATTTTCCTGCTTCTAGTGCTCTGTGATCAGAGGGAGGTGCTTGCACCATTTGTTATTAATGTCTTTTCCATCCATTCTAGTTGCCACAATAGCTCCATCACCAACAGGCTTGAAGTATGAACAATTAGATCATGATTTTCTTTAAGCATGCACAAGAATCACAAAAATCCAGCTGTGTGAACAAAGAATCATCTTTGAGAGCAAATGTTGTTTGCAATCTTACAATTTGCAGACTAAAAATTAAATGACTATTTTTATCCTCCCTTTTCTGCTAGACACTAACTAAATTTGTCAAAGTAAGCACGCTTAGGATTAAAGTTTTATTGATTTTTTTTTTTTTTTAAAGGCAAACTTCAAATATGGCACATAAAGTTTTCATAGCTACATTAGAGTGCAGAAGTCTTCCTGACTCAGATTCCCACTCCTGCTACCTCTGGTTCTTCTGCTCAGAGCTCCCAGCCCCAGTCTCAGTGACAAGCTTCAATCCACTGTGGCTACCTGGCTCATGGCTCAGTCTGGACCACCAAACTCATGTGCAAAGAAGTTCTCACAAGATGGAAAAGTGGGAGAGGGAGACTGAGCAAACTTCTATGGGAAAGAAGGATGTCAGCCAGTAGTGGGCACTACCCGCCAGTTAGTGGGGATGGTCCTCAGCATGGGAGCAGGCTGCAGTCATAAAGGGAAATGGGTTTATTCAGTGTTCAGTCCGAAAGGCTTCTGTTGGGATAATTTCTGCTGAAATGTTGTTTTTATTCCTAGGTTTAAAAGATGACTTAAGGCCTTTTTTTTTCTGAACTTCCATTGCCATTGTCTTTCATATCTGTGAGCTGTCTTCTATTCCCTTCTTAGCATGCACCATATGCCAGTTGGGATTTTTAATATGAGAGGAAAAGCAGAAATGTTTGAAGAACTGCTGCTTTCCATGTCTCCCGATAAACTGCTTTCTGAAGAGGTTACCACCAGCTTTCCATGAGTTTCTAATTCTATTCTCTTTAATTCAAGAGAGTCCTACGGTCTTCAGTTAACTAGGCTCTATTGGGCACTAATTTTTAACTCGTTTGCCAAATATCTCAGTGGCATTCACTACTTGAGGTGTTTCTTGGGTTACCATGAAAGACTTAGATACCTGGTTTTATATTGCAAAATTCAACAGCTTTTGGAATATTCTGATGTACTTACAATTACATAGAGAAGTAATTGAGTATGAACTGTTGCTTTTTGTCTGTGACTACAGGAGAATGAAGCAAAAGAAGCAGGTCCTGGAATCTTGTATTATGTACTCCACTGAGTACAGCTGAATCCCTGAAAACTTCTATATGTCAGTGAAATTATGTGGGATCTGTAACCGTAACTGCTAAGAGATCCAAGAACAACTGTAGTTAAGAGGAAAAAATAACCAATTTATGGAGTCACTTCATAAAAATAGGAGTAATTTTAATGCAATCCAGAAAGATACACCAGCCTACAGCAGCTGGCGAGACATCAGCTCCACCTACAGAAAAGGTTGCTCTATAGCTCTTACGTAAGCACGTTGAACAGATCCCAAGCTTTGGCACCTGCAGTAGTCCCTCTAGTTCAGACAGATTACCTGCCTATAAGGAGGTGCAAACAAGCAGCAGATTAAAGAGGCCTGCAAGGAATTACTGAGTCCTATGCAACTTCTTATAGGTGATTTTTTAACAACAGGAACAACTAACTATTAGAAGGTACATAATTATGTAAAGTACGAAAACAAAATTGGCGTGTCTTCTTCCTGAAGCAATCAGGTTTATTCATATTTTTATTGCTAATTGAAAATAAGAAGAAATAAAACACATAGTCTGCCCAGCAGCATCATGAGCCTCAAATATCTCTCTAGTGGTGAGTATGATCTGTGGTGCCAGTTATGCTGGGCAGGGTAAGAAGTTTCCCATAAAATGATTACCAATGTCAATTAAAAATTTTGCACTTGCCTCTTAGTTTATCTGCAACTGAAGAGGGCTGCTCGCTCGTGCAGTCAAAACATGTCATATGCATATTCTCACACAGAAAGCAGTAGAGGCTCTAAAGCCTATCTTAGAGTGTGTTTGATTTTCTGGCTGCCTTATTTGTTTACAACAATGCTCTTAAAATTGTCTCTACCATCTGTGTGGTTTCTAGTTGTTTGAATGAGAATGAGATATTAAAATGCCATCCAGATGTCTAGATGCATATCAGCATTAACATATTATGCAAATTGTCACAAGGATGGTTTTTTTTCTTCTTAAGCAAAACAATATTTTTAGAATGGAATGGAGAGAAATAAATCTGTGAAGGATGGCAAGAAAATAAATGCACTGAGAATATTCAGCTGAACTTTTCAATCATTTTTATGAAAGGGTTAGGTACAAAGTGTCCTTAGTTGTTTTGACTATAAATCTATAGAAGAACAATTGGATGAAAACATAATAATAATAATAAAAAAAAATCCAGATAAAGCAATGAAGCACCACTAAACCTGAGGATCTCATAAAATGAATTCAACAAAGTGAAATATAAGAGTTGCCTCTGTGTATTTATCTCATGAGAACAGGACTTCACGAACAATGATAACAAATATCTGTTGGCTGCTAAGCATCCAATTTAAAGAAACCTTTGGCTCTTTTTCTACAGATGTTTACATTTGGAGATAGGACCTCAGAATCAACAGTACAAGATCAGACCTGTGCCTTCATTGCTCTCAAAATAAGAAGTGGTATTAGAAAATTAAGATAAATGTCTTTAACTGAAATTATTATTAATTTTTATTAACTTTTTTTTTTTTTTTTCTGGGGCTTTGATTTTTACAACTAAGAAAAAACTATGATGTCTATTAAATTTCTCCTTAAAGTCTGGTGTTAGGCTGGACATTTTCAATCTAAATTTCCCTTGCAATTTGATCATGGAAATTATCCTGTCTTCTCCATGATGACAAGGAGTACTCTTCACAGCCTTCCTCCTCACAAAGGAAAGAGCTAGACCTAGCCCCATGTAGGTTACAACAATCTTTCAGTCATGTGAAGGCATTTCACCTTCCTCATCATCCTTTTCCAGACAAGCTCAGTAATTTCAGTCTTTCCTCATGGTTCAGGTTTCCTGCAGTTCTATTTTGCACATTGTCTTCAGAATTCCCTTTAATTAATCCATGTATCTTTAGAAGTATTGGGCCTAAGACAGGCCAGAGTAATCCAGCTGTGGTCTGACCAATGACTAGGCTT
This sequence comes from Anser brachyrhynchus, assembly GCF_964034855.1. Classification (NCBI taxonomy): domain Eukaryota; kingdom Metazoa; phylum Chordata; class Aves; order Anseriformes; family Anatidae; genus Anser; species Anser brachyrhynchus. Next base: position 3,155,493 of record NC_137705.1, read on the forward strand.
GAAGAATTACTTTCAATTTTAAATATACTACACCTATTTATTTATCCTGATTTGATGTCTGCTTTTCTATGTTGATGATGTTCCTAGCATCTCCCACCGTAACTCCTCTCCTACAGGCATCTACTGCTGCTTCCCTATCCACAATCTGTTACCTTATCACTGAAAGGCATGAGGTTAGCTTGGTATGGTTCCTCCTCAAACCATCCATGCTGTTTCTTACTTACCATCTTTTATCTTCTGAGTGCTTAAATAGATTGTCTGACTATTAATTCTGGTATCTTTCTGGGCACAGAGTGGAGTATGATTGCTCTGTAATTCCTCAACATTTTAATAACATATTACCTTTTTATAGTGTTTTTTTTTTTTTTTTCATTTTTTTCCCCTGTTTGCTACCAGTGGCATATAGTCTTCACAGAGAGAGTTTATTACGTGTATGCTGAGGGCTTAATCCACAAAGAAATGGAGAAGAAAGGATTGTACTTCAGCTGCTAGTGCAGCTACTCCTGAGCAGGGACAGCAGTCCCAGCACGCAGTGGATCAATGATAAGAAAAAAATTGATCTTTAATAAATAGGCCTGTAGTAGAAACCATATGCACTAAATGTTATATACATTATAACAGAATATATGCATGCTCCCATCCTAAGGATGGTGAAGATAGATTTTATATCTTTCAGTTTGCTGCATTTTCTGTTTATTGCTCTAAAACCACCAGAGACTTCTAATGATCATTCTGAAATGCCAATCTAATGTCACAAGAGGAAAAAAGAAAAAAGAAACCTAACCATATATTTTAGTTTCTTCAGTCATTAAAGCAGAAATCCTAGCCTGGTTGAAAAAAAAAAATATTGCTGCTCTGAGGATTGCTAACTATTCAGAGAATAAATCTGTTTGTGGATTATTAACTGCAAAGTAAAAGCCTATTTGCAGTGTATGAACAATAGCTGCTTTTTATATTGGTGTGTTTTGAGTGTCTGCAGCCAGAGATACAAACATTTGTAAACAATCCATGCATACAGCTTCATTTTGAGTTCCTGAGAGTTATGCACTGACGCCAAGAGGATAATAAATAGACCGCCGATTTTTTTTAAAGTGGGTTTTTGCTTGGCATGCAGGGAGTTTTAGTAATTCTTCTTAAAGCAATAGGGATTTTTCTTCTGCACTGCAGTAACAGAAGAACATGAGATCCTGTTAGGGAACGCCACCAAATGCTAGAAGTTACAATGTGCTGAAACAGGGGTCCAAACTCACCATAGTACAAACTTGGGCACCTCAAAAGTTCAGAAACGACCTAGCAGAAAAAGTTTTTTGAGATATGGCTTTGGAAAGAAAACAGTAACAATCACTTCCTTGGTTACAAACTGCGCTTTCCTCCCGGATGGTAGCAAGTCCTTATTTACAGCATAACATTAGTCCTTATGTACAGTATAACGTTATCCTAAAACTCTAATTAAGTGTACGATCTCTGAGCTTCTGTTGTCCAGAGGTAGCAGAGGATGAATGTGCTTCTTGTGCGCGTTGTTGCAAGCGGAACAGATCTCTGCTGCCACTCTGCGCCCACGAAACCCCTCGCAGTACCGAAGGCCAGACCAGCTGGTCTTCAGGCATGCATGTGGAAGTTTTAATTCATCCTCTCCCCAAACCGAGGCATGAATGACTCGTATAGCACATTCTAGGTTGTAGCTGTTGTCACTCTTCTGGCTTTTCTCGTTCCTCTCACACATGCCGGACAGGCTGCGTTTCGCGCGGGTGTAAGCACAGGCTGTGCTCTCAAATGTTCTCACATACGCAAGAGTGTTTTAGCGTGAACTATTTTGACACTTCCAAGAATGGCTAATTATGCACATTTAGAGGTCTGTTTCAAGGCTGTACCCAAAACATATTGATCTTCCATTGACTCTCGTTGCCCTTAATAGACTGGTGGGCAGTCAGGCTCTTTCTGCCTCATTTGATCTCTGCTGCTTACCAGAAATGTGATTGCTTTTCCAGTGGAGATCTGGACACGTTTTCATTTTGCATCTTCCCACTTTACCTCAGTAGTTGTTGTTTTTCCCGCAGTTTGAACCTTCTACATGGAGTGCTTCAAGGGAAATAACTGAACTGCATCAAGGGAAATAAAAGATTTGATGTAATCCTGAGACATGTTTTAGTTAAACACGGGCAATTTGTCTTAGAGCAGTTCGATATCAGGATGAAAGTGTATGGCCTTTGTGTACATGAGATGGTATCATCTATCCTAAAAAGCGATGAATTTGTTAATTAAAGCCAATCAAGTAATAGCAATAATTTTACTGGCATGTTAAGAAATAATTAATTTTTGAGTTTCTGTCCTTCAAAATGACTTTCCTCAAGCACTTGGTAAGTGAGCTTCAGTTGCAAAAAATATTCCTAACACACTAATTTTAACTATAAATATTTTCCTTGAAGTTACTTCTTAAATGCTTTCCAATTGCTATATGCAGAGGTAATATTAGCCTTTCTCAATTTACAGTATTACTTGTTTGTGTATAACTGTCATCTGCAGATACAATATCTGGTAATTTGCTCTCAAGCACCAGTACTTTTTCAAAAGAAATACTTTTAAACCTAGTCAGAAACATTTCACAGAGGAAAAGTGTTGAAATTAAGTTACTGTATTATTTATGATAAGTGACTTTTTCAGCCCTATGCAAAATAAAGGAGCATTTTTAACCCATTAAATCAAAGCCCTGAGAAAAGTGGTGAAAGTGTATTATTTTCCTCATTTTCTTGGCTTTATGGAAGAATGCCTAAATTACTTCGTAGGCCTTAATTTCACATGGCAGCTGTCAATAAGGAGCTGTGTCTGAGTGGGTGGATGATAAAACCACGTGCAATACTCTAGTTTTCAGGAGCTGTAAAACTGAGGTTTGTCTTCTGAAGTGCATTTGGGCACTGGCTCAGCTCTGCACTGCAAAATGCCTTCGCAGGTTCAGAGTCCTTGGACCAGGCTGACCTGTGTGAGCTTTCCAGCCCTACAGGGAAGCATTGCTTGTGGTCCACATTCCTTTCAGGGCTGCACTCCTGGTTGCACCATGTCTGCTAGCCTGGCGGACAAGAGGTCTCCTGTACACACATAGGCAGTTTGGGTGCATAAAGCTATACCTCTGCCTGTACTGATCGCAGCCCACCTCACGTAAAGTGAAAAATATGGGACTGGTAGATCCTGTACAGCCAGGAATAGTGGCATTGCTACCTGAACGTCTCTCCTCTTTTAGCTGTGATGTCTGTGTCTTTTGCTTCAGGTTTCACACAGCATGGCTTCTTATACATCCTTCTTCTTCCCGCTTTAATTTTCTTTATATGTAGTTGTAACAAAGATATTGCAACTAGAGAAGAAATACAGTGCAGAATGGAAAATGAATTCACGTGAGGCATGCAGGTACACCTCACTGTATAATTAATAGCGCAGCTTCCTGCCCGCATGTGAGACTTCAGAACTGATTAGCTGGCAGCTTTCACTGCTGTCCCACCATATAAGAAAGTCTTGCTATAAAAGAGGATTCAGCTTCACAGCATTGTATAAGCTGAAGTTTCATTGATAGTAACAACATGAACAAGAAAATGTGAGATGTGGGGAAAATATCCCAGGGTAAAAAAAATAAAAATAAAAAATAGGAAAACAATTCTTCAAACCTAAAAATAAAAAAGCAGAACAGCCTACCAACTGATATAACAAATTTCTAAACTGAGATTGCAAGAGAAAACACTTCAATCCCTCAAGAAGCAATTAGAAGATCCTGTGGAAGTAGTGCATTAAAAAGATGAGTCTCCAAAGGAGCAAACTGCTTTTTCCTTATATATATTATTTTTTTTTTATTGTTCACGTGGAACCCATCTGACTGTGTATTCTCTCCATAGAGTTTGAATGTTGCTTTCCCCTTTCTGGATGATTATCTGTCCTCTATTGTAAAGAGGTATGAATAAGCAAAAGCTTTCAAGGCTGCTGAAAAGGATGAAGTACTTTTTTATTTCTCTTTGTAGAACACAAAGCCTGTAGGAGGGAAATTGCAAAATATTGTTCTTCTCTAACATGCTTTAGAGAAGTGCTTGGTGTATTTACTCATATCCCACCTGAAACAACCCACAGAATCATTTAAATAAATAAGCTTGCACTGCACAGTAGGCTTATACGTACACGGAGTAGGGTAAAGAGAGTAATGGAAATTCTGTCTTCTGCAGTGTGGATTAGTCTGTGCTTAGACTTTTTTTTTTTTTTTTTTTTCAGTTTTAATCTGAGAATAAAGCTTTCCCTTGTAGATTGAGTTTGGGCTGAAAGAGTTTGGGATTCTCATAATCCAGGGCATTTAGTCCTTGGTTTTAGACACTTTATAATCTTCTAGACTAACCCACATGTGGTTTAAAATATATATGTCATAGTAATTCTCCAGTCACAGTTATTGGGAAGCTGAAAAGGCCTTCATATAATTGAATCTGTTATCTGCTATCGTACTCCTAGTGATTACTGCTCTTTCTTGGAGGTAACTGGAGGCACATTACAATCTAGGCTAATAGGTTTTATGATCAATCAACTCAAAGGCACATACCTGTCCTATTAATAATGCAAATGTGATAGGATTATTGAGTTATGAGTAGCTTATACAGAAATATTAACCACTAATACATTAATTAAAGCTGAGAAGAGTATTAATTAGCTTTGATGCTGCTGGATTGCAGAATAGTAGATAGTTTTACCAAGGCCTGCTTGAATTGATTAGTGTGATCCCATGCTGTGCACTGTGTTTCCACAACAGAATTGATCTTTTTTTTTTTTTTTTTTTTTTTCCCAGATGAAGACAAACAGCATTCTGAGCAACATTCAGAGGCGTTTCTGACTAAGCTTGGTTAGGTAAGTAAATAATAGACGTGGCCTTCTTTTGCCCTGAGTTTTACCAGAGTTTTTACCTCATGTGAAATCTTGTGACCACTTTAAATTTGACGTGACTACTTCTAGAACAAAAGCAAAAGTAGAATAAAAGGTTCTGCATTGTCAATGTACGCCACGAGGGTATAAGTCACCTACCAAACTGGGATTATTCTCCAGTATTCCTGGAATGCTATGTCCTACACTGATCTTCATGTTCTGTCAATCATATTTTTATAACGAAACCTTCAGCTTTGGCTTTTCCAAACTACAAGTGAAAAAAATCCTCCGTGTGATAGTGTCTACATAGGCAAATGCCTGTAGCTCATGCACAGTACTGAGCCTTAAAAATGAGGCCCTCAGTATCCAAAAGCATTCAGCTTAACAGTGGCAAAATGCATCTCCATACTCACAAGAAATGCTCAAAGTGCTGAATTTTGTGTAATTCGAACATAAATTATATCTAAGTAAGCTCAAAAGCAAAAGGATCACAGCTAAAACATGTTAGTTAGGCAACCATGCACTTCTCAAAGATGCTCAGGTAGTAGTACCATGATGAGCTTTCTGTGATGCATATGAAAGCCAGTTAAATTACAGTTGCAGAAATACAGTTATAAAATATCACTGGCAATCACTTGACGGAGATATATGTGGTTGAGTAATTCATGAAATAATTGAAAAATTGTTTCTTATTTCATCTCCTTTCATCTTGGAGGAATGAAGGCGAGAGTCATACATGGAAGACTTTCCTAACATGGTAAACACTTTAGATTTCTGTGCTGGTAAAAGTAAGAGTAATCTGGGCTTCTCAACATGCTGGCCATCAATGAAAGCACTGGTTAATTAGGGTATAAATATTGGTCATATACTTTAATATTGCACAGGTTTAACAGTTTTTTTTCTCTGTGTTTTTAAGAGTTCGAGACAAGCCCGTGAAAAACCACGAGATAGTTTCTAACAGTATCACGGGCCTAAGTTGACATGGTGTCATTTCACTGCACGTATTGAGGTTTAGAAAAGTTCTTCAAGATTTGACCTGAGTGAGTGCAACACAGAGATGATTATTCTCAAGTTCTGAAAACAGTCTTGACTGAGGAAAATTTCAGTTTCCTCCCATTTTTTCCCCAACTTTAGATGGCTTATTATCCCTGTAATATTATTTCTCTGGCTTCTGAAATAGCCTTTTCATTTGTAGCACTTCACTGATGGTGAGTGGCAGTTGTCCATTAACCATTATCTCTTCTAATTTTCTGTGAACTAATTGTAAGGAGTATAAGAAAAGCTATTAGGATACTGGAGCACTGAGAGATAAAAGAAGAAAAAGAGCAGGTCAAGATTATGTTGTGTCATCGCAACTTACAGCAATATTTCTTTCTAGAAATGTGAAGGTCTAAAAGTCAATTGTTAAAAATAAGGCAGAAAAAGACCTGCTAATATCAATTCAAAAATCAATAGAAACATCCAGTTTGACAAGAACTTCTATAGAAATTTCTAGGGAAAATACTTACCTTAAGACACAACAAGCGTCTTTATTGCATAGGTTAAATGAGGCAGTAAAGGGAAAATATTGCTACTGTATTGGAACATACTAAGACAACTGAAGAGCAGACATATCCAGGCACAAAGATATGAAAACCAGAACCAAAACAAAAACAAACCCTACTGGAGTTGATAAATGCAGTGCAAAGCTGATATTTGAAGAAGGGACCATTTATCTGACTAATATTTTTCAGAACTTTGAAAGCACTAGAAATAACATTATTAAAATTATTGCAGGTTATGAGTAAAGTAATTTTACTCATGTCTGCATTACCTTGACTAACCACAGCAGGAGATTTCTTACAACCTTAGCTGATTATTAATACAAATCATCAGGTTTATATATATCACTCATGGTTAAAAATTCATTTTTGATAGCAATGAATAGGGGTGGTGAAAAATTGTAAATCAAAATATGTACATGAACAATGTCCTGTTGCGTCGTGATGAAAAGGTAGAAATGCGTGAGTGACAGTTGTGGGAATTAGTTTTTTATATTTCCTGTCTTTCAAAATTTAGACTAATAGGTGGATGTAGCATGAAAAGATAAACAATGATAGAAAAAAAAATAAAGCTGCTTTGGTCGCATGTAGCAAACAAGATATAGGCATCTTTATAAATCAAATCTACGGCTAGAGCACAGACAGATTAACAGGTGGAGAAACAACAGATGACATATACAACACTGATGGTGAAGAAATATGACCAGGTTGAATAGTTTGGACAAGCTTTAATTCAACATAGCGCACTTTTGAAAATTGATGGCTTTTCAAATACCTTAGGAATGATTCTGTTCTGCCCATGTTGCCTGCTGGCACCCGGGACTAGGATCTAATCCATAACTATTGTTGGGATAATGAACACTAAAGCAGAGCAGTTGCTCATATTCACTTTGCACCCATTTGAAATGATTCTCACGATCAATTACTCAGGTTGTGGCTGCAATCAGTGACCACTGAGGGGCGGTTAGAGTTGTCCTGACTACACCACATGGTATTTCCACAGTTCTTGATGCCCCACTGGATCAGAAGTTAAAATGTTAAAGTACTTCAAGGCAAAGGATTCATTGCCATGCAGAGGTTCCCACTGTTTAGGTGGGGATGGGGGGAAGGGTATTGCTGAATTCCTTGTGGATGAGGCCAAAAACAAATGTTAGCCTTGGAGTAGATTAAAGGCAAGTAAACAGAGCAGCAGAAATATCAGTCATAATAATGAAGGTGGAAGTAGATGGCTTTTCCAGATTGGTAACCTTCATCAAACAAATGCAGGATGAGATCATTTGAACGCAGTCTGGAAGAATTATGGAATGAAAAATAAGTTGAGTAAATCAACAAGCATGTCAGGTGATACTCTGCAGCGAAGATGGAGGTTTCTTTTTTAATTTACTGAAAAGGTACATTCTATTCTCACCGGGATGAAGCTATAAGGACTCATTGCCAAGAAATGCTACTGGATACACACCTCCACCCCCTCACCCAGGGGACTATTGATGTGTTTGCATAGCAGAGATATTTATGACGATACTTTTGTGCAAGATATGAGTGTACGTACGTGTGCACAATTGTCTTTAGTGCTAAATAATTGCCCAATATGCAAAATAGATAAAATCAGAAATGTAAGCAATGCAATAAATGAGTCTGAAAATTCAGGTCTGTACCCTTTTTGTCCTTTAAGCTGGTCAGAGTTCTCTTTCTGTAAGAAACCTGTTTGCCTGCTCCCCAGGCTGGTAAAAGGCAGGATTGATTTGGGCCTTAACCTATGCAGTTCCAGCTGGGACATTCAGACTGTGCAGGCAGTACCTGAATGATTTTTGAAAACAATAATATTCAATCACTGACGATACCGAGTAATAGTAGGAAGAAAGAAGGGTTGTGATTTATACCATGTGTCATGATGCCAGTGGAAAGGGGAAAGATCTACTGAAGCCTCTTTGTGAGAACAGCACTGTGCTCCATTCAGCTCAGGATTGTGCCCCAAGGTGTGTTTTGACCAAGGGAAAATAAAATAGTCATATAGACAGGTGGGTACCTATAAACCCATCAATGACAATATAATGGTATACCAGACAGGCTTTCAATCTTTTTAGACTTGTACATCTGTTTCTACCACACCTGCCCTAATTTTGCCCTTGGTCAAGTTTTGAAGCCTCTTCTGACTTCCACACAATTTAGTTTTCTATGTAGATATCACTAATATTTTTAAGCTATTGTTCATCTGCTGCCTAGACTCTTAGACATCTAACTCTTCTAAAATAACTGTACCATCTGTCACAGTCTAAGAATTACCATTCTAGTTATCACCAATAAAGGGATGGAGTCATTTGATACAAGATTTATGCATAGCACCAGACACCCATTCACCCAGTATACAATTGAATATGCCATTGGGGGATTTTGGATAACTACTGAGTCAGAGGCTGGGTTAATCATATGCATAGAGGGCTAAGAAGAGTATATTGGAGTCGTGTGGATATTTTGAAAGGCTTGGTATGAATGAGCGTATGTGAGACGGAGCAAGAATTGTTTTTTAATTGGTGATGGCAAAATCAAGCTGTTATGTAGCAGTGAGGGGATGGGAGATAGGTATTTATTCCAAATAATGGATTATACCAAAGCTAGATTTACCTAGAGTTTTCTACATGAGTACAGGTGCAAGGCAAGATTTAGCACTCCGTGGTGAGTGTGGCTGTGGTGACTACAGATTAAAGCACCCACAATGGAAGAGGAAACCAGCTGCTTTCCAAGCTCTACCCCAATGAGTTTGTAAAGACTTTATGGCAGTTGAATTTATGCAAGCTGAACAACTTCAAAGAAACACCGAGAAGTCCCCCCCTGCTGCATAACTGGTGGCCTCATTCAAGGGGCCAGCCAGGTGACAGAGCTCAACCTCAGCCTGCCTCTTTGCGGGCCAGCATCCCAATTAATGGCCTTCTAGGTGAGAAGGACACAAGGGGCTGTGTTTTGCATGAAGTCCAGACCTCACCATCTATCGGCTTGGGTCCTTTGGGCATGGCAACTCAGGGAAGGCCAGCTCTGCCAGCTGTGACATGGGCTCATCTGCTCGGCCAGCGCAACAGCCAGTAACTCCAGGGCTTGGTCACATCTGGGCGGAGGTTTTGAGGGCATTCATTTAAGTATTCACATCCAAAATCACTGTTACAGAGACTGAAATACTCTAGTGGGTCTAGCCCATAGCACTAAACAATATAAAAGTTGCCTTTCCTGTGATGCAAATACCATATGATAAAAACCAATATAACAGCAACCGCTGATAGACAGTCTAAGTGGGTTAATACAGTTATTATCTAAGTCATGCTGCAAGCTGTGGACTGATATTTTCCACAATCCACTAATTGTTAATAAACATCCAAGCTAGCAAATTTAAGTAAACCCATTTTATCACTCAGATTTAATAATTTTCTGCTTGGAAATGTTCAGAAATGTCCTTCTTTGAAATATTTATGTCACCAGCAAATTCACCATCAGTTGTTCATTTCTTCTCCACTGAAGGTTACTCTGAAATTTTCACATTTTCCTTTAAAAGGTTTGTATATAAGATGACCACTGCCAGCACGAAGAACTTTTACTTCTCCTTGAGCTTTTAGTTTGTAATTGTGTTTGAACATTGTAAGCCCGTGAGTATTGTAACAAAGTGAACGTTCAGATCCAGAAATTTCAAATCCGGGTGAAGTGAACTTGCTGATTAACTCTGTGAATGAAATTAGTAGTTCAGCAGAGGTTCTGATGACACCAAAGGAAAATCTGTCTTAAAATATAGTAAAACCTGCAGGAAATACGAGGTACCTGCTGAGAAATCAGCTTTCTCTTTAGCTATAATGTTTAATCTTTTTGACTCTTGCTTAGTTCTTCTTCTGGGGTAGAGGGAATGCAGGTACAGATTTCACAGTGCTGTCACTGCCAGTGAAATGTTCATATTAATCTAGATTTGTATGCTGTATAGCTGTTGGCAACAAGGACAGTTAACATTCCAGTATCACTTTCCCTTCAAGGATATTGAAGAGCATTAAAAACATTAAGCTTTGAGGTTGGTAATTTACTAATGAGAACACTGATTCAAAGAGAAATTAGAACCTTAATCTCTCATCCATTGAAGCCAATAGAAATCATTTTGTGATTTCCTTGGGCAGACTCTGTGTAGCTTGTAAAAGGTCACAAAAGAAATCACAGAAAAATTAGACTGAAGTTCAATAATTTTTTGCTCATCCGGTAAGAGAAGAATAGCTGCCCCTTATGCTGTGCCTGTGCCCTTTATATCTGAATCCCTTTTCCTTAATGCAATTGAGAAATATTCCAATAAATTTAGATTTCTAAGATCACATTTCCGTGTCACCACCAGCTGTGTGCTGTAGCAGAGGAGACATGGAACAACTGATAGCTTTGGAGCGCTATTAGTTTTCATTCAGGCTGAACCTCACAGCTCTCCTCCCCAGGATCCAAGCTGGAGCCTTCCCTTGTGGTGGATGCTGAAACTCCAAGCAGATCCTGGAAACAAAGATCTCTTGGGCAAGTTTCCTAACAGAAGAAGCATAAAGCCAGTCCCACCAAACTGAAGAACCCAAGCCTTTGCATCCTATTTGCACGCTCACAATTACATTAAGCATTTAATACAATGGAAAACTATACCTCAAAACACATAAATGAAATTTCCAAATTCTTGGAAGTAGTTAAACTTCACCAAAAACCTATTCTATACTGCTGAGACTTTTCATTGAACTAAAGCATCTAGTTTTCAGGGTGACATAATGACATCGAAGAAATCACAATTAAGTTATTCAAGCTTGTTGTTTTATAGGCAGTATTCTCAAAGGCCTGATCCAAAGCACTGTGTAGTCAGTAGCAAACGTTTCAGCTTGGCCCTCATGCAATATTTTGCAAGAAACATCCTCCATCTCTGGTAATAATTCAAGCAGTTTATTACAGAATTTCATAATGCAATATGCATTGCTTGTGTGGCTAGCAACCTTTATATCAACAGTCTAGATAAATGCCAGTACTGCTATCATAATACACTTCAACTGAGGTAAGAAATATAGCGCTGTATTTACAAATTTGATCCATTCAGGGCCCAGGGCTGTAGCAACTTATATATAGGAGCATTTATGCACAAAACCACTGGAGCATACACATGATTATTTATCAAGATGGTCTACGTGTAGTGCTGGTATTATGCATTAGCACCTACTTGATATAACAGGAATAAACATTTCATGAAAGAACACAAAGGACACTGGAAAGGTATATCGCAAACAAATTTATATAGTGAACCCCTGGAATATTTATGTTTTACATTTGACATAAAGTGTGTGAGAGCTAGCCATGTAAAGCCCTCCCAAAACCAGGTAAGAAGGACAATTTTATAATGGTGATATAACTGAAAGAGCTTTCATTGACTTTAAGTACAAACCTTATATTTTCTATTGATGTTCCTTCAACTTATGAATCCCATAAAGATCATTCCACACTATGACAGAAAGAATGGATATATTTCCATGCTATGCAGAACAGATTTAAGCATTTGCACTCATCTGGGTTTAGCAAACTACAGTGCGCAGTGAGTGGCAGATGTATTGTTCTGCTGTGCCATGTAAAGTATTATTTCAGATGTTTGAAATAATGCATATAGTTAAAGGTTATGGTAGAATAACATTAAAGAAATTCATTGTTTCTTGGCCTGATGGTAATATGAATGATAAAAAGGTGATGACTATTATAGCCTTGAAGCATTACAGTCATTTTGCTATGATAATAGTCCTCAGATTTGGTTATAGCCCTAATATGTTACCTGAAAGTTAAAATCAGATTCACAGATCTGTTGGCACATAGTGATTACTTATTGTCTAGAATGTAATTTCTAAAAGAAAAGGAGTGTTGATCTTGAGGATAAATCCTGGTTTCTTTCTTTCTTTATTTTTTTATTATTTATTTTTAAGAGGATCTAAGCATGGAGTTTTTATTTCAGAGGATGAATCAATTCAGGATTGTCATTTCTACCTTGAAATATGCCAAGATGAATACCTCTCCTGCTCCATGCTTTTATCACTCTTTGTACCAAATTATTATAGACCACAGGCAGCTGATGTTTTTGGCATTACAAGCAATACAGCAAAGCTGTCAAGTGACCGAGAGCTTCAAACCTGCCCCCGCATGATTTGAGAGCCCCGATGGATTGTTTTGGTTTTACTTTTGAGATATTTGGGGATATTAAAGTGCCCATTACCACAGTGTTAGTACTTCACCATCCTTAACACTTGTTTAATCCATCAGTTTTAGAGTCCCAAGTCAAGGACTCGCTGTCAGTGAATTACTGCTACCAATGCAATGCAAACTGTCAGATTGCAATCTTAGCCATAAGAAGGTCACATAATAAAGCACAGAACAGAGGAAAGACTGCAATAATTATTGTTTTCATTGTGTATAATATCTAAGTACATACTAAAGCTTAGTAGTAGACAGAAGAGCTGTGAAAGTCAAGGCATTTCTTTTGTGTTTCTGATTCTCTCTCTCTGAACAGAAATAAAAATAAATAAATTAAAAAAAAAAAAAAAGGAAAAAGATAACAATAATGTTCCATCTAAAGCAGAGCTGGTTCCAGACAAGCTGAGAAAGAAATGAAATGGTGTCACAATTATGACAATGCAGAATAGAAATTCAATATTTGCTCTGTAGTTTGTGTTCTGTGTTCCTTTAGGGGACTAGAAACTGTTTGATTAAAAAGGGAGTCATGTTCACGGGGTGCATTACTCATTCCAGATTTCACATTGTAACTCAGGCTAGTCAAATACGTTTCTTAGCCCAGAATCTGTCTGATATCTCTGTATTTCTAGAGCTTCACACAAGTGATTGGAAATCAAACATTCACGGGAGATAACGCAGTAAAGCATTAAACCTGATGGCTTTTATGTGTCTAGAGCAATAATTGATTTCACGTTATGCTAACCTACTCTGCAGGTTAAAGCAGTGAGGACAGCTCCATTTCACAGGGTAGTCTATGAATTATTATTTTTAAGGTTTTAAAAGCACTGAGGCAATTTACATTTCTATTTCCTTTTTTAAACATTTATATGGATGAAGAATATGGGGAACACTTGCACAGGCAATGGAAGAAATTCATCCCTCAAGTTTTCTGAGGAAAAAAAAAAAAGTGAAATAGCAAAAAAAAAAAAAAAGTAAAATATTAAAAGTACATTATTTTTTATTTTTTCAAGGAAGAGGTTATATGTTTATTCTTTCTCTCTCTTTGTGCTGCCTGCTTGCTTCTTGTTGTTGGAGTGTGTTCCCTCCACCTCCATCAGCTGGCAAGGGCTTGGTGGTAGCACAGTCTGAGCAATGCCTGGCATTTCAGAGTTTAAAAACAAACAAACTGACCCTCTTCTGGGCATTATATTACCAAAAATGCATCAGCATAATGTCACTGAAGACAAATCAGGAGGGAGACCCACTCCCTTCTCGATGGGAAGACTTTCAAAGAACAGCTACTTCCCCGGTGTGTTGGTAGAAGCAGTGTCTTTCTGGTTAATGCTGGAGTAAACAGTCCCTCAAAACAGAAACAAATCTGTATTCCAAAACACTGCTGTTTTTTAAGCACATATGATAAAGTAAGGAAATAAAGAAGATGTTGGACAAGATGCCTACTTTCCATTCCAGGGTATATAGCCTTTTCTTTCTGCTACAAATTCATTTCAACCAGTCAGCAGAGCAACTTAAATGTGTCTCTCTTAGTTTTCAGGTAAGCTCCCTAAGCCACAAATAAGGTAGTCTAGTCTGAACTGCCCTCAGTCTTCCCAGGTGTTACTGTCTCATTTAAATATGTTACACCTGAAAAAGAGAGGCTGCTTCTGTGGGCAGCTGCTGGGGCACTCAATTAAAACAGGAACACCAGTCATATATGCTATGCCAAGTGGAAAACCATTAACTCCAGGATTAATTTACAAGCTAATGTCTTTTTGCCTACTGTTACCAGGAACTGCCATGACCCAGTGCCTGTTGAAGTAACAGAATTTCTACTTCAATAAGGACCAAGTCAGGCTGCACGTGGTCAGAAGCCACTTCTTTTTCCAGGTAGTTTTCAGTGTGTATTTATGGTGAGAAATGAGTGTCGCTTTCTTTTTTCACATTAGGACCGCTGGGCTGAAGAAAATGGGTATAACTTTTCTTTTAATTCTATAATCTTATTATCCTAGTTCCAATAAAAACTGATAATGAAATCTGAGGATATTGAGAACTTGGATTTTTTCCATTAAATTTAACTTGATATTTTTTTCAAGCAATGTGGTACTTACTATAGTCCAACTCTTTTTAAGACTATCCAGGGAAACATAAACCCTTGCAGCGAGCCATTTTCTGTCAAAATTACATCTGACCTTTATATTTTTGCAATTCTCTGATGCATTATACAGTCAGATCAGGTTGTTCCTTGACCAGTTGTTCACCCCTATCAATTGCATTAGCATTTAACCTGTCAGTTTAAATTACAAAGGTAACAAAGGTTTAGGAAGGTTACAATAGATCCAGTCTTACACAGAAGTGTAGAAGAATAATCTTAAATCATCCTTCAATGCGAGTGTTATTTTTTCTCCTGACATACATATACTCACCTTCTAGAAACATCACTGTACCTGTGAGCAACTTTTTATGGTGAGGAGTACATGAGATCAGCAAAGCATGTGATATAAGAGAAGTACCAGCAATAAGATAAACATGTATAATTTATTTGAAATGAAATTACATCTCCTGTACCTTTTCCCATTTTTTCTTCTGTTTTTCATCCTTTTCCATTGTTAAATTTCCTCTTCTCTCTCCAGAGACTATATTCTTCATGGTGTCTGATTAGTAAATTAGGTCCTACTCTGTAGTTTCATAAGCATTTCATCCAGAGCTGGAGTCCATCAGATTCTATTAAATATTGATCCTTTAGACCTGAAGATACTGTGGCTCGGAGAGGGAGAGCCCAGCTTCTCAAACTGTCCGTCATCCTGTGCTGCACACTTACAGATCTACCACATCAGTTTATATGGTTTGGGTGGCTTCTCAAGTAAAATGCCATCGAACACACATAACCCAAGAATGCAGAATTGCTATGATAGCACAGCAGATGGAGTCAACGTGAGGACAGTCCCTGCTACCTGCTCAGTTATTTTCAACCTATAACGCCAGCATGCCAAGACAAAATGCTTTCTCTTTTAAGCAATTGAATATGCTTGGAATAGTCTAGAAACATATTCATTTGGCATGGGATCTTTCAAATGTGTTTAATGTGTGGATAACATGAAGGCAAATGGCATCCTAGTGCAAGTCCTGTGGGGTGGTTCCAAGGCAGAAGGAAGATCTGCAAAATGCTGCTCTCCAGCCCCATGCTGACCCCAGTGCATCAGGAGAGCAGAGCAGGAAACCACATTTCAGCTGGCTCCCAGAGTGTGTCTATGAACAATGATGTCAGAACTGCAACTACGGGTTGTCTGAATACAAAATCTGACATAATTCCTATTGGAACTACCCTGCCTATCTCTCTGTACACCTCCCAGCATCAACGCAGGCTGTGTAGTTACACAGAAGCACTCCATAGACTTTTGCAAGGCTAAATCAGCATAGCATGAGCCCCAAATGCCTCTGATTCAAGCAGAAGGGAAAAACGAACAAACAAAAAATTACAAAAGCAAAATCCTAATCCTGCTAACCTGTAAATGCCATGAAACTTCCTTCGTATTTTATTCCCTTTCCTACTAAGGGTGAAACAAAGGGCTTCTGCCAATAATATTCATATGCACAAAGCTCACATCAAAGTCATTCTGTCTTTTGTCTGCATGGAAACTGCATCATTAAGATAATAAAGAAGCAGTCCTAAAGGTAAAGCCAGATTGTGGCTGTTACTGAGTTCAGGAAACGCTGTTGCATATTTCTTGTAATATATGTAAATATTTTTAAAATATCGTTTCCAGTGTGTCCAGAATGCATGTTAAAAAGGCTCTAAAAATAACAATGTCTGCTCGTATATTAAGTTTTAGCAATGGATAAATGCCGAAAATAATGTCATTGGAAAAACAGTTGAGGCGTATATCTTTGTATGCTTGCACAAATACCAACTTTACCACATGCAGCTGTGTTGCATTAGCTGTGCCATGATGAATGTTTAATAAGCAGAAGGGAGGAGGATGGCCACATTTGCAGAGTGCATTCGCTGACGGAGTTGGGATATGCAGGTTCCTGCTCCCTGGAGGCCGAGCAGCTGAGAGGTGAGGCAGGGCTGGGCTCCGGCAGGGCATTCAATAGCTGAAATTGTCCAGATATGTATATATGTTATGATATACTTAAGCTATACATATATCTTATGATATATGATATACTTAAATGCATAACTTAAGATCATCATGAGAATCTATTGAGTATTCAAATACTCAATACAACTCAGTGCCACTCAGTATGAATTTCCAATGAGTGTTCAGAGCCATACAGGCATCAAAAAGACAATCTTCACAGTGACAAGAATGACTCAGGCCTTATTGATGTAACCCACGGTATTAGGCTCTTGAGCAAAGACAGGTAGATTACTCTACGGTTCCATGCCAGGTTTTATTAAAGAGTGCATTGGGAATTGTCAGACTTCTGAAGCCTGCCATAATATCTGTACACTCAGAAGGCTCTTATGGCCTTTTCCCAGCAACTCATGTTCTATTCTCACTATATATAGAAAAATGTTAAAGAAAGAAACAGAAGGTGATGTGATTTCCATATTCAGTGCAATGTTCATTACTTTACAAACACAGCTGCAGATTTTGCTCTTCCTTGCACAGAGGCAGAGCTAGAATTTCAAAATTTTTGACCCCATCACACCTGCTGTTTATAATGAGACCTATCTCAAACCTATCTTAACTGGACAGCTGCAGCTCTTTCCTGTTCCTCTACCAGGTATGATGGGAGAAGATGTCCCCTGGCAGTGTAGCAGGGGAGAGGGTGGAGCTGGTAAGCTGATTCACTCAGCACACAGTTGGAAGTTTTTTAATTTTTGAGGAGCAGAACATTAAATCTATCTAAAGTGAACTGGCTCCAGATTTATTTTTTGTTGCTTCACTGTTATTTCCCTCTTTCCCAAAATATGCAGTCTTCATTGTGGAACAGAATATCCACTGCCCCCAAGTGTTCTCAGGAGCACAACAGAGAAATAAAGTTGAATCAGGGAGGTAAAAATATGAGCAAATAACAAAGCCACAAACTTTCAATCAAGGCTAGTATTCATGTCCCAACAGCCGCAATCGAGCAGCCAAAGCTAAAGTTAATTAAACATTGCTCCTAATCCATGCCTTCCAAAATAAAGTAAAATAAAATAAAATAAAATAAAATAAAATAAAATAAAATAAAATAAAATAAAATAAAATAAAAGTATGCTTTTCCATGATTTCATATACTGAATTTTCTGGGGCCACAGATCCTGGCTGTGCTGCTCTGATATATTTGGGTTGTCAACTATAATGTGAGCATGAGGGCACTGCTCTGTCTTCCAGCAAAGAAGTGTTCCTGGCAGCAGGAGCCAAATCAAGCCCTTATTTCTATAATACCCAACAAAATACACTGAGTGTTCTCTGTGGGACAATTTATAGGGTTAGTGCTTTTATTTTCATAACATAGGATATTGTGTCAGCTTTTCATTGCTGGGCAATATACAGCCCTGAATATCCAATACTCCATTAGGTGATCTCCAAATGCTATCAGTTTTCTTGCTGGTTCAGTGCTGGCATTTGTTCTGCTGATATATTGAAAAATACAGAGAAAAACTTTGTGGGGAAATTAAAAATGCAGTGAATCACATTATCTGAGTGTCCAACTTCCATGATGGTCCAGAAAAGTTTTTATCAAAAAAAATGGGAATAGCAAAAACCATTCTACCCACAATGGCAAGTGGAGACTTGCAAAAGACTTTTGAAGAGATGAGAGATGCAATTTCACTTGCAGAAATCTGAAAAGTTGAGTGAAAAAAAGTATTTTCTTTTGGAAGGAAGGGAGGGAGGGAGGGAGGGAGGGAGGAAGGACAAATGAACTTCCCACTTTCTTCTAGTTCTTATTCCAGGTGTATTCGCAATATAAATGAAATTAGGTCATGTATTCAATATGGCATACATGCACTATTTATGGTATGCAATCAAGCTTCATACTGCAGAATTCAGTGCCACTGTCTATCATGAAGTCAGACTCCGAGGCTAAATAACTTAATATCCTTAAATTTTGTACCCACCATATATTCATGCTTTGGAGAGCAAATGCCTGAGCTGAAGGCTCCGAAGTAATTTGTTTGGAGTTCTGACCTTCCTTTGAAGTATTACCAGTATTTGTCACTGTTATATTCATAATAGTAGATGAGATTTAACAGTCCTTGTTGCCTGTGTTATCAAATTGCTTAACTTAAATATTTAAATGCAAAATGGTTTTTGCATTTTTACTGACATCTGGAGTAACTCAGATACAGGATCTTTCTAGTACAGTGGAGGGAAATTCTTCTGAAGCTGGGGACTCTGAGAGTCCTGGTACAGTCCTGCTGTGTTCATGTATGACAGGGGAACTCCACACAGCTACTACGTTGAATCCCTGATTAAAAATGGGAACAGAAAGAGAGATCATTTTCAGTCTGCACACAGAAAACTATAAGGCTCCACTGGGCCAAAATCCCATTTTAGTTTTCTCTATGTATTCAAGTTTTGTGGATTTTCTTTGAATGCATACATTTAGTAACTGCCACCCTTCCTCAGACTGAAAAGAAAATATGGAAAATAAAGAAAAGTATTCTTGATCACAGAGAGAATATCAGGATCCAGTAATTAAATGATTGTTTCCAATGCTTACTTCATAATCCCCAAATTCATGTCATTTAATTATGCTCCTGATACTACTGGAAATCATGAACACCTGTACGATTTATAGAGCCTCCTTGCACTGAAGTTCAGTAACCTGGTAACATAATTTCTGCAGATTCTTCCAAAACACCCAACTGTAAAATTAGACAAAAATAAATAAATACTTTAAAAGTCATTTTAGATGTCTCAGTTGACGCATGCCTATCAAGTCACCCAAAAGGTTTATTTCCCTTAGCCCCCCCAAAAACTACGGATAAAGATTAAAAAAAATAATAATAATCAAATTTACTCCATGTTTGACAACATTCAGAAAACCACTGCTGACATATCATAGGTACAATGCTTGTATACATGCGAAAGAAGTTTCAAACTGCTATACAATTGTATGGGGTTAATTAATTAGGGGAATTTTATACCTATTAAATTAACCAATACAGAACTCAGTGTGAAACCCCCTAATTCAATCCCAATCTGTTTTTATTTGCTTTGGGAAATGTACAAGCAGAAACTACATCAAGGAAATCAAATAGCAATACCCTTGCTGCTCTGATATATGTCTCCATCTGATAGCTTCCCACAAACTTAAGTGATTTTTTTTTTTTTCCGAGGGTGAGGGGTGTCAAATAAATAAAACCTCTGTATTTATACAAAACCACTGCCTTCTCAGATATCATCTCTCACAGAAATAAGAATAATATTGGGGACAGAGAACTGATCAATGTTCCCTTCAAAGTAGACCGGTTAAGTGCACTAATTAAATTAAAAAGCCTGAAGATTAGATCTCAACAACGAAGCATATGCTTTGTCCTCAGCAGCCTGCTAGGTGGGACGTTTCTGTGCACCCTGCTGGAGCCCTGACGCAGACACAAACCCCTGGGAGGGCCAAACCCAGCAGGAATTAGAGGCCCCAGCAACTCATTTGCCTGTCCAGACAGGCCAGGTACTTGCAAAGCACAAAGTTCACCTTTAAGCATCTTTCCACTTTACTCTTAGGAGCTGTAGCTCCAATCTTTTGGGAGCTGTTCCCAATGGTTAGGGTCACAATAAGGCTCCTCGTTTCATTAATGACCTTCCAGTCCTGAAGATCTGCTCCGTTGTGCTTTAAATGCAGGGAAGACAGATGATGGGCAGAGATCACAGAAGTGTGTAGCTCTGTGCCTCCCCTCTTTGCACACCCATTCAAGAGAGGCGATACCTGAAATAACAGCCACTGCACTCGTTTTCATTAGAGGCAGCCACAACACAGCCTTGTCACATTCAGTCACGTTGCCTTATTGCCTCGTGTCAGGTGGTTTTGGTACATTGTCAGTCTAACAACCACTCCAGAAGCACGAGGAGCAGTCTTTGAAACAAGCTGTTCCACAAGCACAGCATCTGAGTGAGCGTACAAGGCGTGTGCTTGGCGTGGGCCTTGCTACCTGGGTTTTGGAGCTGAACAGGGGAGCCAAGCAGCTACCCCATTGCCTCCAACTACACAGCCGGCTGCGGGGCTCCCTGCTGCATGGCAGGACACTGCAGTGGGCTGCAGGACATCAGGGAGGTGCCCTGCAGGCTGCAGAAGCAATTGCACATCCCAGAATATGTCCTGTGTCCAGACCCAGAAAGCCAAGAGGCCATGATGCTGACTATGGCCTGGAGCATTCCAAACACCTTCTGACAGTATACTTTCTTCTGAAGAAAGTATATTTACAAAAGAAAAGTAAGCATCAGAAATACCATCCCATGTCGTCAGTGGCAAGAATAGCCCTATTTGCATCAGAAGAAAAAAGTTTACATCAGACTACAAAGAGGTTACAGGAAACTCCTGTATTTCTTGTCAACATACATGGCTTAGAAATAATATTCTGCTGAGCTAAATGCCTTTTATATTTGCTGTTTAAAGTAGTAGCCACTTTGTATTTTAACTATGACCTTTCCATTTATTGGGTCAAGGATATCGGCTGGCCATGGAGTTGGAAGTAAAATAATTCCTGACAGACTCTGCATTTTATTTCCTCCAAATGACAGCTCTAGCCTCTGGCTCCTAGTCAATATCTTGAAGAATTATTATGATTCTTGTATTTTGCTAAAGAAAAATGGATAATCACATCTTTTCCCCAAACTGCAAGGATATATTGTTTAGTCTCTTTCTATCCATCCATCTCTTTCCTACAGCAAATACTATGTGTTGCTCAGTCTAACCTAAATGCAATCACCTTACTAAAAACACAATCTTTAGAACAATTATAGTCACAAAAGTCTCAGGCAATTTTCCTGCGGAGTACAGCAGTAATGTAAAAGGAAAAACAATAGCTCAGATTACTCAATCTATTATTAACGTTGTGGCTTTACTGAGAAAGTTAATGGCAGTATCACAATGAGATGCTGACACACATGTCACAATAACATTGTCATAGCAGGTGCACACGCCAAATGTAACTCCTGGAAATGTTTGAGCAATCTCTGCTACACAAAGCGAGGATACTCTTGTTGCAGCAACTTTGCCGTTACCTAAATGTGTCTAATTTGGATGCACATCTTATTAAGGCTGAAGAAAAAAAGATGAGACAATAAAGAAAACAACCTGTATCACCTACGTGGAATATTTTACATTTGTTTTTGCCATGATCAGTCCCTGTGGGAAGGCACCAGGACAGAGACAGTCGCTGGGGCAAAGTCTTCTATGACAAGATCTGTTGAGGTTGTCTATCAACAACCATCTGGCTGCAGATTTTCAGAAGGTGTTTTGATACCTCTAGGCACTACATAAGTTTTAAAGGCACATGAATATCTCAATGCGCTTGCAGAATATCACCCTTAAAATATTCCCCTTGTTCTGGTAGACCTAGGGCTCTCTGGTGCTTGATGGCATTGATTTCTGTATAATGCATAGTCACGTTAGAGAGCAGATGCTTTACTCTCCTGCGAAAGGTAAAATACAAAGGAGCTAAGGAAGAACATAGGAAAACGTAAGAAGAGGCGGAGAAGGTGAGGCAATAACTTCTGTAAAGGTGAAACTGTTCTGCTGAATCTGGTTCTCTCAGGCAGAACTGAAGTAGATAAAACACGTGTTGGCATCTTAATGCTTAGTTTTTCTTTCTTCCCTTTTCTTTATCATAAAATGAAGGAAAGTATTTCCTCTCCCATCTTAGATCTACCCGACAGACAACAGATCAGTAAAGCAGTGTTAAAAAAAGAATAGTTTCCAAAGCAATAGAAATTCTTGAAGAAGTACCTATACATTTGCTTGATAAGTTATTTCTTCATTTCTATATTCATACAAAGCACATGTATTTTCATGCACCATTGAACAGAAAAATACTGTGAATTTCCATAGAAAGCTGCTATTGGTTTATTTTTTTCTTTTCCTGAAGGAGTTATTTGCTATGGATTTTCAAGGCATAATAAAAAACTCTGCTATCCTTCCTGCACCTTTTTGAGTGTAAGTACAATTTTTTTTTTATGTTATTAATTGAAGATAGTTTCAGATTTTGCTTAAAATAAATTCAAGTGTTTTCTCTGTATTTTCAAACTAACTTGACAGGAACTTGATATTACAGCAATGTAAATCTCAAGGAAAGCCCTTACTAGGGCTTTAAGGCATTAATATCAGTTTGCCATGAAAATATGAAGTTCAGTAGGCCTAAGGCAAAGAGGAGATGTTCAGCAAGGCTAAGAAAGACTGGTGTAAGCTCATACCCAGATTCAAAGAGTCCCCAGGCTTCTGGAAAGGAGGCTGGTAAGTCAAGAAATGTGTAAAACAGATAATAGTGGAATGAGATAGAGGAGAATTTTTCATTATGAAACTGCATATTTAATTGAATTCCTAAATTATGTCATAGCATCTAGACCTGTGACTGGAATCAAACCAGAAGTCCAGAAGTGAAGAATGGAGAAGTTACCCTTTGGGTTACTTAGGCTTGTTTAAGCCCTGGGAGCTCAACTAAACATCAACCAGAAGACACAAAGAAGGAGGAAAACTGACTGTTAATGACTTCTAAATTAAGAGGTCATTTTTTCTCCATTTCCCAATTTTTCTATGAGCAGAGGTGGAGAGGGTCTCCACAGCATGTCAGCACAGTGAGGAAGTTCCCTGCAGAGCATGAATTATATTTCCTTGCCTGATAAGTTTTCAATAGTTGGAAGAAAAATTGCATTTTAGACACAGGGTGTAAATCTCACATTTTCAACCAAAACCTCCCCACCCCCATTTCTTGTCAGGTCAGTCAAATTAATTGGTTTCAACTGTTTTTTAATATAAATTCATTAAAATTTTGAAAAACTGTCGTTACAAGAAAAAACACAATCTTCAGTTAATAGTATCAAGTTGCTATTACACTGGCTCCTTTTTCTTCTTAATTGGGTATGTTGAACAAAATTCTGTTTAGCAAGCAGTTTTTATTTTGGCAAATCAGCTTTTTTTTTTTCCAGTGGGAAAAAAAATTGTCAAGAATTTCCAGCCGTCTCAAATAATTTCCCAGATGTGGTGGTAGCTTAATGAAGTTATAGCCTATTTAAAGCTACATTCTTGTATCTTTTAGGTCTTCCTGAAGTATCAAGGGACAATCAGTCACCACATGCGCTCAATAAACCGGGAGAAGATGATACTACAGGAATCGATGTAGCTCTGTAGAGATTTGGAAGGTGTACAGATATTGGAGAAAGCGCTAAATAAAAATAAGGTCTCACTGGAATTTAGTTTAAGCATCCAGTGGGTGAGTTTGTACTTAGGTGCGTATATAAATAACTTAGAGAAAGGAAAGGGAAAATTGTGAACTTAGTTAAGTATTGCTTACTGTACAAAATGTAGGGCCAATGTTATCAAGTTAGCCTCAGCTATGCTAATTCTGCAACAGTTTTACATAAAGGCCCTTTCTGATTGGATGCACAAAATTTTGGACTTTCCACTCCATCAAGAAAATTCAGTCTGGGGACCTTATAAACTAACATTTCTCCACTTTATTACAGATGTTTCTTTCATAAACAAAGCTCCCTCCATTCCTCATACAGACAAGTTTCCACAGCTAACAGAGGATGCCAGTGGTACTGTGGGTATGCAGAAAGCATTAGGAGCAATGCTGTGTCAATATTGAGCTAAAACTAATAACGGCAACATTTTTAAAGACTGCTTGGACAACTCACCATTAACATTTATTCAGACTTCTTAAATTATCAACCATTATGAAAATAGACCAAGTCATTGTTTTACCTGTAATAAAGTCAAAGGGATTGCTAGAGATATAGCAAGAGTATTACACACATAATTACCACCACGGTAATTTATTCAATAACGCTCCCATTTAATTACAGAAACCTATTACACTGAGTGATGTGTTAAATGTGATTTATAGGTCAGACGTAAATATTCAAAAAGAGGCCTCCCATAATGAAAGCAGCTCCTGGCTCCTCTCCATCTGCGTTTCACCTGGGGGTGCAGATACAATGGGGAGGACCTAGAAGTATAGATAATTTTTGTTCAAAATGTGGAAAATTAAATATTCCTCATAGTTGCAAACTGTTTCCTACCAGTGTGGCGTTGCACACCTATAAATGCAGTGTGCTCACAGCTGCCTGCATGCACTCACTGCCCTCATTCCTCTTCTGCCTGTGCCCTTGGGACATCCAAAGGCCAGTGGAGATTCTGCAAAAAGCTTTTAAACCCCAGAATTTTTAGAGGGAAAGATATTTAGCACTGTAATAAGTCTCTGCCTCTGCATGAGCTGTACCTGCGCTGCTTTAATACCAAAAGCTTGGCAAATCACTCTGTTACTTAAGTCTTGTCCTCCACTGATCTCAGAGTTTTCAGCAGAAACAGCAGAATGAAGCTGTTTCTGTTTGAACATAGCAAAATTTTCAACACCCATCTCTAAGAAAATGCTTGCTTCTTTTATCACAAATTTAAACAAGGGTAAAAACTTCAAACTCATTCAAACCTAACCATGTCAAGCCTGACAGAAAATGATGATGCTCATAAAAGTGGCAGCTTTCTAAAGAGATATCTCGCTCTTGGAAAGTGTTAGCCAATTGATAAAACAGGTAATATTCAGCATTCTGCGTCTATGCTGATACTGAAAACTGCTGTCAGAGCTGCGCTTTATTGACATCCTCACAAATACTTTGCTCCCTAGGTAAAGACATTCTTGTCAGAAGTAGCTGAAAACATTATATAACATATTTCTCAGTTTGGAAAGTAAAAGTCTATTTTAGAGACTTTTCAAGCTTCCTTAACAACAACAACTTGTGAATTTACTTAAAGTCTCACTTCAAGCCTTCAAAGAGTTTTTTAACTGAAAGTTAAACCAGGTCAGTGTCACCGGTCACTACAGCCATGGGCAAGCAGCTGTGTGTGCTCACGCTGCTTCTGGTGTGCTGTGCACAGACCTGGGCAGGGGTCGTACAGACTCAGAGCAGTCCTATTGCCTGCAAACCACCCCCGTTACACCATGGAAGACTTTCTGGTGTTCAGGTAGCACTGCTTAGTGCCACAACATGTACTGATTCCTATTTATCACGACATATCTGTATTTTCAGACATTGTCCTTCATGAGCTTTTAATATAGAAGGAAGCACTCAACAACCAATGCCCAAGAGGCTGAAATAAGAAAATCACTCCAGCCACACAGGGCCCCTTGCAGAACTCTGGAGTTGTGTTTCTTTGTCACAACATGACAAACATTAAGGAGCAACACCGCAGGCATCTGTGGAGGAACAAAACAAAAACCTCCTTGTGCCTATTACTGCACCCATTGCTGCCTTCCCCTTCAGCATGCACTGAAAATAATGCTGGAAATAAAAAGAATAAACCCTCTGCGCTGACTTTATTTAACCTTGCTTTAATGTGATTGTTAAAGCAAGTCTCCGAAGACCGAATCTACAAAAGATTTAAACATTTGCCACCTAGTGGAGTCAAAACCCACAGTCGCTGGCTCAGGGACTTGTGGCTCAGTCCTGTTGTGGTCTCAGCCCTCCCTGATGATCAGAGGGGATCAGCGCTGAGCACCGTTTCACCTCGTTGCCATCCCCACAACATTTCATCCCACTCAGCCCTTACCTCTAATCTAATTTGACTGAGATGTAGAAACCTCACACTCTCTAGAGATCGATTCTCCTCAAACACAGCACATAAATGAATATTTTACAAGCTATATAAATGAATCCCTTTCCATTTTTCTTTTTCACGTCTGCTGCACGAAGGGAGATGCTGGTGCCAATTTGCGGAGTTAAGCTCCCATCTGAGGGGTCAGGCAGACACTCCCGGCACTCCAGCCGAGCCCTCTCACCATCCTCCCCCTTCATCGGGCTCCCTCCTAAGTTCCAAAAATAACACATGCTGCTATTCAGGTTAGTGTGTAACTTCGGACAGCATTTTAACTCCTGCTCAGCTGCAACGGTTGATTATTAAAAATGTGTAATTGCTCATTTGTTCTGGAAAACATCTTCCAGAGGTTCTGTGCTTCAGAGGTCTTCGGTGACCTCTTTGCTAGTAAGAAACAATCTGCACCGAAATTACTGATGTGTGAAACCCTCTGCAGCAAGAAAACTCTACATGTGGTTACATCCTTTAGCACTTAGTGGTCAATAGCTAATACAATGTACCTTAAATGTGGCTATGGGGAATTAACACTTGACATGTTAGGCTCCCACTGCAATAACCCTATGCTTTTGACTTCAAAGTCAGTAGAAGACTAATGTTGAGATCAAAGACTTCCAGCACAATTACAGTTTTTGAAGTTTGCAAGCCATAGGAATTGGAGGCGTTTTAGTTTATTCACTCTTATAGTTTTCTGAACTCCTGAATACTTTGAGTCATTGTTCAAACTTTTGATGCAAACTAATGTTTTGATGCACAAGGATCTGAAGATGCCAAGGAATTCCAGATTAATCTGTGCTGACAGCAAGGGCTTTCTTTAGTTTTCCATTGATTGTGCAGATAGCTTGCAAAGTTTTCCAATGTAAAAAAGAATATATATATATATACACATATATGTACACATGCTCTATATTTTGATGAAAAATAAGCTGTTGGGCCAAACACTATCTTTTCAAGTCTCACTTCCTGTAGATTTATTACTTTTGTACCTGCTTTATGAACATACATAGCTTTGGCTGCGTTACACCTTTCCATCCTCAGTTGGGAAGGATACAAATGCAGGTTTAATGTCCCTCTTAACACATTATCCAAGGAATACTACCAGTTTTACTTCCTTTTATGACTGACATACCACAAACAAACAGTAAGGCAGACATTCAGAAACCTATGATTTCCTGATGCACTGTGACAGATACACGGTTGTCCATTTTTCTGGTACATACATTTATCAAATCCCTTTATCCTTTTCTCTATATGAGCAATCTTTTCCTCTTGCTCATCTACTTGCTTTTATCAATACTGGTTGCCTTGCTTCCTCTGCTGAAAGTTATCTGGACTGCTCCATGATGGATCATTTCAAATAGACTTAGTCAACTGTGTTTATTGTGAAATTCAGTATTTTTGTGGAAAAGAAGTTTTAACTTCTTCCTGGACTGCCATTTGTAACCAAAATCTCAAAAGCACAAAGAATGCTCTATCTCTTTCATTGTTCTTGAATGGAAGAGCAGATGCTGATTTAAGGCTATGATATAATCTGGAGTTATAAGTCAAATAATTGCTCAATTACCATGACAACATGCCTGTGCTCAATATACCAAACTAACTATAAAACATCAGTAGCATATATCTAAATCAGGCCTTGCAACCCACATCATTTAGTGACCCTAAGTCATATCAGACAGTACTGCAAGTAAAAAGTGACCAATTCAAATTGCATCCCAAGTACTTTCTTTTCCTTTATGAGAGATAATCTTTGAATGTAGTGGTGCACTGTGTTAACCCCATTTGTCCACAAGACTGTCCTGGGCAGGTAAAATGATTATAAATTCTGGCAATACATTGCATATGTGGGGAGCTAAGGTTGGGTAACATCCACTTTCTGCATTACGGAGTCCTTGTGAAATGGACTATACATAGCAATAAATCTGTTTATTTTTGTTATGGTTCTTCCATCACTCTCTGACTGCTTCTGTTTTCTTTCTGAAAGCACTTGATTGTACCATTCTCTGTCTGTTTTCAGCATCATAAAATGAAATTCACCTCATTGATCAAACGATGACCTCTATCCAGTGCCTCTTAGATTAGAGATAACAGCAGGCTGCTGTCTAACTGAGAAATAATTTCTTCAGCTCCTTCAGCTCCTCTTTATTATGATTGCTTCCTAAAATATCACTTAAAACTGGAATGGAAAACAAATGAGAATATCTTCTGTCAGTGTTTGTATTTTGACTTACCAACACACACACACTGCAGCACACGTTGTTTTAGAATAATTCATTTTTCCTGTGGAAGATGAAGAAAATATTTAACTGTACATAACTGATATGAAGAAAGGAGTAAAAACGGATTGACATAATACCTACATTTTGCCTAAAAGACTTTATGCTTGAAGCAGGAAAATGGTAGATGTGCATTCATGTGAAATTTAAACTGTGTGTATTCAGGAACAGGTTTTTAAATATCAGCATTAAAGATCATGTTAAAATACATTATCACATTCTGCACTATAGCATGTGTTACACATTTGTAACAAGGAAAGCAGGAAAGACTAATCATACATTATGAATAATGACATGTTTTTATGGTGAGATTTGCAGAGCATTATCCCAGATGTTCCCTTCTGCCAGGGCAGGAAGAGGGAGTTGTTGCTCCACACTGTACTTTGCCTGTGCTCAGCATCCACTACTGGATGATCCTGCTCTGAAGGTGTTAGGCGTTTTGGACATTTGTCCAAAAATAAGCATAAGACGGTGTATTATTCCAGCCATTTCAGGCCTAATGTTGAACTTCAGGAGGGATTTCAGATGGCAGCAGATGCTGCAGTTTGTTCTCAGGGCCCTGGGCCCTACCACCTTGGCTAAGCAATGGAGTGTTAGGGGGGACTTGTCTGCATCAGTACAGCCTCTCAGCTTCAGCCTGACCATCCTTCACCGTATCAAATGTGCTTTTCAGGAATAAAATGAACTTTTTTCTTTTTCCCCAACAAAACTTTGAGTGCCTCAGACACTGGAATGGGTTTTTGACAGCTGACCTTATTTTATCAAGTAATATATCATCAAAGCAACACAATTCTGATAGTGTATTACACTAGTACAGATGAAATATTACACAAATGTATCAACCGAGTAATGCTGTTTTTATGATCCTTTTGACCTGATATAAGCTACCCAGCAGAAGCCTTTTCCCAGGTACTGAGCTTTTCCTGCTTTATTTAAAGAGAGGTGAGAGTAGGGGTTTACAAACCTTTTTAACGATGGATAATAGAGAGAAAATGTGTTTCTTCATGCCTGTGGTGTTTACCATTGCCCCTTTCAGGTGATGCAGCAAAAGCTGTGACTGCAGTAGTCTGAGGGAAAATATTATGAAGCTAATAAAAATTAAATCTGCCTTCCTGCTTTGATTAAGGGATATAGTGCAGTAGCCTACTCTGCAGGGTCCTGAGGAAGCTTGCCAGGGTGCATTGGGATGCTGTGTGCAAGGGTGAAAAGGCAGCAAGCAGCCTCTGCAGAGAGAAACCTTCCATCTCAGGCATCTATACACAGATTGTGCTGCAAAATTTTTAGATTGAGATTACGAGACTGGGCATGAAAGAAAATTCTGGTAGCAGTTCTGCAAGAGGGGGTCATGTTCAACAGATAAAGGATCAACAGCAACAGAGCTTGCCCATTAAGCACACTGGTGACTTTTCAGTATTCTGCCCCAGTAGACAAGCAACAGCCTTTAGAGTCTCCAATACCATATCTGCCATGGACTCTTTGTACTTCACTGGCCAGTGGTAATGTCTAAATAAAAATTGACGTGCCCAGGCTTGAAAACTCAGAGCACATTCCCAAGGGAAAAAGGCAGATATTTCTCAAGGTCAATCTCTATCACAGAGTCATGGATAAAGAAAATCTGAACATCCCTTAGCAGGGAAAATATCATTTGGAAATCATCTGTTTTCTTGAGAAGAGAGTCCTTGGGACACAGAATCTCCTCCGAATAGGCTTGGTCCTTGACTTCATAGTGAAATAATATAAACATTAATTCGGAAAACTTGCCCTGTGTAAAACTTCCTGCATCCTCCAATGTGTCACTAAATGTTTCTGTGTCACGTGGAATAAATAAATAAATAAATAAATAAATAAATAAAACTTAAAAAATAAACAATCAAATGAACAAACAATTGAATGTTTACGGTAATAGCACCACTGTTCCCCTTTCGGTGCAATGAACCCAAATTCTCTGATGGTCAAAGTTGTTTTGAGCTAATACCAGATGGTTGACTCATAAAGCATGCAACACATTGCAGTGCAGAGCCTGCCATTGCTTCAGACAACTTTATCCATTCTGTGATTTTCAAGACTAGTAAAAGCACACAGATAGGTTGACAGATACATTTGCTGCATAATACTGGCTCTGCAATGCTAATATTGGCTGTTGCCTGACATTTTATATAACAACATTTATATAACTAAAGTTCCTGTAATTTCTAAGTTACCTGATGCACCACGAAATTTCAAACCAGTGATTCCATTTTCTACACTGATCAACTTAAAGCTGATGATGAATCAAGTAATATCAGAGAAGATAAATTATGTGGCTGTTTATTTACAGTTTACATCCCGGCAGTCAATGTACCTCATGCAGAAATTGACCTTTGGAAGAACTATAGCAGCACATTATTTTTGCAGCAGTAAAATTGATGGAAATTGATGATGCCTGAAAAACACACAATTACAGTGTCTTGATTAAAAATGGAGCACATTTCAATGAACTTTTTCCCTTCTTTGTATGATTATGATACACAAGTACTAACATTAATGGTATTTTTTTATATAATGAACCATAAAATTACAGTTGGCAGTCAAGAGCACTCTAGCAGATAAGTAAGGCAATTTTCCTCATCATTTTTCCCTTTGTTGTCAATCTTGTTGCATAGCCCATTGCCTTTTCAATGAGCTGTAATGTGAATATTCAAGATCTTGCTTTTCCCCGGTGTATATATTCCAGTTGAAATAATTCAGTTTCATGCCACCCATTTTAATAGGTTTTATTAAGTAAACTTAATATTTTTAGGTTTTCCAGTAGTACCAGAAATTGCCCACACATTGGCAAAAAGAATAATGGCATCTAAATTATACAGGTTTTATGATCAGCAAAAGTGCTCATTGAGCTTGCTGCGCAAACATGCTTAAAAGTTTGGTTTTGATTTTCCACTAATACTGTCTTTCTCTCTATACAGGAGGTTTTATGAAGTTTAGACATGTTTGAGTACTTAAACACATAAGAATTACAATCCAATTAACTATCAGTTTAGACTGAACCAAGTTACAAGAAACATGCATTATAGCTATTAGTTCTCATATTAAGGCATTTTAAGAAGCATTTACCTTGTGCTATTTCCAATTGTCTGTCAATTTACAACTTGAAGTAAATTACAGTTACAGGAGAATGAGAGATGAGTAAAATGTTTCATCACCTCTCTGTCTTACACAGATTAAAATAGCAATAGAAATTAATATGTTATGTAGTTTGGAGTTAGAAAAAAAAAGAAAAGATGTGAAATGTTCTTGAGGGGAATTATCATTCTCACTTCCCACTACATGTAAACAAATGGCTGTCATATAAAGAGAATTTTCTTGTGCTCCAACAGCAGGATGAAGTCTGGGCTCCACTGAAGATCCGATGTTGGTGAATCTGACCTCCTCCACAGCCTGCGGTGATGGATAGGTAGATCCTTCTCAAAACAAGTCTGAAAACATTACTTTTGTCCCTCAGCTCTAGTATTTGCTCTGAGAGCTTCACAGTCAGGAAAGATTATTTAGATAGCTAGGACTGGATAAGGATCAACATGTTATCATCACAGTAAGTGCAGAGCCATGAGAAACTCATCTCAGTCCTTTCGCTGTCTGAAAGTCAAGCTGGCTTTAGGCTGCCAACTGTTTCCCAATTCTCATTCCTATCTTTCCTGATCATTATCCTACCCTTTCTTTGTTACTTGCACTTCTACACGGACAGATACTCTTTCTTCTTTATTTAAAGAAGATGTCAAGATGCTAGTGGGTTTCTATATAGCAACTAGTAATGCTTAAGAATAGCAATAGCATGAGCAAACAAAAACATGTAAACTCCCTGTTCACATATAGAAACCTCAATTAGAAAAGGCTGCCCTAAAAGTAGAAAAAAATAATATTAAAAAAAAAAAATCTTATAGTCTTACTTCCTTGCAGAAATCTAGGAATTTGCAAGAATGTACATGTCAAAAGTGATGTTAAAAGAATTAAAAAAAAAAAAAGAAAGGTATTTTTAACTATTAAATATGCTTTGACTTCAATTAGAGTATTATTTATTTAAAGACTGCATTACTTCACCTATTTTTGTACTGAGCATTACTTGCTTTTGTTTTACCCAAACTACCTAAGATGTTTTTTCAAGGAATAGTATTAAAGTATTAAAGTTTTGGGGGGTTATTTCAACATGGAAGTGTTTAGAGCCAGGCCGGATGGGGCTTTAAGCAACCTGGTCTAGTGGGAGGTGTCCCTGCCCATGGCAGGTGGGGGTGGAATTAAATGGTCTTTATGGTTCCTTCCAACCCAACTCATTTAATGAGTATTTAATTGTACTGTTAGTCTGGTAGACCACCGTGTCTGCAATACTGTACTTGACAATGAGTAATGTTATTTGGGGATTTTTGTTTATTTTTGCAATAGCTCTTTTTCTCCATCAGTTTTCACTGCAAGGAAACTGAAGAAGCAGCTTGTAGTGGGAGTCATACCTTACTTCTTTAAAAGGGGCGATTCCAGGGAGAATTTCCTGGTGGCATCAATTCTGGTTAGTTCTAAAGTTGAGGTCCAACAACTGAATGTTGCAAGGAATTACTGTAAAGAAGTGAGGCCAACTTCCAGGTGAGATGGAGCTGATGAGACCATGCTGGCTGCCCCTCCAGGTGGCTTTGAAGCAATGGTTAGTTTTACCAAATTGAACATGGGATCGACTTTCAGCACTCACAGAAGTGTTTACACCCTAGTATTATAATTTCAATGGGCTGTATTTCAAGTACAGGCTGGTCTGCTCTGTAAAAGCTGTTATTAAGCCAGACAAAGTTCATAAAATAAATCAGAGATTAAACAAATAGCAATTAAATTTTTGTATGAGCTATGAATGATGAGATGTATTGCTGATGTAAAATATAATCTGGTGAATAAAGGATCCGGTGTGAAAAAGGAAACACTATGTAGGCTTTTGATACGTGCCCATATATCTTTCATATAAACAGTGGTGGCTAATCTTGATTCAGAGAGCTCAGAAAAGAATCTGCAGCTGAGAAATGAAGAGTGTCAGGTTTGCAATGAGCTAATGTGGCAGAAGGTCAAGGTTGACAAATCAGCACCGGCCTAATGCCTTGAATATATCCACTTCAGTGTTAGACCACGAAAGATGAATGAAGAAACTGTCAGCCAGCTCCAGTCTAAACAATGGGACAATTTAAAGTGGAGGGAATCATAATCTGAAGCAATTTGTTTCGTACTGTACAATCACGATAAGGAAAAGCTCATCTTTTTTTTCTTTTCTATCAAATTGGGGTGTAAATAGGAGTTTCAGCTGAAAATCTTCCATCAGAATAAAAGTCACATTTCAAGGTAAACTTAATGATAAGAGCCCAGTTTTAACCTCAGTGGTAGTGCAGAGATGAGAAAACAGTTTGGGCTTGGTCATGCAGCAGTCAATAAAATGCTTCCACTTGTACTGTCCATTGGAGGTGAACAAGGACAGGCAGTGAAATAGGCACTCACAAGACATTGTGCTTAGCAGCAAATCGGAGGAGCTCTGAAAAGCAAACTAGTGCACATCCCTTGATGAGGAAAATCATATTTTCAATTTATTTCTAGAAGGGGGAGGGGAATATTTACCTTATAAAAGATTCCTCCTGTTCAGGATATTCTCCTATTTTGGTCTCTAAGATAACAAATTGAGAGTAGAGTGCAAGAATTGTTATTTCTCACAGATATACTGATATTTGCTCTTCTGGTCTGTCAAAGACTTTATAGGGGTCTCCACCGTGAGCCACACAAGCAGAACAGCAGAGGGAAGACCCTGCAGAAAGAAACCTGAAGAAATGGGTTGTAACGTGTATGTTTCACCACATAAAAATGGTAAAGTAACAGTTAGTACATGTTAAACCCACAAAGTGAAAGAAATTGAAACTTAAAACTCTCACTGATCCGCTCTGTAACTTCACACTTCAGTTATGGATTTTTATTTCAGCTCCTTCATGAGTCTCTGATCTTACGATTTTCTTTCCCATTTTCCAGATTTTAATGAGTCTATCAAGACATTTGTATAGCGCTGAAGAGAAGGTTATGCAAAGTCTGAAGTAAATTCAAATTGATTTTGAGTACAAGGCAATTTGACTTAATATGCATCTCCCTCTACTCAAAATGGCTCATTACTACCACCTCACACTTCCAAACTCACTGTGGTAGTATTTAAATAAAACAGGTTCCTGTTATCCTGTGTCATTAATAATTCACGGCCTAATCCTGTTGCTGCTAATACCAATGGGAACTACTCACTAGTGGCTCCAAAGGGAAGAGGTGTGAATGTGGTGGTGTGAATGTTTCAGCTTCCCTCCGATAGGTGGCTGATCCATCTATCAGAGAGCTGATAGTCTGCAGAGACCTTACTTTTGGGAAACCCAGAGAATATATCTTTACAGTTATAATTATGTGGTTATATTTTTCTCAAATGTAACTATTCCTCATGCAGTATTTAGTCCTGGTGACATGGAAGAGACATTCTCTTGTACATACTGAGCCATGAATAGGTGGCCTCACCAAGTTCATCAGCAGTGATGGTCACATGCAATGTTGCTGCTGTTCTTGGGGATCCATCTCAGGTCTTTTCCTCTGGTACTCCAACAACAGCCTCGAGTGTATTGTTTCCCAGCAGATGAATTCCCAAGCACTGTAGCTGTGTCCCCGCAGGTGGAGGTGGTACGACCATGCAAGTCATCCCAATATTTTACATCCAATATATTTTGCTGGGACCACTCTCCTTTGAGAAAGGGCTGTTCTGGAGTTGTCTCTGCTGATTCTCTGCCATTGCTTCAGTGGATGAAATGGCACCACAAGGACAGAGTGACTGTAATGGCAGTTCATTGTAATAGCAAAAGGCACTTACATTTTCCACTCATTTTTCACGCTTCCATAAACCCACTGTTACAATATGTACCTTGTACTTAGACTTTAATCCCTCAGCTCACATACACTAAGGAGCTCTGGTAACTCCTTACACAAGTAAAATAGTTTACTTTTTATTTGTAAAAAATAATAATTAAAACTTTACCGTAATGAGATCCTCAATGTCATAATATAAAAATAACTAATAACAAAATATTTAACAGAGCATTTTAAATATATTCGTATTTCAACAGTCCATGTGCTCAAAGTTCTGATGAGTATAGTATGAATATAGATTTATAGAATAACAAAATCTGAAGCAACAGAATTTTATATTCTTTATATATATATATTAGTTTCATTTCAGCTTCATTTGTAGATTGGAGAATGGGAAAAATAGTCCTTTAAAAAAAACACTTAGATTATAATCAATATTTATATTGAAGATCCATTTAATAGTAGTAGAGAAATCTAGGAAGACACATGTTTAATGAGATGTGTATAACACCACAGATTCTTGGATTGAAGGAGCCCAGGTATGGTGGAGAGATGCACCATAGCAGGTTTCAGAGCACTAAAGGAATTTCCTATCGACAGCTCCCAAAGCCTGCTCATCATTAGGCTTCGACCCATATAGGATAAGATGTTTTCAGGTGCTATATCCATGCAGATTTTATAATTAAGCAATCTTCGAAGGAAGTTCAATACAGGCACTAAAATCACTAGCAAAACAGCTGAAGCAACAACAACAATAACAACAAAAACAAAACAAA
Organism: Anser brachyrhynchus; assembly: GCF_964034855.1. NCBI lineage: Eukaryota > Metazoa > Chordata > Aves > Anseriformes > Anatidae > Anser > Anser brachyrhynchus. Next base: position 3,191,775 of record NC_137705.1, read on the forward strand.
AAGAGGAAGACAAAGGAGACTGGTCTTAAATTAGTCTGTATTTTTAGGATATGTCTCACAAAATGATTTTCAGACCATGTTGGTGTAAACCAACCAATGCTATTGACAGAACAATGACAGACTATTGACTCACATGGGGAAGGATCTGGGCTGTGCATATCACATCTGTCTCGCTGGAGTTTGAGCCCTCTAAGGTTACAGAGAATGGATTCCATAAAACTGAACCTAAAAAGTGTATTATTTCTCAGAGGACACAATTGTAACAAGCTTTTCCTGATGGCAAAAATCCAATTATTGCAGTAAAGGCTGTGCTCAGTCATTTCTCACTTTATGTCAAAGCAAATTGTAAAATAAGGTGCATGGGAACTCTGCTGCTCTACCTTTACTGATACATAAGCTTACACTGTACCTTTTTTGTTGTTGTTAGTAAGACAACAGAGAGAAAAACTGAAGGCTAATGTCATCAACTGCTGGCCAAGACTGTGATATATAGATTTTTTTGTATTTCTCAAGAACTGCAAGGAAAAGTTTAGCATAGATTAGATCAAATATATATTTTTCTTTGGTGACAGAAATAAAGTTATCTTCAACTCTATTGAATTTTTCTTCTTCTTAGATAGTAGTGTATGTTAAACTAGTACAAGTGCTGTTTCTATTTGCTTGGCAGAGGAAAAGAAAAAACTCCACTCAAACCTAAAGGCTAAAGCAATTATTCCTAGCTGTATCTTTGGTTTCTGTGATAAGGAAGCAGGACTTGTGAGGAAAGCTAACTTTTATTTTTTAAGAAGTAAGTATGAAGACCTTGGCCGATTTTCTGCACCCACCACTGGAAATGATTGATCCCATACTCCTCCCCTGGAGCTCATGGCAATCTAACCTCAGAGCAAAGACCTCTTTGAACAACTGCTCCCTGATTTCCTAGCTGAGTGTCATTAGTGCAATATAACACTTTTTTTTTTTTCTTTTTTCCTGTTTTAGGTTTCCTTTCAGATATGTGCCACGTATCTGAAAGCGCTGCTATGCCACGTGCAAAATATAATTAAGAGCAAAATCCAGCCTTCTTCATCTCAATGGGATAAAGCAACACTCACAAAGCAGTGAGGAAAAGGCCAGCAGAATTGGGCTCAATAATTAGTTTTGACCTCTTTGCATTACATAGATGTTTGGAACATCTGTGATCATGCACCATGAATACTGTGTTCAGAAAAGTGCTCAGCACTCACAAAGATGCATTACTTGTTGATGGGGAAATGCTATGTCCGTAGTTGAAAATAATGTCTCTTAGATCAGTCTGAATCTTCAGACTAAGTGTGCGCCTTCCTTCAGGTGAGATAGCATTAATTTGGAATTGTTCTGCTGAGGCTTACTAGGAATAGAGAGAGAGATGGGTCCATAACTGACAACTATGTGCTGTGTGCTAACAATACAATCTGTATTTAGACAAGAATTTCACAAAACAAAGACTAAGCATGCTGCATACAGCGTATATTTGGGAGAGGGCTTGGGGTAACCCCTTTCCAGCCATTCAAGACATTTGCCCAGTTTAATTGTTATATGCAGTGATTAGGAAAGAGAAAGAAGGGCTATCCTCAGTGGTCCTGCTTAAGTACGTTCATTGGAGTCAGCAATCCCAAATAGCTAAGACTCAGATTCCTTTCCTGTTTGGGGCACGATGTTCAGTAAACATCTAAAATGTGCCATCAACAATAAGCTTCTTTCATTCAGAACGCCTCTAAAAACAGAAAACTACCAAATCTCAGAAAATGCTGTTGGATATAGTTACATTTTTATAAGGCTCTTAGTAATACTAATACATAAAAGGCAATAGAAATGGTTTGTGGGAATCCAGCACAAAACTGTCCTTTGCTCACCCTGAAAGGCTTTTAATAATGCTGTGACACTCAGACATGCTACCACCAAGCCAATATTTATTTATTGACCCCAATTTTGTGACACAGGTCAGGGCTACAAAGGGTTATTTGCCAGACACATGACAGAGGCTTGCCTACTGGCTATTGTCAGAGTCCTTAAGTCTGTTTTCATTTATCTTAGCAAAAAATCTTCCCCAAGTAAAAGCTGCAGGGCTTGACTCCCAAGTTTAGAACAGATTCATTTCTCAAATTAAAATTTTATAGGGCCCTGGCTGTCAGGGCAATTCCCAAACATGCCAGCCTTCATCACTCCCACTGACCCCACCACAGCAGCGTATGCCCCTCTTTGCTCCTCCTGCACCCCAGCCCAGGCATGCTGGCCTTGTGCTTTCCGTTTCATTTAGTTTACAGGAGCGTTTTATGCAGCCAGGTTTATGATTGCTGTTTCTGCCAAGTCTCGGTCTGGTTTCATTTATCAGTCTAGCTGACAAGAGGTGTAAAACAGTTCTTAAATATGGCTGTGAATGCATAGTTAAAAATAAATAAATAAACAAAACACCATCTCTAATCCTGAGAAAAATGCATCTTTTGGAGGAAAATAAAGCCAAAGGAAGTAGACAGGTTTACCTGAAAGTAAAATAAGATAAATAAAATTACTCCTGTGGAATATTCCAATAATCTGTTTTTAATATTTAGACTGCTTTAAAAAGCATGTAGGTTAAATTTGATATAGAAGAATTTGCAGCCTCTATTTATTTGTATTGATACATACAGAAGCAACATAAAAACCTCTTGAGTTTGTAGAGGAGTGTGTAGCAAATTTGCAAATAACAATTTCTACAGCAGCAGTGCATAATGTACCATTATAATATACTGGAAAATGTTGTCACTTGTTTGGCAATTAACACTGATATAGGAGGGAAAAGGAAGGAGAGAATATTAACAGATTAATCTTGGTCCCTTTTAGGTCGCACTGAAGTAAAATGACAATTGAGTTTACTCTGACTCCTGTTGGATCAGTGCCCTCTGCTGATCACTGCTTGAATTAATCTCCACGCTATCTGCTCCCACACTGCAGTCAAAATATATAGCTTCACATTTAAAGGAAGAAACCATGTATGTATTTAACCCTCAACACCATATTTCTGAGTGAGGCTACAGACAACCGAGGAATGTAGCAACAACAACCTCTACTGACAAAATCACCTAAAAATAAAAGCATCTTAAAATCTGTAGCTCAGCCCAGAAAGAAACAAAAACTCCTCTGCCTGCTGTCTTGTTTTTAGATTTTTTTTTCCTCCTTTCTTAGAAAATATTTTTTTAATGCATTTTGAAAAGATGTGATTGTGAGTTTCATACTGCAGCTCTATATTGAGGTAAACCACCTCACTTTGCAAATAGCCCATGCCATGGTACTTGGTACTCAAAGAGTAAGGAAATACATAAGGTGAGTAAAACTGGCACAGCCAAGACCATGGATGTAAAAATAAAGTATCAAAAACTTACTTGCAGCTCTTATGCTGAATGAAGTACAATATGAAATGCCAAACTTTATCTTTCATACCTATAACTTGCTATACACATATTAACAGCTTGATATCCTTTTTTGGCTAATAAGTAAAATGTTAGCATGGGATAAACCTGAGATAGTTACCAGCTGTCATTTCATCCAGCAGATACAGGTGGAAGGGAATTTTTTCCTCAGCTAGAAATAGCACAATGCTGGGGGATGCCCACGCAGCCAGGGTCATACTCCATGACCAAGTGAATGCTGCAAATGCATAAAGTTACAGAAAAATATGAAGACTCTTTGTTTTTTTGTTTTTTTTTTTTCTTTTAAAATGGCAAAAGAAAGGTAACTACAAGAAAACAGAACAGTTATGAAAAGAGAAAAAATCCAATAGCTGGGAAATTTGACAGCAGCCCAAGTTTAAATGCTGCCTGAAGGAAGGAAGAGATTGTTCCATGAAGAATAAAAAGAAATGCACGTAGCAGTTTTTAAAAGACTTCTTGGGGTCTATTGATACTATTTACATTTAATTCCTACTTCTTGTTAGCTTGAACTTTCAGCTTATATGAATCAATAAGATTCAGCCAACTTTGAAAAAAAGCACCAGAACCTTTTTCATCTGGGAGCCCATTTCCCAGAGAAGCATTGTAAGCTGCTTTACCGGTATATAAACCCAGCTCACTGTTCACTATTCCTATATTTTTCTATTCTCAGAAATGACAATAGAAGAATATTTCAGTAGTGGTTGTGCAGCCATGTACTCGTTATACGTGCGTGTGCGTGATCTCCTCCAACAGCTGGTACATTTGGGCTCTGGCTTTGTGCTTTGGATTGGCAGATCTCCCCGTGCCACATCCCTGCCTTCTGCAGCGTCACACAGCCCTGCAGCATGAAGCATTCCCCCCAGGTATCTGTAACATATTGCAATGGCCAAAGCAAAGTCTGTTACATATGGGCTGCTGAATATCTTTAGCTGTCCCCAGAGGTACCTTATCTGAAAATGCAGCTAGAAGACAGAGGGCCAGCGTTCATGTAACTCACAAGCCTTGCCATGCTCCCACTCACTGCTCCTGTGCAGGGTTTGTAACACTTGGCTCTCTCGTGGTTGTCCTCTCTGGGCTGTGAAAACGTGTTGTTGCACATATTACAATGGGGTGTTTATGCTAGGAAGCAATCAGAAAAAATCACTAACCGTTAGACTGAGGAGTGGAAATGAAGAGCTGATGACTTCTTTATCTATTGGTAATCATTTTAAATAGGTATCAAATTCCTGCAGCAGGCAGGGACCCCGTCTTTTTGTGTGACTGTGCTCCACTCAGCACAGTCCCCCCCGAGCAGAGTAGGGACAGCTCACAAAAAAAAAAAAAAAAAGGCAGCTTAATGGCCAGGTCAGGGCTGGGAACAGGAGATTTTGTGGCTGTGGACATGAGTGAGACCCTCATGCCAGGGCTCTGAGTACCCTGGTTTGTCAGCAGCACATAGGGATCGGCATGTATGGCCACGGCCCGAAGCCAGCCTGATACCTGAACACCATTCTTAAGTGCAATGTCAGTATTAGTGCTGATTCAGTGGCACTAATGTCTGCAAGCATTGCTTTTGGGAGCTAACGTTTAAGCACAACGGTAGTGCTGGCAAGGTACTACTTGGCAGGATAAGAGCGAAAAGTTTGGCAACTACGGGCCGACATGGGTAGCAGATGTTTTTAATGCCAGCTTCCCTCTAATTGTAGAGCAGCAGCAACAGCACAGCATGAAAGGAGAATACCATAAATCTCCAACGTAGGGACTAGTCTGTGAGCACATAAATTCTGCCACTTGTTAGCAGAATTTGCTGACAATCTCCATGCTCCACTTAAAAATGCGTGGTGTGCAGTCCCGTTTGGCTTCCTAATAATAGGCACAGCGAGCTGAGGCTGGGCTTTCAGACACAGGCTACTATGCTATAGCACACCACGAGAATCACGGGGGCCAATCTGGAGTACGAGGCTGAATCTTGCATAGAGTGAAGCCTCGGTGCCAGGCATCTTCACTCAACAGTGGAGGATTAACACATACAATCAAAGCTTTTTTGGTTTTCAGGCTGCAGTGGTAGTAACAGGCTTTTCCCCTTGCCTGTAGATAAAGCTCAAACAAGCTGTACGGGTCAAGCCTTTGAAAAGGTTTTCACCCCATGAGTATAACTTTGGCCTTGTGCCCTCACTCCCTGAATGCAGCCATCTAACATCTATTTTCCTCCATGGCACTGTAAAAATCCCAGCTCCTTCGTGGGGCAGGCAGGGCCTCGTGGTGGGGGGTGGCTCCCTTAGGGACAGCAGTCATCAGCAGTCACTGCTGGCCGCCCTCGCCCCAGGTGCTCAACCTGTTAGGATGTGCTCTCATAGCATTCGGAGACGCTCTTTGCTCCTGCAGGTTTTTGTACAAGGAAACCCGGGTGATACTATTCCTCATCCTCAAAGCTGGGTTACCAGGCTTGCACGTTTTTGTCGTGGAAGTGTTAGTGATGTGACTGCTCCCAACAGGGACACCCGGGAGCACGTCGCTGCTCCTCGTCCAATATAACTGTGCTGCTTTTGTTAAACAGCAGGGGTCAAACCACAAACATAAAAATAGTGATTTAGAGCTGACCTGGAAAGCAAATTTATGAAACATTTATTCACTGTTCTGACATCTGGAGGGAGATACTTCATTTAGGTCATGAATTTTTCTGTTTGGATCCAGGCCGATTGCTTGTGGTGACATCTTCCACCCTCTGCTTCTCTGCATCTTCTAGCCCACAAATAAGTTAAAACAGAGAAGGCTGACTATTAAGAAGACTTGCTAAATAGGCTGTTTCCTTTTCTTTTTTAAGTGGTGGGAAACAAGACAGTTCTCATGAAGAGCAAATGTAGGTAATGTTTGAAGAGTGAAGCATTAATCTGAAGGAAAGAAAACCTTGTACATTCATAAAAGTAGAATGAAGAAGTGTCCTCTTGAACCTTGCAGTCAGAGCAATCTGTTCTGAATGAATCAATCACCAAACTACTGATAGGGAAAGAAATGGCTGGTTGGCAAGCTGCTTGCAATGGGTATAGATGGACAGCCTAACATACCAGGCCATTTTTAAACAATTAAGGACAGACTGCCAGCTAATTCAAATCCATAAAGCACCATCCTAATCAATACAGCTGAGGTCCTCAGGCTACAGATATTGCTTGTTCAACTTTTATTGTCCTTAGTTTCAAAATTAGAGAATATGGGCTCGACATACAGTGGTCAATGTCACTCCAAGAAGTTTTGTTCCTTGGTAGGCAATGCACTTCTCAGCCCCCATAAATGTTATCAGAAAACTGGAAGGGTATTTTGCAAAGGAAAGGGTGAAAACTGCCAAAGAAGTCAAAACCCATACTTCTGTCTATTACAGTACTTCCTAAGACAGAATCCCCTGAAGGAAGAGACCGTGTGAAAACCGGAGCTGCTTTTCTCTCTTGACAGAGAATGGATTGACAGATTCTGTATTTATTTTTAAAAAATGCCTAACTAAGCAGCATTAGTCACCCATCATCCATATTCCTATCTATAAATGAGAGTGCATCAAGTTATAGAGTCTCCAGAGAAAGAAATTACAATATTAATTTCAACTAAATGACAACTAGGAAAAAGAAAAAAAAATCCGCAAGTTTAAGGAGTTTGGTTCTTTTAGATCCTGGTTATGAGAACTACTTCACAAACACCAAAAAACACCAATCACCCATATAATCTTTAAATGAGATCCCTGGAAGGCACTATGAAGAGCAATATCCGTGTAGGAAGACATTTCAGCAATAATGAATGTGCAAGCTTTCAAGTCTGTCAAGCTGCAAGTTTGACCGTAAAATAGGTTAGATCCCCGAGGTGGGTGAACCAGACACACAGGCAGCCCATTTACTTAGTTAGCTTTATTGGTATCTTTGCACTGAAATTCAAGGAGCTATAGTTTATGACCCAGCTCTATGGGCTGTCCCATGCAACTGGGTGTTGTTCAAAGCCTCGGTGAAGCCCTATGTGACTCTTGCCTTGAAGGTTTCATGGGTGCATAGGAATTTTCGCCGGAGTGAACCACAAGGGATCATAATTTCCCCACTCAAAGTCAGCCATGAATTTTTCTAAATAAGTTTTTAAAATCTCCAAGGATGGCAATTGTGTAGCTTCCTGAGCAGCTGGCTCCACTGCTGCTAGAGGAAAATTTAGGACAAAGGGCTCCCCATCCCTTCTCTGGATGGAGACCTGAAAGAAATCTTGTAACTTATTCCAGCTTTGAAAGAGGATAGAGGCAAAGTCACAGCAAGACAGTCAAAAGTCCCAAAGGGCTCTGGCTGTCTCCTCATCTTTACTCACTGCCAGCAAGGTCAGGCCAGTAACCTCTACACTCAGCTCCACTGCGCTGTGTGACCACTTCAACACCAGTGAGAGCCTTTGCCCTAATTCAGATTTGAGGCCAAATTCTTCTGATGAAATGGTTTGAGATGACGCCAATATAATGATTGTCTAGTCAATTTACTTAATAATGGAAACCAATCATATACCAAGAACACTCACCTTGTGAGCTATTTTTCTTCTCACCAAATAGTCCGATTGGAAACACGTTGGCCTCTCATCCTCAGAGTATCACAGAGTATTTTATCCCACTTGTACAGCTGCCAAACACACGTTAGAATGTGCTCCTGCCAACACTGGCAAGATTGATGGGATGTTGTGTTCTAACTACACTGGCTGTTTCTGGACATAGGTTTAGCTTTTTTTTTTTTTTTTCTGGCAAAATATTTCACATTAAAAACTGCAATAACACAATATTATAAATACATAAAATTGGAAGGGATCTTCTGAAAAATTCCAAGGGACTTCCTACTTCAAACCATCCTCTTAAATGGAGTTCTTTTTGTGAGAAAGGGGGAGTTGGTGATCGCCAAAGCCAGTTTAAAAGTTGTCTTCAAAAGAAAAAAAAAGAAAAAAATCCTCCACTCAATAAGCTTCATTAACTTCTAAACATGCATAATTTGTCACAGAACTAAGTCTTTCTTCAGAGGGCTGTGAACACACCTATGTGCCTCTATCTGATGGGCTAAACTACGCCTTGTGGAACAAAATGTCTGGGACATCATGCAGCTGGGAGTCTTTCAGAGAGACGGTATATTGCAGAAGCTGTGTCATATTTTCTGTTGACTTGGAAAATAAATGCTTCATTCTCTGTCTTTATCTTTGTCACATAGATTCACGCAAATGAAGATATGAATATAAGGAGCCAAATAGGAGCTGTATCCATTTTCTTGAACTTCTGCCTATGCTTTCAGATCTGACAGATTCAGGTTTCTGACCCCAGTTAAGCAGTTTCATCTCCATACTTCAACCTAGGAAACAAATCGGTAGAAGGGACTCCCATATGTTTCGGTTTTCAGTTCATTAAATCCTTGATTGTGCAAAACCTTTTAAGAGATACTACCCCATAAAACTCACACAAAGCTATATTTTTTGTTGTTTGGAAGAACCTTATTAAACACTTTCTCCAAAGAAATATTCCAACCTTTTGTGAATCAGCATGACACTTAAATGAATTATTCATGCAAGGCTCTGCAAGATGGGCAAGTTTCCTGCCAAGACTTGCACAGTGAGGGGTGTTATAAAACTGAAATTGGAATGTGGAGAGAACTGATGGAAAAGATTTCAAAGATCATCTCTGTTGAAAAAAAAATATATATAAAAACAAAGACAAAAAAAAAAAAAACACAACTTCAGACCTTTAAACTTGCTTCTTCACAAGAGAGAGCCTTCTAAATGTCCTGCTTCATATCCACACCCAAATTCTTCAGTTTTAAAATGTCCTCTCAAGCAGATATACACTTTAAAATGAAGCTGCTGAGTGATGTAAGTGCAATTTCTGAGGATCATTGCAACATTATTAATTTCAGCAATCCTTAAATGAGGCTTCCTCTCTGAAAACTCCAGTAAGATTTCCCTTGCCATCTTTATGGAGGTGCTACCCACTGAAGCAGTGGAGATCTTCCTAAATTACCAAGTGCTGGACAAACCAAGAGCTTCCCTGTGCACACATGTACCTCCCTTTTCCAGCCCACCCACCCCCATTTACTTTGTTCCCAACAAGTGCACTGCATTGAATAACTAATAACTAAACCACATTTTAAATAATAGAGCACACACAAGAGGGGACTACTATCATTAATGCAAAGCTACTTTCTACCACCAAACACTGTCTTTGTGGCATTTTCGCAGGGGAAAAAAAATAAATAAATTGTAAACACGGAAGCTTGACATAAGTGATTGTTGAGCGCATTTAAATAATTAATTCCACAAATAAGTGAAGTCTATTTTAATTTCACCTTAGACAGCATTGCTATCTCAGTGAAGTAAATTGCAAGTTCTATTCTATTACCGTACCCAGCACTGACACTTTGGAAACGTTACAAAAGCAGCAGGAATGTAATGAAAAATATATATAGTGCTGAGATTTCTGAGCTATCCAAAGTGCTCTTTAAGATCCTGCAGATAATCTTCAGGGAATAATCCAAACAGCTCTGTTGTATAAAGTTACATTAAATGACTGTACATCATGCTGTGATTGAAAAGTCATGCCCCAAAATGCTGATCAGTTTGATTGGACATGGATTCAGTTCCAGCTCCTTAAAAGACCTGTAAAGAACAGCTAATGAAGAAAAATAACTAAAACCACCAAAGTGATCATCTTTGAATGTTTCACTATGAAACATAATAGAATTATTTATCTGAGAAAGGAACTCCTAAGAGGGTCAGGTGAAAAATAAATAAATAAATAAATAAATAAATAAATAAATAAATAATGTGTAAACCTCTGTCTCTCCTGAGCTAAGATAAAAGCTGCTTTGTCTTGTGCTTTTACTCTTCAAAAGTTTCTATACCAGTATCCCTATGGAAAACACCACAATACTGCTTTGCAAAGCCCTAACAGGGATCAGTATTTTGTACAAGAAGAATCTCAGCCACAATGAGCAGGAGAGGTGCATGCTTCTGATAAGTGAATGCTTGAATTTACCCAGCTGCCTCCCACAAAGAAAGGGTTTGAAATGCATCCCAATTTTGGGGGTTAAATCTAGGCCCTCTTATCATTTATATGTGGTTTGATTTTTTCCCCCTGCATTCTTCCAAAGAGACTGGATTTCATCTTGGGAACTCTGGCATTTCTTCTTATCTCACATGTGACTCTGCCCCAACGAGGAATCCCTGCTCCCTGGGGCTTTGTCTGCACAGGGGGGACAGCAGCTTCTTTAATGCTTTACTGGAGGAAGTTCTCCCTCAGATCAGAAGGAATGCACTTTTGGAAGAAAGTTCAGACTTTTCATAAGTATTAGTTCTCAAATGTATTTCTCTGGTACCTGAAAATTCATGGCCCTATTCCAGTTTCAACAGAATTACTGTGGATACAACATCCATGATGTATGTTTTGCAAGAAAAGCTACATTGCCTTACAATTTCTTTGCATTTTGAACAAAAAGGACTTACTAACAATATAGCCCAAGAGACTGACTTATTATATTGCATCAGGTACACATTTTATGCCTGCTACTCCGAAATGCTACAATTTGAAGTTATGCTCAGATTGTGCTGTAGACCTGCATACTTTTTCTGAGATAAGACCATTGGGATTTTTTGCAGATCAAGTCTCACAAGAAGAAGAGATTATAAACACATGTTACAGAGTTGTCCCAGCCTAAAGTATATTCAGCAAATACATCTTAAGGTTCTGTAAATAAGGTTACTACACATAATCCCACAGGTACCAGTATTATATGTACATAATAAAGCTTAAGATCTTATTCAATTTTCAGGTATTTTATGAGGAAAGATACTGCCAGATTCTCAAGGGCCAAATATTTCATTCAAAGGCAAGAAGATATTATCATACTTTGAATAGATATAGTAGTTAGTTTGTACAGCATCTCATAAAAGTGTAATTTGCAGACTTCAGGAGAAAAAGAAATGCTTTAAGGAACACAGGGAATATTTATGTAGCTACACAAATTACTTGGTTGAGTGGGGTTGCTTCTTCGGAATGATTTTAGAAACTGAAATTACTCCTTGCAATATGACTTTTGCCATTATTATTATCTCTTGCACTTAAAGATATTAAATCCCGGACTTGAAATTTGGTTCATGAACATGCAATTATGATTAAAGCACTTCATCTTTTTGGCCCATTAATTCATCACAATAACTAGCCAAATTCCACTGCATGCAAATTCTAGAATAAATGGAGCTGGCTTAGGCAACCTCAATACAATGTAGCAAATACAACCACAAGATGAGCACATTCCCTTTTTCTTCCAATGACAACACCTCCTCTGCCTAAATATGTATTTTTAAAGTGTAAAGAGTTGGTGTGAACAGCAATCTCAAAGTAATGACCCCCAAACCTGTAGCTAATAAGTTAGAATCCTGTTTCAACAAAGGCTTGTCATAAGACTTGGAAATAGGACTCAAATCTACAATAAAGTGCCCAAATACATTTGAGTATGTTTATTGCTATGTCATGCACTGAAGCCAATAATCACCCCACCACAAACACACACACTCGATTGCTACTCGTGCTCGCACGGGAAAACAGTGATTTGAAAGACTCGTGGGAGGGTATCACATAACAACCAAAGCACAGAACAGCCATCTCAGAAAGGGGAGCTACCTAGAAAAAGGGAGACAGGGATTTCTGAGGAAAATAAGCAAAAAAAGTTGCAAACTGAAAAGGCAGGGCTGTTTTCTGTAAATTAAAGGGTTTGGGCTGAGCATGTACAGTTCCTATGAAGTAGGACCAGAAAACAGCCAGGTGCGTGTCCAGCTGCTGAGCCTCTGGGTCTGATGCCAAGGGGTTCACCTGGATTTCAGGCAATATGCAGCAAATAGCAGATAAACTGGGTTATCTGGAAAATGAAGTGACTTTCACATTTTCCAACTAATTGTGAAAATAAAATTAATAATATATTATTAATATGAAAGGGAAATGTTTTTCTTGTGCTCAGACAAAATTGCTCCAGAAGGTAGTTTCCTTCCTTCTCTGCTTTCCCTGAATGAGCTGTCTCTCAGACCTGCATGAAACATGTTAGGCTGAAGATGATATTGTTGGAAAACTTGTATTAGATAAGACTGTAAGATTCAAATCATGATATTCAGAAGGGCTCTAGGACTTGAGTGTTAGTATGCTCACTTTATTATTAAAGTTAATGAAGGCCATTGCTTCAGACAAGAAGATATGCCTATCACACGTGTATCTTATCTATCATCACTACATTTAGTCAATAGACAATGATGCTGAACATATCTGTGCAAACATACCTAATTTTTTACCCTGAAAGCTAATCAATAACATTTCTGTTAGCATACCTGAGCTTAAATATTGGAAACAATTGGCTGGAAACATGTAACTGGTATTTGCTCCTTGTCGCATATTTGTGGATACTAAAACCTTATTAAGATGACTTCTAAGCCTTGTAATGACACCTTTGTGTCATGGAAAAAATAAAATAAAATCCTATTTTGCTGCACAAACACCCCCACTCTTCCACTCCTGTTCCCCTGATCTGTCATTTATAGCCCCAAAATATCAGGGATACAAAGGTCATGACAGAGAGATGCTTCAGGTGGTTCTCTGTACTCTTCTGTGACTTACACTACTTTGAAAATCATGTACTGAAAATCATACTCTGCTAAGAAACCTCTGTTTTGTTTGTTTCCCCTGGCTGTAGTTCCTGATAGGTATGCATGATGTTAAAAAAGGAACAAATCTGCTTATGTGATCAAAATTTCATATTAAGTTTCTGATACTTCACTCCCAAGGAACTCATACAGGAACCAGAAACCCTAAATGAAATTACAGCTCCATGTAATTCATAGCCATTTGCAAAGAATATGTTAGCACTAACACCAATGAAAGACAGCTTGACAACACTCAAGATATGTACATATTACAATAATGAAGACTTCATTAGAAGTCTTGTAAAAAGCGACTTCCATATGTTTCACAAAAATTGGATGTTATCTGCCCATTGATTGTGGTTTTGCTCAACTATGGAAAGGACATTTTTAAGCATTAAAATGATTAAACACTATATTTTATATTTTTGTAGGACATGGAAGCTGAGGACAATCTGTCAGCTGACCAGAAAAAAAATTTTTATCCACTGTAACTGGCTATCATTTGAGAAAACGATATCAATTAATAATATTCTGAACATCGTTGATCTCATTAAAAAAACATTGCAGTTGTATAGACACCCACTTTTGTCAGTAGTTTCTTTAGTGGCAAAAGCAAAGAAGTGCTCATAAAAAAAAAAAAATGTTGATTTTCTTATGGTTAAGACTAAAGAGATATACAGCATATTTAAAAGGCATTCAATTAAGATCTGTATAAATGATGCATACTCAGGAAAAAAAAAATGTATTTTTTAATTGTTTGGGCTTGAAAGTGGTGCTATTCTACTAGTTATATTCCGTTGAGTTGAATTCTGTTGATTAGAAGTTAACCTATAAATCTGACATGGTTCCACGCAAATCAACAGAATTCCATCAATTTGCTAGAGAAACATTGATAACCAGGCTCATTAACTTCAAATGAGCAGAAATTGATTTACCAGTCATGAGGAAGAACCAAATCAGATTCCCAAATATATGCTAATTTTAGTAGACATCCTCACAGACATTTTGTGCATGAAGATATCCAGTAAATATTTTAATAATCTTACAAATACAAGCAAAGTTTACAAGTCCTACTGTCCTGAAGAAAGAGGAGAAAAAAACAATTTAGTAAAAAGGGATAAAAGAAAGTCAAAGGAAAGTCTGTGAATTTCTGGAAACAAGCATATTCTAGAGACTGCAGCAAGATGTAACCTCAGCACAGCAGGGGTGAGACGAATGGGTTGTCAAAGCCGTTAGGAGCCATTCATACCTTCAGAAGAGCCGTGTACTAGGATGATTTTCTGTTTTACTGAGGGACTTCAGACTTCAACTTCCTGAAGTGTTTTTTTATGAGTAGCTATGTCGAGGAGACAAATATTGGCCTATTTTGTGCGAAATATCAATATTAAACTTTACCCACCCAGGAATTAACCTAGTGTAGAATGGTAAAAAAAAAAAAAAAAAAAAGAGAAAGGAATTATTCTACAAAATGAGAACTATAGTTTTATCCTAGTGTAGGATTTGAAGGATTTCATTTAGTTTTGATCTTTCAAAAATAGAGGATATCGATTTAAATTGCAAATCGAAATGTTTATAATTTAAATACTCCAAATGAAACCTTCACTTAAAAATAAATAAATAAATAAATAAATAAATACCTGAAATGCTTATATTAATTGGGAAATTTGTCAAAAATATCTTTGTTCCCACCACAGAATATTATTTCCACATCTCCTTAAATCCAGGTGGAAATCAGGATAGTAGTAACCAAGACTGCTCTGCAGCCTCCAGAAGCCCTTCCAAACCAAGTTCCTCCAGAACTCTAGGAGATTTGTGACTTCTTCCTTTTTTTTTTTTTTTCTAAAGACATTTGTGATTATTTTTTCACATAAATACTTTATCAATGCAGCATAAATGCACAAATTGCATTGGTAATGCTGCTAATGAAATCAATTAATTCAGAGAAGAAAGGAAGTTAAAAAAGAATCTGGACTGTGCAGGATTTCAGTCATTGTTTAAAATTCAGGAAGGTTGTGAGCAATAATTTAAAGAATGCTATATCTGGAAAATATTTTTAGATTTCGCAGAGTCTGTAGACACCTGTGCATTCTGACTTCCAATGGAGGTGCTAAAAATAGGCTTCAAGGTAGATTTACACTGCGCCTTCAAAAATAGCCTTGTAGCTTGCATGGCTGTTTAGACAACTATAAATAATAGAAGAGCTTATGTAGGAATCACCTCCGAGCGTGGTGGTCAAACACATTTTGGAAACCCGAAGGGTCAATTTTCAGTTTAATGTTTTATGGCAAACGTTTCTTATTCCTCTGACTTCAGAGGCCTCACTGTGAGATGCACCAAGGGGACACCCCCATGCCCAGGCCCACCAAAGTCAAGAGCAAAGCTCTGCTGACCTGCGGTGGCCACCAGCTGGACCCCAGCACGCCAGGCAAGGACCACCCAAGGTCCCTCCCAGTTCCTGCGATGGAAGATATTTTTATGAAACAAACAGATTGTTGCAGAGAAATCCACTGGTGGAAATTTGCCACAATCTCAATTTATCCGGTCAGTAATTAATGACCCTGATGCAGATGAGCTTCCCAAGTCCAAGCTGCAACCACTACATTTTCTGCCACTGTTATCCCAGAACGTATTGTCAGAGACTGACTGGGGAAGTCCTTTGCCTTTCCTCTGCAGCATCAACAATACCATTTTTAATGGCTAGCCTGTAAAAAAAAAAATAAAAAAATAGTATTCTGCTAATTTTTCCCTGAGCTCCCTCCAAACTTTCAGGCAGCTTCACGAATTGTGGACACCGGACCAGGACAGCCGCGTTGCTGCCGTGCCTTCCCCAGCAGCAGCGAGAAAGCAAGTTTCTCCACAAACTTACTCAGCATTCTCCTATTGTATGCTGCTCAGGATAAAATCTCCTATCCTGCAAGTATCAGCTACCTTCATTATTCTTGGATATATGACCTTACATTTGGTGGTATGAAACACATATTGATTGAATGCTCATCTGACAGGCCTGTAATTACTCAGGTCATCCCATTTACCGTTTTTAAATAATGGCAGAGCACGAGCTTTCCTCCAGCCTATTGAAGCTTCCCTAGTGATCCAAGACTTATTAAAAATAAACATTAATGATCCAAAGAGTAGCTCAGCTGGCTCTTAAAAATTTTAGGTGCCAGTTACGCAGACTTACCAATTTAACAGAGCCCGACTGCAGGAGCTGCCATTTTACTGCCTGCTAATCACTGCTGGGATGTAAATTATTCCCTCCTGCGATGCTTCCCCCGCACCAGGGAGGACAGGAGCTCTGACAGCAAATGACTGGTGCATTTGTTAAACTTTTTTTCGCTCCTGTCATACCTAAAGGACATTATAAAACAGGTTTAAGCTTTCTGGCCGTATGTTTTCTCATGCCCTTTCGCTGATCAATCTCACCATGTCCAACTCCCTATTTGTATTCTCTGCTGTACGTTCCTAACTCACCCTTTGGTATAGATTATTTTGCCACGGGCAGAGGGAGAAATTTGGGGAGGTTTGTTGTTTTCATCTCTGTGAAATTGAATCTTCTGGAGAACAACTAATAAATTACTGAGACTTGTTTTCCCCATTAGCACATGCTTGATATAATCAAATCATGCCTCCACCAAGCAACCACTACCTTTTCCTTCAGTGATCAATTACCCTCTTGCCATGGAGACGAGATCTGACATAGAGTTGCCTTCTTTTGGTTGCAATGCACCTACAGCTAAGGAAATGTGAACCATAGTTTTTAAGAAACACCCAGAGCAACCTCATCCCAACACTGGAGCCCTCGCACCGCCGTGTCTTGGAGGGGAGGACCCCGCGATGCCGGAGATCTGCTCCTCCATAAGCCCACCTCCCTCCCACCCTGCGAGCACGCACTGCAAAACAGAGTTAACAGGACTCTGGGCGATTTGTTTTCCTAGCAGACATGGCCAAGTGCCTTATGTCGTATTTTAGCTATTAGAAAACTGAGCTCAAACTCTGGTGGCTCATTTGTATTAATTGTGTGTGACTGAGAAGGGTAATGCACTCTGGTCTAAGTGCCATTTCCCTGTGCCTTCTGCCCGCTTCCTTCTTCCAAAAGAGCAGAAAGAGCCACTAATGGTAATATTCAATACTCTGTATTTCCTGCAAGCTATACCAATTTAATTAAATTTACACGGTTGTAAGTGACCAGCTACAATTCCTCTTGTCTGTTTATACAGGCCACTAGAATTGATATATCTCCACTTCATTGCTGATATCTTCATTTTAAGTGCTCCCTCAGTCCCTTACTGTGACCTTTTTTTTTCTTTTTTTTTTTTAAAGAGCTATTTTCTTATTTTCTGGCCTTCACACTCTCACTGCCCTAGCTGAGGCTGCTTGAAGTGGAGATCCTCTCCTTCCAGAGGAGGCACTGGGAAGTGCCTCTCTTCTAAAGCCATTCACAGGTGAAACCAGAGGCTGCAGTGCCTCAGCAGAGACCATCATCACCATCACTGAAGCCTGCTGAGACAGCACTGTAATGGCACCACTCTCCAAAACACAAGCAAACTGGAAAAAAAAATATTATTCTGGTTTTAACCACCATCTCTTCAAAGAAGCAGGGGTTGCCTTTGAATGGGTGGAAGGAAAGAAACAAAACCAGGTTTTCAGCTGTGTATGACAGGGGGACGGGGGGGCCGTGGCCAGGGCCGGCAGCTCCAGTGGCTCTGCCCGGGGCAGCCTCAGGGCCCAGAGGGACGTCGTGGGACGGTGCCGCTCTGCTCCTGACCGCGTCCTGGGGGATGGCCAGCGCCGCTGCCCTGCCCTCACCCTCGGTCAGAGCATTGCTTTTGGGCGCCTACAGCTGACTGATGTCTCAAGAAGGTGACAGTTTTACAGGCCAGAAAAAAAGGGAAATTCCGTTTCACTGGAGCAACAAGAGAAATAAATAAAAAAAAAAAAAGCGATGTAAATGGACATGGAGACAGACACAAGGGCTGCTGAGGCCAATGTCACTGCTGGAATGCTTGGGACAAGAAGCCGCGTAGAAAGAAATCTGGCTGTCCTCTCCTATCTCCCACTTGCCTCTTATAAGAGCTCATACCAGAACCCTCACTTCATCAATGAAAGGCATGCAGCATCATCCGTGGAAAATTTCTGCTTCGTGTATCCTGCCAAATTTCTGAACATAGTCATTAAGAAAAAGAAAAGTATAAACACTTTAATTTCAACATGTACTGATAATGAATGCATTGTGAGTGGATTTCTATTTTCTGTGGAAAGAAAGGAAGAAAGAAAACAAGGGAAGAAATCCTTTTCTGAAGAGTAAACAATAGTAAACTTATTGAAAAAAAAATCCACACTCGTGAGCTGAGAGATACACAAACTGACAATGAAAGTGCAGCTCAAATTAAATATATTGTAAGAATCCCTTTAGAATTTGTGCCATGTCTAATTCACCTTGAATTGAAGTCATCACTTTTTATTTTTCATGAGAAGTGTAAGAAAAATAAAGGAAGTTTGGCTCTCTACGAAAATAGGGCAAATCTTTAGCACAATGGTAAATTATTTCTAATTCATTGCAAGAGAGTCATAAAATAAATGACATAGAGCTGTCAGGTAAAATTTATCTAAACAGCTCTACAAATCTCAGAGGGAAACTTCTTTCTTCTCAAAATGTAGTTACAAGGAAGTGGGTCAGCTGTATAAATCTGAATGTAAATTCCTCAGTATACCATGACTGAATGAAACCACGAGGAAATCTCAGTTTGAATATCTGACTTGATTTATCTCTAATGCAGACAGCAGACTTGTAAGATCTGCACTAGAGGCAAACAGCTTCAATATAAGGACTTCTTAGCAGCAAGCAAGGGGCTGATGTCAGACCCTGATGCAGAAATCAGAAGTCCTTGCATCTAAACTGACCTTGACTTTGGACCAGCAGAAGATGGAGGCTCTTTGACTCTCTCCAGGCTGACTTGGATTCCCAAAGCATCCTTCTTCATCCTTACTTGCCAGCTGGATCCCAAGGTGTGGATGTTATGTACAAAACCCAGCTAAAGGAAGATACATATATGTATTCCTTTATATATATAAATTCATATATATATACACACATTTTAATTGCTGTGGTCTCGTTGCAGCTGTGTGCACACCTGACCTCTGTCAGAGCAACCCTCAGGCTGTTCTCCCCAATTCCTGCTGCAGCTGCCCCAGGAGGTCTGCAAAGGCAAAGCACTGCAGGGGCTTGGGACACTTTCTTCTCATCAGACAGCTTTCTCCTGCACCACCTGTAGCAAGGAGATCGTCTTCAGAGTCCTACGTTCGCTGTGAAGATGCATTTGATATGGAGTGAAAGCTAAGCAGACTGATTATACCGCTGTTGCCATGTGTGTTAAGTCGGAGACAGAACTCAAAGCAGCCAAAAGGCAAATCTGGCCCAGTTTCTCCTCTTTCCCTCTGGGGAGAACTCAATCAAGAATTGATTAATGCTTGAATTCTCATCAAGAATTAATGAGTTCCTGATGTGGTGAAAATGAATAGTCTCAGAGAAGCAGCTAAGCTTGTTGTTTTGTACAGGGGAAAAAATATATTTGGCAACTCCGATGCAATGGCTAAGCAACAGAGAGGGGGAATTCTGAATTCCCCGATTGTTTATGCTTTTTTAATAACGCAATGAATGAATTGACTGAAGGCCAGTTCTCACAGATCACTTGGAAGAGATGGGTGTTTCCACCGCTGATTTCTCAAGCTCATGTATGATGCTTAGACACCCTGCACACATCTAGGAAGAGATCTGGGCCCATCCCTTTGCAACCATGGCAGGAGCTAGATCTTCATAAAGAGGAAACCCTGCAGCTCAAGATACCTTTTAAAAGTCTTAAATGTCATGTCTCTCCAGAGCTTTTGCATTTTACCACTAGGCAAGAACAGTAACTAATGCTGAAAGAAGACTGAAGGAGGTTTTTTGTCATGGGATTTTTATTTTATTTTTATTTTAAGCACTCTGATCTCACTGGCCATCTTCGCTGGTTGGAGCACCTGTTCAGGAAGAGCTCTTCCAACCTCAGGGATCTCCAGGATGCACCTCCTGTCCCAAGGTGCTCGCCCCCAAGCGACCCTGCGGGGGCCCAGCCCCATCAGTATGGGCACAGCTTAAGGACTGGACGTGGTGTCCTGCTGCCCCAGCATCCAGCTAGGTCTGCCATGGTCAAACCTGCTCAACTGAGGCCGTGAGGAAGGAGGCGCAGCTGGCAATCCTTCCTCCACTCGTGCAGGAGGTGCTCTGTACAGTTAAGACTGAGAGCTTCGGGGTACACACATCCAGGAAAGGAACTACAGGGAGACAATAAAGTTTAATATTAAAATACAGCTGTGCTTGTATACCTATGGGTGTCAAGCACTTGCAGGTTAGGCCACAGGTAAACAAGGGTTTAAGAATTGGACTGGGATGCGTTAGCTGTTTTGAAGGTCTAGTCTTAAATCCCCAAGCAGCAAAAGTTTCAAGAATAAAAAATAGATGGTGAAACACACTTGAAACTTAAGAACTGGAGGCAGGAGAGTTAGAGCACACATTATTGAGGTGCAGGGAAGGCTGTCTTTCAGTCCAGGAGGGAGAAAAAGCAGGGAAATAATAATCTCAGGTGATTTCTTACAATCACTATGTCCTCAGATCCTTCCAGAGGACACAGCCAAGGAGGTTATAAAAGTTATTATCTGAAGAGACACAGGAACAAGCAATATCCCTGGCACAATTGCTGCTTGTAATTATCTTGAAGCATTTCCTGGAAGAGTCATCATGCATGTTGCAGCATCTGCCTATTTCCCCGGTGTAACCACAGCAACACTTGCTTTTCTGCTCCGAGTGGCAAAGAACAGAAGGGAGTTGGGATAATAGCAGGGAGCGGAAACGCCAGGTGAAAGCTGCAGAATATGAAACTAGACTACATTAGTTTGTATTCGGTAATTGGTTCCTCTTATGAAAAAAAAAAGTTATCAGTTTGTGAGCATCTGAAATTAAAAAAGCCAAGAACAGCTTCTGTTTGCATCACCAGCAGATGTTTTGGTCTGCAGAAGACGGCGGCATGAAAGATAGCTGTGCTGCGCTGCTCTCGTTGCCAGCCTCGGATGTGGATTGCAAAACTTAGCAATCACAACCGATGATTAAAATTAAGGCAGAACTGAATAAAATATTGCTGTAAAAATAATTAAAACTCTATATCAGGTATCCGTTACATACAGGGGGAGGTTATTTTATTTTACTGCTTGCTGTTCTTCTCGGAGTAGAAACCTGAAAGCAGATTTCTGTTTTATTCCGCTCATTTTCTTCTGTTGGTACAGGAAGACTCATTTGTGTACATGCAACAAACTCATAAACATATATTCCCACACAAACTCACGTAATATGCTGAATTTCCATGCATAAAATGTGCAAAGGGGAAAAAAAAAATATGCAAATGTGTGGGAAAGGAGATTGGGGCAGGGAGGGAAGGGCACCCCGAAGCCCACTAGAGGTGACCGCTGCCTCCCGTCCCAGCTACCAAGCAAGGAGTGCCACAGAAAACAGCCAGTCTCCAGTCAGGGAGCCCGTACAGGGCTTTGTTTCGCTTTGACAAAGGAAAAAGATGTGCCTAAATAGTTGATAAGCTGCAAGACAGAAAAGACATTTATATTTAGCCCCCGCTGACACGCGTTTTCTTTCGTTCACATGAGTAAAATCAGAGCCGAAACTGCTGCGTAAATCCACTGCTCTTGCTGTACACAGAGCAAGGAACAAATAAAGCTGCACACGTTTCTGCATCTTCGCAGGGCTGTGGGTGTCAAAGTCAGCACAAATATTTCGTTTCTTCCAGCCCCAAAAGCCATGTCCTCACCATTTTGTGTGGCGTTTCTTCTAACAACAGTCTTGGAAACCACGTGTCCTCACCTCTGCCTTCCTCCTGCTGGAAAGCGCGGGTACCACAGAGTAAAGGGGTCCTACGCCCGGCCTGCTTTTTGCTGGTGGATTTTTTCAGGGACTTCACTACAAGGGGGTATACCCATGAGCAAATGTGTTTTCTTAAGCAGCTATGTGGAGACGCTGAAAAGGCGGTGAGCAACGCGAGTGGTTTATATTTTGGGAATGCCGTGGGTACCCCGACCCATCACGCTAACATCACACATCAAACCCGTGCTGTGAGCACCAGTTTCTTGAAGAGCTCCCCATAACTTTATAGGATGGCCCTAAATAGGCCTCCTTACATATCCCTAAGTACTCCTCCTTATAGGGGAGCCCTAAAGCAGAAATCTCCTTTTTGAGCCCCAGCCCAGGCTCCCAACCACATTCTTCGAGGCAGAGCAGTGATGTGGGTCCACATCCAAAAGCGTACGTTTGTAACAAAACGGACTGAGCAATGCCCCAGGCTGACGTGAACAGCTCCTTTTGGGAGCGTTTAGGGTGCAGCACCTCAACCACAGCGTGCAGAAATAGCCAACGTGCTTCTCTTGTCCGAAAATAGCTGTGGTCTACCCCATTGCAGTAAAGCTCATTCCCTTGCCCAAGGAAAGCATCACGATATAGCGAAAATAAAGAAAACCACAAAACCAGTCAATAATTTTCTCATCAGAACCTCAATATACCTGTATAGAGTGGTTAAAAATGAGTCTCAGTGCGTACAGTAGGAAAGTGATAAAGATAAGAAATATTTAGCGACATTCTTAGTACCTTCTTCAGCTGCCTGGATAACTCAGATACCTCCCCACACCCCACCTCTACAAAAAAAAAAAAAAAAAAAAAGAGAGAGACATGAAGCTTTAAGACTAATTGAACCAATAATCAAAGGCTGTCTCTAATTCCTGGACTAGGAGGTCAATTACTGAAATAAATTTGACAGCGGATAGATGGTAACAGTGTGCAATTACCATTTAAAGACTTGATAATTATGGCAAGAATTAGTCTGTATTTTCAACTGCAGAAAAATCCATCAGTTTTTAGTGGTTATTATCATGATTATAAGAAATGGCTCAGCTATGTCTTGTCAAACTGACAGAAACCTGAAAATACAATGGGCACTGATAACAGGCTGATGAAATGAGCTGGTTGAGTTGAAAGTTTCTTTTCCTAAAGTGGAAACTTAAATTGCAGATGTGAGAAAATTTTAATGTTCAGACCATTTGGCAGGGAGGGATGTAGACAAATTTACACTCATAAATAATAGGATTGAGAAATGCATATTTTTATGAGCTTTGCCAAAATTAGTCAGAACATGTGCTGCTCATTCAGAGAAACTCTCAATTTTGAAAGCCAGAGCCACAGTCACAATCCTGCCTGTTTGAAGAATTCATGTGCTGCTCTTCCATTCCCCTCTGCTTTTTGAGCCTTTAGGCTGTGCTCTCAGGGCTCCCCGAGCTTGGTGATTAGGTGTGGGTTTTGGTCACTTTTTTTTTCTTTTTTTCTAAATCTGAAATCTAATATTCTCAGTAAAGCACAAAGAGCTTGACATCATTGTTTCCTTGGGGTTGACTTTTTTTTTTTTTTTTTTTTTACTTTCCTGTTGAAACAAACCCAAAAGAGAAGAGTTAAGCTCTCCCTGTTACTCACAGATCTGAAGTCCTGGGATTCCTGGAGCTGGGAAGTTCAGAAAAGTCAGAGGCAAACATACCCACTTACACAAGCATTCCTTAGTTCTCCTCCCTCCCTTTTCTTTACTTAAAAAAAAAAAGAAAGTCCGCCAAAGTTCAGAGATGTTGACCCATGGCACTGACTTTGAGCATGTCAGAAACATCGCCTAGGTCTTACTGAGTAAGATTTCAAACCCGCAGAGCTCATGAATTTCGGGTGAACAGGGCCGATGAGTGGGGCTGGTGGTATTTCAGCACAGGGACAAATGAACGCCGCTGCATTTCAAGCTCGTTAACAGATGGTAAAAGTACAAAAGTAATGACATTTTATCGTACTATTGAGGACAGAATATAAGATTTTAACATTAGAAATTATGCTCTGCACTCAGAATAATACCAATGATGGCAAATTAGTATTAAAAGCAAAACACCAAAGCCAAGCATTATCCCCACAGGGGTGCCACAGGGGCAGCAGGGCTGGGACCTGCAGCCCAGGCTCCTGGCGGTGGCAGCCGCCACTTTGTTCTCCCTCCAGTGAAGCACATGATTGTAAGACTTTTTCTCTCCATTATGTTATTGGGAAAAGTATAAATCTCATTATTCCACAATATGAATAATAATGGAAGTGTGGAATGTCCTTGATACCTTCCTGAAAGGTGAATGCTTGTTAGCACGGTCCTGCTTGTTCCTGTGTCTACATTGAAGATATTCAGGAGCTTTTGCAGGTGAAGAAAGCATTAGAAAAGTCCTGAAACCTTCCTGCTAAAGTGAAATATCTAAACACAAGAGAAAGAGAGAAAGAAAGTAGGAAAAAGAGAAAGAGAGAGAGTGAGAGAGAGACAAAGGCAAGAGCATTTCTCTCCCTAATAAATATTCTCAAGATAGTACAGAAAACACCCCAGGGTTAGAAGGCAGTGAGCTATTCATGTCTCACACTTGAGCACAGACTAGACCTTTCAGATTTCTGCTAAGCAGCTTTTTTTTTTTTTTTTTTTTAATGGGCAACATCAGCTGTTACAGATTTGTCTGATGACTTTTAATGAGTTCTCAATAGCAGTGGTTTTACTGTTTTGGGTCTAGGACAGGTGTGACACTGCCTGGTTAACTTTTCTCCATGGACAGGCAGCATGGAAATAAAGAAATCATACAGTGCTGAATATTGTGAGAAAACCAACCAACCAAAAACACACACAAAGGCAGGATAACCATTTTAAGACTTAGCAGCAAGAGGACTACAGATATTTTATTTTTCTAATTTCCTTGGGGAGAAAAAAAAAAACTTAAATTTCTATAAAATAAATACGCTCAGATTTCAGACTTTTAGCATAATTGGGGATTTCCACATGGGAAGAGAAGGAAAGAGAGGGAATTACTAGGTTATCAACTCACCATTTGATAACGACCTTTAATCAGAGGAGCAGAGACCAGCCCTACTAACCTCTCTAGCTGGGTTCTACCACGTGTAGCTGGATCAGGAGCTTTCACCTCTGGTCAGGTCTGGTGGTGCTGTGGTCTTCCATTTCATTGCTAAGTGTATATTAATACTGAATAATTTTATTCTTGCAGGTATTTCACCTTCCACTTGGGTTAACACTGTGTCTGCTTAGGAGGTTATGTGATGCTACTGACACAACCAGAGTATATAATGCATAATATACGTGCTACCATTATAGAGAATGATACTTTGGTCCAGGAAGTTTTCATGCCATGCACCTGTGCCAGCAGTTCAGGTTCTGCCCTGCTTTGGTGTGGGTCAGGCCAGTCTGTCTGTCCGTTTGTCTGCAGCCACACAAACCCAGCACAAACCGCAGAGGCTATGGATGGAGACTGGCAAAGAAATATTATCCAAAAAAAAAAACACCAAACATCACCAAAATCACCACCACCAACACACACACAAAAACAAACCAAACCTGCTGATTGCAGCTAAGGCTTTTGAAGATTACATCAAGTCAAACTTTTATTAGCAAAGTTGAATTTCATGTAAAATGAAAATATCTTTTAAAACCATACGTGCACGTATGCATGATACAAACAGCCACTACAGTACAACACGTTTCTCTAAACTTTAATAAATGCACACTAATATTTAGCTTGAAAAGGAACATTAACGGTGACACCACATTTGCTTTGATCTTTTCTCATGAAATTACAAAGTATCTTGTTTAAAGTAAAAATAATAAAAAATGAATCAGACAGTATGCTTTGGCTCAAACCCACGCATTGTTTCCTGCATGACAGCTGAACAAACCAGTGCAGATCACAAAACTCACTTGCTTCATCGTGTAGTTGAAACTTTTACGTGAAAGATACAGAACCGCGATGTAAACATGTACTGGTACTCCAACATTGTTGTACGCCTTACTCTGAAACACTACACATTTAAAGAGATGCAGCTGAGGGCTTGATCTGTTGTCAAAGAAAGTAAATATTCTTGCCGTGAAGAACTGTATTTATTTATTCGTTTATTTTGCTGTCTGTTCTTTCAGGTACTTGAACTAATCTAGACTTACCACTCACCTGCAAAATAATAGCTATAAAAAGTTATGGTGAGATTTCCATTCAGAAGTGTCAAAGGATCAGTGAATGTCACTCTAATTTTAGTTTACAAAACTACATGTGGAATTACCGTAAAAACAAACAAACAAACAAACAAAAACCACCCAAACAACTTTTGTATAGAAAGATTGTGCTAATATTTGTTTTCATTTCAAAAAGAATAATGGCCTAAAAAGTTTTATTAAAACCTCTTATGCATTGGATCTGACCCATTAAGTCAATGGAAGCAGTTAGCAGAGAAAAGAGCTACTCATTAAAATTTGTATAATAAGAGCACAACAAAACAGAAAACATTAAATGATATGCTATTTAAATCCATTTTAACTTGCATAACAGAAGTTTTTATATTGCTACACATACAAACATTTTAATCCAGAGGGGAAAGCCATTTTCAGATTTGATTTTTAATCCTGCTCTTGCTACGGATCCAGCCCCAGAGGAGCTTTGATGCTCAGCCCCACATGCAACTCTCTGCTGAAGAGTGGCACAGAAATAGGGATTTCTTGTGATAGGTTTCCAGATTTTCCCATTTTAGTATATATATGTATTGAATAAAAACTTAGGTCTGAAATTACAATCTGTACAAAATCAATGATGCACTGCTCTGTGAATGCAAACTGTTGCTCACTAGCAATGAGCTTGCACAGAGGGTTGTTTTTTTTTTCCCCATTAGTTAGGAGGAACTGATTTTATTTGCTTAATCTTATGCACAGTCAAATCCTTACAGCTTTTTGAGAAACATCCGTACCTCTACTGCTCCAAAGAACTCTGCTTAAGTCTACAAGCGAGGACCTCTGGGGACAGGGAAATGCCTCTTCCTTGCAGGATGAAACTGCATCCAGGGTTGGTGGAGACATCCAACGTGAAAGTGTCATTTCCCACACTCGTACCGGAAGCAAATTGTAGTGGCACAGCAGAGCCAAATGTAACCAAGTGAACACCCATGGAACCAGGGGATTAATAATTACCTATCCGACGCGGTCTACAGGCTCACACACTGGCCATGGCTGACTTCATCATCCCATTTTAATAAATACTCCTGGGCAGAGCAAAACTATGTTATTCGACTAACAGGCCATTTTGGAACAGCTGTACAGCTGGTGACACTTTTTATTCAACCTGCATGGCCACATTTCCTCTCACCTGTAACAACGTGCCCTGGACAAAAATTGAACCCATCTCCTGGCAGTCACAGAAATCTGCTCAGGAAAGTGTAAGCTTGCTCTGGTAGTTTACTTCTGAAAACAAATCTCTGAAAATCCATTTGTACCCTACACTTTCCAAAATACGCTGTGTGAGTGGTGCCCTTACAATGTAAAATAAAATGACAATAGAGAAAAAAAAAAAAAAAGTAAATGGAAAAGAAATGATTGGAAAAGAGAAAAACGTTCCTGTGAGTTAGACTCCCTGGGAGTTTCAGCCATTTGGTTAATATTCATTGTGCACATTCCTCAAAAGTCAGCGCACACTGCACAAATTCCATTGCACATCTTTTTGTCACTGTATGATTTTTAGGCCCTGAGGCATAATGAAACACTAACATTAAGATTTAAGGATCTGAATTAAAATTTTAATAGAAAAAGCACTCATACCAGCACAGATGAGTAGCACATCACAGGAATGTCATAAACATCTCTTAGCAGCAACAGAGCAAGTGATAGCACAGGGGATTTATTCATTCTTCGATAATTTGACACTCGCTAATATGATTTGAAATTTGGGTCTGTTTAACATAGGTGTTTTCTGGGACAATGAGTCTGGTTGATCTGCATCGACCCAAGTACAAGAAAACACGACCATGACTGCTGATGGATTGCATCCAGCCTGGCGCTGAGGAGGGTCCTGGGTGAGGAACCCACGGGTGGGGAAGCTCTGCCTGTGTAAGCCCTTCCTGAGCTCTGCACAGGGCAATTTGTGAAGTCATGGCGGGGAGCCTGCCCTAATTTTGTTCCTTGACTGTCCCTTGAACATCTTTGAGTAATGACACTCTCTCAGTGTCCCTCCAGGAAAAACGCCCAGGGGTTTTGTAAGCTTATGCAGGCTTGGGAGACGCTAAGGAAGGTGAGGAGCAATGTGAGATGGACCTGAATCCTTGGTATGGGCAGACCGGTTGTTTCAGGATCTATTTCTCCAAGGACTGGAGAAAGCTGCAGGTGGTCCCCTTTTCACCACTGGAGATGGCCAGTGGCTGGGAGAGAGAAGACTTGGGGGCTCCCTTTAATATTTACAAAGTATCAGCAGAAATATCTCAATTCAAAACACAAAAAATTTAAATGAAAATGACTGAGAAAACAAAACAATGGCTGCCCGCAATCAGTGTTGCAGTAGGTTGAGCTAGTGCAGATGATTCCTAGAGGAAATACCTTAAAACCAGAAGAAGATTGTAACAGAGGGTGTCACAAGCCTCATCACCTCTTAGTCTTCATCTGGGATGGGCTACAGCAAGACCAGATGAAGATAAAGATCCTGGTGGGAAATGTCTCTATTGACAAGATGCTAGTTTTCACATTTCTCCAGTTATGTCCTCCCTTCTTTACAAATGAAGATTTTTATTTATTTATTTATTTATTTTTGAAATGAGAATGACTTTTGGACTTCCTCAGCATTTGGACTGAGTGAAACACAGAAAAAAACTTATAAATAATAAAAAATGAATGACTCAGTCAACTCCTTCACACCATCACAGGGGTCATGGACATGGAGCGGAACTGTTTTGGATTCAGGGTAGATTCCTGCTCATCCTGCCATGCTCATACAGTTGGGGTTTAGGGTGTTTTTTGTTTGTTTGTTTGTTTTTGTTTTGAGGTGGCTGTTTGGGGTTTCCTTTTTCAAAATCGAGGCTGCAGGAAAAGTCCTTATGAAAAAAATTAAAAATTAAAAAAAAAAAGAGTAACAGATATTCAAAAGCACTGAGCACCCAAGACCCCTCACTATGTTGTTCAGAAATCACTGAGCACATCTGACAGTCCAGCTGCCCAGTGAGGATCCCACTTGCGTGGTTAGCTGCCTGTGGTCCACGGCCTTTCCTCTTCCAGCCAAGTACATCTCTGTGTGCCACTAACAGAGCTTTAGTTGTCGGCATTACCTGTAAACACGTAACCATATGAGTAATCCTTGCTTCCTCTCTTTCTTCCACTGAAGTAATGGAGACCATGAAGGAACCATCAGGGATATTTCCCTAATTAATACCATGACACAAAATGGCTTTTAGGATCTCCTAGAGTAAGTTTTTAAAAAACATTTAACTTGAAGTGATGGTCACTTGTAAGTTCAAAAAGAAATGAAACAATATTAACACTCAACTCAAATAAGCATATTTCAAAATACAAATCTTTTTGAAGAAAATCAGGAGATTCCAATACAAAAAGACCAAAAAAATGTGCTGTACAGCTTTGCTGAGTTAGTGGTGGAAAGGACTGGTAAAGAACAGAACCAGATTTAAACCAGCGTTCAGTAAACAAAATATAAAAGAAACTATACCATAATATTTTCTCTTTGCTTTTGCCTTTGTTTATTTAACAATGAACTGGTGAAAATAAACAATCTCTCAGAAAGTCAGGTAGATCTATTTTATGGGACCCTAGAAGGAAGTAAGATTTATATGACCGGTATACACACAACTCTGTCAAAAACTAGTTTTGCTGGCTGAAACTCATACTGAGAAGCAATTCTATTCCTACACAGCTATACAGACCCATGCTAGCAACATGTCTCATTTCAAAATAAAACAAGGCTAATTTTCACTTGTGTCAATATTAATATCATCTGTACAACGTCTCCATGAAATGTATGCTAGCACACAAATATACAGATATGAGACGGACAAAAAGCGCTTTGCTTAGAAATGCAGCTTGCAGAGACTAAGGAAAAGAAAATAAAATTCTGTCCAATAATGGTGGATGGGAACCCTGTTTTGCCTTGCCACAGGAAAGTTACTGCAGCTTAACTTATTTAAGGAAATAGTGCCAGCTACTGGACAGAAAATTTAACCACAAGGCCAGAGCTTCGTCTTTTCAGAGCATATTTTCTGTGGATAAAGTTGCATTTCAAAGTACTGATAATTGCAGTCAGCTGTAACCACTAAAATACTTTTAGAATATCAAAAGCAAAGGAGTTTATGTATTTATGAAAAAAATTATATAATATATAGAATATATTTCTTAAGTAACTTAAAATATCATTTTTCTCATTAGTATGCACTGTGTCACTTTGCAGAGTAACCTGCCTTTTTGTCCACTTTCCTTGCTCTGTTCTGACCTCAGCAATGCTGAGGTCATGATACATGAGGGAATAGTAATGTATAAATATATGTACAAAGTGACAACAGCCAAACAAGAAAAAAAATATGCTATACAGAGAAACATATTCCAAACCTAAGAAACATGGCAAAGCAGTTAACTATACATATGTAACACTAAGAAATTCCATTTTGGTAAGACTGAGTGACACATTTTGTATAATAAAGAACGTTTTGTTGTGTTTCAATTAGAATAAAACACCTGAAAATTAGGATGGAAAAGTCTCAGAAATCATCTCTTAGTGGCAGTGACTTTTTTTTCTATTACCTGGATGTCAGGTTCCTGACTGTCTCAATTGGCAACCTGCTTCCAATCACTTGTGGTAACTGTGGAGTACTAATCAAGATAAATAGCACAATTAAACATGAATCTTCTCACTAGTATTTTACGCGTACAGAGGAAAAGTTGCCGTAGAGCAGCTCCCAGTGCTTTCGACTAATCCTTTTTCCTTAGATCCAGAATAAGCTCCAATAAATGAACCATCTTCATTGAACATCCCGTGCTCCCCTTCTCCATAATCTACCAGACTATCAGCACTTTCGGTGGCTTTAATGTCCCCGTTAATTGACCGGAGGCTGCCTTTCAGCGGCTTTTCATCGCTGTCACTACAAAACAAAGAAATGCCTTTCCAAAAATCTAGCTTTTGATTGCATGCACGGAAACTGCTCTTCTACTGTGAAAACAGGAGGGAAGAGCAAAGGAACATTTCTCTGTGGGTTGTACATTGAGAACAACACGAACATGAGTTCTGCTTGGTCCAGTGGATATCAGCCAGTTCATCTACACTGGCCTATTGTATGCCTGAATTTCCCATGGGTATGATGTTCTGACTAACAGAATTAACAAATAACATAATAATCTGCTCATATAACGTATTTGTTTAATGGCAATTTTTTGGAAATGGACAAACCATCAAAACTGAGGAAAAAACAGGAACTTACATTATCTGTTCATCCTAATAGCAATGCAGAAGAACAACCAAAGCAGCCTAACCTCTCCTGACTGAACATGACGTTTGGTTGACCTTTACTTATCTCTAAAGAATTAAGAAAACGCTTTCATCCAAAGGCCACTTTTAACTTCCTGTTAAAAGGAAGTTAAAATTTTGCAGTGCCTTGGCTCACTCAATAAAAAGTGACAGCGAAACCCTGAACTGTAGAGAGAGGTCTTACAGCCATACATGGCCATATGCATCTCCCATGTCACTGCTCGTAATGTTTACCATCTCCTGCAAGGTGCCTTCAGCAGCTTTGGCTGTAACTGATTTCTCTGTAAATTGAAGCTGGTCCCAAGCAGCCCGCCATGGCTCGTATGGCTCCAGCATCCTGCACATCCTGCAGGCTGCTCGCACACATGGCTAGAGTCTGTCCCTGCCTCTGCAGCCAAACAGGGGCTGAGGGTAAAGGAAACATTCCAGATGTGTCTGCATATTCTAAACATGCTTTCACCTCTCAAAAATAATCATACACAAAGGGGAGGGGGAAGGTAGATTAAAAGAGTATTAAAAACAAAAATTAGGGCTCTGAACTAGGTACATAATTACTCAGGAATGGTCCTTGCTAACACCAAATCAGTGTGAAAGCTTTGGTGATGTTATATAAGGAAAGACAGAGAAATGCACCTGAACTTTACCTCTTCAGCATATAATCAACTACATGTATAATCTATACAGTAAAAATATTTGCTACTTTTCTGCACATGGCATTTCTATTTATAAAAAAGACAAGTTTGGACTTTGAGGGGAAAGGAGAGGGGGTTAAAGTTATTAACCTCAGGACTTTCTTACCTTTCTAAATATTTGTCCCATTAGAAAGCATTAAAAATTAAATAAAGATGAAATTATGCAGAAAAAAAACCTATTCCAGTACAAATAATGTAGTATATATAAGTGGGATTTCATCAGAAATTTCATGTCTTTAAGGCCAGCATAGCTCTTGTAACAATGCTTTTTTCTTCATAACACACTTACATAATATCGTAAGTTTTAGATATTTTAAAGCAGCCAAAGTGATTATTTCAGTTCTCCTACAGAAACTTCGGTAGTGAGGTGTTCTATTTTGTTTGCTTATTTGTTTGTTTTTGTCATCTCTTACAGTATTTCAAACTTTTCTTTGTTTTATTCCACAAAATGAACATCCCCCGTATTACATGATGAGGGCCTGACTGGCTTTCAGAAGCCCACTGAAGACATAGAAGTCTTTCTATTGACTTCAGTTGACGTCAGAGCAGCACCCAGATTATCAAATATATTTACATTATTCATACAACGCTAAATAATAAAAAGTGAAAAATGACCACTGATACATCAACATTTACTTATATCTCAACTTGGGTGGATTTAAGTATAGTGGATATACCTGTATATCCTTACTATTATCCACTCCTGTCAGGTTTGCTTTGAAAATGAAAAATAGAGTTACTTGCATGCTAGAAAAGTGTCCTAAATAACGATGACATCTGAAAACAAACAAAAGCCCAACAAACAGAAACGCTTGTTAAAGCAAGTCCTATTTACCTATATTCCCCAAAGATTTCATCTTTTATTGATTGAGCTTCGGGATCTGGATTCAAATCTTCTTTTTCTTTCACTGTAGAAATAAAATAAAGCACAGATCTGTATGCCGTGTTCCGTTGTGGACTTTTTGTTTTGCAGGCACAATGGGAAAACCACCTGTCATTACCTACAGCCTAAGCCTGAGGGCACCAGCTTGCCCTACGTGTCTGACAGTACCAAACAAGCATGCTTCCACCAAGAGCTTGGTGCCACTACTGAATTGTTAAGAAAGCTGGCAAGTGCTTACACATAAATCCTTACTCGTCACTTTGAAAACTGAAGAATTACGGCTAGCAAAACATCCTGTTGTTCAGCAGTTTGGCTGCACACGGAAGTTATGGCAGTTGTTAAGCAGCATTTATCAGGCTGAAGTGCACACATGTTCCAGCCAAGGGAGGCTCGGAGGTGCAGCTGGTGAAAAGCCTCTATGGGTGGATTAAGCACTGAAAGATTCAACAAGCAATATCCGGGGCCTGAGCTAGATCTCTGACCAGCACACAGCACTGTCTCATCCAGAGAGCATGGTTTTACTTATATTCATTACAATCCATTCAGTGGATATTTATCAAAAGCTACAAAACCTAATTGGATGTTTTTGCTCATGGCTTTGCAGCCTCCAGAGATAAAAGTCTGAAGAATGTTTGTTGTTAACATGCGAACATAGCAGAAGGACAATAAATTCATTTACCTGAATATTTTCCTCCTTTATTTCTTCTGACAAAGCAAACAGTTAGCAGCATTAGGGTGAGCAAGGCAACGGCACACATCAGTCCAATAAACCACCCCTGGGTGGAAATCCCGTCGTAAATGCCAGCATAGGCTTCATGAAACAGAAGAGGAGTTCAAAAAACAAAAACAAAAACAAAGACATCAATCAGAGGAAAATGGCAACGCCTGCCATTAAATGAATACATAACATTTTCTTCACTGAATCATAATTGAATCAGACTATCACTACTTATCGTGTTCAACTTAAAGAAATACAGGACAGAAATACGTCCAGAGCGTTACATTTTTAGACTTAAGGTGAATGTGCTGTCTACAGGGCACAATATAGACATTTTGGGAAGGTAATTCTGAGAGAGTATTTGACTCATAGGATTAATGCCAAATAGGAAAGCTGAACAGAGAATTGTTAAGCCTCTCATGCAAAAGCAGTTTTGTGAAAGAAACAGAGTTAAAAGTGCACCTGATGCATGCAAAGCACTGGACTGGCACATTTAAAATGGGTTATATCACAGCAATACCCTTTGAAAATCACATAGGAGGTAAAGCTATGTTTTGTAAGGGTTTGTAATTGTTCCAGGCTCTTGTGCTTCAGTTAAAGCACAGACTTATTTACACTCCTATGGGACTCAATTGCAAGAGTCAACTTAAAAACCACAGGACATAATGATGCATTAATGTCTTTGGTACACTTTCACTGCACAATGTCACATGAAACGTCAACATTTATTGACACTCAAAAGAAATCTTTGTCACCTTGAAGGGTTTCATTTCTCACCTCTCCCCCTTGTCTCAATTACATCTTCAAAAATGCTATTGTTATCAACCCAATTCTTAGTCACTAGACGAACTGTATATTCAGTTCCAGGGTCAAGTGCCTCTATGGGGTGAAACTTTTGGGTGGGGTTTACTGCTTCTGAAATCTTGCCGATCCCTTTACCTATGGAACGTACATATTCAAGTCATATTGATTAATTGAATTCATTGAACAAAAGGCCCGTGAAATACATAGTTACAAATAATGCAAGTAACACAAATATGACACGTGAGGACTTTTAACGTTTGTCATCAAATAATCTAATTTTCAAAAACAGAGAGTAAACTAAAAAACATTCCCACTATTTGATTTTTCATATTCCATCAGATAAAACAAACAGCAGACTGAAATAATCCTGATGTTTATGAAGGGTTTTGTACATTTCCCAGGATAAAAGTTAATATTGATGGGGGATTATGGATCTGCTTTAACTAATGCGTGCTTAAAAAATTACAACTTGAAAAATGGGCTTGCTTCGTATAGATAATCTGGGGTTTGATGCTTCTCCCATTGAATGGAACTCAGCAGGGAAGCACAGACAGCTTGTTATCTGGAAATGGATTCTTATATGTCTCATGAAAAAAAATAACATTGGGATTTGTAACTCATTTCTCCCCTGACAGTGATTTTCTATGTCCTTTTAAAGTCCACAGTGCCCACAATGCACTGCTTTAGTTACAGCGGAAGCTTTCTTTCAAATCGACATTTAGGTATTTAAATGTTCTTGATGAGTTTAATATTTGATTAAGAGGTAGAAGGGAATTTCCAATAGGTCTCATTTCAGAGCCTCTTTACTTGCAAAAGGCCTGCTGTAACTTTAGTCTGCATTAAGATTGCAGAGTATTAAATATAATTTTTAAAATTATCATTTGTGGGTAACAGAAAGAGGACTTCTCTGAACATGAGCGCTCACTTTGTGAACACCACAAACAGTCAATTCAGCCAGGCACATTCAGACTTGTGTGTTCACATGGGGAATCTCTGCAGTTAACCAATGGGTGCAATACACACGTGTGCTTGACCTCAATGTCAGAAAAAAAAAAATTTGGAATCTACCACTGATAAGGATAGCTCTTTAATTGCATTCAGTTGCCTAATTTGCGTGATTTATCTGGCCATCCTTTTGAAGTCTTTTAAATTAAGGATTGAGCCCACGGTATAATTTGGAAACTACTTGACCAATTAGCACTGAAAGTAAAACGATGCTCATTAATACTTAAACTAGTAAACAAGCAAAGCAAGAAGCTTTGAGAGATTAGGGCTTAGTTGACAGCTGAAGGAAAAAAAAAAGATTAAGACCAATGTAAGCACAATCAAAGAAGCAGTTCAAGAAAAGTTTTCCAAGACAAGTGTACATGTATTGCAATAAGCAGTTAAATTAGTAGACCATTGGGACCCACAGGGAACACATACAGCTGAAAAACTGCTGATAGTGAAGCACAGCAAATTAGCATAAATTAATCCATCAGCTGGTAGTTTTTGCTACGTGAAGTATATGAAACTCAGACATAATTTTTAATCAAACTACAAATTAAGCAACAGGATACCACAGGTACATTTTAATTGCATGTTCTAAAATCAAGACATCACAAAAATACATTTAATGGAAACAGTATCCATAAAGTAATAAGAATTAATGTGAACTTAAAACCCATTGTGCATTACACACCATGTAACACATATGCATGCCAAGCATAAATGATAATCACATATTCCAATCTGCAAACAGCATAGGTCTCCTTGGGGTCACTGAATTCCTAGGAAGCAAAATGTTCAACACAGAGCTCAATGGTATATACCACAGCTGTGGTTCATGGGCATTTTGTTACACCACTCTCGCAGGTCCACATATCCCACCTATTTGTTCCCCCCCTCCCCCGGGAAATGGGGATGTCTTTAAGACTGTCCAGCGATAAGCGATTATGTGATTTTTTTCCACACGCTTTCTTTCTGGTCTGTGTTAGACAATCAATTTGGCACCTAAAGAGGAGAAAGGATTGCTAATTGGGACAAGTGTGGTAGTTGGAATAGAAAAAAAAAACATTGTACCATCCTGAAAAATAAGGAAAAGCTCAACATACAGAAAGGTCAGTGAGCTGCAGAAATTAGCTTCAGAAAATTGAAAGCAGTTGGGTTAGGTTTTTAATCTACAATAGGGGAGAAGCATTAGTAATAAAGGCATATCACCAGCACTTCTCATCCTCCCCCACTATTTATCAACCATACCATGGGACTTGCATGAACATTAAACACTGAACTGCAATTTTACAATATTCCTACTGGGCTTTGAGATTTATGAGAGCAACAGAACACACTTTTTTTATAGAAGCTTATGGTATAAAGGGAAAAACAATATAAACTGCCCCCAAAGACTTACAAGTGTGCTAGTTCTCCAAAAGTTAGCACATCCGTTATAAAACATGCTTAACTAAAAAAGCTGGCAGTCTAACAGCTAAATACTAATTGTGGGCAACATCCTAATTTATAACCATACCTTTCTAAGTACATCTGCTGCAATAAATGGGAAGATGAACTTTCATTATTTTTCCCCTACTGCCTGGCTATTAAAAGTGTATAAATATGCATCACAAGTATCCTCCATCTTCTGCGCTTTTTTAACGCAGGAAGTAATTCATGCTAAACGGGGAATATTTTGAACTGTAGATTAGCAAACCTGCTGTGTGTAAAATTTATTGAGAAGAATTTATAGGTGAGGCTACTGAGTTAGCAATCAACTGTTTGTAGGAGAGATCTGAGCTCAGACAAGAAGAAAGGTTATAGTTTGTTTCATCTCTTGCTGCATCTCTTTTGCACTGGCTGCACTGAGGAAGGCTGGTAGCAGAGAAGAAAGGAAGGCACAATACATAGCCAAGGCATACAGTTAACTGCAAATGTGCTTAAAGTACTCAAAGACTGATATATTTAGCATATTATATTTCATATGTTTATTTTTAGGCATATTAGACATCAAGCTCAAAGTGAGAGGGTTTTGAAGCAGTGACATATCACACCCTCCTCCTCCCTGTGCAGCAGGTGCCGCGGCTGCAGCGGAAGCAGCAGAACAGAGAGGCACAAATGATAGAAAAGGAAACTCGTCAGCAAAAGTTCAAGTTCTCTTCATTATGACAAAACAGGGTATGCTTTCACCCAGAATCTGGGGCTTTGGTGGTAACAATGCCAGTGGTTACATACAGCTATGGCAGTTATATTTTTCTCCTGCAGCTGTGCCCATGGCAAAAGAGAACTAAAACCATATGTTTTGTTACAGATAGTTGCTTTCCTCATCTTACGATGTGTGCTGAAGGTTAGTACTTCTGGTCAAGATTTTCAAAAAAGCCTGGGGGAGTTAAGTGCCAATTGCCATTGAAATATAATGAAACTGATGAACTTCCATTCCGTGACTTCTGTGCAAAATAAAGCCACAGTTGTGCAGCTTCCTCTGGATGAAATTTTCATTAAAGCTTGCAATTTTGGACACACAGTAATCATTGTCAACATGTAATACATATTTAGTAATCCTTCAGAAACACTGGTAGCTCTAGATAAAAAGAAGCTTTGTGTTAAAAAAAGGACCGTTATATTAAATGATTTTTTTTTCATATATGTAAGAACATTATTTTGTGTTATACTTCTGAGAGCTAATGATCATTGGGAAATCAACATTTTCAAGGGGAAAATTAATTAGTTTGTAGGTCATTTAAGAAATACTGCCTGAAAATGAAAAATTAGAGATAAAACATTTTCTAAAGACAGCATACCTTCATCTCTGGAATGAAACCAAGATAAGTCCACAAAAATTAAACTATTATTTATTTTGCAGTACAATGCAAATACCCCTTTGCCCAGGTTCTTCATGATTGCCCACAGTATTTTATCAAAAATAGATAAAGACCTTTGGTTGTATTAGAACATTTCATATGTGAGTAATTTTTGAATAAGTTTAAGATACTTCATAGGAAAGTGGTATTTCAGTCAAGGGAGTTTGCATTAGCTGCCAATGCGCGTGGTGTTTGGTCATGCAACAAGGATGCTATAAATGAAAGCTTTTCTATGGCCTACTTCTATTTCTCACTAATTTCAGTGGGTCTGCGTTCAACCCTAGAGACAATATTAAACTGTGGTTTTCCTCTGTTAAATAATTACAGGGAGACAGCACCTACTGACCGAGGCAGAGCTGCGGTGCAGGGGGCTCTGCCGCTGCTGCCAGGCACGTGCAGGCTGCAGAGCAGCACTGCTCCACCGAGGAATGAAGGAAGAGAGATGTGAGCGGAAGTTTTTCTTTTCCTATCGTACCCACTCACTGACCTTTTGGTAAAGATTTGCTAACCAAAGGGACGTGTAACTCCTGATCAACAAAAGAAAAAAAAAAAGAAAAAGAGAGAGAATCTGAATAGTTCATTCACACAAGAAGATGCTGCAACTGTAGTCAGAGAGTAGAATTTATCTGCACAGGGATTTATAGTTATTTAATTGGCAATTTTTAATTTTTTTTCACTAAATTCAGTCATTCTTGCCTGTCACTGTCAGGAAATGGTTTGCACAGAAATTACACGCTTGCAAAATTATCATTTAGAGCATAATAATTTACCCCAGTCAGACTTTTTTTTTTTAGAGTTGATGCATACACACTCACATATGTTCGTATTAAAAAAAAAAAAAAAGACTTGTCTCTCAGATTCCAGACTATGCCAATAGGGTTAACTACAAAAAAATGAGAGCAATAGAAGTGTTGCAGATCAAGTATATCAATGATAAAATGCGAATGATTTCATTGCTCCTACTTTGACATCTCCACTTTCCTGGCAGAATGCATTGTGAAATTCTGCAATACCCCTGGCACAGCCTGCACAGGCCATATCGCAGCAGTGGAAGCTATTCAGAGACTTAAAATGAACAATGAGAACTTTATGTTTTCATTACCAAAAGCGGGATGTACTGGATATGGAATCACTGAATCAAAACCCAAAGCAGCTTGGAGTCCTCTGTCATCGAGTTTCATTTCAGAGGGCACCATATTTTATATCTGTCATTTATGTGGGTCATTTTAAGCGATAAACTTTGACTTTTGAAATCACTCCATTTTTTCAAAGAGAGAGATTGGTTTAATTTTGAGCAATCACCTTGCTTCCCATACCACAGTTTAAAAACCCAAGAACGTCACTGAAAAGTGTTTTTTTTTTTTTTCAGCCTATCGTGTTTAGTTGAAAAATGTCCAAACAATTTAGCCAGCAAATAATGACACAAAACTCTAATGGCATTTCAGTGACAGATGCAGTGTCCTAACTTAAGGTGGCTTGAGAACGAGCAAATTTGTGCAAGGAGCACACATTCATCACAGAACTGGACCCTTGCAGCTTTTGCTAACTGTACTACTCTATTCTACATGTGTTCCACATGAAGCAGTTGTTGCCTTTGCTGAAACAAAGCCTTAGGAAAGAAGAGAATGAGAGCAAAATGAATGGCACCATTATTATAATTTTCAACATGTCATAAAGGGATGTCAAAAATCTGACAAGGTTACTTAAAGAAATAATAGACTTTCAAGTTGCCAAAATAAATCATTCTGACTGCCCAATGAAGACCAGAAGAGGTACCTAAGAAAGTAAAATTGTGTATTTTTAGCTTAAAAAAAAAAAAAAATCTTTTACTTTCCTTACTAAAGAATAATGTTAACCCATGCTCACTTTAATTCCTACCACAAATACCTGTATATTACAGCACGTCTGGAGTCTCCAGAACATTGGGGAAGGAGCTGACTTGTATAGCAAGGAGGTACCAAACAGTCTGCAAGGATGCAGTGCCTCACCTAAGGTGAATGGTATGGTACAGGCAGCCTACCAAGCACAGCCTCTGTAAGAGGGAGGGGATGACTAGAAAGTCTTGCAAAAAAGGCAAAGGGGATTTATCATCAAAACAGCAGTTTTTAAGGTCAAAGTCTGTAAAATCTACAGAGAAATACCATGATGTAATTTGGGACTTGGACATTCCGTGGGATGATTTTCCACACAAGTCTCATAGAAACAAGTAGGGAAACCCTGGCCCAGATTTGTTCACTATGCTCCAGCCTGGGCAGGGCAATTTCCTCAAAATAATATCTGTGGGACTGCAGGTGGAAGGGGAAACCACTGCAGAGGGGAGGAAATGCCTGTGTGACAGGGAAGAGCCCTGCGGTGCCGCTGCTCCAGCAGCTGAGGTCAGCCAGGACATTGCTCCTTCAGTTTATGCATCTGTTTGCAGAGATGTGCATTTTGTAACTAGATATGGAGCAGAGAAACATGTAGGGTAGCCTAAATTCAGCCAAAAATTGAGAAAAAAAAACAAAAAAAAAACAGAACAAAACAGAATCTTTGTTCCATCAGTGTAGAAAGACTGGATCCTGATCTGGGACCTCATAAGTTAAAGTACTTCGTACTTGTTTCTTTTGTACAGTTCCAGTCAACGAGGAGATTTTGCAGCTTGGAAGTCTGATAGGACATTGTGCAACAAGGACCATTTTTCTATTTTATATCAACATTGTTCCAGACTGTTATCATTGATAAAAATGATGAAGCCAGGGCTCTTTTGCTTATCACGTCCTCCTTCCCCATGGTAATTGCACAGCAATGGTTTCTGATTAATAGCAAGGACTTGTTCCTTGGTACCGTAGAGTTTTCAGACTTGCTGAGTACAGTACATTTT
The DNA here is from genome assembly GCF_964034855.1 of Anser brachyrhynchus. Classification (NCBI taxonomy): domain Eukaryota; kingdom Metazoa; phylum Chordata; class Aves; order Anseriformes; family Anatidae; genus Anser; species Anser brachyrhynchus. Next base: position 3,233,052 of record NC_137705.1, read on the forward strand.
ATTTCATTTCAGCTGTACGAGAAAGATGAGCTATGATACAGTGCCTGTAGAATTTCCTTTAAATCACCGATTGTCAATGTTTTAGGATGTGGTAAAAGTGGCACAAAAATGTTTACTTCCAGTCTCTGATAAAATAGTATTAAAAAAATGGATTAAATACCCTACAGTCATATTTACGTTCGTACGGATTTCCCATGTCACATAACTGTCCCTAGTACTCTTGGGAGTCCCCCATTTTCACACAAGGGCAGAATTTGTTTTTATAATATTGCTGAGGACAGATTTAGATCTTCAATTTTCTGTTCACAACTACATGCAATAGGCTGATCCTAGTATAGCTTGCAGAGCTGATCAGCAGGGACAGAAACACCGTACTTTATGGCAAATGGAGCAGATAAGCTCAGCTTTTCCGAAGAGCTGCGTGGCTACATTAATAACTTCACTGGTTGTTCTTATGGCAAGAAAAACAAAGTTATTTCCTCTAATTCCAAAGGAAATGTCAAGCCTGGAATATTCTCAATATTGTTTTCTGTTATTGTTAAAGCTTTATCACATGAAAGCATATTGCCCATTAACTTACTCCCTTGAGCCATCGTCAGTCCTTCTTCCGTGACCGGCTTTCCGCAGCCCTTGGCTGTGCAGGCCTTGACATAGAACTTGTACTTGGTGCTGGCGCTGAGGCCCGAGAGCCTCCAGCTGAGCGTGGACCGGTTCGCCACACTGATGTCACTCAGAGGCCCGACTTCACGTGTTTCATTTACTGAAAGAGAAAGGAATGTGAGGTCAGATCCGGCATCTAAAGCCTGCAAAGCCTCACAGTGCCAAGGGTGCTCCTGCTAAGGAGGCACGCTGTGGGACACCGCAGGGGTGAAGGCTGGGTGAGCACACTGCACCCTCCTGCTGAGCACCAAGATGGGATCACTCTGGCCCATGCCAACCTCCCCGTTGCTCGGTGAGCTATCACTGATCTTAAAAAGCTCCCTGATTCTAGATACGCACACAGTGAGTGGGAGGGAAGAATTACTGTCTCCTAGAACATTAATTATATATGAATTGCTTTTCGCTTTGCTTCCAAAACATCTGCAGACTTTCACCAGCAAGTTAACGGTGGCTGTTGTGTCTAGTTGCAGCTGGCAGCAGCAGCAGGAGGGGCTGTAGCTCCCAAACTGCGTGAATAGTTGGTCTGAAAGCAAGTCTTCTGTACATTCAGGACTTCAGATCTTACTCGATAACATGACTCAGGTGGCAATTACCTGCATTTCTGCCGAGCTACTGAGCAGGGAAGAGGTGCCTACTGACAAGATGTGAAAATCTTAATGAACACGGCCAAAGTGTTCTCACTACAAAGTGTTTTGTGTTGAAAAAATTTCAATTCAGTAAAAAGCACTGACAATTTATTGATTTTCTTAACTACCACATTAGGTATAACTTGTAAATATGAAACAACTGAATTAGCTAACAAAATGTAGAATAAGGTATGGCAGCAATGTGAGCTTACTTGTAACACGAACAGAAAACTTTTTGCTCTGGAAAATGACCTTGCCCTGCCCTCTAGCAGGCGGTGTGCACATCGCAGCTCGAAACAAGCTGCTCTGATGCTGTGGCTGTTACACAGATAAAGGAAACAGCCTTTCTCATCAGCCTCTGTTTTATATAGTTCTGCACATACAACACCCACCCCCACCCTCTTATTTTATTTTATTTTTAAAGAAACTAATAATGTTTGAATTCTAAAATCAAAAATCAAAACAAAACAAGCACATACTTATCTGGTACTGCAAAATGTAGCCAGTAAGGTGGCCGTTGGCCTTCTTGGGAAGTCCCCATGACAGAGTGACAGAGTCCTTGTCAAAGTTCATGATTTTCAGAAAACGGGGTTGTTCGGGGACTGAAGACACAGGGATTAGTTTACAGAGAGCACTGCACAGGTCTGTCTCTACATGTACTTGTTAAACGAGAATATAGTTTAGCTCAATACCTGAAGTTCCCCAAACTACAGTTCCCCTTTCTAGTGAACAGTTTTATGAACACTGGCGATTTTACAACCACTTTAATTTACGAAATCAAGTTGCTTTGTTACATGGACGATTTCAATTTACTCCCTCCCATCCCACTTTTTCTTACCTCCTTCTGGAGTTTCAAACACCACCGGAGAGCTTTCCGGTCCATCACCCTTGGAGTTGTAAGCCAGAACAGTCAAGCGGAATTCACTGAAGGGCTCCAGACCAGGAATCATCCCATAGTTTCTGTCTCCTACAAACGTTAGGAAGTGCTTCTCTGGGTGATGCCTTTTCCCATCCAGCATGCTTTTTGTTTTCCACCAACTGACCTGCATTGAGATTGGCATTTCTATAACTAATTACCTTTGATGGGGCTGAATGCTATATTGATTTCTCTCATCTTCCCAGAAATGAGAGATTGTGATCTATCATTGACAGAGGATTCATTTAATAGTTTGTTAAACTGCATGCAATTAAAGAGAAATTCATAACCTTATAGCCACTTAAATGTCCACGAACTCTGTCCCTTGGTATTCCAAACCAGAAGACTTTGACCAGTGTGCTGTTGACAATATCCACTGAGACGCCGGAAGGAGCAGCATCTGGAGCTGTAAAAACAGGAGCGATGCATATTAAAGATGCTTACGGGAGCTCAGTTTCACACCATTTGTATGCTACAGGGCTTGGCTTTCCAGCTCAAGCTGTGCCAGCTCATGCAGTCTTCCTGCAGGCAAGAAAAAAGTCATACCACCTGCATCCAGTGGGTAAAACAGGCCAATAAACATTATTTTGCGGTATCAGAGCTTTCTGCTGAGGGCTGGAATACAGGTGCACTGGGACATATGAATTTCTACACCAGTATTTATGATTTCCTGTTTCAAGTAATGCTTACAGTAGTGAGAAGAATAAAAAAAAAGAAAAAAAAAGATTAACACAGCATTCAAAAAGGCAATCATAGAGTGGTTTTTTTTTTTTTTTACAATCAATTTCATTTTATAGCTAAACTCATTAAACAGTAGGATTTTAATCACTGCACAACAGAGAGAGCTATTACAGAGCCTAAAAAAAGGGGGAAAAAAGAAAAAAAAAGGAATCCACTGACAACTGAATAGTAAGGAAGATTTTCCAGTGATAGAAGCAGATGTAAAATTAGATCCACCCTAGACACACAAAGCAAACACGCACGCTGTGGTGTCTCTTTATTCTCACTATCCTCCACCTCTTCTGTGATCCAGCAAATGGAGGAGAGGAAATATCACCAGGGCCCCCCCCAGTGTCTACCTCTCGCTGGGCAGGGGCTGCGCTCCAGCCCAAGGCCATCCCCAGCGCCAAAGCGCGATGCTGGTGAAAAACTCAGGAGGTTTTAAAATCAAACTGGAACTTTTTGACCATTTGGCATCACGTAGGATGAATGGAGCCACCTCACCACGGCTGCTGCAGAAGCTGCAGCAAGAGGAGAGGTGGCTGCAGCACCCCCAGTGACCACGGCGGTGGGAGTGCTGGCTGCAGGAGATGGCCGACAAATGCAGCTCATGGCCGTCTGGGCATCTCACTGAGCATAAAACACATGCTGGCCTTAGCAGGGTAAGCCACTGTAGGCTTTCCAAAGGCTATTCAGTCTGTCAGTTTATTTCATTTTGGGGAAAACAGTTGAAAGATTTCAGATTCTGCATGGGATGAAAACTGTCTGCCTTTAATAAGATTAATTGGCAGATCTGAAAGGCAGAGCTCTCGCTGACACCCCTGCCAACTGTTCCCAGCCTCTGCCACTAAGCGTTTGCAAATGCAATAACCATTTGTATTTGGGATCAGGGAAGCTTGGCACCCCACACTACCTGGCCACCAGGCTGTTTACTCCCTCAGTGATATAAATCCTTAAATCCTACAAAAAAGGTTCTTTTTTTTTTGAGGTGGTGGTAGTGCTTAACTGGGTTGCTTCCTAAAGGGAGGTTGGCATTTCATTACTGCAAATGGATACATTTCCAGTCGCCCAAATACCTTCTGTAGCCATGTAGTAAACACCAAAGGGGAAAGGCTGCTTTCAGAAATGCTGGGATGGCCCCAGGAGTGCCATTATCTGGTGTCCCACAGATCATATAAGGGTTGTCACAGCCCCCGTGACACCAGCATTAATTCTATTAGCAGAGAAATCCTCCTTCATGCTCACCTCTCACAATGGGAGATGATTATTAAGGCCCACCATGAAATTGGAGCTAGAAGAGGACATGTAAAGGGTCAGTATCAGAAGTGGTGGCTGTGACCTAGAGCAGCCCAGGCAACTATTATCTGAACGTGGGTAGCAAGGGGAGAAAGCTGCTGTGGTTTGGCCCAGACTATGCACAGTTGGCAAAGCCCAAGAGCAGAGGTGGACCAGTGCTGAGAAGCTCCATGGAGAGGGCTCGGAGCAGGAGCAGGCGCAAAGCTAGGCCTTGCGGTGGAAGAAGATTTCTCCAGAGACAGGGGGAGGCCTGGGAGGGGGCTGTGCCACCAGGGGGGCACAAAAAGCTGCTGGACAGAAACCCAAGCTAAAGGTTTGTCCCACTGAGCTCAGCACAACTAGTGCTGCAATTCACAGACTTCTTCATGGACTGTGGCCTTCAAATGACTAGCCACATTAAATCAGCACTGAGATGAATAAAATCACAAGGGATGTGTCCACAAAGCTGGAGTCCACTGTGCCCAGCACCAGAAGTGGCTGTGTGTCTGGCAGCCCAGCACTCTCAGCAGTTGTATTTGGGCATTTTGGCCGCAGGCTGCCCAATCTATTGCTCCCCGTCCAAACATTTTGTATCACAAGACTCGCTCACACAGCACATTTTTCACGGGAAAGTTCCTGTTACTTACTGTCCTCTCCCGAATATCCAGTGGTGACGTTTGGTTCAGGACCGGCTCCTAAATTATTTACTGCTTGGACCTTGATCTCGTAGGGCACGAAGGTGGGGGTGTTCCTCAGGGTAAGGGAGTGTTTCTTCACCAATTCTTCGTTCCAGTCAGTCTCGACGCCCAGCTGCCGCCAGCTGACTTTGTACTCCAGCCCTGGCCCATTTCGCTCCGTGGGCTTCAACGGCTGCGGGAGAATGGGAGATGTTAAAAGAAACCGCCAAGTTGTTGGGGTTGGTTTATTTTGTTTTGCTTTGATTATTTTTTTTTCTGGGATGTAAACTGCATGCCTTTTAGCACAACTGAAATGCATATTTTGGCATAAGGCTATTTGTGCCTTTTAGTACAGCTAAAATGCATTTTATCTTAGAATTTTATCTAGCACAGCAAGTTGGGTCATTAAAATTTAGATTTGTTCTAAATATGCACCAAATGCTTGAAATTATGCCTGGTCATTTAATGGGCAACTGCTGTGCTATCAGTTCTTACTGATCAGCTGAAGACTTCGTCACAGCATGGTTCTCATCTAATTAACACAAATTTATAAAATATTAGAAGACATATAACAATGGCTTGTCACGAGACATAACTCCAATTGAATTTCTTTCTCTGAAAGTGTACCTCTTTAATTAATAATGGTAATTGGTCACATGCATTACCCCAAAATGATGTGTGTGTGTGTGTGTGTGTTGGGGGGAGGTTACTAGTCCATTGAAACATCTGTGGGTATTTTCCACCACATAACCTACTCTTAAAAATATTTAAGTGATACGTTATACATATCAAACACATAATGCCTGATAGGTAGCCAAGACACACACAGAGCCCAGATCAGCACACCTTGGTCAGAGAAGTGCAGAAGCCTGAAATGAAACCACATCGACCGAGTGTCAGCAGAGCACCGTGTCCCACCGACCGGCTCACCCGCTGATTCTCATGCGTGAGGACTGAAGGCAATGCAAAGAGCATCCATAAAACTTGAACAGCCCTCAGCAAGGCATGCCAAAAAACAGTGTTGTTACATGGTGTTAATTTATCCTATGAGTGGACTCACCAAAAACTCATTGGATTCTGTTCAGCTGGGGCAGGACAATTATAAGCAAACCTAGCTCTGGGGCATCTGCAAATTTCCTTTTACTTGCTCTGAGGGTACAAGGACCAAAGCCATGCACCCTTCCATTTAGGACCTTCAGGATGACTGTGGTGAAAGGTCTGGTATGCCAGACAGCTTTCTAACAGGCAGTGCTGGGTTGAAGCTCCTCCACAGCAAAGATCCCAGGGAATGGGATTTGCAAGAGAAGCTGGAGAAGTAAAAATTCCTACTCAAAAATAACTTCTGGTTTGGAATTAAATTTCAGCACTGCTTGACTCCTATTTTGATCTCCCTTAATGCTGCAAATCCTTGGCTGAAAAGCTAGTCACTAATGCTCATCTGGTCTCTTAATCCAAAGTAGGCAGATTAACATCATTTTGCAGTCTTTGTCTGCCAGAAATAGTTTTTTTTAGCAAATTCAGTGCCTAGCATTTTCTCTGGAAAGTGTGCAGAGAACACCATAAATAAATGAACATCCTGTTTATGACATTTAAATGATTCAACGAGATTTAACAAAGCCTGTCCATCCCATTCTCTCTCTTTAGCCTCAATTTTCACTTTTACTTTTGCCGTGTCTGAGCTGGGATTATTGGCAGGGAGGGTGGTTCCTTCCCTGCTCAGCCAAGCCTTCAGCCCACTGCTGGTCCCAGCAGCATCACCCACCCATGGTGAGTACCACCACTCTGCTTCTCCTCCAAGGAGCAGGTTTATCTTCCCTGACCCTGGACTATGGCAGTCAGCAAAAATACACTTTCAAATCCAAGTCAACAGATCTAGAGGGCCACCTCCTTTTTGGCATGATTATAGCTCAAAGTGCAAATTTGCACTGGGGAAACATTTATTGTTCTTTGCTGCGAGCAGCAGATTGAGAAGTAAATCTCATGTAAATTGTGTTTAATTCAAGCCACAAAAAAAATATGCTTCCTTCCACAGTTGCTGAAGCTTGTGTTAAATGGAGGAATATATATCTGTCTAAATTGTTGGCACAGAAGCTGTAAGCTTAAAAGCCAGAGAAATTGAAGTCTGGAAACCATCCTCAACACTTTTATATGATTCCTTTGACACACGATCAGGAACTGTATCTGCACTCCTTTAGCTTGTGGTGTAGAAATTCAAGCTCACGTTTTCTTGGCCAGGTGATCTGAGTCATTTTCAAACCTCCAGGCTCAAGGAGCAGAAACTCTCTGCAAATGGTCCTCACCTGGCCCTGGCTACTCCTCCTGCAGAGCAGGGTGAGACCACAGCTATTGCAAGCACTCCCTTGAATGCAAGAAGCACAGAAGAGGAGCATACTCTGGGCAATTCTCAGTGTACATGCAGGACCTCTGTATTTCCTTATAGCCTGAAAAGTTTAGTTGTAAAAAATTGCCTTTTGAAACAAAAATTAAACTAGGGATGGAAACTCAGATGTCATTTAAGTCAATGGTAATTTTACCTTTGACTTCAGTAGCATCAGTGATTCTACCTATGGAATTTGCTAGTGTTTCCTAAAAATCATTAACTTTTAATGGGAGGAAGGGGAGATAAAGTCTAGGGAACCATTATTTCTCTCTCTCTCTCTTTTAAAAAATGTATTTACATTAAAACAACATCCTGATAAATTTCATGCTGCCCTAGGAACTGCTGCTTGAAGAGAGGACCTATTCTCAATATTGTAGAATTGACAGACATGTTTGCATTACCTCCCATTTCATCACCATTTCATTTGGTTCAGAAGCTTCAACTCGGATGTTTTCTGGGTTCTTGTCAGGAGCTGGAACCACACAGATAATAAGGTTAGTATCCATATTTCTGTTTTTATTTGCATTTGTTATTTAAATAGTAAACAAATATGTATTTATTAAATGCATATTTTAAAACTTTTCTTGTTTCTGTATTTCTGAGAGCGAAAAACACCTAAACAAAGAGTGTTCATGAGCTTAATTACTTGGATCAGCAAAAGCTGCTGTGAACGAAACGAGTTGTTTATGCAGTTTTGATTCCTAAGTGCCCCTGTTGGTTGGAGCCACCAGCTAACATGAAACTGTGACTTTTGGATTTCAAAGCACCAGATGTAGGGGGATTATTAGGAAGAGCTTTTTCTCCCTTTGGGGATAGTAAACAGAAGGTATATCATTAGTGGGGCGCACACAGCTGAAAAGCTGAAGAAAGACCTGGAATTGAAGTGAAAGGGGAAAAAAAGAAAGAAAAATGCCGGGGAATGCAAATGCCAGGTTGAACAGTTGGCCTCTAAAATGACTTTCAGGAATACAACATTTTCTGTTACGGTGAGAAATGCACTGTGAATGAACGCTTTTGACAAGCTTATAGCTGCTGAAAGGCTCCCCATAAATCCTGAAAATTCTCTCTAGCACCTGCTTGTCCATAAATGGCTGCAATGGGCCTTAAAAGCGCAAAATCAGCAGAGTTCAGGAAAGCTTTGTGTTACAGGTATGTGGGTAGGAAACACACTGCTGGCCATGGCAACATAAATTCCTCATTTTGGCATCCCCAGACTGATGTCGGCAGCTGCAGGGGTGAATCCTCTCTTTGGGGAAGCTACTGCCTTGGCATGCAGGACGGCTGGATTTGGCTTTGTGGTGTGCAGAATGCTTTAGTGTTTCATCTCCTACCATGCCCATTGAGCAGAAAAAGTAGCACAAGCAACCTGACATCTTTATGCCCCTCAGAAGGAAAAGAGGGCAATGCTGTTCCTGCTAAAGCATTAAGAATATTCACATAAAAAAAACTAGATGGCAGTGTTTACCAGCTGGAGGCGTTGCATAGCGCAGCGATGGTTTACTAGGCTGGCTCCTTCCAACAGCATTCACAGACACGACACGAAACTGGTAATTCATGTATGGGACCAGGGTCAGAAGGGCTGTGGTGTCATTTCCCGGGGCTCGGGTCAGCTCCTGCCACCTCCCCGGCTCCCACTGACTCTCTTCATACTCTATAATGGACTCTGGGGAAGAGAGAAAACAAAGCAGAGGAAAACAGGCAGCACCCGTATGAACTGCTTATAAATAGCAGGATGGAAATGAACTTAGAGCAAATTAACTGTCACAGGAAAACCGATTAAGGACGGCTTTGAGCACGGTTTGATTATTCTGACAGCCGTGATGTGTCATTATGCTAAAGGATGTAAGGTGATGCTACCAAAATCCTTCATACCATTAACAGGGCTGTTATGGCTGGCCCCAGCCTTCCAAGATAGTCGAACACTTCGGTTTTGATGTTCTGAGAGCTGCAGATCTTCTGGTGGATCAGGAACATCTGAGACACAACAAAGAGCTGTCAAGAGCGTGGCAATTATCCCTGTTTATTTGGTATTTTTGAAAGGACTGGAACAGCAAGCTCCAGTGAAGGCAGTTGTAAAACATCTTCTTATTTCAAAGTGGACAGGATTAGGAAAGTAGGAATTGCTTTTAAAGATCCTGCTTTGTTACAGAAAAACACACTGAGTTTTCTGTTTCTGCTTTCTCCCCTATAAATGCAATATCCCTTCTACAAGTGTATTTCCATCTACTCTCATTATCTTGCTTAGAGCAACAGATTTTTCTTTGCAAATCATCACTAGGATTTATATAATCACTAATAGATATTGACACTGCTCTCAGCAGAAAGTTATATTAGAATCGCTTGGATTTACTGTGGCGCAAACCAGAGTGCTAGGAGGAGGCTTGGCTCTCACAGTTATTGAACCTGGCTTTCAGAGCATGAGTGAAAGGATAACATTCATTATCCCAGCCATGGGGACCTATATTAAAAGGAAACAACAAAATTCATTACTTGCCAGCTCAATTAGTGCTGTCCAGAGAATATATCGAGTCAGTTGTGTAGCTCGTGGTTGTTGTGATAACTGCACTGCACCTCCTGGGGACTAGCGTGGGACTACCCAAGCCTTGAGCACAGGACTATCCTGCTGCTGCTCTGCACGCACTAGAGCTCGCTTTTTATGTACGCGGTTATCAATTTAAAATCTGATTATATTGGATTAGCTTGGTAATTGGATTGTATAAAATCTGATGTAAAAGAACAATTTCTTATTGCAGGGGGCTGATGGTTACCCCTCATCCCTCCAAAGTCGCACACACTAGTCCTCCTTAAACATGTAGTCCTGAACACAAAACTGCATTCACCAGGAAAACAATCTCAGAGCTTGTGCAGGAAGGCTTCCTGGGCATGAAGCTAGAGTTTCAAAATCTAAAAAATGTACGGACCAACGAAATGAAATTACGCAGCTCTTGATGGGTGTTTGACCTCCTTCTGCCCCAACGTTCTAACTACATTTTGGTTGATAATGTCATTTCTTACAGGAAAAGCATCTGCCTCAATGAATAACACTGTCCCTGTCATTGTGAAAGCAATTAGTAGGGACTAAACAGAGTTTTTAAAATAACAACCTTGAGGTTGTTTTTTTTTTTTTTTTTTATATCTCAGGGTACATCAAAAATTTTAAAAGAATATGTTTGTGTGCTATGGTATATGGTGCTATGATTTTGTATTTGAAGACAGTGATGGTATATCTTTGAGGTATCCATCCTGCTATCTGTTCATTAACAATAGAACAAATACCTAGAAATATTCTAACAGAATACATCTTCTGCGCTCATTTGCCCATATTTTGATATCTCCATCTGTTCCATGTTTAGTTCTTTAGTCATCTCACAGGTCTTTCATTGCAAAAGAAGCCTGAATTGTTTCATTTGGAAAATAACAGATATTGTTAATCCACCAAGACCTTTCTTATGTACAATACATAAGAAAAAAACAAGCACAAGAATGTTTTTCCCCTTCTGTAAATCAACTTTTTAAAAAGAAATAAAATGCTTCATGAAATTTTCATAAGTAATGTAACAGTTTACAAACATTTTGAATTATATACTACTAAAGAACACAGTACCGTAAATAATGTGCATAGCATCTTCTTAATTTACTATTTACTAAAAAATACCATTCATTTAAAGTGTGAAAACATCCTGAAAGTCAGACTGTCTTAGCTCCTGTTAGCAATCACTGACAGAAATAAACAAAAATATAAAACAAACAAACCCTGAAATTAAAACAACACAAAACTCTCAGCAAAATAGCATTCTAGTGATTCTCTGATGTCCTTAGGTAAATGTTAGAGGCTGATGTTGCAAAGGACTGCACATCACTACACAAGTTCATCTCCTTAATTTTGAGCAGCCCTTCAGGACAGGAGACTGGTGGTAAGGATGCTCAAAAGCAAGGTCAAGCTTCAGACTCTGTGGGTCAAGTCCTTTCTCTGCTATGAATTTGCTGTTTGCCACTGGGCAATAATTTATTACTGAGGTTTGGTAACTGAAATGGGTAAAAGAACTAATTAAACAAAAGTGCACACACTATTGCACCAACCTGACTGCACACTAGGAAAATATTCTCTTACCAAGAACAATTAACCGTGATTCCGCTGCGACACTGTCTAGGGAAGTGCTAGCCACACACGTATAAACTCCTTGATCCTCCAACGTCACAGTTGAAATGAACAGTGTATCCATGTCCATAATTATCCTACAGGGCAAGAAAAAAGGCACATACAATTAAAAAAATACATAGAGAGAAAAATATGACACTGTTCACTGAAAAACAGTTCATGAAAAAACTTGGTAAGGGAACATTTTGAATAACATAATTGCATGTTAGGCTTATTATTTTAAAATGCGATTGTAGTTGTATTATACACTGTGCTGTAGACTATTATTTGTATTTTGTAGCAATTTAGCCTGCATGGCTGGAAGTTGGCATGTCTCTCTTGATCTAAAAAGAGCCACATTGATATGCATCAGCTGAGGGTTTGGCACATAGGGTTTTGGCACATCATTAATGAGGGAAATACACGGGCTTTATATATACATTTTTAAGAGGGCTGAGTAAAACCCAGCATTCCCAGCCCACGTGTGTCACGTCCTATGCACCAGGGGCAGTTGGCCTTAATCCAGGCCCATGGGTTCTGTCAGGGTGAAGACTGATCTGGTCTTTACCTGGTACTCTCTCTCTACCTTCTGTGGCCTCAGCAGTATCCTCTTCCACCCCTCCTGCACTGCAGCATTTAGGAAATCACCTTTCTGCTGTGACTCATTAATAAAGACATCAGTGTGCCCACTGTGGGACCTTTCATATGGAATAAAGTCTAGGCTCCATCCCATTAAAGGGCCAAACAGGCATAAACACAGGAAAATATTAGTTCAATCCAAGGGGAGAAACAAAATCACAGTTGACTACACGGAGTTTAGAGTTATATTTCTGGGTTAAACCAACATTTATACAGCATTATACGATGATAGTGAAAGAGAGTAAACAAAAACAACAGTAATAATAATTTTCCAGTCACAGCTTAAAACTCATACAGATGCATATATATTTATGTAGACAAAATGCAGATCTATTCATATATCGCATGAAGAATTCCTGCAGATATAAATTTGCATTTCAAGCTATTAAGTTTCATGTTTATTAATACTCATGTTCCAGCACTATACAGCATTATTTCAGCTGAGCTCGAGAAAACTCTTGTTCTTCCCTGCTTACCTGCTGTCTTGCGTGCTGTTGACTGGCAGCTGATCTCCATCTTTCCTCCAGGATAATTTGAAGCTGTTTTTCAAGTGTGAATCATACTCAGACTGACATTTCAACAAAATCGAATGTGATTTCAACACTCGGGGGTTCTTCGGAGTAACGACAATTTTTGTAGCATCTGGTTGATCACAGAAAACACTTTGATTAGGAGAGAGAAACTATTACATTAAATTTTCACCAAGCACTTCATATATAAAAATCAACCTCAGGAGCAATGATCATATCTTCATCCATCTATCTATCTCTATATACAAACATTTCAAGCGGAGGAGGTTGGTTTTGAAATGGAGATTTGACAGGATATAATTTTATATCTTGAAAATTTCTATTTTAGTTCAGTCCCAACCAACATATTCAAGAAACACGCGCGCAAACACACAAAGTCACAGGTGAAAATCCTTGTTAGCAGACTGTTATGAAATGGATGATAAAAAAAGCTTGAATATGATTTTTATGTCCAATTGTCATTTGAAATAGGCTTTGGCAATGACCCAAGAAAAATTACAAGCTTATTAAAGTCGAGTGAGAAAAAAATATTGCAATCAAGTTTGTTCTTTTAATTGACTCTAATCTAAATGCAGAAACAGATGAATAAGTAGGAAGAAAGCACTTGGCTGCACTTCTCTTTACAGTGAAATATTGCTTTGTGAGAATTTTATTGTACATTTTCATGTTTATTATAACTGTAAAACTTACAAAGCAAAGAGACTGGCCTGAAATAGAACACAAAAAGACTTCTTGAGTTAGTTACAGCAAATCTGCATCTGAGAGTGCTTTTGAGGACTTTGTTAATTGAGTATTGAAGTTCATGGTTTTTTTCCTCCCCCTGTGTTAACAAATACTTGTCAAGCTGATAGTCTGGCAAAGGCCCACTGCAAAGCCCCGTCACTCATCCTGCTACAATGCGCTTGGTGTTTTACCAAGTTTTGGATGTACCTTCTGATCAGCGTGTTGGAAGCAGCATTAGGAGAGGAGGAAGCCCATGGCTTTGAGAAAAGCAGCTGGGGAACCTGTCTGTCTCAGCAAGGACTCTACCAAGGTCATGTACATGAGGAGGGCTCTGAGCCCCAAGAGCCACCCAAGAACCTGCTCTGAATGTAACAAGGCTGATGGCAAGAAGGAAGGAAAATCCTTTCAAGATAATAAAGTTGAAGGATTTGGGAAATAAGCTGCAAGTTTTTGGTGGCTTGTGTAGCTTCTGCAAGTGTCAAGAAGAAGGTAAACATCACGTATGAGCATGGAGAAATCACAAACAAAAATAGGGGTAATACTAACTGCTACACATATGTGAGACCTATGGCAATTTTAGGTCTTAATGTACAGAGAATTTATAACCTCATGGAATATATCAGTATCTTGGACTGAGTTTTTACTAAGTACTTATTTAATGAAAAATTGTAAATACCAAAGGTCTTTCTGTTCATAAGTGAGATATTACCTCTTATATCCAGATTCGCTGTGATTGCTCTTTTTCCAACCGAGTTTGCAGCCCAGCAAGCATATGATCCTGAGTCTTCTTTCTTTGTTTCTTTGATCTCTAGGGTGCCATTTTTATTTAATTCGTAGCGTAATGCTGAGAGTGGCTCTATGCTATCATCCTTAGTCCTAAAGAGGATAATAGTTACAGCTTATTTCTGGGGTTGTAAGAACTATTATTTCATAGAAACATAGAATGGCTCAGATTGGGAGGGACCTTAAAGATCATCTAGTTCCAAACCCCTGCCATACGTTTTCATATTTCATGGTTTGCAGATAGTGCAGGGGACTCAGGAGTCTGGGGTCAGCAAGTCACTTTACCTACATGCAGGCAAATCATAAAGGGACATAAGCTTTCTGCAAACCTAAAATACACTGACAGTGTCTACCAAGATCTTTAAACTACTCTGGCTGAGTCTATAATCCATAGCTGTCACGTGCAATTCTATTGCACCTGTCAACTGCTATGGCAGTCCAGTGATTTCCAACTGCATGGAACCATTTCCACGTGAACGTGCTCTGCAAGTCATTGCCTTTCAACGCCAGCAATGTGTCCAAACTTTACAAATTACCAACGTTAAACTAAGACTGATGAAGCTGTAGCAGGATTTGGCTACATAAGGCATGGTTCTGCTTATGAATATCCCAACACCTCTTCACACAGGAATTGAGGACTTTCATTAACTTTTTTTCCGCCCCCTCTTTAAATCAATGTGGCAAGGTTCTTGAGGAAAAGTACATTTTTTAAACAGGATACCTATTTTAAACATAGTTTAGTTACAAATTGCTAATTCTAATTCCACAACATGAGCACATTTTTTAGTGTTTGGGAAGCCTGCATGAACTTGTTTCACTTGAAGAAGTCAGTTCTCAGTAGCTTACCATCTAATATCTGCTGCAGGCGAGGCAAAAATTTCACAGTGCAGGAAGGCACTGTAACCCACAACTGTGGCATAGTTTTCACCATCTGAGGTCAGTATTAAGGGAGCAATATCTGCAAAACAGAATGCAAAACAAGCAGCACTCAACTTCAGAACTGGGAATATACAGTCCCTGCATCACACCCTTTTCCCACCATAGAAAGGTCAAAGGCTTGGTCACTTAGCAGGAATTTCACTGCCTTTTTGCTCCTGCACTGAGCAACTGAGTTCTCATAAGCCTCAATGACAAAGATAACAGTGATTGACTTCTGGACATGTCAGACCATGAAAGCTCAACTCCAAGACAAAAAACAGACCAGTTTTGCTTCCTCTAGAGACCTCTCTTATTAAATAAATTCCCATGACAATCCATCTTCAAAGAAGAGGCTCAGTATCACAACTGAAATTAAAGATTAACAATACACAGTACATTTAATAATTCAAAAACACAGTTGTGGCCACAATCTAGTCCCCAGTGGTCTTAATACATTTGAATTCCAAAGGTTTTGAGCCTAAAACAACAACTACGTTGTTAAAATAAAGAATATATCAATGCTCATGACCGCTCAAGCTAAGCGTATAATATTGCCCACGATAAGGCATGTTGCACTACTTTGGACAACATATTTCTTAAAATCCAGGGCCAATGCAACAGAATAGAGAGCTGGTTATAACCCCAAAACAATTCTGAAGATTTAAGAGGTATCAAAATGGGACGCTTTAATTACATCTTTCTTAATAAACGTGAAGAGGTGGGACACTACTCACTGAGGACATTCACGTTGGCGCTAGCAAGGATGGTACCATGCTTGTTGCTGGCCTCGCACTGGTACACGGCACTGTCCTGAAGCTGAAGGTTGGTAAGGCTGATCTCTCTGGCAGAGATTCTCCCTCTGAAGGTCCTGCCTGGAAAGAACCAGACCCTGTCAATTTTCAGTTAAAACCAAACCAAACCAAACAATATAGGAGTTTCAAAACAGTAGTGATAACACCAACACACTTGGGAGCAGGGCCTGTGCTCCTCAGACTCGTTGTCCTTTGTGCTACTTCTGAAGCACTAAAACCAAGAGCCCTCAAAAGCACGAGTACCACCCCATATCCCAAGCAGATGGGAGCAATACAGGGTTAGCTACTCACAGCCACTCCACACCTGCACCGCTTTCACCTCCCTTCAAGTTCATGTTTAAATAGAAGCTTTATTAATTAAATAAATATGAAAATATGTTTAAACAGATGTCACACAAGACATCATTCGGTGCATTAGGCTTTGTGCATTCCAAGGGCACAACACAGACATGTCCTACCTGACCACCTCCTAAAGAAGGCTGTAGGACCTTGTACTTACTGTCAATGGGCATCCCGTTAAGTTTCCACTGAATGGTTGGCTCTGGGTTGCCAATCGCCTCGCACAGCAGCACAAGGTTTGTTCCTACGCTGTAAACACCACCTTCGGGCTCCTTAATCCACCGAGGAGGCTCTGTAAAGAGGGGACATGGCAGGTAGCAGGTGACACAGCAGGACAAGTCTGGCTGCTATTACCGTGGTTCTCCAGGAGATGGCAAACGCTGCCAACAGTTGCCACCAGCTCCTAGCAGCCTTTTGTGCAGCTGGAGCATACTTCTTGCAAGCCAATGCTACAAAAGGTAAAATTAGCATTAGTATTCAACAATTTCTGTCCTTCAGGCTTTGTAAAATGCAAATGTCAGAGGGAAGAGTGTAGGAAATGGGCAGTGTTTACCGAAGTGGAAAACAAATGCAAAGAAGATGAGAGGTGAGAGGCTGGGGAGGGAGGTAAACCTAATGGTGTCAGCATTTTCACAAGGACCCTCAGATATGAGACTGTGGTCTCTGAAATGACGTGAGACTATTTCAGCAACTCAGACAAGATGCAAATAACCATTCAGCTCGAATACTCAGCAGACATGAGCAAATGGCTTGTATCAGCTTGCCCAGGAGCAGCCGGAAGGCAGAGCGTGATGATGCAGAGGTGATGCTGATCACCTCCATCTGCTCATCTGTGGGTGCTGAGGAAGTGCATTGTGCTTTTCAATATCCCGGTTTTCCACCCTATATTCAGCCCATATGCTGATCCATAACATATTTAGATATGATGAGACATTTTCTGACCACTGATTGAGGACCAGTCCTGGAAAGTCCCCCACAGGGTGGTGGTAGAGGAGCAGCGGTTTGCTCCTGCATTCCTTGTGCCCTCCTCTTCCCCCAGCACTGCCAGCTAAACCAGAGCAGCCCCTGAGCATCAGCTACTCAGAACTCATTGGAAAAACAACCAAAAAAAAACCACCACAACCGTAAGGGAGGGAAGAAACAGAGAGGAAAAATAAATCATTAATCTCATGACAGCTTTCTGATATCTACAGACCAAATGCAGATCCCTGAGCCTGCATACATTGCAGAGGGTGGCCTTAAAAACAAAACAAAACAAAACAAACAAAGAACAGCCTTGTATTTGTCATTACCTCTTCCTGAGAAGCAACAAACTTCCACATTTTAGTTCCAGACCTGTCACTACCTCTTATGCTGGCCCTAAGCAGATCACTGGACCCTTCCTCCCTGCCTTCCCTATTTGAAAAGATGAGCTAATGTATGGGATACATGAGGATTCATTAGTTAATGCTCATAATACGCTTTGAAGATTAACAGAGCTGTTGCTTGGTAATACATCTCCAGATGTTATCAGTGTGATATATTAAAATAAAACGTCATAGCTCACAGATATATTAAAAAATACCTCTGATGTGTGATAAACAAGAGCTTCTACACAAACTCCACTATTTCCACAGTAGAGAACCCACGTAGAGGCATTGACTAGCAACAGCTAAAGAATGAATTAAATGTAAGACACCAAAGCTTATCAAAAAATATAACATCCTTGCATTTCATTCACAGTACAGATTTCTTCTACTGCCTTCCTCGCTGGAGAGCTGGTTGCCCTCCTGTAGTGCAGCACGTAACATGACCATACTTGCTATGCTTCCTTTTATTTGACTCCAGGAAAAACCTGCATGCAGCAGAACATTTTGGGTTTGCAGATCTCTTTCTTTCTCTCTCATACATTATACATACATCAGAGAAAGACAGTCAAAGGCATGGAGGTGAAAAGGTTTCTAACAATCCTAATGAATTTTTCTCCCCCAACTATGTCTGCCACAAGCACTGTATTTGAGACAGGATGTTTTGGAGGAGGTGAGACACTAAGCAAAACCTGGATACAAACTACACTATAGATCCCTTCCTATTTTAATTTGTGCATACACTTTTGAAAGTGAGCTGCAGATATATTACACTGCAGTATGGGAATTGCTGTGGTTGCCCCAAGGAAGTGATGCAGCTATGAAGCTTCAGTCAATGAGATTTTGTCGAGTATGAAATGTAATTTCACAGAAAGACTGAAGAACCTCTCTCCTTTGTGGCAGATATGCTATAGTACTTATAAGCAGATAAAATGTAAGAATAACAAAATATACACATACAGTCTAGCAACCACAATAACCTGTGGTTGGACAGACAAATCTGCAGTTAATCTGCACAAGCAAAATGGTATAGCATATATTTCACTGCATAATGTGTTCTTCTAGGTAAGAGTTATAGATGTGGGCCGCCCAATCAAGAGATTTATGTCTTTATGGGAACATAATGAGAGGTCTGAAAACAAAAGGGATCTAAAATGGTCATCTAGTCCATACTTCTGCAACAACACAAGTTCACCTACACCTAGAGCATTCCTGATGGATCCAAAACTCCACAGCCTCCTGTGCTGTCTACAGCAGTGCTATCCTTTCCCTCATAACTAGAACAGACTTAATGTTAACCAAATTCACCTCACTGTAGTTTAGATCTATTGTATTATGCCCAGGGGAGACAGGGAATGGTGTGTTACTGTGAAGAAACTTTTGTGCGTTTGAAGGCTGTTATATGTACCCCGGATTCATTCTTTCCTAAATTAAATATATCTATCCATTTATTCTCAAAGGCCACATTTTTGAGATCTGTGACTACCCTTACTGATTTTTCTGTATTGTCTTGAGTGAACCCCATCCTCGATGTGAAACTGGATGTGTTACGTGAGGCCTTATCAGTTCTCAGTAGTTATTCTTTTGTTTGTTTATTTGTTTTTACAAACAACACTTTTCTTTAACCTTTCCAGGATGATTATTCTTTTTCTGCAAAAACAGTATTTCTGAGCAGAGTTCAGCTTGTGATCCAATACATCCTCCAGACCAGTCTAACCAGACATTTTCCATCCTGTGTTTATGAAACCAATTAGTGCTGCCTGATGAGAATTTGCACTTGTGCTTACTGAAGCCCATCCTTTTCATTCCAGACCATTTTCCAAATTTTTCAAGATCATTTCAAATTCTCTCACATCTTCCCAAGGGCTGACAATCTATCCCACTTTGGGGTTATCATCTGCAGATTCAGATACAGTTATCACCTTTCCCAGTGAAACACCAAGAACTACAGCTTGAGTCTCATTAAAATAACCGGGCATGTATCTACATCACACTAGTTTTATCTATTTTATTTTTCTCTAACTCAGTAATGAAAGTATCTGCAAAGGCCCTTAGGTATTCCATCATTACTATAATTAATCATTATATTGCAATTATTTCTATTAAACACAGCCTAGAAGCCTCAGTTAAGATCAAGGTACCATTAGAACAGGCACTATGATAGTGACGAGATGTTGAGATTGTATATACATTTGTATATACACTTTATATTAGGCTTAGGGGATTATACACAATAACCAAATAAACAAACATTTGAGATCAAGACAATCTGAGAGCTTGTTTTGCCTTTGTTTTATATATAGTTTATTCTCTCCCTCTAATAACAATAATAGGCTTTTCGTGCCTCTTCCAGTGTTCCAGGCTACATCTTTCCTCACAGAGAGAGATTAAAATGTTCAAGCAGTCAAGCAATTTGCTGGCTGAATATTTTCATATACTTGGTAATAATTGCCTGAATCTTTGCCTTCAGAGTACTGTAGGATTAGTAAGTGGGCTGCATGAAAATATCATAATTTCAGGCTGTTATTTAGAAGGCTGGGGTGTTGCTCTGAGATCCTCAAATACCAGGAACAAGAACAGAAAAAGTGAAATAGTGCAGGAACAATAACCAAGTCCTCATTTCTACTCCAACACTAAATGGAGAATAGTTGGTGGTTAATGACTGAGGTATTTTTTCCTTCATATTTAATTTTCTTCTCCCTGCACACATCTTTTGAGAAGTGCCTATCAGGCATGAGGATGTCATACGTCAGCATAACTTCCCTGAAAGCAACTGAAATTAATGCTCACTTCCACCAGCTCAATACCTGCCCTTGAGTGTGCACACAAGAGTCACTACAAGAATGATGAACATACCCATCTCTGTTGAATGTTAATGACATTTTCTGGTTTGAAATTATAGAAAAAGATGGTATTTTTGCTCAGTTTTACCAAGATAATATGGATGTGATGACCTGCTAGGACGAAGTCCTGTTACTGACAGCATCCAAAATTAGTTACACAAATGGAAAATTAATTTAACAGGAATTGCATAAACATTCTTTATATTGCAATTGTTAGAGTGGTTTTCTTTACTTCTTTCTTTTTTTAAATAATTGTTTGTTAATGAGTAGGAGTAACAATTTGCCCGGAAGCCTTCCTCCCTCTAGAGACTGGAGGAGAAGAGGGGTCAATAATCTGAACTGCTTAATTAATGTTATTTTCCTGGTATTTTGGTATTTGCAGCTCCTGCAACTTCTTTGAAGGATTCAATTTTTACAGGCGAGAAAATCATAGCCAGATTGTTAAAATATTCAGCTAGAGCAGAGATGCTCCAAACCATCTGGAATGATTTCTAGGAGTCAGCACTTCCCCTCCATTGCAGCTGAAAACTTGCCATGCCCTGGTATCCCCCTCTGACTCACTTCCAGGAAGGGAAAGAAGACTACGACACACCAGGCTGTGTCAAGTGAAAGGGGAGAATTCTTCACAAAGGGGGAGAAAAGGCTCTTCCACAGCAACGAGTAAATAAAAAGCAGGTAGCTGAAAGCACGTGTCCTCCCACCACGACTTCTCGTGACCAAAGAGTGAGAAAAAGCACAGATTAAAATCCAGCGGTTGACAGACCCTGGCAGTTTAATATTGCCTTTTTTTTTTCCCTCTGCAGAGCAGAGGCTGGAGAATTTTTTCATCAGGAAAGAAAATGTTTTCAGCACGTTTTTCATCTGTGCTTCAGGATTCTTACTTTGCAGCTATTTATGGGGGGCATTACTGAAAGAGTCATGGTGGCAGTGATACGTCTGCAGGGCTCGCTTGTCCCTGTTAAATCTCACTCAAGCTTTGCTTTGCTCCCATGAAAGGAAGTGCAGGAGAGCAGCATCCACACCTGCATTGTATGAAGTGTCTGGGGAGCAAGGGAACAGCAGATGGAAGAAGGAGGGAGAACAGGCACCAAGTGCCTCTACCTGCACTATTTGCAAGACACCTATTATGAAGGTACCTTGGCTGGCTTCATTAATCTCCTTACTTCTACTGGCAACAAATAAAAAAATAACTCTTAGCTCAGGTTGTTCCAATACAAAGCTGATAGCAGAACACACAGAGGAGGGCAAGAGAGGAGTGGTACCATAGGAATTTAATTTTGGTGAAAATCAAAGAAAGAAAACTGAGATAAACAGACCTCTGATCTGGCCTTGTATGGCCATTTTCATATTTTTTTTTAAGAGCAAGTAGAATAATTACATTTTCTGGTCCGACTTTCAGATTAATACAAGACATTTTGTCAATATCTCTGCTTGACTAACTCACATCTTAATGTATTGGATCTATAATTCACTCACATTTGTACTTCTGCTCAGTGCTTTGTAAAGCCTTCACGGTTTAGGAAAAAATAACAAAAAAAAAACATTAATTCTATTCAAAACCAAAACAAAAACAAGAAAAATGACGCTCCTTTCTGCCAGCTTCCCAAAACTCCAAGGCTGGTCCTACTAGCATAAGTTGATACAGCTAGTTGAGTTTATGAATTATATCAAGTGATATTAGCAAAAGTTCTTATTTATTTCCCCCTGACTACCTCTCAGTGTTCAAAATAAAAAGTTTAGTAAAATGTACTCCGCACCTTCCACATGAACATGGAATTCATGTTTTGCTCTGCCCACGGGGTTGCTTGCCGTGCACTGGTAAGTTCCTTCATCGGCTGCAGACACTTGTTCTATCTTCAGGATCTTCCCAAAATTTTCTGTTACCGGTTTGTCCTTGGGCAAGTTTCCAGTAACTTTGACCCAGCTTAGATGAGGAGTTGGGCTAGCAGCAAAGAAGAAAAAAAAAAGATTTTGAGTTGCACAACAGGATGCTGTTATTTATGTTACAGATTTCATTTTAGCAGAGTCTCTTTAGTTCAGGCACATGGGTTGCAAGGAGAAGTTTTCAGAGTCTTTTGAACTCTTCAGAAAAAAAACAAGCTATATTGCAGGCTATAGACTATTGTTAGTCTATACTGTTCCTTGATTTGAAGGACCCCTATGAATAAGTCCTTCACAGCCAAACCCAGGCTATGGCGTGAGGCTGCATTCCTCGTCAACACACTGGCATGAACTGTGTCAGAGGGAATGGAGTTTATTTTGTCCGACTCCAAAAGGCCACTTGAGGACAGACAAGGAGGTAAAGACTTCATTACAGTGACTTCACTCAGCGCCCTGCTGAGTTAGGAAGACGTCCAGCCATTGGAGATGGCTGAAAATGTTCCTTACATTTTTAGAAAGCAAGTGGCAGTGACACAGAAATTCAGGACAGACTGCTGCATGCACAGTCCCAGCTGGGATTCACGACCCCGACACCATACACTGTGTCATATCTGCTTACTCTTGTGTCCATCTGTCATTGTGGCAAAATGCCCAGGCACAAGCCACTCAAAGCCCTAGGTACCAAGAAATTATGGTTTTCCAAGAGCAGTGAGCATAACAGTACAAATGTCCTATTTCCTGCAAGGGTCCTTTTCCTGCTCTTGTACCGAAGTCAGGCACCGTGTTGCCTCGGCGTTGCATTGAGGCAATGCCCTTCTGACACTGGTGTTAGTCAGAATACAAGTCTTCAGAAACAACAGATCGGAAATGTACTTATTTCCTTATTTTGCAGTTGGCTGCCCCTGATATTAGTTACTTGAAATCTGGTTCAGTCTATCCGCTTCCGTGACTTGTGGACATTTGGTTGGATGGATTGGCAGAGATATAGGCAAAGCTGATCATTTTTCTGCTGGAAGTGGAAAATTTAACAAATATTTTATTTTTGTCTAAATGCTGTGGTTTCAAAGGGTTTCCATGGAAAAATATTAATTCAATGAAAGAACTTGAGAAATAAAGTTCCTCCTGAGAAGAGAAGCTCTCAAAGAAGTACTTTGTCTTCTTTCAAAAGTGACTATTTTTAAAAAAAATGCTTTTTGTTTGAAAAATAAAAAAAAAATCCTGGAAAAATTTGAATGAAACTAATTTTTTTTTTTTGACTATAAACATACTTTTTTTTTCTTTCTCTTCTTGTATATGATATTAGTTCTTGCACATGAAAATTCATATTTGTGTATTTCCATGGTGATTTGTCTATTCAGTACCTTGACAACATAGTAAACTCATACCCATGGATTTGTAGAGGTTCATGGGCCTGTGAATTAGCTTGATGGGCAGTGAATTAGACAAGGAAGTGCTGCAATAGGGAACTAAAACTCACTGCAGATACTTGGAGCAGATCCAGTAGAGACAAGTAATTCACCTTCTCTCAAAAGATGGCAACCAACTGCAGAGGCATAATCTTGCCAGCCCAAATGAGCAATGCCCTTTCAAGTCCACATGGAAAAACAAAATGTCCTAAACATGTTTGTTCAGGCAGATAAATATCCTGATTTTGGAATTTTATAGAGGGGATAATTGCACAGCCTTTAATATGAGTTATCTCTCTGCTAACCACAGTCTGCGTTCACAGACTTGCAGCTCCACAATACAGCATGAGAGCACAATAATTTAAGACTCCATTTAACAAAAAGCTCTATCACAAATAAACCAGAAGCAACTGTGCTTTCATTGTGGGTTTAGTGGTTGCAGAGATTTTTGCTTTATCCATTTCTCTGGTGGCAACTCTTCAAGGGCAGACAATTGCATCTACAAGCAGATAGTAAAATTGGAAAACTGGACTGAGGGCATAGTGGGGCGTATTTCTGCTCTGAGCTACTGCAGCAGGAACAAGGTCCAGAGAGGTATTCACAGCTTCATTGTGAGGACTGCACTTCAATCATTTATTTACCCATTTGATTTCTTTACTTACCTTATTTTGTCCTGATACTTACAATAAGGAACAAAATTATCCTGATCCCATTTCGCAGCACATGCCACCTGCTTGAACCCTCCCCTGTATCATTACAGTGATCACATCCTCACTGAGATATTCTGCCATGCTTAGGACAGACAGAGCCACGACTAGAGCTGTCAAAACTCTGTGCTGCTTTACAAGGAGTATGCATGCTCTAGAAAAACTTGGCATAAAGGTTCAATTTAAAATTGAACAGGTATGTACATACATTTGTAGGAGAATAATTTTTTACTTAGCTTTTTCTTTCCTCAATTATGTTTCAAAAGGTGAATAAGTCTGTGCATTATTGTGGATTACTCACAGCCCTTCAGCAATACACTCGAGTAGCAGGACACCTCCCTTGATAACAGTGACTGATGAGCTACTGCCAGCAGATTCAGGAGGGATCAGCAGTTTGGGTTTTCTTTCCTTGATAAAATTTGCTAAAATAAAATAAAAATGAAATAAAATAAAAGTTAGATATGAAATCTTAGAGCCTTTGCTTATCCTTCAATACTGCTACAAACATTACTCCTGTCAGAAGGCTTCTGACATCGATTTGTAAATTTTCTTTTTGATTTATATGATTTAAGACCAATCCAGGACTCTCCCGTTTCTCCTTCTTACAGTCAGAAAATAGCTACAGTAATAACAGCAGGCAGAGGTACTAAGGAAGCTTCATTTCCTATGGTTTCATGTCCTAAATTCCAAACATTGGCCCCTTTCTATCATACATCTTGGCCAATTTTTGATACACTGGTCATTTCAATCACTGATGTGGTGTGCACCATCTTTCTTAGCCCCTTTGTTCTGCGTTGACCCCATTATCTTTTAAATCTCAGATGGAAACCCATCTTTCCTGAATTGAATATCCCACAGAATTGTGCATCTTGTTATAATTATTAAATCTACAGTAATGGAGATACGATTTGTATCATAGACTGTTTAAATAATAAGACAAGATTGACCTGCATTTCATTTCAACGGGCCATTTGTTCCAGCCAGCCAAACAATGGTTTCACGACAAAATATGCATAGAGTTAAATGGCTATCCAGTTATCACTACAATAACAATTAACACAGTAATGAATGTCCCCAAATGGTACTACTTCTACAAAAATAGTTCCGGATGATTTGGTGAAAAGCTACATGTATCTTTCTGAAAAATCTTTTGTCTTTTTTTAAACCCCCTTGCTTTCTATCTCTACAATCCGGTGTCACAAGCTCCGAGCTGCAGCAGAACACTTTGGTGCCTCTGGACATGCTCACCTGCTTTCCATCTGCCCCCCGCCTCCTGCTGCCAAAGGCAGGCAGGCAGCCCCCCTCCCAAGCAGTAACAAGAGTTCAGGCATTTCTCTGAGGCAAAACCATTTTTTGGAGTGTCAGTCTCTCCACACAAGCCCTGCCAGTTCTGCTCACAAATGGCAACAGCCTCCATAGGCAAAGTCTTGAGGATTTATCAATGCTTTGAGCTATCCATCCCAAAACACTCGGGAAGGACCCACTTTTCAAAAACTCCAGCGCTCGTCCAGCAGAACAAGGTCTTTCGAGAGTTTCAGATTTGGCATCTTAAAAAACAGACACTCTCAGGAGGAATTTAACCAAAATAAATCATCATCAAAAGTTAAATATGAAAAATCGGACTCTCATTCTTAAGTATTTTTAAACAGAATTAATGGGGTGGAGAACTGCAAGAATAACCACTAGCTGCCTTCTGACTTATCCACATTGTCTGCATAAACTTCAGCATTTTCAGGATATGGCTCCACAAAGAAGAAGGCACAAAACAAGGGAAGACATGAATCCCCAGGATGAGAAGTGCTTTGTTGGAGCGCTTACCTGTGGTGAATATCAAACAGCACAATACAGAGGCAAACCATCTCACACTCACCCTGCATACAGCTACAGATGTGCACAATTAACATGGAGCAGCTAAAGCTCTGCAAATCCAAACCTTAAGCTCGCCCTGGAGTAAAGCAGCCCTTGTTAGACGTGAATTCATGGTTCACACCACGGCAGCCTAATGCCGGCGTCTTCCTCACCACCAGAGGAAGATTCAGAGAATCCAGCTCCTGCTCTGAACTGATAACACAAGAAACCCAGGGCGCCAGTCTCCTTCCTTACATTACATTATGAGATATGAATGTTTCTTTCTTGAGTAAGAAAATGACCTCTTTGTTAAAAACCCTTCAAATTTCTGTCAAAAGTACAAGATGAGCAAATTGTACTCCACAGACCACTTAAATCCATCCCATTGCAATAAAAAGTCTTTTGTGATTTATTCTTTTTTTTTTTTTTTTCTGAGCAGCACCTCACATTTCATTTCAGCTGGTAGATTCTCAGCTTAAAGGCTAAGTAACAGATGCATTCAACTCACCCTTAGTAACCGCAGCATTAGGTGAGCCTGAGTCATTAGCATGCTTAACTGAAATAAATAAAAGTGACAACCAAATACAAACATGCATAGTTGATACAGAATGAAAAGAAGCAATAAAGCAACCAAAACAAAACAATGTCCCCCCCAATAAATTTCTGCCATAAAAAGAAAAAAAAAAAAAAAAGAATGTAAATCAACAGATGAACAATGAATTCCTGAAAACAAAGAACGCCTTTAAATATACGCAATATTCTGCAAAATACTTCATGGGTGATATAATCATCCTAACTATCAAGTGTAATTAAAAAAAAAAATCACTAAGCCCGATCTACCAAAAAGAAAATTTATTTTTTTTTTCCATTTTTTTTTTCTTATTGCTTAAGCTATTTCTGTGTATTTTTTTGATATAGTCCTTCAAAAGGAACTTGGCCTGGAGCAGAGGGGGCAGTCCCCAGATAAGTTTACAAAACCTTGCAATTGCACACCTCACTTCTACACTTGCACCCGGTCTCAGGGATTCGATGGCAACATGCAGCCACTGCAGTCTTTCCTTCAGAGGTCTCGGAATCAAACCCTGCCCCATTTTTCTCTAATCTGCATGTCCATGGGTGTGGGACTGTAAAAGCTATGAAGGGCAACATGTCATTTTGCTATTTGCCTCACAGTTATTATCCCAAGATATGGTTTAAGCAAGTATTAAGACATACAAACCCATTATTAATCCTTTATCTATTTATCCCAACAAGAAACTCTCAAAATCATACATTAAAAATCAGGCTTTCATACACAAAGAAAAATCTCCTTTGCTTTCTGGGCTACATAAGCCCCAAAGGTCAGAAGCATTAGTGAAACCGAAGACTGGTATCAAGGGCACGGGCAGTCTTAACTCATGCTACAAGCCTCACCAGAATTTATTACATCCAAAAGAGATTCAAGCAAAATGCGGTGGCTCTCTCCAGCTGGTGTAAGCTGTCCTAGCTCCATCAGCGTCTGCAGGGCCTTGCTGATTTAATGCAGCTGAGAGTGCCCAAAAAACATCCTGTCCTGCTGCCTTGGGCCATCATGGAAGTCACTGCTGCTGCTGAGGTCCCAAAAAGGGATTTACAAGGCTTGCTGCTGACTAGCATCCTGTTTTTCGTTGGGGAAAAGGGGAGGGACAGTTGTGCCTTCTTTTTTTTGTGATGCATGGTGAAAACAAAGGCACAGAGGCCTCCAGGGCTGAGCCTGCAGCCTGGTCCCTGAGCGCTGTTCTTCCTGACCTCACCGCTGCACCCAGAGCAACCAGGCCTGCACCTAGGGACAGGGAGGCCACAATGTCCTCAAGACCCACTAAAGTCCCATCAGGGACCCACCAGACCACCAGAGAAGCAGATTTCCCTCATGCACCATCACCTTTTACTGTTGGGAGAGCAACAGGGAGTAAAGGGTGCGTTTTGGCCCCCACATATGCAAAAAGCTTTTAGCCATTGAATTTAGTGTTAGAACAAGGTTAATAATGCAGGAATAAGCACAGTAGAATGCCTTTTCTTCAGAGGGAATCGCATCAGAGACACAGGGCACACATCTGCATTCACTGTTGCCTGGGGAGCTAAAAAAGAAAAAACAACAGAAAGCAAGAAATAACCCAGCCACAGACTTACAACGGGAAACCTTCAGTGTCATTGGCATTTTCTGTACAATCGTCCTCAGTCTTGGAAACGCTGCAAAGCAACAATAATCACTTCGACTGTCATTTTCTTCCACATTTGCGAAGTAGAGATCTCCCTTAAGGCTCATGGAGACCCTTTCATCTTGCGGAATGTGCTGCAAATCTAGCAAGAAAAAATAATTATGATATGGTAATGATACTGAGCTGTTTCACCAACATGACTACTAATGCTCTCTTGTCATACGTTTGCTTCCAGATACAGAATTTAACTTTGACGTGAAAGAGGCAGAAGGCCCAGCCCAACCCATGGGTTATTTACCAATATTCTATATACAATGCCGAGGGCACGGCTCCTGCTCGGGTCAAAGGAAACGACCAGCACCTGTCCCTGATACAGAGGCCTGCAATGCTGGTACGGAGGTCACCATTTGCAAATGTCCCCTATGGCCAGTCTCCCCAGCACTTTGCTCCTCTGTAACTACAGATTAGGGCAGGACAGCATTAGTATGGACCGAGGATGCTGTACTGTCTCATTGTTGATCCAGCCAAATGCAGGCCTATGCTAAATATGTATGTCAGGAGTAGCGAGGCTGCCTCATAAGATCAGAGGTTTAATCTGGCACCCTGTCTCTGCAACTACTTGGTCAGTGTCAGAAACAAACCCTTCATGTCATGGTGCTACTTTGCTTCTCAAGAGCCAGAAATTCCTACAGAATACAAATGCTGCAGATGTGATAGAAAACCGCAAAGAAAGAGTTGTGCATACCTGGCACAGATGTTTTTTTCTTAACATAAATTAATCATTAATTTATGCGAAGAAGAAAATAGTAATGATAGACATGATATATTAACACATTTTACTCTCTGCTGTAAATGCAGTAGGCCTACTTACTGGTAAATTTATTTACTGATATTTAAGCTTTCTGATATCTAATATTTAATAGTATATTGCATCACTGTACTCTACAATTTAACTTTGAGTTATGTAAAAATATAACACCATTCCGAATTTTTCAGTTTTGTTTTCCAATATTCAGATCTTTTTCCTAAACACTTGCACAATTACCACTCCCATCAGTTATAAACCTGTAATGAAAGTGTTCTGGAAGACAAATGTTTTGAATCTCCTTGTATGAATTGTGTGCAAATTGTTTACTTACCAATATTCATCCAATAGATATGCAAAGGTGGAATGCCTTTTGGTGGGTTACAGTGCAAGATCACAGAATCACCATGCTCCACATCAAGGGGCTCAATTTTTTCCTTTGGGAATTTTGGTACACCTGTACAAAAGCAAAGAAGTTCCTCTTTTATTGTTACCCTTTGAAATTTTCCCCTTTAATATGGTCCTTAATGAGATATTTACCTTAACATCACCTTTTGCATTCTCTGCCTTTAGTTGCTACTATTTTTAACAAGTGATACAGATTAATAATGCATTCTACTAAGAGCAAGATTTTTTTGCTAGCTTTATTCATTCCTGAAGTTTAACATTTGCCTGTGATACCCATGAGCTTTGCTTAAGATTTATTTTAATGCATTTACATTCAAATGCTTTCTAGAGTTCATTTATTTGCACTAAGAGGGACAAGTAAAGGCCACAGAGAACTGAAGTGGGAGCCTGAGATGGGCATAGAGGAGAGGGCACAGGTGGATCCCTGGAGATACGAGATCAGTCTGGGAGTACAGTGTCTTTTGGGAAGTCCTGGCTACGCAGTAGTTCCCAAGAAGCCACTGCAAGTCAGTGCAGGTGAGCACAGACACCAGGCAGCTATTCTGCCTTGTGGCACGAGTCTGTCTGTCTCTTATCCCTCTCCTGAATTAGATGAAGCAGAAGGCTTCTGTAAAGACAATATTGCCTCCTCACCCCCTCAGGTGTGAATTGTCTGCTGTGCAGACCTGCAGCCTTTCTCAGCAAGGCGCAGGTACAGGCTTTGCACAAAGGAACACACAGGGGTGCACAAGGGAGGCATTATTATTAAATACAGGTTCAATAATTCATGGATTAAGGACTTGATTAACACCTAGAGTAAGCAGACTATTCAAAGCCTGAATGGCATTTGGTAAACCTGATCAACCTGGACAGTCTCGGCAGCCCAAAATGCAACTGCAGCACATCTGAGCAGAGAGGAAACTGAGCTGGGCTGGAACCCACCCCAAACCAAGCACTTGGGAGGCTGCAGCTCAGACATTACTGCAAAGAAATTAGTCTGCAGAATGCAACCGCTCCTTAAACGAATTTAGCTAACACAGTTTCTGGGCGGACACTGTCTTCTGATTTCATTCCAGGCAAGTTTAAACTCGTGAAAGTTTCAGTTCAGACAACCGCATTAAACAGTAAAATTAACAGCAATTAAAAGCTAAGGAATGAAAGCATCCTGGCTGTGCAGAGCCAACTTGGCACAGCAAATATTGCCATCCTGGTGTTCGAGTCATAAGAAGGAACTCTGATAGCAAATAAACAATTTAAAACATCAGTGGTCCAGCATCACTGCACGATAGCTGCAGTGTCACACAGCAGAAGTCAAACCAAAGAAAGAGGGTGAGAAACACAGGGCCAGGACTCCGAGGAGCCTTTATTCATTTAGGATTAGTGAACACAAAAAGAAGCAATCCCTATAATGCTGATTGCCTGAATGCAGATTGGGCATAGATTTTATCGCCGGAAGGATTATTAATACAATAGGAATTCTTAGGAGAGACAAAATGGAGCTAATGAGCATCACACATTCTGTAGGTGGTATTTCAGATAAGGGAGGGAATAATATGTGCAATAACCTATAATCTTCAACCCTTGGAAAGTGCATCTACTGACTGCAGGGGAGGGGGAACATTTTCCAGTAGGAAAAAGACAATTTGTTGATCTAAAGCTTGCTTACTTTTCCCAAAAGCACACCACTCTCAACGAAGGTAAGAAAGCTGGATCAGGTGAAGGATAAGGGATTTCTAAGGGACTAATACAACAAAACCAGGAGACCAGCAAGTAGACCAATAGGGAGATTACTCATCCAGGGCATTGGAAACTTTTGTTCAAACCCATTTTCTGCCCCAACTGGCACAACAACAAAATATGGGTCTCCAATATCCCAATTGGGTGCCATAGCCACTGGCCTTTTCAGTCAGTTTCTGTAGCCAATAATTACTTAATTATGCAAGAAGATAGTAATTCCCACCAGAAGACAGTGAAAAATCATTGTCTTGGAGTCGATAGCTGGCAGTGCAGGTATTCAGCTAAATGTATGGCCCAAATGTCCACTTTGGTGCCTACTAGGTGAAGCAGCACCACAAATCCCAGTGTCTTGTATCTCTAATAGATACTTGAACCATGAGGTGGTTGGGGCTCCTGTTTTTTTCCGTGCTGTTTTGTTTCACTTCGTTCATTGTGAAAAACATTGAAAAACTTTGATTTTCCCTCGATGCGTAACTTGGAGTGTTTGTTTTGAACTCTTGAAGTTTTGCTAGAGAGGAAAATCCAATTTTCATAACAAATTCCTGAGTCAAACCTCCTGACAAACATATTTACTTGATGGTGCCCCACTGGTCTCAAAGACTAGAAAAATGATTGCTTCTGAATTCTGCATGAGGAGATTTATTAAGACTAAGAAGCTAATATCACATTAGGCTTCAGCTCTTGCCCATTTGTCTTCAGTACATACATGCAGGCAACAGATTTTTTTACCATGCTCCTCTGTTTTAATTAGTGGACATTTCAGAATCAATCACTACTGATTTGTGGCCAATCTCAGAAACTATCACAAGCAAATTAAGCTAGAAAGTAGCATAGAAGATTAATAGTATCATGAAAATGTTTAATACTGTATAGAGTTATCAATGCAGCACATGGACACTGTAAATTTACAACCAATTGATCTCTTTGCAGTGATACCACTAAAAATGTTGTGTCAATCCTTCATGCAATTCCCAACACACAGATATAATGAGAGAGGCCAGAGAATCCAGCATAGCTCCAAGTGCTACATCACACATATCCATAACACAGGGGAGAACAATGTTATTTAATGATTCGAGAAAGGCTTGCTGAAGTACCAGTTGGAGGACACTCACGACACAAGCAATCAAATGGCATGTGTGAAACAGCCACAGGGAAGACAAAACACCTGACTTCAGATATGGAAAAATCTTCTAAAAACACACGGTGTCATATAAAGTTCTCAAAAAATCTTGGGAAAGGCGTTATTGCCCAAGTACTTTTTCTGCCAAGGCTCTATCTTGAATGATGTACAGCACTCAAAAAACATAATCACAGTGTTTTGGCAGCGTGTAAACCATGGAAATGAAATATTTTCAGTTTCCAGAGTCATTTGTGTAAGGAACCAGGCTCTGTTAATCCCTGGGGTGACTCAAAGTTTAATGACCAAACCGTAGTTGAGATTAGGCTGAAATACCACTGACAAATCAGTTTGGCTGAGAGAAATTTCAGAAAGGAGACTGGGTCAGGTCGCTCCCTCCTATTTCTTATCTGTTCAGAAAATGCGGTATCTCAATGAAAAGCAAACAGGAGGGAGAACAATACAATGCACTATAAAATGTGAATTTGAGTTTAGCTGTATAGAAATACAGCAACCTGAGTCATGGTACATGGGCACCAGCAAGACTGCTGCAGATTTACTCACGTACCTATTAGCACGCTTCATCCTATAGCTTAGTTCCTGTCCTACTGCTACAACTGCAGTGACTTCACCCAACTATAGATGTATTGAGGATGTGAATTTGCACCAGTTAGAGAATTGAGTGCATTCAGTCTGGTATTTTACATGTTTCTGGGAAAAGCACTGAGAAGCTGAACTGAAGGGAAAGGCATTCCGCAAGTAACTGTAGAAGTCCTTGGGACTACTGCATCTGGTTCCTACCAGTATCTGATGTAAAATACGAGTTGGCTCATTATGATAAGTCAGTAATTAGCATATATTTTGGGAGATCATTGCAGGAAGACATCACTGTATGTGAGGTCTGTTTTTATGACTTTCTCTGTGTACATTGTTGGAGATGTGTCCTGGACTAGATGGATGTTTAGTCTGATCCATCGTGGATGTGAAGCTCTTCTCCACAACTAAATCTTTAAAAAATATAATGGTGAGGAAAAGTAGAAATAGTCAAGAAATTTCTACATCCTGGAAATTCCCAGCTCCTCAGACACTTCAATTAGTAGCTAAGCAATTTGTTATACATATTTATATCTTGTGTGGTGAACAGTTAAACATATCAAAGAATTATAAACATCACTTACAATCACCAGCTACATGAGTTATACTGAATGCAGCCTGGCAGCTCCCAATACTCATCTCAGTACATCAATTGTTATTCTGGTCCATGATGTACAGGCAGTAGTTATATCTGTAATTTTCATTGCAACCTTTGTACAGTTTATAATCTGCTTATTTACATTTTTTGGTTTTTGTTTTTGTTTTTTTAACTGCTGCATTTTGTTGAAAAAGTTAGGAAAGTCTGGCTGTCAGGAAGACCGTGGCTGTCAGTCCACTCACTCTCAATGAAGCTTTTATGATGGAATCAGTGACAGTCTGTTATTCTGTGTAAAACTCTATCACCCTTTCCCAAATGATGGTCACTGGCTACAGTGAGAGTGATCCCAATGATTTAGTTGGCCAGAAAAGTTGTCAGAGGTACAGGACACTGGTTTAGGAGGCAAGAAGTTTAAGTTTAATCCCATTATGTGAAAATTCTCAGCAAATTTCTCTCTTTTGTTTTCTGTTCTGTAAAATGAGTATGCTATACTGAATGCCTTCACAAAGTGTAACTGAGATCTCTTGCTCTAGTATCAACTCAATATCTTCTGATTACTTCACTTTTTTTTTTTAAATTATTATTATTTCTTATATTAATATAGGCTTGGATTTCCTTTGGAGTGTGAAACTGACACCCTTGCCTTAGCATAGGCTGCCCCTGGACAATTTTATGTTCAGGCTATGTTTCCATCCTCAGATCTTTGGTCCTTTAGAGCAAAGGCTTTAGAAATACTGAACATAAATTTTAACAGCCTACCATGAACAGTCTTTTACACTAGAGTTAATTAAAAAAGTTGAAACCCTACTTTTTCTCCTTTTTCTGGCATAGGGCCTACTCAGTAATTCAAGCAACAGATTCCCTAAATACAGGAGGAGGGGAGCTGAAGTCTGTGTTCTCACCATTTAAATTCATTTTCTTTCTGCATGTATCTGGTAACAATCTGGACTTTGTAAATCTTGACAATCTTGATACCCCATTTTTCCCCACTCTTCTTAATGTCATCGTGTAGGGGAGGTGTGGTGCTTTCATTATGTTGGTGACATTTAGTGATCATTTCTGCTGACATTTCTATTGCTTTCTTGGAATGACTACTGTGAGTAAACAGTCTTTTGTTCTCCTTTTCAGCAGCAACCTCACTTTCCTTACAGACTCAGTATTCTACTTCTGTGCAGTGGAAATGTAATTTATGAAAAAACTAACCTAGTCTGACTTGCTGGGTTTTTCTTCACTTCATTGGCATAGTGACTTGCCAAGTAGCTTAAATTTTACTTGAATACAGCTGGCAAGGCACTGCAACCTCTGCATCATTATCATGAATGCATGTAGTGATCTCACATGTACCAGTCTCCACTTCAAAACTTGTGGGTGAATAGAGGTAATTTTTCCCAAACTCTTCTGTGTCTGATTGCTTAATTTACAGCAGTTCTGTGCACCAGCAGATCTCTTTCACTCGAGCAGAGCTGTAGACTATCCAGCACTTTAGAAAATGAAAGGTGTCTTCTGTTCTCCCTGAATCCTGATTTAATTTGCAGTATCTACATTGCACAGTTAAATGAAAGAATTAATGGCAGAGAGTATGAATAAAAGGAAATGTGCATTAAAAGGTGTGGGGGTTGGTTAAATACCTTTAATATATTACCTGCACAATCTATTTATTTTCTGGATTTAGAACTTTGCATGTGGTAGCACTGAAAATCCTCTCACATTCATTAACAATCATGTTTGGAACTTCTCAATTTGTTGCATCCCACCTCCAGTATACTTAACATCTATTTAAGCTAGTATAGACAATTTTTTATTAGAAGAAAAAATTATGTGCCCTAGGTACAGATTCAGCAGTCCCAGAAACAAACATCAACCAGTTCTTGTTTTCCCTTTTTAAGCATCTGGTGTGGTCCGATAGCAACGGAGCCCTGGGCTGTCAGTGCTGCTGCTGGAGGTGACATACCTCCACTGAAACATGACAAGGAGGTCTTTAACTCTTCTGACAATTAATGAGTCTGAGACACTTTGCTTAATATAAGAAGCATTAACCCCGTTGCCCTGGCCAGGCTCCAAAGTAAATAATTATGCCCTGTCCAAAGCTCTGTCTGCATTGCTCTCCTGATCCTGCCTGAAAATTCAGTTGTCATCTGCTACATAGCTGCATTGTCCTACCTGTGGAGACAACGTAGATCACTAGTTCAGTAAACTTTAACCTACTGTCCTAAGCCTTGTGCATCTCTCTTCTGCACCAGGAATGCTAGTCCTTTAAAGCAACTGCAAGTTAGTGGAGACAAAACAATACAGCAATATACATACTCTTAATAATTCCTTACCAAATGTCAAGCATTAGGGAATACTATGCAATACAGTGCAACATGAAATAAATTTCCCAAGGAAAAGAAAAAAAAAAAAGAACACATTAAACTAGCTAAAGTGAAAATTAATTCTACCTTTCATGCTCACAACAATACATTTACACATTATGCTTAGCAGCCCTCCCACAGGAACAATCCCAGCCCCTGCGATGTTTTTTACTTCCAGCACGACCACAGTGCCACCACTCCCCCACGCCTGGCTATGCCTAGAGTACTTCTCAAAATTATTTACAATGACAAAAACATGCTATAAATGATTATGCATGTTTCTTATAGCCCGTTTCATCTGAGCTGAGTTGCTAGACATAGGCTTTTATAGCCAGGTGGCCATCTGTCACTGCAAAGCATGAGAAGGCAGTGGGAATGCGTCGCTGTGTGGACACACCAACTCCACATGAGCCCGGTGCTTTCAGATCCTTTGGTACCAACATGTTGTAGGAACTTGGAAACGTGTGATCAGTGGGAGACTGAAAAAAAACCTCCCCTGCATCATTGGTTCTCTCTCACACACCTACACCACATATCTACTTTTATGTGCTTACCCTGCTTCATCACATAGACACTGAAATTTCTTGTCCCTTCTACTCCACTGAGAAAGTACTGCCTTAAATTTTTCTCTTCTAATTTCATGAATTTCTATCCAGAATTTATGACCAATTGTGTCTTTATTGTCCTCAGCTACTCCCAAAATACAAGTGATCAAATTTTTTGGTACAAAGCCATTGTAGCGATATTGTCCTAACCAATGCCCAGCAAGATGACCCTAAACTTTTTACCAGTAAATTTCATCCCACTTCCATAAACCCAGTCCTGAAAGTCACCCAACTTCCCCTTTGCCTTCTATGCTAACGATGGAAGGACACATTTCTGTGATCAGTAATTTTAACTACTATATTTTTGAGATAATTTCCCATTCAATTCCAGGACTTTAATATTCTCCCCTTAAGTATTTATACCATACCCTGAATGCTACTGACATCGGACTAATGAACTTACAGTTGATTAGATCACTTTCCCCTGAGTTTTCAAACATTTGCATCGCCTGCTGTTTTGCAGTAATATGCCATTATTTCTCCCATCCTCCCCCCGAGCTCCTGATTTCATGTTCCTTGTACTGAGAGGCAGGCCATACTGTCTTCCCAATTTCTGGTCACTCAGTCATGGTTGCCAAGCTGAAATATTATAGTCTTATGACTCTTAGCAGCTTTTGCTTTCCAATAAACACTTGGAAAATAAAAACGTCACATGGTTCCTAATTCTTTATCAAATATATTTCTCTAGTATTAGAAAGATGACTTCAACTCAAAAATTTCCCCCAAATTTCTTTCCTCAATGAGATTTAATTCCAACCAGTTTTGTTTTCACTGACAATGACTTCCTATTCCTTTATTGTTCACTGTTTTTAATTTTTAATGCATTCTTTTCATGATTTCATGATTTATGCCATTCTTTCTTTCTTTCTTCCTTTTTCCCTACTTGTTTACTCTCACCAAATATTTTAATTTCTATATATTGATGATGTGCTGGTATCAGCTCACACACAAATAATGTCTGGCTAGATTAGGTAGAGAATTTATCAGACTACAATTCTCATGAATATTTATGCTTTCTTCTTTACAGCAAGAGCAAATTATTACAAGTGGAAGCATCACAAGAGGAAGTAGAGGCTTTAAGTAAGTACAAACTAGAAAAGAATTCTTATGGGTTTTATGGAACAGGCAAAGCAAGTGCTTTATAAAAGCTTTTAAATAGCCAAGTCAAAGCAAATAATTATTTTGTCACTGAACACCCAGTTCTCCTGAGATGGCTATTAAAAAGTCTATACTAATTTACCCACTAACCCATCCTCTAGAAGCAAACTGTGGTAGAAGATACTCAGAAAGCAGAAGTACACAATAAATGTTTTCCAAATTAGTAGATCTGGGAAAACATACACAATTTACATAGTTGCTTTTGTGTTCAATAAAGGTAGTAAGGAGCATCAGTATCAGCGCTTGGAAACCTGCAAGACCAGTGTTATTGTCTGAACTCCTGCATTCAGATTTTGTCATTCAGATTTCTGGCCTCAAAAACTGGAATGAAATAAAATTATTACAGGGAGGACGAAGTTTTCCTTCCAGTATTCATTGAATTACAAACCATACATGTTTTGCTATATATTGTATTGGTAACTAGTCCTTCCCATAGTTTTTAATCTTAAAAAGCATAATGAAAGTAAAGCAAAAGCCCTTACTTGGAACAATTAGTTCGATTTCTTCTGACATGGCAGTTCCGAGCGCGTTGGATGCGTAACAACGATATTTCCCTTGAAAATTGGTGATGATTCCATGGTTCTGAATCACAAATGTCCCAGAGTTGTTGAATGTAATTATCCTTGGATCAGACAATAAATTGAACGGTTTTCCATCCTTAGTCCAGTTGAAGCTGAAAAATAATGCAAGTGTCACAAAGGACAAGTCACGGTAGAGTGCACTACAGTACAAAACCACTGGTAAATATCATTCCAACACTGCAGTGTCAAAACAAAAGAAAAAAGCTTGAAATAAAAGGAGGTGGATGGTAAAATGAACACAGTGCTGCCATAGCTTGTTCAAGCTATTGGGCATGTCTCTGTTATTGGACACTTTACTTTTGGGTAACTGATTGTGACATGAAATAAGAATAGAGAGCTTAAGGCAAGGACAATAAATGAGAGATGCTATCTGTGAAAGCAAGAGCCACACTGTGGAAGGAAGTATAGGTCTGCAAAAACAAACAAAAAACACAATACAACACCAAATAAGACAACTCTATCTGTAGGATAGTTGGAACTTTTGGCTGGCATATGTAGTAGCTCTTCTCACCATCTGCAGGAGGTACCATCACCAAACCCAGGAGAAATTGAGGAGACTATTGAGTTTCTCCTGGTTTTGACATCGAACACACGGTTTTGATGCTACTGGGGTATGATTTTGATGAATGCCTAAGTATTGGTCACAGCTGATGTATCTCAAAGTCTCAGGTAGCTTGAATGGGGGCTAAAACTGATGGGCTAAACTGATTCAGAATCTGAGACAGCTGGAAATTACAGTATAACAGGCATTTAGTGAAACGTATGTTTGTCAACATTTTTCAGTGTTTAAAAATAGCAACTTAATGCCAACAGAAATGTATATTTTGGCTCTTCAGCAGTACTGGCAATAATGCCTTGCTACATTGCAGAGAGGAATAGGGGGTCCTAATGCCTGGTCAACTCTATCACCTATATTTAAATGCACTGGAGAACTTTTTCCTGATCCACTGACAAACAGTCAAAGGAAAAGAAAATGAAGAAAATTTGTTAAGATACAAATCTCCAATCAGAAAGAAAAAAAAAAAAAAGAGGAGGGGAAGTATTAAACAGCAAAAATTACATGCAAACCAGTTGTTAATTTAGCCCATACCCCACCCAGTGGTGAAAGTCTCAGGAGGAGCTTTCATTACGTTATTTTTATGTTTTTGTTAATCACAAAACATATTTGGTATTTTTAGGGTTGCTGTGGAAAAGGCAGAACAGCCACTGCACACCCCTTGTCTTCTGCAGCATAGCCCAGCCCTGGTCACGAGTATCATGGGGTGAACTTGGCCTGTGCTAGAGAAGTGAAACACCACCTAACAAGAAAAAGGCATGTTAATATCTAATCATGTAGTGAGTGAAAGAAGAAAAAAAAAATAGGAAAAAAAAAAAAAAAGGCTGAATGGTCTAAATGTAAACACAAAGTTTAACCTTGCCTTGCAATTACGAGCTGGTTCCTGTACACCAGCTGTTCCTTTCCTCCTCAGAAAAGGAAAAATGTTTGGCAAAGGCTAAAAGCAAACCCAATTTCTACTTGGTTCTCCAGGTGAAAGCAGTACTTACGTGGGCTGTGGATTTCCTCTAGCTTCACATTTAATTGTAAAGTCCTCATCGAAAGGGTAGGCAACCTGGGTGTGAGATTGCTCCGTGATTGTTGGAAGCTGTGCAACTGAACACAAAGAGGCAGCAGATTAAAACCCCTTTCAAGCAAAACTGCTGAGGGCCTTTCTTTGAAAGGGACAATGTCAGAATTGCCTTACTGCTGCAAAGAGTGAGGCTTGCTTTAAATAAAGGATGATGATCATCATCTTCCTGGCGTTGACAGCACTCTGCTCCCAAAACTGCACACTTTCATGCCTCGGCAGCATGAGCTGGAGCACTGACTGCACTTGGCCATGCCCTCAGTGAGCACTGCTGGTGTCTGCTTCCACGTATAACCATCCCATCCAAACAGAGAAGAGCTTGGGCCATGCTAATGCCAAATCCAAAGCCAGAGCAGAGCTGGAGAGCAGGGCTACAGCAGGACTGACCTTTCGATAACCAGCTGCGTGCCTGACGGTGCAGCTCCCAACACGTACCACACACTTGTTTATAAACACAGCAATTCAACAGCCTGTGGCTTTCACCATATGGAAATTTGTTTCAGTAAGAAATTATGAGGCAGAAATCACCCCAAAAATATCCCCCATGAAATAAGCCCGCACGCGTATGAGTATCTTGGTTGCCAGAGCACTACCTTGCCTCGTGTTTATTCCATGGTGAAGTTAATAGCTGGCTTTTTAATACACAGACTTACAGACACAGATACACACACACATGAAGTAGCAAACTTCTGTCTCCATCCTGGATAAAATTACAAGGAAATCTATTGATAAAATTACAAGGAAATCTATCGGCTGCACAGACGACCTAATGCACCCTCCAGAGCAGACGAGCCACTAGCAGTACCGCAGTTATGCAGTGATGTTTCACTAACTTTTCTTTTCCTAAGGAAATTAAAGTGTTGCAAATGTCTGTGTAACAGAGCTGCAGAAAGGAGGATGCACCCTGCTGTGGAGCAGGGGATAATAGGATCATCACATTGTTATAGGCAGCCGGGAAGAAAATTAACATCTTTGGTTTCTCTTTTAAGCCCAAGAAGCTCAAAGCTGAAGCAAACCAGGGTATCATACCATACCGTGTGGTCTCAAAGCCAAGCACTTCCAAGCCCACCAGCTCCACTGATCAGACATAATTCCTTTTTATTAAAACATAAAGTGCTTCATTAAAGTACATTGAGGGCTCGATGGCTCCCCCGTGTAGGTACTTAAGGACAGTGGTTGCCCAGACAGTTTGTCCTGCACTTTGCAGTCCCAGCTCCACTTCCGCTCTACTGAAACACCGGGAGCCACTGTGGTACCTTCCTTCAAAACACGTCCATCTCCTTCACTGGAGTTTGGGTAGCTTTAGGAGAATATGCTAGAAACCTGCTTGATCATCATCTCCTTTGCAGCCAGGGCTCCCGGCAGCAAACAGCCCGTGGCAGGCCCACGCAACGCCCTGCAGAGGGCCCATGTCCTGCTCTGAGGCCGCAGCACCTAAACGCCTGCCAAAAGCCTACATTTCCTTCTCCCTCAGCATGCTTCATCCAAAACCCAGTACTGCTGAGTTTTGTTGTACCCCAAAGCAAACTGCAATCTGCAATCCTTCTGGTTCCCCGGGGCTTCGGCATCCACAGGCTTTCACGGGGTTGTCCCATACGAGCCTCGTCCCATATTTCCCGTGTACTGAACACACAACAGCCATGTAAAACAGGCAGTTTGAATGCTTCCCTGTGAGAGATGGATAAAGCCAGTGCTCCCCAGGGTGGTACGTGAAGCATAGGAAATTCTTCTCTGGGGACTAATGTACTCTCTGAGACATACACCTGCTCCTTCTTCAGGCTGAGACGGCAGGTTGTGAGACAAGTAAATAAGGCTGCATGTACATCATCCAAGCTTCAGGGAGATTTAGAGCCAAAATGAGGAATTTACGTGAAGGACAAAGCAGAACCCTTGGAGCTAAGCGGTGTGTTGGATCTTGAACATCAGATAGATGTTATTAGACAAGTTTACTGCTGCATTTAAACAAGTCCAAACAAAGTGTCTTACATTTTTATCACTTCTGGATTTCCCAAAGGCCATGTTCTGGCAGAATTAAATTCAAAATGAAACAACTGAAAAGTAGGATTTAATATTTTTTTCTTCAGGGAAAGGTAAAAAGGAAAAAAAAAAAAGGAAAAAAAAAAGGATACCAAAACAAAACAGCAAAGTGTTCAGTAAATAGCTACAACTCACCTGATAATGGTATTTCAATAGCTGCTGCCAAACTCAGTACAAAGAAAAACAGGCATATGGTGATCCTTTTTGTGCGTAATAGCATCTCCATCACTCTTCTGTAAACAAGGAGTCCAAACAGAATGAGAGATACCTTATGCTTCCTCTCACCATCAATTCAAATCAGATGTAAGAATGGGAAATTGGACGTCTAGCAAGGAGAAGAAAGAGCCATATTAGCTTGCAATATTAACTTGGTTCTAATGAGGTTACTAAAGTAAAGCAATGCTTCAGGATTTGCAGCTAAATTGCACAAAGTGGTATAGTTTCCTCTCCTCTCCCCCCACACCCTGGCTTTGGGAAGGCTCTACATTAAATCTCTAACAAAAAATACTTGCAAAAAAAGTACATATCAATTATAGCACAGAACTATAATTATTTTTTGCTTTGCAATTAAAAGCAGGGATGGCTTAAAACATGGTATATTTGTAATCATTCCAGTTCATAAATTTTTCTAATGAGAGTTGTGCAAGTTGGAAAGTAATGTAACAGACCTAATGAGAGAAATTTAGTACTTTAATGACCTTACTCATAAATCTCATATGTCTTTTATCTTTCATTTATGTCTAAAAAAGGAGGCTTAATCCAATTTAGTTCATTAATAAGGACCAGAGCATGAAACCTCTGCTTTTATTCCATAATCCCAGAACTACTGCAGGTAGGTTTTACACAATCCATTGTACATCATTAGGCTCTGCATTACAAGGCAAAAATGCCGGGCACCAGCCACAGGAGAAAAATTTCAGCTCTAATTAGTGTTTAAGTGCAACTCACAGAGGAGTAAAGGAGGGAGAGCCCTAGAAATGTAGGTGCATGGAGGGTTTCAGTTATCAGCACCACTTGCAATATCTCAGTGAAATATTAATGAGCGTATGGTATGTTTTGTATCTGCTAACTCATAGCACTTACAGAACATCCGTCATGAAAAATTTAGACTTCAGCTGTCAGGATAATTTTGCAGGAGCAGTTTCTGAGACAGGGCTGCTACGATGCAGGGACGACCCAATGCATCAGCTGCACAGCCCCTTCAGCTTGTTCAAGCCAGGGCCCTACAAAGCACAGAGCTGAGATTTCCTTCACCCAGCATGTTCCCTCTCGTGTCAGCTCTCCTTTCTGTAAAGGTGCTACCAGGATAATTTTTATTCCTTCAACCTTCCTGCAAATCAACATCTTTGAGACCAAAATCCCTGGTTTAAGATTGAAATTGGCCAACGAGAGGACAACAGACAGACATGATAATCCCATAAGCCTCATTTGTGTAGAAATGAGGCTAAAAAACAGATGTCTTATAAGTATCTTAGGCACCAAGCATTCGCTAGTGGAAGAAGCTGCTGATCTGCTCAGTGCCTCGCCGGGCGGAGGGGAACAGCACAGACAGGGACACGGGGACAGGGACCCACTAGGTGCAGCTAAGGCAGCACCCAGCAGCAGCAGCACACTCTGGTTTGTGGCAGTAGAAATTTCCTTTGGCTTGATTCCTCCTAGCCCTGACTTGCGAGGAAGAGGCCCTTCCAAAGCTCTGTCCAGTAAAATCCTTATTCCCTACTGCAGCCCAGTGTGTGGTGGGCACATGCGGCCTGGAGGCACCCAGATCCCCCAAGTGCCGATAGCTGACAGCTGCGCAGC
Organism: Anser brachyrhynchus; assembly: GCF_964034855.1. Classification (NCBI taxonomy): domain Eukaryota; kingdom Metazoa; phylum Chordata; class Aves; order Anseriformes; family Anatidae; genus Anser; species Anser brachyrhynchus. The sequence goes on from NC_137705.1 coordinate 3,276,794, forward strand.
CTCGGCCTGTGTGGGATTTCCTGGTGCTCACAGACCCTCAGGTCCAGACCCACCCCCGGCATTTACAGTGACACAGAAGCTCTGACAGCAGTCTCCCAGCCACACAGCTGCAGTTTCTGTTCACACAAGTCCGACCAGGCTTGCTGCTCCCAAGTGGAGCACTGATGGCAGCAAGGCCCTCTTCTTCCCTCACGTGCTGAGGGTGCTCTGCGGCCTAGAGCAGCGGCCACCGACATTGCAGAAGGCAGGCAGCTTGCTATGGCTGCAGACCGAGGAGGAGGGAGTTTCCTTTTACATGAGTGGCACAAAGCGTTGTGCAGCTACAGATTAAACTCAAGGAAAAAAAAATGATGGCCCTCAGCAGACAGACAGGTGGAGACATCCCTCATCAAGCCAGTAACCTCAGTCAGGGCGACGTGCAGGCAGGGCCGGCAGGCACCATGTGCTTTGTACGACAGTCATGGTTTGGCTCGCCCACCAAGCCTCAAGCCCACAGCTCAGATGAAATTGCCAATTCCCTCACCAACTCACAGACCTTCCCCCCCCCCATATCCAGCACCCAAACACCCCTCAGCCCCTTCCCAAATCACCAACCCCCGCCATCTCCAAGGCTCCCCCATCCATCCCAGCCTCGAGCGCTGCCACGTACCCAAACAGGCAGCACGATGCTTCGCTCCTACGATGATTAAACCCCAAACCAAAATTTCTCATCTCGTGCCAGTTCCTAGCAAATGAACAATTTAACTGCTTAAGCAATTTGGAGAAATAAATGAGGTAGCTGCACAAGAACTTGGCAGCAAGGGGCAGGTTTCGGTCTCAGTAGTGCCAAAGCACAGCACTCTCCTGGGGGCCAGTGTGAGCCAGATAAAAACCTGCAAAATCTTGACCTTGGTAAAAACAACTACTCTGCTCTGCAGGGAGCTGGAACAGCCCCATAGCTTGAGTTGGATACCTGTTTTTTTCCCAGGAATCCCAAATTCTCCTTAGTTCTCCCTAGGAGTTAGCTGCAGCATCCCTTGCACTGGGGTGGCAAAAGCTGATGGGAGAAAACCTTTCCTCAGCGCAACGAACAAGAACGCTACAAGAAATGTTACATTTCTGATTCCTCCTCCTTTTTCCTTTTCCCCCTCCTCCCTATGTTTCCCTCTTTTGTCAGCCTCAGGCTTAACTCAAGTAATTTGAATTCACTGCATATATTTATCTGTAGTTCCTTACCTGCAATTCATTATTTACTGTGCTGTTTGGTTAATAGTAAATACTGATTGCTCTAAGGACAGCTCATTTGTTTGTTTAATGAGCTGCCTTTTACTTACAGTGAGCGAATCTTTCAAAATATCAGTATTTCTAAGGAATGATGCCGTTCCAGATTACATTATTGTATACCATTGCTCCCAGAAACATGCAATACAAATATTGGACGACTAAACAGCAAAAGTAAATAAATAAATAAATAAATTCCATTTATCTCATAAACCTAGTGAACAATTTTCCCTACATGTAATTACTGCATTAAAATTGCTCATAAACAGTAGCAGAATGACAGCCAAAATTCCCAGATTAGAGGTCTAGTGCTTCCAAGAGAAATTACATTGTACTATTAAAAAAGGCATCAATCTCAGCTATTTGTTTCCCTCTTAAAATATGCACGATTTGGTTGCTGTGTAAGTTCTGTAGAGTGCAAATATTAATGAAAGTACTGAATTCCCACAGCTTAATATTTGGTACATTTCTGAAGTGACCTTTTCATTAGCTAGAATCAAATTTAATTTCTCAGTGACATATATATTACAAGATTCTTAAATAAAAGCTGTTGGTAATTACAAGTTACAGCCTTCAGGGGTGGCCCCAGTCACAGAACAGCAGAACAAAACTCGGGAAAAAAAAAAAAAATATATATATATATATAAATGTTTCCTGGTATGAGAAATGAAAATTTGGTTATTTAATTAGACCATATGTTGCAAGATAAGTGTCTGTATAGCACAGGAGTTTAATTAAGTACGCTAATTCTTGGATACAGTCACAGATAAAAAAAGAATCCCAGCCTGAGTGACAGACTTCCCCCAGCTCAGAAGACCAGCAGCTTCTCTAGCTTCCGATTTTCTTTATCGCCTCCCACCAGGTTGGCAAAGCCACCCTCTGGCAGCCAGAGCACTGACTAAATCCCCCTGGCTGGAAGAACACACCTCTGCGCTCTCCCATGCCCTGAGTAACAAAACCTTCCTGCTTCGCTAGTTAGCTGAGACAGGCTGGTATTTATGCTAGTGAAACCTTAAATGTAATGCTACGACTGCAGCGTTTATGCTGCTATAGGGCTTTTTATTTCCCTGAAACACAACAAAACAAACAAAACACAACAAAACACAACACCACCTGCAGACTCATTCATATGTCTGGATATATTTGGAAAGGATGAGGAGGAATATTCATAAGGACCCATCCTTTCACTTCAGGTGTCGATGTTATACGCAGCTTTTCTCCTAAAAGCTTTTGGATGTCTCAGTGCATGTAGCAGCGAGAAGATAACCTTCACCTGACTCCATCCCAGTAGCTTATTTTTGGAAGTTGTTACTTCTCAGGAAAGTAGTCCATGATGCAAATTCTGGAAGTGATTAAAGTAATCATTCAAATCAGAAAGGGTCTTCCTGCTGTGGTAAAATATTTCCCAAGCAGGTACTAGGCTGTAGCATATAGATATGAAAACTTTTTTTAGATGCAACCTCACTCCCAGGAGGTTTAGTGAGAGGAGCCTGGGCATTATTTATCTTGCCAAGGACTTTATGAACATTATTGGACAGCACAGGTAAAGTACAAGCTTTCAGTGCACTTAGACAATGTCTCAACTTTATTTTAGAAAAAGTGTTTCGAACATGATTTCAGCTATTGTGCCTTCCCAATTTTGGAATCTATTAGTCTTTAGATCTTTCAGCCCCCCAAAATGAAAACTAAAAATGTGACAGAATGCATATAAAGATTAAAGAAATATGCATGCAAGGCTGTGAAACATTTTACAGCAGGACAAGCAGGAGAAACACCGTTGATTTAAGAACCAGGGTAAGTAGTACCACGAATTTCCCTGGGACAAAGCTTTAGGAAACAAGTAGGGGTGTGGGGAGCCTGGCTCGCCAGGTGCTGTTTAGCTGGAGGAGAAGCCAGGCAGTGGCTGGGAGCGCCAGACGTGATCTCACCGGCAAGGTGAGGCTGGGAAGTGCCGCACATGAGCATCTCCTGTCCCACCGCTTCCCCACAGGGGACCATTTTTGCACGTTCCCTGTCTACTCCCAGCTGTTTCCAGCAAAATCCTAAAATGCTGTCCTCCCGAAGTCTCCGCACATCACACCCTATGCTTGCAAGCCATTTACAAGCTGGCTGCGAATGGTTAATGCTTTCTCTTGGTCATCACTCTGTCCTTACAATTGCCCAGCACCTGACAGCTCTGATTTAATTTGTTTCATACACCTAGCAGCTGAAGAGCTGTACTGCTAAATCATCCAGTACAAGCACCATATTTCTTAAGGCCTTACACATCTTATACACGCACACAATGACTGGAAACTACAGAAATGGGGCTTCTAACCAGTACATGTGGTCTGCTTGTTGGTAACTGCTTGTCAATGCAAAGCCTCACTTCTAGGATCTAGAGGTGTCTGTGAATGTGAGATCTTCAGGCTTCTCTAAAAAAAATAAAATAAAAAATGATTCCCTATTGCCATTTCACCAATGTGATTCATGTAACTTAAGATTATCTGAATAAATTTTTGCTTACATTTCCATTGTGCTCTTTGGATGGCTCCCTTCAAGTCTGTATGAGTTTGGTTTTACAACCAGCATGAAACTGGGCAATACATGGTATTTGAAGTGAATAAATAATACATCAGTACCCATTTAGGTCTAGCTGCTGAACCCACCTAACGGTGACTGAACGCGACCTGGCCCTGCAGAGGATCATTTGTAAACTTAAGCTGAGCGACCTTAAATAAAACTCCCCACCCCTGTATTTGCTGTCCGTGAAAATTGTGTGAGCAAGCTTAAGACCCAGAACATTTGATAAAACAACAGAATTGATACAAATTACACAAAAGCTGAAAACAAAGTTCCCGTCTGAAGCTAAGGATATTTATGACAAAACCTACTCGGAAGGTGGCTGCCCTGCGAGGCCTGTGGGGGCAATAAAGGCTCAAACAAACAAACAAACAAACAAACAAAACCCACAGAGTGAAAATCAATGTCTAGCTTAGCTTACTCATAAGCAAAGAAATAAGTATTAACTATGAACAGGATATTGTTTATGCTAAATACATCATTAAACTTTAGTTATAGCATCATGGGCACAGCACATATAAGTAAATCGAGATAACTGCTGGCAGGGTCATTCCTACAACTAGGTGCGTACAAACCCAAATGCCCCATAGCCAAATGCTACCATTATGTATGTTCTTAAATATGTGAATAAATACAAGCATGTGCACTGACTTACGGAGAGTGGTGGCGTTCACCACTGAGCCGAACTCCGGTGACTCCAAGGCCTGATCCTGCTGATGGGACCACATGGGTCAGCAGCAGCACTGCAGAGCACTGCTCCCCAGGTGCATGCATCCTGCTGCTTCCTACAGCTGTGGAATGACCTTCTGAGACAAGTGGTGCACCTAAACTTTTGTCCATAACAGCTACTAATGGGTGTATCTTCCACAAATGTGAGTACCTTTTTCTTTTTTCTTAAATGATGATGTATTTTGATCCCCATCACCTGAGACAATGAGTCCCTCATTCTGGGCTCTTTCCCCAGTTCGTTTTCAAAGTGGGTCACCTGGTTCGCTCTCTGTGAATTGCCACGCGTAGTTTTTAGGAGCCTTGGGGACCAGCCAGGAGCATGAGGACAAGGGAATATTGCTGCCTCGCGCTCACATCTTCCCATCCTCTAACATCAGCAACCAGGACATGCAACACAGACTTTTATGGCCTGCCATAAAAACATTCCTCTTGCGGGCTGCAGAATAGCCCTCATTATTTTAGGCACTTAGAGCCAAGAAAACACAGAAAATTAACGGTTACGATTTGAGGGACCCAAAGGGGCCGGGCAGAGCTGAATGGGGAGCTGCACTCAATGTGCAGGGCAGAGGCAGCAACTCCCAGCTACAGGAGCACGGGGGCTCCCTGTAACAGGTGAGTTTAAGTCTATAGGGATGAATTTGGTTCTTTCCTGAGTAGGAACCCATCCATACCTTTGCCCTTAACTCCTTCTAGCCTCCTTCTAGTTTTACTATGGCAGCAATCTCTTTATTTCAGGGGAAAATCTGGATTTAAGATAGTGTATTTGAGCTGTATATACTACATCCTGCAGCATAAATTGCTTATGTAAATGCTTTACAAACTTCTAAGAGATCTACAATGATTTAATTAGCAAGTTTTTATGATATCTAAAGTTAAAATTAAATTCAAAAATCCTACTGTAATTTTAGACTATATTTCTCCATCGCATTATAAAGCACAGTTTACATAATACTTGCACAAGCCATCATAAAACAAGGCTCTTGGCTTTATATATGCATACATTTACAGAGGTAAAAGCAGTCTAACCCTCAAAGTGTATCCGTTGCATCACCTTTTCCTAAAGACATGGCCATACATTTATTCAGTAGTTGTTAACCAGTGGAATCAGCGTGCCTGCTCCAGCACCAGCAGATAAAGCTGTAAGGGAGGAATGTTGTACACATGGCTTTTTCACAAGCCCACAGACACACAGTGACAGTCACTCCCCCATGCTGGTAGCAAAACAGCAGAGATGCGAGCTTTAGGGATATAGCTGAAAGCACACCAGCTGGTTAAAAATTAAACCATAGTCTGAAGCTTTTTTTTATTACTATTATTTTAAACTTGAGACACAACATGTCCTAAATGACCTTACCACATTTCTGGCTGAAACTAGTTTCATATTACTCAAAATTTTCATCAGCAATTAGCATTTCAGCTCATAGGTCAAGCATGAAGCCCAAAACAAAGTACAGTAGCACCAGGGCTGAATGACTGGAAATGACGGCGTGTCAGCCGGGCACAAAGGACATAAAAGCAGGTTGCGGTCTGTTTTCAGATGAGACTGCAGAAGACAGCCTCCTCGAGTGGAGGCGATGCAAATTCTCCTGGTTTCACAATGAATTTGTGGCAAAGGCACTTCGTTCTTTCGCACGCTCATTCTCCTTGTTTCAAAGCGGAGAACAATAGGAAAGTCATGAGCTTTCTCGTGGCAATAGCAACAAATGCCTTATAGCAAAGCAACGTCTCCGGGAGGATCCCTGCCTCACCTTGAGACCCAGCTCGGGCCAGGGGCTCTGCAGAGCCCTGGTGGGCTGGAGGTGTGGGGCAGGGTCCTGCCCCGCAGCCCCAAGGTTTAGTGAGATTGCTCATTCCCCATAAAACCCGGGTAAATCAGCACATCCCTCTCCCAGTCTCCTGCTGGGAAGTTACTGGAGAAAGGCTGCGCTTTATCAGGTAGTAAAAGAGGGGGGGAAATTTAGAGCACCCAGGAGCTAATGGGCTGCGTGAAGTGTGTGGCATGCGCGTGGTATGGGGGCCATCCGCATGGCAGGAAAATCACCTGACGGTGACAGAAACCACTGCAGAGCGATGAGGTTCCCACTTTGTGTAGTGATTTTCACAGCATGGGTCCATGTTTACTTGAGAGTTCCCTGTGCTTGTAGCAAGGTGACAATGTGCACAGGGAAAAGAAGGTATTTAACTGCAAGTGAATTACCCTAAAACCAGCAGCAAACAGCAATTATTCCTACTTGATTCATTAGGGATGAATTGTTTCTGATCCGTCCCTGACAGGTGAACTGCACCATTCCTTCCCTTGCCCCAAGTATGCTCCCAAGATCCCAAGAGGAGAATCCCGGCAGCTTGCACGCATCAAATCCTAAAACCAAAGGAGAACAACCACAATGATCTCTTCTGAGGCACGTGAGAAACTGACGGGATGAGTTTTTTTTGACTGGGATCTCCAACGAGGAAGAAGTTCATAATCTTAATGGAAGTGCCTGAGATATTCTACTAAATAGCATAATATTACAATTTATCAGGTCATCATTTTGCTTTGATGGCTTATGTTAATGGAGATGTTTTGTGTCGAGGTTTTCAAGGGAACAGGGTTGCTGATAACGTGAGGATTACTTCTGGTCGTGGGCAGCAGGGACTGAAAGTTTTCTGCACTTGCTCATGCAGCATTTCTGCTGTCATACTCTACAACCAGAGGAGTTTTTAGCTCCAGCACTTGCTTCTCTCCATTAATGCCTTTGTTCAGAGTAGTGAATCAAGACATCAATCAACTAAAGTGAAGACAGTTAGCTGACAATATATTGAATGTATCTGCAGCAGCTCTGAAATAAAGGAAAAAGACTAATTCTGTTTCTCTTTTGGATCCATGTTCATCAGCCCTTTCACTACTGAGAAGACAGAGAAAAGCAGTTTCCAGTGTCTGCATTATTTTCAGGTGATCACACAGAAAATCTTCATCCAGATTTGAGTCCAACTAAGGTGCCTAGGTACACAATAATGAGGAAGCAAAACACGCAGCACACACACCATCCAGACAGTCTAGAAGCCATTAAATATGTATGGTTACCCACCTATTTACCAACAAGTACGTGGAGATAAGGAAATTGTGGGTATACCGAGTCTGTTCCCTCAGCTAGCTGGTAGGAGTCAGGTAAAGCATCTCCCAAAACCACAGGACAGAAGTACAGATCAGAAACAACACAAAGGCACTGCCCACTAACTACACACAAGTGTGGTTACAACAGTAATGTTCCTTTCTCTTTTCTTTTGGTGCTTTGCTTTCCATGGGAGCAGTAAGATGTATACAACTATGGCTGAACTATCATCATCATGCTGATCTATTATAAATAATATTTCGTGTTAGGTGAATAACATGGGGTCTTTCAGAGGTGCAGGCCACAGTGTGCCAGGTTAAGAAGGTGCAAAGAGGACTCACAAAGAGACTGCTACTAAATACAGAGATGTGCCCGTGGCCAGGGCAGCTCCCTGGCGTGAGGTCGAAGTGGCCACAGGCCCTAGAGCAGGGCTGCGGCTCTGTAGTTCTGTCAGGGAGCACTAGAAAGGAGCAAATCTAGCTACTGAAATAGAATACTCGAATAAAACTAGTATTTTATTCCACTTTGCAGAACAGCCAGTGGGAGACTTCCTCATTAGAGCCAATATGTCTAAGGCATGGGAGAGCAGGAGCTGCGGGTGATATATTGCCTGCCTTCACACTCTCCTCTCTGCTCTTTGGCAGCGGTGTAAAACCCCAGAGCTTGTGGATATCGTGGTCTTCCAAACACGCAGGGAAGTTGCTAATGGCTGGTGAAGACACTGCAATGTAAAAATGAAAACTTCTTTTGCAATTAAAGTCCATGCCCTTTGAGCTTTCCTCTCCACTCTCCTCCGTCTTTTATTTAGCTGCAGTTATTTAAAGCACTGATCTCTGTTTAAGCAGCTGCTGCCACAACTAGTCAGCCCAAGCAGCTCTTTTAATTAAATATTTGCTGCTGTGCAAGTTTTCTCTCCCCTTCCTTCTATCCTCATGGACATTTGTTCTTGCAGAGTTAACAAGTCTGCTGAGCACCCTCTGCCTGCGCCTGAAAGGTGTCCCACACTCCAAGCAGCCCAAGTGATGCAGTGTCTCCACAGAAATGAATTTTGATATGCACCCTGTCATTTGCTATCAAGAGGAACCATTAATAATAAGGAAAAGAAATAAAACTTGCTGGGATTTAATAATCATTATTAAATTATGTCATTTACATAATTATGCTGTAGCTATTACACCAAAGTTTCTCATTTTATGGCGTGGTAAATTGGGAGAGTGTTTCACAAAGTGACTTTTTTTTCCTTCTATCCCCTGTCTTTCACCTATAACTGTAAATATAAAGTTGACCAGGTAAATGATGCTAAACCACAACAGACACTAAGCATGTTTGCCTACAGAATGGGAAAGCAGATGAGATTCAAAACATGAATAAAAGAATTCTCAACAACACTAGTTTTCCAGCAGGCTAGAAATTTCTCTCTTAGAGTTTCTTCTTAGTCAGCAGAGCAGGACCCTGTGCACAGCCAGGTACAGCAATGCCTCCGTGATGCTTAACGTGCCTCCCAGCCAGGAGCAGCGAGCGCTGGATTTACCCCCGCAGAACTGCCCCATGCGTTGCTCCCACAGGTCGCCCCAGGAATAGCACTCGAGGCAACTGGGTTGAACAAATGCCAATAAAAACTTACTTTTCTTGGGCAAAGGCTGCTTTGGGGCCGATGGCTCACAGACACCTCCCTTGACTCATCTCTACGTGGTTGAAGCATGACTCGGAGACTCTCACTGCTTGCAGACAGCAGAGCCAACTTGGTGCGAACCCGCCCCACCTTTAAGACCCCCTACCCATTAAGACCCCATTTGACACTGGAGATAAAACAGATAAAGAGGAAAAAAAAATGTTTTCTGAGCCCAGATGTTTCAGCAGTCAGCACGGATGCTCGCAGCACCTGTTGATGCAGAAACGAGAGCGCAGCGCAGGCTGGAGCTGAAGGGGTGTAGCGCTGTGAAGCCACACAAACACGAGACTTGGAACATGCAAAGGAGATGGGGAGATAAAAGTTTAGGGAAAAAGGAGGCAGCAAGAAGAGAATATGAGGAAATTAGACCAGACACCAACAAGCATGATAGAGCTATGCGGGGCCTCGAAGCAGCTGCTGTTAGATGTAGATGAGAGAGTGAACAGCTCCTGGGAGAGGGCAGAAACTGTCAGAATAGCAGGGAATGCAGATGAGTTTGGGACCAGCGCTGCACAGAGACAGACAGGGCAGGGGCTTGGGAGAACTCATGCTTCAGGAGCAGGAACGCACTAGGGAAGAACTGAACGTAGCACCAGGTCCCAAAGCACAGCGTGGGGAACAGGAGATGCCGCAGCGGTGCCAGCGGTCTGTGGGGAGGGGAGAGGAAAGCAGCTCACTGAGGCACAGCAGCAAATGTTCCTTCAGCGCCGGATTTCAAACCGCTTGATCTCTCCGAGTGGAGAGACACAGTGGGAATTTATTTCAAAAAGAAAGACTAATGGCAGCAAGAAAATCTCATCTATATTCACATAAATAAATATAAAATGAGAAACATTGTGAAATACAATATTGTACAAGCTGTTCAGTAGCACTTGCTCCAGAGGATGCTGATCTGCACCAGGCTGTAGCCTTTGAGGTCAGGATAGAGGCTCCTGACTGGCTTCACCTTAACTGGCAAAACCAACCAACCAAATAAATAAATAAATAAATAGATCTGTTTAACTGGCAAAACCAACCAACCAACCAAATAAATAAATAAATAAATTGATATGTTTCCGTGGGAAACACATCAAATTCCACTCATGTGCACCAAATCTCTTTCCCAGACTTTCCAGTTAGTGGAAGCAATTAGTAAAGCAAAGCACGGTTAGGTTAGAGCCAACTTCTGTTACCTATTGGCAGGAAAGCCTTTACTGGCCAGCGAGTGGAGAGTGAAGATTTATTAAAATTATTTATGTGATTTGTAAAATGTTACCAAACGTCTGCAATTCAGCCTGCTTCCTGAGAGAAACATAAAAGGGCAACGTCTGAAATCATTGTTTTCCTCTGATTCATTCTCCAGTAAAGCCCAGTTCCTTACCACCCTGCTGGGCACCAGGCAAGTAAATGCAAACACCACAAACAAGTCCTCCAAATCAGCAGAGATACCGAGGAGGGCTTGAGAGCTATTATAAAATGCCTACATTTATTATAAATGCCTACATACTACATTTAGTAGTAGCCAGAAAGTTAAAAATAAAAATAAAATAATATTTTTTTTTAAAAAAAGAACTGATATCTAAGGGATGGATTCCCACCTCTACCAGACTTTGCCAGACCCTGAATGCTGTCGGGCTGGAAGCACCAAAGTCAAGACAAATGAGAAACGAGTTCCTCCTTCTGCAGCTGCTAATGAGCCCCACTTAAAAGGCATCTTTCTGTTTCCTAATTTTCTCTGCTTTCTTTTGTAACACCGTTTCCAATTTTGAAACTTTGCTTTATGAGCGCGAAGGTTGTTTCCATTCTCAACTTGTCTAATGTTCAAAGCTGGCTCACCGAACTTGTTGGGTACAAGGAATACTGCTTTCACACTCAGAAACCAGTGTTTTCCACAAAGACTTTAAGCCTGCATAATCCAGGACAAGTTTGGGCATCCCAGCCTTTCAGAGGCAGCTCTCACTGTCTGCAAAAGCAGCTCCGGGGCTGCTACCACCAGGACGCAGCCAGGAGGATCCATCCAGGAGCTAGTTGTTATCTCTAGCACCACTTCTCCTTCTTGAAAGGGACCACCCAGGACTCCACAACACCCCAGACTGGCACACAGCGTGGCTCCTCTCTTTCTAGACCTAAGGGATGTGCAGACAGGACCAGCGCTGATTAAGATGTCCCAGCACAAAGCAGGCTGGGGCTAACCCAACACCTGCTTAACATGCCAGGTCAGCACGCTGTAAAAAAGCTGCAGGTGCAGCATACACCCTGCAATATTCAGCTCAAACACCCCGCGCTATTGTTTCACCCCTGCTCAGGGGCTAACCTTCTTAACTTGAAAGGCTCTCAGCAGCTCTTTCACAACAAATAACAAGGAGTGAGATTTCAATTTCGTCACAAAGATGGCACCACCTTTGCTCCAGGCTCTGCAGAGCTCAGATGCTGACACCAAACCTCTGGGAAGGAAAGACCCCGACGGCATCCCAAAGTCCTTCCAGTTCCCTACTGGAGTCAGAGCTTCCCTCAGCAGGCAGGGCCCAGCAGCCTACATCCTACCCTTGCACATCAACGTGCCACTAATCCTGAACCACAAAAAGGCTTAAAATATCTGTCAATCACGCTCCCTCCACGCAGTCCTCACAGTCTTGCTGGTAGAACCGTGACTGCGGGCTGGAGCGCGGCACGGCAATGTGCTGGGGGAAATTAAAGCCCAGCCGGGGAAACAATTGCTGCCACAACGCGTGTAATCAGCAGGAGATGGTATGGATGTTTGCAATTCCAAGCCATGGAAGGCATTTTTAGAGTGCTTTTAGTCCCATCCTTTCTCCTTTAACGGTAATATTTTGCTCCCTAATAGTTGCATTTTATACCTAGGTCATAATTTTACGAGGCACAAACTTCTACGGTATATGTCAAGCTATGTAGTAAAGTCAAGCAAACACTTGTAGTAATTACATGCCCAGGAGATTTCATAACATCACAGAATTAACAAGCAGTTTAGCAAATTATATATCACTTGATCTGCAATTGCTACATCTCCAGCAAAGAGCTCCGCTCCGTCTGCAACGGCAGTGACACGGCACGTCAGCGCAGTGCGAGCCTGTCAGGCGGTTATCGCGCACTAATATTAGCCTCCACCTTATCTCGTCACGTTTCTCTTTGAAGATTGAAGTATGATTTTCTTGCACTTTCTTTTCAAGAGGGCAGTTTGCAGATTTAAGAGCTTCTGCACTGGGAAAATGAGGTTCTGCTTAACAGAAACATAATCCCAACCCGCAGAAAGAGACACATTTCTCACTTCTCGTGATTTGCACTAGAAATTTTTTTACACTTTCCTTTCACTACACAGCAACCGTTTAAAGGGACTAGCTCCATACAAAGGTGACTAGGTCTTAATTCAAAATGGGTGTCTTGACACACATAAAAGCTACACGGATAAGCTGAACAGGGGCGCAGCCTTCATGCTGGGCAGAGCGGCGTGCCCAGCCAGCGGGAGCAAGGTTCTTGCTGCAGACATGTTACTGAAGTCACCGGTCTGGCACAAAGCTCATTAAGCGCCCCAACAATCATTTTGATAAAGAATAAGCCTCTACTCTCAGAACTTCAGAGTTCTACTCTTCCTCTACTCTTGAAAACTTAAGGATCAAGGATGGTTCAAAAGATTTCAAATAAAGGAAATGCGGGATATTTATTTTTAAAACATTTCTTTCTAAACTGCTTCAGTGATGCCAAGGTTACCAAAGGGATTACAAACAATCTGTACAAGGAGGTATCCGAGCACTGCAACAAATTGCCCAGGCAGCCATTTCATTTCAGCTCAGAGGTGAGCGCCCTTCACTGTTTGCTTAAAGGGATTTCCTGCAAACCCTGCATCATTTGTCTGACACTAAATGGGAAGCGTAATGCATTTAAAGAACTCACAGATTAATCATCTGTTAATTCTCTTTTCTGAACAGCACAAAGCAGAGAAAATGGTCCAGGATTGACTCCATTCATAAGCGACACAAATTTCAAGGCAGACTACTTTCTGCCTTGCATGTGGCCTACTGGGGCATCTGACCTCTAGACAGGCTGGAGTAAAACGACGGAGTAAAACCTGCGAGGTGGGCAACCTGTAACAATGGTGAGCTCCGTTCTGACACAGGAATTTTATTTTATACTGCTGGCAAATTTGATCGCAATTCTAACCCTGTTGGTTGAATGGCCAATGCACTGGAACTCCGTCTCCAAACAGAGCTGACCTTACTGCTCGTGTATTGTTTTCTTTAGCAAGTGACTAATCTATACTGTGCAGACCTAATACATCAGCTGTCTGCCAAAAGGTGTACAAACAATCCACATTGTAACCGAGTCTATTAATATGTATTAAAAGTCCTACTGCAGTTGACATGACATTCCTGTACATGAATATGAAAATACAACTACTGTATTAAAAAAATTCAACTAATCATGCATCACTGATTTTCTCACTGTGAGTTTATAATTTAAACTTTTAACTGTATCACAGCAACCTCATCAAGCCATGATTTCTTATGGCTGTAGAACCAAGAAAGCCCATTACAGTAACAAGAATAAAAGAAAGCAAATACAAACCTGTTCTTGAAGAAGAAAGAAAGAAAAAGGAAAAATGAAAAAGAGTAAAAATGAAATGGAATTTTACATCAAAGAAAAAAAAATCAGTGAGATTGTGCATCTGCTTCCCCCGTTGTTTCATATTCTACTGGTTATAATAGGAACGTGGTCTATAGCATAAATCTGTCTAAAAGGGCACTGATGCCCAGCAGACAGAAGAGCCATGACAGGTGACAACCCAAAGCAGACAGACTGGAGGTGACTTCTGAATAAACCTATGTCAATTATGGGCCAGACCCGGGAAATCAGACATCAGATCCAATCCACCCATACAGCTTTGACTTCCACAGAGGGCAGGAAGCATTACTTAATTCTTATTCCACTCATGGGTTTAAGCCCTTTACTCAGCTCAGCTTGCTTAAAACCTTGGGACTCGAGAGCCTGGAACCTCCGAGCCCTTGAAGCCCAACACAGGAGCAGCAGCCCCCAGTTCTCTCCAGAAACAGTTCCCTCCAGGAAAGCAAGTCCTTCAGGCACTGGACATGATTGAGAGGAGGATTTCAAGGGATTCGGATGCTCTGTTCACATTAATATCGTAGGTAATCTCTGCACAATCTCTAGGGGTAATTTGAAAATCCCAGTGTGGGTTTTGGGTTTTATCTTTTTGGTTTGTGTACTCTCCCCACGCACCGAGGAAGCGGATCCACTTATTAAAGCATTTATTAAACTTGCCGAGCTGTCTTTTTCCCCATCTCTGAGCTACCCTGTGTGAATGCTAATCATTGTCATTACACAGTTCATCCTCAATGAAATGCTTACCATGATTCCCACACTGACCCCCAAAACAAAATTAAAAACAGCTCAGGAAAGAAAATAAAGAACACAAGCCTAAACCTGGAAAATATTCAATAAAGATTATTTTCCAGAGTTCCCTATCCCTTCCCCTATGGGCCACATTCCTCATTTCCAAACACTACTGACCACCTCTTCCTGTAATTGTCTTCAAAAGCGATCCTAAGAGAGCAAGCAGAGCTCTTCCCCTACTGGGTGGATGGGAAACTGAGGCACAGAGGAGATATTTTTGTGAGCAAACACAGCTTAGCAAGAGTACAAAGATTTCAGGTAGGTGGAATATCTGAAGCCATTCTGCAGACATGCAAGCTCCTGGAGCTCCCCATCACAACAAACACGCACGTGGAGGTAGATAGGCACGGATACATGTAGTTATGTATGCATGAATGTGTAAAAGAGACCGACGTTACATCAGTGAACTCCTTCAGCTCACTCCTTATCACCAGAAAGAGTTGATTTCAGGTGTCAAAAGCAGTGAGGCAAGAGCCCTATCAGGCACTGCTGCTCATCTGCACCCTCTTGCAATCAGCAGCCTCTCCGGGGCCAGATGACAACACCCACGACGAGGACAGAGAGTGGGTTTGAGCTGGAAGAGCTCTCATAAGTACCTCTCGATACACAGGTTGTAGCATGCGGAGATGCTCTCACAGAAATGACACCACTTCTTTCAACATCCCTCACAAAAGGAAAGTTTCCTAGAAAAGTAATGTGCAGGAGAGGGCTGCTGAGTTTCTACCTTGTCCAAGTTTACCTTACCTCCTCCAGACCTTTCTGTGGTTAGCCCTCTGCAGCACCAGCACAGCGCTTTGAAGCTGGTCTCATCTTACCTCAAAAGAGCCCTGAGATGCCAGGAATTCTGGTAAAACTAGAGGGAATTGGGTGTGTTTCAGTGAAAATAACAGTCAAAAAAAAAAAAAAAGCTTTCCTCACAGTAATTCTATATTGATTTGAGACGCAAACCCCCTCTACATGTAAACGAGAGCTCTGAACTTGGAAAATTACTCATGTTTTCCACACTCTTGCGTGCCATTGAAGCCACGAGTGAATTGCAGCTCCCCAGCTAGGTCTCATCTTCAAAACTCACTGATAAAAAGACCTGCATATGAGAATTTGAGAATTTTGCAGCATGTACAAAAACAGCCTTTGGGGTCCTGGAACTACTCCCCAAGCAAGTGTCTGAAAAGCAAGAGAAACACACACCTCAACCATGAAGGAAATGTTCTTTGTTCCTCTCCTTTTTTGTAATGCTGACTGAGATAAATCTGCCTCCTGTTTTAATTATCTCAACAAGGTCTTCTGAAAGGACCTGCTTCCTGATCTAGAGATGCTTCAAAATCTAATGTAGAAGATTAAGTAAATGATAGAAGTAATTAAAGTATTCCATTAATTTAATTACCATTTAAATCTAATTTCTCATATTATACATCTAAATCTTGATATCTTATTCTATTCAATGAACACTTTTAGTGTGTAAACCCATTACAAATTAAATATATGAAAAAATATTTGAAATATATGATTTATTTTTTTTTCTAGCAAATCTTTCTCTTGTGTTCATGTGTGTGCAAATCTATAATTTCAGAATAAACCAGCTCGAACAACAGTCCCTTACACCACTGCATCAGGAACGATCTGCTGAAATTTCTGTTCCTTCCTCCCCTCCTTGGCTGTCTCTCGGTTTCTGTGCCCTGCCTGGCAATGAGTCACACCTTACGTGAAGACGGACTCGACTCCAGATGCTGGAGCCCTGGAGGTCAGCGTGTTTGCAGAGAGCAAACAATACACGCTTGTAATGTGAGCCGTAGCAAAACAACATACCACTTACAGGGGCAAACTACAGTGAAAACCCAGATGATATCAAACACAAGCGCCAAGAAGCGGAAGAATTTAAACGCAAGCATAAGCCTGCGAGTCTCTGGATCCTCTCATGAGTCCAGATTTTTACCCTTGCCTTCCTTCAGAAGTCACTGAATATAGGACTAACTATCAATCTCAAATGCTGCACGAAAAATACTGCATTTAGAGCTGCCAGGAGCTACTGGGAAAGGGGACAAGGACAGCAGAATTTTTTTTTCTAAGGACCTGGAGAACTTCCTTGTTTTTGAGACTGAAAAACTTTTTTGGGACTGAAAAACTTTTGAGACTCCACTGCTTGAAACTAGGAGGTTAGAACTACCTGGAAAATTAACGTGTGCGTAAGAGTCCAGGCTATAAAATAAAGATGCTTCCTTCCCATTTGTTCATTATTCCAAAATTATCTTGAGTAGTTTGTGCCCTTCTTCCTCTGGTGACTTTGTACCTGCTACATTTTCCAAAGTGGGTTATATATCACTTAATTTGGCCATTTTCTACTGAATGTAGAAATGTGTCATTTTCCACTCAGGCCACTTCAGACCACGGAGGCTAACATCACACCCAGTTTAGTACAACCAAAAACTTTCAGCTCTTTCCTGTAGCTCCCTGGCCTCTTACTTTAGCCATTTCAGATGGGCAATAACCACCCTGACCTGCAATGCACAGATGATTTAGGACAATTCGTTTGCATCTCCAAATAAAACAAAAATATCTGCAGCTGTAGCTGTGATATGAGAAGGCCAGAGGGCTGGAATGGGAAAGACAGAAAAATGAAACAGATGATTTCCTCCTGCAATGTAACAGCCATTGCCCTTAGCAAGAAATGCAGTCAAGGAAGGAATTCAAACATCATATTTCCATACTTGAGATCTATGAATAAAATTCATGAGAAAACTGTAATCTTCCAGCTTTTCGAAGTGTTTGTTTATACAAGTTATAGGACTCAAATACTACAAGGAAAATTATCTAAAATGGAGGTGTGCTGAAGGATCAATGGAGAAGTAAAGCTGAAATAATCACCAAACATCGCTTAGTAAAACAAGCACAGGGCCTCTCCTCTTGCTCAGCTCCTACACCTGAAGGAGCACCTTCACCCTCCGATCTCACGCACCCGAACATCACCCGTGGCCACCACGACAGGGCACCCCCAGCTCTGCTGCACAAAGCAGCTCCTGAAGTAAAAAAGCAACTCCAAACGTGAATTAATAAATAAATAAATAATAAAAATCATTGCCTTTGGAATGCATTTTGTTGCAGATATTAAAGCCGTTTCCCTGAATGATTGTAAAAATGTAGATAACACCCAGGAACGCTTCCCACGTCTCTTGACTGACTGCACGCTCGCTGCCGTTGAGGTGGGTTACAGAAATCTGTTCTATCAGGAGGTAGACTCAAATTTATCACTAGGATGCCTCCAGATAGAGAAGTGATACTATGATTAATTTTAATCCATCAGAATAATGTTTAATTATTAACAACTTTCATCCCCCAGCTCACTTGAATTATTAATACTTGATTATCTATTAATTGATTGTATTATTTTTTCATCAAGTGCTGGAGTTTCTCTCTAGGACTATTTTTGTTCCAGCTCTCTCACCACACTGAAATCGTCCACGGTCCTGCTCAGGGTATTAAACACACACCTAGC
Source organism: Anser brachyrhynchus (assembly GCF_964034855.1). Lineage (NCBI taxonomy): Eukaryota > Metazoa > Chordata > Aves > Anseriformes > Anatidae > Anser > Anser brachyrhynchus. Next base: position 3,295,002 of record NC_137705.1, read on the forward strand.
AGTGAGAAATTAGCATTTGTATCTCATCTGTGTCAGAAGCTAGACTTCTGAGGAAGTCCATTTCTGTGAAAAGAAAATATCTCTCATTCCAAGGCTATTATCACTAGTGACAGCTTAATTTTATTACTTGGTATACTACTGCATACGGACAAAATCCAGGCCATCAGAGAAAAGCAATCATCTCTTACAAGGCAAATGTCTGCTGTGTTGCAGATGTATCATTGTACAAACTTAACAGTTTGCTTTTCTTGGTAGCGAAATATTTAATCACACAAAGTAAAATGTGCAATTTCTTTCAAGGGAGATTGTACATCTCATAGAGAATTCTTTTTAACCTGTATGTGAGGAACTTCATACCTGAATATGCCCAGATGCAATACAGCATAAAGCCATAACATCACAGTATGCATGTCATTAGATCTCCAGTGCAACAGACTGCATTTAGATTACTAAAATGAAACTATTATTTCACCAGGATCTTCTGATCACTGCCTTCAGCAATGCACAGGAAATGGACCAAAAAGGGCCATGAGGAATCTCGAGGTATTAAGGGCGGTACTGGGAGGGCAGCAGCTGCCTGCTCAGCATCTGGGATTACGCTGGTGGCAGGCAGAGACCAGGACCTGTGTGCAGAGCCTGTGCTGAGCACTCACTGGTAGCTTTAGCAGGACAGTACAGGTGCCTTCATGCTCTAGCAGCTGAAAACTCAGGCTCCTGATCCACAGGATGCAGCTGGTACATTAAGAAGCTTGAATTACAGGCCAGCTTACCCCATTGTATTTATTCTTAATTACTGGTCATTCATGAAAAATAAGACCAATTTTTGTCTCTTTTCCCCATCTTAAGAAGCACTTTGTTTTCCACACTGATTTTCACTTTCTTAGCTTGTCTTCATCAGCAGAACTAAGACCATTCTTACACAGACATGCAGTGGCTTACATACCCAACAATTATGGTATTTTAGTGTTAGCCAGTACGGCTTGATTGTGACTGGGTTCTGAGTAGCACTAAGACACAAAAAAGACTTACTACACGGCCATACCAATTCAGCTCCTATTTTGCAGAAATGTCACAAAAACGCATACAGCATTCCCATTCAATTCTTATGTAAAATACTTGACTCAGTCCTTTCCTTTCCTCCTCCTTCCAGTCCTTCACCTTCCCACCACACTGGTTTACGTCTGTACGCAGGTGCCCTCCCACCCAGGCTAAGCATCCCTGGGGGCAGACCAACCCACGCCCGCTTTATGCTGCCTTAGACCCACAGCATGGCTCACGGGTCCCTCGCGATTCAATCTACCACTGTCACATTACAAACATCACATTCTCCTTTTTGCCTCCTGGCCACCACAGTGCCATACACCAAAAGCCTCTGGGACACCTCCAGGACACCATGGACCACGTGTGACCATCCTTCTACAGAACACACTGAACAAGCAGTTATTGAGGGCTGCTCCAGCTTTAGAACGAGGTTTGTTGAAAACCAGTGCACGCCAGAAGTCAGATAACGTTCTGATGCAATGTGTATGCCACCCACCAGGACACACGACGACACGTTGCACAACCAGAAGCCACAAGGGAATGAAAAGGGCCAGAAGCAACACTTGGATGACCTTTGCACTCATAAATTAAAATGGGACAAGTAGGGATCAGAGAGAAGACTTTGACTGACATCATATTAAGAGCTTGCTCACGTTAAATTCATAAGAAATAATGAACATTTAACTTCAGCTCATACTAAAAAAGAAAACGTATTCATGTTTTATTTTGTCATCCTTAATGAAACAAGAAAGCAGGCTACTGAATCCTAATGATATATATGGTACACCAGCAAAATTACTGGACCTAAACAATTGCTCTCCAGAGTAAGGGCTGGCAGGAGCTGGCAGCTGAGGCTTGAGGCGAGCAATGTGCCGAGCATCGGTCTGCATTTCGGATGGTACCAGCTGCATCCACCAACCAGCGCTTCTGCACTGAAACAAATGCTTGCAAGTGCAGGATGTGATAGGAAAGCCTATGGGACAAACCCAAATTTCTTATGAGAATTTCAGTAACTAGGGTTCAGCTAACAGAAGTTTTCCTGCAGTGCACTTCCCTGCCATATTTCAGCCATTTACTATAAGACAGGACATATGTGTGCAGATCTACTTTGCATATGCTATTCCTTACCAAGAGCATTTAGTAATAAAACCCTCTGGAGAACATTTTATGGAAGATTATGGACCAATTTGGCCAAAGATGTCCCTGGAGAACATGAGTGTTTGGTGCAGGAGATGAACATGACTGCTGCTAGGGCCAAAGATAAAAGCGTCAAGGAGGACCAGGGAAAGAGTTAAAGCTTTTTACACTGGATTCCCTACAGACTAAACCAGTTACTAATCCTTAATAATTTAATTTATTTGCAATACCTTACTATGGAGTCAATATTTGTTTTAGCCAATTGCACAAAATAGTCTGAAGTGTTTCTTCTCAATCTGGTTCAATTTCATCCCTTAATGCTAAAAATAAGCTCTATTTTTTTTGCTTAGATATAGTTCACAGTGTATCAGTAGCATAACCAACATTTCATGCTTATTATTTGGGCTCAGTCTCACGATAATCAATTCTAAAAAAGCTACCACAGGGCCCTAGTTAGGGTGCTTAATCTTCCTTTTTCATATATGTGGTGCACCTCTGGTTTGCAATGGATTTGTACCAAGCTGATTTGTTTCTATTATCATGCATGCACCTTTATGGTAAATTAGAAAAGAAAAATAAATGTATCATTGTCTCTACAAATAGAGTATTTATTTCCTCTCCATCTTAATTTTTTTTTCATCTGCACTTTATGCCTGTGAGGCACAAAATACAGAGCAATTTTCAAACACTAAGTTTCTGCATTTAATCTAAATTAAGCCCCATGTCCAATTTGATAACAAATCTCTGGAATGTAAGTATTCACACTTACCAAATGCAGCATGATTGTAATTACATACCTAAAAGTCATCATGTGATAGTGTTCACTTGTGCTTCAGACCAGATTTTTCTACCATTCTATACATAGAATACATCTGATACTTCTATACGTGATTGCTTTGCTTGGCCTTAGGCTAGAAAATAAAGTCAATTCTTTCAACCTATTTCTTCTCTTTGTAACTGTTTCTACTGGGGAAATTGAAGAGCACTTTCTTTCTCATTTGAAAACCTTTGAGTTCAAGTCACAGAGCAAATAAATATGCCTTGCATTTGCTTATTTTCTGGAAATAGCATCTTGGCTTGTACTGCAATGTGGATCACCCTTAGAAGATGATGAGGGGATTGGAGCATTTGTCACGCAAGGAGAGGCTGAGAGACCTGAGCATGGTTAGCTTGGAGAAGACAGAGAGGGAATCTTATCCACGATTCTATGACTCTATGAATGTATATAAACATCTGAAGGGAGAGTGTCAAGAGGATGGGGCCAGACATTTCCACAGGAAATGTGGGGCATTGCTCCCACAAGTGCATGCATCATGGAGAAAGAATGAGGAGAGTATGATAGAACAAGGAAAGAATGAGCTTTTCCTGTAGAAGCACACATTTAATTGAATCTGTGCACAATTTATGGCGAGGGGGCTGACACCTGTGTTTTCAGTGTTTTCATCATATATGATTTTTTTTTTGCAAATGTAGAAGCCAGTGCAAGAAGTCTTAAAACTTGCTTTCTACAAGTAGACATGCAAAAAAAATCCTAATTACATCAATTTTCTTGGACCATAAGGTGAATTCTTTTAGAAAAAATAAAAATAAAAATCTAATTTAGCCACTGAATTCCTCACTTCTCTTTTAGGGATATTTGTTTTGCAAGAGGCCTGACATGGCCTTCCACAGATAAATGTCAATAAACCATTGACCTAAAGGCATGAAAATATCTCCATTAATATGAAAACCTACATATGCCAGTGTGGAGAGTTTTAAAGATAGTTTTATCCTCCTGCATCTTGTTATCCGAATGGAGAAATGTCAGCAGTGCAGCAAGCAGATAGGAAAGCTGAAAGACTCATTAAGCCACATTTATACTACGAGAACATGCAAAATGGAATGTTTTCCAGGATCATTAAAATAAGACTTAATTACAGAATTCAGGTTTATCTATGTCACCCAATGTCACAATACTTCAAGATGGATGATGAGGGAAAAAGGCAAAAAAGATCCTCAACCACCGCATTTAGTGCCACAGCAGTATCTGCATTATTCATCATCACTTGTGCAATGACAGATCCAAAATAATTAGTATTACTCACGTTAATTAAGTTATGCAATTCCCCCGCCTAAAAGAGGATTCATAAAGAAACACAAGGTAATTATATGCTGGTCTCAGGCTCTGTTGCTGATGCGCAGCCACCTTGGCCTAACAGTGCCACGGGTGCCTGCATGGGCTGGAGAGCTGCAGCACCCCAGACCTCTGGCTTTCACAAAGAAGGAAGACCAAGGCTCATTCACACATTATAGTGACAAAAAATGCAGCTGTCTAAACAAGATAGTAAACTACTTAGAAGTTCAGGTGTGTATTTGCAACTCAATCAAACCTCCTGCCTGACATTTTAAAAGATAACTTTTTTTTAATTCTTTTTTTAAATTGTCTCTCTCTCTAATTGCCAAACCTCAAAAACACACATCTACCTTAGAATATGGAAATTCACCACCATAATTGTCTCTTTCCCTTCTAAAGACAGCCAATGGAGACTTATTTCCACAGTTTAGAGCACTGACCCAGTACTGGAGATGTGGGAGTCCTGCACCGCCCCAGGGAAAGCCTTGGGGCAGCACCCCTCACTGTGTCCGGAGATTACCTGACACCACTTGGCAGTGCCACCTTCAGACCCCAGAGCCAGAAGGACAGACGTGCCATCATCCTGTCTTTTCACAAAGGCAGAGAGGAGACGAGGAAGAAATCTGACACAGACAGGGAAGGGCTCAGGACGGGTCCATGAGAGCTGCACAGTGCACTTCACATGAGACGGAAAATCACATCAAAAGCTACCAAGAAGTGTAGAGCCTACCATGTGTATATATTCTGATGGTTTTACTGTGTTTGGTTCATTTTAATCCTGTACATATTTTTTTCTGCTAATTTTCCTTCAGCTGCCGTAGACATGAAAATTGACTCACATCTTACAGGCAAGACAGATTTCTGTTTTATCTTGAGATACAAGCCCCGAAGCATTCCTGAATGCGTTTTCCCAGAGAAAGAATTTACCTGAGGCAAAATTACTCTGCTTGTATTTTGTAAAGGAAAATATTGGTTTACCACTGCAAAACACACACCTGTGGAACATAGAGACATGCTCAACTTAAAGACCTGGACTTGAGGATGGGAGACAGATGAGAATACAAGTCAACTTGTGAGAGACAAAAGTAATCAATGCCTACAGAGAGGATTGATTCTGTGGCTGTAAGTAGAATATTCCCATTTTTCCCCCAAACACAGGGGGAATAAGGTCACTATACAAACTGTCAAATAAGCCACAGCATTTCTTCTACCCAAACACACCTTTTGAGCCAAACATAGGAAGACCACTAAGGTAACATGAAAGTCAGCAGAAAGATTCACGTTAACTTTAGCTGAGTTTGGATCCCTCTTCCATAAGGAATTACAAGAGACTATAACACAGTATATCCAAACCTGAAAGCAGATAACTATTCTTTCTTACTTTCTCCCCATCAAGGTTCAAAGATGAAAAATGAATAATTGAACACAGGAAGCCAAAATATATCTGTACACCCAACCGAACAACAAAAAAACAGTAAAGGTTCCTCAAACGTGGATCAGAAGCTATGCAAAACAACCATGAAAGATGTTGCCTTGATGTGCAGCTCCCTCTGCTTATTGAAAAAGACAGAAAGAAGCTGGTTGCACTCAGGAGGAGGCAGGGAGGCAAACAGGCTGCCACTCACCGGCTGGCACGGACCGCAGCCACCGAGCACAAGCTCATTAGGCACGCTGGCACGTTCCTCCTGGCTTCACCCAGCTGTGCCAGCTGCGGCTGCTCAGGGCTGCAAGTGGTTGTATTCCCAAGTCAGATGAACGCTCAAAAGGATCTGCTTTTCAGCAGATGAAGTTAGTGTTTTCTGAAAGGTAGGTTCCTACAGAGTTCCTGAATTTAGGGTCTTCAAAACTGAAACACTCAGTCCACTACTGTCAGGGAAACAGCAGTGAGAGACTGAAAAAGCAGCTTTATTGGAGAGAGGGGAAAAAAAATCTGGGCTGAGAAATAAATTCAAAAATACAGACTGGATAGAAAAAAAAGATTCTGTTCTCATTGCCAAAATGTGCAGCAAACAATGCTATATGACACAAAACAGCAAAGAGATCAAAAGAATATGGAAAGATAGACCTTGGCACGAAGTAGTTACTACAGTTCATGCATCAACAGATCACAAATGTTTTATAAATGTGGTCTCATAAACCCCTGTGCTTCCCAAGCCCTGCCTCACGCACTGTAAGTGGCACGCTGGGACAAGACGACAGTATTCCAGGTACGCTCCTTCATGGTGACCCAGGTAGCCAACCAGCTGATTAGCACCCAAGCCCTGCTTCAGATCAGCTTTTAAATCAACTCAGAAATTTCAAACCTTATTATGGGAAGCCTCTGTGTTCCTCCTCCTCGCTGCTCAGGCTGGCGGTAGCAAGGCCGCTGTCACCTCTCTGCCACCCGCTGTGCCAGGACCTCAGCCCTGGGCTGCCGCAGCAGCACTGGCTCTGCAACACGGAGCTTCTACAAGAAATCATTGCTATTTCAGAGAATTTAACCTGAAATGCTCTGCAGATGCAATGAATGGCCATTTGAGTAGTGAGTCACCCCGTCTCAGATCCTTTTAAGGAACTTAGCTGGCATATTTTCAAGGCATATTTCTTAATACTTAGTTTTGCAATTTTCAGGGTGATGCGTCCTAGAGCTGGAAATACGTATCATGTGCCAGCAGAGCCACGTTTGTCGGGGGAAAGCATTCAGTACTTTATCTTCCTATATGTGGTACTTGCAGAGCCTGATCTTTAGGACACTTGAGTTTGTCCTCCTGCCTACTATTCAATGAACTCATAAAAGTCAATTTAAATTGAGCAAGAAATATTTTAAATTCCATCCTCCACTACAGCTGAGTGAATAATATATAATATATATACTTATATATATATATATATATATAAGTAAAATGTATTCCCAAACTCAGCTTATTTCTGTCTTTGATTGTCACAGTAATCTCAGGCTTTAACCTTTTCTGTTTTCCACAGCTACCAGCATCCTATATCTGCACATGCTTTCCAGGAGGGCTTCCAGCAGAATCAGCTTCAAAGTGCGACAGTTGGCCAAACAACCTGATGAAACTACTGTATAATTCCTGTAACATTTAATCCAAAATATTATTTTCTACTTATTATTTTCCACAGAAACGTGGTCGTTTTTCCAAAGTATTTCTCTTCAAGTGACAGCACTGCTCTGATTTGCTCCCCGACGGCACCATCGTCCCCTCCCACCGGCAGCATTCAGACTGCAGCTGTTGACTCCTGGTGGATCCAGTGCAGCACTTTCCATCAGACACAGCACCCTGAAGCGACAGGTCACTTGTTCTGGAAGTGTGAGAATGACTCTGAACAGAAAATGGAGTGAAGAGAAACTGTAGCTTGAGTTAATCCTTACACTAAGCAACCTTTTCTCACTGTTTTTAATACTTCATACAAGAAGGAAAAATAAAGTTCCAGGTCTGGACACTGCCAGCAAACTACAGGGAGTCCAAAGGCTACAGCTCTAAATGGGAACTTCAAAAAAATATGTCAAAAGCATTAACAGTTTAGAGGGAGACGAAAGGCGATGTTTGCATTCAAGCCCATTTGCTAAGGAAAGCGTTTAATAATGAGTGGCACCAAGGGCTGGTTTCAGCTATTCTCAGTTGCAAAGTAAGCAACAAACAGAAAGTTTTGCAAGGGCTTTCTTGATGCCGTTCTTCCCGTGCTTATCGCAGCCCTCTGACGATGCCAATGCCCGGGCAGCTGGGATGAAGGCCCTGCTTCCCTGCACGCGTGTTCCCCGAGGATGCATCGCCCCAGGCTCCATCCTCACTGCCAGCCCCAGTGTGCGCCCGTGAGCCCAGGAATTCACCCGCAGATAACACCTCCAGCATAAACCCATCGGAGAGAAATGAAAATCCTCTGTAATGAGCAGGTTTTGGGCAAAAAAAAAAAAACACATTTGGGGGATAGAGGTTATAATGTTGAAGTAGACTGGTTTGATGAGAACTTTTTTTTTTCTTTTTTCTCTCTTGGCCAAGGAAGAAATGCCATTTTCTAAGACAGCTTTTTGAGCAAATAAGGTTTTTATACTTTTGCAGTCTGTCCCATCTATGCAAACCCCTCAATCACTGATGAACGGGGAAGTTTCAAAAGAAAAATCTCAAACTAGCACCTCCACTGAGAAAAAGGACACTATAAATGCTGTTTGAGAGCAGCTGAATGGCAAATCCCAATATATTCACTGGCAAGCCAGCCTGTATATAATCTAGGCTGTGACTAACCCAGCATTATCTCCTGCCCGTTGGAGAAGACAGAAATTGCCTGTGCGCTGTTCCAAGATGAGCAACGGGCAATGCAAATCAGTAGGAAACCAAGTCAGGCTTTTGGGTTCAGAGCTTACAGAGTACCTTGTTTTGTTAGAAAGGCTTGATTTTCATTTATCATCAACTTTTTACGTAAATCTGAATTGTGAAAAGATAAATCAAAGCTGGTTACTAGAAAAAAAAATAAAAATAAAAAATGTAGGGACAAAACAGATCAACAGATGATCAAAAAGACCTCTTGCATAATTAATTTGAATGATTTCATGATACTGCATCCAAAGGACCTAAGAAGAGTAAGTATTTATTGTAGGCATGAAACATCCTTCAGAAGGTTTATCCCCCCCCAACAAGTAGTTTGCCCAGAACCAGTGCACAGCAACAAAGACTTCCTCAAATACGAAACCAAATCATTAAGCAGAAAGCGCTCGGTGGGAAAGCAGCTCTCGCCTGCTACAAGGGGTTTCATAGCCATCCCATCTGTAGCCTGCCATTTGTTCATTAATTTTCAAATGACAGATTATGAGCATAGACAGTGTGCCTTTGTTCTCCAGCACAGCACATTGCTGACACAACGCAGGGTCCCTTATTAGCGGCTGTCCTCTCGCCCCGCGCTCGCAGACAGAGCTCTGGTGTGCCGGCAGGAGCCGCCATGACCTCCAGCCGACGCAAGCTGCTTGCAGCCAGCCCACAACAAGTGTTTATTTCACAGCAGCTTCTCCCGAGCTCAGGGTACGTGCAAAATCCCCTGGGGCAGCATCCCTGACAGCCTTTCTTCGGCATTTGTCAAAGCTGCGACCCTCGTTGGATGCAGGAAGATGCCGAGCATCTGTCAGGTGTCTGCGTGTGCCACGCAGCACATTACAGAAACGCAGCCCTTCGGAAAAAGCATGCCTATTAAACCTAGAGGAGGGCTAACAGTATCCAAGTTCTTGGATTTAATGAGCCAGCTCACTTAGGCCTGACTCTTGGTAAACGTATATAAGGGAATAATTCCCTTGTAATGAACTCGTGTGGCAATTGGCTTTGCCCTTTCTGCGTGCTAATAATAATGAATTTCATCCAAATTATTTCAGGCACTGGGTAGCTGGAACACTCCACTTACCTCTAGCCTTGTATGCGAGGACAAAACAACAACTACACTAAAGGGAAAAAGGTTCATCAGGCCATATAGTAGTAAGTTTTATTTTTATTTTTTTCTCTTCTGCCATGCTTGGACATGATCAGGGATTTTCTGGTGGAATATAAAACACTGAGCTTGGACAGGAAGTGCTTAGGAGGCAATAAACACACACCTCACCCTCCCCAACCCCCCAAGGGTAGCAGTGAAAAAACACACAAAGTAGGGTATCTTGAGGAGGTATCTGCCCACTTGGCAATCCTGCCTCTGCGCAGCCGAGAAAGCCGGTGCAGCCAAATAAACAGATTACTGAGCAGCAGCTGTCAGCACAGCAGAACAACAATCTATCTTATAGGTACATAGGAATAACTTCTACTGCAACAATTTTTGAACTAGCATGACAGGATGGGTTTTGAGGAGCTATCTCAATAGCGCAGCAGCATTTAAAGAAAAATCCTAAGTAATCCGTCACGTTTCTGTCAAGACAGATTCAGGCCTACAAGTCATTCTGTTACACATCACCAGATTATAGAAGTGCAATCGCAACTATTTTCAAGACTGAAATCTTTAACTTGTTGCTGATTTGGTCAGCTAAGGTGTAATTTCGCGAGTCTCCTTGGCGTGCACAAGTGGCATGTAGAGCAGCAGTCGTATGGGCACGTGTCGAGCATCCTCAGTGCACGACACTGATGCCTGAGGAGCAAGCAGCAGTCCATTCACCACTGACCTCTGCAAACATTTCCCCATTGCTACCTTAAGTGGTTGTCACACGCAGGAAGCACAAGCACTCTGTGAAGCACATGGGATTTCAGAAGAGAAACCGAGGGCTGAGCCTAACACGAGCTGACGTGCTGCTGTGGCTTGAGCTGCCGAGGAGGGAACGCGCGGGCACCACCTCTGCCCGCTCCTCCTCGGGGCGATCCACGCGTGGCCTTGTTCTTTTGGGGAGAATCATCACTTCTGTTAATCAAATCAAGGCTGGAGACGGGTGTCAGAAGCAGTTTTCAGACTGTCAGAGAACAAAACCATTTCTCACTCTTTACAGGCTGAGTTCCTGCCATCTGAAGACAAAGTACTGGCAATAGCAATAACAATATGGTTCACAGACTAGAACTCTCTATGCAATTATTTTGCTTTATAAATTTCTCCACAAACCACATTTAGACAAAAATATCATGCCATTTTCCAGACTGATCATCATTTTAATCAATTTAATTTTATCAATTTACCTGAATAGTTTGAGTGGGAACATGATAGAAAAAAATGAGCACAGATTTTTTCCCTACAATAACTCTTTGGGTTTGTCCTATTGACCCCATTGGCATATTGGCACATTAGAGTTATTTGTGTCACCTGTCCCTAGGACTTTTTCTAAAATAAATGCCAGAGGTAAGTTTATTCTTTAATCCTCTTTATATCACAGGATGTAAATCTGTATATATAACAATTCCTTGCCTACTCTTTACTGTTAATTCTTACATTTTTAATCACTCTCCATTCTCTATTGCTTACTTACACTAGTCTGTCAAAGAATTAATTTAAAAAAGGAATTTAACACCCTGTCACTTTCCGAAAAATAATTTATCCTTTCATTTCATGGAGGATATTGGTATTTTTTTCTAAATATTTTCCTTTATTCCAGACTACAGAACTGTAGGCAGCCAGTTATCAGACCTGCCTCAGAAGCGGCTAACTGGAGTGTGGCTTTGCAGAAATGGTGGCTACTCCTCTTAGCAGAAATGGTGGCTACTCCTCTTAGCAGAAAGGAAAATATGAATACTAACGTCTATGGTAGCAGGGCTTAGAAACAGAACAAACTATGAAGAGCTAACAAAAAATAGGCTGTGCTTTTTCAGGAGATAATCTCATTATGCGTAATTTATCCTATCTTTTAAAAACAATTTATTATATTTACTATTTATTTATTATTCCAGTGTCTACTATTATACACTTCTACTATGATGGACAGAATCCTCAGAGAACTGCATTGTGCCACGCACTATGTCTATACCTAACTGTACAACTAATGCATTAACTTATTGTGTCCGTATTTATGCTGTAGCAAAGCTTCAATATTATACACATCCCCCACACATACCCCTCACAAAACAAAGCATGATTTTTAAGAACTTCCTTTGGAACAATTTTGGCTTTTAAATGTTGGCCCAAACCAAGCTTTTATCATCTCCTCAGAGCAGAGGGCTGGGAAGGACTTGCAGAAGCCTCCTGGCAGATCCCACCATGGCTCTGCTGCTCCGGGAAGTGCCAAGTGAGGGCTGCTCCTGCCCTGCCTCAGCACCCTCGGGCTGGGCTGGCTGGCTTGTCATCAGCAAGTCTCTTTCCAATGTCCATCCACACTTATCCTTAGCAGTTTTTGGACTTCCTTCCTATCCATAATAGAATTCGGCCCTTATATTTGCCTTTTCCACACCTAAGGACTTGGTCCTCCACAACCACATTTCCCTCTGTATATATTTTGTGAAGAACTAATCAGGTCAACCCAATTTTTTTCCCCCTCTTTTTTTTTTTTTTTTTTAATAAATGGATAACTACCCTATCATAAAGGAGTTAGATATATTTTGATTAGCCAAAAATATTCTACCACAGTAAGGCAGATCTAACTTTATTACTTTATTTTTTAACGAACAATAAACACGCTCATAGAAGAGCTTTCCACTGCTCACTTCCAAATTGAGAGAAAACACCAGTGCATCTCCACAGGGGCTGTGCTTGACCCAGTTATTCGTGAATGACTTTGGTAACACAAAGATACCAAGTGTGGAGAAGCTGTAAGCACTCAGGAGGACAGCACCAGCATGCCAAATGATCTCGACATGGAGGAAAAGCATCCAACATCATGAACACAATTAGGTATAAAGGTACACAAAGTCCAGCTTCTTTTGGAAATAATCAAATGCAAACTTTAAGATGTGCTTTGTAAGAAAGAGAACATAGAGGTTAGGAAGGATAAAACCTAAACATGAATCAGCAATGCAAGTCTGCTTCCAGAGAGACAAGTGGTATTTTGGGAAATATTAACAGATGTTAACCACAGGACATGGAAGGTAATTATTCATATGAGATTTAGAAAACATGACCTAGGAAGGAGGGTATTTACTTGGTCTATAAAAAATAAGGTCCAAAAAGTAGATATAACAGCTATCTCCCAATATACAACAGGCTATAATTAAGAAAACCACAATTATTTATACTTTATGAACAGAAGTGACTGGCTTAATTCGCAGTAAGAAAAATTAAGGACAGATAGAATTAAAATTTTCTGAACTATATAGACAGTTAATCGTTTGAATACGTTTTCTCCAAGGAGGCTCTTGGGACCCCATCACTGGAAGCCTCTTAAAAGGACTCCAGATGAACACCGCTCCTGGAAGCTGGCTCTGCAGTGCGATGAAGAAAGTTCATCTCGAGGACCCCTCGAGATCCTGGGTCAGATTTGCATCCTAACACTTGTCAACACCACCCAAGAAATAATATCTGCATTATCTCCTCTGGAGCAAAATAACGGTGAAAGTATCATTTCATTTGCCACCACAACTGAGTACTGCTGCTCAGGACATCACCAGCCTCATGTTGTCTTTAAGATTCATATTACATACTTGCAAGTAAGGACAAATATGTACATTTAGCCATCATACTTCAGAGTTTGCAATGACTCCATCCACAAAGGCGCCTTTTATCCCAGTGCTGCCAGTTTCATGTTTTCTCAAGAATCACATTCAAATAAAACTACAGTAGGAGAAGCCACCTCATTACATTTCTGCTTTGTGTCCCTGTATACACTGGTTTCTTAACACGGTCTGTCTTTAGGAAAAGGGTGGTATGTAACATACTTCCTTCTTTGCAATAGTTTGTGTTGCATATTCTTATTCATTTTTCTTAATTTACTCTGCATTTGGTTGTCCCATATGGTACTTTGCAAGAAAGCTTATTTCAACATCAAAACTGAATTTTATATTTCAGTTTACTGAACTAATACATGAACTTTGCTGATGCTGAATTTATTCTACCTTTGTATTTTTACGTAATTTTATTAACTCTACTTTATATAAAGCTGAATCACTGTCTCTTACCAATCTGTTTTCTCTATGTCTACATGTATATAGTAATATAGTAGATATATTTGAAATAATAGGAATAACAAAAGTAGCATTATGCACAATTAGAGCTAGTAGCACACAAAATCAGACATTGTTAATAATAAATGGCAATATTATATAAAAGAAATACCATCTGAAAGCTGATTTTACACGGCATATTAAAGATTTGATGGCTCAGGAGATTGGTAATAGAATAAAAAGCCTTTCATCTCAAGGTCATCAATTCAAATACAAGTCAGACTGATAGCAACTGAAAGCCACTTGATGAGAGTGCTAATGAACCTAGTTTCATTTCTAAAAAATGTAAGAATAGCCATAGCATTTAGCCTTTTCTCCTGCCTCTGACAGCAGTCAATACAGAAATAGCATGGAGGCACAGAACTGATTTGGCAGGTAGAGCCGTATTCCCCTTGTTATATGCTGCCAGCCCCAGGCCATCACTATTTTAGCAGATTCCTAGCAGGTACCTGTTTGCTCTGTTCCAAAATTCAACATTTTCAGTGCTGCCAACTGTGTCTTTTATTGCTTGGAGGGCTGAAAAACCAAACTGGGCTTTCATCTCCCTGCATGACCACGTGATACACAGGCAGCAGTCTGGTCATTTGCTGGTGCCATAACAATTTGGTACACTAATGCATTACCTTTATTTGATACCTTACCCTATTTTTTCCAGTATGTATCGAATAAACCAGTGCTCCAAAGCAAGGCAATACATTAGGAAAGAGAGGAATCCCAGCGCCAAATAGAGTAACCGTTCAGCTCCCCTCACGTCAGCCAGCAAATAAAGAAAACCACATATTGTGAGAATTCACAAGCAAACTCAAAATCTTCTGGTATAAAAGCCTTGCTAGCATTTCCTTTGATCCAGTACAATCCCTCAATGCCTATGCAATTTACTACTGGCTGTAGCATTAACATGATGCAAAGCACTGATAAGAAAACAACTGATGTCCTTATGACTGCCTTTTCGCGCTAAGTGACATTTTTGCTTTTTAAAATCATCTCAGGATGAATTTTGCTTTTATATCTTCCATGGACAAAGTTTGCACATGCAAACTCAGTGCCCAGAACATCTACAAATACTTGCATGTAGGTGTACACAGGGACATCCAGAAGCATCATTCAGTGAGATATACAGTAAAAAGACAACTTTTGCCCATAATCTGTACTTGGAACCCATTGATTCCTTTCTGAACTGAGGCATCCAGACAACTCCCCCAGGTACCTTCCAGCCCAAATTATTCTACAAATTACCAACCTCACAACTCACGTAACCTCCATCTTCAGTAGTCCCCAGGCTTAGGAGGGCTGTTTGGCTTCTCAAAAGTGACTAATGGATTAATTTTAAAGGTGACTAGGTGCCTAAAGATGCCATTTACAACCAGCATGGGCTTACAACATCTGGGTAATCAATTCCCTTAATGCAATTTTTCCCCAGCGCAGCACAGGTGCCTAGCAGCCATTACAAAGCCAGTCCTGGTGCAAGGCAGGCAGTGGAAATCCCCAAGCTCTCCTCGTATGGGAAGGCTGTGCTTCCACTCAAACCTTCCCATGGAGCACAGGAACAGCTCCATCACACTGCAAAGCATCACTTTTGGGATAGCTCATCTGCAGGTCTGGGAGAGAGAATTTGCTCATGACACACACAAAAGTGAGCTTTACCCAAAAGCTCCAATGTCAGGGAAGCTCTCCATGGGACGGAGGCAGCATGTATTCCTGGACCCCTGTCACACGAGCCGAGTGTGTCCCCACCAGTGTTGTACTGCCCATGGTGCTGGACAAGTAACCTGAGTTCTCCCTTGTAAGCAGCCAGGTTTGGACCTACTCCAATTACTTCAGGATAAAGCTGGGGATTCCCTTGTTCTGGCTCAGAGGTACCTCCCATCTTGCCACCTCAAATGGCTCCACTTATCCCATGACTGTCTAGAAGACTGCCAAGAGTACAGAGATCTGGATTGAAGTGGACTTGGGAGTGTGGAGAGCTCTTGAATGCATCAGTTAAGGTCATTAACTCCTGTGACACACCTCGCCGATGTCAATTTTCAGAGATAAGCGTGTGACAATCTGACTGGAGGAATTCTCCTGTAATATATTATTAATCCATTTATTATTACAGTTATTATAATCTTTTTGTGGAGCACTGTAGCTCAATTTATTCTATGGCAGCTAATGTTTTTAATGAGCCCTTTCTTCTCCTCAGGATGGGAGCTTCCCTCACCAGACATTTGGCTTTTGAGCAAGTAGAAAATGACACAAAGGTGTATCCTATTTATAAATGCAGCTTCACATGTCAAGCCCTGAATTCTAAATGCAAAGGAGTACTAACTTTCAAGTCAACAAGTAACTTTTACAAGGTAAGACTTACAAACTCTAAATATAGGAAGGCTTACAATTAAATTTATCACACAGTTAAATGCAATGAAATCTTAATGACAACTCCCCTAGCTGAGAAAGAGATGTGTTGAAATGAAAAGGTCCTGTGTACATGCACTTATTTTGCGGGGCAGCTGGGGGGCATACATTAACTTAACTCCGAACCCTGTCTGAATGGGTTTGGGTTCAGATTCTGGTCAGGCCAGGCGAGGGGGGTCACGGTGCTGAGCTGGGGAGGAAAGGGCACCGCAGGCAGGGAAGGGGGTGTGTGGAGAGCTGTCAGCCCCAGGAAGGGGAAGAGCACATTTCCCAAACATCCACAGCTCTGACGCATGGAGAGCCGAGAGCACAGCTGGTTATAAAGGCTGCATTACTGCGTGACCTTTTCTGCTAAGAGAGAAGGGCAGATATAAAAATCTGCTCGAGTTTGCACTCAGAATGTTACGCCTACACTTCCAGTATTTCTCCTTTGAAATGGCAAAGCCCAGCCCATGCGGCAGCCTCAGGGAGGAGACCGGAGGAGAGTTTTGCTTGTTTGCTTGGTTTTGTTGATGGTTGGTGGGTGGGTTTATTTATTTATTTTTTTGGTGGTGGGGTTTGTTTATTTTAGTAAAATGCATGTGTTTTAGGGAGTAAGAAGAAACAATAACATTGTGTATCCACAACAGTGGAAACAAAACCAAACCAAACAAAAAATGAGTAAACCTTTATTCTCTTTGCTCATGCAAACCTACAAAATAGGGGCAGTCTTCACAGGGTGACCCTTCCAGATGGCTGGTCACGAAAGAAAGAAAGTTTCTAAGCTAACTTGTAGACTGACAAAGAAAGTGAGCTGTTCAGAGCTGCTCCTAAAGGGGCAGGAATCAAAACATAATCAGATTTTATAGAGATCTAGATGTACACAGCATCTGAAACCTACTGCTTGATTAGTTGAGGTTCATCAGAAACCAGAAAATTATTCTCTACTTGAAACCATCACTGGATGTAAAGAAAAACATATTTATCAGCTGTATAATAAAGGAAAAAAAAATTACTAAAAAGAAGTCAAAGCAACATTTAGACAGACTAAATTTTACCACCAACTTTGTCATTTTACAGACCGCAAAAGTGTGCAAAATCAAATCCAGCAGCAGATACGTAAGAAGGATGTTCTCAGCCCTGCCCTCCATGATAGTAAGAGACAGGGATCAGAATACAGGGAAACAAAAACAACAAACACTAACTAAAAAAAAATAATAATGTTAAGGGATACATAATTCACACTATAAACAGAGCTTTAGTCTTAGAGCTCTCATTAATAAAAATTAATGAGAAATGCATATTTAAGCTCCATGTAGCACAGACTCCCTGTTCATCAGCCACAAACAAGAAACAAAACACAAAACTATAATTGTTTAGCAAATAGGATTAAATAAATAAATAGACAGAACCCCCTTGCCAGCGTGCTTATTTTCTCCAAGCACATCTCACTGCAGGACGGGTCCACAGGCACTGGAATCCCTTGTAGGAAGCTACCCAAGAGAAGCCACAGGCGCAAGTACCCCGAGGCTCCAAGTCCTCCTTCCACTCCACAGATGAATGCATCTCAAAGGCCCTGCTCTTTTCTCAACATGCTCCAGGGCTGCTTTAACTGAAGGCAAGGTCTGGGGCTTTGCAGCCAGGCCCTCAGGTGCCTGGGGCAATGCACTATCACTCCTACCCCGACAGCCACCACCACCAGCTACTGGAAAGCAGGATTGTAGACGTGCTTGGAAATAATCAGGGTAGAATGGTTACACCACCTTTTCTGTCAGGTTGAAAAATGAAATACATTTGAGGTTTTTGTTTGTTTGTCTTTTTAATATCAAATCACAAACTCTTTAGCAAGAAGATTCTACTACAGGATAAAGCATAACTTAGTGTTCAGCTATATGTATAATTATTGACTGTATGCTTAACTAATAAAGAGCTAAAGACAAACAAGTCCCATCTGAAATCCCAGAGCTTTCAGACTTTGAAGGTATACCTGTATACTTCAAGCAATTCAAATCATAAGGAATTATTCCACAGCTAAATACATGCATAAATATATGTAAATGTTTATGCTATTATAGAAAGCATATTAAAGATACAAAAGATATCAAATAGGTATAAAACAGTTATCATGAATTTAACTGTTACCATTCGGAAATAAAGACATTAAATAAATAAATATATTCTAACCAGTACATCCAGGTGTTTCTTCATCAATGCATGGTCAATCTGCAGTTTCACACCTGAATCATCCTCCCCACCTTACTGCATCTAGAGGGAAAGAGAAACGTGTGAGTTGAGCAATGGTATGTCAGATGTTGACTTTATCTAAAAATAGCATCTTTATCAGTCCAATTCCTTTGTTTTCTTTTTCTTTTTTTTTTTTTTTTCCTTCTCTCTACATCACTGTGTTTGTCTGATCTTACTCTCTTTGTCCTCTATTCAACTAGGAAAGGACAGTGTTTTCCATATTTGAATAACAAGTAATGTACCCCATGGAACAGAAAAATGGGCTGAGTCTGATTCTAATTCTAAATCTGGTTTGTGACCTTGGAATGAAGCACTTCTCTGCACCTCTATTTCCTCTCTTTCTTTGCCTTTCTTGTGTCCTTAGATTAGAAGCTTCATAAAGCCAGCTAAGTGGTTTATATAGTACTAAACAGATAAGACTCAGTGACCACTGAAACCACTAGATAACACAAAAACAGAAACAATAACTCTTATCAATCATTACTTACACAATTGCTCTCCTATAGGCTACCAATGTGATACAAGATTTCAAAATGATTTTCAATACTTACTTGCATTTAAAACAATAAAAAAGTCTCATGAAAGAAGGGTGTATTCAAGACAAAAAAAATTCTTAATTGCCTTTTTTTTCCCCCCCAATAATATATCCCCCTACTTCAAACATGTTGAAAGAGTTGCATTCAAGGAGTGACATTTCCGTATCCCTCTCAGGTGGACGTGGACATGCCACAACTCTGCTACTGAGCAGACACCTCCTGGCCTTCATGACCTTCACCATGGGAAGACCTCGGAGCTTTAAAACCACTTTTCTTGCTCAAAGACCTCCAGCCCCAGAAGAGACTACTTGTACACAGTGTAAATCCCAGGCCGTGTTCCTATGCCACCAAGAAGCGAAAGTAGTACACAAGTGCTTTCCCCCCTCCTTTTTCCTCCTTTACGGGTCACCTTTAAAAGTGAATTTCTTTCAAGACTCTCTGTATGAATGACAAGATATTCATTGAGATGTCTTAAGGGAAAAGAAGTGATAAAGAGAAATTCATCTAACCTATTTTCTTTCTTGTCTCTACTTGATAATCTCTTTATCTGGACTCATTTCACCAGTTGCAGACAGACTTATTTCCCCACGGACAGACCCTAACCCTTTCCCAAAGCACACACATGCACATGCACCTCCTTTCCCACAGCATTTCAAATTCATATTGGAACATCTCTGTGCTATTTTGGAATACATAGCCAAATTTAGCATACATGGATGTATGTCTATGCTTATTGTCAAACACATCTCTCATCTTCCATTTAGTTTCTGCTTTGTGGGCAGATACACAACATTTATATGAACCTCCCTGCCAAAATAAGCATACAATTTCACTGAATCATAATTCACTAGCATATATATTTTAGAGTTCAACCTGTTTGTCAATAAATTATGGTTTCTGACATGAACAGAGAACATTTCTATAAGCTCTACAGAGATTTAGGAACCTCAGTTCTACTTCCAGCTGCACTGTAATCCTTCTCAACACCTACTGAGACTTTAGCTTAGAAATGTTTACTTTCCTGCTGGCAGCACACTCAGCCCTTTATAGCATCTTTACCTTCCCAAGGAAATGCAACTGCAGCTTGTGATGCCAAACACAAATTGCCTGATCTGCAGCTTGTGCCAGCTGGGTACAGCCGAGCCAAGCCCAGTCCGAGGAGTGCGAGACGTGCCTCGGCTAGAAGACAAAGCAAGCCCAAGCCCAGCCCCATGCACACTCACCAGGGCTTGCAAAACAAGAGTAGAAAATCTCTACTTTGTAAAACAGTGCAAAACAGAGGCTATTGCCAAGATTTCAGCTTACCACAGGAACAGATTCAGAGTTCGAGACCAGAGATGCTGTTATTACATCAAGTCTAGACTTCCCGACATTACATTTTCCCCAGCTACCTCTACATTAAGCTAATTCACTTGCAATTGATTAAAACAGCTTCTCCAAATAAAAAAAGAAACAAAAAAAAAAACCAACTTTTTATTTAGAGACATGAAAAAAAAAAGAAATTCACCACTATTTTAATTACAGACTCTGAGGGAGGAGGAAATTACGATTTCTCCTCTCCCCTCTTTTTTTTTTTTTAATCTAACTCAAAAATCACAGCAGAGAATAGTAGCTCAGATGCTTTATGCCAGCCTTCTTTTTAATCAGCTGTCTCCAGTCTTTACCAGCTGTTTGTCAGCTTCTCCCACTTACACGGTGCATCTTGGACTTATTGATCTAGTAAGCTTTAAATTACAGCTATCCATGAAAAAAAAAGCAGAGGCAAACCATAACAGGAAAGAGCAGGCCTGATAAAGGAATTCTGAAGGGCTACTCACTTTTGCTCAGAGAAAATCTTAATAGAATTTCCTGGAGAGAAGGTCTGGGGGACTGAAGTTATCAGTGAGGTTTGCGAACAGAGGAAGGATAAATAGAGCTCACAGGCTGAAGGAAAGGATTTATACAAGAAATTCTTCCAGTGAAAAGTATAGGAGAGCTTGATAAAAAGAATAAATAAGATACAATATTAGGAACCTATCTATGCTGCTTGGTATTTCTTATTGGGTTTATCAGAGTCAGACAACTTTTAGCTGTTCTTGTTTCAGGCGTAGTATAAACCAACGTTGAGAATTCAGGGTTCCCCAAACAAACAAAAATAAATGTTTAGAATTAGAAGGGCAGAGTACAATCAGGGCTACTTTCAGTGCTCAGGTGCAACTACTGCAGCTTCAGCTCACAGACTGCCAAAGGGTATTGCTCTTGACTTTCATCAGAGAGCATCAGGAGCGTCCTACTGAAGGCACCAAGTTGACCATAAACCCCCACAATGCTGCTCCACCTCAAAGCCACTATCCCACGCTGTTCCCAGCTCCTGGCAACGGGCATCATCTGGGGAACGTGACCTATCATTTTGCCCAAGTTTCTTCTGTAAGATGAAGGAAGACTCACGAGTTAGTGGTCATCGTCCATCACCCCCAGGCTTTCCTGTCCAGGTGGTGCTGCCAGTAGGAAAGCTTTATCGTTCCTCCTGCGTGGCAGCTACACAACAGGCACTGATGCCTCACGCTTCCCTTGCTTAGGCAAAGGCTGTTCAAAGCTGCAGCAAATTTGCAGCTACACAAGTCCTAAAATGACTGAATTTAGCATTACAGTAGAAAAGAAAGCATTAGTGAAACAAAGTATGCCTTAATGAAAACAAATGTCTCATGGTCTACACTGAGAATTTAACTGGTCGTTTGTTTTTTCGTGCCTTGTGTACTACAAGGGAAAAATAAGCAGCCTTATAAATTGGGATTCACGACAATTGTCCTAGAGACCTTGTGGCCCACATCACAGAGGTTAGGTGCCCTGGCCTTGTAAATCTGCTGGGATTTTTAAAGATGAGAAATAAAACTAGGATATTGTTTCCTCTGTATGCATGCACAAAGGATCTGCATGTCCATCTGGATACCCAGTGCTGCTTCTGCCTCGTACTTCCCAATGGCATTTTACTGTTATTGCAGTCTGCAAGTACAGTCACTTCGGCCTTCCTGTTCTCCAGAAGAGCTGACAGATTGCCACGTGAGGGAATGCAGTTCACACTTTTATTCATTCAGCTGGTCCCTTGCTGCGCTTGACATTGAATTTCAGCTCGGTGCAGAGAAGGGGAAAAGCAGCAGGGCACAAAAACAGCTTTGAGTCATCTCTGTCCCCTGTGCCGAGCTACCCTGTGGCTGCTCAGTCTCTGCACTGCCCGCTGCCTCCGGTCGCAGCGCAGATGGCACGGGCACCTCCTTGGGCTCCTCCACTCCTGGCTGGAGAGGAGGAACAGGCTGGGGCAGGGACGTGGGGGCCCTGCTGCAAAGTGACCTTCCTGCTCAGCCATCCGTTTCTCTCTAAGAGACGCGTGAATCGATGAAGTACCAGCCTCCGAGCCAGAGTCCGATCTCAAAAAGTGAACCTAAATATGGAAACATTGCTCGAACCGTGCCTGCTGCAGACCCCCACCTCGCTGAGGGGAACAACGGCCAGCTTTGGCCCAGAGGGCTGGGCAGAGCAGCCCCGTGTCAGAAGAGGGGAGGGCTGCTCAGGCCGGAGCTCCGAGGCAGCCTCGGCCACTTCCCTGCAGCAAAGCCCCACCGAAGCCAACTTGCTCACCCAGCAGCATGCTCGTCACATCTCATCTGAGCCCGATCGATCAGTGCCAACCACAAGCATTTATCCTATTGCAGAACGCGGTGCGTGAAGCACAGGTGGCAAAAGGATGAAAGGACCCAAATCCCGGCCTGGCCTGGCCGGCATTCCCATCACCCCAGTGCAAGCGACAATGAGGAATAAGCTCCAGTTCTGCATATTAACAGCAAAAGGTGTTTGGAGGAAGAAGGTTTTTTCCAAGCAATAAAGAGACGCAGTAACCTGCTTAGAAAATATCCCAATATGAAATGGACAAAATGCAGTCACAGCAAAAGATTGCTGTCCTTGGAGTGATTGGGGGCTGGATTCCACACTAGAAGCACACGTACTGCAACGACAGCTTCAAACTAATACCAAGTACACAAATTTAATATGAAAATTGATATAAAAAAATAAAAATAAAAAAGATCAAGAGAGAGAAGGAGCTCTTAACCATTTAAGAAAAACATTTTTAGACATAATTTTACCCTTGGGCATTATAAATACAATGTAACAAAGCTGTAGCACTGTTGAAAAAAAAGCCAACACAACAGTAAGTTTTCCTCCTTCTTAAATAAAGCCTATTTCATTTCTAGCAACAGTAGGAAAGCACTAATTTCACAGCAGTGAACTTTAGATGTTCAATTTAGAAGACCTGTTTTGCCAATATTTCAGCTTTCCCACTAGGCGAAAAAATAATAAAAATCAAAGAGCGCTTTGGGTCAGTCTCACCGTTAGAATATGGTTGCTCCCAATTACCGCAAACACAACACTGCAAGTTTCTCAAATATCTATTTATTTATTACTGAAGGGGCTACCACAATATGAAGAGAACCTTGAAATACCAATCACAGCTGTCTGAGACCATCACACCATGTTAGCCAACAATTTCTGTGATTTACTGTACCTATAAAAGAAGGCAAGCATGAACAAGTTTTCATAAATCAAGCTTATTGGGCCAGATTCTGGCCCATGATTATTCAGGCACATGAAACACTACAGCTCATTACCAGTACATAATTCAGCTCTGTAGGGATCTTAGCAGTAGAGAAGTATGGTGTTAAAAGCTGTTACAATGGTCACCAGAAGAAAATCAACTTGGCTCTAACACACGTGTAAGGGCTGATGCGTACACATGCACATGCACTTTCTCATGGACTTTTCACCACATGATGGATATTTTTCCCTAAAGAAAACATCAAGGCCTGTAAAAAGCACTCAGATCTCATGTACAGCATTGCCACAGGATCACAGTAGGTAGATGTTCAGCAGTTAAACCCCGTGCCATGACACACATGAATGTATTGATTTTAAATTTACAGCGAACACCAGGTGTTATCGTCCCTTAAGGAAAATTGTGACTGCTAGGAATCACCTCTGTCAATATTTCCCTCCCGGGTCACTAAATCCTGATAGTCAATAAGAGTCAGTGAGCTCAACCGAGCTATCACAAGAGCCTGCACGTACCTTGGGGTAAAATTTGGCACACTTAGTATCTGCTTATTAGTTAGAATGATTTTGCATTTAAAATCCCCAAGGCATAGAGTGCACTTACACTTGATTTTAATAACCTTCTAATACACACGTATCTCTGCATTACAACCTTTCCCTGGGCTCTTCAACAAGGCGTATGTGCAATTGAATGCCACGCGAGCTGAAAAAAAGATTTCTCCTAACCCGGTAACGCAGCATCACAAGTACCTACATGCCAGCTGAAAAAAAAAAGAAAATCCATTATTTTTCACACAACCCATTTATTCCTATCATAACACTGGAGTTTCAGGAAATAACACATCTAAAACAATTAGTTTTGTGTTTTCTACGTTAAAAAAAAAAAGTTTCAGTTTTGCACAGTCAAGTGCCAAAATACCCAGTCACTCTCAGAAATGTTGGAGCAAGTCTTCAACTGGAATAAATCAGCAGAGTTTTGTTGAAAGAATTTTTCTTTACATCACCTCACAAACAATTTCCCTAATGTTTTCTGGTTAAAAATAGTAGGCAGGCAATGCAGAGGATTCTTTTCACCACTACAACTCAGTTATAGGACAACTGTGGAGGCACATGAACTGAGAATGAATCAGAAAGGTTTAATGTGTGAGGCTAACTGCAGACAATGTATGAAGGTTTTTGATTTTTTTTTTTAAATCAGTGTTTTTTGCTGCTGCCCTGCTCACAACATATTTAGAGGATAATTTTAATGAAGAAAATTTATTTTTTTATCCTGTTGTAAAGATTATTCATTATTAATCTGTAGATTTCAGTTGTTCTCCCCCCCAAGAAATGCCATTTGAATGCAACTGAAAAATTGTCCAATATTGATATGCAATTCTGTGGTCAGATTTCTAGCAATCATACAAACTACCGAGCAACTTATTCAGCATTTAAAATAAATAAAGCAATGAAAATAAGCAAACCAAAAAGATTTCCAAATCCAACTAGCAAATGATGTACAGGTTTAAAAAAAAAAAGTCTCTAGAGATTGACTTACAAAAAATTACTGACTTTCAAACATAAAGATAAAATCAACAGACTGAAATTGTTCATTATAACCAATTTGTTGAATTCTAATCCTGTTTTGGTCATCAGCTCTCTGCTTGCTTGTAAGATGGTCAAGCCATGGAAACAAAGTGATACTTGTTCCCATAACAATATCGAACCCTTATATAGCACTTTTCGTCAGCAAATCTCCAAGCACTTGACAAAGAAGGAAAGCTTTGTTATCCCCAATTCAGATAGAGAAATTGCAGCAGTAGGATAATTGCAGAGCCAGAAATAACACTTCCGAGTCCCAGGCTAATGGCCTAACTAATAAGTAGCAGCATAGGGCATTTCATTAACACAGGAGACAACTGAGGTCACGATGGGCCACTTCAGTACTGCTACTTTTGAAATGCTGAAAGTGCAAAGAGAAAAGTACAACTGGAAAGCACATCAGCCAGTTCAATGAGTTCTTTACATTGACTCTTAGAACATAAAGCATGCTATTAACTCCTTCCGTCCACAGATCTGCATAAAGACTTCATGCTGACAATCCTCCACCCAGAAAGGTTACTAAGCTTATGTTTAAGGTATTGTGGTACCACAAATGCTTAGAATTGAATACAGTTTCAAGTGTTTTTTGTTTTTTTTTTTCTTTTTTTCTTTTTTTCTGTCTATCAGGAAAAACATATGTTTCTGCTGGAAAATGAATGGCAGAGGATTAAAAACTGTAAAAGCCTGTGCTCAAAGAACGTAATTTTTCTCAGAAGAAAGTAATTAGTGAGATTTATTTTTCAAGACTTTTTTCCACTGATGTTAACGCATGGAGCTCTGCTGTGAAACAGATGATGGGGTGGTTGAGGGCTAATGCTTATGTGTCAGTGTGGGTCAGAAGCAGAGAGGCCAACAAAGCTGCTGCTGCTGTAGGTATTTGCTGCCAACTACCTGATCAAGAACTGAAGGAGGATACAGCTTTATTTGGCCTTCACAGTTCAACACCCTGATCATCCTGGGGGCCTTTAACCACCGTGATATCGGCTAGAAGGGCAACTGATGGTGCACAAGCAACCTAGATTTCATAAGCATATCAAAGAAATATTGATGCTTGACTTCAGAAGAGCAGAATTTGGCTTTGCTCAGGGAACTAGCAGGCATAATACCAGGGACAACTGCTCTGGGGAAGAGTACTGGGGAGCTCCTTTATCTTCGAGGAAAACCTCCTCGAAGCGCAAGAATGATCCACCTGATGAGTAGGAAGCAGAGCAGACGTGGCAGAAGGCTGACTTGGCTGAACGTGGAATCCCTGGCTGAGCTCAAACACAAAAAGAACGTGAACAGAAGGTGGAAGTGAGGACAGCCTGCCCAGGAGCACTACACAACCCTTGCCCAGACCTGCAGGGGTAGAATTGGGAAAACCAAAGCTCAGGCAGAGTTGAAACTGATAAGGAATGGGATGGACAACAAGAAAGGCTCGTTCATAGGTACATTTGCAGAAAAATAAATAAATAAATAAATAAAGGAAAATGACAGTCCCTCCTGAATATGGGCAACAGAATTACTGACAAAGGGTACAGAAAAGGATAAAGAATTCAGTGACTTTTTTCACTCAGTCTTTACTGGCAGCCCTGCTCTCAGGTGAACTCATGACCATGACCTTTAATGACCATGGCTGAATAGGAGTCAGCAGTGGATTGATGAACCCCCCCCAAAAAAAAAATTCAGCAGAGGGGACCAAGATGATTGTGGGCTTCAGCACATAATGTATGAGAAGAGGCCGAGAACTGTGTTTGTTTAGTCCAGAGAGGCTAATTACTGTTTTCAACTGGACAAAGCCCTGAGCAACACGATCTAATTTCAAAGTTGGTCCTACTTTCTGCACAAGATTGGACCAGATGACCTCCAACAGTCCCCCCCAACATTAATTATTACACTATTTTAATGGTTTCTCCTTCACTTATATTTATTGCAGGGCATTCACTTGTAAAGTAGCATTTGGAAATAATTATTCTGCATGTATGCAACATTTTCAAATGAAATAAAAAATTCCATACATATTTGAGAAGCATCCGACTGCTGGTGAAGAATATCATGGCCTAAAAGCCAGTCAGCTGGAGCCAATTAAATCGTGATCAACCTCCCATGACACCAAAATGCCTAATTGAACTTGTGCCGTCTGTGCGAGATAGAGATTTTGCCTTCTTCACAGAAGCCCAAAATGGGGGGTTCGCTGTTGTGTCTCTGTAAATCAAGATCATTATCAAAAAGTAACAATCAAAACAGGAGATGCCTGCATTGATTAAAATAATGCTATTCCTCTTCTAAGAAGAAAAGATGACTTCGCTTGCAAAAAGACAACCTCAGATGTTTACTCACAAATACCCATTTTTACCCTCCTGGCAAATGGAAAATGTGAGCAGGAACAAGTGATGCACATGCATATTTAGAATTAAACTTCAAAAGCAAGTGCTTCATTAGTGGAATATGATAAAAAGTAAGACGCGTTTGAATGAACAGCTATGGTTTAATAAATCCTGACTTTGGTTTTAAAAAGAAGAGAAAAACTAGTGTATTTGGACTCAAATAAACTTACAATAAAAATCAATTTGTATTTATAGATACTGAATAACACACTCATTACTATTCATGCTCATTACTGTTCATTTTGCTACTGTCACAAAAAATATGGTAAATGACTGACAGCTTTTACAATATATGGATGTCTGAAGAACCAAAACAGCTGAAAGATCTGGAGTTTTGAATTCAAAAACTGTAGGCACTGCCAATATTATACTAATCTAACCTGATCTTAATTCTTTTTTTTTTTATTATTTTATTTAAATCTCCCCAATCTTTTGAGTTAATTTGAGTAATCCTTTTTTTCTTTTCTTTTCCTTTTTTTCCCCTCCCTGAGAGAATTCATGTTTCACTTCTATTTGGTTTCAGTAAGCTGTGAAAAATCACTGCACATCAGAAAAAGTACAAGCAACATTTTTCCCTAATTAGTCCATAAAAATGCTAATTTTTCTAATGAATCAGATTGAAATATCACAGGAGTAGGTAATAGTGCAAATACAGAGGTTGCTTATGGGGTAGGCTTTCAGATTCATTTTGCTAATCACTACAGCACCAGGCAACTTACAAAGCCAATATTTTAATGAGGTTTGAGAGGCAAAATATGCTTATTCAATTTTTGTGCAAAATAATGTTAGTTATATGCATATGCACCTACTCACTGCAACCATGCATTCAGTTATAGGTGTCAAAAACCAGACCCACAGTATTTACAGCCTGGTTCCTCAGCTGCAGTGAATCCTTCTATCCCCATTACAAGAAGAGCTCCTCTGCTTGTTTACTCAAGCTGAGGATGTGACTATAAATCTTTATTCTACCCAATTTTACTGTTAATACAGTCCATTTCTGAAAACGATAAAATAATACTTTCTTTTTTTCATGGACGAGTAGCTAATAATATCTCTAGTCTGAATCAGACAAGCAAGAAAGTGAAATCATTGTCTGTCCACTCCACAGTATCTTTATTTTTTTCTGCCCTTACACTTTTGCTCCTGCCTTCTGTGCTGCCACATACTAAGGCACTTGTATCCAAGCTGCAGATCGAGGAAGGAGTGGTCTTTTTTCAAGTCAAAATCCAGTAGAATCAATGAGCTCTTAGAGGAAATCTCCTAGGGCTTGACCTTCAGGGTGGCCTTTTACTCTCTAAACCCCATGTAAAACCACGATTCTGCCAGTCAGTCCTTGGTAAAAGATTTAAAGAAAAGGACTGTTGCCTATTGGTGGCACCAACAATCTAAGCAGGAATTAAGCAGCTTGAAAAAGCCTTTAAATTCAACTTATCACTCTTCCATAGCTCCCCATATATTCTTTATGACCCTGTGTTCTCTTCCCCCTTTGATCATTTTATATTGAAGTAGTCTCTTGTTTAATATGTAGCTAAGATGACTGCATGATAACATCAAAACAGAAGGGAACATAAAGAACATGAAAGAATACGAAGTCAATAGCTTTGCAAATCACAACGCATAAACAGGCCTAGTTGAAAGCTGCGGTAGTACAGTGCTGCCTTTATGCTCTCACAAAGTTGCACGCAGCGTTAAGACCAACTACAGACTGAAACTAAAGATTAAAACTACATTGGGCTTGCTTTCTTCTTGCTTTGATTGTTCGTTCTCCTCAAATGGTACAGATCTACAGATTCAGCACCTGTTTTTGTCCAGCGCACCAGCTGATCTAAGTGCTCCTCTGCTGGATAAAAGGGTTTCCAAGCCAGTGTTTCCTCAGTGCAAAGCTGCACAAGTCCACAAAACATGGTCCTTCACCCTCGTACCACTATCCTTACAACACAGCCCAAGCCATCTCCCAACCTGTTCCAACATTATTTTTGACCAGAAGCAAAAAGGGAGATATTCACCAAAGTCTCACTCATGCTCTTCGGAGAGTATTAATTCCAATCTAACAACAACAAAGTCTCTTAACAAGATTTTGTCTTCTTGATCCCCAACTTCTTTCTGCTGTAGTGTTTATATAAAACTACGTGGTATGTGTCGGAGGCCAGACAGACTGAAAAGCTGATGCTTACCGTCTAGGACTCATCTCACACTTGGTTTTCATACCATATTTCTTGGCTGCCTACACTCATGTTAATCTGCTAAAAATCATTTTACCCACTTGGAAGACGACATATCACTTGTACTCAGTTCTATTATTCATCAGACTACCAGGATGTCAGCTCTGTGACTGACTGCTAATTATCCTTTCCCACTGAATGTCAGAGGCAGTTGCATTTTCGGCAGCAATTTATTCTTCCCATGGAGTCATGAGGTGGAAGCTGAGACCTATTGAAGTCAGTGACAAAAGCCCCACTGACTTCAATTGTGTCGGGAATTCATCTTGTAATGGAGAGAGACCTGTTTAAGCGTTATTTAGTATATGGTGTCAACACTCTGAGATAACAATTGACACCAGAACAACATGCACATTACCAATGGTGCCAGGATGGGACACAGCACTCAAAACCTCTGCACGCCATCAAATCCCCGTCACAGGACCAGACACGATGGTGCAACACTCACGTTTCAGGTGCCTATGAACAGGGAATGACCTCTCGTCTGGTCAAGCCCAATGCATGCAACATATTTGGTCCTATCTGAGAACAGGCACGCTTTGCTGGTGTGATAGCGACAGCTCATTCACTCGGTAGGTTGGATTGATACCACAGCTAGTAGACGGGCTTTTTCCTACATGTTGTCCTATGGAGATAAAAGCCCATCTCCAGAAGTAATCTGGAATAGCTACGGTGTTACAAATTCACAGCATACACTGCATCTTAATGTCTGTAATAGAGGCAAGAGCTAAAAAGGCAAGGACCGAGGAGGCAAAGTAACTTCACCTTTCACTGACTTCCTATTTCTCCCCTCCAAGACATGCTGGCAAGGAATATGGCACCGTTGTTCAAAATGCTCACTTCTAACAGGAAAAGCCCTACTCATCTTGGAGAATGTTTCATGTGATAATAAATGAAAGGCAAAATCCAAGTGTTGACATGCACACCATCTGAATTACGTGCTTTGCCAACACTTTTACTGTTTTTTCCCCCTCCAAATACGCTATCCCAACCTGCCCTTTCGTTCAGTGGGTGCTGCTGCCTTTCTCTCCCTCACCTGCAGACTTGTATTAATCCAAGTGTCTCACTTTCCCATCATTTCGCTCCCAGCTGGAGGACCCTCTTGACCTGAACTCCCAACCTGAACGCCGGGGACCTGCACTGCTCCTCAGCCCTCCTTCCCTCCCTCCCTCCTCAATCCTTCATCCGACAGAAACAGGGGATGTTTTAATAACCCATAAACTGACCACCACATAGATAGCAGGTACCCAAGCAGCCACACGCTCGTACTCTCAGGACAGGACTTCTCTCTTATTTCTGCACAGCCTCCTATAACCTTCAGGTCTTCTCTCTTCCAGCTGTCTCTGGATTACCATGTTTCCTCCAGCTAATATCTAGTCTGTTCTCACTGCCTGCCTCCTATATTGCTTCCTAGCCATCCATGCAGAAAGCTCGCTTTCAGTTATCAACTCCCACAGCTTCTCTCGTTTACACCAGGTGAGGAGGTGGCCACCAATTGCTCTAGCCAATGTGTTGGTCACAAGTGAATACTGATAGCTTCAGCACAGCTGTTTGCATTTTGTGACAGCCCACGCAGAGCAAAGTCATTCATTCCTTGGGGTGAGGATATCAGCAGGCTGCAGGAAAGCAGCCAGGTCCAGGGGGTGAGGAATCAGCATGAGCCCATCATCATCTCCCCCCTCTGCATGAGCCTGAGCAGGTAAGAGGACAGCCATCTCCTGAGGACAACAGCAATGACAACTCAAGCTGGAAGGCAGATTTTAGCAGATGGTTCGGACCAGCAGTTGTTTTAGCAGCCACCCTGCCCAAATCCAGCTAAAGAATATTCTGCATTTCTCCATCTTTCTCACACAGCTAAATGGGATGGAAATCTACTGTTCATGTGCAAATCATATTTCAAGAACTCCACTTTAGAAAGGCAGGCTCAGATACATTTAAAATCCTGTTCAAGCCAAATTCACAGTACAGATTTTATTCAAATGCATTTCTATATGCTTCTGCATCAAGAGGCTGCAACTCGCCATCCTTTGTTCTGTGCAGGCTCCTGCTCCTTTTACTGTTCCTGTGCCACAGCCACCAAGCTCACCTTGGGACAAGGCAAACCCACTCTCCTTTTTCAGCAGTTGTGTCCAAAACATCTAAACTACAGAAGCCTAAAAAAAAATTAAATCTGATTTTGCTTTTCTGATGCATCCTATCAGTTATTTTGTTTAAATACAATGCATTATTATATATATATTATATATATAAAGCTTAAATTAACAATCATTCATATATGGAAGGACAAAGAAAAATAAGTGATACTTCCTACGCAATTTCATATGACAAAATGGTATAAGTGAAGACAGAATGTAAAAACTATTTCCAAATGAGAAGCAGAATGCATGACAGCAACACATAGAATTAAAAATAAATAAATAAAAATCAATGTGCACTGCACTGGTTGCTTGCAAAATTAGACAATTAATTCTGTGTAAACGAACCTATCAGGAAACCACACTGTGGGGATCCTGATAGCTGTTATTGCAGTATGCTATATTAAGAAAACAGCGCTTTAATGAGATCCCTGGAGAGTCTCCATGGACTTGGATCTTCCTCTTGAAAAGACCATTTTTACCCCATTTAACTGCTAGTACTTCGCACCTCTGATACACATAGGAACAACAAGAAAAAGCTATTAACACAATTATCAGTACCAATAATCATTGTGCTTCCTGGGATCAAAAAAGACATTATGCCATTTTCAATATGTAAGATCCTTCAGAAATAACGTCTGCATATTGAAATCCAGTACACTTAAAAGCACTTGCAGCCAGCATAGCAGAAGCACAAAGGCAGCTTTTATACAGGTGCGGTAAGAATACTATTTCTTTTTTCTTTTTTTTTTTTGTGGTGGTGGTTTTGTCTTTTCATTCTAATAAGTATGATGTGATTTAAAAAAAAAAAAAACCTGCAACATGACTTCTATTAGTATCTCAATTTTTCTCTAGATAAACCTCTTGTGCAGACCTTGACAAAATACAATAAATGCACCAGTTTAGCATCTGATTTTACCAGTAAGTACTGGAGAATACCACCTTTGCACCAACTTCAAAATGGCTGTATGTCTAACTGATTCCTGGATGAAAAACAAGAGCAAGACAGAATATTTTGATTAAAAGTTTAGTAATAGGGTTGGAATCTGTTCTTCTATATGCAGATTCTCTGAGAAAAAAATAAAATAAAATAAAAACACATCACAAAAATGGTGTAACCACATTTACAGCTTAAATCTGAACAATCAATATTCTCAGGTTTCAAAAAGCTTTTCCAGTGAAGCCTGTGTTTTTTTCTCGTCATATTAGCTGTTTAACAGAAGTGGCTCTGCTAAGTGATGCCTTAGATTACAGAGGCAGAAACTGTAAAATGATTTTATTAATTGCACTTACCATGAAGTGCAAATAAATAAACAAGCCAACAAAGAAACTCATAAGCCTTTAACCCACCCTGTAAATTTAGATGAATTACTCCATTTATTCTCCTACAGTGTTTTAGACCTTATATAAGATATATCAACTCTCTACATTACTAATATAATGGACTGGACATTACTAATAAAATGGACAAAATTATGATACCAATATTGATTTGCAATATTGTCATAATTCAGCAAGTTAATGGGTTAAAAAGTTAATGGAAATGCTCACAGATCAGGCAGTTAATGAATGCAAACCCATGTGCTAGTATGTGCTGTGTTACTATTGTGTGGCTGCCATCTTACCTAGGCTAGTTTATGGGGCATCCTCTGCCATCAGGACTCCTGGCTGGATGGTCCAAGACACATTACAGCACCCTGGGCTTAGGTGGAGTAAGCCAACCTGCAGAAGCTCATCTATGGACAGCCCCTGCTGAAGTCGGCCCTCCATGATGAGGAAGCTGACTTGACCATGTTTCAGGCCCCCCTAATTGATTTTACAGCACCAGGAAATGGAAAAAAGAGTTCAAATGCAATCTTTCAGTCCTAATATTTACACTGGCAAACATTTGTTTATCTCCCAGCTTTGTAATCTCAGGGCTTCTGGAGAGCCTGGGACAGTCTCCTAAGTAGCTTCCTCCAATTTGATTAGCGGAATCCATAGCCAGCCCTATAAATATTCCTAACATTTGCACCCAATGGACCAAGTATTTTGTTGAGCAGACTAATTGGTTCACAACCCCTGCTAAGTATCAGCCATATCATCCCTAACTGCCATAGGCGACTATCATCATTAGTCGAGTGACAATCTCCCAGAGAATTTTGGCTCTTTAATCTCTGTCCTCCCCGAGGACATCAGACTTATTACGGGTTAAACCTATCAGAGTTCGCTCCTGTTCCCTTCCTATGCTGCATCTCAGCACAGAAGAAAAAACCTTGTGAACACGGCGACACAAAGGAAGCAAATGTCCACATCTCCCAGAACGGGCCACAACAACGCCCAGACCTTGGGGCTAAGGCAGCGGGCCAGATCCTGCCTGCTTACAAATCGGAGCAGCTCTGTCGCTGTTTTCCAGGAGTCTACGTGGAGAAGCGTGACTTAACAGATCCCATGGATGAGGGTCCTTGATCCTTTTACTGACACGGCGCTAACACCAAAATGCCACGGTCAGGACTGTCAGAATTTTTCAGAATTTGTCGGAACAAAAATTGAAAATGAGGCTAAAGGTGGGAAGAACGAAAGACAAGCTCAAGGACAGAAAATGTAGTCAGAGAGCCAGAACCCACTCAAAGGATGCCAGCCTCAAACAATGCAAAACTGCTCCCAAACCTTCATTATGACTGTGCCATAAACCTGGAGATTTGGGCAAAGAATCAATGTTTCTTTCCCTTTCTTCCAATTCATTATTAAAAAATAAAAAAATAAAAAAGTTCTGCTCTTAAACTCCGGAAAAACTTTAAACTGCCTGAAAGACCTGGAGTGTTAAGGAGTATTAAGGTCTCTCACTTCAAAAGTCAGACACATCACAGACACCAATAGCTCACAGGATGGTACTCAGAACTATAGATGTTCCCTCTGTTAATTTTTCCGAAATAGAGCAAAAAACACAGTTTCAAAGGAATTCCTCTCCTCATTGCACTGCTCCCCTTTCAAAAAGGGAGAAAAGCAATCATCTTGCTGCAAAGTCCTCTGGCAGTCTTCAGCAGGGAGCATCCTCTGGATTGCCTGCTTTCAGATCAAATTATTTGTCATCTTAAAAATATCTCTAGCTTGCTGATGCTGCAGATTTACTTGACCATTTAAGACAAGTATGGAAAATGAGCTTTTTAGCCACTGATCACAACACCAGCCTAGCTGAAGGCAGTGAGATGCTCACTCACCTACCTGCTGACTGTACTATTTTCACATGCTCTCACATGGCAGTGACTCTTTTCCTTGGTTAATCAATGACAGGACCTCTTTAGCTCTTCCACGGGCATCTTCCAATTTTCATTTTTATTCTTCTTATTAGAAGGGGAAGGAGCTGATAGGCTTTGGAAGAAATTCAATAACTCATGAAATAGTGAGAAGCTCAGGAATCAGCTAGTGGTCAAGGATCTCACAGGGCATACATGAAACAGCCAGATCCCTCGTGTCTTTGGGTCAGTGAAAAAAACACCTCTTCCAAGTTGGCGTTGATGATGCTTACAGAGTCAATGTTTTATCAAATATTAATATATACATCTTGACCTACCTAATATACTTGTGGGTTTTTTTTACAAAAGCCTTCCCTGCTTCCTTCTCTTCCAATCCCATAAGACTTGAAACTATCCCAAGGTTTGCTTTCTTGAAACACAGTGACTTTCCTCTATAATTTCTGGGGGCTGCCAAAGAGAGGCATTGGGAAAGCTGAGAATTCCTTGCCAATTCCAGCCCAGACCCATTCACTATTTCCTTCACACGTTTGTTCTGCCTCATACAATTTTCACATCGTTTCATCTTCCTCCTCACTTCCCCCCCTCCTTCCCCTATACTTCTTGATCAAAACTAGTATTTCAGTACTTTCTCAATTTCTACCCCATCTGTGACACCAATTAGGAAAAAATTAACTGAAGTGGTCAAAACAGCAAGTGCTTGAAGGAAAGTGGTTATTAAAAGAACAAAACCAAAGCAGATCAGTTGTGGACACTGCCTCTCGTGTCCAAATCTGTAATAAAGCAATAAACTATGGCTTTAACCGCCAGAGCTACACCGCAGCAATAACCCCCACCACAGAAAACCGTCAGCATGCACAACACTTTTTTTTTCTTTGAGTCATGCTGAGAAATCTCTGCAATTTGTAGCTTTGGAAAGCCTCCACATTCACATTCTAATTTGAAATGATATCTCCCCTGTCAAAACATGCCTGGGGGCAAGCCACTTATGAAGGAAAAAAAAAAAAAAAAAGGGCAAAAAAAAATAGCAGTCTGAATCTTCTCGTCTGCTCTGAGCCAAAACATCTGCCATGACAAGGTTCTGCAGCCAAATGCAAGGAAGTTACTATTCTACAGGGAGGAACCCCCAGATAAAGGCAATACCCCAAAATACAGGGAAACTGAATCAGTTCTCCATAGCTGTGGAGGCATAGCCATTAGATATTAGGAAGCAGCAAACATTAGCATACGAACTTTCCAGCTCTTCCCAGGTGCCTGCACAAGACAAAGACAGAACTACGTACCTATATCGGTAGCCACACGTGCACTTGCGTGCGTGTACTCACGCAGACACACACGTTACAGACGGATAGTTTCAAGTTCCAAAACTCACGTCTCCACGATAAATCTAAAGATCTTACACCCTCCATATTGAGCTTCCTCAGTTTTGTTTGTTTTCCTCCCAGTCTCATCAAATGCTGCTGGTACTCCGATTACTTTCCAGGAAGATGAAGTAATATCATATTCAAAAGCCTAAGGCAAAAGCTATTGCCCATTGCACAAAACAGCTTGGAAGAATATATATGCTGTGAAGACCTGCTTCCTCCCAAACTGTTTTCTTTTTTCATGAAATGCCAGGATGGTTAAGTAAGTCCATGCAAAGCCATACCTAAACAGTAATCAGTTTAAGTAATAGTGTCTATATATCTATATTATGTTTATATCCACTGTATCTTCTAAACACCTTATCCACTCAAACAGAACTGTCTGAAGAAATGGCCAGGACATTTGGTTTGAAGGAAACTGAGAAACCTTGCAGGAGGCAGTTACAGGATCACCTACCCAGGGAGACTTTAGTTTCAAAACCCCTACATTTGGAAATGAATTTTGATCTGAAACATGAGAGTTTCCCAGAATCATAACAGATTTGTTTCATTTTATTTAACTAAAATTAAATTCACCAAATAGCCCCTGGCTTATAGAAGGCTGGAAAAAAAAAAAAAAGTGCTTCTATTAGATTTTTTTTTCCAAAATGAATAAATGTATATATATTTAAAAAAAAATAAAAATCCCTAAATCCCTTCCATAGAAAGCATCTGCTTAGCAAGCCAAGGTGGTCAAGATGTAACTGAGATAGGAGGCTGTGTACAGAATACATTAGAAAGGACTAAAAATAAGTATGGTGCAAAATTAGCAATTTAGATCTACTGCTAATATATTCTTACCTTTAACAGTAAGTATAACTGCATTCAGAGGTCATTCAAGGAATTATAGGAAAGACCAAACAGATCAAAAATAAAGAAACTATTAAAGGGCCCTTTAAGAAAGGAATGCAAAGGATTGTCAGTTAATATTTCATTTATCTATAAAATGTTTCAAGGAATGAACATCACAGACCCATATAGGTATATATGAAAACAGGTGAAATAAGGTCAAATAGTCACTTTAATTATCACGCTGGAATTAAGAGAGAGCAAATTTAAAGTGGGAAAGAAAATCATAATAAGTAATTAACTCTATGAACCCTGCGACAAAATATTGTCATCATGGTTAGGAAAGTGATTGGATGTTTGAAGTGATAATACTTTCACAAGGCAGGATAAGAATTTAAGGGCTATTGATCTCATGTTTCAGGATGGAAGTCAAACAGTAAGTGCTCCGTAAGAGGGAAAAAACTTCTTTCAGGGATGCATTGTTCCTTAAATGTTATAAAGAAAGTTTAGGGAAGGAGGGAGGAAGGAAAAGTGTTGGGTTTTTTCTTTTTTTTCCTCCAGGATGTTGAGTCATCTAGTACTAGTTACTAACAGAGATAGGTTTCTAAGTTAATTAGATCTTTAATCAGATTGAATAGGGTAATTCCTACCTCTCTGTGTTCCTAATGGATGTCACAATGTCACGAGCTGAACGCTGAAGTGCCGCTCTGATTTGAGAACAGCTTCTAGGGAATCCTTAGGCAAAGACAATTATTCAGATGCCCATTTGAAAAAGAAAATGATTGTCAAGGTCAATATAATTCCAACAGTATTTTGGAATAATTACTGCCCAGTTAGCCGATTTTTACAGGTAGTGAGGACATTCTTGCACGATATTTTTCCCCCAAGAAAACAGTTTCTTACAAT
This sequence comes from Anser brachyrhynchus, assembly GCF_964034855.1. NCBI lineage: Eukaryota > Metazoa > Chordata > Aves > Anseriformes > Anatidae > Anser > Anser brachyrhynchus. The sequence goes on from NC_137705.1 coordinate 3,333,192, forward strand.
TTATCCATCCTGCTCATTCCAAGGAGAATATTACCATAATAAGCCCAGGTTTTAGCACAGTCCAGAAGATACCCATAGTCTAGCCCAGAAATAAGAAAATTGTTATTCAACATTTCTGGCAATGTGTAATGTTTACAGCCATAGGAGGCCAACATTGTTGAACTACCTGCAGCTCTGTGTAGGTCAATGCCCTAATTGGTCACCAAGAGTTTATGCTTCTGTTAAACAGTGCAGAGGAAACATGTTGCTAATTTCCACTGAAAAAGTCCCAGAATAATTATCTTCAAATCCTAAAGCAGTATAGGAAATGTTGCTAAACAAAAGTAATAGCTTTGTGATGGCATTGTAAAAAATAACATATGCAAGCTATCTCTGCATAACAAGTACAACGATATTTTCTACTGCGGATGTAAGACAGTGGTTATGAATATTTTTCCAGAAAAGCTATTTTCAGTCCTGGCTAAAGAGCTTCCACAACAGCAAAGTGACTTACAACCTTTACAGCACCTGTTTCACTTCCATTATAGCTGTAGGTCCAGAGGGAAAACCTGCATTTGAGCAGTAAACATGCCCAAACCATGATCTTGACTCAATCATTTCACTTTCTCATAGAAGAAATACAATATGACATTTAAATTAATGATTACCCAGTTATCAGGCACTGTGAAACAAGCTATGGAAAAAGAAGACAATCGCTGATATGGTGAAAGTATTTCATGAGGACAAACACATATAAAGATGCTACACATCAAAAATAGCTGAGACCGCATAGGTTTCCCTGCTGGATTTCCCAAGAGTTTGTTTTAATGGCACAAAAATGGGGTTCTTTTAAAAGCATTTAAAAGAACCTTTTAAATGTATAACATTCGTGTCAATAAACTGAAGGGCACACAAGAGACCGCAGTGACAGCTTGCTGCTGATAAGGTGAAGCATGCCGCAGCCCAGGCAATCCGTGACATGCCCTTCACTCCTGGGGAACACTGCAGGGCTCTCGTGGTGGGAAATGGCCCTCAGCTCCATCACGTCTAAACAAAGTTGATTGTGCTGTCGACTCTCATAGCAGCAGAATAGGGAGCCAGCGGTGCCAAGAGCCCAAATGACAAGTAGGAGGTTTCTCCATCATCATTAACAAAGCAGAGAATCCAAAATTGCCATTTTGACTGTGAAACAGATGACTCCAGCACTGCCAATGCTCAAGGTGTTTCCAATGCCAAAACTCACTTTCCTGCAACATATGCTCCCGAATTCAGAAAAGAATTTACTCTTTTCAGACAAAATTCATCTCTTTGTCCTTCCTTTGGTTCCATTTCTCCTTTTTATACTTCCCATGTATGTTCTCCCTTTTTGCTTAACTTTACGTGATTGCCCTTTCAATGCCCACAGATTTGAAGGCATTTGCATCCTTCTGTACTTTTCCTTATTGCCTGCAAATTATACCCAGTGACCTGTATTTGACTGATCCTATCACACAAGATATCAGGTCGTGATTTGAACACATCATAGTACATTCCAGCGGTTAATCACGGATGAAAATTTGTGTTTAATGTCTAATTTGAAATTGTCTGCTTCCAGCTATTGGATCTTATTATTCTTTTCTCTTCTTGATTAAAAAACAGGGTATGCTTTCCTCATGAAAATACTTGTCCCTGTAATCAAGTCCCTTCTCAATCCTCTTTTTGATGAGCTAAGCAGATTTAGCTCTCTAAATCTCTCATTGCAGGGAATTTTCTCCACTCTTCAAATCAATACTGTGGTTATTTTCTTGACTTCTCAGTTTTGTAAACTTTTTAAAACTGTTGACACTAAAACTGGCCATTGCTTTCCAGTATTCTCATGTTCTTGGATAAAAATCATGCTTACGAGTGCAGCTCTTACGTCTAAGGGTCCCACTGGTCCTTCAGCCATAGCATCACATTGGGAAGTCATCTTTCTCCATCCGTTATGACCCCTCCTTGCCCTGTCAGGGTGACTCCCCTCACAGATACACACCCCCAGCACGTTCATTTCACTTGAACCCCTGGGAGGTTGGGAGGAGGAGAAATAGCTTGCCAGCCAGTCAGTCTGCCCCTTGTAACTTCTCATTTTCACACTCTCAATATCGCCTCATCCACATCTTTGGCAGCAGTCATTTAATTTTTATGTTGAGACTATTGATAAAGATGTTAAACAGATTCAGGACCAGTTCTCTTTCCAGTGAAACTGCACTAAAAGCACACATCTTTCAATAGGGAATCCCCATGGACAAATACCGTTTCAGCTTTGTTGGCTGAATCTTAATCCATTAAATGGGAGCACTGCTAGTACTACGTACTTTTTTTTTTTTTTTTTGAACTGAAATTTCATGAGATACCAAATCTAACACCTGGAAAACTCCACCACAACACTTAGTTACCTGTACCTAGCAAACCTGTAACCTATTCATCAGGAATAAGCAGAAAGCTGTACTGACTGATCTTAATTCCCTCTCTAAACTCCATATTAATTCGGTCCTTTATCAACTTTTCCACTATTTTTTCTGGGATTGACCATCCCCTACCTCATTCTGCTTTCTCTTTTTGTACCCACGCTCCTCCAGTGTTCCTGCACCATGACACACAAGAAGTCAACATCTGAGAGCAGGAGGTCCCCTCCGCTCATGCACGCGGTTCTTGGATAACTGGTATTTCTGCCTGCTGATTTGGAAGTGTTTAACCCTAGTGAAAGCTGTCCACAATCCTTCTCACATTAGTACCCGAGCCAAAAATACTTCAGCATCCTTGTACGATGCATCACTCTATCTTTTCCAAAGATACTAAAAAAGGCTTTCTGATAGACATGTCATCCCTTTGAGCAGCCTTGCCTCTTGCAGCACCACTTCCATCTATCCAGCCCAATTAATCCTCCCCAGCTTTGCCACGGATGCGTTGCCTCACTCTACAACATCCTTGTGAGTCCCCGCTCCAGAAACGCATTGAGCACCAGACGGTAATTGAGCTCAAGCTCCAGCCCAGCAATCAGTGATCCTAAGTGGACTGGACACATCTCCTCTCAAAGGTGTGCTGCAAATTGCCATATTAGCACTGCACAACCCTAAAGCGGTGAAGCATTTGGAATATCAGCTGTCTGACACTATTTACCTGTAGCAAAGTTACAGTTCAATTACTGAGGTAATATCTCATTCAGGCAGAACAACAACAACAACAAAGTATGCAAAGGAGTGAATTTAAATCCATTTAATTTAAAGGCCTAATTTTTTTTTAATGGCCCATTCGCTCTCTAGGGACATTTGGATTCAGGGATTATAAGAAACATAAAACTATAAATGGTTAAATGGATTGCTGCTGCCTGAGCTTCAAAGCTTTGCATATGTTATTCTTTTCAGTAAGTGCATTATACAAATAACACTGAAAAATGTAGTACTTCTTTCTGTAGCAGCACGAGGTAAGGATAAAAAATTTGGTCAAACCATGACCCATTACAAGGAGCTTTGTGCACAGACAAGCTTAGCATACATTTTGGAGGATGACAGAGGAGCAGGTTTGTACAGAGAATGCTGCTTGTCTGCTGAATATAAAGATTATTCCTTTTTTTTTTTTTTTTGGTGATACACATGATAAAATTTGTGAATAGCCCCTGATGTTTGCTGCCCGTTGTTTTTCTTATAAATGCTGAGGCATAATTCTTATGCACCACAGATAAGATTTTCATCTTGCTGCACTATGGAATTATGTGAGGTTTCACTGCAGAGATACCTGACAGCAGGAAGGGCTCACAATGAAGATTTGCTGCACTGGCAGGATAATTAGATACAACACTCAGAAAGGCAGGATCCTGCACACGTGGAAGTAAATTGGAGAAACTTCCTTTTCTGAGGCTGGCTGCACAACGAGGCGGGCTGTATTACTTTCTGGTGCCACACCAGCCTCTGCGCTTTACCTTTAATAAAGCAGTGTGCTATAACGTAACTCGAGCAGATCTCAATTCTCAGCAGTCCCCTGGGACGCAGCAGGAAGCTCCAAGTGCTTGGCAGCAGGTCAGCACGGTTTGGGCAGGTATCAGCCCAAAAACACCTGCCAGCAGGGCAGGTACAATCACCGCTGCGTGCTGCTTGTGCTTCACACAAACAGCAGGGACGCTGCAATTCAACACGATAATCAGAGATGATCGAAATCCCAGATTTAGGTGAAAGCCTAAATCCAGCCTCATCCCATCAATAATCAAAAGGGGCATTTGTCCCACAGGTAGCAAACCCTGAGCAATTACTGTGGATTTCAGTAGCAGCCCCATACATTGAGTGCGGTAAGCATGCCTCCGCTTGGCCCGCCTGGGACAGTCCTTTAATCACTACTATTTTCTAGTTTACTGCACAACGTTTGTAATTTGTATGACTCAGGAAACAGAAATATTCATTACTGTCTGCTGGTTATTTGTTTCCAGTCAAAACGCGGGACAAGAGTACGCCGCTTGACAGGAGGCACTGCATTAAAGCTCGCCATACGTTTGTTTACCCGCACGCACAGCCTGTTGCGGCGGTGCTGATGGGCACAGCGAGACCACATGGATGCCTGACACCATCCTCCGGAGGCCCAGGTGGTGGCAGCCAGCGTAACTCAATCAGCCCCAGCCCAACCGCGGTCATTTATATCAGTCAAGGATCTGAGCCATTACGCCTATTTCTCCAACTGGTTAGGTTGTAAATTAGATTCTCATCACTCTTGGGACAAAAACCTGACTCTGCTGAGGTCAGAGGGAGTTTGACCATCTATTTCCGTGGCGCCATGACTTCACCATTGGTTTCTGTGTGATATTAATCCCAGAAGTCACCCCAGTGTAGCACGGGTTTTATTTTAATATTTTCTTAAGAAAGTATTATCATCCATTAGTACAAATACCATCAGTTCAGTGCTGTGTTATTTTTTTCTGTTCAAATGTAACAAAAGGAATTTTTGTTTCAAAGTATTTTGGATTTTGATTACCCAACTAGCTACGTTTTTGATAAACACTTAAACAGAACTCCTACAAAGTAAGCATCACATACAGGTTACTCAGATGTAAAAGCGTCTCATGACCAAGATCAGGTGGGACCATCTCTGACTCAGTCAAGACAAAATAGAAATCCTGTAAAGATCTATGGTCTACAATGAACTTTTATTAGAACAAAGTCACTGGTGAAGGAATATGAAAAAATAACCAACAGAAACAGCATAAAACCCCTGCTCAGCAAAATAGCTGAGCATTAGCCTCAATTCTAGTTAAGTTCACTGAAATCAGCAACCATATTGTGGTTTGGGGGTATTTTGCATTTGTAGATGTAATCCCAACAAATTAAGCAAACAAGTGTGGGTGCAAGTGTGCACACAACCCTGTATCAGCAAACACAAACAGCCACAGCACCACAGCGAGGAGGATTTTAGCAATGATGGACACACCAGGCTGGGTGTGAGACTGACTTTTTAGGTGCTCCAAAACCTACAGACAATACGTTATTATTAATGATTCTTTCATTTCAGTAAACTAAAAAAAAAAAAAAAAAGGTATAAATAAAAGCCACCAAGTTAATCACTTTTATTAGCTGAAAGCACTGTTATGGTATTTTCCATGGGGAAAAAAAAAAAAAATCTGCCCTGGAATAATAATTTTATTTTCCCTATAAGCAGAGTGATCTTTTGCCAGGACTAATTCCATTTCAAACACCAGGGACAGGGCAATGGCAGCAGCCATTATTTACTGAAATGCTGTTGCAGGTTTCCATCAGTTTTAACACTGTACTACACAGGGCACAACCAAACGACGCATTTTTCTAACAGCCTGTGAGGCTGCAGGGATGCACCCTTGAAGGCAGCCCTCTCCTCTCCTCTCCTCTCCTCCAAGTGGCTGCCGAGCCCTGCAGGCAGCGCTTGTGGCCACCCCTTGGTGGCTGAGGCTGGCAGCAACTCTGTATTGCCACACTCAAAGAGCTGGTAAAGGAGATACAGGACAAAAGGTGGATTTGCCCAATTCTTCATTTTTCCTCCCTCCTTTCAGAAGATTACAATTCTTTGAAAACGAAGCTTGTGTTGTCACTGCTTGCTTAAACTTTCCACTCATGAGGGCAGTGAGACTTCCCCACTTTTGCAGATCCCCTCACGTGGGTTCACCCCCCAGGAAAGCTGCAGCCACGCAGCTTTATATCCCAACACCCAAAGGCTCCCTGCCCCATGCCAGCACGAGCAGCACCCCAGGCCGGCAGGGACAGCGCTGGCCCTCACCAGGCCTGCACCAGGCTGAAGATGCCAAGCAACGTGGAGGCCCACGGGCACATTTCGCTGCCACACCACCTGCTGCACACCAAGGTCACCCTTCTGTACCTCCTTCACTGCAAAGGACAGGATGGGAGCACGAGGAGAAGCTCTGTTTTCTCCCCACAGCTGAAGCCACGGTCTGTAGGCTGCCTGAGGGGAGCTTGGCGTGGGCCTGGCCGACCGGCCCGCTGCCACAGTCACAGCCAGACCAGGAGCCATCTGTCTGTAACATCCTCAAAAGCCACACTCCAACAGGAGCGGCCCCGCCTGGGCTCAAACGTTGGCTCCTCCTCGGCCCAGCTGCTCGGGCCTAGATCCAGACATGGCTGCTTCCTCTGCATGGGACAGCAGAAGCGAAGATGAGGATGGCTCCCACCTGCGCAGGCCCATCCCTGTCCTTCCTGGAGTCCTCCCCACCCTCCCTAACCGAGTCACATCCCCACCACACCTCCACTTTATCCCATCTGCTTGCTGTCTTGGCAAAAGGAGAAAAAATACCCGAAAAGAAAAATCGGCAATTTTCTCAGTAAGTGCAGAAAAGAGAGAGCTAGCAAGGGTCAAAAGAAATTATGAACACTAATGGAGAAAGTAACATAAATCTTGTCCTTCTTAGATGGAACAGGACCAGGAGCTCACACTCACAGCAGCTAACACCAGTTAAGCTATACCAATATTACAAATACTAATTTTTATGATTAACTGTTTTCTGTCTGCATTTCATGGAGTTTCATACATTCAGGTGTAATGAAGGAAGAAGGAAACATCTGCTAAGGAATTCTGCAGTCCCAGAAATAACACATCTCCCTGGCTGTGTGACCAGCACAGTGCATTTCTTACAGCGGTGCTGGGGCCCGCCAGGAGGATAAACGCAAGGCACCAAATATCACCGCATACCTTCATCTGCTTATAATGCACAGGCAATCACTGCAATGGAAAATGAACTAATCAGCATTTGGGTATGCAAATGTGCTTACAGAAATCAATGCATAAAACAGATACAAGGACACTAACCCAGAGAAAGAAAGAAACAAAAAAAAGCACCTTGAGTTTGGGGTATTGACTTTGCCACAGAAACAAAAACGTAAGCTCACATGCACTTAAAACTGGACCAAAAGTTTAATACCACGAGTAATAATATGAAATATTAAAAAGATCCATAGATGACATCTTCAAAAATATGAAAATATATTTTCTGTAAATAAAAGCACACCTTAAATTATGCTAAAAAACTTCTAGCTACTGGGACCAATTCTAATTCCTCAATAAAACATACATAAGTGCTTTCCTCTTGGCATTCACGACTCTTCCTGGAGGTGACAATCTGTTACCCACTGAGTTTAGCTGGCCCTTGACGATGAGTTGGACGTATTCCTTTATATTGCATGGACATCTATGGAGCATGGAATCTATTCCACAAGTGAAAATTAGAGAAGCAAAGAAATACATGCCAGATTTCTCAGGGGAAAAAAAAAAAAAAAAAAAAAAAAAAACGCTAACTACAACAGTTTTCTCGCCCTCTTCACCACCACCACCAGATATATTTGTTCCCTGAAAAGTAAAGGTATTCCCTTGTAAAAACAAATTCCCAGTCCTTACAATGTTCATTTCTTAGTGATAATAGCTTGCTGTGGAAGGTTGTAAGTGGCCAGCTTGTTCTACATAACCCAGATTGACCCATTCCCCTGGAATCCAAAGGGACATCTGGGAGCAAGATGAACACAGGACCCAGCAGACACACAGAAACATGACAAAGCCTAGAAATGCAGTTAGAAGTACAAGATTATGAACTATAATAATCTTAGCCTAGCACTATTGGCAAACAATGAGTTGAGACTTGGATCACTGTGATCCAAACACGGCAGCTACACATCCTCTTTCAGTCCAGCAGGCCAGTGGATCATACAGTACCCAAGCTTTGTTTAGGAACAAGAAAAATACCTGGATTCCTTTTTCTCACCAAGAAGGAGAAAGAAACCTTCCAGAACGCCAATGTGAAAAATAAATGCCATGACAGCCTGCAGTTCTCCCAGCCCTGAAACACTTTTTCTCTAGACAGAAAAGGATATTTGTATACTAGCAAATAGCAGAGCTCAAAGGAGCAGTCAAGTATAGCAAAATGTTTCTGAGAACCCCAAATCCACCCATAAACATCGCAAATGTTTTGCTTTAGCTCAGTCAGGAGGACACAAATGAAAGCCCATTAGCAGCTGGCCTGCACAAAGTAAACCCCTGAAACAGATATTCTGCCTTCAATTCAGTTTGTGCAGTCTTCCTCTAAAGCAAATCACAGCACAAGAAGTGAGGATGGGACAGCTGCAAGACTCCCGTTCATTGTGCACGCTGGAATTAAAATATCAGCAGAAATGGATCCAAATGTAACAATAAACAGTGAGCTACTGAAATAAAAGTATAATTCACCAGGTATGAGCTGTATGAAGGTTGGAACAAGATGGTTAAGGCCACTATTGGTACTTTGGGGGTATGTGACCACAATAACCTTTATCATCCCTCTGCCCTTTGAGTACTAAACCCGTTATTTCCTTGCACAAAACAAAGTTAAGAACACAATTTATTCTGCAAGGACAACCTAGCCCATGGGCTACAGGTCATGCCAGGCTGCCCTGACATAAGTTGGACAACGACCAAGCCCCATGTTCCATGTTATGTTTCATTTACTCATAATGCATCATGGTGTGACCCCCACAAGGCTTTGCAGGATCTCACATCTCAAGTCAGCATGACGGGAATGCTTCAAAAAGCAGTTGGTAGATGAGTGTCTTTGTCAGACTTGCTTCTCCCAGCAATGATGATTTTTTTTTTTTTAAACAGAAGTCTAACTGAGAAAGGACAATTGAATCTTGTTATAAAACACTGAGCACATTAACACCAGAAGATGGTTTACAAGTAAGATTCTTGCTCTTTTCTTCAAGCCCATGCTGCTGGCCAGACTCAGCCCTGATGCATCATTTTTAATTATACATAATCTAAGGCCTTTATAAGGTCAGCTTTGTGCTCACAGAAAAAAACATCTTTAACAAAACGGAATTTCTACTTTGCTGGACAAATATACCAAAAGAAACTGTGGCATCTTGGCGGGTTGCTAAGCAACCAGCAGCTCCAGTGTCACTTGTTTGGGATCAATTCAAGTCATTCATCAGGCGCCGAAAACCAGCTCAGGAATTCCAACAAATCTGCGCCTTGGGAAAGCCACGGGGACTTCCTGCCGCACAATAACACTTTTTTTTTTTTCCTTCGAAGATAAACTTTGTAGATGTTCTTTTGATCTGTGTGATATGTTAATTCATTATTCTTAACATACTGCTAATGGGAAAAGCTATAATTAACCAACTACAGCATTGTAACGCATGCAAGATAAACTGAACTAATTAGTGGTGTTTAAAGTAGTCCCTGTCCTCTCCCACCAGGGAAGCAGGAGAATCCTTCCTTATCTCACCAGCCGCTGCCCACGACATCGTTCTACATAATGCATATCTACCTTCTTTCATTTTACCTTCCAAACCTAAGTGATAAAGTGTATTTTTATTGGCAAACAAGATGGCTACAATCCAAGCCACCTGCAGTAAACATAAATGTTGTGAATAATACAGTCCTTCATTTAAAAGAAGGCTTATCTGCTCCTCTTCTTGGGATAAAGAAATGGAGTATTATGTTTTGATTCATTATGTTTAATTAATGGAGTAACACATACTAAATGCCCAAAGTAATTACATTCATTTACGGACAGAGAGCTAAATGTAATCAAAGTGTATATAACTGAAGTACAGCCTCTTTATTTCAGCCTCATATCCAGAGCTCATTTTATTCCTATTTTGATAAAAACAATAACAAATTGTACAATTTTAGAGAAGGAACTGCTTTCAAAGCTGTGTTACTTCAGGCAAAACTTCCACAACTCTTGGAGTGCTGAACTTGTTTTGACTGTAGACATTTAAGGAGACTTTCATGTATACTGTGTAATATTTCTGAAGGAACACCAGTACCTCCTTCAACCATGTAACATGGTCTTGCAGTTCAGTAAGCCAAACTCCGCTGACAGCAGCGGCATGGCCCAAGCAAGGACCACAGAAACCGCCTAGCAGGAATCTTGTATTTTCTTAAAGACCCATTAGGAGAGTGCGTAGGTTTTTTTTGTTTGTTTTAATACAAAGAAAACTCATTACCTTTAAACAACACAAAAGTATCAACAGAGCAGCAGCCCCACACTCTAATACCTCAGGTCAGTAGAAGCCAGGCGCAGCATCACGGGAAGCAATGGGCAAAGGAGCACGTGCCCAGCTCCGACAGGGCAAGGCTGTATGTGTTCACTTAGAGGGGAAAAACCCACATATGCAACTCAAGGTTCACGGTTTTTGCCATCTCCTTTTCTCAGGCCTAAAGCTACGCTCATATTTGTTATTTATTGTGTACAGAACAATATTTCTGAAAGCTGCATAACATGTATTTAACTCAGTCACATCAAATGAACCCTTGACAATCACACAAAAATACTACCTGTCAAGTCTCTGGTGAAATTTTCAAAAGCGTGTTTCAAGCAAAACTATTTTCAGCTTGAGCTGAGAATAAATATGCTTGGTTTATATCTGTCGAGTTACGGTTGAACACCTGAATGTTATCCAACATATCATAGCTTAGCTCTTTTCTACCCCAAAACACGAAGAGAGTAACGTTCGTCATACAAGTGATATGTGAAAAGGCTATTGCTGCTTACCGTGTCTGACAATTAGGAAACAGCACAGAAAGCACTATCTTCTTGCATTACGAAGACCTAAACCTAGCTGAGACCACTGACGGTCTGATCGTGCAGCACTAATTAACAGCACACAGTACAAGATAGAGACGCTTAAAGATTCTTATAGCTCTCGTGAGCTGCAATACAACCACACCACTCCCCACAGAAAAAAATAAAAAATTAAAAAAAAAAAAGACACCTGCTGAAGACATTGGCAATTATTTAGGTATTGCAGAAAGAAATGCCCATACTGTAACGGGGGAAAAAAGGAAAAAGAACGAAAGAGCGAAGTACTTGCACAGAGGGACGCCACCCGGGTTGCAAACTTGAACCCATGCAAAGAGCAGGGGAGCAAGAGGCAGCCCCCCCAGGCGAGACCTCGGCACCCCCCGGTCTCCCCCTATTCCCCCCCAACTTCTCCGAGGGGGGCAGCCCGGGGGGGCCCCGCTCCCGTAGCCCCGCTCCCTCTCCTCGCCTCCTCCCCGCCCGGCAGCACCGGGCGCGGTACGGGGAGCAGCAGCAGCAAGGTCAGCGCACGATTAACGGGGTTTTGGGGGGCGAGGCAGGGCCATTGGTCCCGGCCCGGCTCCCCCTGCCTTACCTTAGGACCGGAGGAGGCTCGGAGGCAGCAGCCGGAGCTGCGGGTGGCAGCGGCGGCGGCTCCGCAGCCCCGTCCCGGCTCTGCAAATTAATCGCTCCACCCCAAAAAGAAAAAAAAAGAAGAAAAAAAAAAGCCAAACCCAGCCTTGCTCCACACCCACGAGAAGGAAGAGGGGTCCCTCCGTGACTGGCATCAGTATCTCCTCCGGCTGCGCTTGCAGGGAGCCATGGCAACGAGCCCCGCACCTCCCCAAACGGCCGCCCGCCTCCCCCGCTCCCTGCCCCTGCCCCTGCCCGTGTCCCCGACCCTGTCCCCGTCCCGCTCCCACCTGCCGCATCCGACGCCTCTCTGCAAAAGCCGGGAGCCAGCGGCGCCTCCGCCCCTGGCGGCACCTGGGGTGCCGGGGGGCGAGCGAGAGAGAGAGGACGGCAGCGTGGCTAACGGGGGCGAGTTCCCCCGCACTCTGCGGCTCCGGAACGCGGAGCAGGAGGCGTAGGCGCGGCCAGGGATCCGGCCGAGCCCCCCCCCCCCCCCCCCCCCCCCATTTTCCCTCCTCTCGGGGCACACAAGTGGCTTTGCTTTCGGAGAGAAGGGAGCGGAGCCAGAAAACCTTGGATGGGGATGGTCCCCATCGTCCCTGTCCACCTCTGCGCTCTCCCTTCCCCAAAACCCCCCGCATTCGTCATCGCGACACCTCATCCTTTACGTGTTCAAACCTTTGAAAATATCTTTTCTTTATTTTTTTGCTAACGCCCCTTTTTGCTGGATGTTCTCTGCGGCACAACGGCCACAACAAGAGGTCAGTTTTGTGCGCGCTTGAACAGTCGGACTTTCTGCCTGCATGGTTTGTATCTGTAACCCCTTTGTTGCACGGGCTAAATTTGTGAGTGCGTGGTGAGGCCCGAGCTCACAAAGGTGCCAGTCATGCTTTAAGCGCTCCGGCCAGAGATGCTGCCTGGAGGTGCTGAGGGTCAGACACAATCATTTCCGCCAGGACTCGGACTTCTCGGGCAATTTTCTGTCTCACTGCTGACCTTTGAGGTTTTTTCCTTTTCTCTGAGCTTTGTCTAATGCGATGAACAATAATCATAAAGAAGCATTCACAGACATTAAACCATAAAACCACCCTACCGAATCACAGCTAACACTCGTGGGGATTATCATCATTTGGGTTAAAGATTTTTTGGACAGTAGCACTCAAAATTTGTTGGCAAACTGATGTTCGTCTCCAGCAGACTTCGGTGGGTGAGCTTACTTTTTGGTCAGGAAGTTAGTAATCAAAATCAATGAAAGGTATTATAAACTGAATGTGGTAGTAAAAGAGAAAATCTGAAAGCTAGGAGGGAAAAGAATAGAATAATTTAATATTCCGTGCTAAGGAAGCAAATGCAAAACTCTTCAAGCAATGTTATGCTTGATATTTTAGTCATGCAACATCAGGCAATTCATAGATAAAATTTTCATATTAAACTACCCTTAACTCAACTTGCGCCTATATAAATGCCTAACTTCTGACCAAACGTATGGAGAAAAGCTTCTACTTTGTAAGGAAACCATGCTATGTTTGCCTGGAGAGCTCTGATGCTGAGCACTTGGATTTATGCACAGCTGAGGCCAAGCCCAAAGCACATGTAAGGAAATGGGAGTTTTCCCTTTGAATCCAGCTCTCATATCCAAATCCTGAATTGACTTACTGTTTAGTCCAAAGACAGTAAAACGCTATATTTACAGCACATTGCTTTCCAAAGCAACCAACAGCTAAGCAACAGGGCTGTGCCCCCGTGCAGCGGAAACCTCTGAAAATAAATGGGAAAAGAGGCGGCTGTGAAGGAATGTCTCGGCTGTGTCAGGGCTGCCAACGCATTGGAAAGCCATTTGACCCCACAGAAACACGCCCGTCAGATATCGAGGCAGTCTAGAGGTGACTGGAGATTTGCTGAAGCGCTGGCAAAACCCCACATGTGCCAGGGGGAGAAGCTGAGTGCCTGCTCACCTAGGAGCAGAGGCAGTGGAGATGCTCAGGGAGTGGGGGAAGCTGCAATCACCCCTCCTGACATTGCCAAGAGGACAAAAAAATGGGAAGGAGGACTTTTCCCCACTCCTGGCCAACAGCACCCTCCTCCCCGGATGCCTTAGCGGCCCCAGGAGTTTCCAGGTTGATTTTTGCAGGGGTCTGACACAAAGAAGAGAGACAACAATCTAATTACCTTCAGTGCCTGCTGGAGGCAGGACTGCTGCCAAAGTCAACTCCCTGCGCTGCCCGTACCTACGTTGCCATACCCACCCCTCAGATACGCTCTCATGCAAACAGAAACAAGCTGGGATTGCAAAATGCTGTGACCACTGAGACTTTCATTTCCCTGTGGAGCTGGCCCACCTTTCAGGTCCTCTCTGGCAACATGATTTCACCAAGATCTTCCCACGGTTCCAGGTTCCAGCCTGCAATATGCAAACCGTTACCCACTTTTCATTTTTTTGACACAGAATCATGCAGAAAGTTCTCCTTCCTCTAGGAAGTTAACTGATGGGAAAGTCAAAGTACATCAGCTCACCAAAAGCTGCTCCAGACTCAGAAAATGAAGTGTGTTCATGTTCATAATCAGACATGGCACCATTCACATCCATCTCCAGGACTACGGTTTGCTTTAAGTGTAAATAGACATAATCCATTCAGATTTCCCCGGTTAATGAAACAGGACAAATGTTATAGCACTTAAGTCACCACTGCACAAAAATAGACAGAGAAGCACAGTTTGGTTGTGACCATGTCTCTACAGAACTGCTCTTTATTTGGGGATTTCCAGTGGAAAATCAAGGAGCCTTTTCATCATTCTCACTACTTGCTGTGAGAATGAGAGAAACACTGCTAGAAACACTGGAAAAAGCCATTTAATCTCTCTAGGCTGGCATTGTTTGCATATTTAAAACACAAGTTAAATGCCTAATATTGTCTCATATCAACTGTGAGAAGAAAGCTCTGAATATTTATCTCAGGAATTGTCTAAAGAAATCAGAAGCAACAGCGGGTGTGTTTGTACCTGTTTCAACTTCAACTTGTTACCTGGTTCACTGGACATACTCCCACAGGAAACACCTACCGTGTGAAAATCGGTTCCAAAGTCCAATGAGAGATTTTTCCAATTTTACTCTAAGTGCCATTTGAGGTACACAAACTGCTTGGGACAAAAGAACAGATTTTCTTCATAGAAAATTCATTTTGCTTTTAATTGACAGAACGTATCCCACTGCCACAGCTTGTTAATAGAGATGATGTCATTTTTTTGAACAGGTAGATATGCAAAAATGTGAATATACTTGAATAGCAAGAGTTATTATTTGATTTATTTATTTATTTTAAAGAGGGATCTATTTCTGGGAATCAGGTCTGGTCCTGGACAAATATAATATAATTGATATAATTGACATCATGCCAACTGATAGTTTTTCCATATCAAAATTTGTTTTGTCCTGCTGCAACATTTCACAGGAATTTCATTAACTTTGGAATACTTATAATATTTAAATTATACCAGCTAAATGTATATTGAGAAGCGTAAAGCTGCATTAGAAATTAAAAGCTGAGAGGGAAAGATTTTAACTGTAGGGAGAAAAACATAGATGAGACAAGGTGATTCATATGACACTAATGGTTTATTAAACACATACCTGAGAATACATCAACAACGTTCAGCTTTGAAATGTTGAAAGTTAGATGGGTCTTGACCAGAGCAAAGAAGCTATAGATGTGCTAGAAAATGCTAATCTTTCCCTTCACAATGAGAATACAGGAAAAATCCACGTGCTCAAAGGACAGCAAATCTAAAATGAATAAAAGGAAATACCACTTTTCACAGTTAGAAGTAATCCCAAGAATGCAGGCTTTGAAGAACCTGGAGTGAAATGTTAGGATTTTTTTTTTTTAATATAATTTTTTTAAAGGCTGGATAATTTTATGACTGCTAATAACATTTGTAACTATGCAAGCTAAGATAATAACAATGGTAATCAAATCTCATGCTTCAGGGCATAAATTGATTGCTTGGAGGGGCTACGGAGGTTTTTCTTTTTTTTTCCCACTACTGAGTACATGATTTCACAACTGACTAAGTGCATTACAAGGGAAGTGTTTGCTACCATAGCTAGACAATTGATCTAATCTGTAATAACACATACAACACCAAGATACATTGAGCTGCCTGTATACCTATCTGCTTTGCAAGCACTAATAGACTTAAGGCCAAATTCAGCGTTTGGTTCTTAGTTTCCACTTAGCTTCCAACATTTCTTTTGATAGAAAACAGTAAGGTTTAGATCCAAAACAACACACACACACTCCTACTGAGCAAGAATATTAGAATGAATCTTAAAGACCCAAGTTAGGCAGTGGGTTCCTTCACAGTCAGAGTCAGATCCAAAGCTAAGGATGAAAACCATCCTACTGGTTGGTTTCAGTTCATAGGGTATCAGCTCACCGCGCAGGCTGGCCCATGCACATCCTATGGCCAATTTGTAAGAACATGCTTTTGGAGACAACCATGCATTTCCATTAAAAAAAAAATCAACAACAAAAAAGCACCATAGTTTTGTTTCTTTGTAAAACAGCCATACAAAGAGGTGAGAGGGCTCAGCCTGGGGAAGGGGATTTAGATTTCATTTCCAGCTGTACCAGGGAGCTCCACAGAAGTTAGCACTCTGCTCCAGGTCAGACAGACTTTGTGCTTATAAATCAGATTTAAACAAGCAGAAACTAATTAAAGATTCCCTGGGCCCAACTTGGAGCAGAACTGAGCCTCACCATGCTTAGGGTTTTTTGGGGAAGAAAGGTTGGGCTCCAGTGGTGCCACAATCAATTCTTCATGCTTGTTTTCTTGAGACGTTTACTAGAGGTCCTAGAAGTTGTCCAGAAAACTTCTTTGTGAATGAAACTTGGCAATCTGTCACCTTTGATGTCATTGCTTGTTAAGTGAGACCTTTCCCATTCCCGGTTTTAGGCGTGGATTGGTTTGGTTGTTTTTGTTTGCTTGTTGTTTCTGTTTCTCAATGTGCAGCCCCAGATACAACCCTTCAAAGCAGAACTGTACCACATGCTTCTTCCTTCACACAGTTTTCAGGGGAGTGCATGTATTCAAAGCACAGCTCTGACACGCCAGCCTACTTGGCCACTCCACCCCAGACACCTCCTCCTTGAGGGTCTGCCCAGTTACCTGGCTGGCGTGCACCAGTTTCTAGGATGAAACTGCAGAACTTAGGTCTGAAGGGAACAAGTGTGCCCAAACGGCAAACCAGCCCATGCCCAGTCACCCATCGATGGGACAAGCTCACTCACAAAGAAAAACAGGTACCATGCTCGCAAAAAAATGCTATCTGAAAATGTATCTTTGGTCTCTGAGCAGAACTGGCACTAATCCCAGAAAGAACAAGCCACAATATTCAGAGAAATGGAATCGTGACTCATGTCAGGACAATGGCATTGATCTCATTCATTTGTGTAAGAGATTAAAGAGGCCTAGGGATAAAGATTTGCTATTTCCTGAACAATAACTGCTAGAAACCGGACAAAATGTCAGAAACAAGCTCTCCACAGTTGTTCTTATTCTTGCCTGGCATGGAGGTGGGATGTGTAGAACAAAGCCTCTGCATGGTTAACCCATGAATGCAGTCTTAACTTTATTCAGTGATGTAGATGACACCCACTATTCACTAACCACTGAATAAAATTTTTTTTTTTTTTGGCTTTCTGTCATAGTCAACAGGTATAATCTGCACAGAATGTCTACTGTCAAAACCCTACACTGATATAATATAACCTGATCATTTTTACTTCCCTATGCAAAAATGAAAATACATATTTTAAATAAATAGTATGCCCATGATTTTCTACTGAGTCAAACAGAATCGGATTATAATAACAGGTGACGTTTACAGAATTATCATAGCTACTCTTGAAACTAAGCAAAGGCACAGTTGTGAGAGTAAGCACCTAATTCAGAATTACCAGGGACCCCCATCCCAGCTTCTGCAGACAGAAAAACAAAGTGACGGGGGGGGGGGGGGGGGGGGGGGGGGAAGGTGTCCTTGGTTTTTATGAGAAAAGAAGAAATGAAATTGATCTCCTAAGACATGGACAAACAGTGGTCTTGGATAATGTTGTCATTTATATTCTTCTGGTTCTTTTATGTCCATATAGTGCACTGTTTTTATTAAAACAACCCCGCATTACAGTCCAAATGAAAATCAAAACACTAGATGAGTTGTTGCTGAACCATTTGGTGATCCCTGCATTCCTTAACCAATTTAATCTGACTGTTGGGTTGCAGGGTATTCGATAGGTCACCTACATCAGCAGTTCCAGTCCAGACAATTTGCTTCTAAATACTACATGGTATAATACACATTTTCCAATTACATTTCAGACTGCATTCAAATCCTACCAGACAGACAAAGTTATATGAAGAACAGAAGGCTTAGGAAGCAACAGCATACACATACCTGATATAAAAACAGTATTTTTGTACGGTTATCAGCAGTTGTACAAAATTATTAATGCAAACAGGAATACAATAGCTTGTTCACCAGTAAAAATCTTCTTTAAAAAATATTGGCAAATCTCATGGAACAAAGTGTATAAATGATTTATCCCTTTCCGGTGTCCTTCAGGCAAGACATTCAAGGAGAAAAAAAATACAATAATACTGTGATTATCACAAGCAATACTTGGGAAAATGCTCTGTGAAAAGAAGCATTCTTCTGGCTTACCTTTCAGCCTTAGATAAATTAATTATCAAATACATAAACTGATGTTACGGGAACCCTAGAAAATGTATTAAAAATAAGCATCACTATGGAAGTACTAACACCAGGCCAATGTGATGAGTATGCATCAAAAATTACATTCTTACAAGAATGAAAACAAGGACTCCCTCTAGAGCCTGGGGATTATCAGAACGGTCACAACTGTACAATTGCATGCCTTACAATTGTACTTGTAAGGTTTAATGACATATCCCAATAGTTTTAGTAGACTCTGCTGGCCATACTTAACATTTTTTTTTCCACTATCAAGATTAAAAGGATCGATACTTCTAAAACTCTCTGATTAAAACTAACAGTAAATGGAAGTCCATGGTGTAGGGTGACCTTAACCATTTGGCTGTAAGCAAGCAGTACACTTTTCGGAAACAGACAGTAAATGTAATGTGATGGAGCAAGGAATAAGGGATGTAAGTCATCATCCCAGGATCCGTATGGAGAACCTATACTCTGAGTGGAGCATAAGTCTGAGAAGGATTTCTGAATGATTCAGAACTATCTGAAGGTCTACAAAATCCATAACTGTATAAGCAGAGGATATTAAGTATATATAGAGAGTCTCTATTGCTTTCTCACTTTGTGCCAGTATATATTTTGGAATTGAAATGTCTACTACGGTCTGCAGCTCAGGATGGATGGCAAACTACTTGTAAGGATTCAAATGGGAGCCAAGCAAACAACTGCAAGGTTGGAAAGTGCATCTCTTAGTGAGCAATGAGAAAACATCAAGTAGCATGTTAAGAGGTGTTTAGATCCCAGTCCGTGGGTACCAGAGGGAATAGGTATTTTGTAATGGAGAGCTTCTCTGTCTAACTGACAAAGTATAACGAGACCTAATTACTGGCAGATGAGAATTGGGTTTTGCTTTTTTTTTTTTCCTAAACAGTGAATTTAATTAACCCTATGGCAAATTTTTCCTAGTCGTGGTAAATTGTTCACAATGTGTTACCGTAACATGAAGACTACATATTTTCTTCTTAAAATACTTTTTATTTCAAGAAAAAAGATTGAAAGAGGAATGTACATTATAAGAAGGTTATGTGAGTTGGTTACAGTGGTTGTGCTGCAGCTGCAGCTCTTGCTGTTACATTCTGGTGACCAAAGCCCAACTAAGGACAAGGTCCGGGCCAACAGGACCCTGCAACAAACCAAGGGTGTACTGCTGTGAAGATTACCTCAAAAGAAACCCATTAATCCCAGTCCTATGATCAGTAAAAACAGAATCTGGTTTTAAGACCTGCCTAGATCTGAAGTGGCTCCAGCTGCAGCGAACTTCGCAGGCTTATTCTGCTCTGGCATCCTCCTATCCTAATCAGCGTAGTCCAGCCCTGGGAGGGAGCAGGAAAAATCGCTGGTTACAACACCTGTATCTTGCCTGAGAGCTTGGAAAATTGTCTCAGAGAAGTCATATATTCCCCCAAAATCAACAGCAAGAATGGAGGTAGCTGTCATCTTAAACGTACATATCAGTTTGGCTAGATGTTAAATCCAACACTGAGGGAAAACAATGCCATCTGAGAAAAACTGCTGTCAAATTCACCTGTATTTAGATTCACATGGGTGTGCTATGTTACATACTGATTTAATGATACAGAACGCAGCCTCGGTGTAAATTACCATAGTTTCACTTGAAGTTCAAGCTGAGCTGACTTCAAGCTCCTAGATGCTAATATAGCTGTGACAGCTTCCGCCAGCTGAAAATTTATCCTATATGCTATTCCAAATATATCTATCATCTCTAACAGCTCCCAGATTTCAACTCTGTGAAACTGCTTTCTCAGTCCTTTAGCCATCTGTTTTTTGCTGGGCTCATATGTGTTTCTCTGGCAGTGACTTTGCAGAACACACCACAGCAGGGAAAAGCACAATGGAAAGTATATTTTTAAAGTGTCTTGCTTCATTTGTGAGTTAAATGCACTTGTATTACAGATCAATAATTTTTTTTTTTTTAAATCACAAAAAGCAAAACAGCTACATTTTGGGTATACAAAACCAACCTCTTAAGAGACCTGTGAGCACAGCCTAGCATATATTCCACACTTGAAGAGTCGCACGCATCCCTTATACAACCACTGAAGAAAGAAATCCCCATGCCAACATCCCAACTCTGGACAGGAATGCAAGTCAGACATAATTTTGCCATGATGACAGTAATCACCAATGTACAAAAGAAACTTTTCTAAAAGCAATTGTTTCTAGAAAGCTATATTCAACCCTGTGTCCACATTGTGAACACCCAAAGCATTTATATTTCTCTTACCATTACTAGAATACATATCCTTTCCCAGTGCTATTCATGATGCACTGAAATGCATTAAGAGGTTTACATGCTTGCTTGACAGAGGGAAGGGAGAAGAAGAGGTTACCATTTTCTTTCAAACTGTGAATAAAATACAAAACTGTTTCAGATGTTTCTTCTCTGTATGTGACTACCTCATTCTTACCTATATAGATATCTTCAGGATTCATTGGTCATCCCATGGTTTGTAGAAGGGGACATATTTTCTCTTCTTGCCACAGTCAGTAGATATAATCTTATGTATTTGTCGAAAATGGATGATTTTGTCTTCAACCTTTATTGTCAAGAGATTGGACTAACTGCAGAAAAAGAGAGGGATGTTAAATAATGTAACCACAGCAAAAGTAAAGACAAAAACAAACAAACAAATAAAAGAACAACAACAACAAAAACCCTAATAGTAGCCATTAAAAAATGTAATTCTTATAAACTGTCTGTCCAAGGCAGGAGGAAGCAGGGATTGAAACACAAAGGAAAAATTCAATATAGGCATGACTTCCTCTGGTCTGACTTTTGCACTCATAAAATTTTTAATTCTACATGAAGATGCATTTCTTCAGGCACAAGAGTCAAAATATAATGGGGCTCTTCGGTAGAAAATTAGAATATAAAGGCTATCAACTGCCCATTAATCTTGTGGGGTCAATGGGAATCAGGCAGAATTGCTGTTTCCAGATGGGTGAAAGGATGCTGTGGGATTTAATTTACCCTGTAACCAACGCACTCTGGCAGATCTCTGTGCCTACACTCCGGAAGAAGGAACTGAAAGACGAAAGAGTCAGCAAGATTTGGGGCCCTAGGTGTCAGCTTCCTATAATCCCTAGACTGCAGATGTGAATTCATTAAGCAGCTAGATGGGACACGTTTCTGTGCTGTCCTTATTTGACAGTTTGGGTCGGCCTGCACATGGGTGTGACCCTGTGCCCAACGGTGACGCGTTGAGTGTGTGTATTGCATACAGCCTGGGAGAGACAAGAGAATTATTTACTCCCTAATATTACCTGACTGTTAATTCAGATTTTAGTAGTGCTGTCAAAAAATCCACAAAAAAGTTTAAAACATAATCACATTTTAGATCAAATTAGATATTTAAACGGGAGACAGTATTGATTTACCATACACAGCTATTTTTAATGTTCTGTGTCGAAAAGTAAAATGGGATAGCAAGTTATGCTTCTCAAGAACAGCCAAGAAAAAATGATTATGTTTTCAGTTTAAAAAATAAAAAATAAAATAACACTTAAAACTTCAAAGCAATGGCTGGAGGTGTGAATGTTTCAGACAGCTTTGTGCTTCGCTAAAAACTAACAAACAAACAACAAAAATCCAACAAGAAATACTTGAATTCCTATGTGTTTTGACTCAAGATTTCTCATGAAAAGGTGTTATTTGAACTTAAATTAGTAGACAAGCTGACAAAAGATGTTTTAAACCACAGCTGATCTAGATGTGGTCACAGACCATTCTGCCAAGGCTGATTTTAAATACCTCTGTAACAGAGTCAGGTATCCCAGATAACCCCTGTGGGCATCTATTATAGTTACTAACATATCAATTGGCAAATGTAGTTTAAAAAATGGAATAGAATTTATAAATACAACATCCTGTCTCTTCAAATTATGTTGTTATGTGTATTGGCTCATTACATATGGTGTGAATATAATGCTGATAACAGACAATGGTATAGATAAAATGACATATTTTCCCTATGATATCACTTCATGGAAAGTATTTAGTCTTCAAGATATGCAGTTAATCTTTATCCTAAACATAAGTTGAGGGAAACCTTGCATACATGTTTCCCAGAAAGCTCTACTTCTGTCCACCAAAGATAAGGTTATTAGGTGGAAACCAGGGAGGCCATAGATCTCCACTAGCTCTGTAGGTTGACAAAACTATGGAAAAGCATGCAAGCAGTGCTGCAAGTTGTGCACAGCAATGGAGAAATTCCTGTTGCAAGAGAACGTCAAATATGGCTCAACTCACAACGAAGATGCTTGGACTGCAACCCAAAGAGTAAGATAAATTGCACCAATGCTCTTGTCTCTATCTCATGTAAGAATGACAATGAATCATGAGGCTTTAATTAGCACCACACTTTTCACCTGTAGTGTACAAGTGCTTTCACTTGTTCCTGCAGGAGTTACAGAACCCAAAAAGGCCAAAGACAAGCTGGAATTAGTAAAAATAATAATAATAATAATAATAATAATAATAAAAGAAAAAAGAAAGAGAGAGAGAAAAGAAGAGAGAGTAATAGAGGAATGCAGTTTTGACCGCTGATGTAAATCAGAAGTAATGCCAACGGGCAAGAGAGTGATACCTCAGTGAAACAGGGGTGTGATCAAAATGAACAAATCACTTCTGAATCAGGAAAGAAATATAATACCGGCTTAAATTAAAGCTTCTTGAGAAACATTTTTTGCTATCCAATTTGCACAAGATTCGTTTTGCTCGTAGAACAATTTATCATTATTTCTATGGCAGTAATGACTACAAGTTCAGTGTTATATTAGGCTGCGTGCACACTCCTGAGATAACATTCAAAAAGACAGAAATCAGACAGAATAGCACAAACAATAGCAATGTAGCAGGGGGTTGGCAATAAAGCCACATGCTTCATAGATTAATGTTCTTTTGCAGTTTTTCTTAAACATGAAATTTTTTCAGCTTTCCGTTCTGTGGCATTATGATGGTTATTTTGGACAATTTTCTCTAATGGAAAGGAGCTCAGGGGACAGAAGGGGAAGGGATCTTTTGAAGTTAAAAGAAAAAAATGAGGAAGTTGAAAAGGAAGAGGATTGGGAAGGGGAAAAGGGCAAAGAACAGGGAGTGGGGCCAACACTGTGCCATCCCTCTGCACCCAAGATGGGCTGGGGTAGGGACAGCCCCAAGGTGCGATGGAGGTCGGGCCTGGGGCACCCCAGAGGCCTGGTCAGGACGAGCAGGAGACGGAGCCAGGCAGGTGACCAGGGGGCCCACCAGAAAGCCCTGTCAGTGAGGAGGGTCTGTGGGGTTGTAGGACCTTTTCAGCCTGGGGGAGAAGAGAAATCTTTGGGGTTTCACGGAAGTGGCTGGCAAAGGGCTGCTGGGGTTTTGAATCTTGGATGTGCAATGAAGACAGTTAGGTAGGGGATCTCTATGTGTAGGTTCAAAACTGAATAAAGACATGGATATTATTTTATATATACTAACTAAACACACATATTCAAATCCTTAACATGAAAGCATTTCTAAAATGGCATTGTTCATAAGAAAGCCCAGGGGTGTGAACTTCTGTGACCACCTGTAGGCATTTACAGCATCGCTGTGCTGAATGCCAAAGGTTTTGTCTAAGGAGACACCTGGTTATACCCAGTGACTGTTGTACGTGGTGCACATTTAATGAACAGATGCCTTATGTTTGTCCAATTAATTTCAAAGTTGTATCCACCCCAAAGCTGCAGGAAGAAAGACCTGAAGACACAACGCCGTGCCAGGATAACAGTGGTGATTTGGAGATAAGAGTTCCGACACCTGAAACAATTCAGCAACTCTCGATGCTCTAAGGCTGAAAATAATCACTGCAAGCGTGATATTTCATCTGGGATAACATGCATCACTCAAGCCACTGCCTCTAATTCCTTTTGTGGCAAATCAGCCTGGTTTCGGACCTCCAGTCCTTTGCGCAGCCAGTCTGACGCTCCCAGCCTGCGAGCCAAGGCAGCTTTCTCCCAGAGACTCGATTACTATATTCAAGCATGAACTTGCACGAGGCAGGTGTTAGGTGGATGCATTCTTGTGAACACGCCAGGCAAATGTGTCTGACTACAGAAAGGTCAGGAGATGACTGGAGCCTCCTCAGGCTTTCTATCCCACCTTCTCTGCAGGCCGTTGCTGAAAGCAAGCCCCTTTCTGCCTCTCCCCAGGCACACCTGGTTTGCTCGCTGCTCCCACTTCATTCAGCTGTGCAATCTGCCTAAAACTGTTCAAAGGCTGCAAATCAGACAGCCGTATTTAACCACAGAATCAAACCACCACAAGCCAATTCACGCAGTCTCCGCAGGATGAAAGAGGAAGGACAAATTCGCCAACGCTGTTTCGCTAATGAACCTCACACCTTTGCGGCACAAGTGAGATTGCATGCAGTTCACTCTTCCTCCCAATTATATCTTCAGCTCTTTGCTAAAACTGCTAATCAACATACCAGTTAATGCCAGCTCTGAGTGTCATGCTGTGCATGAATATTTGTCCGCTCCGTACTGTCAGTAGAAAAAAAATTAACCTACACAGGGCACTGCGAGCTCTCGTGGGTAAAAACCCAGCCTCCCCAGGTCAGACCATGAGGTAGCTCTGAACCTAGGAACGAAGGGGTACGTCCAGAAGAGAAACGTTGCTTTGTGGGGGACTTCCTCCTGTGCACCTCCAGTCCTGGGGCACAGAGGAAGAGTCAGGGCTTCTGGTGCCCTCTCCTGGTGCCACAGCACCACGATCTTAACCGTGGCACTGGAGCCACCAGTGTGGTTTTCCGGTAGTAGACTATCATTATATGTCTTATTTAATGGTGTCTGTGATACTCTCCAAATTCAACTCAGAAAAGCTACCTACCTTGTGAGAGGTAGGACTTCAGCAAGCCCACAAGGTGCGTGCCATGCCAAGGCTGTCCAGTCCAGTGAACGATGCTGCAGTGAGACGCAGGCGTACTGTTTGCTTCTGGAAGTACCATCGCTGTTTGCTCAGGTCTGTGAAACAATCCCAGATTTTTTAAGGTAAAGCAAACGCTCCTCATCTGAAGCTGGTTTCTTCAAGGCTAGCTTTGCGCTGCTCTGTACTGCCCGATGTAGGTAACTCCTAAATACTTTCCTATTTCTAAGTCTCGTGGAACAGACTTCTTGCGTGAGCTTGCGTGAGGAGTCTTGCAAACAGGAGACACAGGCTCACAATCTGAGCTATTGCCATTGTGGGGATTTCCCAAATAAATGAACAAGCATCAGACCTTTAGCGTAGATAGATGCTGTCAGCTTCTTCTCTCCCTACCTACGACACACACACACTTTCCTCAGATAATATTCTCCTTCCTGAGAAGATGCAATACTTGGTGTGACCAGCTATGAACTTTACTGTAACTGCTAAATTCACAAGTAAATCATTAAGATACTATGACACAAATGACAGAACAAAACCCTCTGGCAAATAGACAGCTTCTTACTACCTAATAGTATATCAGACCCTGAATTTCAGTACAGAAAAGGTGGAATTTGGTATCCTGCCATCTGCCCCTACCTTACTGCCTCTGTCTGACAAGGAAATCAGTATTTTTTCACCAATGTTTGTTCCTGAAAGTTACCCTCACTTCAGCTGACCTGAACTAAACTGAAGAATTGGTTGTCTTAAAAGTGCGCTTCCTGGAGCAGAAAGCAGCTTGAGGACACTATTAACATGCAGGAGCAAGGCTGCACTAATTGGAGAAATCAGTGCTTCAGCTGCTGCTGGTTTGGAGAATTGGAATGAATTAAAACACATGAAGCTGACACTAAATAGTTATTGAGAAAAAGTATCAAAGTCAGGGGAAGCAGAGCTGTTTGCAAGATGAGGTGTTTTATTGATATGCAGCGTGTATAACTGTATAGCTGCTTGTATCAGTGACTGCTCAAAGTGCTCCGTGCCCTCCTGCAGCCTGTCTGTGGGATGCACAGGAATCATCCTGCTGCCCATCTGCAGGAGATGCCCGAGGTCGCCCACCTGGTCAAGCAGACACCTGGCAGAGAGCTCAGCCTCGTCCCCTCCCCAGGGCTCACGAGGCCTCCTCAAGCCTTCAGCACACAAGTTGTCCCCTCAGTTTCCACGCGAAAACCTCTTCAACATGAGCACAAGTCACATATTTACTGTTTTTCCCTGTGTCGGGGCAGTGCCTCGCTAGCCAACACCGCAGCCTCGCGGGGACCTGTCAGCAGAAACACAGGCACAGCCTCCAGCTTAAAGCAGCACCAACAAATCTGTTTGAATGCTGAAAGGCATTGGTGGAAGAGAAATACAAGATTATGTGGGGCATTATTCACTTCCACGGGGCTCTGCAAGGCCATATCATACAGTATCTTCAACTGAAATATATATAATTTCCTTTATTAATCAGACAAACCAAAACAGACACACAGACTGCTGCTTTCTCTATTTCAAGCAGACTCAATGTGAGCACTTTCTAGAAAACACCAATAAAATGAAAATATCCTCAGGGAAGCGTATACCATTTAATTACACAGCTAGTTCACATGGTTCATCATATGGGATTTTGTATCTCAGGTGCTGATAGGAACAAAAACTGTACCTAACATTTCACAAAGAAACAACTGTTTTGAAAAATTTCTGGACTCTGGT
Organism: Anser brachyrhynchus; assembly: GCF_964034855.1. Lineage (NCBI taxonomy): Eukaryota > Metazoa > Chordata > Aves > Anseriformes > Anatidae > Anser > Anser brachyrhynchus. The sequence continues at coordinate 3,360,267 of NC_137705.1, forward strand.
TTTATCACTGGGCAACATTTGGGAGAGTTAGTGAGGTAAAGGCAGAACTAGATCTGAGTATGTTGAAAGGTGCTGCATGAAAATATTCAGAGGATAAATGAATTGGGGAGGGGAGAGGTGTTGTTCTCAGGCGTTCTTGCTTATAGTCTTTCATTTACATAGTGGAATAGTCTTCCAGATAGGGATTATTATAATGTCTGAATGCCTAATTGAAACAAGGTGCTGCAGCTAACTTAGGAGCAGCTTAATTTCAAACCCTTTTATCATCCCCAAATGTGAATCCACATTTAAACATGGAGGAAAAATTCATGGTATATGCAGGAACAAATAAAGCTATTGTCTGACATAAGGAGCTTATGTAAATGTGTGATGGCGGAGCTCCTTTTACAGTAAACCTTTCAAATACATCCATAAATCATGAAGAACAACAATAACAAAAAAATCATTATTTTAAGGAAGTTTACAATCAGATTTTACCTGTCTAGGAGTGATAGAGACAACACTGTTAAGGCAAACAAAAGCTAGCATCTTCCTAAGCAGTAAATTGCGAATAAATATAAATTTCTGCTACAAGGCTTTGTGGGAGAAGGTTTCCATTATGAACTCACTGAAAATTTGCTAATTTTAAAACAAAGGCATTTGTTTTCAGTCCCTCTTCACAAGCCCATCAATTTATTTTTGCTTTTAAAGACAGAGCATACTAAATAAATTAATTAAATCAAAGGTGCGTGTACTAGAGTGCCTTGAAAAGACCATGGATGTGATCCAGTGGACAAACTGGTGAATCAAAGCCCCTGGACATTGCTGTTCTAATCAGTTCAGTCACTGCCCACCCATCTGAGCTCAGCAGACTACTTCACCTCCTTCTTTCCTGCTATTCTTGCCTTTTCATTCTCCATTTAGACTGGAAGTACTTAGGAGAAGAAACTATCTCCTCCTACACATCTACAGAGTACTCCAGTGAACAGTGACCCGATCTCAGTTGTTCTTGGAAGACCAACAATTATAATTACGTGAAGGCAGGATGCATGTGGATGCGACATTACTTTGTTCAGGCTAATCAGCTCAATTCCATCAGTGAAATCTCTCTCAATTATAGAAGAATCCATGTGTGCAACCCAGACAGCAGAAATCAATTCTAATTACTCCCCACTGCCTGCACGATTCCCCTGTGCAAACAGAGGAGAGACACAAGGTGTTCCCAGCACTGCACTGCTCACATGGGTGGCGATCACCTCAACCTCCTTCGCGTGGGAATCCCATACCGTTCCCTCAGAAAACACAGAAATCCATATGTTTTCTGCTGGGTGAGAACTTCATAAAATCATTTCCTTGTCCTAACGAGAGGCTAAATATTCTATTCTTGGTAAATCCCCTTTATTTTGCCATAGATTCACAAATCTGTCTTAAACCAAGATTCGCCTATGGATATACATCAGGTTTACCTACCCCTGACAAAGCATGTCACTGCAGGAGAGGGCTGGGTCACCTCTGTGGTTAGAGGAAGCGGGAAGAGAAGCACACACCAAAATCAGCCCACAGCTGGCAGGACCAGAGTCCCTATCCACTGGCTCCTTCTGCAGCCGCCTTCTGACTGCCCTGAGAAGTGCCGGTTTGATTTTCAGGAAACATTTTCAGGAAAATCATCAGTGACTGAACAGGTATAGGCAAATTTACAGCTGCTCTGCATACCCCTCGAGCATCCCTGACAATCAGCCTTCATGTCTATGTGTACTATTACAAAATGAGGGAGGGAGTGGGTTGCAGTTTCATTTAATCTTTATCTTTACATTAGACTCCTGCACATGCTCCTTCATGCACATGAATAAGTCTATTTGAGTTACAAAAGATATTGGACACTGTCTACCTGAAACAACTCTAATGGGAGCCTGTGCTCATGACTGCAGTGCCGTTTCATTCAGGTTGCTCACCTCAGCACATAAACCTGCTTTGATTTTTATCCACCAAGATCCTCGTGCCTGTATTTTGAAATGCCTGCTATAAAAGCACACAGCAGCCACACAGGAGTAGGGAAGCTGCTCTCTCTCAGAAAATAATTCTTCTCTATGGTGTTTACAGAAAGCAGAAATGAATGAAATTATTCGGCACAATTGAAAAGTCAGGACAAGGCAGGGTAGTGAACCAAATCAGAGCAATGTGTGAAACCCTCCAGTAGCACAGCATCCTCCATTCATTTGATGAGAAGACAGAACACTGCTGCTTCTTAGCATGGATGACACCTCCAGAGGTTATACCCGCACATCAGAGAACACAGAAAGAAAGCTGAAGCAAAATTGGAGGAAACAATCAGAAAGATTTTATTTTAAACTTACAGCTGGAAGATCAAGAGGTCAACTTCAAGTTTCCTGCGCTTCTTTTACTAACACCACACTGAATTAAGCTGCTCTTCTCCGGGGCTAGATGGGGAAAATTTATACGTTCTTTGTTATAATTTGACCTTGCAGTGATCTGCAACAATAGGGATTATGGTGTTGTCAGAAGATTATACTGCACCAGTTTCCATGACATTTGTCCCTTGCAGAGAAAGTGTAAATACTGGTGACATCTACCCAGAGCAACGCTTTTTTGTTCCTGTTGAGACAGTTTGGAAGCAACGAAAGAGAAGTAGGAAAAAGGTAATGGAAAGGGTAAAAATAAAAGCATAAATTGGAAAGCAGTCTACTTTTTCTCCACCTTTCACCTCTCCCAACAAAGCAAAATGAAAAAGATACACAGGAAAAAACAAACAAACAAAACCTACAAGTCAGTAAAGGAAAAAAAAATGTTGAAAATGTACAGAGAGAGATGCAGGAACACCCAAGTCATACTGAAAACTGTATCTTTCTCTAAAATACTGGTCGTGCCTGGATTAGATATGTCTGACATAAAGGATTCCCAAGTTTGAGCTAACTGACAATATCTATGGGGAAAAAGCGGGAGATGAAAACAGCTATTGTAGACAGATGTTCTGACTCAAGTTAGACATTTCTTAGCAGGGGAGAAATATAATAGCTTTGGAAAAGAAAATTAAATAAAGTTATAAAGCATCCTTTACAGAAAGTGGGAAAGACTGGTATCAAAACAACTGAAAAGAAAGCTCGATGCAAGCGTGAAACCCCAGTTTCCAAGTAGCAAAATGCGCTCCTTCTGTATTAGCATGCCACTAATGACAAATAGGAAAAAAGGGCCTAATAAAGTTATTACTTTTTGCTATTTTTTATTACCTGTAATTTCATACAGACAAGCTCTTCCTGGCTCAGGGCCCTGTAATATTCGTTTGCCACATCCCTTGGCTGTTGATGGGAAATGGGAAACAATCTCGGTCCGTCTCTGTATCACTGAGATATACTGCCTTGGCAGGGACCATGTCTGTAACTCCCAGGAAAGGAGTTTTCCTATGAAAAAAAACATGGTTTTATTTATTGAACTGCATGGTCTGCCACAAACAAATCTCTAGCTTAAAGAAATGTAGAGATGGAAGCCTCTCTTCTAAATAATCTTGAATGCTTTAATCCCGTTTTACTTTAGTAACAGTATGAAAAGAAATAAATCTGAGTTTTGTAGCTACATGACACCAAAATTACATTGATTTTAATTAGACTATAAATGCAGTCTCACACTAGGAATGGACAATACTACAAGCATTGCATTGTTTATAGTCCTTACTGCTCCAACACTTTTGACAATTGACCTGCAAATGATTTTCTAAACAACTTACAGTAGATTCTGATCCTTTTAATTATGGGGTAGGGTAGTACATTTAATTCTCATCTCTCACGAATCTTTTCTTGGAGGACTTTTTGGTTGGTTTGGTTTGGTTTTGGTGTTTTGTTTTTTTATTATTATTATTATTTTTAGGACCCATGACTATTATTTTTCAAATATGTTCTGTATGTACATGCAATAGGTTCCCCTAAAACAAAGAGGTCCACTCTTAGACACTTAGATAAGTTGAGGTATGACACCCAAAAAGAGATATTAAGATAAAGCAATGGATCTTGAAAACTGGACATCTCCTAACGGCTATAGTACTGCTGACATCACTCCCTTTCCTGTGGCTTTTAGAAGACAAATCAATGTCCCAAATTCTGTTTTCTGTAAATACAGTTAGAGGTTTAACAGAAAAACATAATTTTTTTTATAAATACTCACCAGTTTTTCATCTTCATTCTGATGCACATATTTAAACAGTTTCCACTATTTCAGCTTTCTTGGTCAAGCAGAAATATTTATTATACTTGTTAAAGTTTATATTACCCTGTAGCAAAGCAATTTATCTTTACTGTACATGGGTGATTTTCCTGATTATTAAAATACCATTAAAGTGAAAACTGTTCAACTCACACCACATTTCTAATTTTTTCTTGTTGTTGGACATTGAGTGGAATATAACTACAAAATAATACATCTGGTTTTTAAATTGAGACATAAGAGTTTAACTAACGTTGGACTACTTGAGCATCTGCTGCACTGTACCAGGCTCAAGGGACTGAAACTATTCCCCAGGATTAGATCTTGACTATCACAGCTTGTATCACAGGCATAACAGGGAAGGTGACCATCACCCATCCTGCGCTGGATACAGCAAAAGGAAAAGATAATAAGGCATCTTTCTCAGCTATCATCACTTCACTTGATATGACAGGTAATCACAGCCTGAAACTATTACTTCTAAATTCTTTTCAAATCAGAATGGAATCAGATTTGGGAAATGAGTGAACTTCTGCTCGTAGCCCAGAGGATCAGAGATGCTCTGTCCCAGTGGAACTGGCTGGTATTTCAGGCTGTGTAGTCCTGTGCTACAGAAAACCTTGCATAGAGTGTGCGCTCACTTGTTATATGATTAGTACTACCTGCAGTTCTTACAATTAAGAGCTGGTTCCAGAAATGCAATGGGTCAAAAAGCCCTGACCCCTCTTCAAGAGGACCATAGGAGTTTGGGGTGACATTCAGTTATCTTGTCAGAGTGGGTGGCCCACCAGAAAAACACTCTCCAGGGGCAGGAGAAGTTGGGGCTGCCCTGCTTCTTCAGCTGTGCTGCAAGCACCCTACAGCCACGGATGGTGCACAGGCGAAGAGCGATGCGCTGTACCTCATGTGCCTGGAGTTTTCTTCCTCTGAATTTAGATGACAGCTTTGGAGAAAGTACAGTCATTTTTAACATTCCCAAGGGATTTCACGTTACAAATGTACGAAGAGGAGAAGTAGGTAAATCTTTTTTTCAAATCAAATAAAAACATATTGTTGGGCTCACGTATTCTCTTTGAGTGTAACAGGAATGACAAGAAATTTTGTTGTTGTTTAGAATACCTCCTTTATGTATCTTTTTTACAGAGACTATGACTTGACTCTAGCTAGAGTTTTACATACCCAATTTCCAACCAGCAGTGATTATTTATAGCTGAATTGTCAACTTCTGCATGCAGGGAACCACGATGGAAATGCTGACAGCCTACAGGCCATAAAAGCTTCAACGGGTTCTGCAATGAGTTTTGTATTTCTTTTTTAAGCATAACACTTCCTGAGCTCTTTGTGAGAATCCTGTAAAATTAACGCACAACAAAATTCAAATGCTTGTAAGCAGATAAGCGCGTTGAGCTTATTATGTCTGTGCCTTTCATTCACTTGCAGTTACATTTTCTCTATCATTTGCTGCCTTTGTATTGATAACTCACATCATTTTAGAGCTGTCATGAAATGAGATTTTCAGTCTGAATTCACTGCATTTTAGGTAATATTTCCACATCTTTTTTTCTGAAATTGAAACTCAGGTCAAGTTGTAGACTACTCTTTGCTGGCAACGAACAATTATACCAGTCAGAGTAAACGTTTTACTTCTTAATGAGCTGATTTTTTTCCTATTTCATCCTCCCCATTATCTTAAAATGCAGAGGACAGTAATTTAGTTTGCTATACAGAAAATCCCCTCCAGCAAAAAACACATTCTTCTGAAGCTGTAGTGACCAATAGCAAATAAAGTTCAGTTCTTTGGGTGATGTCAAAACAATGCCTGATAGTAACAAAGCCAGCTGCTTTGATTTATATTGCCTTCCTCCAGCAATACAAGCCAGCATTCTGCTTGCCCTTTTCACTGCAGTTGCACATTAAGCTGAATGCTTTAGAGATTTTCTACAACAACTCCCAGATCTCTTTCCTAATCAGTATTCGACACATCTTTCCTTTTAGCAGATGCGCTATTTTTTCCCTTTGTTCCAAGATTCATTGTTCTCCATTAACTGCAGTTGCCATTTATTAGTCCAGATGCAGAAATGATCCAACGACCCCTTATGAGTCGATGTGTGTTCACCCACCCACACGTCTGTGCGCCAGCACGCAATAGGCCCTTGGATCATCACATATTTAAATATATGCACTGAAACTATAGACTGTTTACGTGAGATTTATGATGTTTCTGAAATGTACATAGGATAATGAAATGGGATTTTGAACTGTTAAAAGTGAACCTGCTTCAAAGCTAAAAATGCGCTCTTCTGGGCTTTGAGAGTAATAAAACAATACATAGAAGCAGATGCTCAGCTGGTGAAAAAGCTTGTTAGAATTAACGCTGTGTTGATTTACACCAGGTAAGAGTGTGATCAATTAAACCTGTGCTGTGAACTATATAATTTTTTAATGAAAAATTTAAATCTAATAATTCTTGGCCACACTACTTGTTTTGGGGAGGGAAAAAAAAAAGAATGGAAACACTAGGAGAAACCATTCTTGAAATTCAGACAAATCGGTAGGAAATGGAGTGTGTAATGCTTAAATATTCAAACTATTGATAATATAAACAGGTGGCAACCATATAATATAAAGTACATTAACTTGGAATTCTGTAGACACTTGGAAGATAGGAAAATAGGATTTCACATGGTATTAGTTCACTGGTCCATGAAGTCTTATATCCTTCTTTCAACATTGGCTAGTAGATAATTCTTCAGTGGAAGGGAATCCCGCCCCTCATAATGCATTCAGAAATATGAAATGCTGTAAGACAGAAGCGGCAGGAAAATAAAGGACAAGACAGTAGCGAGAAAATTGGAAAAAGCCAAACATACGAGGTCGCAGTTTTAATAAAGAGGAAAGAATCATTGTCTTAAAAACAGGCTCACTTGGGCATAGGACAGCTATAAGTATACAGTGCTTTCTACCCCCCAGGTTACTAACTCAGCTCATCCCCCCATCAACAACACTGCCTATAATTTATGATCGCAGTGGCCTTTGTGAATAAAGATGTTTCCACTTCATAAAATCAACAGCATTATTAGAACCCTCTCTTCCCCATCACCTAGCAGGGGCAGCAGGGATAGAAACTCGGTGAACCTCCCTTTGTGACTGTTCCTCCAAAAGGGCACTGAGCCATAGTCAGGGGATGGCTGGGAAGCCAATATGAAATGGGCTGAAATACTGGCTTAGCTACCATATAAATAAAACTGGATTTATATTCAGTTAAATGTTGTGCCATATTCTGACAGCTAATACTTGCAGCTGCCAGGGGTTGTGAATAAATAAAAAAATTAATCTGCAGTCGTTTTCACACCAGAAACTGCTGTTTAAACAAAACTAAAAAATACTTTCCATCCCTAACATTGACATGTTTCTAACATCTACACCTGCGCTTTTCTGTCCTGAGCAGGTTTCTTTTGTGCCAGCATTCTCGGAAGACCCATAGTCCCTTGGCAAGCATCCTTCCAGGCCAGGTTGGGTTGCTGCAAAAGGAGCAGCTCCTGCTTCAGCAGCCTAAGTGCTCTCCTCAACTGCGGGGGGACAGCGAGCCACAGAGAGGCAAGGTGGGGACCCGAACCCCACCTGGAACTGGCAGAAGCCTCCACAAAACCCTTCAACCCCTTTCTATCAGATCCAGGAGAAGAAAAGAAGGGAAAGGAATGAGGTTGGTCCGGGACTGCTGACGCTGACAGGAGACCTGCTTTCTAATGAACATTGAGCCAGGCCCTCAAAGAGATTTTTTCAGCATTTTTCTCCCTGACTGCTCTCTTGGAATTAATTACGTTTCAACTCTCTTGTAATTGCTAGGAGGTAAGAGACATAGCACTGACAACTGTGTTAAGCTTAAAGCACATAAGGGCGTGGGGCTGTAAGCGTGTGCCTCTAGAGACAAACAAATGATGCTGGAGGGTAGCAGAGAGCATGGCCAGTGGTACTGACGGTGGGAGAAGGCCCTATACTGTACATGAAAGGAGTCACCACTGCACTTTCTGCACTTTCAAGAGGTCTGCAGCAACCTGCTTACTTTATCTATTTCAGCCCAGGAAAGACGAAAGTATTTATCCATATTTTTTCTGTTACAAAAACTCAAAGTTGCTTTTTACTGCCATGGGACCATATGTGAATAGAACACATTTTAGCACTGATCACATTAATCTCCAGAGAGCTGCTATAAGGCACATGATCAGAAACATTCAGATAATGCCAATTATTCTCATGAGCCTGGGACCATACGAACCTGAGAAGGGAGGTTATGGATGGGGCTGTGTTAGATTATCCCAAGCAACTGAAAATAAACAGCTTACTACACTCCTGTCTTCGACACTATTTGAAATCAGTTAGCATTGAGCAGCAGCTTTGGTGGAGCACCGAGGACTATCCCCAGCCCTATGCACATTTTGGTTTCCTCTACCCTTCCAGAGGGGACAAAACACATGCAAGTCAGGGGAAGCATCTCAGTAATGAAGAGAAAATTGTTTCTTTGTATGTAAACTAAAATGACAGTATTTTCCTGCTAGATCTAGGGACAGACCCTTGTTAAACAGCATAGCCAGTTCTTTCTTTTGTTTCCAAATGATTATTTTACAACACACAAAAATAAAATGACAATTTACAGGCTACAGAACTGTAAAGCATTTTAAAAGCTGAATTCAGGCAGAAGCTAATGATGCAGCAGATTTACTAAGCCAGATCTGGGCATATGATACAAAAATATACTGTCCAATAGTTTTTTGTTGCTTTTGTTGTTGTTTTCTCTTAATATATTTTGGATACAACGGCACACACAGCAGCATCATTTAATATATTAAATGATCCATCTTGTCATGTTACAGCTTCATCTGATATGATCCATTGCTTTACAGCACACTACTATGCATATAGAAAAAAAACTAGCTTGTAATAAATTACCACTGCAACTATTTACTTTGCAGTATCTATTTACCTTCACGTTTAGCCCATGCCAGCATGAGTCCATCCGCAAAAAAGCATGCCCCTTTCTGAATATTTGTGACCACTTTATCAGCATGGACCACAAGATGTTGTGATCTCTCTCCTAGACAACAAATATTCAATACATAACCAGTAGACCTGAAGTCTCGCTAATAGACTTTAGCGCTGGAAGAATCTTGGTCCGTCTTTGAAGGTGATGAGTGAGTCAGATCCCACAGCTACCAGGAAGAGAACAAAATCACTGGGAGAGGCAGTCCTAGTTCCTTTCATGATATTTGCTCCACTCCTGAAGTATCTACTTGATAAAGAGCTTAAGCCTAAATCCTACGTGTGATCGTTGTGCCATTCCTATAGCAGAGAGCAGCTGGATATTCCAAGAAAAGCATTGCTCCTTCACACAACCCAAAACTGTGTAACAAAGGGATTGACCATGACAATCATGGCTGGGAAGGTATAAGTTAAAGGAAATCTGGCCCTGTTCTAAAAACAACAGATCCCACAGAAATGTTATAATAGGGCAGGCAAGAGAAACCTTCTAATTTATGTATCAACAGGCTGTTCTCCAGTTCAGGTGTGGATATAAACACAGTTCCAGATCAAGACTAAAATCTCCTCCATTTCTTATACCAGAATTCTTAAACAGTTTTTCCTCCCCCTCCCATTGTAAATGACATCTTTTGATATGTTATCACATTTTCTCATACAAATTCCATTGAAACAGTAGAACAGTATAACAAAACACCAAATTATTCCTGCTACATTCAGCAACTAAAATTAAAGAGTTTTTTCTCCTACTTGATCATAATTGTAATATTTCAGATTCTTTCTACAAAGAGCAGAATTTAATGGCTGTTATGGATTTTTCACCCCCTTAGAGAATCTCCACAAAATTCAATTATTTTTGGAGACTGCTTGAGTTTATATCTCACAGTTATGATGAATTACCTATTGTACTGGCTGACTTAAAAACAATACACAAAAATCAATTTTTTGACAAAAGGAAAGACACAGAGAATTCAGGACTGGCACACACTGTCTTTGTCCTGATTTTAAAATGAGCTAATTTCAATCTCTTTGCCATTTAAAACCACTTTCTGTAACAGCATCTGATTACATTTCAGCTGTTTAGGTTTCCTATAGAGATTGACTTTGCCAACAAGACGATTTGCCATCAAGAAATTGTAATTAACTTAATGAACTCTGTCTTTTAAACAGTTGGAGATTTTAGAACTAAGAGTAATGATTATCACAAGTATCAAAGAATTTTGTTTTAAACATACATATTCAGTGCCAGATATAAGCAATTTGCATGCTAAGATTTTCATGCTCAGATGTGAGAGTGGTATTTAGGATTGTTGACTGTCTAAAGTAAGAATAATTTTATGCATCAAATAATAGCAATAGTAACGACAATAAATAACACTGAAAATGGAATTTAAGTAATGTTATTTATAACCATGTGTTTTACAGCTCAAATGTGCTAATAAAAGAAAAACATGGCACCAGACTAGAGCTAGTGCTCTTCTGTAAAGCCCTGAGACAGAGTTTGAAACCAACTTTTCATTCTATCCGTGAATCTAAGAACAGATTAGATCACACACTTTAGGCTTGAGTAGCATATAAATTGTCAGGAAAAAATATAGGTAGCCTGAAGCTACCAATAAAAATTGCAGTACTGCCAAATGCTCAGACTTTGTGAACCAGCTGATCTTTTTCCCCCTCTAGAAGGATTTTCATATCAATCTCATGCTAAACAAATCAAAAAGTATTGCACTAGTAAAACCTGACTTGGCGTACTGCTGTGATTTTACACAGCAAACACTCAACCTGTTCTCATCCCTAGACAACCAGATGTTATGGTTGTGTGTCAGGAGAACAACTCTAGTCATTGAGCAGACAGGAAAAAAAAAAGACTAAAAAAGGCATCTTTTTCAGGATGAACTGTAATACGGCCAAGCTGCCGTACCTCGCACCTCCTGGCCACGTGGTTAAAACAAGCACCAGAGCACTTTGTACTCCCAGCTTTGTGGGAACAGAAACACCAGCACACTTGCCACTGTGGAGTTAGACTTCAAATGAGGCTGAAATGATTACATGATATAAAACAATGAGTTTCCTGAGAATGGGCTTGAATGGGAGTGACACCGAGCAGCGACCAAGGAAATATTGCTCTAAGACAGGCATGCAGCGTGCCCTCCCTCTGAGCAAGGCTGACAGTGGTCTCCACTAGAGGCCCAGATCTTTGTCTCAATTTTATTACGAAGAATATTAGCTCTGAATGTAATTTCCTAACACAGCGGAATCAGTGTTGAGGAATGGCATAAATATTTATCATCTGCTTTCTTGAGAAAGTGGCCACTGCACCTTTTTGTCATTAGTGGTGAGCTCAGGCTATCAGCTGTGTGTGTAATTCCTCCTGCCTTAGCAGTGCAGCACAGGAGATCATCCCAGCAGCACAGCTCTACTGAGTCTCTCTGAGGCATTTGGACAGTCATTGCCCGCCTGGGGTTCACCTTTCCTCTGAGAAAAATAGGTATCGTTCCTTCTCACTCGATACATCTCGAGGTAAGGCATGCATGGCTTGCATTGAAATCACAATGGCTGCTTGCTGATTTCAATGGGTTACCTCATCTCAGGCACTTCGAAAAGACAGTTCTCAAAAGACAATCAACATTTCTTGAGGAAGATCAGTCTCCCTGCTTCATGCTGAGCATCTCTCAGGATAGAGCTACCTTTTATGGCTTAGGTGAGGAGACGCATCAAAAACGTGTTTGTTTTCCACCCAAGCAAGCCAGCATTTATTCTGTCTCAGGTTTTTGTTATTGCTAAGATACAGATATTCACATTCTAAGAAACACGTTCCAGTTTTTAATGTCACTCCACAGACCTCATGCCATAACACACACACAATAAAGTCACTGAAAATCAAAAAATTTACATCTTATGCACGGATGTAACTTTGTATGAACAAACAAAGCCTTCCCCAGCGGCTCCCACATTGGTGAGTTTCTAGAGGGAAGCAGTGAGCAATTCCTAAACTCACCAAAGGTAAAACCAAAAGTTTTCTTACTGCCTAAAGCTGCTGCAGGAAGTGCACCATAAATTGTAGATTAAATCTGACTTCTCTTGGGTTTCTGTGGCACACAGAATTAAGACTTGTGTAAAGCCCTGTAACATCATGGAAGAAAGAGAGATAAAAGCTACAAAACAGTAAATATTCTCAAAAAAAGACAGCTGCGCATAAAAGTACAGCTCACAACTAAAATAACTGAAGCCCAGAGACTTTCCCTGGACTTGAGCAACAAGATTTTTGTTGTGGTCATCTTCCAGAAAAAAAAAATAAAGCAATGAATGAATTCATCATTTGTGAGACAAAGTAAAATATTCCCTGCCCTGTTTTAAAATGTACATACAAGCATCCACACACAGACACACAATTTGGGGGAATGAAGACAAATCCTGACATGGCAAAGTGCAACCAGCTGACGATATTCTAAGACATGTACCCCGAGGGCAGAAATCAGCCCTAGCGGCCGGGCAGGCTTCCCCTGCCATCACTCACCTCCGCTGATAAGCAGTCCTGCCAGCGGCGTTACGGGGCTGCTCCTGGAGCTGCTCCTGCAGCTTATCTCAGCTGCCTTCATTTCTGTGAAATCCTGGCTGCAAATGTAACAGCTCACTTACTTTCTGTAAGGTTTTCTAAAAATCAGGACACCTATGACAGCCGCTGTTCAGCAAATGTACTTTTTTTTTTTTTACCTTTTCCTAGAAAACAATTACCAAGAAAATGATTGGAACAGATGTAATTTATGTGGACAAGCAAATACGTTGCAATGTAGCTACGGTACGAGACAGGCTCAGCACCTCCATGTACTGAAAGAGGAAAGATCAAGAGTTATTATGCTCAAGAGGATGAGGACAAGGTTGTCACCATTCAGCACCATTCCCCTACATTGCCAGGGGCAGGCACATTTCCATACGGCTGGTAACATTAATTAAGATTGCCTTTTAGGGAATTCCTGAAGGGATCCATGCTATCCCAGAAGTTAAACACTGCATAAGCAGAAACATGCAAACAGTGCCGTTTTAAAATTTGTGAGGCAGAACACCATCCCACCTACATCAAAATAAATAAATAAGAGATGAAAGAAGAGAAGAAACAAAGCCACAGAGAGAAGAAATATGAAAATCACGTCCTTTTAGTAATATCTTTACTATTGTTCATAGATATGTTCCAGCATCTACCTACCTACCTGCTTCAGACAAATGTTTTTTTTCCTATCAATTAAAACAGAGAGGAATTCTGAAAATAGAAGTAAAGCAGGCATCAGTGAGGGCTGCAACTGCCCTACAAACAGCATCCACCCAGGACAGGCAATGGCCATATTTCAGCCTGAACCCCTCTGCATTTCTTCATTTTTTTCCTTTTCTCAGAGGTTATGATACTTCCTCACTTTTTGGTTTCTCTCCATTCTCATTAAATGATACTAAACCTAATTTTTTGATAAAAATCGCAGTCTGAGTCTACAGCAAAGGGACTGCTCTCAACTTGGCACCTTCTGCTTTCATATTAAAGTAGGGAAATAAAAAAGAAAAAGAAAAAAAAAAAGGATAAATGCAAAAGCAGAACTGGTAAAATCAAATGCCTCTATTAGAAGCGTTCCCCCAGTCTTCTAAAGCCTTTGTGAGCTTTATTAAAACAAATCTTACAGACTAGTCCTGGGTAGCTGACACAGCTGACGGGGTGGAGGAGCGGTGGCATGAGGGAACCCCAAGGCCTGCACTTGCAGCCCCTGCCAGAGGAAGGGAAGGAGGTGAGCATCGCTGCACTCCAGCAAGCTCTCAGCAATGCACGGGCCCCTTGAGGGCTGTTAGAGGTTCATAAAAATCAGATTAGGTCAGCTTCTGCTGGGGACGTGTGAGCCATCGGGCTGCTGTTGAGCTGTGTCACAGCCACCAACATTCACCTTTGCCCTTTCTCCTGTGGTGACACTGCTCAAACACAAGCACTGGATCTCCTTCTAACCTGGATATGGAGGCTTTCAGCTCCTGTAAATCTTCATCACAGACACCTGCATAACATCAGGGCTACTGCGTGCATGCTAGGAAGAAAAGCGTGCTCTGACCTTAAACGCTGTAGTCTCCTGGGCTTACTTCCAGTGCCTCCCTATGTGTTCCCATTTGGGGCAAGCTTGTATTTTCCACCGGCTTTGAACACGCAAATAAACCAGCTCACCAGCTTCAGAAGCGCCCGTAGACTCATAAACAGTTAGCTGCAGCTGTCATTTTACACAAATGTTTCTCACTGTGATCAACTGGAAATGCAATGTGTTCCTCATTGAAATCATGCTTAATTGCAGCTAATTCCGGTGCTATCAGAGGAAACGTTTGCACATTTCCTTATCGCAGCCCCACTGGCAGACACTGACATTGGTTTCCCATTTATTTTATACCCAGTTCAAAGCTGCCTTCCTTGAAATTCTCCACAGACCGTTTCCAGTCATCTTCACAGATCTTG